>NC_063161.1:113907457-115344957 GCF_023159225.1 Perognathus longimembris pacificus | reverse complement strand
CATAAACATTAGTCAAGAATGAATGGATTAATTAATTTGTTTCTTTTGGAGTGAGGACAAGAGGCATGAAATATTTTTATTGGCAAATTTTATGTCTTGTTTTGATTTTTAAAAATAATTGAATTGCTGTTGGTTGGCGGTCCTTACTTCCGCTCCCTTCTCCCTTTCAGTTTTAGTGAGTCTCTACTGATAGACATCCAGCCAGCTCTTTCCAGGACCTCAGACCTTAAGTGAAAACCACATGCCTATACAGAGTTCCTTACAGGTGGTACCAATATTTTTCCTTTGTAAAGAGAGAAAAGCATTGATTTCTTAAGTGTATTAATTTTCTAGGTCTTCCTTATAGGAGACATTCAGAATTTGCAAGGAATAGAAGTTTATGTGCATAAAATCATGAGACTGAAATGGAAGAAGTTGAGGGAAGAGGAAGCCTAAGGCAAGAGTACCATGGCTCACTTCACCTCCCCCGAGAAGCTGATAGGTGTCTGTTGTGCTCCTGCCTCAGGACACTTTATTCTCTCCTCCTAAGATGAGGACTGGGTACAGATCTGACATCTGGAATGCCCTGGACACAAAAAGCCCTCCAAAGACCTCACAGCTGCTCCCCTGGGAAGCCAAAGATTCATCGCCCGTAGGAATCCTCTCTTCTTCATTGTGTCCACTCTGCCCATTTACCAAGTCTCAAATGCCATCAAGCGATCACTAGGTTGTCCAAAATTGCTTTTCCTCTAAGGATTGCCAGCTCCCATGCTAACACTATCCAAAATGATCTTTTCCTCCACACATCACAAATACCATGCACCCTCTCTACTGGTCTGGGATGCCTTGTTTTGCTTTATTCATATAAGAGCCTGAATAATAGACTTGAAAGCATAGTGGAAAAAAAGAGGTTGCTTTTTCCAAGAAGAAATTACCACCGTGTGTGTGTGTGTGCACGCGTGCGCGCATGTGTGCATGCCTACTGGAGTTTATGTTACTAACGTTATTTGTGTGTACTGATTATTAGGTTGACACTGTATCACTTGAGCCAAGCCCCAATTCTTTTTTACTTTTTTATTATTTTCAAATAGAGTCTCACTTTTGTGTCCAGAAAAGCCTGCAGTGTAATTAAACTTAACCTCATAGTTAGATGTGACCACTGGGATGACAATTTGGACTCCTATGCACGGCTTTTACTGCTTTTGGCTGGGCTGGCCTCAAACTACAATCTTCTTGATCACTTCCACTCAAGTGGCTAGTGTTACAAGTGTGAACCATCATGCCTGGCTACCACTATTGCTCTTAAGACAAATGATTTCTCTCTGGGTAGAATATATAAGGGACTCTTTTGGAGTTGAATTTTTAATTTTAGGAATCAGAGATACAAAATAGTAGAAGCATGGACAGGCCTGGTAACTGAGGTAAGCAGGCAGATACAGAGGGACGAGACTGCTGTTCTGTAGAGTCACATTCCAATTAACATTATCCAGCAGCTTTACACAGCTCACTGGCATATTATTTATGAGACTTAGTGTTTCACAGAAGTTAGACTAGTGAGGTACGTATGTGGATTATACATTGCTTTTGTGGTTTAGGTTACAGTTGGTTATCATCACCTCTACTACTGAAAAAAATCTTCTCAGAAAGGGACTAGTCAAATCCGAGTCAAACCTACACTGTATGCCTCATACATGTATTTCAGGATCAAATTCTCTGTAATATAAAAATTACGTATCTCTTTGCACGTATCCAGGAAAGCAAATAGGAATGATAATGGTGAAACATTATTATAAGAAATCCAAATTAAAATCTTAAAAAGTTTCAGCTCAATACCCATTTCTTCTGTTTCTTTGTCCTAATTGTAAAAGTTAAATCATATCAACCTAGTATTTCCAGGTGTGTTAAGTTATCTGACATAAATATCACATTTCTTAAGTGCCTTATAATTATTGCTTGAATTTTATTAAACAGAAGATAGTGGTTGACAGTGCCAAGTGTGGTTACAAATAGGAAGGTGGTTCCCTTGACAAGATTCAATACAATTTTTCATGTCATAGCAGAATAACCTGGATCCACTGAATGCCCTTGTGAAGAAGGCATCAGTAATGGTGATAATTATCTGCAAAAAGATAGTTCATGTTTTCAGTAAGTTTCTTGAGTATAAGAGACATTCATTTTTATAAGAAGTTATGAGAGTTTTTGAGCACAAAAACCTCTCTTCTGTGGTACTCCTTTTGATTTATTATTCTCAAATGACATTTTGAATAATAGAACCCTGTTGTTACTTTTTTCTTATTATTTTGGTACCCTTTATCTTGTATATATGTTTATCTGATTGGGAAAGGAAAGAGAATTAACGAAATAGTGAGACAAAAGGACAAAGGGTGAATCAATGCAACAGTAATACTCACAAGACACTATGTTGGAAATGAACTTTACATCTTGAGGAGGGAAAGGAAGTAGAGAGGGAGGGTAGGGGAGTGAAAGTGGAAGAAAACAAGGGAGGGGGCAATAATGTGCAACAAGAAATTTACTCATCACCTTACTTATGTAACTGTAACCTCCCTGTACATCGCCCTTACAATAAAATGGGGAAAAAAAAAGAAGATAGTGGTTGAATCAAGATAAACAATTGATATTTCTATATGATAGTTGATTCTTCTTGAAAAGCTTAATGTAAATGGAAAATTTAAGAAAAAATTGAAAATGGGAATATGCAGTTCACTTTCTAGTTCACTTAAGTATGAACTTTTGTTTGTAAAACTGCTCATTGTTTCATAAGCCAGCAACTAGTGATCAGTCCAAGTTAATGTTCAGATTAGAGAGTCATGACACAGATGAAAACCACCTGCTGCCTAATTTGTGAACACACCTACCTTTCCACCAGGAAAATTTTGAGAAAAACATGTAAAGAAGTCATGTGTTAAACCTAACTACTTGTGCTTTATATCAGATTGCGAAGATAGGTAGGGGAAACAAAGGGAGAAGAAATAATAGCCTTGGTTTTATGCACTTGGAAGAAATTACATATACAAACTGGACTGTAATCAGCTATGTTTAATGAACTTAAAACATTTTAGTGAGTGTGACATATCCTGAGAAAATCAAGAAGTTAAAAAGTAAAGGGGAAAAAAAGATGAAGAATAATATGAGTCAGTTGTTAGTGGCTTATGCCTAAAATCCTAGCTACTAAGGAGGCTGAGATCTAAGGATCCCAGTTTGAAGCCAGCTGAGGCAGGAATCTCCAAATAACCAGGTAAGAAAAAGAAAGAAAGAGAGAAGAAGGAAGGAAGGAAGGAAAGAAAAAAAGAAAGAGGAAAGAAAAAAAAGAAGAGAAAAGATAAGGAAACCAGAAGTGGGGCTGTGGTTTAAGTGGTAGAGTACCACCCTTAAGTGAAAATGCTAAGGGAGAATGCCCAGGAGCTAAGTTCAAGCCCCAGTATGATCACAAAAAAAGTATATCATTTAGTAGTTATCTGGAAAGGATTTAAAACATCAAGATCTAATACAAGTCATACCGATTAATAACGGATGAACTAAACACCCGTTCAAGTGGACAGAATACAAGAAATATTAATATTAAATATTAGTACTACTATTAAATCATGTGTTTTTCACAAATATTCATGTTCAGTTTTCCAAAACATTTATAATTTTATTTTCAAAGTTAACCAACTAGACCTATAAACTACATTGAATTTTTTGTGCCTTGGAAAAATGTAGCATTCTTTAAGCTGAGAAAGACTCATATTTGTCTTGAGATTTGGAATCAAGGATGCAACACCAAATCCAGAGTACTAGAATGGTCCAGTCCTGAAGAGAACAGAAACCCAATGAGTCTGATTATGATGGCCTTGATTTTGACCTCTTGTTTGTGCAGCCTGAAACCAAAACTAAGTTCTGCTCCAGGTTATGTCCTCGCTGGGAGTACTTATTAAACTATGAGTATGTTACCTGGTGCTAATGAATTCCACATGACTCACTCTGGCATTGGTGCCTATGCCTCACTTTCTTCCTGCTTCTACAGGACCATTCCCTCAGGCTGCCCCTCGAGTGAAAAGTCTCAGAGTACGTTCTGTGTCCATTTTCAAGGAGATTTGTATAGAGAAATGAATTGCACATGTTAGAAATCACCACCAAAATTGCCAATATGAAGTAACTGTTTCCTGAAAGAGGATGGCAGGGGTAGGGAACATTTCAAATCCTAGTGAGACAGTTTCACTGGCTACAACATCAGGATGAATAGAGTTGTGGTGTATGAATGAATACGAGAAGAGATGTGGGTTCAGTTCTTGTATTAACTTACTAAATCTTCAGAAGACTTGTGAAAGGCAAGTACTAATAATACTCTTGCTTTACAGATGGGGAAACAGACAAACATGAGGTAACTTATGAAAACACATAGTAGGAAATAGGTTTAGAAAGCTGAAGAATTAATAGTGTAGAATGCTTTAAAATTTGATGCCTTTGTGTTTCTATCTTTATTGTTGAAGAACTTGAAGGTTTTAGAATCCTCTAAACACTATATTGAAGTACAGAATAAGCTACCATTGATCTTTATTTTTTAGGATTTGTGAGAGGTATCATAGTTTTGTCATCAATTTCAATTTGAAAATTACAAATCCCAATAAGCTCTGATGGAGGTAGACAATCAATCACTATATTATCAGTCATTCTTCTGGTACAGTTCTAAAAGTCAATTCAACAATTAGCTTATAATGAAACCATCGAATAATAAGCTATAATTGATTAGTTACATAATGTGAGTTATAGTTTGTGCTAAATGTATTATAGAAAGTATTTTATTAAGTTCTCAGCAATAGGTATAATTATCCCCATTTAACAGATGAGAAAAGAAAGGCCCCAAGATTAAGCAATTTATACCAAATTCACACCTCATTGATGTGGTATCCCCATGATTAGAAACCAAGTATTCCTGATTACCAAAACCATGATCATTACCTTTGGCTTTTGTCTTTTGATTTTACATAAATAAGTAAAGATCTTAAAAGGAAAACATTTACACATGGAATTGTTTTTATTGTCATAATAGTGCTAATACTGCCTCAAAGAAGACCTTCTGCAGTGGAATTCTGCCCTGTGGCTTTAGCTAAGACCTGGTCCAGATAAGTTACTGGGTCTCACTATGATTACAAAGAACTGTGGATGGCCTCAAGGGTGTTTTATGCCGTTGTGAAAACTAAAGTATCCAGATGTCATCCCAAGGCAGAATTTTGGCACTATACAGTCCTCTGTATTCTTCCAACCTAACCTTCTTTCAGAGGCCAGCGGAGTACAGAGCCAACACTAACTCTGCCTTGCCCTGTGGCTTTGCAGGTACCTGAGATCTGGAAGTAGTTTCATCTGTTCACTCAGGGACGTTGGTGGTTAAATGTTAGCCAAGCAGACTAATTATGATGAAAGTGGGCTTCCAGGCCTCAACAAGTTTTCATTCACAGTGGGTGCCCTGAGGAGAAAGGAGGGGTTCTTGGTATGGCCTCATTGTTTGAGCCTGTGTGCAGGTGCCCAGCTGTGAAACAATGAACCTCATTGATGGTGGTGCCTGGCCGTGCACATGCCAAAACAACGCATATTTCTGTGGGCAGGTATGAAATTCACTGGTGGGGCATAGCCAGGTGGGGGTTCAGGATCAAAGATGGCCTCCTCTTCAGTGCTGACAAAATTCATCATGGCCATGCTTCAGGGCAAACTACCTCCAGAATTTCCAAGGCTGGTCTCTGAGTTCAGACAGCCACTTCAGCTAAAGCTTTGATATTGCAGCAGATGCCTCTATTTTTAGCATCTTCCATAAGTGGATGACTCTAAGTCTTGAACTTGGAAAATTTTATGTCCTTCATCTTTTAAAGATGGTCTATATGGGGAATTGCCTTTATTAGCAAAGAGGGAAGACATTTTAGAAACACCCTTAAATTCATTTTAAAAATGTATTTGTTTTGTTTTGTGGGGGAAATAGAAATAACTGGTTGTTATACCAAAGGATAAATGTACCATAGGATTATAAAAAAAAATCTTGCTATGATTTCTAGATGAGGAATAACTAAGTGATTTCACATGTCTAGGTTTCAGTATTACATTTGAAGTTGCAAACTGAAGGTTATAAGCAAGGGCCTCAGGCCTAGCAATACATACAGAAAAGTAGGACTACGCATGAGGAATATCGTTTAGCTATGCTTTGAAACAAGTTTGAGAGATATTATTCATTTATTTTATGAAATCCACTCCTATATCATCTGTCAATCCTCACACTCTAGTTTTTGCAGGCTTCATGTATTTCAACTTATAGAAAGATAATTTACCTTTAGGCAGGAGCCAACGCAAGGATGACCATTTCCACTTTCTCAGAAAGTTTACTGGCAATAACAAGAGCAAGGGCCATGATTCAAATTGAAGACACAGGAGTACACATAACTAGCCTTACATTTTCTCTTTCCTGGATGCATGGCAGAGCTTCTGATTCCCTCACAGTGTTTCCTGTTTGACTAGACTCTTAAAGAAGCTCTCCTTAAATAATAATAATAATAATATTAATAATTTTAAAAAAGAGGCAGGCTGTGACAGATAGCCAGCACACAGCCAAGCTTCATGGCCAAATTACTGGAATTCTTAAGAACTGTTCTAATCTGTAAAATGGAAACAGTCAAAAGTTTGTTGTGAGGGACTGAGATTACACTGCCTTATGCAGAATCAAGTTTCCTGATACAGGATAGATCAGAAAGGGATATATATATATATATATATATTATATATATACATAAATACACATATATAGTCCTCTAATTAGAGGAAATTATATATATTCTTCTAATTTTTATAATTATACATATTTTTATATATTCCTGTAAATTTTTACACTGGTTTTGGGGCTTGAACTCAAAGTTTGAGAACTGTCTCTGAACTTTTTTTGCTCAAGACTAGCACTCTACCACTTGAGCCACAGCTCCACTTTCTGCTTTTTGGTGGTTACTTGAAGATAAAAAGTCTCAGGAGCTTTCCTGCCCTGGCTGGCTTTGAACTGGGATCCTCAGATTTCAGCCTCTTGAATAGTGAAAATTACAGGCATGAGCCACCAGTGTCTGGCAGCCCCCCCCAACACTCCTTTCTCTATAGACTCTCTCATTTCTTCCATAGCTGAATTTATGCATGAGTCTTATTTAGTGCCCTCCAAGAACCTACCATGTGAAATTCCAAACTACAGGAAGAGACATTGTAGTTTCTTAAACATTTCCCACTCCATCTGTTTAACACTGTATTCCAGCCTTTCTTCCCCCAGAAAACTATTCTCAGGCATTGTTTTCACCTCATAGTATTCAACAGGGAAAGACCAGAGAGTGTAGAGGAGGTAGTATGTCTCCTTTGATTCCCAAGGTCACCTTTGTTCTCAGCTCTGCTGAGGTAACAGATTTATCATGGGGAGATTTTTAAACTAGCCCCAGGGCTTGGTGCACCAGCATGGATGTGTGGGTAGTCACCATGCTGAGAATCAATGCAGACCAGACATCACATTGACCATGAAAAGGGGCATCCTCTGGGAACATGTGTCTTGCTCTGTTTATACTGGCTTCCAGGGAAGCCTTCTGACCTGACATAGAGATAACTAGGTATTGTGGGAAATTTATCTGATCACTGGCTTCCGGCAGTTGGTGTTTCATTATGCCCAAAGACGAGCCTGAGAATCAGTTTGCTGGTCAGGTCTCCAGGGAAGTCTTCTGTCAGCAGGAACACCAATTTCTCTTGTTTGAGTAAGAGAAGAGGGAAGTGAGGAAGAATTTAACCCATTCTTAAGGAATGTTGGTTGACCAGACCAAAAGTTAGGTTTACTATTAACTTCCTTAGCTTGGATTGAAGGAGCTGGCCCTACACTAGGTTGCCACAGACACAGTCCTTTGCTCTGGCTAGGGTCACAAAGAATGGAATTTGAATGAGTACAGACAGATATTAACTTCTGTTTATTTGTTTTCCTTTCTTATGCCTTTGGCCTCAACCTACACTCTTCCTCTATTCTCTCCTCCCTCCTCTACTCCCTCTTCTCCATCCTGACCAGCTCCTGACCAGGTCTCTGAAGCTGATACTATGAAACCAGAAATCAGTTCACTATCCATAACTTGCTGGCCTTCCTATGACTTGGTTAACTCTTATGAGTTTACATAAGTTTTATTTGGCAAGAGTGAAGCAAAAGCAAGGTCTAGTTGGGAGGGGCCTTTTAACTTACATTGACCTTATCATCCCCACTCCTCTTCCCTGCCTACTTCTTTTTTCAGTGGTTGGTGCCATACAGCTTCAGATTCTTAAAATATCCCTGCTCCTCTTTCCTTCTGCTAGGTCTCTTCTTGCTCTCAGCAGAAGAGAAGTCAGCAAACCTGCACACACTGTAGTATGAATAACTAATCACTATTCTCTACGTCCTACCTTCTCTACATAAACAGAGATATTTTTGTAGCTTCAATATTTAATTCAATATTTGATTTCAAATGGAGGAAAGGACTTCTGTAAGAGGTAAGAAAGACTAGCAGTATATTATGGAAAGACATGGATTACAGCGCCAGAAAGATTAACTTTTAGCCTTGTAAATTTAAGTGGTTTATCTAATTGTTTGGAGCTTTAGTATCTCTACAGAAGAGGTATTATCTGTTTTAGAGGTGATATATGTAAAGAATCTACTGTATGGCCGTTATTATTGGCTATACTATCTTCACCGAAGACCAGTTCCTGGAAAGATATGGTGGCTAAAGGGGCCTGGAGTGTTGGGCACTATTGCTACTTCAACAGCTGGCTTTATTCCCACTTAGTTTTGGGAACTAAGACTTCCTCTGAAGAAAAGTTAGGAAAGGCAATGAGGACTTTTAACAACAGTCAATCGTCAAGAAGAGAACAGATGAAGAATAGAACATTTTGGAAAAACTTGAAATGATGGATGCTTTCCTTATACTATTTTATTTCTCACAATCACCCTGGAGGTTGGCTATCTAGAACAGAAAGCTCCAAAAGCCAAAGTTCAAGGGTCTTGAGCAACCTCACAGAGCCAGAGAGCCACTGTATGACATAATCAGTATTTAAATCAAGGTCTGTTTGACCCAATTTTTATAGTTATATTCAGGTCTTGTAGCCTCTACATTGATCAATTAATATTCTTTATATTTGTTTCTTCACATAGTATTTATTCTTTATCTTCAGTAATCATCAGAAATGGCATGTGAGGTAATGAATATATGAATTAAGTAGACTGAGCCATTCCATAATGTATATATATATATATATATTTCAAAGTATCATGTTGTAATGATAAACATTCAAATTTTATTTGTCAATTGACTCCATCATAATAAACTCTATAGTCAGTAAATATTTAGGGACATGATTTACCAAGTATTTGTTCTAAACATTAGGTAGGTGTTTTGGAAGTGCTGGTAGACATGGTACACTAGAGGACACTCATTACATTAAGAACATTGTAGTACACTTAACAAAACCATTTGAACATACTAGGCCTAATTTCATACTTTCTTGAGTCTTGATTCCAGTTTTTGCTACATATGAACAGAAAGAGTCTTTGTACCAAGTGGCCTGGGGGAGCTGGGGAGTTGGTACCTAACATGAACTAATTCATGTCGAGGGGGACTAGGACATTTCCAAATCCTGGCTCTGTTTTCCCTCAGCTAAGGACCCAGAGCAAGCATACAGTAGCAGTGTTCTCATAGTGTGACTGAAATTAAAGGAGGGGATAATACAAGTCATTCTTTCCTCCATCCCTCCCACCCTCCCTTTCTTTCTTTCACAAGCATTACCTTCTCTCTTAGTCTATACCAGCATTATGCCGAATTCTTAAAACTCTATAATAAATTAGGGCTGATTTCCTTCAGAAACATAGTAAGAAATGAATATCAGTAAGAGGCAGACTGAAAACAGACAAATAAACTATACTGTGTGGAATGCAGTAAGATTAACAGATGGCACCAGGCAGGGACCTGACCTAACCTTCAAGTGAATGGCCAGACCTATTACTAGAAATTACATTATGGTCATAATGATATCTTAAGTGAGTTCTTTTTGTTTTTTAAAAAGACTTTTTTATATTGTAATTTTTAATATGCAGAATTAGAGAGTGGATCATATCCTGAGGTATAAACAGAAGCAATTATGAGTAGTTGTGCTCTGTTGAAATCTTCTGTTTTCATATCTTCTTATGGCTGGGTTATTTTGTCAGACAATTCAGATATTCTATTATCATCTGTCAATACTTCAGTGCCTATTTATGAGTGATTAAACTTAAGAACTAAATATGTGGATGCCTTACCTTGCAGATGAATCTTTGGATGCTGTTTTGAAGCTGAAACTCAAGGATATGCTGCTGTCTGCACTCTAGAACCTCAGGCTTCTGTGTCCTTAGCACACAATCTCTACCTCTGGACTTGGATCTATCTTTAGCCTCCTCAGATTTATATGTTAATGTATAGAAAGTGCTTAGAAAACATCAATAAATGATGAGTGCACACAAACACTTATTACTAGAGATTTAAATGTATGATGAGAACCTGAAATTTTGTCCAAAATTCCTGCTCAAGAACATCCAAAGTTAGATATAATGAATGTGTGAGTATTCAGTGGTCTAAAATGGTAGATTATGGGGGCTGGGAATATGGCCTAGTGGCAAGAGTGCCTGCCTCATATACATGAGGCCCTGGGTTCGATTCCCCAGCACTACATATACAGAAAATGACCAGAAGTGGCGCTGTGGCTTAAGTGGCAGAGTGCTAGCCTTGAGCAAAAAGAAGCCAGGGACAGTGCTCAGGCCCTGAGTCCAAGCCCCAGGACTGGCCAAAAAAAACAAAACAAAACAAAATGGTAGATTATGATTTCTCCGCATCCCAAACCTCATAGAAATTCTGGATATTTACAAGACTGTTGAAAAAAAGTGAGTATGAAAATGAATTTTATTTTTATATGTAGTTTGTTTATTGGGTCTTTGATAACTTTTGAATTCTATCATGAGACTCTCATAAACAATTTTATTTTTTGATAGTTCTCACAAACATAGGAGAACACTCACATCACTATGAACTAAAAGCTCGTTTTGTTAACTTTCTGTTGAAACCATCATGGATAGCAATTTATCCACAAATGTATGTGCTCTCCCTGCCCACTATGTATCAGGAACATGCAAAATTCTGGAGATTCATATCTGAGAAACTTATGGGATTCAGCTCTTGGACATATTAAGCAAAATTGGTAAGTTATACTGCAGTGTTAAACAGACATAAATAACGTGAAGAAGGTAAACGTTCGACTGGTAGGGCTGTAGAGGTGAAGTGATGGCAGCTGACCTGAGGAAAAGTCCTTTGTCCCAAAAGAGCTGGCACTGAGCTGGATATTTAAGAACTGGTATATTTCGCATGCAGGGAAGAAGGGAAAGAACCATCTTAGTACTATTAGAAAGTGATGAACAGTTGTGGAGTGTGGAAGTTCCTTGCCTACCAAGACTGAGTGAATTGTCTATGGATCTCTTCAGTAGACATATGCTACACATGGATACTGGATGGCAGATAGTCAACCAGGCTATGTAGAGGAATATTATTGGATATTGTTTTAGTAATATGGCTATATACTACAATTTGGGCTTTGTACCTTAGGAAACAAGGAATAGATCTTGTTTGTGAGAGCAGAGGGAATCATAATTTAAGGAGGCAAAGGAGTTATTACCCCCAAACCCTGTCTCGGGAATAGGGATTGCTTTCCCTTTTTATTCCCTCCATGGTGAATTTTGCTAGATCCACTGTTTACCAACTTGTAGACTTTAAAATTTTTGTAGGTTCATGAAAGTGAAAATAGCAAATCTATGAACTGCTTTAATAAGCTCAAATAACTTACACATTGACTATACAGTTGCTATCAGCCTTGTCAAAGCAATGATTCCTTGTTTTAGTTATGACTCTAGGGAGAGCCTAAGCCACCGATGTTGGGAAAGTCTTCCTCTCAGTGTGTTTATACAGCAAAGGGATTGTGCTATGAGCTTTGGAGAAAGAAAGCTTTAGGTCTGAGCACCAGTTGTCTGTTACTTATAAAATACGCCACTTGGTGTATTTTATTTAATCCATTAATCCTTACCTTTCTTAAGTAACTAATAGATAGCATTAAATATCAATAACCTATGTAAGTATACAGTATAGCCTCCCTCTGAATATTAGAAATGTTACCAGAAAGTTTATAACTTTTTTAACCTGTCCATGGATTCAGATGCCAGAAGTATTTAGTGCCACTTTCTTGGCACTCCAGCTTACCTCTCTATCCACGGATATGGCTGTGTCGATCTTAGAGCTTCTGGGATCCAGTGGGCCTCCTCCTTTTGCCAATGCCTTGCTGAGTGGATTTCCTGAGGCTGACTTCCTGTCTCCATCTTTCAGAGCCCAGAGGGAAACATTCTCACTACTATTTCTCACCCAGCTCATTAGTCAACTTCAGGACTTCAAAGGACACTCTCTATTTAAGTTTGCTGTTTTCTATACCTGACACATATACAAATGTGTTTAAGTACACCTTCTATGCTTCAGCAAGGCTTGGAGAAGCCCTCATAGAGACACAGTGATTTTATGTGGTTAAGTCTAGATTACCTAAGAAAAATGATATAAAGGCTAAGTAAGCATGGAGGTGGCATGTATGAATGTCATTGACTATTACAATCATATATAGGTCTGAAAACAAGCTCTATGCTAGTGGTGTGTCCCAAATGGTCTTTTTATATAATGTCCCTCTTGAAAATGGCTTGACTTCTAACTTTCTTTTTAATTCAGTAGAATTGGGAATACAGAATCACTGACAACATATATCCACCACTGTTTCTTGTATAGCGTTGGGCAAACATAAATGATTCCCTTTGGATAACTGCCCATGTACTTTACTGTTCATATGCACTTTCCAAACGTTCAGAGCTGGAAAAACATTAAAAAGTCAGGAAATCTCTCCTGAACAAGCTTTCTTGGGCAGATTTTTGGCAGATGATGCTTCCTGTGACATAGGAAATGCTTTTAAGCCGAGCTTCATTTATAATACTTTGGCTTGCTTAGTGTCTAAGCTATGAATTTTGTTCAGTTGCTGGTAACAGATATTAAAAAGCAAACCCCGGCCACAACAACCTAAACAACAAGACAGTGATTCAAAGCATTAGAGATTCGTTTTGCTGCCATATAAATGCATTTGTTGATGGGCATGCAGGATGCAATGGCAGATCCTCAGTGGCTTCTAAGACCTATAGTTGTTGGAATTTTGTGCTCCTTCATCCATAGAATACATTTCTTATCCTCATGCTCTAAATAAGGCTGTTGGAGTGCCAGCAATCATGTCCAACTGAGGAAAAGGTCAACTGTTGTTTTAAGGGCATCTCTGGGAATCCTTCAATGATTTCTATTCACAAAACACCAGCTATGCTGCCATGTGATGCCTCTGAGCTGTAAGAAAAGATGAATATATATGTCAACGAAACCAGTTTCTCCTTTAATAAAATTGCCATTTGTTTCTCAGGAGAGAATAGCTATTGGTTAGGCTCATCTACCTTTAATCCTGGTCAACATTTTGCCCATTGTTAAAAAGTAGCAAGGGAAAAATAGGGAACTTAATTAACCTCTCACCTGTAAGAAGTTTTAAAACATTTTTTTAATAACGAATAGTGTAAAAATATACTCAGAATAACAGCAGCAGAGTTGAAAAGACTTATATTGCCTTTATCTTGTTTCACTATCTTCTAAACATTTATAATAACACTGATTCACAGGGTTTCATTGTATTAATTTGTTTGCCTGCAATTTCAAGATGTTATTTATCTTATTTAAGGAAAACAATTATTTGGATGAGAAGTTGCCATAAAAATCTTAAACCACAACACCATGACTAAAACTGTTCTATTTTGATAATGGTTGTACTAAAACTAGTGGGAAGAAAACACATTGAACCTGTGCTGAAAACTATTGTTGGTGCATTGCAGTGTTATTTAGTACTTATTTGTTATATTTAGTAGTGCAATTGTTCTCTCAAGTGAAACGATGTGTGTGTATATTAAAGAGATCAAAACTTGAAATTCTCCAGATAGAGAAAAAGTAGAGAGCCCTCCTACCTTTCTTTCCCTTCCTTCCTTCCTTCCTTCCTTCCTTCCTTCCTTCCTTGCTTCCTTCCTTCCTTCCCTCCCTCCCTCCCTCCCTCCCTCCCTCCCTCCCTCCCTCCCTCCCTCCCTTCTTTCTTTCTTTCTTTCTTTCTTTCTTTCTTTCTTTCTTTCTTTCTTTCTTTCTTTCTTTCTTTCTTTCTTTCTCTCTCTCTTTCTTTCTCTTTCTTTCTTTCCTCTCTTTCTTTCTTTCCTTGTTTTCGATTCTTTCTCTTTTCTTTATTGCCAAAGTGAAGTACAGAGGGCTTGTTACCTCCTCCCTCATTTCCCCCCACCCCCTGCCTCTCTCCTCCCCCTTTCCCTCTCCCCAAGATGAGTTGTACTTTCTACTAATGCTCTGTCTCCTTCATAGTCTTGTGACTTTTTGTATGGAAGCTCAAGGACTACAAAGACAAAAGCTGAAGACCACCATTGCATTGGGCTTTTGCCTTAGTTCAGTAACGAACTGGCTCTGTGACTTGACACAAAATGAGGAGTAGGCGATCCCAAAGAAGAAATTTCTTATTGGCATTCCAATAGTCTAATGAGATAAATGGCCAAGAAGTAGCCCTTTCTCTTCTCATCCCATTTCGTCCTCTTGCACTGTTTTGTTTTGTCTAAAAAGTCCACACCTGCTTGTTCTGTCTGATGTAACAACCCACCCCTCACCATTATAAATTAGACCTGGATCCTGATATGGTCTACTGTCACTTTTGTGCTCCCAGGGCACTCAGCGGTCCCTGGCACATAATGAAGGGAAGGAAAAAAGAATGATGTGGTGGCCTGAGCCACAGCAGGAAGGAGTGAGATTGGAGGGGAGACAGGCTAGTCATGAGTATTGCATGGCTCACGAGGCAAAATGCTAAGTTACTCCAACACTTAATTAGCTATTTTTATTAAGTGTCCAAGCCTCCTTCATTTAATGGGTGTTTTAGTCCTTTTATCTCAAGAAAGATGGCAGAAGTTTGTGTCTTTTGGCTTTGATCACATTATTTCTGGGTTTTGTTACTTAATAAGGCAGAAGTTTAAATTAACATCATTCTCCATTGCCTGTTTTGGGGTTAGCTGTACAGTATGGAGTGGTTTTTGGCAAAATTTCAATGGAGGAAAGAAAAGGAAACCTCTGTTTGGAAGCTGTAGGGGGGAAGGAGGGAAAACCATTTACCTGAGCCCCTGGGGCTACATCTGCTTCCCAGAAAAGATCTCAGAACCAAATCAAGTCACCTGACCCTGTTGGGGCTCCAACTCAGGGGTAGAGAGAAGGACAATTGTGCAAACTATAGCCTTTAATCCTCAAGGCAGCAAACAAGCAGGTTGGAGGATAAGTTCCCCAAAGTTTTCATGCTCAGACTCCTCTTACACTGTACAGCTGGGGTCAAATATGTTAGACCAGACAGAAGCCACCTCTGCAGATCCCCATGGCAATGTGATGTACCAGGGTCATGACTTCAAGTTCATGCCAAGGAAATGTGCATTTCTTCTTTCTTTGACCTCTGCATTCACTCACTGTAAGGCTGACATGATGGTTTACAGAACACTTACTCGCTACACATTTGGATTGCTTCAGCGAAAGGTTTGTTGCTATATTAATTTGTTTTAGAGAAAATACATGGCTCTTAAACTGCTTGAATACTGCGTGTTGAATCAGAGACGAGAGTCAAGTGTTATTAATTCAAGAATCAAAATATCTTTTGTCTATGTCAGATAAACATTACCCTGGTGAGTGCAGCATAAACAGATCTGCACAAGTCACAGCAATATAGAGAAGCCTCCAGACAAAGGATGGCCAGTTTACCACCCAGAATTCCCAGTAGGGTGTAACATGCTATCCAACAGGGCTGGTGTACAGACTCACGGACAACATGCTGATGAATGAAGCCTAGGATCTCCAGATCCCAGGCAGAAAGAAGCCTTTTGCATTGTATGTTTTGTTCTCTCTCTCTCTCTTTCTCTTTTAAATCAAATGTGAACAGTCAGTGAACATCTGGCTTTAATACTGATAGAAGCTGTAGGATTTTTGGCTCTTCTCTGGCCTTGCATATTTTCCATCCTCTGTATCAGCCCTGGTTGTCAATGATTTGATGAAGTTAAATCGACTGCATTTGATTCTTTGGGGCACACGCACGTGTGTGTGTCCACGTGGGCGCGCACGCTCCTGCATGCACACAGACACAAATCACACAATGCTTGCACCCTTCTCTTACCTTTTTTCTGAGCATGCAGAGTAAGTTTTGCAGTGAAGGGGTTTGGACTGAGAGCTCCAGCATTTAAGGAGGAAAGAGAGGGACTGGGCCAGATAAACCTCCCATAACCGCCTCTCAGGCCACCACCCTTTCGCTCAACAATCAAAGACTGCACACTTACACTGCATAGATGATGTCACCAAACTAGTATCAGAGATTGCTGGTTTGTTTGCGTCTTGGAAAAAAAATGTCAAGAGAGGCTCACAAGTGAAATGAGTTTGCCAGGGTCCTTTGATGTCAGTTTTCCCCAAAGGACCTTGTCAATCTCACAACCCTCTGCTGGCCCAGTTGATGCTGTCTGGCACAACTGGTAATCACGGGCACAGAAAATGACAGGACCCAAGTGAGGATGGAGATTGAATTCACACCTCATCACATCCCATAAAGGGCAATTTTTCAAGGTCAGCGTTTAGGTGAATTAAAGGAACAGGGCTTGGCAGAGGGCCCTCTGCTCAGCCCTCGGCAGGCCATCTATCCAGCTGCCGCTCTTTGTGTGCCCCAGCTCATGGGAGAGGGTGCACAGATACACGGACAGAACAGTCTCTAATGAGCGTATCTGAGTGCTCCTAAGCAGGCTGGCAGGTTTAGGGCACTGCAGTTTGAATTTGTTAAAAGATGCCCCTTGATGTCTAAGAGAGGAAAATGGAAACTGTGATTGTAAATATATCATTGACAAGAAAAGACTAAATTATTTTCATCTAGGGGTGAGAGCATTTCCTCTGTAATTTACCTAGGTGTCAACATGCATTCCCTCTGGGTTGCTGTGGTGGTTTCCTGGGGAGCAGCAGCCTCTGAGGGGCAGGATTGACTGCCCAACTGCCTGCTGGGACAGAAACCATCCTGCAGGGTGGGAAGCTGGGTTGCCTACTTGTGTTCCTTGGGTTCTACACATTTGCAAGGTGAGGATTAGCAACAACCTCTGGCATTTGCAAGAGGAGCCTGATCCAGGTATTCTAGTTAATTCAGTTGAACTGTCATTTGTTAATTTTTCTACCTTGTTCCTGGTACTGTTCTGTGTCTTAACAGAACAGGAAGTCCAGACTCCAGCATAGATTATGTTGTAAACAGTTTCATCACTGTGAAGTGTTTCTCTTCTTTCTCTCCTGTTACAGAAGAGGAAACAAAGGCACAGAGAAGTCACCAGAAGCCTCTGTGAGAGGCACTTGCACCTTTCTCAGGAGATGGCTAGAATTGTGATGAGAAGAAAATTTCATCCCATGTAGAGAAAAAACACAAGGATTATCATGGATTCTGGAACTCATTGTTAATAAGCATTTGTCTTTTTGAAGCCTAGTATTTGGGAGGGAAAAGTCCAAGTCCATTCTCTTTCCAAGTATTTCTTCAATATCTAACCCAAAGAAGTTGCAATTTATTATTCTGGAAGTTTTTACGTGTTCTATGCATTGAGTTTTTATTTCTCTGACTTGGAGGAGAAGCACGTAAAGAACTAGAGTTTAAATGGGCTTTGTGTTGTTTATACATAAACAACTCCCAAGTTCACTAACACAGAAAGCAATCTTAAGTAAATGAGAAAGATAGTGCAAGAGAAAGAAAGAATAAAAACTCATGACACTGAAGTAGTGAAATAATAAAAGATGGGAATGTGGGTTTGAAGTGATACCAATATAGATATAGATATATAGCTTTTGTTGAAATGAAACCTTGCTTAAAAGAATGACAGAGAAAAGTTGCTAAATATGTTCTATCCCCCCCCCACCCCACTGCACACATTTGTTTTCTATATGTCCCTGTGACATGATACTGTTAGGATATTTGAATTGCATCTAAATTTAAAAGAGAAGGAGTCTAATGTTTCTTAAACCTCGTGATTCTGCAGTCAAGAAGTTTAGGCAATATGAACTGCAGGTTTGTATAGCTGCCAAATGAAGCCAAAACTCCAGTGGTCCTAGATGGTTTTAGGAGGTGGGGCCTATGGAGGTCAGATCATTGTACTGAGGCATACATGACCAGACCAGTGTTATAATACAAAGAGGAAGGGCATCAGAACCTCTCTCTCTCTCTCTCTCTCTCTCTCTCTCTCTCTCTCTCTTTCTCTGTTGTGTGAGGACATATGAGAGGCTGGGCTTTGAAACCTGCAGAGGTGCTCCTCACTAGAACCCAGCTATGCTAGCACCCTGATCCTGGGTTTTGAGTTTCCAGAGCTGAGAAAGAAATGCCAGTTATTTCAGCCACACCATCTATGACATTTAGATATGCCCGTATTTGTTCTCTTTGAGCTCATAATTTACGTTTAAAAGACCCCAAGCCTTTATGAGGCTTATAAAAAACAACAACCCAGAATCTCCAAACTCTTTTCAGAAAACTCTTCTCCCTCCCAACACCAGCACTCTATAGACTAGCCACCATCTCATGGGACTCCAGATTTCTACAGAATCCACTAGTTGGCCATTTGCATGAGATTATTTTATTTTTAATAACTAATAGTATGAAGTATGGAATTGACATCTAGCCCATCTTGGGAGCAGGAGAACTTAATGACCCCCAGCCTCTTTTTCCATCGTCGCTTATACCTACATTATCTCCTTTTCCTAATTTTGGTTAGTATTTGTATACAATCATTGTAATATTTGCTTGATATTCTTAAAAAACAAACAAACAAGTGGACTCTTCCTTGGTTTCTATTTGACTCCCCCTACCCCCACACCACTTTTTAAAGCAAAAATCATTAAGCCAGAAAAGAGATGTTTTATTTAGTTCTTGAAATTCCCAATTAAATAGTTACTGGCAGAATCATCTCAGAAGGTTTCAGATTTTCATTTGGCACAAAAGAAAGCCACTCAGATCCTTTATTAAACATTAGATCTGGACATCTGGGCTGGACATTTCAGAAAATAAACTGCCTATGGGGGCTCAATGGCAAAAATAAAACATGGAGAAGGTATTTCTGTGAAATCTGGACATAAGCATTTTTTATAGGAATTGAGGTTTTTGGGGAAAAAAATGAATTCACTAAGTTTGGGGATTTTAATCATCTTCCCCAAATAAAGCACAGACTAAAGTGAAATCATCCTTTTATAAAATTTTAAAACAATGTTTGGTGTATGAGAAATGTCTTATCAAATGTTGGAAATTATAGAAATCTTCTGCTTTCTGTGCCTCTGTAGGGTACCATAATTTAATCTAGTTAGTGGCACCAGACGCTGATAACCACAGCCAGCCATTATGGGCAGGGGTTTCAAACATATGGCCTGTGCATTGCACCCCCAATCCCCTTCCCTCCATGAATTATTTTTTATATTGGATGCCAACCCAGGAAATGCATGAATCCTGATGCACACTGCCAGCCTGTTACCAGCCAGCCCTACTGCATCACCTCCCCTGCCATATCCATCGGTCCTGTCACCCTCTGGAGCCAGAATTTCACACTGAACACCTGCAGAAAACCAAGTAAGGTGGCGCATGAGAAAGTGGGATCTGCCCTTTCTGTCTGGAACCCAAACCTCCTGCCCAGGAAGCAAGGACTGGGCCCCGCCAGTCATTGTGCTAGGTTTCTCCAGAGCAGCTCTCTGCTGGGCTGCTGTTAGAGTTGTACAGTGACCTGCAGATCTAAAGGGAAAAACAGATGTCCCAATAAATTTTTGTCAAAACGTAATTACCTCGAGATTAGAAAACCACATGGGGGCGGGGAGGGAAAGGAACAGATGTATTACCTTCAAATATGCAATCATTATTCGGCAGAAGTTTAAATAATCAAGAGGTTTTAAATGATGGCAGCTGAGTGTCTTCTCATCTCCCCTTTTCCCCCCTTTCTGGTGGCTCTTTTAGTTTCAGTGCTGGGTGCTTTTGGGAGCCTCTCCTATTCATGCTGCATCGATGGAGCTCTGAGCAGGAGGGGAGCATGTTGCACAACGTATCATCCTGAGTGCTTTTTCATAAATAAATCTCAGCAAATATGACAGGCTATCTTTCCCTCAGGAACCCAGCCAACTCTTTTCTTCCTCTGCAGCCGACAAAATATGATAAACTATGAATTTTCCCGGTAACCATAAAAGATTCTTATTTTCATGATTTGAACTGTTAGGTGCAGGTCAAGGCAGTATATCAAATAGGAATTCTTGCACGGAAAAAATCCTTTTTATGTTGTGTCAAGTGGGGAGGGTGCGGGGAGTGGAGGAGACACTGGGTTGCATGCATGCTAGCTGGTTGTCATATGCCTCATAAGGTGAGATGCTAATCTCTCTGAAGTGTTTACCCTGGGCCTAGGTCAGAGAGTGGAATGAGTGAAACATATGTAAGTCCCAAGAGGTTCAAAGTTCAATTCCAGGCAATTATTGCTGCCGTAGCTCATTAGATGGTGACTTGCTTGGGTGGACCTGCTTCGTTGGGTTATTAATAAATGATGGCTCTTCAGCTGGTCTTCAAAACAACTATACACAGCCTGTCTCTCTCTCTCTCTCTCTCTTTCTCTCTCTCTCTCTCTCTCTCTCTCACACACACACACACACACACGCACACTTTTGGATTATGGAAATTTAAATTACAATGTTAAGACTTTTAATGTTATGGAAAAGGGCAATTGCCTAGTGGCATATAAATTGGTATTTTAAATAGTTACCAGTTACTAAGAGCCTAATAATTGTCAAGGTCTGTGCTAAGTGCTTTACACAAATATTTCTGATCCTGATGCAGGCCTTGGAAAGGAAGAATGTTGTCCAAATTTAGCGATGTGGTATATAAGGCTTAAATATGTTAAGCAACTTACAATAGTCATGAAGCTAGAAAATGAAAGGACTCAAATTTTAATCCATGTACAAATGTCTACCCAAACTTTATCAGACTTCTATCCATTGGTACACTATGTCTTGTGAATCTGTTCCCTGACATCCAATATAGCTACATATTCTTTGGAAATGATATGCCAACCCCTGCCTTGCCATCTTGGCCATATCTCCTGCATGAAGAAACCATTTATAATAAAACTGTTCTGATGCCCTTTGTGCTATCTCACAATCTTAGCCCATTTTGGCCTACAGCATCCTTAAACACATCCTCAGACATGAAAGTGTGAAAAAAGGAAACCCTCTTCAAGGCCATAAGCACTGGAGGGTTGATTCCATCTGGTAGAGGGATCCAGGAAGGACACAGCTCTAGGACAGGAATTCCGAGTAATAGTGTGCTTTTCTGACAGTAGTCTGTTCCCACCCAAGCTTTGGAGAGGTTTATGAGATTTTATTCTTCACAGCAGCCTGGGGTGGGGGGGACTTTTGGAGAAAGAACTAAGAGACACTTTTGCCCGAAGAAGATTCTTTGGAGGATGCTGGGTCATGTGAATGTATAAACTACTAAATAGAAATCACATGTTCACTATGTCCCAGAAGATGACATTAGAGGACCTTGGAGCTCTGCATCTGCTTAGTAGCCCTGACTTCAAGAAAAAGAGAATCCAACATGAGCAAGACCCTAATGAAGACAAGGTCATTCAGAGAGCAATTCCACCTATTGGGTTGAAGAAAGGATAGAATGAGGTAGAGACCATCTGCCTACTCTAGGCACGGCTATATTCTAATGAAGTAGGTAGAGTTTTGTTTTTTTTTCTGTTTATTTGGATAATTCAACAAATCAACATGGCAGAGAATCCTCATAACCTTAGAATTTATTAATTAGTTCCCTAGACTTATAAGTTGTGAAAAGAAAGTCAAAAGTAATTACAACACTTAAACCTTGTAAACCTTGCTTCCATCTGAAGACTGTTTAACACCAGCATATTTCAAAGACAAAGTTTTACAGTACCCAGGAGTAAAACAGAAAATACAGAGTACATTGGTTACAAAGTTTAAACACTATGCAAGTGGTGAGAGATTTCATAGAAATGTTGGATACTTACTTCAGTCACAAATTTGAACATCAAGCAACTCTAGAGCTGGTATACCCCATTCATTTCTCTTAGAGAAATTTATTAGCAGTTAAGATCTTGGTGCTATAGACTGTGTGTGTGTGTGTGTGTGTGTGTGAGTGTGTGTGTGTGTGTGTGTGTGTGTGTGTGATACCCCTATAAATTGTTGAAGTCCTAAACCTCAGTGTTATGGGGTTCAATTCTGGGCTTTTTTTATTAATTAAATTTTGTTGACAAGATGTTGTGCAAAAGGAGTACAGTTACAAAATAAGACAATTAGTACATTTCTTGTGATATCTTACACCCTCATTTTTCTTTCCCTTCCCTACATCAGGTAGGCATATATACAATACCCAGTGTACCAAAATCATATACAGTAACCACGTAGCATATGCCAAAGGAAATTCACCTAGAACTTTAAATGTAACATCAACAATAGAATCCTCCTGTGTCCTTCTCTTGGAGTTATTTTTGCTTATCCTGGTCTTATATGATCATATGTACATAGCTGATGAGCTATTGTGATCCACTGATAGGGCTATTCTAAGCCTTTTTATTAGTAGTTGTTTGGTTTTAGATACATAATAGAAGGTTGCTGACCCAAACCTGTGGAAATACCATTTGAAAAGAAGTTTTTTGTTTCACAGACCTGGTCTCTACTGTCCTGCCCGCGCCCCCCCCCCCCCCTAACAGTCATATATCAAGGAGACCATGCCCCTTTGTTCTCTGTGTTCTAGGTTTGTCTCGCTCAACATTAATTGTTCAAGTTCTGACCATTTCCCTGCGAATACCAATATTTTATCATTTCTAATGGCTATGCAGTATTCTATTGTGTATAGATACCACATTTTTTGGATCCATTCATCTGTAGTGGGGCATCTGGGTTATTTCCATATTTTGGCTATTGTGAATTGTGCAGCTATAAACATGGATGTGCAGATGTCTTTTTGATATCCTGAGACCTGTTGTTCAGGATAGATGCTTAAGAGTGGTATGGCTGTGTCATAGGGTATGTCTATGCTGAGCTTTATGAGGAACCTCCATACTATTATCCAAAGTGGTTGTACTAATTTGCACTCCCACCAAGAGTGGAGAAGGGTTCCTCTTTCCCCGCATCCCCTACAGCATTTGTTGTTGCCTGAGTTCAGAGTATAGGCCATTCTAACTGGAGTGAGGTGATATCTCAGGGTTGTTTTTATTTGCATTTCCTTTACTTCCAGGGATGTTGAACATTTCCTCATATGTTTCTTTGCCATTTTTATCTCTTCTCTTGTGATGTCTCTCTTTAGCTCCTTTGCCCATTTAATAATTGGTTTACTGGGTTTGGAGGGGGTTAGTTTTTTGAGTTTTCTGTAGATGACGGATATTAGGCCTTTGTCTGTTGCTGTGCTCGTGAAGATCCTTTCCCATATGGTTGGCTGTCTTTCAGTAATTAGGTTTCGGTGAAGTCCTGAGGATGGAGCCTCCAGTGGGCATTAGGACCCATATAAGGAGAGCAAGAAAGACCAGAGCTCACCTTGTTTTATGAGGACACAGCAAGAAGGTGGTCATCTGTCATCCAATGAGAGTTAATCTTCAGGTACCAAACCTGGCTGGTATAACAGGTACTTAGAAATGGCTTTCCCTAAAAAGCACCATCTGACCAAAGGGTGACTGAAATCAGGATAAAATATTGACACCCCTGTATCTATTTGGGGTCTATCCTTAATGTTAGGTCTTCTTTTTACAGCTACCTTGAGTAACTGGGAGGAAAAGAGTAATCAATAACATTGTGTGACGGGAGCCAAAATGATCCCTCAGATACCAATAACTTTCTTACAGTGATCAGGCTCCATCTAACCACTTCTGATATGATAAAAAATGGAACCACACCTGTGACCACCACACCAGGGACTAGGATTGTTTAATAATTACATAACCTTTCACTTCCTGCCCAATCCTTCCTGGCCGCATCTAACATGGTAGGACCTGGAGTTGGGCCTCTGGCCTAGAATTCTGCACTGCACATTGATCTCAGCCATCTAGTATGTAGAATGATGGGGAATACATTTCTGTGCTTTAATCCACTCACTCTATGTTTTTGTTTTTTTATTCATGGTGCAAGCGAACCCAGTTATGGAAACAAAGAATTTAATACTCTTCAGTTAATTAATTAATTAATTTTTGTTCTAGTGCTATGACTTGCATTCAGGGCCTAGGTGCTATCTCTCAGCTTTTTTATTCAAGGCTGGCCTTCTACCACCAGAGCCACAGCTCTACACAGGTTTTTTAGTGGCTAATTGGAGATAATAGTCTCCTGGACTTGTCTACACTAGCTTTAAATCTTAATCCTTAGATCTCAGCCCTCTAACTAGCTAGGATTACAGGTATGTGCCGCCGGTACCTGGAACGTTGCTTTATTTTTATTTCCTGTATATGTTTAGAATAGTGTTAACAGCCCAATCCATCTCATTAAAAAATATTATCTAGAGCATGGAGCAATAAATGATACTCCAGGATCTAGTCCATGGAGAAGAACATTATAGGTCAGAATGTAAACCAACTCTAGTTCATATTGGTTAGTTACCTTAAACAAATCTTTAGTAATTGAAGATTCAGTGAAAGCTAAAATGTAGCCTGCCTGTTGCTTCTCCTTGCAGTTCCTAAACTGAAATTGAGGTTTAGTCCTGTGATGCAAAGGAGGGAAATTTAATCTTTAAGTCATGATGCCAGTATTTTACGTTGAAGTCTGAATAAAATCCACTAGTGTCCCAAAACATACATTCTCCTTTGATCTAATATGATTGAGTCTAATTCTTGAGAGTTAATCATAAATTTAAAACAACTACCTCCCCTCTCTGCTTCTACCGAAACCAACATTTTCCTCATAAGTTCACCATTCAGAGACTTGGGTAGATGTTTTCCCTATGTTAAAAATCCTGACAATTTTATTTTTCCAAAGCTATACAAGAAATGTTCTCACTGCTCTATTATGTAACTGTGCCCCTTTGCACAACACCATGTCAACAAAATTTAATTAATAAAATTAAAAAATACTATACTTTTTGTGTCCTAATTAAGTTAGTTTGTGAAAAGTACCTTCCATTATGAGAAGAGTATCACAATGGCAATGGAGTGGCTAAAATGGTTACAAGTAGAACCACTGAGGTGTGTCCTGACTATTGGGCTTCTTCTATTACAATGTCTTCTCAACAGATAAGAATTCTCTGGCCTTTTGTCTATTGGCAGGAGCACTGGAAGATCAAAGACTGGAACCTGCCTTAAACCCTTGCTGGATTGGTGCCACAGGAATGAAATTCAAGAAGGGGAAGGCTTCAGAGTATTCAGAATGCACATGCCACTGCCACCAATTTCAGGGGAAGTTCTAGAAGAAAACATTTATTAGACAAAGGTTTCCTTCACCAGTGCTTAAATGTGTCTATTGGTACATTTCCCACTGAAGGTTAACTCATTCTGAAATTTTATAGACTAGATTTGATGGTGTAAGTACCATTCTGGAAAACCTTCTGTGTGTTTGTTTCACTGTTTCTGGGCATCACTATCTTGGTTGTAATATGGGTCCAGTCCAGATATCTGTTTATACCAACATTCAGATAACCTTTTAAATTTGGATTACGACACCAATAAGAAAGACACTTCAAAAATGACAGAAACTGAATTCTGCAATGTTCCTTAGCTAGAATGTAATGAAGCAATACAAATAAGAAGATACATAGCAGATTCTACTAATGGTTTCCAGTAAGTTCTGAAGTTTGAATAACTACTCTTAACATCCATGTGTCCTTTCACACAGACTCTCCACATTGTCTGTATGGGGATGGGAACTCACATGGTGGCTCACATTACAAAGCTGCATTTTATTTTGGCAGTTTCTCAAAGCTTGCACTTAAGAATCTTTCCATTACTTTCTATACAAAATGACCTTCAGCTCCACAGAAGTCTGAAGGGGCAATGTTTCTATGTCTCCAGGTGATGGTTGGGGGCTTCCCTTAGCTTTTCAGTTTCTACAGATCCTTGAAATTTCTCTCATGAAAAGTGTTTTTGAGTGTCTCATAAAAAGGAGGGTCTCACAAGGTGAACATTTTATCAAGGATTTATGTTAGTACGATGGGACAAAATAGGGAGTAATGGAAGAAACCTTTCCTGATCCCCATAAAGGAAATGGGAGTTAAAGATTTAAAATGGTAGTCCCTATGTTTATACTTTCTGAGCTCCGAGAATACTTGTGGTCATGTCCTATAGCAACCCTCAACCAGATACAGGCTCTGGGCAGCTAAAATATATATTATTTATTATTCTAAAATATGAAGCTATATCTCGACCTACCTATAAGGAAGTGGCAACTAATGAATTTTAAGGCTTCCTTTTAGCTAATGTACTTTTTATTTTTCTGTTTCTACCCATTCAGAAAATGTTTGCAGATTTCTAGGCAGATATAGATAGCCTCTGTCAAATGACCCTGGATATCACTTTGTGTTCTTTCTGCCACACTAAGTTCAGTAATGAAGACTCTATTATTAATAATAAGAGAATGCTAATAAGCATGGTGGTTGAAAAATAGGTAAATGGTAATTACAAAGATGAGAGGTCTCTATTATCACTAGCAGCAACAAAACAAACTGAGAACACTGTATCATTGCCTAATAGCTATTTTACATGAAACATCTTTTTGAAAAATTCATTTTAAAATAACAGAGGGGTTACAGTTACCTAAATCTGATAATAAGTACATTTCTTTTGGAACAGTGTCACCCCTCCCCTCATTTTCTCCCACTTTTCTTCCCCCTACCCCCACCTTCACAAATTGTATAGTTCATTTTCAACATAGTGTCTAGTGAGTGGTGCTGCTGCATTTGTTATTCTTTGTCCCACCATTTCTGTGCTTCCTCCCTCACCCCAAACAGAAAAATTTTTATACAAGACAAAAGATACAGAAAATATAAAGATATAAAAAAAAGTACTAAATGAGAAAAAACTTACACAAAAAACAAAAAGCAAAATAACAAAACACCTCTTGTTTTCTATTTCTTGGAGTTAATTTTGACAAACATCATTTTATTATGATCATATACACTACACATAGCTATTGAGCCTTTGTGATCCTTTCCTAAGAATAGCTCCCTTTGGTCTCATGATGTGAACTTTGAGAGTCTTGTTTAATTTATCATGTCTAAGTGTAATTTTTTTTTGTCTTTTACCATCTATTGTGTTTACTTGTAGATTATAGGCACATTCTAATTACTACAGATGAGGGAAATCATGGAATCTATGTTTCTTTGGGTCTGGCTTACTTCACTTAATATAATTTTTTGAAGTCTTTTCATTTCCTTATGTATAATGTAATATTATTCTTTCTGATGGAAGCATAGAATTATACTGTGTATACATTACACATTTTCTTGATCTGTTCATCCCCTGAGGGGCATCTGGGTTGATTCCATATCTTGGACTTTGTAAACAATATATGCAACATCTTTATGAACTCTTAAAAACCTAATTTTTAATCACCATAATCTAATGGATAAATAAACTGAAAGCTTGAGTTCAGAAATTGCTTTCTATCAAAATAGAATGATAAAATATGCCATCCAGTTGAGTCCTAAATTTTCTTTTTTGTTTTAATACTTTAATAAGTCACTTCTTCAGATATAAGCAATGAGATAATAAAAGAAAATTTCACAGCTAACCTACATTTTGGTACTTTTATGTTAGGATCAGCTGCTAACTCATCACTCACTTGAAATGAATTCTAGTGCTACAGATTAAAATTTTACCTCCTCATCGCATCCTTCTCCTCTCAACTCTCTTTTAGCTCTCATGCTGTTCATTCTGCTAGGAGGTACAGTCTACCATTGTTTTCCATGAATTGCAAATAATTCCTTTCATGCTCTATAAACAAATGTTGGCTGTATTGCAGACCTTGTTGGAAGAAGGAAAGAGATGACCATTTGCAAAGTAGACATTGAAAATGAGTTATATTGACTATGCATGTCTAATGTCTCCAAACACAAATATTGCATAACCGTATCATACAATAATATTCAAGAACAAATGAGACAAAATAATTAATTTTCAGTATAGGGAAAGATACAATAGTTCAAGTAAAATTGTTGTTTTTGTAAAAAAAATTTGAGTTTTAAGTGTATGTTTGGCATGCCTAATATTTTATTGACAAAGCAATAGAAGTAAAATCTTATGGGAAATTATATGTAAAAAGAGATTAATTCCAATACAAATGCTCAGATTACATTCGTGTGTGTGTGTGTGTGTGTGTGTGTGTGTGTTTATGTGTCTCTGTGTGTGTCTTTTTGTAGTGTGGCTTCATCTCAGGGCCTGGTGTTCTTGTTTGGATTACTTGCTCATGGCTGGTGCTCTACCACTTGAGCAATACTTCTAGTTGGCTTTTTGATGGTGAGTTGGAGAGTCTCTTAATTTTTTTTCTGCCAGGGCTAGTTTTAAATTGTGATCCATTGATCTTAGCCTCCTGAGTAGGTAGGATTACAGGTGTGAGCCACGAGCACTTAGCCAAATTATATTATTACCAAAGACAACAGTTGCTTTTCAATCATGAACTTACCTTCCAAATTTTCATTGCCTCATTTGTTATTTTATATGTATGTATATATGTATATATATAGTATATATACATATGTGTGTGTGTGTGTGTGTGTGTGTGAGACAAGGAGGTTTGTTTTTGTTCACTTTCAAAGGAGGCTTTGTGCTTCTTTTTATTACTCTTGCCTCCTGTCTCTGAGAATCTAAAAACCAGGGTATAGTGGGGTTAGATAAGAGGAGATTTGGGTTCTAGAGGCAGCAGCTCTGTTCTTTTCTGATTGTATGATTTAGGCCGGGAGTTGGTTAATCTAGGCCTCAATAGCTTCCTCAATAAAAGGAGAAATTCCAACTGGATTACCTCTATGGTCTCTCTAGCACTGATATTTTATTCCTTCAACACTCAAATGATCTAATGTCAACATCTGGAATTGATTCACAAAGGAAAGCGTAATCATACCATTTGCCCTCACTTCTTTTAGCCTCAAACTACTATAACTTTTCAGTCACAGAATAGCCCTTCTCAGATGATACCATAAATTCAGAAGATTACACTGGGCTTCTCTATAACTTTTCTCTAATGGGCTAAAGGAAATTACTCCAATTGAATTGGCATGCTCACTAACAACCATTCTGTGAAACTGGTGCACTTCACACAATCAATTTTTCTTAAAAATATTTTTTAAAGGGCACATAACCTGCTTAGGCCTTGACATAATTTCAACTTGTTCATGAGGCAGAGAAAAATTGCATCTCCCTTAAGGCTAGATAGATAGTACTCCAAATGTTGTAACATGAGTGTCATCTAGATAAGTTGCTTAAAATCTTATCCTATGGTACTATAAAAGATGTATTTGAGAAATATGATAAAAATGTTCAAGGATGATGCTTCTTATAGTATTTAATGGGCATAATATATTAATTTTCTTTTTGTTGTTGTTGATTGGCAGTCCTGAGTTCTGAACTCAGAGCCTTCGACTTTCTAGGCAGGTGTTCTATAGCTGAGCCCTTTTTGCACTGCTTATTTTGAGATATGGGCCTACTTTTTTTCCTAGGCCTGTGCCATGATCTCACTATTTTCCACTTCTTGAGTTATCTGGAATAATCGGCATGTGTTACTATGTTCAGATCAGACATGGAGTCTCATGGCGTTTTTAGCTCAGACTGTTCTGGAACTGCAATCCTATAGGCTCCCCATATACTTGGGATGCCACAGTGACCAACTAATGATTAAGAAGGGTTCTCTGTATATATCTGAGCTGGCCTTGAACTCTGATAATCCCAGTTCAGTCTCTCCATTGCTAGGATTACAGGAATGATCCAACATCTCCTGGACTTGGGACTTTTGGCTAGTAATTGGCAATAAGAGTCTATGGGCTTTCCTGTCCAGGCTGGCTTTGAACTGTGATCGTCAGCCTCCTGAGTAGCTAGAGTTACAGGCTCAAGCCACTGGCTCCTCGTGAAAATGAACTTTCTAAGGACAAATGTTATAATTGGTGTGATGGTTTGTATATGGCTTCAGTGTGTTCCTAAAGGCTCACACAATTGGAGCTTGAACCACAGTGGTGATGTTGAGGTGATAGAACCTTCAAGAGGTTGTATCTAGCAGTAACAATTACCTTTGGAAGGGATTAATGCAGGTCTCTAGTGTCTAGATTAGTGCCCATGGAAATGAGTTGTAAAATGAATTAGAATGTGTCCAGTCACTCCGTCATCCTGTCTCACCAAGTGATCTATTCTCTGTGTGCTCTCACCACTGTGATCACATCTGCCATGAGGCTGTTGTAAAAACCAAGCAGATGTCAATGTAATATTCTTGAATTGCCACAACTGTCATCTAAATGAATCTGTTTTCTTTATAAAAAAAACACTCAGATATTTTGTTATAGAAACACAAAATCGACTAACATTAGCAAATTAGAATATGTGTGATAGAATGGAAAAATCCTTGCAATGTGTAGGAAGGACAAAGCACAAAGATCCATAAATTGGGGAGTATTAAAAATAAATGAGGGCTGGGGAGATAGCCTAGTGGCAAGAGTGCCTGCCTCGGATACACGAGGCCCTAGGTTCGATTCCCCAGCACCACATATACAGAAAAACGGCCAGAAGCGGCTCTGTGGCTCAAGTGGCGGAGTGCTAGCCTTGAGCGGGAAGAAGCCAGGGACAGTGCTCAGGCCCTGAGTCCAAGGCCCAGGACTGGCCAAAAAAAAAAATAAAATAAAATAAAAAAAATAAAAATAAAAAATAAATGAGACTAACAAATAAATCAATAAAAATGGATAAACATGAATAGGCACTGTGTTGTTAGCTTCATATTTTGGGACTAGATTACATGTAGAGATGTCCAATGAGTACTTTGTGTTTGTCAATGTCTAGTTCTCTTTTTTTTCTGCAAGAGAAGCAGATTCAAATGACTGTCATTCTATGACTTTTAGATATTCCATTCAATCCTATAGTTAACCTAGAAAATGGGATAATATTGCTCAGTTTTCGTGACCCAAGAAAATAATGGAGAAGTCAAAGCTTTATAAATACCTTTGATCTATAAAGTGTTAATATTATTTAAATATTTTATACAATGAGTTCTAAGAAGTAATCAATCAATATGATTTGTGTCAAAAATAGGGAACTTGGTAACTCCTCTGTACCACACCTTAGTAACAACAAGAAAAAGAAACAGAAAATGTTGAAAAAAACACAAAAAACAGAGAACTAAGCTGCATAACTGTGATGCATGCCTAGTTACTCAGCATGATGCAGTCCTAGCAAATCAGGTAGCTGAGATCTGGGAATCAAAGGTAAAAGCAAGAGAAGGCAAGCAAATCTGTGAACTTTTATCTTCAATTAGCTAACAAAAAGTTAGAAGAACACTAACCATGAAAGAAAAAATTTAGTAGAATTGAAGGTCCTAAATTCATGTCTAGATATTGGCGCACACACACACACACACACACACACACACACACACACACACACACATCCCAAACCAAAAACAGAACTAGAAACAAAAATGGAATAATCATTTTCTGTTAATTACTTCTATTGCTTTACTTTTGCTAAGATATGAATACAGTCTTTTAAATTTCTTTCTTTTTTATTATTTTTATTTTTTATATCTATTGTCAAAGTGATGTACAGAGAGGTTACAGTTTCATACGTTAGGCCTTGGGTACATTTCTTATACTGTTTGTTACCTCCTCTCTCGTTCCCCCCCTCCTCCCCCACTACCTTTCCCCCATGAGTTGTTCAGTTGGTTTACACCAAATGTTTTTGCAAGTATTGCTTTTGGAGTTGCCTTTTTATCCTTTGTCTCTCGATTTTGATATGCCCTTTCACTTCCCTAGTTCTAATACCAGTATATACAGTTTTCAGTGTACTCAGTGATAGTGTGGGTACAACCACAGCAAGGGGATACAAGAGGATCATCAACAATAGAAGCTATGGTTTCACATGGCATGTTGAAAGTAATTACACAGTGATATAACAGTCATTTCCATAACATGGAGTTCATTTCACTTAGCATCATCTTATGCATTCATAAGGGCATAGCTATTAGACGCTTGTGATTCTCTGCTGTGGCTAGCCTAAACCTGTGCTAATTATTCCCTATGAGGGAGACCATAGAGTCCATGTTTCTTTGGGTCTGGCTTACTTCATTTAGTATAATTTTTTCTAAGTCCTTCCATTTTCTTACGTATGGGGCAATGTCATTCTTTCTGATAGAGGCATAAAATTCCATTGTGTAAATGTCACATTTTCCTGATCCATTCGTCTATTGAGGGGCATCTGGGTTGGCTCCATATTTTAGCTATGACAAATTGTGCTGCGATGAACATTGTTGTGCTGGTGGCTTTAGTGTGTTCTTGTTTGTGGTCTTTTGGGTAGATGCCCCAAAGTGGGGCTGCTGTGTCATAGGGGAACTCTATGTTTAGCCTTCTGAGGAATCTCCATACCGTTTTCCAGAGTGGCTGAACCAGTTTACATTCCCACCAACAATGAAGTAGGGTTCCCTTTTGGCCACATCCCCTCCAACATTTATTATTATTTTTAACATTTTACATCTTACATTTTAATATTTCTTTTGTACATATTTAGAATATTTGATACTTCATCGAGAATATGAGACATTTCAAGAGAATAAGAAGTTATTCAAATAATCCACAAATATATTATTCTGGAGATCTATTTTTATTTCTGTAGCAATTATAATTTTATATTTAATATCTTTTAAAACATATTTGATTTTGAAAGATTTCTTTAAGTTTTTCTGTTTTGCATGTAAATTTTACTTAAGTTTTTCTAGTTCCATTGCTTCACTAGCTAGTATCTCCTGCAAATAGTACAAGCTGGTTTTTGCATGTCTTCACCAATAATTTCATGTAAAAAGTCTTATATATGTATTGCACATTGGAATAAAATTAGGAGTAGGGCTTTTGTTTTTTACTTTGTCAGTTTCATTTACAGTTTTGTCCTTTGGTTTAATTCTACTACTGTTTTTAAAGGTGAATCTTTCTTTGACTCTCCTACTTCCAAAACATTTCAGTGAAGACTTTTATTTTTGTGTGTACCAGTACTAGGGCTTGAACCAGGACCTGGGCACTGTCCCTTAACTTTTTCACACAACCCTAATGTTCTACCATTCGACTCAAAGCTCTACTTCCAGCCTTTTGGTGGTCACTTAAACATAACTGTCTCATAGCCTTTTCTGCTTGGGCTAACTAGTTTCAAACTGCAGTCCTCAATTTTAGCCTTCTGAGCAGCTAGGTTTACAGGAATGAACTACCAGTATCACTAGTGAAAATAGTTTATGACAGGTAAAAAATATATTTTGGATTCCACAAATGATCCAATAATCATTAATCATAAAGCTTAAAAATAGACTTGATTAAAAATTTCAAAAATAGGCAGACTACCAGCGATGATTATGTCTCATAATCAATTTATTATTTTCAAGAATTATGAAAATAGTCAATCATTTCTTTATTTAATTCCCATTTACAGGTGATTAGTCTCACCTTGCCATAATTCTTTCCCTTCCCTTATTAGAAATGACTAAGTGGTAAACATTTTTTTTTAAAGCAGGTTCACAAGCTGGATGCTGGTGGCTCACACCTGTAATCCTACCTACTCAGGAGGCTATGGTCTGAGGATTGGTGTTTGAAACCAGTGTGGGCAGGAAAGACAGTGAGATTCTCTGATCTCCAACAAACTTTCAATGGCACTGTGCCTGTGAATCAAGTTAAAAGTGCTAGCCTTGAGCCAAAGGAGCTCAGCGGCAACACCCAGGCCCTGAGTTTCCAAGACTAGCATAACACACAGACACACACACACACACACACACACACACACACACACACACACAGATTCACAGCAAAAAAATTCAAAATTATTATCTTACTAGATATTTCATAGGAACAAATTATTTTCCTCCTGTAGCATTTGAAAGTGACTTTAACATCTAAATACATGAGAGAGAGAGAGAGAGAATGAAATGCTCGTGACCTTGACATTATTCAGTCTAGTCTGTCTTACTTCAAAGTAGTGATCTTAGGGGTTCCAGAATATAGATATGTAAGGAATTACTTTAAGAATAATAGTTGACCTTATCCCTCCTCTTTTAAATCAATTATACAGGAATGACTATTACTGCAATGAAGTACACACTAAGAAATAAGGAGAAAAGTAAGTTAGTTCACTCTATACCCACCACCCAGAGCCAATCAATGGCTATATTATCTTCCAGTGATGTATAAGTTTATCTGCAATTATTTTGAACAATTTGTCCATTTCATGTGTGTGTGTATGTACTTATAATCTGCATGTAACACTTACTGTTGCGGATATTTTTCAGAACAACCTCATAATAGCAACACACTATTCCATTGTGTGAGTCACACACAAACACACACACATCCATAGTAATTATTATTATTTTTTTTTTTTTTGCCAGTCCTGGGCCTTGGACTCAGGGTCTGAACAAAGTCCCTGGCTTCTTTCTGCTCAAGGCTAGCACTCTGCCACTTGAGCCACAGCGCCACTTCTGGCCGTTTTCTGTATATGTGGTGCTGGGGAATCGAACCCAGGGCTTCATGTATACGAGGCAAGCACTCTTGCCACTAGGCCATATTCCCAGCCCCATAGTAATTATTATTGAATTTTTTTTACTACTTTGAACATATTGTGACAAAAATAATTTGAAGCATTTTGTTTTAGATATGGAATGCTACTCACACAATGGGTCTGTAGAAAAAAGACCATAGACTTAGGCTGCTAAGAGTTTGAAATCAAGAAGTCAGCTGGTACAATTCATTTTACTTTATGTTTTAAAACTTTCATGTTATAAGAAAAAAACAATAATCAAATAACCACTATTAAAGACTATAACTCATTCCCTGTAGCCGGAACCAAAAGTGAGTTTAAAGCTGGGCAGTCCTGTGAAAGGTTTAGACAGATCCTTTTGTCCTAGAAAAGAAAAAAGTATCAGTCAGAGCTTTGTTGTATGGTGAAAAGAGACTAGAAGTTCAATTTCACACCTCCATCTTAATAATTATATGAATGTAGTCAAATTTCTTAGCCTGTGCAGACCATAGATTGTTTATCCTGGTGAAAAATATTTGCCCTGTCTGCCACTCAAGATTGTTAATGAGGATGAAATTAAATAACTTCATAGATGATGTTGTGCCATGTAAATGTGTTGTAAATATTATGGTTGATACTATAAGTAGCTTCACAATGCCCCTTAGAATTTGGTACTTGGTTATCACTTGTTTCTGTTGTTTTAGTAACATTCCCATACCAAAGGGCCATAGTTTCGGAGCTCTGTGCACTTAGGTTGGCATGTTATGTGAACCTGTTGAAAAATGATGGCTGATAACCAAACAGAGGAATGTGAGAAATTTGTGGGCTGCTCACTTCCAACCTAATGTATCACTCCTATTAGCTGGCCAGATTGTCTCAGAGCTGTGACCCTTGTATGTCAACAGGAATTTCTGTGCATAGAAAAGAATAAAAAAGGGGGTTACTCACATTCTCATTAGCATTCAGAACAGACAAAGACAATGTGAAAGCTTGAAGCAAAACTGTTGACAAAGCACATTTTGACTGGTCTGAAATTTCCAGAGAGCCAGGCAGGACAAAGTAGTTAGCCTAGTGGGATGTATTTGTGATGGAGAATATTAGAAAGACTTCTCAGTGAGATGGTCTTGGAAATATTTGTCTATTTTTCTACCCACCTTGAGCTAGATGAAGGCTCAGGGTTGAAGTAGAATAGATTCTTGGGCTTTACTTACCTTCTAGCCTTCATAGGCTTAATATTTCAATGAAGGGTTCAGGAGAAACTCTTGATGCAGAATTCTTCCACTGACACCACCCCTTAAATCCCACAGTAAGAGCATACTACTGTGTTCCAGAAGAGGAGCCAAAGACAGGTCCCTGAACTTTGAGGGGGCAGCCTGGTGTGATCCCAGGATTGTGTGAAGTTCAGAAAGCTCCTAGTAACAAGACTGGTGGGTGTGGAGGTAGAGGTGGAGGTAGAGATTGCTGAGAGATGCAGAAAGAGAGGCTGGGAGCCTTGAGTAGCAGGAGAAGGTACTGGTCCTGTGCCTGCTAGCATACAAGAACCCTTAAGGACTGCTGAGGTAAAAAGATGACCATATTTGCAGCTCTAGGTGGCCACTTTCTGATTCTGGCTTCCATAGAATCAGTGATATGTGGGGAAGAAGACTGAATTCATGAGTAGCAGCGGGGGAAGGTGGCCCTTAACCTGGTGGTACAAGGAATTGCCTGGAGAGCTTCAAACCCTATGGATGCCTCTTTTCCATCCATAGAGATTCAGATATAATTGCTTTGGGATATCAGCCTGGACTTCAGAATTTTCACAGTTTCCCAGGGGAATCTCAGATGCAGTCACTTCTGAGAGTCACTGGTTTAAGAGGTGCAGAAGTGAATGAATTACTGAAGGATTATGAGGCAGTCCAGCCAGCGCATGGCTATATTCTGGTGCTTGGAGGGAAAATGAATTTTCTCCTAGAAGTAGTTAGAAGGTTAAGTCTTGAACTTGCTGGTTAGCTCTAGGTGAGAACTTGAGCAACTGTCAGAAACTCGAGAGTTTATGAGGGTCTTCAGTACCGTGCTGGAGAGGTTCATTGATGAAAAGTAGCAGAATCTCAAGAATGAAGTGATCAGTGACAGCTGAAGTAGGTGGGAAGAATGGGGAGGGAAGAATGACATAATATTTCTGAATTTAATTTACATATAACCATTTATCATCCCCTCCCTCCCAACACACTCTGACATTTTGTGTAAATTTGACATTAATTTTGTTCTTTGTGTTGATTGGGATTGGACTGAAACACTCTAAATAAATGGTATTGTGCATTTTATATTTAGCCTGCCCAAACTATAGATAATTTGTGAACAACTAAAACAACAACCCCCAAACAAATTTACTCTGAACCCCCAAATTTACTCTGAACTTCGAAAAAGGATTTTTTTACTTTCTTCCTTTTGTTTTCCATGCATTGTGTGTGGTTTTTTTTTCCACAGACAGCACAATGCCATACCGCACACTCCACATTTCCCTCATTTCTATTTAGCCCTTCTAAGAATTGCTCAGCTCGAGAACACTGAGAACATTCGGGCACGTCCAAATTCCATAGAGTTAACCCCTATGTGCACAGAAGAGCTGCCCTGCTTTTGCAGCAGTAGCTTTGCTGAGAGCGATGTTCCAACAGCACCTAAGGTCTGCTAAGATAAGTACCACTTAGAGGTTAAAAACAGTTTGCAATTTCTAAAAGAATAAAAAACAGAAGCATAATTTGTTGAAAGAGGCTCCTGAAGAAGAACATGTGAATCTGAAATGGTTTGCAACATCGGAGAAGGTGGGAATGCATGCTAAGAGGCCCCCAAAACTCAGATTTGGACTGGGAATTAGGAGAAAGACTCTATTGGGGTTTCTATGACTCTCGTCAACTTATAAGCCTTCCTGTTGAAATCCCTGACAGTACCTTTGACAGCATGTGATTATCTTACAATAAAAGCTGTCCCCCAGCTCCCAGGCCTGCTGCCTTCCCCAGTTTCTAAGGTGTCAAGATGGGGGTGGATGGATCGTTAAAAAGCCGATTCTGGAAGTTCCTGTGACTTACTTGATTCTCTTAGAGGCTACATTGAGATCGATCACACTCCCTAATTCTCTAATATTTTTTGTTTGCTCGAGTTGTATTAACATCAGCATGAGAATGTCTGCAGGTCTACAATTGTATGGCTTATTGTGTATATATCCTATAAAACTGAAAACCATATGGAGAATTCTGCTTTCTTGGGTGTGTGTGTGTGTGTGTGTGTGTGTGTGTGTGTGTGTGTGTGTTTGTGTGTGTGTGTGTGTACCAGGAAGTAGTAAAATGTTCTGAGATGCTATTAAGTCCTTAAGTTACAAAATCAAGATTCCACCTTAAAAATTTTCCATACTGTACATTGTTGCATAGCCTGGGGTGCTGACTGCCTGCCAAATATCTATCAGAGAGTGATTTATGATATATGATACGGTCCCCAGCCCAAGTGGAGACTGAGTAGTTGAAATCTGAGAAAGGGGAGGCCTTGCTCTCGAAACCACCATGACTGGTTTCTGTTTGGCTTTTCTGAGAGAACATACAGTACAAAACGTGCCACATTTTACAGCACTCAAACTTATATAAGCAACAAAACCCAATTCAGCTAAAAGTAAAAGGAAACCACCTTCATTTTCTCTTGGCTTGTTAATGGTGGTTTTCATATTGTTCTTTTTCTCTATAACCCTCCCTATTGCTAGTCATCTCCTGAGCTGTGAAATTCATTCAATAGCTCTGTTCTAGCAATGCAAATACTTTCAAATGAAATCTCAACTCTGTATTTTAAAATATTTCATGTACTTTCTGTTCTATGATGGCTAAGATTGTGATTTCTGTTCAGCAAATGATTTCTTTATATCTGGAAAGAAATACATTTCCCATAGGGTTCAGAGGACAATGCAGAATGCTTAGATAAAGCAACATAGATGAAAAAGTTAGGGGAGTGGGACATTTTTCTTTCAGAGCAAAATCTCTTTGCCTTGTAATTGGATGCTGCAGGTAATTGCAAGACAGGGGGCAGTGTGATTGCTGAGCTTTCAAAAATGATATCTATGATTTGCTATAGGTTGTTTTAATAGCTTATCTGTGAATGTTGAGTTTTTAAAAATTGGTAGAAATGTTATTGATTTCTTTCCCTAAATATGAAAGAAATCTTTTCTCATTGAAGAAAACTCACAATGTGCATAAGAACTCACTAAAGATAGCATGTGTTAACTCACTGGTGTATTCAAATTGAAGATATCATTATTTTTCCACTTCATGACAGTCTTTAAAAGCCAGATTTCTAATGGCTCTATAATTTATGATATCATAAGATACCTAATTCTTTAGTATAAGGCATTTGGCATATGCATAGTTTTATTGTAGTGGGAATATTATGGGGATAGTGCTTTATATTGGTTTAGTTCATTAGGACAGATACTCCATAACTGGAGGTACTAGACCCCAAGTTATAAGCTTATTTTAATGATCTTGCCTCACATTTTCACAATGGTTTAGGAGGTCTGTAATAGTATAGTGTATTATATAGCTGTCTTATGACAGCTGTCTTATGAGTGTGTGAGCTCTCGTCCTTTCATTCTTCAGTGTTCAGGTAGTTATTAGTTGTCTTGTTATATAAATGGAATACATTATTGTTATATAAGCAGATTATTATTTTAACTACTGAAACACCATATTTCCCCTTTACATAAAGTTCCTTCATTTTGAGCTTTTTCATTGACTTTCTCCAACCATACATTCTGTATGATAGAGATTTGTTTTAAAAAAACTCTGAGAGTACATAAGCCCTTTTGACAAATGGGATGAAGTTTCTTCTGGAGTTGCTGAGTAATACATGGAAATCTAGCCAGAACTTGGACAAATGGTTCCAAAACTGGAGTTTTGCTTTTCTTCCTTTGTTTTATGATACTGGAGTTTCAAGGCCTTCTTGCCTTGGTATGTACTCTACCACACTTGGCCACACATTTTGTTTGTTTGCTCTTTGTTATTTTTCAGGTAGGGTCTTACGTTTTTCTGTGCAGGGTCATCAGCACACAATCCTCCCCCCTATGCCTTTGGTGTAGCTGGACAATATGCCTCTACATTTGGTTTGTTTGTTGATAAAGGGTCTTACTAACCTTCTATTGAAGCTAGCTCCTTAAATCATGATCTTCCAAATGAGTAGCTGGAATGATAGGTGTGAGCCACTGTGTCCAGCCTGGGCTATCTTACATTCACATGCATTGTAACTCAGGACAAAACTTTGTATCTTAGGACCAGCTTCTCTTCTTCAAGAATTTCAGTCATGCTTTCTTGGTAGCATTTGTGTGCTGATCTGTGAGTGTCCTAGGAGAAAGCTAGGTGTGACCCATTTCGCTCCTTATTCTGCTTATGAACTTGGAACACATTTAATAAATGATTCTTGTCTTGCAAGTATGATGATTTCCACAATGCATTGTGAAGGTCTTTGTGATTTACTCTTTTGTACCAGAATTTTTGCTAGTTTGTCCCTGAATATTTGGTTGAGAGGGTAGAAGTGGAAGTCTGCAATTGCCTCTAGTCTTTAGTTTTCTAAGCTGTCATTTATTGTCCTTTATTACATGCCAGCACCATTTCTTATGTGATCTCATTTATCATGTACTCTGAACCAGCAGAGTTTGAATAATAATCCATTTGTATAGGCAAAAGTAACCTCAGAGAAATTAGATCAATTTCCCGAGACATGGAGATCTAAAATTTTAGAAATATAAAAATATAAGTATAGATATCAAATGTAAATACACAGAAATTAGTGATGTCAAGTACAATCAAGTAAACTGTTAGTAAATTGCTGAGTGACCTGGGAAAACAATTGACAATGTTAATGCCATCTTTTTTTAAACTAGATTTAATTATCAGCGAGAGCCTTAAACATTTCTCATATCACATACCAATCCTGAAATGATTACAAATTTTTACTCAGTGATCCTGTACTGCTGGAATTATTATATTATATATTTTTACTTGAGCACCTTGAATTTTTATTAGTATATGTCTTGCAAATTCTTTTACTTTATGATTTCCTAGCAAGACATTTACCCTTGGAGTGAGTGTGCCTAAGAAAACAGGGCTGGTCTTTTACAGAAGCTGCCTATGGAATATGCTAAAGGTGTCTTAAGGACATGTTTTAAGTGTCCACTCGTGGAAACCTGTACTTCAACTTCCCTGGGGCATAGGATTTTAAAGAACAGGCTTCCTAACCTCTCCAGTCCACGCACGCTCAGATAACCTGTTACTATTTTTGAATATGAGTAGACCTTATTAGGCATTAAAAGAAGTGCCCAAGTGTTTCTTTCCTTTTTCATTTTGATGTTTGGATTGTCAGCGGAAGTCTCTAACTTTGAGACTTGGCAAGGCAGTGCCTTCGCACAAACATCCTGTGGACAAAATTGTTCAGCCCAGCACTTGGTGTTCCAGGATGATTGACAGGAAGCAGCCTGTGCTGTGAGGATGGAGAATGAACACTCTGGGCTTGGTGACTTCCAGTTCTCTCAAACAATAGCCAGACTTCCAGGGAGGCTCACAGGTTTGTTCTTTGTCCCATGGGCTGAAGTAGAAGCTTAAGTACTTGATCTTGGTAGTTAGGAGGATGTGTGCTGCAGAAAAGGTGAAAGGAATCCTGGTACTCAACCTAATGATTGCAAACAGAAAATAAAAACCAGTTTGCTAATGCATCTACTTTAGGACAAGGAACACGAAGATAGGTGGTCATTTGGGATGACAAATTGAATCAATAGCCAAAAAAGAGGCATCCAAAAAATCATGACTAGTGAAAACCAGCACTTATCATTTAAGGACAAGGCAAATGTTGAGAAGACATTGGAAATAGCGAATGGATGTGAGAAGACAGAAACAAAACATAGTCCAGCTAGGATTTTGTCCACAGTTTTGCAGTTGTTTCTATTACAGACAATTCAACTAGGCATTAGATTTATTTGTTCAGACAAAACTGAGGTTCAGCAAGGTTACATAAAGTCCATAGCAGCAACATTAGAATGAGGTATGCCTTGTTTCTGAGTTCCAGTCCTTTAGACTCCCAATACCTATGCGTTTCTCACATCACAATATCTTCCTGATTTTGTGTGGATCTTGTTTCCTTCCTTCTTTTTCAGTCCTGGTGATGAGTATGTAGAACGAATTTCTCTAAATTAATATCCTAGAACTTCTCCCTTGATTCTTCCACTGCAGTCTTCCCAAGCCTTTCACCACTGTCCAAGTCTTTAAGTGCTTATTTCACTGCAGGTTTATAGTGCTGCTTCTTTTGTTACAGAAGCTTTCTATTCTTTCTTTCCAATACAGCTATCACTCGTTCTCTAGAGTGCAGTTCCAATGCTACCTGTACTCAGCTGGGGTATCTAACCATCTTTTACTGTCCCATGTAGGATCTTTATCTTTAGAGCAGTGTTTTATATTGATTTGCATCTACTTCTGTCCAACTCATCACATATTGCTTAGAATTTAAAGATCCACTGTAATTGCTAACACATGGGCAACAACAACAACAATAACAACAAATCACTTTAAAAGTAGGCCTGTCTTTTGATGACTTGGTGAAAACTCACTTCCATCAGTAACTACTAAATTTGTATTCTGATTTCCAGATTTGTTTTTCCCTCTATCTCTGAGAGTCCCCTGTAGGTTCATTGACACATTTCATGAATTAATATATGAAGAATAGGAATATTCTAAAATGAAATGAAGAGATTCTCTAACCAATCCCTCCCTCCTTCCCTTTTTCCCTCCCTTCTTTCCCTCCCTCCCTTCATCTCTTCCTCCCTCTCTCCTTCCCTTCCTCCCTTCTTCCCTCTCTTTCCCTCCCTCCCTCCCTTCCTTCTTTCCTCCTTCTTCCCTCCTTCCCTCCCTCAATCCCTTCCTTCCTACCTTTCTTCCTTCTCCACATGTGTATACATACACATTGATTGCCAGTTTCTGTTTATTAAACTTTTTCTCTTTATGGCAAGACAAACTGTTGTTTGTTCCATATTTTCTTAGGATTCCTGAGAAAGGCAGGGAGATGGGGGTAGAGGGTGGTAGGAGTAGTAGAAGTAGCAGAATAGATCACTCACAAGTACCTTGAGAGTCAAAATATGTGAAAGCAATTCACAAAGATTTCATGGGTGGTAGCCCTGCAAGTGGGGCTCCCCTGGGTGTGTGAGCTTTGCAAGGAACTTTTAAGTATGAAAGTCCTAGTAGCTAGAGTACCACAGGGAGGCACTGAGGCAGAGATGACATCTTTCAAAGTACTAAAACCAACAGGCTCTTTATCTGAGTGCTTTGGGGAGTTTCAGAGATATGATTGAGCCAGGCATTCACATGCAAAGTGAAACCTTTATGAGGCATAGGCTGTTTGCCAGGGGCCCTACCTTCGCACTTTAATTTCTCCATTCCTTTATTTCTCTGAAGTGTTAATTTTGGTCAACCATAAGGCCCCCCCCCCAAGTGATACTGCATTTAAAATGGTTATGATATGTCTAGACCTGAAAAGTTTATATTCTCAATATTTCTGTTTAGAGGGAAAAGTTGAAATGCCATTCACTGGCATTCACAGCTTCAGAAGCTCAGGTTCAGAGCTCCCTTCCCAGCCTTATCTAATCCAACTCTTCTGCCTTAAGCAACATGGCCTCTTGGTGGTTCCAGAAACAATGCTCCTTTCTTTGTTCAAGTTGTTCATCTATCAGGGCTGGACTTCACCCTCCTACACTCTTAATTCTTCACCTACTTGGAGTCTCTCATGTTAAAAAGACCTACCCAAGTAGTTATATTTTGTTACACTACTGTAGTGTGAATGGTTTTCCTCTCTGAGCACTCAGAGTACTTTAAGCTTATTTGGCAATAGATCTCGTGTGGGTTTGTGAAAAAGCTGCATAGATTTCTGTAAGAGCCTGGGAGCTTGGTTTTTACACTTTTCTTACCTTGGCTGAAAGACTGCATCATCTTAGAAAACTATATATCTTTGACAAATCCCTTGTTTACTTATCAAAAAGACAATTTTAAAATTACTTTAGCTTACCTGAGGAGAGGGTTAAGAAGGAGAGAAGTGATATTTATCATTAACAGCATTTATTGAGAACAGGATTATTATATAATCGTATTTAATCTTTTTTCTAAACTTGACAAGTTAATTACTACAGATAAATACAATTCATTTAGAAGTTTTATACTGTTTGTCTCAGATAATAAAGAGTATGCATCCAAGTTTCGTTACCCATTTTCCCAATGACACATGATCATTGACACATTCATGAAACAAATGCCCATTCGTACTTTCATGTGTCAGGAAGCGAACAAGTGATGATGAACAAAGAAAAGTAACCCACTGCTGTTTTCATGGTGATTGGGGTGAGTACAAAAACACGTGCAAAACAATTGATGAACAAAATACCTGTAAATTAATTGTAGCTGTGGAAGCCACTACCATACAAAGATTCGTCTCTTAAGAGAGGAGCTTATAGGGTAAGTGACCTTTGGTGAAAGAATGGCAGATTTCCTCCTTGAGCTGACATTTGAACTGGATATGTAGGATAAGCAGGAAGTGGGGCCCTACATGTCCAAAGGAAGACAAGCAAGTGCTTCCTTCCTTGTAGAAGGAAACAACATAGCAAAGAAGAAAAGCAGAAAGGTTCTGTTCTGATGTGACCAAGGGATGTATGCGTGTGTGTGTGTGTGTGTGTGTGTGTGTGTGTGTGTGTGTGTGTGTCAGAGAGAGAGAGAGAGAGAGGAGAGAAGAAATTAAGCTGTTTGTTTTGTTTTGTTTATTTTATAAACAGTGAGCTCAGCAAAGAACTTTCATGTGTAAGTGGTATTAGTATTAGTACTCTCCCTCTGAAGTGGAGAGCAGAGAGAGATGGGGAAGTGCAGGGGAGGATAAGGATAACCCAGACAGGATTCTATTGCAGTAGTCCAGGTGAATCAGAGAAATAGTTGGGCTAGTGCAGGAAGGAGGTGGGGGTGTGATCTTGTAAACATGTGGATTACAAAGCTGCTTAAAGCATAGAAGCCAGGACTCTGGGGCAGCATTGAAACACCTACCCTAGGTATAGACAAAGGGTATATCAGGCTCAGGGCTCAATCCTAAGCATTCAGGAGTTGATCAAATGTTGACATTTCATATAGGCCTTTTAAGATTCTGAAATGGATAAAAGAGGAATTAGAGTACATGAGGGAGTTATTGAATTGTTATATGTAATAAACCACTACTATGTGTGAACTAGGCATGAATATGGCAGTCCATACAAGGTTGCCAATATTCTACTGCTCACAGCTTCTATAAGGTTATCAATATTCCCTTAAAACTTACTGGACAGAGGCAATGGGAATCAAAGATCACTGCTGACATTACTATTCCAGTGTTGTCTGATAATTACTTTTTGATGGACAATTAGTATCCTCTTAGGTTGTGAATCCGAGTCTCCTCTTAGTAGGATAATGTCTCTTAATTATATAATTAAGAGACAACACTATTTATAGTTTCTTTTCTTGTTTTGACAACGATAATAGCTTTCTAAGGTAACACTCAGCTAATCTTTTAAGAGTTCTTCATCATTTGGGAGTTAGTTAATATTCACTGCATCCATCCTTATGCTGTGTAGAATCAAACATTGGTAATCTATATATGTCAAAGCATGTAGGAAGTGGAACATGAAGTCCTATAGGACTTATTTCCTCTGGGAAGTAAGTTTTACTTTGAAATAAAAATGCATTTAAATGATTTTCTTGATTATTCTGAAGACATTCCATATTGTAACATAACAATGGAAAAAAGATACCTAGTAAACCCCCAACCAGGAAAGAAAGTAAACCATTCTTATTATACAGAGACCTCCCATGTACACTCTCCCTCCTTCCATTTGAAACTATAAAAATTTTGTGAGTTCTAACCTATATTTAGTTTTCTAGTTTTTAAATTTTGTGCTAATAACATTATAGAAATGAAGCAAAGAAAGCTACTTAGGCAATCTAGTTGAAAGGTCCTGCAGTTAGGGGTGAATATGGGGCGAGGAAGAGGAAAATGACACAGTGGTGTTCAAAGTTTGTTTGCAATACTTACTACATGGTGAAGCCATTATTGTTAGAGGCAACTGTGAAAGGTGATCAGATATGAGACTATATTGCAAAATATCTTTTAGATATAGAAAATAAGATTTACATGTGTATGTCTGGATTTATATGAGAAGTCTGTCCTGGAGATAGAAATTCATGAGGATCTGTGTAGAGATGGCAGGTGATGTAATGCATGAATATACTAATATGGCTGGAGTGCTGATCCTCAGGGAGTGAGGACTAATTCAGCCCCTGCATACTTACTGGAGTACTGAGCACATAGCAGAGATGTTATTCAGTCCCTGGCATTAAGGGGCTCTCTATGGAGGGCTGAGAACTTTAAGTTGTTGGATTCCTAAGCTCACAACATTTCAGTGAACATCATTCTTAAAAAAAAAAAAAAAGTCTGAAGTGAGTGGGAGTTGTGCTGTAATTCTTGACCTTTACTTTTTTTTTTTTCCTTTTAGCTTTGTTTTCTAAAACATGTGGTTTCCTGCCACTGTTTTGGCACATTGGCTGTTGAGGTTGAGAAACAGTAGTGGATGTTATATTTGGCAATTATACTCATTACCTTACAGTGTTTGTGTGAGCATAGGCGGTGTAACTTTTACTGTGCAAGCAGGAAAACAGACTGAGGCAGGGCCTAGAGACTTCTGGGTGAGATCACCAGGGGCCGGAAAAGAAGATTAGGAACTATAGCATGTCAATTCCCAACGGACTTTCCATGCCTCAGAATCATACTGTCTTGACTTGCTTATATTTTTATTTCTTCCCAACTCCCAAGACTGGGGAAAATGACTAGAAAAAGAGCTGGCACTACCAACTCCTGGGACTCCTCATGCATCCAGCCATAGACTACATCTTGATCACTGTAGTTGTGATCCATGCCAGAGACAACAAGATTGATTATCACATTTGAAAACTAAAAGTAGCCAGCAACAATTGCTTCTCTTCTAGTAGCATGTCATTCATTGTAATAAGAATAAACCATGATATGACTGGTTTTATGGACATGGGAGACAAAATTTCAAAGTGTGTGTGTGTGTGTGTGTATGTGTGTGTGCCTGCACTGGGGCTTGACCTCAGGGTCTCACACTCTCCTTTGGCCTTTTTCGTTGTTGTTGTTGTTCAAAGCTGGTGCTTTGCCATTCAGCCATAGCTCTACTTTCAGCTTTTTGCTGGTTAATCAGACATAGAGTCTCACAGACTTTTCTGCCCAGGCTAGTTTTGAATGTCAGTCCTCAGAACTCAGCTTCCTGAGTTGGTAGGATTACAGGTATGAGCTGCCAGTAACTGGCTTCAAAAGCAATGATTGATCTAATGAAACTTGGGCTAGTGCTTCTCCAAAATAATACATATTCAAAGGAGAAATGATCTTATAAAGTTAATAATTTGAAGATTCAACTGGTACAGGAATACACTATGGAAAAGAGGTCCCATGGCAGCAATTTCTCCAGAGCTTCATTTCCTTCCCCAGAGATAACAACTGTTACTGGTGTTTGTATTCACCTCTCCAGAGATAGTTTATGTGCATCTGCTGCTTTTATACAAGTAGTAGTTGATGCAGAGTGCTTTTTGCCTTGTGCTTTTTCTGGAATTTAATTCTAGATCCGCTGTATTCTTTTTCACAGCTTTAGAATAGCCCACTGCAAGTGTCTCCCAAATTATGAATGAGTCTCTTGCCAATAGATATTGAGGTTGGTTTTTTTTCCCAAACTCTCCATTTTTCTATTAAAAGTATTGAAAAGAGTATTCTTGTATAATTTAATTGATACATAGGTGAATAAATCTGGAGGAGAAATTTCTAGGTGTATTGTTAGGCCAAAGGGTGTGTATGCATTTAGTATTTTAATAGATAGTAGAAAGATATATTCAATAGTTATAGCCCTTTAAAGACACTGAGCCAATTATTACTCTCATGAAAAATGTATGAGAGTGCTTGTTCCCTCCATCTACTTCCCAAATGACCATTTTGTTGTTTCACTAAAGTGTGAAATGCTTTTAGAGATATTGAAGCTGTGGGATTTATCCCAGGTCTTACTTGCTCAGGAATCAAGATACTTTCTGATGCTGCTCTTATGGCTACCCAGAAAGATTTAAGAAATTTTCAGTGCTTTCTTTGGCAAATGGCCTAACCTTCATATGACAATGATGGCAGAAGGGAATTGAGTTACATTATCAAAGTTTTATAATCATTCACCTAGAACTTATTGAACACCCACTCTGTTCTGTTCCCAGGGCTAGAGATTTAGTAGAATACATTACAGAACTAGACTTCTAATCTCTAGAAGCTTACACTGTAGCAGAGGAATAAGATTTAAAAATGGTAAGTGCATAAATTAGAGGATAGCAAATGTGGGGAAATATATTATAAGGCAAGACTGATTATTAAGTTCAGGAGGCAGATAATTTTAGGGGATTAGATAGGATGGCTGAGGGACATCACTGACAAGGAAATATTTGATTGAAAGCTTGATGGTATGGAGAATTTCTATCTGGCAGAAGTGCCTTACAAGCAGGGGTTCTATGCAGAATAAACAGTCTAAGGCAAGAATGAGTCTGATGTTGTGAGAGGAATGGAGTGGGGAGAAAGGATGAGCCCTGTAGATAGTTTACTCGCAGGGAGGGACATGGGGAAGCAGTTTAAGGTTTTGAGTAGAACAGTGTAACTCTAGAATTCTCTGTTGAATAGAAAAAAATGAAAGTATTCCCTGAGAGGTTGGGCAGGGAATATCAGAGACAAAGAGAAGTTCAGAAGGACTCTAAGGTTTGTGGTGTGAGTTCCATCAACTGACGAAGTGAGCTTATGGTATGACATAATTTGAGGAGGAGATTGGAATTCCCATTTTAATCATGTCATATTAGAAATACTTATTTGATATCTAATCTAAGTGGGATGTTAAGTAACTAGAAAAATGAAAAGTGAGCTGAGAAAGAAAGAAAGAGTAAGGGGGCAGGGGAGATAAAGAAGCCAAGATTTATAAACTAAAACTTACAGGATACTCAGAGTAATAAACAAAGATATGTTTGATTAACAAATGGAAAAACAAACAGAATAACTTGCTCTGACTAACCTGCATTGAAAGGCTATTATCTACCCACAGCACTACCTGGCATCAGTTTGTTTGCCATACAGCTTCAATGTTTCCAGATTTGCTCAAGCCTTGTCATAAAGATGGGGACCTGCTGACTATGCCTGGAACACAATAGGTATTGGGGAGAATACAAACTGAATGTATGCTGTAGCTGCAAGACCCCTAAGACAGGGTCCTCCCAGATGCTAGCCCAGAGAAGTCTGCAGTAACACAGGTTACCACTGTGTTACTGTGCTTTGTATCTAGTTTTGCTTCTTCAACTGTTCTCTGCTGGCCCCGTCATGTCATAACAAAGAAGGATTCTCCACTTGTTTCTGATATCTTAAGACACTTTGGCTTTAGTGGTTACATTATTGGATAGGCTTTATGTAAATTTAAATTGCCCTGTGGTCCTGGTTTGGGGATGTTTCTATTCATAGTCCTTCTGTCCCACTACCACAGCTAAGGACAATTGAAAGTGAGGCATGTTATGTCTTTTGAAATATAACTTGAAGAGATAAAGTTCTAGCATTTTATAAAATGACTTCATATCTCATGTATCATTAACTTGGTGTTTGGATTTCCTTTTCATTTTCATTCATCTCTGAAGAACAAGGTTTTGAAAAGCCACTGAAATAACTGTAGTAGTTTTAAAAGGTTCAGGAACCTCTATTATTCTAACCTACTTGATTTAGCATGTTCAGAAAGTTTCTGTTTTCTCCAAGTTTTGTAGTGAAGATAACAATAGGATTTGTCTTACAGAGTTGACAAGGGTTTTATAAGAAGTAATAAATGTAAATTCCTGATACAATTCCTTGCAAAGTAGCAATCAAGAATTGTTTATGGTAAGTAATCTTAAACTATTATATGTAAAAAGGAATACTATAGTGGATATTCATGTAGTTTATAAAAGGGTTGTATGTATTTACCAAAACATATTTAAAATGCATAAATATTGTACTTAAAATGAATAAATAATAGGAAAATGCTTTTCATTTGTCAAGGTGGTTTTCAGTTTAAGTGCATACAATTTATTTACAAACTCAACTGATTAAAAAGCATGGATACATAATACACATAAATATATCACTCAGGAGCTGGCTGACAGTGCTAGTCTTAATACTCTACCATCTTATATATATAGGCATAAGTATATATATAAACATATATGTATTAGATATAATAAAATACATGTAACATAGATAATAAAATTAATATATAACCCATAATAAGTTTTGTGTCCAATGTATTAAAGAATTCTGATTTATTCACATTAAAAATTAAGATTAAAACTTCAAAAAACTCACCTTGAATTTCTTCTATTTTTCTGTTTTTTCTTGAAGCAAAGACTCATTTGTTTCAGTCCAAACTTACAGCTCTCCTACCTCAGCTCCCCAAGTGTTAGGATTATTGGCATGTGCCAGTACACCCTGCTCATCTTGCACTGAAACTATGCTTCAAATACATGGAACAGGAAGTATAAAACAAAAGGAGCAGGGAAGTTCTGTTTTAAAGTTGAATGAAAATAATTTGAGTAGAGGAGTCATTCACATTCCTTGTCTATTAAGAAGATATAGGTCTTTGAGATAACACTAAAATCATATATATATATACACATATATATGCCTTCCAATTTGCTCAGAAGCATAAGATTATAAACTTGCTTTTCTCTAACTGAACTGATTGTCCAAAAGTCTTAAAGTAAAATTCAGCCAGTTTTATGTTTTTCTCCTTTCATTGGAACTGTGTCTATATCTCCTAAACATTTGCATAGTGACTGGACAAGGCAAGGAGAGAGAGCCATCTGGTCTACCATTACCAACCATTTGCACTGGTTACCATTTCAAATGAATGAGTTTATCTAGATGGTGATGCTTATTTATTTTGATTACTTGCTTCTAGTACTGGCTATAAGACCACCTTAGGCTCAACATTCTACATTTATTTTCCCCCTGCCTTTTCCCTTCATCTTCCTTTTTTCAGGTTATCATGTCATTTTTTTGTTGTTGTTGTCAAATTGGAGACCATTTGTTAAATTTACCACTTCAGTATCATGATAGGTGGTGAATTGGGGTACAGGAACGGATCGTTTCTCAGCCCTTTGTCAGGTTGTTTACCTTCCTACTTCAGCCCTTCTCAACTATTATATATACATACATATATACACACATACATACTTCTTGCCATCACCTGAGATTCCTTCTTCATGTGATTACATCCTGAAGAAGCAATAGTAATCTCAGATATTGTATACTTTTGGTACATTCATATCCATAGTATACGGAAAGAAGAATTTAGAGTAATTCAACTGTATGCATAAAAGTCTAGACAAATAAAGTTATCTCATCCAAGGTCTAGACTGAAAAAATAAAGAGAAATAAAAGAGTCTATCGGCCAGCACTGGTGCCTCATGCCTAGATCCTAGCTACTTAGGAGACTGGCATCTCAGGAGTGGTTTAACATTAGTCTAGGCAGACTAGTCTTGGACTAGTCTAGTCCAAGAGACTCTTATCTCTAATCAGTTTGCAAGCAGTTGTGTGGCTCAAATGGTAGAGTGCCAGCCATGAGTGAAAAAGCCAAGCCACAGCTTGAGTATAAACTCCAGTATCAGTACACACACACACACACACACACATGATTCTATTATCACTTGCTTATACTAATATATTTCTTTATTTCAAATGGTTTTTTGTAGGGTAGCTTACAAACAGAATTCTTTCTCCAGTCTAAATATCTGTTTATCTTCTGACATCTTTATCATCATCAACATTTTTCTTCCTCTTCAGGCCAAAAGTTTACTCCTGCTAGTGTCCATATAAATATAATTCCATCCTCAGTATAAGCCTTGATGCCAAGCTCTGTTGATTCTTAGCAATTTCTAATCTATGGTACCATCCTCTTTCCTGGTAATCACTTCCTACTCTACGGATGTTAGCCACCACATCCATTATCCAGAAGGTGAAAATCATCTTTTAGGCATATAAATGAAATCATATTACTTATCTTCTTGAATACTCCATCATAGGTCACACCATAAAATGAAATTCAATTTACCCTCATAGTTTCTAACAACTTCTATGACATCCCTATACCCTTTTCACCATGATCTATCTATAGAGTCTTAACTTTATGAACTTGCCAGATCATCCTTAATTAAAGCCTCTCCATGGGGAATATCCAGACCCCTGATTTCTGCGTAGCTGTCATCTTCTAAAACAATCAGAAGATTGTTTTTATACTAACAGTATTCTTTGATTCAAGCAAGGTCTATACTCACACCACAGAAACTTTAAAATTATATAGTTTAAATTCATCCTAAAATACATTTAAAATGATTTTAAGACATTGCAATTATTTAGGGCTTATTTTAAGAGTTAATCTTGAAGATTAACTTCCTCCAACAGCCTTTTCCAACTACCTCCACAGGAATAGTCAAAACTCATGTCTCTGCTATGTTTTACAATCTCTTTCACCTGTTTTATTTCATACTCAAATTCTGAAGCTCAAATACTAACTAGAACTTGCATTTTATTTAAGAAAGCAGTTAATGAACAAATATATAATGTGGTAGAAAAATATATAGTGTTATGCCCTTATGAACACATGAGATGATGCTAAGTGAAATGAACTCCATGTTATGGAAACAAGTGGTGTTATATCATTGCTGTAATTATTTTCAACATGCCATGTGAAACTGTAGCTTTTTTTTTGGCCAGTCCCTGGGCTTGGACACAGGGCCTGAGCAATGTCCCTGGCTTCTTTTTGCTCAACGCTAGCACTCTGCCAGTTGAGCCACAGTGCCACTTCTGGCCATTTTCTGTATATATGTGGTGCTGAGGAATTGAACCCAGGGCCTCATGTATATGAGGCAAGCACTCCTGCCACTAGGCCATATCCCCAGCCCAACTGTAGCTTTTTTTGTTTGTTTGTTTCTCTTGTATTCCCTTCCTGTGGTTGTACTCCCGCTATCACTGTATCTCATCTGAGTACCTTGTATACTGTATATATGTGTATTAGAACTAGGGAAGGCAAAGGGAGTATCAAAATAGAGAGACAAAGAATAAAAAGAGAAATGATTCCAAAAGCAATACTTACAAAACCATTTGGTGTAAACGAACTGTACAACGTATTGGAGGAGAGGGTAAGGGGGAGGGGGAGAAATGAGGGAAGAGGTAACACGCTGAACAAGAAATGTACTCATTGCCGTACATATGAAACTTTAACCTCTCTGTGCATCACTTTGACAATAAATAAGTAAATATTTAAAAGTATATGATGTTGTGAAAAAATAATACAACTGATTGATGTAGAAAATGCTGAGGGTGAAGTGAAAGATTGCATTTTTACATAGTTTAAGCCAGCAATATCCTTAATGAGGAAAGGGAAACCTGTTCTCTCCCCAGTGAGCAGGCAGAGACTATTTCAGTGCAAAAGCTTTGACACAGCAGCATGCTTTGGGTGTCCAAGCAACACTCATGATACCTGTGTGGCTGGTGTGCAGAGGACAAGGGAAAATAGTCCTAAAAGACAAGTCCAAAGGCAAAGCGATGAGCGTAAATCTGATCTTCTAGGTTATTGAAAGATCTTCAGATTTTCTCAGAATAAAATATTATATGACTTTAAGAAATAGGATCTGACATGGTTTAAATGGATCACTTTGACTTTGGGGTTAAGAACAAAGTATAACAGGCAAAGATCAGATGAAGAAACACTAAATGGGATGCTATTATTATATTCCAGGTCTCTGAGATTTGGTAATCTGAAGAGAATGAGTGTGTTAGAAGGGATGTGAAATGGTTACTTGAAGCTGGATTTATAGATCAAACTCAGGAGAAGAGGGAAGTCTTTTTTTTGGCCAGTCCTGGGGCTTGGACTCAGGGCCTGAGCACTGTCCCTGGCTTCTTTTTGCTCAAGGCTAGCACTCTGCCACCTGAGCCACAGCGCCACTTCTGTCCATTTTCTGTATATGTGGTGCTGGGGAATTGAACCCAGAGCCTCATGGATAGGAGGCAAGCACTCTTGCCACTAGGCCATATCCCCAGCCCCCATGAAGGAAGTCTTGAACAATGGTAATGTAGTGAAAGAACAGAATTTCTCACCAGAAAATTGTAGAAGATCATCAATTGGGCAGCAGTAAGGAAGACCAAGAGTTTAATTTTGAATGTGTGATTAAGATGGATGCTAAATAGCCAGCCAATATGGAAGTCCAGAGTTCAGTGCACGTGTGTGTATGTGTCTGTGTCTGTGTGTGTCTGTGAATTTGCATGTGAGTGTGTGCAAGTATGAACTTGAATATGCTTTTTGTCATTTCAGTTTTGACTTAATTTACCACGAGCATAAATTAACTGAGTTTTGAATAATTTTCAAAACTTCTAAAGATTGACTCTTAAACCTTAGATAATTAAATCTATAATTCAAATGTGTTAAGATAATTTTAAAATGCATTTTGGAATGAACTTAAAGTATCATTGCACAGTCCCTGGGGTACAGTTGTAGACCTTGTGTGGATTTCTGTTTAACAATGTGTACCTCAAAAGAACTTGTGTAAGTGCCATTGCTGTTCTTTGTTGTTGGATCCATTTCTCAGAAAAATATATGTATCTTTCCTTGCTTTGTTGAGTGTGGAGACGTGAGCCATTGAATGCTGACAGGTGTTCTCGGCAGAATGTGTTCAATGGAACAGGTCACTCACTCCCCGCCAGGTCATATTGGCCTGACCCACTGGAGGAATTTTGTGTGATGTGCAAGTTGTTATGATGTACTTTTTAAAAATAGTATCACTGACACATATCTACTAAAATAAATTAACCTTCCTATCTTGACTGACCCATAAGCAACTTCACATTCCAGCAATGACATGTGCAGCAAGGTTGAGTAGGGCAGGAATGCACCCCCCAAGAAGACATGGTGAGTTTGATTTTTTAAGAGATTTTTCTCTTAGTGTTACAAAGGCTCTGAGAAGCAACCTAGATTTTTATCCTCCTGGGTTGTGATTAAGCTCTGTTACTTTCTATGTGGGAAGGACTTACCACTTCACACTCAATTACTGTTACCAAAGATATATAGGGAAGAATCCGAACTCTCTATTATGAGGAACAAATGGAAATGCTTGTAAAATTCAATAGCACCTTTCTTGTGGCCAGATTTTAATGTTTGATGATTATTACAATTGCTAACCTTTTCAAAGCCAAAAAGGTTGGCCTTCTGCAATATCTAAAGAAGAAAATGGAAAGTCAGTGATCTCTCTCTCATCTCTTTTTCATTTTATTTCTTTTTTTTTTGGCCAGTCCTGGGCCTTGGACTCAGGGCCTGAGCACTGTCCCTGGCTTCTTCCCGCTCAAGGCTAGCACTCTGCCACTTGAGCCACAGCGCCGCTTCTGGCCATTTTCTGTATATGTGGTGCTGGGGAATCGAACCTAGGGCCTCGTGTATCCGAGGCAGGCACTCTTGCCACTAGGCTATATCCCCAGCCCCATTTTATTTCTTTTTAAACCACATATTGCTTTCTGCAAGAACAGTAGAATGTGGATTTATATATGGTGGGCTATGCTCAGAAGATTCTAAGGAAGCTTCTTTTGAGCTTAAGTCTAAGTGTGGCGATGCACTTTCGAGCACAGATGATTTCAGATCATCATCTGTTAATTGGTAAGTAGGGCTGCTGACTAGCTTCCAAGTTCACCTGGTACCGACAGCTCTAGTGAAAACGAGCCTCCAGATCATTAAATCTTCCAGCTGAAAACTTCACTGCACATATGAACACTTGACACATACAGATTTCACCTTTCTTGAGTGTTAATGCTTAATATTAAGTATTTCTGTAATATAAGTTGGCCGCTTTTCATTAGTGGCTTCATATACTACCCTATGTGAAGAAATATAGCAAGCAGTCCATATTTTATAAAGAAGAAAGTTGAGGTATAAGTCAATCTAATGTGGTTTGGTCAAGGGTATCAGAAAGTTAAGCTGTGGACCTCCTAATTGAGCTCAGAGTGTCTCATTGTTGAGTCATGGTTGACTTTAGCAGGAAGGTTCTTGGAGAAGTTAGTGCACACAAACAAAATGCAAAAGTGATGTCCTTTTTATTGCCTGAGGATGAAAAATATTCCCTATAGTCATAAAATAGTGGCTGGAGCAATCATTCTACATGAGGGGAGAGTGAGTCATTGTTCTATGTAAAACCCTGTTCTTGTTCTCTATTCTCTACTTTCTGGTATTCCATGGTCAGCCTCATCTCTCCTTCCTTGTGTCTACCCACAGCCACACTGAAGATGAAAGTTTCTTAAAATGCCTTTGTACATAAGGACTCGCTGTTGACCTCATTTTCTTCTCCTTTAGACATACATCTGTTTTATAAAAAGTCTCCCCCAGGGCTGGGGATATAGCCTAGTGGCAAGAGTGCCTGCCTCGGATACAAGAGGCCCTAGGTTCGATTCCCCAGCACCACATATACAGAAAAAACGGCCAGAAGTGGCGCTGTGGCTCACGTGGCAGAGTGCTAGCCTTGAGCGGGAAGAAGCCAGGGACAGTGCTCAGGCCCTGAGTCCAAGGCCCAGGACTGGGCAAAAAAAAAAAAAAGTCTCCCCCAGAGTTTTCAAGGCTCTATGTACTCCTAAATTACATGAGATTGGCACCACTGATTCTATCCTAATTTTGCCTATATGTCCATCTTCCTTATGAGCAGTCACCTCCTGGAGGCCAGTGGTTACACCTCTTCTTTGTAGATCCCCAATTTATAGCACAATAGCCTACAAACTGCAGGGCTACCATCTACATTTTTTAGATTGTAAAAATACTTCTATAAGACATGAGAAATATGCTTTGTGATTTGATATTTAAAATTTAAAATTACTGCTTTAGGTTAGATGCTGTGATAAATGCTAAAGGAACAATAAATTATGGTAGGAAGTTGTAATAGTGGAGTTACTAGCAACTTCCTGGAGGGAACTAGAGTAAATTATGAAGCATACTAGCATAAGTTTTTTTGATAAAGGTCTTTCTCATCCTGGTATCTTGATCTTTGATAGGTGTGATCATGGTGACCATATAGTTATCCAAAATGGTACAAAGTGATAAAAGGGGCTGGGAATATGGCCTAGTGGAAGAGTGCTTGCCTTGTATACATGAATCCCTGGGTTTAGTTCCTCAGCAACACATATATAGAAAAAGCCATGCTTATTAACAAAAAAAAAAGAAAAGAAAAAAAGAAAAAGCCAGAAGTGGTACTGTGACTCAAGTGGTAGAGTGCTAGCCTTGAGCAGGGACAGTGCTTAGGCTCTGAGTTCAAGCCCCAGGACTGGCAAAAAAAAAAAAAAGTGATAAAAGAAATAGGCAGCACTGGTAATAATTATTCTTTGACAAGAAGTATCAACTAGTAAACCATACCTAGTAGGAGAAGTGTGTAGTTATTCTACATATATGGATTACCTTTGTAAGCTGTTAATCCTGAGAAAAATTCCTGATGTAGCTGCTCCATCCAATGAATTCAAAGCTGCCCTCAGTGAAAAATTACACATTTGCCCTAACTGCAAAAAGCTAAGGGACAGGTAGCAAGCAATCATTTTGCAGCCTCTACTTTGACAATCCTTTTCCTGAAGAAGCTCTAAACATAGTGGCAGTTGTACCACTGTGAAAGTAGCAGGTTAGAGAGGCAGTTAAGCAGTTCAGCTACTCAGTTTTGAAAGTTTTGGCACCTGGATTTGCACATGAAGGATGCTAACGAGGGAGCTGAAAGATTTCCAGGTCAAATGAATTGCTAAAAGCTGCCAAGTTGGCCTGAGAACCTTCCTTTGTGAGTGAGATATGGATGATAGCTGAAACTCACTCTTTCGTTGGAAAATGTAATCTAAGCATATGTTTTAAAAAGCAATGATTAAATCATTACTTTCTAGAAGCCCTTCAGTGTTCCTGAATCTACAGCTATGCCAAACACTTGGCTGTGCAGAAGGTCATTATATTTGGGGAACAGGATAGTAACTCCCCAATCAACACAGGGTAAGTCACAGCCTTGGCAAGAATTTAGGAGGCGAAAGAGAAGGGCATAGGTATTAGTAACGATGGTGAAAATCCCTAACACCTAGAAGGTGTTGAAATTCTAGTTAGCTTACTTATCTTTTTTTGGCAGATGTCTGATATTAAATGGAAGATCTTATGTTGACATTACTAAATTTCTCTTTTCTCTTTTGAAACGATTTCTCCAAATTATGTCCCTCATCTATGCCTGAAGAACTTATAATTAATAGCAAACAAATTTATTGGAGAATAAAATGGCAAGAATACTCAAAGGATCATAGATTGGAATTGGGAATTAAGGTTTAGGAAATGGATTGCCTTTTATATATGCCATGTAAATAAAGAAACATGGGACCAGCAAAACAGGGAATAAGAGAAAACAAAACTCCATGTAGTTGATTAACACTGGTCAAACTCTTAACATTTCGGCTTTTCATCCCATCTTATTTTTTATGTAGTTTTATTTTAGTATTTTTGGGGGAATTTTTTTTATAACTTCATGCGTTTACAATGAGACAAAGGTTTAGCATTAATTCTATTCTTAGCATTCATTTTTTATGATGTAACACTGAAAAACCTTGTATATGTAAGTGAGCAGCATAAGACATTCTATGTTACTCAAATCTCTGAACTTCTTTGAGTTATGTTACAACATCATATGAAAACCAGCAACAAATTAATAATTTTCTAAACATTGTGAGAAAGAATTATTATTGGGATATATTTTTAAGGTGTTGTTGACACCAGGTGTATTTGTAAAATGATCACCTTAATTCTCTCATTCAAACTTCTAAATCAGAGGTATAATGGTGCTCTGGGATGGATTCCTTTAGATAGAAAATAACAAAACAAAACAAAGGAAAACATGAAAAGGTAGTTGTTATATAGGTCCATTGCACTAGCTGTATACTATTACATCTGGGGAAAATACTACATTGTATGCAAAAAAAGAGAGTGACTCATATTTGGTTTTAAAGAACTGTAATTGATGTGATATTTATGAGCATAAATAATACCATTAGAACATTGTAGTTTATGGACTTTATGACTCTCCTTGGCCAAACAACAACAGGAACTTCATATACAGAAGGATTGGGGGTTTAGAACATTTATGGAGAAAAGAAGTCACATTTCCAATGTCATAGAAGAAAAGAGTGTGGTTTTAAATGTGTTTCTACTTACTATTTCATTGCCTGGATTCATCTCAAAACTCTTCAGTCTACTTGCTTTTGACTTTGGCTAAGATGCTTACCTTTTTTTGTTTCATATCTTTACAATAAGAACAGTAAGAAAAAAGAAAGCCAGGAGCGGATGACTGGCTTATGCCACCAGCCACTTACAATCTAGCTACTCAGGACTGAGATCTGGAGGATTGTGGTTTTAGGCCAGCCAAATAATCAGCAAAGCTTTGGGCTGTATCTATGGTTCAAGCAGTAGAGCACCAAACAAGAGGCTCTGCATTCAAACTCGAGTATAACAATGAAACAGTGATAAATGTGACAGTTTGAATGAAGACTGAAATTGCACATAAAAACAATTAAACTTCCTGATAACAAATATTAAGTAAGACTCAATCTATATTATAATTGTTAGAAATGCAGTTACTTGATATTATGTCTGTAATTTTAATTTTTGTCTATATATGCATGTACGATTAACATCCAGGAATATTTGTTTTTCTGATTATTTGTGGTTTATTAAGAACATTCAGAACTCCAACACTGCCTTGCTCCTAGGTCAAAAGCTCCTAAGATAAGGTTCATTGAGAGACCCATTTTCCCAAAAGTTTTCAGTGAGTTCTAGTTTCTTCTTGACTTGGGTCTGCCATGGCTTGCTCAGCGGAGTAAAGGAAGTCGCAGTCTCAGACCAGGACCAAAGGCCACAGATGATCATATTTCTCAGGAATGCCTTATAAATCTTGCAAACTCCCTGTTGCTATATTGCTCTTTTAAAGGCAGTTTTTCTTTTCTCTGTACTTTTATTCTAAGGCAAAAATAAAAAAGTGAGTAGGTTAAATGTCACAAGATGTGGATATTAAGTTTCCCTAAGAAATTGTATACTTGGATGGTGATTTGGCATCAAGACTTCTTATGAGACTCTGAGAACATCTCGTCCTCTCTTTAAGACTCATTCTTCTCTTCTCTTTCCAATAACCTTAACCACAAGAATACTCATCCATTTCTGCTTGTGTTGCTTCTCTATTTTGATTTTCCAGACTTTTCAGAATATTTGTAGCCAATTTATCATAATACATTACTTCTGCTTGAAATACCGTAAATGCTGTGTTGAATGAAGAAGTAAGGAGATATGAGTAGAAATTGCTGTGCTTTAGTCTTCTTATGAACCTCCCTGAGAACTTGTGTACAAAGTTGGGGGAAGAATAGCTTGCCTTAACTATTTGCTATGACTGTGATAAGGACAAAATAAAAAATTGGGTATATAAATAGTTTGCAAACATTCTTATTATTTACAGAGTTGTCTCCTGATTGTTAAATGAATTGCTACATAATTTTGTCTTGTCATAAAATGAAATGAAGCATTTGATGTTTCATTTTCCATCTGAAATGTTCTGCCAATATTGACCTCGTTCCTTTGTACAGTACTATATTCTATGTTCTATTATTATTAGAACAGTTTTAATTTCACAACAACTTTAATAGGCAATATAGAGAATGTTTTATTTCCAACATTAAACCAAAATATGACAAAAGTGTTTACTAATTTACTCACTCAAAAAGAAAGGCATGTTCCTTCGTTTCTAACGTCAATTTTTAATCAGATGTAGTTGCTATTCAGTTTTAGTTAGTGAAAACTGAACTGCTGGCTGAGAGGCCTCCTCCCCTCCATGCAGTCTAGATCCACAAGGAAAAGTGTGCTTAAATATCATTTGCGTAGCTGGATCCCTCTCCTATTTATAATCTGTACAACATTTTTGATGACCACTAGAAAATACTATTTATCACGTGTTGAGAAGCTAGAATAGATATTGTTCAATAATTGTGCATTTGTTTGCTAGAAAATAGGAGTCAGATTGAAGACTATTTGTCATCGGAACAAATCATTAGTAAGCAGCTGGAGTTTTCTCTTTTCTCTTTCTTCTACATTAGAGCTTCTTCAATAGCATCTTGATACAATGTCCAACCAGATCATTAGAGAGTGATTTAAAAAGTCAAGAACGGTTATAGTAAGACTCCTAATTTTGAGCCAGGGACTGTACTCATTGCTTTATATTCCCCTTCTCACTTAAGTGTCATAGAAACTCTGTGAGGTAGACCCTACGTACCCCATTTTACTTAGGAGAAAACCAAGTCTTCCAGAAATCAAGTAATTTCCGAGCACTATGAAGCGTTTTGGGTGAACAATGAGGCTTTCTCCTGGTATTTCGTCTTAGTAAATCCTGAGAAAAATCAAACAGCCTCTTCCTTTATCACATTATAAGAGACATCTCACTATCACACATATAAATGCCATCTGTTGTCTACCACAAACAGAGACTTCCTTGACAAATCCAGCTCCTCGTTGACGGTGATGATACTGATGCGGATAATGAGGACAATAATAATAATGTCTTGGGCTTTTTGCTAAACATTTTCTACCTTTAAGCTTGCAGTAGTTCTGTCATGGGACAGTTAGAGCCATTTTTCAGTGAGAAAGTTGAGACATGAAGTAAACTATGTGTCCAAATTCATGTAAACATGCATCTCTCTAACTCCTCTGGGTGTCAGCTCTCTGCATTATACAGTTATTACTTCACCCTTTCTTAAGAAGCAGTCTTCTCAGAAATTAAAATCATTGGTACTTATGCACTGCTGTATCTTTTCCTCTTTATTTTTACTAGGAGGAATGTTAAGCACATTCTATTAGAATGGCCAGGCTTAAAAGTCTTTTCTGGCCAAGTTTCTCAAAGACCTTTCTCAAAAACTCTGTCAGGGCAAAATCTGAGAGTTTCTTTTTCTTTTTTTCTAAATAATTGTCCTTTATTTCTGATTTATACAAGAGGAATAGAGAATTAAAGAAAATACAAGCAGAAAGTACTTTTGAATTTTATGCTTGGGTTTCTGAATGCTCGCATAGATGACATATTTGCCCTGTCTAACCACCCACTACTTCGTGAATCATTTTCCCCAATCTGAGTATCTCTGGTAACCAAATTTTAGCAATCTAAGATTTGGAAACCAAGTGGGCAGATCCAAGCTCTTTATTTTGAGGCACATAACCACAGCACTAAGGTCAGAGTCCATTTCAATAAGGGTTGGAAAAGGAGGAATGGAGAAAGGTTCCTGTCTTCCCATTGTACTGGAATTTAACTGGTATGACTGAAGGCAATTTCATTTTAAAATCTTTCCCCCCTGTCACCTCATTAACACCTCCAATGAAAGACAGCTGTGAGACTGTTAACTCTTTGCTTGCACATTCTTGAAAGTGCTATTGGCTAGGATCTTTGGTCCTTGTGAGAAGATACCCTGCTGTCACCAATCTGGGTATCTGTAGCTTGAAATGAGGGTTTTCCAAGACTCATATTTATACCCCAATAGTGTGCCATTCCATAGAGTGAGACATGCACTTCTGCCAGGTTTTGCACATTTTGAGCTATGACTCTGTAAGCTGCAGCATGTTGGATTTTTTTTTTAAACTTGGCTGCCTCAAATTCTTTTTGGAAATGAAAGAAGAGCGTATGTGAACATTCATTAATTTATTCACTCATTCATTTACTCACTCACACATTTAATAAATCACATTGGATGAATGCCTGTTATCTGCCAGGCAACATGTCAACATCAGGGGTATTAAGGAGAATAAGAAACTGCCCCTTCCCTCAAGGAGTTTTCTATTTAATGTGGGTTTAAATGATTATCATATAGCATGACAAAATGAGAATAAGAGTTACTGTGGGAGAAAAAAGGAAAAGCAGTGGAGCTGAGAAAGACTAAGGGAAGTCAGAAAAGACAGAAGAGAAACTTTTAGAGCTATTTTGAAAAATAAGTAGGAATAGTTATATGTGGAAGAGCTGACATGAGAGAGTAACATATATAAAATCAAGGGAGAATGATTTTTAGAATGATATGGAAGACTGGCTTTGTATGCAGTGTAATAAACATTGTAGTAGATACTGTGGTATATGACACCACATTTTGAGTTTCAAATACAATACCTGTTGCTGACAATATTTGGAGCTGTAGGATTTCCGCTGAATCCCTTTTTGGAAAAGTCCTCAATTAAAAGGAACTGCTTTGTACAAGTTCATGTTCCTTCCTCTGGTACTAATGCATCCAAAATACAGAGGTATATAAATAGCAAATCTCCTATTTCAAAGTAGACAATTTTGACTATTCATTCAAGAACTTCCAGAAAGATGTGCTGCCTCAACTTACTTTCTGTCTGTTTTGACTTTCTACAGTTCTCACAGTGGATGTTCCCTAATAGATGCTGCAACGAGGTTGGAAAAAGACTCTAAGAAGTGAGCACAACCAAGTGGAAATATTCTATAAGACAGACATAAAATCTGTTAGCAGAATCTTTTCCAATCTAGAGCCTAGAGATCAGGGTCTCAGGCTTGTTAGGGTTGAAGTTCTAAGTCTATTAAGTAAGCTATTTTGACTAGCAGAGGTGGTGGCTGAGCAGAAGAGGAACCCAGAAAAGGTGGTAAAAGTGAAGATGATGAGAATCAGTATCAACATTGAGACCTTCTGCAGTGGTAGGAGCTAAAGTTTGCCTACTCCATCTTGTAAGTTTCTACAAGGAAAAACATCAACCATAATCCACAATGCAAAGTTTCAACAACTTTTTTTTGGTTTTCATTGCATTTGTTTGCTTCAACAATGTGTGTGTGTGTGCATGTGTGTGTGTGTGCGCATGCGTGCGTGCACACGCGTGCACATGCACACATATCCTTGTAATGAGGCTTTTTCACTCAAGGCTGGTGCTCTACCACTTGAGCCATACCTCTAGTTCTAGTGTTTGGCTGGTTAACTGGAGGTAAGAATCTCGTAGGCTTTTCTGCTAGAGTTGTCTTTGAACCAGGATCCTCAGATCCCAGCCTTCTATGTACATAGGATTACAGGTGTGAGCCACAAGACTGGTTTTGACAACATTTTATATATAGTAGGTGGGTCTGACAAGTGCAAAGGGGTGGGCTGGAGTGTATGCTTCCATGTGTTATTCACATCTCCCTTTAGTGTGGAGGTTCTTATTCCTAACCATTTAGACATAATGGTGGCTCTAGAACTCAATTGAGTCACTACCAAGTGGATAGTATTTCCCCAGCCATATTGCTATTTCCTCACTTATATTGCCCTTTACTCCCAAGCACAATTTGCATGTAATACGTTATGACTGATGCATATCTAGTTTTCTTTGCCTCAACAAGTGTGAGAGGCTATTACAAATCCAGTGATCAATCTGTGGCTTCTGTTACTTCTGTTTATGGTTCATATTCTCCTCTGCCAATTAAATTGCCCTTATGCATGACAATATTGAGACCACCCTCCAGGAAATTTTTGTCATGTATGCATATTAGATTCACAGGAAATATAGTTTATGACAAAGGAGAGTTCTCTTGTTAAGGAAAAGGCTACTCTATTGTATTGTAGAGATCTAAATGAAAATCAGCTTCAGAAAGAAAAGATTATTATGTGGGAGATTAGATAGTCTAAGTTTACTCTGGCAGACAACTTGGTTATTCAAGAGTTTGGGGTCCTTCTGTCTCACTGATCTACTGGTCTCTTGAATGTTACATCATTTGATTGAGGTTGTTTGACCACCATGTTCTAGCACATGGGAAAGGCAAACAGCATGGCAGAGCTCAGGCTTATCAATTCAGAGCTCAGAACTGGAAGATACTACCATGTAAGCGGAAGAAATTAGTCCTAGGTCTAAAGGATATGAGGAAAATACACCATTTAAGTCATGTGTCTGTCTTAACTTTCTAATTACAGAAAGAGAACATATTTTAATGAGTAACCAGGAATCATTTTAGTTACAACCAGAAGGCTAAGCTAAAGTGTGTTCTAATGTTCTGCTGAAAACCGCTGAAAACCGAGGGGAGCATTGAGTAGGGAAGAAATAGGATAACACATAATTCATGAAGGACAATTTTACCATTAGGTGGGCTAGGCAAGTAGAAATCTTGTATTGTCTCCATATTTAGAGTAAGTCTGTAGAGATAACAGATGTCACCTGTAGGCAGAAAATAGTGAATGTTCTTCATTTTCTCCTATTAGGGAGGAAAGATTGGAGGGAAAAGCAGATGTTGCTGTCAGAACACTATGGTGGGTTGTTCTCAAACTTCCTTTGAAAGAAGAGTTAATAGAATAGTCTGGTCTCCATTCACCAAAATAGAGAGGAAGGGTCCTGAGACTTAGTGAGTCACAAAAACCAAAATATCGTCTAGTCAGAGAATGGATAGTGTAAAAGAAAGAAAACTGGACTCACTTGGGTCATGGCAACAGATCTGATCATGACCTAACTCTAGTTCTGCCTCAACATTTATAAATTTTCTCAAGTCATTTAGTTTCTCTGGCATCCATTTCTAAACTAGAATGTTTGCAAACTAATCTAGAACTTGCTCTTCAGTTTAAAACTTAGTTCCAATTTGAATAGGACTTAAAACTGTAGTTTGGAATTCACTAGAATTGGAGCTCTAGGGATGTTTGTTGAATTTAGTGAATGTTTTTATTCTTATTTCAGCAAAACTCCCCCTTAATGTCACAAAACAGCAACAACCATTGTCCTCTATAATAGACTGAGTAAGAGACTAAGTTCTTTTTTTCTGCTGTGATGTTGATTCTTCTAAACTCGGAGTGAAAGAGAGATTGTGAGAGGAGGACTCTGGGCTGCTGAAGACCACCTGGAATAAACCTTCTACCTCATAGAGGGCCAGAGATAAATAGTTCACACTAGAATATCTCATGTGTTTCTTTCCTTATATTTTGATATCTACTGGAAATGAATACTGAGCAACTGGCCACTTAAAAGCTACAACAATCCAAAGCTTTCTTAACTGGCACTCAGTGAGCTGTGGCATACATTTTCACTTCCTGCAGCTGCCTAGGGAGTGACAGACATACTTCCGCTCTTCTGCTCTAGTTCTGGGAGGAAGGAAAATGATTCCTTTCTGACTGTGGTGGCTTAGAGAGTCTGTGAGGACAACACTGAGAGGCTGAAGCAGAATGAGATGAACTGAGGTGGAAACTCACCAGATCTCCAGGGCTCCTATTGCTCCCATAAGTCACATGACCTCCTGTAAGCACTGTTCATTTTCTACACCTTAAAAAAATAAAGTAACAACTGCTTGAGTGAATTTAATAAGCTCTAGCTGTTGGCTGGAGAGCAGGAATTAGACATTTGTGATTAGAACCAGTGGCTGTGAACAGTATGACTTCATTGGCAATACTTTGGTGGCAAATCCTTCCTTTTTAAATATTTTGGGCCGATTTACTTATAAAGTTTAATCTCCCCTAGATTAGTGGTCACATCAGCACTTAAAATTCTAGCAGGGAGAAAGGGTGAGTATCATGTTTGTCTGCAATGTGGGAGACACAGGACACCTGGCCTGCTATTCACATTGGGACGATGTTCAAGAGTGGACTGGGGCACAATACCGTGCTTATTCTGCATGGAAATCCATCTGTAGTCTACAGTAGGAAGACAAAAGAGGATTGTTACCACTTAAAGGCACCTTGACACAGCCATACCGCTGGACTCCTTTATTAATTGCCTCATCTGCTAAGTGAGAGCTCTCTGACACAGGTTGGTGCGGAACTCTCGAAGCCCTTAGTCTGCTTCCTATTGGTTCCACATGTGTTTGTATTTGTTCTCAGTAGGCAGAGATTCCAGAGAGAAAATGAACCGCTGCAGATCGATTGCAGTATCAGTCATGCAGAAGACATGGTGAAGCGTGCCATTTGATTTTGATCTAGTGTTAACCCTTGTGAGGCAGCTGTCCTGCCTCTCTTGGCCTTTGCCTAGCTTTTTGAAGGCTCCAATACAAAAGACAGGAGAAAAGGCAGTAGGATTCTCTTACTGTAGGAAATGCAGCATTTCCCCTTTAAGTCATTCTCTTTTCCTTCTCTGTCTGGGACAGAGCAATAGGGTAACCAACAAGAATTCATGTGATGTGTGTGTGTGTGTGTGTGTGTGTGTGTGTGCGCGCGCGCTCGCATGCGAGTGTTACTGCTGTGAAGAGATAGTCCTGTTTATGTATCCAATGATAACTTCCAACTAAAGTACACTGACAATGCTGCTGTCTGGACTCTCACTGACAAAAGACAGACGAACACAACTCGAGGGTTTACTTAGGCAATCATTCTCCCCAGGCTGATTTGTCTCTGTCCTTTCCTTTTTAATTTTGTTTTAAGGAGATTCAGTGAGACTGAGTTAAGGATGTGGTGTGTATTTCAGCCTCAGCAATTTCCACATTTTGCCTGGATTATGTTACAGTCAATGCGACACTAAGGTATTTTTCTATGTACATTCTGAAGATAGAAGAAACAGGAAAGGCATGGCTTGCCTCACAAAGTTCCCTTATCATGGACCCTGGGTATGGAAATTTTGTGTGTGTGTGTGTGTGTGTGTGTGTGTGTGTGTGTGTGTGTGTGAAAGAAAAAGAGAGAGAGAGAGAGGGAGACAGAGGAGAAGAGAGAAGAGAAGAGAGATTAAAATAAAGGAAGGAGAGAGGAGACCCAAAGAGAAGAGACTGGCAAACATCCTGGTCAGCCAAAGATTTTCCTTCTTCATTCTGCTTTTCTTATCTTGTCTGTTGAGTGCCCATTTCCATTTCCTGGAATTCTGGGATCTTAAATTGGAGTCCCCAGGGAGAGAGGGATCCCTACCCTCACTGTACAGCAGTGAGCCTGAGGTTTGGGAAGAGTTGTAAAGCTTTCCCTGAGACCCCTTGAATTGTGTTTTCTGTATTACTCTACTGTTAAGATTTTGAGCCTTGTCCTGATTATTTAATCAGGCCTGTACCTCTCCTCTCCTGCATCTTCTGGAAAGGAACACTGTATTCCATGACACCCTTGCTGTTGGAGGCAATAGATAAAGAGTCCAAACTGGTTTGTATGAAAGGTAGTTTATGGGATCACATAAACTGTGTGAGGAGTTAAGGGTATGCTGTCTATGAACATGGCTGAATTAAGGGATTAAAAAATTACCTATTTTTAACCCATTCCTCCTTTTCTTCTAGATCTGAGTTCATTCTCTGACTCTATACAGGTGACAGGATGACTGTGTTAATCCCTTCAAATGTCATATCACATGAAGAGAACCTGAACTCCCAGTAGCTCCCAATGTCTCATTGGTTCTGGCTTAGATTAATTCACAAGTACCACCATGATCCAATCCCTGTGGCTGGAGGATAAATTTTGGGGGGCTGAGACTGAAGCCATTCTATTCCTACAGCTGGAGTAGAAGGTGATCTGAAGTCCATTTGGGAGAATGGTGATTCTAAGGAGATAGTAGAGGTCATCTAGCTGAACATTCCAAAAAGTTACCCAGTTCCATGGTCCTACAAGCTTAAAAGGTCTTAGTCAACAAACACCACAAAGTGTGTGTGTGTGTGTGTGTGTGTGTGTGCATGAATGTTGGTTAGACATTGCTTTCTATGTCAGATATCCTGGGTCCAAATCTTAATTTTTACACTTACCAGTTATTTGGCATTTTTGCCAAGTTACTTGTGTGTATTTGTGTTTATGTGCATAAGTATGTGGGGTGTGTGTGTGTGTGTGTGTGTGTGTGTGTGTGTATGTGTATGTTAGTCCTGGGGTTTGAACTCTGGGCCTGGATACTGCCCTTGAGCTTTTGTTTTTGCTCTAGGCTAAAGCGCTACCACTAGAGCCACAGCTCTACTTCCTGCTTTTTCTGAGTAGTTACTTGGAGATAAGAGTCTTACGAACTTTCCCGCCTGGACTGGCTTTGAACTGCTGTCCTCAGATATCAGCCTCCACAGCAGGTGAGCATTATAGGCAGAACCACGAGCATCTGGTCAGTTACATAAAATGTCAGACTTAGATTTATACCATAAGTATTGACTTACATTTATACTATAAAGTTTTGGGGTTTGGAGTCTGGTGTTGGTAGCTCATGCTGAGCTCAAGCTGAGCTCTGAAGATCATGGTTCAAAGACAGCCTAAGCAAGAAAGTTCATGAGACTCTTATCTCCAATTAACCACCAGAAAACCAGAAGTGACACTGTGGCTCACATGGTAGAGCACTAGCCTTGAGCTGAAGAGCTTAGGGATAGCATCCAGGCCCAGAGTTCAAGCCCCATGACCACTACCACCACCAATACCACCAACAAAAGATTTGGGGTTGAGTTGACTCAGCAACATTTTGAAAGTGAATACTTTATTAATGACCTCTCTGTTCTTGTTTACTCTACAAATAAAAACAATACTTCACAGCACTTAAGTAATAGACTAAAAATATTTGATGCACTCTTGGCCAGCATCTTGAGCATTGTCCGTTTCTATTTTCTGAAATTACCTGCTGAGTTCCAAAAGGTGCCACTAGCTTCTGTGCATGCTCATGTACTTTTCCTGGGACAGTCAGTTTTACTGAAGTGTACCCAGAATGGCTATGTCTGTATGAAGGATGACATGATTTACTGTTCAGTGAAACTATCTTTTGTTTCATTGAATCTATGCCCTGCCAAAGGAATCTGTTAGTCCACAAAATTTTCACCTTCCCAAGTGCTTCAACAGCTGGGACATAAAGTCTCATTCAGAGACAAATGTGCACACCATATTTACAGTCTGAAATTCAATCTTAAAGCATCACTTGATTAGAATGAACATTATAGTACATTGTAATTCTTCTCATTTGAACCAGCAACCAATAAATTTATGCCACAACTATTCTCCATCTCACCAGCATATTCCAAAAAAATTCAATTAATGTCATTTTAACTCATTAACATCTAAACATTTACCAAAATCTTTAAGGGCCTTTAGACTACCCCAATATTTACAAAGTTGGCTCATACATATACTCTGTGACAAGTAGGAACACATTGCTGACTCTGTTTTTTAAAAACTATTTCAGTAGCAATCTTTCTATTTCAAACATTCTCTTCTTCTTGAAGAATCCATCTCTATTAAGCATTCTGAATAGTCTTGACATGTAGTAAGAATTTAAAAAAAAACACCAAAAAACCCCAAACCCACAAGCTATAGTAAAATAACTACTACTATTTGTGTTTTAAGCAGTATCCTGATGCTATTAGGCATTTTTAGTTCACTGAACTGACAAGTACATAGTTCTTACTTACATTTGGATCAATCATTATGGCTATCTCATTAATCCAAAGGATGGACTGCACTAATTATTATTCCTGCAAATTAACCTGAAGTATGTTAAGATGTTCAAACATGTTTCCAAACTTCTTTCCCATGAAATTCCTATATACTCTAGCTCGTTTGCTTTCTAATGAAGTATGGCTCTTGCTAAATGGACGTTTCTCCCTCTTCAGCCTCCCTTCTTCTCTAGTAGTTTAGAATGTGAACTTGTTTAAAATATAGTCTTCACTTCATTCCCTCATTCAAATGTTTTAGGTAGTTCTTCATCATGGGTTATCTCAAGAATGGGTCTGTTAAAAAAAACTCCTTGAACTTTGCTTTTTATATACACCTTTGTAGACATTTTGTTTCTGTGACAAATACCTGAGATAACAACTTAAAGGAAAGATCTATCTATCTATCTATCTATCTATCTATCAATATATATTTTGACTTACGATTTCAGAGGTTTCATTCCACAGCTAGCTTTAGAGCTTAGATGAATCAGAATATGACGCCAATGACAGTGTGTAGCAGCGGCTGCTCATACCATGGTATCCAGGAAGAAAAACAAGATCTACTTTTGGATCGGCTCCATATCCTAAAGTTCTACTACCTCCCAAAATAGTGCCACCATATAGCAGCTAATTAAAACCACAACACCACTCTTTCACCATGAGATGCCCTGCATAGCCAAAGGACTCCACAGAAAGTCTCAATCAGCAAGAAGACTCCCTTCAGCTCTTACTCCTTGACCTTGGACCTTCCAGCTTCTGGAACATGAGATGATTAAGCCTTTATTCATCACAAGTTACCCAATTTGCATTGTTATCATTGATTTGGTGCTCCCAGATTTTCCCTCAAGTAAAAACTTTCGAGGAATACTTTCCTTCCTTCCTTTCCTTCCTTCCTTCCTTCCTTCCTTCCTTCCTTCCTTCCTTCCTTCCTTCCTTCCTCCCTCCCTCCCTCCCTCCCTCCCTTCTTCCCTCCCTCCTTCCCTTCCTCCCTCCCTCCCTTCCTTCCTTTCTTCCTTCCTTCCTTCCCCCTCTCTTTTTCTCTCTCTTTCTTTCTTCTCTTTCCTTTTTCCTTTTTCTTTTCCTTCCTTCTCCATTTCTCTCTTTTATTCTTTCTTTGTATATGAAATTGAACATAAGTTCTCATGCTGTAAAGTATCTTAGTCATGAGAAAACAGAGAGGTCAAATTTGAGAGGTCAAATGGGAGTCTTTATTGAGAGATAGCAGCTTCAGATGGACCCTGGTCTCAATGACCAGCAGCCCAGAACCGAACTTGAACCAAGCTTTTAAAGATAAAAAACACATTCTTGCAGTGGAGGTCAAAACTTAACAAAAGCAGACTATAGGAAGTAGCTCAGGTGTAAGCAGAAATATCCATTTTGGGAAGTAGCTCAGGAGTCAGCTTAATCCTCCCATATAAATGATACACCTTAGATTTTCCATTTAGGGAAATCTTAGGGGCTACTCAGAGGCAAGTGAATCAAGCCATTTGGGGAGGTAATTGAGGATGAGCATTTTCTGTAGCAAAAGCTCATGCTCCTAAGGCTAAACAGCATGGCATCTGTAATTCAATGAATGGTCTCTCTCACTTCTAGGCTTTTCAGTGCTAGGTAGAAAGCCCCTCCACCCAGCAAGGCACCAGGATGGCAGTGAGAAGTTATTTAGACCCAGCTTCCCTACTTCAGTGATACATAGGACCATGAGTTGAGTTATATGCTAGCCAAAGAATTTTCTTTAAACAATTTCTGTTCTTATGGATATTTAAACTTTTACATGAATTGATGGAAGCATGTCATGGCTTATTTTCTATCTTTCTTCCAATTTAATTATGTTAACTAATATATAGCACAAATTAGGAGATTTCATAAATGGAAGAAGGGTCTTAAGCCTTAAGGAAGCAATTAAGAAATTGAACGGAAACCATATCAACTTCACTATAATTTCTTCTCTCTCTTGCCTCATAGTCCCTCACTCAGTTTTCTTGGTATCTGTGTATAAAGTCAAGCAGCCTGCCAATAGGGTCACAGGGTAGGGAATAATGGGATGTGTTAGTACAGAACAGATGAGAATTCAATGTGTTTGATTCACTTTATCTGTCTTTTGATTACTCACATGCCTATTCATTGTTCTTTTAGTTTCCCACCAATTTATAGCAGATAATATCTGGACCTCATGTTGCAAATAAGGTGAAAGGATGATTCACGTGCCAAAGTCACACACCTACTAGGAGGAAGACTTAAAGTCAAGTCTACAATAAGCACGTGTTCTGTATGATCCAAATCTAGCCTCTAGAAATCAGAATCCATATCTTACAGAGATTTCATCTCTTTTGTCTCCTACTATAGTAGCTTAAAGATAGCTGGTGATAAAGAGTCCTGAGACTTGAGAAACCCACCAGCACTGGTGGGAAAGTCTAAAGCAATTATATTTGTGAGTATTAATAGCATGTTGGTGTGCTTTCTTTCCCTTCCCAAGGAGAAGCTTGTTTATATTATGAGACATTGTTCTGGTCTGTACCAAAGAGCTTGTTAGGGGTGGCAGACAGGTTTGTTGCACGAATGTGCACTCCAAATTAGATGAATGGTGAAATTATGAAGCAATCAAATGGCAAAGCTTTTAGTGGGCTATAGTACAGTGCCCTTTTTCTTGCTACGCCTTAGCTTGTTAGCATAAAAGAGGCTATAAAGATAAAGTGCACAATATTATTCAAGTCGGAGAGTTCAACAAACATGGGCAGCCGGCATTTTATGGCAAATGTAGTCAGGCTTGCTTAAAGGCCCTTGTCTGGCCCCCACTCACAGGCTGAGTTAGGCCACTTCTTTTTCCTTCTGCCAGAATAATACTAGGCAAAATAGTACAAACCAGAAAGAGGAGTCAGAAATTCCTAGCCTTTCTGAATGTCCCTCCTTCTCCCATTCCTCACTTCCCTCAAAGAGAGAAAGTGGCCAAGCAGCAGAACTCTTCATCTGGGCACAGAGGAGGAGGGTGAATGAAAGAAATAGGTTTTGCAAATAATCAGATTAGAGAGGCTTGTTATCCTAAGAGCTAGAGCCTCAAACAAGAGAAAGGAAGTGGTAGGGTGGTTTGTGTTTAAGGCTAATGAATTCTCCAGACAGGAAAGTGCTTCTTTCCACCTTTGAGGGAAAGGAAAACACTCCATTCTCTTTATGCTAGGAGGTAGGGGGTGGGGGGTGTCTCATGTTAGGGGAAGAGGCTGCAACTGCCAGTGCCCATAGGAAAGAGTCCAAACTTCTCATTTTAGGGATGAGGTGTACTAGGTCCACAGCTGGTAAGTAACTTGCCTGAGGCTTCCCAGCTATTTTAAGTTTAAATTCTGTGCTATTCTCTTCATGTGCATTGTGAGTGAGGGCAGGAGGATAATGGATATGCACATGCTATGTAAAATCTTCAATGAGATGTAATTCAAGACCATAATGTGAAAAAGATGAAGATGCTCAACTGCATCCTAGGAAGGCTCCTGCTAGTTTTTAGCCCTCAAGGTTCCTAGAAGATCCACTTTAGAAGAAAATGTCAGCACCAGGGTAATTGCTGTTTCACACTGTTTAAAAGTTCTCTTTTACCACTGGTCCACTATAAATTCATTTGATCTAATTTTTCCTAATTTAAACACTCACTATTAATTCTATGTAAGGGCTATCTGCCCACAGGAGGATGGGCAGACCTCAGTGGCCTGAGCTTGTTTGGACTCACAGGCACACAAACTGATATGCTGGGAGAACCATTAGGCGAAGCAGAGCTGAGGCCTCAGGTAGATCTCTCTGTTGCAAAATCCAGGTCGGTTGTCTATCTCTTAAAAGCTATTTCCTGAACATGGGGTTGGTCTTGGGTACTGAAAGTTGTCCACTCTGTCTTTGGACATTTTTCCTCGAAAGAGGAAATGAGATGTTGGTGATGATGAGATGTATCTTTCCACTCTGATTTCAGTGTAGCTACTGATTCAAGTTAGCAGTTTACTTGAAAAAGAGAGAGCTTTTTCTCCTTAAAATGTATGTGTATGGTTTGAATGTTGAGATTGGTCGGCCATGGCCCATGACTAAAATTTGTTGTGTGATTCTTCTTTTTACAGATGGCTCACAATTCAAAACCATGTGGAGGATCTTTTGTTCTTTCATGATCTGTTGATATCTCACTATCTCCCCACCCCCAACCACCTTATAAATCTGTGCTGTGGCTATTTGGAGTTTGTTTTATAGGGCTTATTAGAAATAACATTCAAACACTTCTCCATGGCGCCAAGTCTTGGTCACAGAGGATACCTGCCAATTTGCAGTAGCATATGCATGGTTGACAATCCAAGCCATTCCCACCACTCCATCTGGTTGAGGAGGGAGGGGGGAGAGAATTTCTGACACCATACTATCCTAGTACAAAGTGAATAACTCAGTTCAGCATACAGATGTTTGATCCACATAAGAGCAAGCTGCAGGATAGTTAGGAACATCTGTTATTTTGTAAAGTCTCCTCCTCTCCTTCTATTGTCTTGTTTTCATAAATCTGCTTGTAGAATGTGCCTTGGAATTTGATAAGCCCCATGGAAGTATGGGAGACAAACTCTGAGATGTTAGAGCTTTGGGTAGCCTTCTTCACCTCACGGTGAACAGAAGACAGGAATACTAATTACATTTAAGCTTTGTTGTTTGTTCCCAGAATCACTGATTTGTTTATAAAACTGATTTTTATTGATGCAGAAAGAAAGCATGAAAGAAAGAATGCAAGAAAGAAAAAAAGAAAAAAAGGAAAGAAAGAAAGGAAGGAAAGACACCAAACCAAACCCAACTGCTATTTTTAGGGGAAAAATTTTAAATGAAAGGCCTCTAAAAGTAAATCTACCCAGCCAGGAAGACTAAACGTGAGCTTTCCAAATCTGTCCACTAAAGTAGGAATTTGAAAGCCCCACCACAAATTGCTTTTCACTTCAACCAGCATGCTTATTATGATCCCCTGGCTCTCCTCTGCTCTCCTATTACTTACACATGAATTTAGTTACCCTGTATTTTAATTATATGTGTAGAGCAAGTTTTATGTTCTCTTCCCTGACTACTCATAAACTTCACAGAGATCATCAAAAACCATATTGTTCTTAAAATAGCCATTGCCTCTTATCCTTCTAGAGACACCAAATGACATTTTCCTGACCCAGCCCTTGCTTGTATTAAGTGCACTTGAAAGCATGTCCTTCCAAACTATAGTTTTCCATACTTGAGTTTGAGTTAAGCTTCTTCCCAGTCATGGAGCTCTAGTGTCTCAAATACAACATTGGACACCCAGTGAGCACCAGGCACAAGTGGGAATTCAGTGACATCCTTTGAACTCATCACAAGAGTGTTTGTTTTTCCTGTTAGCTAAGATGCAAACAACATGAAAATTTCACACACTCCTATCCCCAGGTTCATTCTGATGTTTTCTCCTATGTTCTATGGCAATCATCTTGTGATTTGAGAGCCGCAGGATGTATCTTTTGTAATTATGTGAGAACTGTGATTTCAACTGACTTGAAAGGCCAGTTACAACATTAAATGTCACACAGAATTTCACATTGAGAAACTCGTAGTAAAGAGAATGTTCTGTGTTTTATGGCGAGGTTGGACTGTTATAATTACCCTTTCCCCTATTTTGCTGAAGATTATTTGGCTGCAGTGAAAAGCAATATAAATCAGTCACTGGCCACATAATAACTGCTCACATCTTCCTCCTGTTCTCTTAAAAATACAGAAGAATATCATCCCTCTCAAGACTGTTGATAAATCAGGCACTAACCATAATATTTTGGGTGACATGGCCATAAAATATGGGTCCTGAATGTATTCATTTCTGAAATTTCACTAATCGTGACATGTTTCACCAACATAATGTTTGTAAAAAAATTACATAAACAAGACAGGCTCCAAAACCTGTTTTAATAAAGAAATAATATCACATCCTTATATTTTTTTAGAAAGCAAGTATTATTGACCCAGCTGAATATCATTGGTAAGCATGGGGCTGAGTTCTGATTCCAGGGTTCTGATTGTTTCTCTAATATTCTGTGGCTCTCTGGGGTAAGAACGTGATGGTACATACTTCACTCAACCTGAGAGTCATAATGATATGATTCTAAACTGGTGGAGAATTCCAGAAATTATCTGTATATCATTATACCACTTGATAGAAAAGTAATTGGAAAGAAAAATTATCTTTTTCTCTTTGGACATTCCTAAGGTCATGTTGCCTGTATTCCTGATTTGCAGCCTTCTGTCTGTTACCCCCAAATCCATGCCTTTAATAGCTTGTTGTTGGATTTTTTTTTTGTCTCTGTATTTGAGAAGTTTTCAGATCCCTGGATCTTCAATGGTAGTTCTCACTGGTGAAACATCTTTGGAAAAAGGAATTCAGAATGAAAACAGATGTTAAAAATTTCTTGTGTTTGACAATAATTTTTCTTTAAAATAACAATAAAATCCATAGCTCAAAGTCAAGGAGACTCCTATCAGTGGTTATGATGAAAAACACTTGCATATTTCTCTGCTGGAGAAATGGAACCGTGAAGTTGCTGATGACACCCTAAGATGAGCTGAGTTATGGTCCTTCATTAAGTAACTGTTATCTAGTTTTCTTTTTCTCTAAGATTTGTTGAAAAGTTTCAGTTAAATGAGCATGAAGGCTTCCAGGTATGCATTTGAGGTATGTGGAGATGCACTGTGCAGAGTCACAGGCTAAGCACCATGTGTGCTACAAAGCACATGCAAAGGCCTTGGTTAATTCTAGGTCAGGACCTAGAGCTGTTCCAGAGCCTTTTCCTTTTGTGATTACTTGGTTTCTAATTTTGGTTCCTAATTGTATCAGCCATTTACCACAAGACCACAGCTGTAAGGTGGCATTTGGAAGAAAGGAAATAAGCCTGTCAGGTCCAGCCTCTTCCTGCCAGATGGAGTGAAATGACTGTACTATATATTATTCATAGATTTTTCCACTTGAAAAAGAATCTATAGGCTATGCACCAAATCTCCTCTCATTTCCATTTCTTTGCTGACCATCAGTCCAAATACGCAACTTTTATGTGAGAAAATCATTCAAAAAATTTACCCCCAAACTTAAAGAAATACTTTTTTCCATGTTTTTATTTTCCTGTTTTGCAAAGAAAAATAGAGTCAAGTTTGGTTCATACTTAAAAGGGCCAAGAACTTTGTAATTTCTCAAGAATTTCTTTTTTTTTCTTTTGTCATAGGGCTTGAACTCTAGGCCTGGGCACTGTCCCTGAGCTATTCAGCTCAAGACTAGTGCTCTACCACTTGAGCCACAGCACCAGTTCCAGTTTTCTAGTGGTAAATTGGAGGTAAGAGTCTGATGGACTTTCCTGCCCAGGCTGGCTTTCAACCAGGATCCTCAGATCTCAGCCTCCTGAATAGCTAGGATTACAGGAGTGAGCCATCAGCACCTGGCTTCAGGGATTTCTTTTATTATTATTATTATTATTATTATTATTATTATTATTATTATTTCTAACTATAGAAGAAAACATAGAACACACACAATGTTTTCTAGCTCTAAAATTCGGTGGAACTTTCTCTCTCTCTCTCTCTCTCGCTCTCTCTCTCTCTCTCTCTCTCTCTCTCTCTCTCTCTCTCTCTGTGTGTGTGTGTGTGTGTGTGTATTTCTTTGTAGATAATAGTCTCATAGACTTTCTTGCCCAGGCTGGCTTCGAACTATAATCCTCAGATCTCAGCTTCCTGAGTATCTAGTATTAAATCTGTGGCCCATTTGTGCTTTAAAATAATCCTTACTAAATTTGGAAGTACAGAGGGAAGAAAGAAATAAGAGAGGGAAGGAAGGAGAGAAGAAGGAAGGAAGGAAGGAAAATAGGAAAGAAAGAAAGAGAGAGATATCCATAGAGATATTAAAGGAAGAAATCTTAGTGCATGGAATGTTGGACTCTGATATACCTGACAAGAGTCTTCATAAAGTCCTTAGAAAGAATGATATTGTACCATTTGTAAAAAAAAAAAAAAATGGAAAGGCTTGGTAAAAATTAAGTTAAGGGAGTAAGTCAGGCCCAGAGATACAAAAGGGTATGTTTTCCCTTAAATGTGGAAGCTAGATTTACTTTATAAACCTAAAAGTAAATATGTTAGGGATATGTAAGTGTATACAAATGTATTATCTGAAGTATAGTAGATTCATGGGAGATCTCAGAAAGGCAAAGGCAAAGTTCAGCAAAATAAAATACCAAGAAGCAGATACTCCAAAGGGGTGGAATGGGGGTCAAGGAGGAAGGGATAGATAAATGAAGAGAAGTTACCTCCTCCCTCATTTTTCCTCTGCATCCACCCCTTCTCCTTTCCCTCTCCCCTCCATGAGTTGCACAGTTATACCAAATGGTTTTCTAAGTATTGCTTTTGGAATCATTTTTTTTAATCCTTTGTCTCTTGATTTTGGTATTCCTTTTCCCTTCCCTAGTTCTAATATACATATATACAGTATCCAGGGTACTCAGATGAGATACAGTGATAGTGAGAGTAAAACCACAGGAAGGGAATATGAGGGAAAAAAAGGGTATGGTTTCACATGGTATGTTGAAAATAATTACAATAATGATATAACACTTGTTTCCATAATGTGGAGTTCATTTCACTTAGCATCATCTTATGTGTTCATAAGAGTGTAACTATTGGTCTATTGTGATCTTCTGCTATGACTAGCCTAAACATGTACTAATTATTCCCTATGAGGGAAACCATAGAGTCCATGTTTCCTTGGGTCTGGCTTCCTTACAAATGGGGCAATGTCATTTTTTTCTGATAGAGACATAGAATTCCATTGTGTATATGTATGATACTTTCCTGATCTACTCATCCACTGAGGGGCATCTGGGTTGTTCTTGAAGGTAATTTTTTGGAAGTTATTTATAGTTTTGTACTGGTGAAACATATTTTTCTTCTATTGAAATCATTTGTTCAATGGCTTCATATGAATAAACAACATAGATGAGAATTAACATGGCTGGGGATGTGGCTTAGTGGTAGAGTGCTTGTGTAACATGCATGAAGCCCTGGGTTCGATTCCTCAGTACTACATACACAGAAAAAGCCAGAAGTGGTGCTGTGGCTCAAGTGGTAGAGTGCTGGCCTTCAGTGAAAGAAGTTCAGGAACAGTGCCCAGGCCCTGAATTCAAGCCCCAGGATTTATTAGAAAAAAAAAAAAAGAAAGAGAATTAACTTGTTCTCCTAGACTAATGTTCAAATAAGTTCTGAATTTATCTGTTATTAGATATAAGGTATTAAAAAATGATAAGGGTAAGAAGGGCTTGGGGTCCTTCTTGGGATTGTGGCACATGCGTTTAGTTCTTGATACCCAGGAAGAAGAGATGGAAGGTCACCATACAAGCATCACCAGCTTCGGCAAAAAGTGACATAATACACCAAGAAACCTGGGTGTGTGGAATGCATCACTAATCCTAGTGAAGCAAGACAGATAGGTAGAGGGAGCTCTACCTCAGTTTGAGGTTACCCCTAAGTAAATTGTTTAAGGAATTATGTGAAAAATAACTAAAGCACAAAGAGGGTTGGGAGTATGGTTCAAATGGTAGAGTGTGAGACTGAGTCTGAGACCCTGAGTTCAAAGCCCAGGGCCTCCAACTCAAAGGAAGAAAATCAGGAATTAAAAGTCCTAACAGTTACTTTCTTAACTCAGTTAAAACCAGCAACATTACCACTACAGCAAAACCTTGAAAATCCAAGATAAAACAAACAGGAGAATACTTTTCAACTTGTGTCTATACTCCTTTTGTCTTAGATAAGGAAAAACGATGTATTCAAATGTAGTGTCTATAAATTGTATACCCCTAAAGCTGTGTGCCCCAAGTCTGGCAAGGCGTAGCCTGGGGAAATCATCCATTGGAAGGTACTGCATCATGATGAATCTTCAGAGGGATTTTGTTGCTGGCTAGGAGGCCAAACTTTTGCTGAGATAGCTCCTCCAGTTGCTGATAAATCCTGGAAACAGGAAGATACACACACTCTATCTTGCTTCACAGCATGACTTAGAACCATAAGCAGTTATAGCCGAATTCTCCCAGCCAAGTCCCCCACTGTAGAGATAAGTCCTGAAGTGGTGAAGCAACTCTTCCAAAGCCATAGATTTAGTGGAAGAGTTGAGAGTTGAAGCCAGAACTAATGAAGCTTCAGTTCAATGTTCATTTGGATTAACAGGATGGGAGGAATCCAAGAAAAGGAAGCTTGGAGAAAGAACCAGAGTGGCCTGTGATTTGAGGGGCCGATTTAAAACAGATGCAACCGAACTAACAACTGCATAACAAGTTTCAGTACAGCTAAATGAGAAAGGGGCTAAGTCATTAACCTTGCTAAGGGATTTTTTACAAGCAGTGACCAAATTTGACCTTAAGCCAATCACGTCTTTCCATTTCCCAGTGCCTGAAGCACATGCTCACAGATGCACGCACACATGCATAAGCAGCACGCCTTCAGACCTCTCTCTGTGAGAATATGAGTTGGAGACCTACCACAGGAAGTGCAGAAGATAAGATTTCCCAACAATCCCTATGTTTTATTAATTTTTTTAAACTAAAAATGAAAATCTGATGTAATCAATCATTGCATAAAAAATCTTAAATAATGCCTAGATAAGAGAAAATCCTTTGCAAAGTTGAACTCTGTCATGATATTACCTGTAGTGTGAAAATAAAAGCCTTCTATTTTCTGTGAAGATGGAATGGAGGGCTCCTTTATGTCACTTCCTGGTGCTCATGGAGTTCCATTTCTTTCTGACCACTCGCTGGACTATATTCCTCTCTTCTTACCTCCTCTCTTGCAGTTAGTTTTGACCATAGGACTTGCTGACCCCATGAAGTAAAAGAGATAATGATGTATAACTCTGGTTGTGAAGAGCCAACGTGTGAGTGGTGTTTGCCCCTTCCTGCTGCATGAACCATTGGTTGCTCCATTAGCAAAGGGCCCCTCCTCAAAGTGAGGTGGCTCAGAGTGGTCATGCTGAGAGGAACACATAGAAGGAAAGAGATATGGTTGTCTTAAACCACTTGTGTTTTGGTATTATTTATTGCAGTAGCATCATTTAGCTCATTGTGACTAGCAAAATACTCTTAATAGGTTCATATTTCTCAATAATAAGAACCCGTTTTCTCTAAATTAACTAATTGTGAATCAAAGTTTGTACAGATATATTGGAAAATGAAGAGAGCACGAAGTTGGTTGTTTCATTGTGCAGGAGAAAATTATATAGTCAATATACCTTCCATTTGGAAGGTGCTATAGTTTTTTAAGCCTTTTCTCAGAAGTAGTTCTTTATCTTCATTACATATTTGTGAATTGGTTCTTTTTTTCAGATGGTAAAACTAAGATTTTGAGTTTAAATCACGCATCTATGACACCTAAGATTTTGAGTTGAAACTACCTGTCTATCTGGGAAGGTGGCAGGACATTTTACTGTGGTCATTTTATTATGTTATTTTACCTTTGGTCGTCAACAAGGTTCAGGAAAACTTCCCCTTAATTTTCTTTGTGGGGATGTAAGGTTAGGAGAATTAAACATCAGCACACACACTGAACTTTGGAGAGGACAACTGAGTTTTATATAGCCCTTTTGTGAAGGAGATTCATTCTGCACTGGATACTCTACTGCTGTACAAGTCCAATGAAACAGTTCCCATAACAAGTTAAGCATAGCTGCTTTAGTACAAAGTTAGGTACCAGGGACAATAGACACCAGGACTCATGCATGGCAATTGGTCTTTCAGGGCTGAGTAGAGTTGGTCTGGATTTATGTAATCTCATTTGTAGGTGCTGCACACAGATAACCGACCCCTAAAATATTTTTCCATACTTGGATCACGGGGCAAACATGTTTCAGTACATCCTGTTCAAGGACTAGGAATAGAGCCTGGCTCAGACAGTTCCTATTTAGCTCTGATGTTGCATTCTTAGTGCATGCTATAGTTATTTGAAGAACTACTGACAAGCAAAGTTTGAGAGACAGTCAGATGAGCCATGTCCATTCTGGAATCTGTCCTGCATGCATTTGCTAGGTGCTCACCATAGTGGGTGGCCTACGGTAGAAGTTAATGACTATACTTGTGGTTTTATTTTTATTGCAAGCCATAACCTTTTCCTTCTCATTGTGTTGTATTCTAGCCTCAACACTTACTTTCTTCCCCATACCAACTGTTCTGGAAATCTCTCACAGGTTGAACAGACTAATATTTACAATTTTTTTTAACTTCCCTGATTAGCCAGGGTAAAGTTCTTACATGTGTCTGAGTGATGGTCCTCATGGTCCCAGCCTCCTGGCATTCCCTTGTGGAAGCCCTTGCTTCTGGATGTATACTGGTCTGGTGAGCTCAGTTACAAACAAAAGAAAACACGGCAGAAATAACAACATGCTGCTTTCAGGTTCTGGACAAAATGACTGTGGCTTTCACCTAGGGCCCTCTTTGGCTCCAGTCTAGGAAGAGGTCACAGAGCAACAAACTGGGTCCTGATAGCAGCCACAGGTGAGTTTGGAAGCAGATTCTTGAGTCACAGTTGAAACCAGTCCAGGTTGACAGTTTGCTTAACAGGCTCAGGAGAGACCCTGAGCCAGATGAACAGTACTGATTCGTTTTCTTGGTGGGAGTGGGGGTGGTCCTGGGGCTTGAACTCAGGCCTGTCCCTGAGCTTCTTTTACTCAAGGCTGATGCTCTACCACTTGAGCCACAGTGCCTCTTTCAACCTTTTCTGAGTAGTTAATTGGAGATAAGAGTCTCATGGACTTTTCTGGCTGGCTTTGAACTATGATCCTCAGATCTCAGCTTCCTGAATAGCTAGTATCACAGGTGTGAGACCCACTGGCATCTGGTCAGTACTGATTCTTTTCATTAACTTTTATCCTTTTAATTCTTCTTTCCCTTCCCTTCCTTCCCCTTCCTTCCTTACTTTTCTTTTATCTTCTTCCTTCTCTTCCTACTCCTTCTTCTTCCTCTTTTTCTCCCCCTCTTACCAACATGCACAACTTGTTTGCTGAGATGGAATCCCACTAATACACTTTACCCAGGGTTAGCTTTGAACTGAAATCCTCCTGATCTTTGCCTTTTGAGTAGCTGGGATGACAAGTATAAGCTACCATGCTGATTCTGTGCTTAGAATCTTGACCTACACAAACTAAATGATTATAAGTGCTTGCTTTCATCTATTAAGTTTTAGGGTGAGTTATTATACAATAATTGATAACTACTATAAAATCAAAATTTATTTTTAAGTAGATTTTTAAACTTTTTTTTGTATTTGAGACAGGCCAAAACAAGCTCTAGAGGGGAAGGAGCCTATAAGAGACATAGGTGCTCATACGGAATTGTTTTCTATGTGTGTTCATTGCTCAGATTGGTCTCCTCATTCTTTATAGCCTACACAAATTTAAAAATTACTTTGATCTGAAACATAGACACAATGTGAACTGAACTCTCATACTTCATACAATAGAAAACCAAGGCCTGAAGGCTATGTTTCATTGTGTTCCACATCCCAAAAAGTCCAGTTACATTCAGGGTTTCAAATCTATGCTTTCCATGGAACTTGCTTGGTCCAAATGCTCTCTCAGTTCTATGGGGCCTTTTCCTTCTCTATGGCTAAAGGAAGAAGGAAGTTTACTGTTAATCAATACCATTTCTAAAAAAATGGTGGTCTTCGGTTCTCATTTAAATAAATATTAGAAACTGATTTCCAAAGACATTTTCAGTGGTTTGTATAGCATATGGTCAGTCATTCCTTCTTTCTACAGCCAGTTATTGTGTACCTACTATGTGCCAGACACTGTGCTAGACAGCTGAGTTATTATGATTCTGCAACAATTTGCTGGAGGTACCAGAAATAACAGCTCATGAGTCCTGCTTATCACTTATATTTTCATTTGTTATCATCAAGAAATATATTTTTACTCAAAGGTGGAAACCTTTTAAAGTCTCAATTGTTTGATAATTGATCTTGATCAAGGTTTGATTGGGTTGATCTTGTTCAACTATCAAGGTTTCAAAACTTGAAAAAAGAGTGAAAATGCTGGAAGCCACATAGCCTGGTGTGTTCTACTTAAGTCATAGTGGGCAAAAATTGTTATATCTCTTATTATTCTTATGTAAACACTAGGGCAACAATGGTACTCTTCCCAGTGAGAAGTACTTTGTAAGCTAATAACCAGTGTTACGCTCCCACATTCCCCATCTTCATTTGAGCCTGCTATTTGGCTGAAGAAGCCCTTGAGAATCGTCTATTGATGAAGCAGAGGGCCTTTCATTTGAGAAAATAACTGAAGTCAGGCAGTATCAAGCATCATGTTGTTAACCATGCTTAAAAATCATTTGCACGAACTGGTAGGTCTTGGTTGGATCTTTGACAGTAGCCTGTCCATCTACAATCACAGTAAACATGGAATGTGAAGATAAGCAAATGGAAAGACCCAAAAAGACTTGTGTTACAGGCACATGGCAGAACGAATCAGGGAAATCTAGAGGAGAAAGCAGAGAGATAAAGAATATGGTTGAATACGGTTATGCATGCATCTATTTAATCTTTTCCCGAGTGGGTTAAGTAAGGTTAAACTCATCTTACAGGTGAGAAAGCTAAGGCTCATAGGTTAAGTAAAACCAGTCTGAAGTTTTTTCAGTGGAAATGCAAAACTAGTCCCTACTTCTTCCAAAGCCTGTGGAATTTTCATTGTGGTTCTAGCATGTTCTGTCTCCACTGCCTTTGCATTTTCTTCCTTATCTGCAAGTAGTTGTCAGGAGCTATGGATGAGTTAAAACTACTTAAGCTTTTGGCAAAACATAGAAACAAACAAACCATACTCCTCAGGTGTGAATTTTCCAGATGATAGGTTTCTGACTCTGATAATCCCACTGAAAATCAAAAGCTCTGGGAACCTCAGAGATAGCCCCCCTTTTCAAAAAGAATTTCTTTCATTTTGACTTCTGTCATTCTGTTTGAACTTTGTTTGCTCATAGTCAGTGGTTTTGGATCATCCTTTCTTTTCCTGCATCAGAGATTTGTCTTTGACATCGCTTTGCTCCATTCTTTAAGGAATATTGGTGCCAAGACCAAATTGCCCAAGATGTTTAGGTCAGTGGTCAGCAAATGTTGATCTACAGCCAGATGTGCCCATGATGCCTGTCAGTGCTTTTATAAAGTGAGGAAAACTGGAGGTTTATTTACCACTGAGTAGATTCCATATTGGCCATCTTTTAACCTGAACTCATCTTCCTTTTGCTACTTTGGTGTTTGCCATTTCATGTTGTATGGAACAAATGAATTGTGAGAGCAGATGATTCCCCTTAAATGTCTTTTTAAAAGAATTTAAATGGTCTGTGAAATCACCAATTTGAGCAGCATGCATTCTTGTCCAGTTTAGTGCTAGAAAGTGATCAAGACTTAGAAAAGTATGTCAGAAGGGGGAATTCCTGATTTTTTTTGGGGGGGTGTGGGGCTTGAATTCCAGGTCTTGCTACTGCTCCTGAGCTCTTTTGCTTATGGCTAGTGCACTACCACTCTGAGCCACAGCTCAGTGAGAATAAGAGTCTCATAGACGTTCTTGCCTGGGCTGGCTTTGAACCATGATCCTCTGCTCTCAGCCTCTAGAATAGCTAGGATTAAAGTGTGAAACTACAAGAGCCCAGCTTGAATTCTTGATATTTTTAATGGAAGAGTTCATAAGTTGCTTTGAAGATTAAATTAGACTATGTATGCACAGACCCTATTGAAGCATCTGGTATGTCACTGGCATTCAGGCAGTGCAGACTTCTTGTCTTCCCTTGACTGCTCCTTGACAAGTGGTCCATGCTTCTGTATCACATATCTTGTAACTTCCTTGACACTGATCTACTAAATGTCAGTAGTAACCCCTAGGCTTAGATCCAAATGATTCTCATACTCTTTTATTTTATTTTATTTTTTCATTGCCAGTCCTGGGGCTTGGACTCAGGGCCTGAGCACCGTCCCTGGCTTCTTTTTGCTCAAGGCTAGCACTCTGCCACTTGAGCCACAGCGCCACTTCCGGCCTTTTCTGTTTATGTGGTGCTGAGGAATTGAACCCCAGGCTTCATGAATGCTAGGCAAGCACTCTACCACTAAGCCACATTCCCAGTCCAATTCTTATACTCTTACTAACCTTTCCTTTGGAGTGTTACCAACTTCTCAATAAGAATGTTTTGTAAGGCCAAGTGGAATTCCCCAGAGCTCCTGACTTATTTCTATTTCTTACTCCACTACAGGTACACAGACACCTGTAGAGACAAATAGTATGGCTCAATTTGACCCTCAAATATTTACTTGCACTGTCATGCTCATTACACTGAAGAAAGGACATGCAGATTAGGTAGTATGTTATTTTTTATCAGATGTATAGCAGCGAATCCAAATGCTGTCTGTCACCTTTTATCATTGCAGCAAGTGAACAGTTTTTATTTTCGAATTTTCTTCTGCTTAAAACTTGCCTTGATAAAATAAACTGTTTCTTCTCTATGCCCTATAATGCCATGTACTAGAAGAGGTCAATGTATATAAAACACCTGGTAGAGGGTTTACTCAATGGACATCATTGGGAACAACAAATGGGCACTGTTCACTACCAGATACATCATATTAGATACCTAAGCTCAAATGCTACAAAAAAGCATTTCATGTCAGGAGCCAAACTTGCAGCTAAATTCTTCCTGACCTCTGGCTGTGTTTTCAAGGACATGCAAGGACATGGCTTAATGGAAAATCAGAAATGCTTTACTATGTCTGCCATGAGTCCATTCTTATGTTAACCAAACTCATCCTGTCTTAGCTATGTTGGGTATTGCTAACTCCAAGCCTTTTTGTGTTCTGGAATTTTAAGCCTATGCTGTTTCCTGGTTTTCAAACTGCATATATCCTGGAAGCTAAGAATAAACCTGGCTGCAGTCTTGAGTTACAATCTGAGGCTGCAGACCTCCCGTACCCCATCTGCCTCTTGTCTTTTTTCTCCTGTCTTGTATTTTTCCTTTTCTTTAATCGTCGCCCCCCTCATTCAGGATTCCCTTTTCGCTGCCGGCTGGCTCCGCCAATTTCACATTCATTCATTCAGTGTAATTTGTTTGTCAACCTCCATTCCTGATTGCAATACCAAGAAAGCAGATTTACGTCTGCACCATGTGCTTCTCTAGTTGAATGCTTACTTTATTTACTCGTTCCCCTTGTTTTTGCTATAGAGGGTCAATCTAATTCTTCTTTTCCTGTCTCTGTCTCTGTCTCTGTCTTTCTCTGTCACTCTTTCTGCCTCTGTCTCTGTCTCTGTCTCTGTCTCTGTCTCTGTCTCTGTCTCTGTCTCTCTCTCTCTCTCTCTCTCTCTCTCTCTCTGTCTCTCTCTCTCTCATTGTCGTTGATTGTGGGGCTTAAACTCTGGGTTGGTGCTGTCCCTAAGCTCTTTTGCTCAAGGCTAGTGTTCTACCATTTTGAGCCACAGTGCCACTACTTCCAGTTTTTGAGTGGTTAATTGGAAATGAGTCTCACTGGGACTTTTGTGCCTAGGCTGGCTTTGAACTGTGATCCTCAGATCTCAGCCTCCTGAGTAGTGAGGATTACAGGTGTAAATCATTGGTGCCCTGGTCCATTTCTCGTTTTAAGCCCACTTTTTTAAAAAAAAATTCCTAGAACTTTGTTGGAAGAAGAGAGTATAGTAATTTCTTTTTTCTTTAATGTTGCAAGAGTAGAATCTGGACATTACTGAGCCTCAGTTGGTTCATCTGTTGTCATTTCTGCTAGGGGAAAAAAAAGTGAATGTAAACACTGAGGATGAGAAACTTTTCATATTCACAACTTTTTTCTTCCTCTACCCACATGCATGTCCATTAATGTGTACTAATTTCAATTTAGGTTTAGATAAGAGGTTTAGGAAATACAGGAACACAAAAAATGAACATAAAATAACAGTGTTTGGCCACTGTCATGAGTCAAGAAGTGCAATATCTCAGTTATCTGGATCAAGAGCAAGGGAATTGTTTCCTGGGCCAGGCCCTATGCTAGATACTTGTTACCACATTCTCCCATTCCTGGCTCCAGTGAACTCATGAGTATTACTATGGTATAGCTGAGGACAGGGAAGTCAAAGAACGGTCTTTGTTAAGCACAATAGGCCCTTGTTGTCAAGCATCTTTCTAGATGCTTTTATATAACTTCACAACTCTGGGAAATTATATGGTTCTCATTTTACAGATGTACACACAAGCTCTGAGGGATTAAGTGGCTTACTCAAGATCCCCCATTGAGAAGTGGAAAAGGCTACATTTTAAACCTACTTGCTGGCTTGTGTACTTTTATTGTATATAATGCATGTTTATATGTCTTACTTGTTTTTGAGGACATTGATCATCTTTTTTATGTGCTCCTGTTTATTTCTCGTAAAATGGGATCCTTACATTAATTTTATATGTTCATTTTATATCCCTTTAGACTCCATTTACTGGCCTGTTTGACCAATAACAGTTTTTGTGCTTTGCAGTTGAAACTGATATACTATAGTCTAAATTCCCTGGTATAAAATTAAATGTATTTTTCCCCTTTCTTCTAGCTTTCTGTTATGGTTGAATGCTGCCTGTCCTTATTGGCAGCAACCCTTTTCAGTGTCATCTTGGGCAGATCTTATTAATTTCAGTCATTTGTATTTTTGTATCATCTTTGAAGTTCAGTTCTGCTCACTTAAAATTTTAGTCTCAAATCTGCTTTGGAACTCTTGTTCCTCTCCTCCCTAAGATAGATAACTACTGAAGTACAGCGAATGAGGTTATGGTGAGGATGAAGGAGATCCTTGGGGGTAGAGGGATCCAGAATTGCTTGTTCTATAACCCCCCAAAGTGATCATGTGCCTTAGTGTTTCTGGAATTGTTCCAGTTTATGCCAATTCTTCTGAAGTCATTAGCAGAAATTCCCAATGTTCTCCAGTTTGTGCTGGCCTATACAGAACATTAGAGGATCAATTCACCTCCTTCTCTTCTCTGTACCTCCCATGTGTTGTCCAAGTGGGAGGTAGAAAGGGAGGCAGTCTTTCCTTGGTGAGGTTGATTGGTCATGCATCTATCAATGGCCTTTGTGTGGCAGATGTCCAAATGTCCCTCTGTCTTGTGGGCTGAGTCTGTGGTTCTTTAGAAGTCTGCATAAACTTCCCACTCCACAGCTACCTGATGTGAAAACACTGGTGCCAACTTTTTCTTCTCTATACCATGCCATTTGTTACCCCCCAGCTTAATGGCTTCTGCAAAGGGTCCCTCTCCCCCTAGGAGGAAGTACTATACAGTCCTTTTGTAATGAAGAAGGGAGAAGTCACTGTGTTTCATGATGTTGCTCTCCACAGAGATCATCTCCTCTCAGTTCTCATTCTTTTCACAAGAAGCAGAATGGAAGTTAGAGAGATGGCTATTAGAAAGATGGCTCTACTCTGATTCCTCCCAGTATGACATGAGAATGTGACTGGCCCCTAACTCCTTGAAATTAGCACATGGAGAAATTTACTCTCAAGTTTTTAGGCTGGGTCTTATCTGAAGCCCAGAGCAACATAAGTCCTGCTTGACATGTGTTATATGCTGCTGATAACAAATCATGCATATGGTGGTGGCATCTGCAGAGATAGCATCAGCCTCATTGTATCAATCACATTCCGGTGATCAAGTTAGTTGAATCTGCGTTCCTCCATTTAAAGATTTTAGTTACAATGGGGGGTGGGGGGGCAGTGACTTATGCCTATAGTCCTAGCTACTCAGGAAGCTGAGATCTGATGATCATGGTTCAAAGCCAGCTAGGCAGGAAAGTCCTTGAAATTTTTATGTCTAATTAACCACCAAAAAGCTGGAAGGGGAGCTATGGGATCAAGAGATAGAACCCAGAAGCTCAGGGACAATGCCAAGACCTTGAGTTCAAGTCCCAGGACCCACAGGAAAAATGAAATAACAACAACCAAATTATTTGAGTTACAATTTGGGTAAAGAATGGGGTTTTTCCCTTCTCAATTATTTCATCAACTGAAAGATAACTCCCTTTTCTTGGCAAGCCACTTTAATCAACAGTATTTCTCAAGAAAGTCGAAACAATTAGTAGATCAAACAGCTATTCCTTATTCTTATTTTCAGTTGGCACAGCTTGTTTTCTTTTTCATACCCTAAAACTAAATTTAGAATTCCTCAAAGGGTTGAAGACATGTGTTAGTTATCTTTGTATCTCTGGTAACTAGCACAATGTCTGACATTCCAAAAATACTCAATAGTTTCATTTCTCTTTGTACTATAAGCAGTGCCTATCATGATGTCCTGTATCTATTTAAAGCACCAGCACTTTGTTCCTATATTGCACAGTACCATGGCTTCATTTTCCAGGCTGCCTCATATAACCAAAGGTTCATTTAGAGAATGTGCATTTTGTTTAACTACATTTCTCCAAACTTTGCTTTCTTTGCAACAAAGCCAGAATAAGGTATCAGGGGAAGAGTCTTGAATAAGGCTCAGAAAACGATCTCTCCATTGCAATTCCTTTCAGAGACCCTTTGGATGGCAATGTTTCCGCCTAGGCAGCCACTGGAACATTTACTGTGTAATTTAACTTTTCTGCGCATGCTCTTTTCTTTGTTCAGTGCCCCTTTTCTCCCCTGCTCAGTTTCCCAGCACTTCCAGATAGGGACAGCCTGGTCAGGAGTCACACGCAAGGCTCCAAATCAGCTCATAAACGTGGAAATAACAAAATGTGTTCCTGAAGCTTTGCAGCATTGTCAGGAAATGGGCTGCTTACATGCTGCACTTCCATGGATCTGGAAATTTTGCTGAGCTTGGGTTGACTGCAGAAAAAAAGTTTAAGTGTTCAGGAAAGAGAGAAATGTAAGCGGGCCATCAGTTGGGGATACGAGCACTCTTGCAGCTTCTCAGGCCTGGCAGGCCACTTGGCAGTGAGTGTGGCTGAAGTATGTGTTGTATTCCATGGCGGTGAGGTTTGCTTTTCTAAGGATTTTGACTTTGTGGAAACTTCTCTTCCCATATTTATCAGATCTCCGAAATGTACATAGCAGACTGGGGAAGAAGGTTGGGGTAGTTACTACTTCTGCTTAGGAAGAAAACAAGGCTCAAGCAGGAGGCTCCAGAGCAGTGATCCGGGTGCCAGTGAGTAGATGTGTTGTACTCATGAACTGCTTTATAAAAGGCAACTCCTTTGTACAGCTACATAATGATAAAAAAGAAAGAATTCAAAAAAGAACGAGGATCCTGTCAAAACTATGGTAGAACTGGAAACTGGTGAATATGCCTATAATCCTAGCTATTCAGATCTGAGGATGTGGTTTAAAGCCAACCCAGGCAAGAAAGTCCATGAGATTCTTATCTCTAATTAACCACCAAAAAATCTGGGAATAGAGCTGTGGCTCAAATGAGAAAGTACCAACCTTGAGCAATAAAAGCTAAGGGACAGGCCCTGAGTTCAAGCTCCAGTACACACATACACACACATCATTACTTCAATATTTAAGTTCCTTGGTAGAGGCTCATACCCACTGTTTAGTTTTCTGAAGTTCAACTTTAATTTTGTGTTGAAAAGTTCATTTACAACAGTGCACAATTACAACAACAAAAAGTATGTTAGGAGTCAGCCTGACCTAGGCCATCCACTAATGTGGCCAGAGTAAATAGATGAACAAAAGGCATTTCTCTTCCCATGTTGCTAAAGGCATGACCTCAGTGCAACATTAGGTTCCTTTGGAAACTGTAAGCCACGAAAACGATCTTAGTGGATACAAATGAAGAAATTCAGCTCAGCTTTTCCTTCACTGTGTTGCTGAGATACTTTCTTCCTCACTATTCTAAATTCAGAAAGGCAGTTTCTGGTTTGTGGAATGGTCTAAAGTCATACAATAGAGCGACCATACAAAGAAGGTGGAGTTTTTGCTGGAGGAACATAAAGTTCCAAGTTATTTCCTTCTCTGTGGTTTGTTCTCTTTGTTCCTAGACTACCAGAGCTGTGAGATCGGAGAGGGCAGGGTGTGAGGGCAGCAGCTGGGAGCCAGGTGGTCTCTTGTCTCAGTTCTAGTTAGGCTTTAAGAAGACTAAAAAGCTGTTTGACCACTGGAAGAAACAAACAGAATTGTGGAATGTTGCAAGAATTTGTGTCCTGGTGTGTAGGAACCTTACCAGGAGACTGAAAGGGGATTTAAGCATAAATGAAATAAAAAGAGAAGATACTAGAGCCTTAGGCTTACTTGAAATATATTTGATCATTCTTATCATGTAATTTGGAGTTAGAGCTCTTGTTTTTTTCCTCCAGTGCTGCAAGAGGCTTTTTCAGTAGAGTTCTCCTGACACATAAAGCTTGTGTCTGTATCCTGGCTCTGTCACTTGCACATTCTGTGACCTTAGGCAACTTACTTAGCATCCCTGAGCTTCAGCTGCAGAAGGGTGATGGTGAAGTCATGAAGCCTCCGTGAATTAATAGCAGTGAAAAAATTTAAATAATGCATATGTACCATGATTGTTACTTGCTTTAAGCATCATCAATGATTAGCACAGGGTCCAAAATATGGAGTTTCAACAATTATACTATTCCATAGAGTCCTTTCTAAATGCAGGAGAATAAATTAGTTGAACTCAGGTTTTATTTTTTGTTTTAAGATACATTTTTTTTGCTTATATGGAAACAAGGAATCAGACCCAAAGCCTCATGCATGCTAGACAAACACTAACACTAAGCCACATCTCCAGCCCCCCCTCCCTTTGATTTACAAATGGTAGGCTCCTGTGAAAATTATTATTTCAATCATTATTGCCTTCAAAACTATGTAATTCCCAAGATTCCCAAGAATCTATTTTGAACTTAGACTATTAGTTCTCCATGTGAATTTTAATGGACATTTTAGTATATTGGTTAAAGTTTTTGAATTCTCAAAGTAAAAGGTTAGAAATACCCTTTCATGTGCACACCTCTGAGTGGCTCTTCTGAAGCTGGATTGAAACTGTAAAATATCAGCAAATGGTTAAGAATCTCCTGGAGGAGCACAGTCTTGCACTGTAAGCACATTGAACTTGCCTCTAAATTACAATAAAAATGGAGGGACAGTAGGAATGGGCTCAGATCACCTATGCAAAGCAATTTTCTATGAATCCTGCTGTCCCAATGCACAATAGGAAATTTATTGAAAACTTAGCAGGTTAGAGAAAAAAAGTAGCTAACTCAACAAAGAGTGTTAAGAGAAGATAAGAAAAGAAAGGAGAGGCCATAACATTAGAAAAAGAGTACTCAATTTGGTGCTATGTAAAGAAAACTTTCCATAAAGCCATGCCTGGGAGAGTCTACAACTCTCTAGGGGATGTTCATGCTGCAGAAATAATATATTCACCAGGATGAACTGTGTTGAACAATTTTTCTAATGTATTTGTCATGCCTCAGCTTTAGACCTATAGGCTCTCTTCCTTTTAACCCACATTAATGTACATTTTTTTATTTGATCACAGAAAAGAGCCTGCTATCATTTTTGAATGACACAGTTACTTATACACTTATGTAATATATCAATCAAGTATCATCTATGTCAAATGATATATTTAGTAAATAGTTGGACTTATCTTTTATGAGTTCCATTTACTCACCATGCATCAGGAAATTGCAGAATTATTTATAGAAGCAGAAATTGAAAGTAGTAAGTCAATTTATTGAATTGGGCAAGTATTGTTCTGCCAAATCTATAGTTTATTGAATACAAGGGGATTAAAGTATACTTGATGCTACTATTTTATCTTTACTTTCAATAGGATGGCTTTGAAGACCTCAAAATAACTTTGCATTTGCTGATAGGATTGCCATAAATGAAATGGTAACTTTTCAGAGAGCCTACTCTGCCAGACACTATGTTCAGTGATTTAACAACAGTACTAGTTAGGAAAGTAGTGACCAAAGTGTATCTCCTGGAGGCATCAGCATGATCTTAGAATTTGTTAGAAATCAAAACTTTGAGCCCTCATCCCAGAGCTATTACTACAAAGCTCTGGAGAAGGGATTTAATGACGGGCATTTTAGGAAGCTCTCTGGATGATTCTGATGCATGATTAAGTTGGAGAACTACTGAGTCAGTAGTGGGTAATACTTCCTCTAACTGTTGACTTAGAGCAAGGTTATTCTATGATAGCAGAGATTTACAATTGTAGTATCTTACATAAGTCTTGCCACAGTGATGAAGAAAGCATCACCTCTATTTGATGGCTGAGAATACTGGGACTTAAAAAGATAAATTCATACAGCTAAGACTTCATTATAAGCTACTCCAAGTGATAATATGTACAATAGTAACTTGTCTATACAGATAACCTTGTTTGGAATTGGTTTATAGAGAATTTTAGATTTGGAGGTTACCAGTGTTGCTCTATAAATCTTCAGTCCAGAAACTGTTTTTTTTTTTTTTAACTTCCCATCATTAATTTGCCATGTGAACCCAGCTCTGAATTTTGCTTTTCTTAGTAAAGTAGAAGAACAATGGAACAGTTCATCATCTATCTGAAAGAAAAAAAAATGACATTGTGTCTAGGGAACTTGGAGCTCCCAATAGTGTTGTGTCATTCTGTTATATTTTATTAAGTACATAACAATTCAGTCAGTTACATAAAAATCAAATTTCTACAATAAGGCATACTTCGAACATACCAGGGAAATCTTAATATAAAATATTGCAACACTTAATTGAGTAAAGAAGTCACATTTTTGCTATGCAAGCCATGTTCTCTAACACAATGTATTTTGCCAAGAAGCAATGGGAGAATTTTCTGGAAACTATGTGTCATACAACAGTTCTTTCAGTGGGAAAAGAAGGAACTAAGAGTTACGGATCTTAGATGTACAAGCAAAGTTATTATTATTCTGGCTCAGTAAAGGTGTTCTAAAGCAAATATATAGCTATGAAAATTTATACTGAGTACATCCAATATTTCATTCCTTTGAGTTTTTCCTAAAAATAATAGCCTGCATTTTCCAAATGGAGCTGTATTATCAGTAATATAAACTTCCTCATAAACTTTAAATCAAAATCATAACCTTTTATTACTGAAAAACACTCATCAAGCTGGGTGCTGGTGACTCATGCATGTAATCCTAGCTACTCATGAGGCTGAGATCTGAGGATCATGGTTTAAGACAGCCTGGGCTGAAAACTCAACAAGGCTCTTTAAAAAAATTATTTATTTATTGTCAATGTGATGTACAAAGGGGTTACTGTTTCATATGTAAGGCAGTGAGTACATTTCTTAACAAACTTGTTCCCTCCTCCCTCATTTTTCTCCCACTTCCCCCTCTCCCCACTCCCAGTCCCCCTGAGTTATACAGTTGGTTTACAGCATACAGTTTTGTAAGGACTATTATCTCCAAAAAACTACTAAAGAAAGCCGGAAGTGGCTCTGTGGCTCTAATGGTACATTTGTCTTGAGCAAAAGAAGCTCAAAGACAGTGCCTAGGCCCAAAGTTCAAGCCCCAGGACTGGCAAAAACAAAATCAAACACACACACACAAAAAAAACAAGGGCTGGGAATGTAGCTTAGAGGTAGAATGCTTGCCTAGCATGTATGAGGCCCGAACCCCAGGGGTTCTATTCCTCAGCACCACATAAACAGAATTTCCAGACAAAAGTGCCAGAAGTGGCTGAAGAGATAGAGTGCTAGCCTTGAGCAAAAAGAAACCAGGGGGCTGGGGATATGGCCTAACGGCAAGAGTGCTTGCCTCGTATACATGAGGCCCTGGGTTCGATTCCCCAGCACCACATATACAGAAAATGGCCAGAAGTGGCGCTGTGGCTCAAGTGGCAGAGTGCTAGCCTTGAGCGGGAAGAAGCCAGGGACAGTGCTCAGGCCCTGAGTCCAAGCCCCACAGGACTGGCCAAAAAAAAAAATAAAAAAAGAAACCAGGGACAGTGCTCAGGCCCTGAGTCCCAAGCCCCAGGACTGGGAAAAGAAAAATAAAAACAACAAAAACACTCTTCAAGCTGGATGCTGGTAGCTCACAACTGGAATCCTAGCTAGCAAGAGGCTGAGATTTGAGACTTGTGCTTTTGAAGCCATCTGTGAGACTCTTATGTTCAATAAACTCATCAGAAAAAGTTGGAAGTGGCACTGTGGCTCAAGTGGTAGAGGGCTAACCTTGAGCAAAATGAAGACCTGGGACAGTGCCCAGGCCTTAAGTTCAAGCCCTATGACCAGTACCAAAAAACAAAACTTCTTTAAGCTAATTACCAAGTTGTTCTGCTTTTATTTCTATTTTAATATTAGCTCTTCAAACAGAATTTTAAGCAATACGGATATTTTATAAATTAAGTGAATTAAAACCAACTAAATAGATAAAAATTGTGTTGCATGAAAAATATGCTAACATTTTCCTTATGTGTGTCTTCTGAAAGATTCTCTTTAAACATTGCAGGATAGAAACTGCAAACCCCAATGCAGGGTAGGAAAGTAAATGTGTGATGTGGGCTGAATGGAAGGTGTTGAGGTATGGTGAAGGCTATGGCAAGACAGAGAGATCTCATATCCCAACTGAGAGTACTTTCCATCTTAGTTACAGGAGTTTGTTCCCTGTAGAATTCCAACCTAGAATTCCGGATTCTATGAAGAAGAATTAGAAAAGTGAATATCTATGGGAAATCTAATTTTCAAATGCTGTCGCAAAGGTGTGTGTGTGTGTGTGTGTGTGTGTGTGTGTGTGTATACGCGTGCCAGTCCTAGAATTTAAACTCAGCACCTGAGTGCTATCCCTAAGCTTTTCTTGCTCAATCTAGCAATCTGCCTTTTGACCTCCAGCTTCATTTTTGGCTTTTTGATGGTTAATTGGCTATGAGAGTCCAGCATACTGTCCTTCTCAGACTGACTGTGAGCTGTGATCCTCAGATCTCAACCTCCTGAGTAGCTAGGATTACAGGCTTGAGCTGCTGGTGCCAAGCTTGCAAAGTCTTTGTATAACAATTCATTCTAGCTGCCTTTTATTTGTGCACTGCTTATTTGAGAAATTGAAATTCTGTATGTGTGTGTGTGTATGTATGTGTATATGCATACAAATCATGACAGTTCTAGTTACCAAATTAAAATATTTGTGCATATCTTTAGGTAACTAGAAGCAAATACATCATGACTTGAGCCTCTCCACTAGTGTAAGAAAGGATTTAGGTGCATCTAAATCCCAACTTGACATTCTCATGATAATGTATATTTTCTCATGGAATTATGGAAGAGATGTATGAAGCCATTTTAAAATATTGTGGCTGACTGAGGTCATATCAGATGCTAGTTCCTTGCTACAAATGAACGTCCCAACACAACTGATGTTGAATGTATTTTAATTGGCTGAAGTTACATTAATAATAGAAACCACTGTAGGAGCAATCACAACGTCACATTTACAATCGGATAGTCTAGTAGGCATCCTTTAGGCTTGACTTCACTATTAAAAGTAAAGGCAGGGATAATACCCTCTTTTAATTTTCACTCTGCTTCAGAAACCAATGTAACTCAGTCATGGCAATGCTGTACTACTTGTGGTTGGTGTGGTTCCTTTCATCCATAAAAATAAAACCATCTCATATCATCTCTCTTTGATTGACTCATAAATATAAATCAAATAGAGGAAAGGCTATAAAATAAACACAAAGGCCCACTAGATGGGCTAAGAAATAATAGACTGGAATTATTCCTTAAGGTACATAGCATAGTGCTTTGCATTGTAGGCGTACTTTAGTCAGTAGATGGATTCCTGAAAAGTTACTTGTAAATCAATTTTGCAAAACGAAATCATATTTTAAATGCATTAGATGAGTTTGCTATTTACGAAATGCTAGCATGAATCTGTTTTGCAAATCAAGAGAAAAAGTTCTTTTTGAATATAAAGTCTCAATCCTAATTTATTTTTGCTCCATGTTCATGCAGTCATTTGGTAAATTTGTCTCAATTGTGTCTTATCATAGTTATTTCTCTGCCTACTATATCTGACCATCTCAGAACCCTTTGTGAGTAATGTGTTTTGAATGTTGCTACCAGAATGTACTGAGATTTTTATATCCACAATGACTTGAGTCAAATACAGAAATACCTAAGGAACTTGTAAGTCAAATGAATTTACAAGCAGAGGAGGTGCTATGTCTCAGTTTAGATCCACTTGAAATGCAAGGTTAAGTAGGACCAATGTAGGTGAGAAGAAATGATTTTTCTTTCCATCTCAAGTTCATGCTGAGTCTTTTATCACAAAAAACCAGAGCAAAGCACATAGATATATTTAGTAAAAGTTTTAAGAGACATAAAAGTTTTCATTAGGAAACAATTATCCAAAGCACCAGAGAGAGCTGTTTATTTGTATGTTATTTGATAAATTGGACACTCATGGAGAGGTATGAGTGGATATGGTAGGTATACTATGTGAAGTGAGCCAGACCCAAAGAAACAGACTCTATGTTTTCCCTCATTGGTAATAATTAGTATATGTCTAGGATAGTCCTAGCAGAGGATCACTGTAGCTCAATGACTATGTACATATGATCATATAGGATGATATTAAGTGACATGAACTCCAAGATATGGGTACAAGTGGTTTTTCATTGTTGTTGTTATTTTTAATGTACTATGTGATATTATTTCTTTATTTTTTCCTTATGGTTTAACCCCTCTTATCACTGCATTTGGCTTTTGTACCCTGGGTATTGTGTATACCTTGATCTGAATTAGGGAAGGGAAGGGGAACATCAAAATGGTGAGACCAAGGATAAAAGGCAAACCAATGCAACAGTGATACTTATAAGACAATATGTGGTAAATTAACCCTACAACACGGGGGGAGGGGGAAGGTGCGGGGAAAATGAGGGAGGAGGTAACAAGTTCGATAAGAAATGTACTAACTACCTTACATATGTAACTGTAACTCCTTTGCACGTCACCTTGACAATAAGATTAAATTAAAAAAGAGAAATAATAAAAAAAGGTATAATTTAAGGTAATAAAATGGGAGGAGCTTTTGACTTCAGAGTGTGGAGTAGGCACTTCTCACATGAGTTTCTTACAACCTGCTTCAGCAGAAATTCTGAAAATTCTAGGTGTCCTGGCCTGCTTCACAGGAGAAAGGCACTGGAAAGTCAGAGAAAATTACTATCTCTGTGGTTTCCTCCAATGTCAAGGTACCATATTTGAGGGTAGGTTGTCCTGAACCTTGCTAGTTTCCCAGGTCCTAATAAAATTGAATCTAATCCTTATTTAGAAATGAAAAGTTAAAACCAAAAGTTCATGCCTGCCTCCCCTTTCAGCCCCTACTCCTTTGTGTGGTATTTTAGTTCCATGCTATAATAAACTGATATGAACCACTACTCATTGTTCAATCTCTACAAAATATCACAGACAAGCAAAGCATACACAGGTGTAGAGTATGGGGTGGGGTGGGAATTGGTGTGTGTGTGTCTGTGTGTGTGTAGACTAGGAGATGTTTTCATTTGAGCAACAAAGCTTTTCAAGTCAAGCTTAGGTATCACCTTCCTTAAAGTAGCCAACAGCCCTACCATAAAAGAATTTTCCTGGATACTAAAGTCCATCAGCCTAATGTCATTGATTAGCTGTTTGTATTCTTCCTGCTTATTTCTCCTCTCTTATTTCTATCAGGAGGAAAAAATTCCTGTTTGCCTGGTGATTGACATGTTCTCCTTTGTGGTCTTCACACCTGCTGTATATCCCCAGCTCTAATCCAAGAAGTTATCAAGAGGGTTCTCAAAGCAGACAACTCTTCTCTGAAAAGTTTTCATTAATCAGTTTCACCTCCTGGTCACAAAAGAGCATCATAAACCCAATAAAACGAATTTAAGCTGAATGACTAAACCCTTAGAAATTACTATTAGACCAAGGGAATCTCCCAGAGCACTAAGTGGTGAGCCCCTGAGGATGGAGAACAGGAAATGGAGTGTGTTCAAGAGCAGAGTCTGCTGTCTTCCCAGCTTCTTCTTGCTTTTTTGGAGTCCACATGTCTCTTGGATCATATCCTTTATTCACACCTCATCATTTCTCTCTATACACAAGCTTCTCGCTTCTTTATGTGCATGCTGCTCCCTTTCTAGCTCCCAAATTCACAGAAGCTGGTTCCAGATGCCGTGGCAGATTTTTGAACATCTCCAATTTGCTTTTGCTTCCCAGTTCTCTCCAGAGAGAATCTTCTGATAAGTCTTTTGATCTGATGCCCATGAAGACAAAAGACATATTATAGAGTATATAGGAAGTATATTTAAGCCTACCACTGAGGGTAGAGAACAGGACATGTTTAATGAGGATGAGCTGGGTTCATCCTCAAAACAGAAATCAATTACAAAGCAAAATTCTAATTCACTTGGTCTTCAGGTTATTACTGCTGGAAGGCAACGCTAAAAGGCTTCCAAAATTCCGAGCATTACCATAGTTTGGGGGATACTAAAGGCTGAAGGCAAGCTGAGATAAAATTTACAGTGCTTTTTTACTAGTAGGCCATACAATGTGTACTGCTAAAGGAAGTAAATGGAAAATATGCCAACAGACAGTATAGTTCACATCAAAAGACAATACGGGCTGAGACACAAATTGGTTGAATTTTAATCTGAGTGACCAAGGGCACACCGAGTTTCCTGGAGGTATGGTTGCAGGGAGATTATATTCAGTCAAGAATAGAGGGGCTGGGGATATAACCTAGTGGCAAGAGTGCCTGCCTCGTATACACGAGGCCCTAGGTTCGATTCCCCAGCACCACATATACAGAAAACAGTCAGAAGCGGCGCTGTGGCTCAAGTGGCAGAGTGCTAGCCTTGAGCGGGAAGAAGCCAGGGACGGTGCTCGGGCCCTGAGTCCAAGGCCCAGGACTGGCAAAAAAAAAAAAAAAAAAAAAAAAAAATAGAAAAAGCTTTAATGGAGTCAGCAGGTAGAAGTAGAGTAAGCAGGTGGAAGTGCAGTGTCTAAGAAATCCTTGTAAAGAATCATGAATAGTTTGCTATCGCCTCTTATGTACAGCTACAAGAGAAATCAGCATTGGTTTGGTGCTAAGGGGACATTTGTTTATAGTACTTAATTTAAGGAAACAGCCACAAGTGACATACCTTTTTTAAAGTCAGGAGACAGTCTTCTAGATGCCTCACGAACTGTTCAAACTTTGCTCCCACCTTCTGGAATTTCACTTTTGATGACAAAATTTTACAGATCTCTCTTATAGTTCTTCTTTCATTGAGTATATATTTTTGGCCTTGTCTGAAAGTTCCTCACAAAACACAGTTAATTTTTATGGCAAACAAAGACCAGTGAACACTAAGAAAACAAAGCAAGGGGTTTCTGCCTGGATTATGTGAACTTGCATATTCTTTGCGTTCAGGACACATGAAGACATTATTATCACCTCATTGTTCAAAGCACCTGGGTATGGAACCTGGAGTGTGAACAATTGTTGAATGACAAATGCTATAAGCAATGGTCTGTTTTGCCTAATTATACAGCTGTTAGGGTGCACTGGGCCATTTTTATTTCCAAAGTCTCCTCCTCCCCTGCCTGCTTCAAACCACATAGTAAAGAGAAGAATCCACAGACCTCTGCATTAGGGCTTTTAGTGTAACCACAATGCAATCAAAGTATCAGGCTGCACCAGTGGCAGAAACCATTTCCACAGTGTGGTTGACCCATATGTTGCACTTAGGCTGTCATGTGGGCCACATGTGGAAATGCTGAGGACACAGTCACCATTTCTAGCTAACCTTGATGTCTCAAATTCTCCTTGTGTCCCACTAGCTCTTTTAAGTTGTCAGAAGCAAGGCTCCGAAGCTGAAATGTCCAGGGTAGAGTGGGTAGGGTGGCCTTATTTGCTTATGGAGCTCATTCCCTGGGTTCTTTGGGATGTTTTCTATGATCAGTGAAAAGTTGGATGATATGATCTACAAATGAAGTATAAGTCAACAAAAGTGAATGACGTTTTTGTTATGGTGCCAGTCCTGGGGCTTGAACTGAGGACCTGGGTATTGTTCCTGAGCCATTTGCTCAAGGATAGCACTCTGCAACCTGAGCCTAAGCTGCTCTAATTCTACCTCTATTTGTATTTTGATTTTGGTACTTAATGGGAGATAAGAGTATTGTAGACTTTCCTGCCCAGGATGACTTTGAACAGAGATCATCAGATCTCAGCTTCCAGAGTAGCATGGGCCACTGAAATAACTTTTTTTTAAATGGACAAAATTAACCATATACTGTGGTCATAGTGCATACACTTGTACTCCCATCTACTTGGAAGGTGGGGTAGGAGGATTGGGTTTGGGATTTGGCCTAAGCAAAAGCACCAAACTAGATCTAAAAATGAACTGAAGTATAAAAGGCTGCGTTTCTGACTATAGTCGATGAGTACTGCTTAGCAAGAGCAAGGATCTAACTTCAAACACTAATACCTCCCCCACCAAAAAATACATAACTAACCTGTGATGTAGAAATATATCTTTAGGAGATATTTCAAACATCCTATGATAGTAATTGCCTAGCCAGAGGTTGCGGTAAATGCCTTTCAACTGGGTCAAGCATAAAGATGTCATGTTACGAGGTTCAAGTTTATTAGAATCTGTTGGTTCAACTCAACATACCAAAAGTTAGTAAGTAGACTTTACATTTTTAGAGCCTTCTCCATTTCCATTGTTTCATATGATATATTCATTAAACCCATGCATAAAATGTACTTATAGCCTGCTATTTGCACTCATAGTAGAGTTTTGGTGTTAGATAGACAAGTGATAGAACTTATCTCCTGAGACTGATTTTGAAATATTCCACAGAGGACCTGTTTGTTTTTGTTTTTTAAGATCTTTAATAGCATAACCTGTGTTTTCTATTTTCTGTGTTCTTACTACCCATTACTACATCTTGAACATACTACCATATTCTTAAATGCCTATGTGTTTAGTGAATGGTGATTTTCTTATTGTTTTTGTGGGTGATGCAAATCCTGTGACTTGAATTGAGGGACTCAATGCTGTCCTGGAGGTTCCCCCCACCCCCCACTTCCTGCCCAAGGCTAGCACTCTACTGCTTGAGCCACGGTGTCACTTCTGGATTTTGGGTGGTTATAAACTTTCATAGACATTTCCTGCCCAGGCTGGACTTAAACTATGATTCTCAGATCTTAGCCTCCTGAACGCCAGGATCACACAGGTGTGAGCTATTGGTGCCTGGTGATAATGTGCTTTATTTAAATAATGATACTAATAGATACATTTAGTATTGACTTAGTAGGTTTTTAGTGTATTGGAGCTTTTGTAAGAAATTATTCTGATATTGAGAACTGAATTTGACAGAAATTTTATATATATGTATATATATACACACACACAAACATATATATATATGTGTGTATATAGAAAGAAATCTCCAATGAGAATTTTCCATAGTTCCTTGTTCCTTCCTTTCTGCTTCATGAACAGACTTGATGAGTGGAGTTTTAGCATGAATTTTTTTTATTATGCGTACAATGACTACTTCCCAGAGTCAGCAGAGTCATTATATGAAAAAGGCCACCATATTAGCTCTGTATGTTTACTTTGCCTTCATTCAAGAATAAAATTTGATCTTATTTAATCAAATCTTGTTTTGAGCTTTTGTAATATGAAAAAGAGAATGTTCATAAACTCTGACAGCAGAGAATAGAGCTATTCAAATGTCAGCAATCCAGAGAGATTCCCATTGGCCTAAATGGAGGTGAAAGCAGAGGATTGCAAAGTGGAATAACATCTATCTGTAAAGAGAGGTTTGTGACTTGAAGAAGCCAGCCAACAAAACCTTAAACCTCACTGAAAAATCTAAAACACAGGAGCAACGGGCAAGAAAGAGAGGAAAGGGTTCAGCTGAGAGGAAGGCAGCATTTGCAGCCCCATTCTCACTTCATATTAGCAGACTCCAGGTAAGCATTGGGTGGCTGCCAAGAACTGACCAGAAGCTTCTAGAGTCCATACTGCACTGGCTTTAGGAATGTGATTTCCTCAGGTGAAGATGGTTACAAACTGACACCACAGGGTGCTAGCTGGAGGAATGTGATCTGTGGATCTCCAGATGGGCAGGGTAATCTCAGAAACTACTTCTAAGAGTGTCAGGAACTGCAGAGGAGAGACCGACTTCACTTAATGTTGGTGAGCCACTCCAGAGACCAGCTTGGGAACTTCAGGACTTTGTAAGCAGAAAGCAAACAAAGACAGTTGGGTATTGTTAGGACAAAAATAAAGTTTGTTTCTGCTCTAGAATACAGCTGACTGCCACTGGTCTAACCCTAGAATGGCAGCCTTCCGAAAAATTAATTCTGTCATGTTGGATGTACCACAGATGCCAGACACTGTCTGCTCCTGTGGCTTGGAAGCCTCTAGTCCTTGAAATTGCCCTAGCTCATCACCTTGAAATCCCAAGACATGAATGAAAGCCAGACAGAATGAAAGCCAAGAACAATCTGCTACACTGTTTTGGTGGGTAATAGTTGTCCCAATTATATCTCCCATAATATAAATAAATAAGTGAATATGAAATAATATATAAAATATTGTTATATAAAATATAAATAAAGTATAATATATTAACAAAATACACACTATATATCAAATATATTATACTTATATATCATGTATATAATATACTATATTAATGATATATAGTATAATCTATACTATATAGTATATAGTGTATATGTATTATATAATACTATATATTGTGTGATATACAATATTATATAGTATATTATGTATGTTATAATATATTGCGTATATTATAACATACTATAGATAATATAGTATAGGTAAAATATAATGCTATATATTGTGTAATATATATTATATAATATATAATATTATAACATATATTTAATGATATATAATAGATTTTAAACACTATATAATATATTTAATAACATATAATATAGATACAATATAATTACATAATATAATTATTATATAATATATTTAATAATATAGTAGATTTATTAGTAATAAAAATGTATCAGTAAAGAGTGGATGCTGCAAATCATAAGGAAATAAGCATATAGTCCAAGTAATCTGAACAAAAACATATTTTTATTGTATTTTTTTAGCATTCATATATCATAAATTTAATTTTTTAGTTTTCTACAAGTAATATATTTAGGTCTAATTTTAATTGCAACAGCACTCTGTTTCCTCATCTCCAATTCTCTTCCTATAAAGTTTGAAACTTTATAGCTCTTTTTATACTTAGATGATACTGTATTCTGCCATTTTACTTTTTTTCCCACTGTATTACCTAGGTCTTTTCTCCATGCTATAGACTGAATGTGTGTAATCCCCCCGAATTTGTTTGTTAGACTCCTAATCTCCAATGTGATGGTAGTTGGAGGCAGAGGTGATTGGGTCAAGGGGGTGCAGCCCTGCTTCATGAGATTACTGGTATTGTAAGAAGAGGTATAGGATTCTGTACTCTTTGCCATGCAAGCACAGAGGATTATGGATGTCTGCAAACTAGGATAAAACCCTCACTAGTAGCTTGATGTTGAGTATTTCAGCCTCCAGAACTGAGAATTGAATGTGTATAAAGACCCATTCTCCCCCTATCCCCAATCCCTAGTAATTTAGTATAGTAACTGAAACTCACTAAGATACCTCATACCTCTCAGTAGAATTGTATTGATTCTTCATCCATAGTCAATATTTGCAATTATTATGATTATGTAAATGCTTATATTTGAACAATACTTGTATCACTTTCTGGTTTGGTTAGACTTAATGATTGCCTCCTTTCTGTTGATTTTTGTAATGTCTTTTTATGTTATTATAATTCAAATTATTTTTATGTAGTTGTACAAAAGGGTTTCAATTCAATGTATCGGTTTATGAGTACAATATGTGTTGATCAACACCCTCCCATCATTTTCCCATGTCTCTCAGTATATGTAGTTTCTATGTAGTTATAACAAAATTGATTGCTTAACATTCTAAATAAAAAGTAAATCTTAGCCAGGAGCTGGTGCCTGATGCCTGCCAGCCTAGCTACTCAGAAGGTTGAAGTCTGAGGATCTCGATTCAAAGCTAGCCTGGGCAAGAAAACCTGTGACTCTATAATTAACCACCAGAAAAATGGAAGTGACACTGTGGCTCAAAGTGATAGAGGGTTAGCCTTGAGCAAGAAAGCTCAGAGACAGTGCCCAGAGACAAGCCTCATGACTGACAAAAAAACAACAAAGTAAATCTCATTATATTCAAATGGTTCTGGCCTTAGACATTTGGCTCTTCAGATCCCTCAATTTACTGTTCTCATGAAGTCTAGTACTCCTATAGGTGTACTGTACAGTGGTCTCCCAGTACTGGTTTAGAATTTCCTATCTTTGAATAGTTCCTTCCTCTTTTGTTATCTACTTTTTGTTTGAATGGTATACATTCTATTCTTTAGTTTGAATGGAGTGCATATACATGTGGCTTACTAAAAAGAGAAGTATATAGCTGGGAAATATCCTGGGACTTTCACTGAGGGTACCAATCTTTTCCTACTTTGAACTTTGACTCAAAATGTGATCAAAATTGGGGTTCCAAATTGGAAATCATTGACTGTGGAATTTAGGTCTATTACTTTATTATTTAGCTGCCACTGTAGTTACTCTCCATCTGTCCTAAGTGATCTATTATTGCTAATGGTAGACCTTTAGGGCTTTTCTCTTTGTCACTGTCATCCTGAAATTTTACAAAGATGGTCTGTGTTGTGTATCTATTCATTATGCTGGGCACATGAGCTTTTATACTGTAGTAACCCATTTCTTTTAGATGTGGCAAATTTTATTGTATTAGCTCTTTGATCTTTTTTGGTTGTTGTTCTTAATTTTCTTTAATTTTTTTCCCTGGAATTCTTATAATTTGGATGGCAAGCCCCACAAAGCTCTTTTCTGATTTTATTAACTTTTTCCCCTCAATTTTCCATTCTTTCCTCTGGGCTTTCTTTATCTCCTAGAAATTTCCTTGAAGAGATTTCTCTTATAACACTTTTATTCAATTGTTCTCTCAAAGTTTATTTTAAAAATAGCAACCTGTTATTAGTTCAAGTTCTCTCATCATTTTGAGACTATTAATACTATTTTTAAAAGTTAAAAATCTTTTCTCTGCCTCTGCATTATCTTGTTTTCTCTGAGTGTTTCTTCTTTGTTTATTTTGGCCAGTGGCTTTCCCTTGTAGAGGTTTCCCCAAATGTATGATGAGCTCTGGCTGTGTGTTCACATTTAAAAAAGAAGACTGGAATTCCTAGGTGTGGCACTAAGCCTGTCTGGTGGCCTGTGACTCTCAGGATCTGACATGACTTTAGGGAAACTAATTTTTAGAGAGAAAACTTCCATTCTCCTGCATGGGTAATGGGGTCTTAAAAGCTCAGTCTCTCTCTCTCTCTCTCTCTCTCTCTCTCTCTCTCTCTCTCTCTCTCTCTCCCCCCCCAGCTCATATCTGTTTCTCTCCCTCTCTCCCTCCCTCCCTTCCTCTCTCTTTCTCTCTCTCAGAACACCTCACCTCTACTTGCAGATATGCTTTTGGCGCTACAGAAGTCAGCTCCCCAGAAGAGGGTTTTATGGATTAGGTTGGAGTTCTTGGCTGGATAAATACGTTTTCTGTAGATCCATTAAAAGATTTTTTTTGACCATTTCTATTTTTAGCCTTACCTGGCCTCTCTTTTTTTTGTAAGTACCTTGGACAACTCATGTATAGTTTCTTAGGTTTGTGTTGTATAAGACATTCTGCTGCACACTTGTTCTTTTTCTCTGTTCTTAGGATTCAACAATGAACACACACACACACACACACATTGCTTACAGAAAAGAGAATATTTAAAAATATTATTGAAGGAAACAGAGGTATAGTTTATACAATACTCAGTGGTCTCAGAAATACTAGAAAAACACAAGTTTTGTAAAATAAAATCTGTAACATGAGATGATAATACAATAAACACTTGAAATTGGAACTGGTTGGAGAGGCAGGAAAAATCTTTAAAATAAGTTTAACTAAAAGTAACATTTCAAAGGAAACATCAAAAAACAAAGTTCAAAATGCAAATGCAACAGGGGATGAAAATGAAGCAAATAGATTATATGATTGATAAAAATCTCCTGAAGCAGAGGTAAATGACACAAAAATAAGAACAGTCAGAGCTGAAACAGACATATAGAGGATGAAATACTGAGTTACAGCTTAGAGAAACTGAGTACTCCTGAAAAGAAGTCAGAAAAAGAAACAGAAAAGAATATTCAAAAAATATTAAATGTTCATTGGCCGTGCTAGAACCCGGCTTTTCAAAGTGAATGAGCTTAACCAATCCCTGAAAATGAAATAACAATAGATGTATGCTCATGAATGCATGTCCTAGATAATCTTAATGTTCAAGGGGAAGAAGCAATCTGACATACTTTGAAGCAAATGTCGACTGGTCATTTACAAAAGAAACAGCAAAACAAAACACTCAGCTTTTTCTTTTATAGTAATATATACCAGAAGAATTTGAAGAGATTTCCTTGTGGTCTCAAATGATTCAAAATGGTTTAAAAGTTTTTATTCAACAATTTCTACACTAAAATTAAATTTTAACTACATATAAAAGTAACCACAACACTTTACTGGATATATGAGGACTCCCCAAATGAAAAATACATTTAGGCTTTTTTTCTTTTTCAAAATACATGCCAAATTTTCCTAATAGCTAGAAGGGAAATATATATACATCCACATATAGACACAGGGAGAAGGAAGTAACTTTCTCACTCATGGAATCTGTTTATTTCTAACATTAATTAAAGGAAAAAATGTTTGGTCACACTTGAAAAATGTATTGACTGTTGAGATGCTGATTTCTTATAGATAACTATAAAAGGAAAAAGTAGAACTGTAACTGGAATAACATACAAGGAACATATAAGCTATTGAGAAATGACTAAAAAATAAACAGAAGGCATACAAATGACAAAAGAAATGGCTGAGAAAATGGGAGTTCCTGGGAAATTTTTCTTATAGAAAAACTATTATCAATTATCTATTACTTTTTAGCAAAATTATTATCAAGCTATTATGAGTGAGTCCAACCTGGAACAGAAGAAAGCAAAAATATCAGATGGAATTACAACAGGCACAGTTTGAAGTTGTGAATCAGTATAGAGTTCTTGTCTAACACAGGCAAAGCCCTGGATTTTGATCCTCAGCATAGAAAAACCAACCAACTAGGCAACTAACCAACCAACAAACCAACCAAGAAATAGCATAGTTTAGTTTTTGGCATAGTCAATTGAGGATTTTAAAAAGTAAAATAATAAAAGTCTGGGTAAAACTATCCTGGCCACCTTTAGACACAAGCAGAATTTGTGTCAGTAATAATAAGTAGGACAAAGAAAGGCAATGGAAATATTGGAAATACCAATCCAGAACATATTTATACTATATTATGAATATATGATGAAATAAATAATGTATCAAATGTCAGAAAATAAAACAAAGGACAATGTTCAAGCCCAATAGCATTTAGGATCTTTGTTAGGCTTGTCCTCTCCAGGATTTTAGGTGGAGAAGTTGAATAAATGAATGAATAAATGAGTAAATAAACAAATAACTATTCCATTAATGCAACTGGCATTGATTTATGGAGTATTGATTTATTGATTTATGGAGTGTGTATTTAACTTTCTTAGCAGGCAGATGACATGATGGAGATTTGCCTCCTACAGAGTGGGCTTGTTGTCTTAGGTAATTTGATGTGGCCAGAAGAGAACCTTACCTTCACTTTTTAAAAAGAAAAGTACTCCTCAGACATCCTCATCATATTCTGAATCTTTTTATTTTATTTTATTTTTTACCAGTCCTGGGGCTTGGACTCAGGGCCTGAGCACTGTCTCTGGCTTCTTTTTTGCTCAAGGCTAGCACTCTGCCACTTGAGCCACAGCGCCACTTCTGGCTGTTTTCTGTATATGTGGTGTTGAGGAATTGAACCCAGGGCTTCATGTATATGAGGCAAGCACTTTTGACACTGGGCCATATTCCCAGCCCCCTTATTCTGAATCTTAATATGTCTTGATTTTTATCTTTAACCTCTTTGTGCTCACCACTGAAAACTGCTTAAATGATAAAGAAATCCCAGAAGTGGATCCTTGAAACAAAACAAGATACTAGGCAAATATCAGATAACACAACAAGAATGAAGAATATAGAAAATAGGGTGGGGACTGTGGCTTAGTGATAGAGTGCTTGCTTAGCATGCATGGAGCCCTGCATTCAATTCTTCAGTACCACATAAACAGAAAAAGCTGGAAGTGGAGCTGTGGCTCAAGTGGTAGAGTGCTAGCCTTGAGCAAAAAGAAGCTAAGAGACAGTGCCCAGGCTCCTGAGTTCAAGCCCTAGGACAGGCAAAGAAAAAAAGAAAAGAAAAGAAAGTGGCCTACAGAAATGTATTTCTTGTTTTATTAAAAATGATATATATAGTGATTTGTACACAAGAAGCTATGTTAGAACATTAGTTATAAATTATAAAATTGAAGTAATCTAAATGTTTGAAAATGGGCTATTATTTAATAATTATGTTTTATATGTATTTAATCAAATGACATACTACCACTAAGGGATATGTTGTAGCGTAATACTTTGTACCTAATGCAAAAATGTCAGTTTGCTACAAAGTGAAAAATAGACCACAGTTTAAATACAGACTATCATTTTACATTTATAAAAATGCAAATATATGTGTAAAACATATGAGAAACATGTGCCAAATTTATTTAAGACAAGTTTTTTCTCTTGGGTATATGGAATTATTAGAGGACATGTATTCTTTTGTTTATCCCAAGCCATACATGCTAACTTTAAATTAGGAAGCTATATAATGAGAAATGTTAAGTTTGGAGAGCTTTCTGACTGCTTCCTGTTGCAGGCTTCTCTGCTTGTTTGCGTGGGCAGTGCATGGGTGGTCAGTGAGCCTGGAGTCAACCTCAGCGGGACAGCAGCTAAGGGGCCCAGGTGCCCCTTTTTGCTCTGGAGAATTTCACTTGGTGATTCACAATTAGCAATCACCAGTCAGATAACTGTGAGAGTAAGAACCACACACCTAAGGGAGTTGGGTCTGTCATTTGAATACAACCATTCTGGAGTCACCTGCACTATTGAGTGATTCAATCTGGGAAGAGAATAATCAGCCACAACAACAATGGATGCCATTTACTGGGTTCCCATTATTCTAAATATTCTGTGTGAATTAAAATTGATAGGTACTTTTAACATTTAAGATGGCTTCTCTCATGATCTGAGAATAGTGACCATGAATATGAGGGATATGGTCTTAGCGCCACACAGAGGGGAACAGAGTTCCCCTCGGATCTGATGGCTTCGCAGGTCTTAACTGTGGCAGCTTCTGAGGCTCCTTTGTGTTTCCTGCCATCTGTTTCCAAGGGATTCCTCTGACCCTTTAGGCTTCACTCCTTGTTCTTCAAAAGAAGTCTAAATACCTGTCCCTAAGAAGGAAAGTGTGTTGTAGGTGGTGGTGAAAGTCTTGGATATGGTAGAACTCTTCTCATACTGTCTTGTAATCAGTCCAACAGAGGGAATACAATATTGATGGAATTTATCATAAACAATCCCATAGAGTAAGTTCAATTATGCTCTCAAAATCACAAATTATTTTAGAAAGTACTAAATGTATATCTACTGAATAGTGCTTACTTTGAAATAACTGGAGAGATTTAGGAAATTTCTAAGCAGTCTACCACTTCCTCTTCCCACCAAAATGTGTTTTTATGTAAATCCTTATTCACAGTCAGAGAAAGGTTATGCGTTTTAGTGTGACCACTAGCTTCTGAATTTGAAGCTATTAATTAAAGGGTTTTTCAGTTTTCCTAACTTTACAGATCTGGCCAGTTTTGAATTAGCTTCATCTAACTGCCATTGAGTGTTTTAATATCTCCCAGTGGAGCTTTGTTCATCTCTGGATGGAAGATGGAGGGTGGGAGGAGGAAAAGCAATGTTGGGAAAGGAATAGAGCATCTGCAGCTTCAAAAATGACTGTTACTGGCAACAAAATACTTCATGTAAGGTGTAAACACCAGATAAGAAACTTCCTTTTCTGAGATCCAACACTTGAATTCCTTTCTTTTTAGCTTTTATAATATCCTCTGAAGTTGTTCTTTTTTTTTTTTTCTCTTTTCAATGAGAAATGTTCCTTTTGACTGGGCATGGTGTCTCACACCTATAAACCCAACAACTCGGTTGAAGACTGGGAGTTTCATGGTTCAAGTAAGTTCTGCCGGGGAAAACGTTTTAGAGAATATATCTCAACCTTCTAGTATTATCCCAGCCATAGTTAATAGAAGAGTTGTGGCCCTGTCAGTTTGTACAAAAATTTGAGATCTCATCCCCCAAATAACCAAAGCAAAAAGTGATGGTTGCATAGTATAAGTGGTAGAGTGCCTGCCTAGCCAGAAAAAGTCCTGAGTTCAAACCCCAATACCAACACACAAAACTATTTCCTTCTGGATGTAATTAATGTTTTAGTGTAAAGTTTGATGACATTGCTAAAGAACATGATAGAATTGCCCAAGAGCAATAAGATTGGCTTTTTCCTCCATGTTCCGTATTTTGGTGTAGTAATGGCTATGTAAAACACCTGAGTGGAGTTTCTTGCCTAAAGAACTAAAAAAAAAAAAAAAATAGTGGCCCAATATCTAGAAAGAGAAGTCTCTAGTTAACCACTAGGATGTTTTGTCTACATGAGGGGAAATTTGGATGTTTCCAACTATTTCAGAAAACATTTGGGAACATCCAGATGTTTGGCCTCATGTAGCTCAAACATCCAGATGTTTGACCAAATTTTGCCCTTTTCCAGAAGGATGTTTTGGCTGCATGTAGACCTAGTCATGGTTATAGTAATTACAAATTTTTAAATAGTGTCAGGGAAAATTATTTTTGGTAAAAACATGGCATGTCAAAGTGTGAAAATTACAGATGATCGTAAACATTAATAGTGGGGGAAAAAGAGGAAGGTATTCTGCTGACCAATTAGATTGAGTCATCACTAGTATCAGTTGTCAGCAGTAATGTTCATTTGTGAAAGGTCTAATAATTAGGAATAATAAACACAAGCTGGTGTCCCTTACTGATTAAAAGGAAGCCAGTAGCACTTTCAGTGTTTACAAAACTTGAAAGATGTGGAAAGGGACATTCTTTGCTTTGAAATTAGCTGAAAATTATAAACTTCATGGAAAAAGGTTGAATGAGAGTTCAATTTCCTCCTCAATTTTTATTGGGTTTAGTCTAAAGTGACAAGTTAGTGTCTCGAATTACAATGTCCTTAAACTTGTGGGAATCAACCTAATAAAAATACAGCAATGAAGCACAGCTCATACCTTAGCTGTGGGCTGGTTGTGTGGATTACCATGGTGCAGGATTCATATTGACCTCTTCACCACAGATTCTTGTTTCGTATGTAAGTGGTAACATAAACCTGAATGGAGGTGTTAAATAGGAGATCGTGTTATGATTCTGATAAAGACTTTCAGATATGATTGTTCATCAACCTCTTACTGGATAATCATGGTAATGCCACACATAAAATAGTCTCAGATGGTCCTGGATATTTGTTATGAACAACTACCAAGAAAATGCTTTTCTTTTAACCAGTGCATAAATTTATACTACCAGTGCTGTTGTGGTTATCGTTTTAGCCAGTTTACTGTTACAGTCCAGGGTACATGAAGGTATCATACGTAGGTGGCTGTTACAATACTGGCATCTGATATGTGTTTGGCCTTTCACATAAAACCTAAAATTGTTTAATAAATTCATTATTTTTTAACTTTGAAAAGCATAGCTTTTTACAAAGTCATTTAGATTCAGTTTGGATTTTTTTAAGTGAACAATCTTCAGTTATGGGCTTTACTTAGGAATACTGTAAGCTGCCATTATTTACAGGATGAAAATGTCTGTTGAAAAGCCAGTACTATTTCCCCAAGGACTCTATTTAGAGAAAGTAGATTCAGAAGACCCTAAAGAAGTACTGAATATTTGCAATGCCTTCTGCAAAATTAGGTTCTAGTTTCATTTGAGAAAGGATTGCAATAATTTCTCATATTGAGCAAAACTTTTCATCAGGTCTACTTAAAAATATAATCATCTGTAGATCCAGTGATATAAGCAGCATTTTTTTAACTTTAAAAGAAACCGAAAATATGACTTCCTGTGTTCATGTGGGGTAAAGGAGGAAATATAACTGCTATGAAAATTGTTTGGAACCCAGGGAGGAGCTAGCTCTGACTTCTTCTGGTGATAAGAACAATTCTTCCTCTCTCCATGCCACCTTACTAGAAAGAATTTCCTACAATCGAATGTTCAGCAGTGCAATAGGAGAATTGGAAATGGTCAGAAGGACCTAATAATATGTATTATGGGAAAGTGAATGTTTAAAGGAATAACAGCATGTGAGAAATAGATTTAGAGGCAAATCATGACTCTTTCAGGTGTCTGACCTCATGCAAAACAAAGCTTCTCTATGTCCTGGTTTCCTTTTATGCAAAATGAGGATGATAGCAGTACACAGGCCATAGGTTGGGGGCCACGATTCAATACGCGCATCTGTAAAACTCTTTCACTAATGTCTGTTCCATAAGCAAGTACTTAATAAGTACTTGTGAATCTTAAGTACATGAAACCAAGTGCATTGAATCCAAAGGTAACTGAAAATTTGAGAAGTGACCGGGAACTGAAGAAGACATATTATATTATAAGATGCTGTGATCAATAATAAAAGAAGATATGTTTTGACATACAATGACACTCTAAAAGATTGGGTGGCAGTGAGATATACACATGTGTCTGCAGAATTTGTGGTGAGGAGGTGGGGGTTGGGCAAGGAAGATCAATCTCCCAGCTTTCAATTAGGGTCCTGTGGGCGGGGAAGAAAATGAATTCACAGGGAAGGAACTGGCTGATATTATTATTTTTTTGATGCAGCATTCCAGAAAACATAATCAATGGCATCCGTCCAGTTCCCATTTAGTAACCAAAGAACTAGCTGCAGCTGTTTTTTATGCCTGGTGGTGCCAGTTTGATAGTGTATAATCATATTTGCATAAAGATAAAAAGGAAGGTGTTATAGAACACAGTTAAGCCTATGGTTTCACCATGAATTAAAGGTAATTTCAGACTAATTAGGTATAATTTGTTAAGGAATTCTTCCCAGCAATGATGACTCTGATTTTGTAATTACAGGACAATGCTTACTGTGGCTTTCAAGGCAGGAGAAAGCACACCCGAGGGGGTCATGTCCCACACTAGGCAGATCTAATGGTGCCACAAAAGACAGGTGTTTTGTCAGATTTCAGCCACACACTTTCACACCTGCAACACATTAACTACAGCAGCAATGTTAATGAAGACCAGGTGCCTGTTCTCCAACCTAAATGGGGAACTGGCATGAGGTTTGCTGTTTGCTACCTGATGTCTACCCTAGTGTCTCCATACACTATCTTCTGGCTGGAGGTGAAGCTGAGTGGGTGGGTCAGCCTTGTGAATGGTTTTCTTTGGTCCTTAGAATGTTGGCATTGAAACATTGACCTTCAAGTTATGATAGCAACCTCTTAAAATGCACATTGAATTTGCTGTCAGTGCTAACTCTAAAATAGTGGGAAAATTCTTTCAGGGTTAAATATCTGCAGGCTTTCTATATGCTGCTCCTTTTGTGTAGTTTGGTCTCATATCCCTGAAATTAGCTGATCTATGCAATCTACAAAATGGATTTCTGGAAACTGCTGTGCTATCAGCTGCTACCAGGGAAAGTTTGATTGTAGCTACTTGAATCTTCTCAAACTTGAAATTTTGCTATTCCATCCGGAAATGACTAATGGAAGCCTTGAGCAATCTTTTTTTTTTTCATTTTAATAAAACACACGGTTTTCATTGTGTGGGGCTATCTCGTTTTAATGTTCTCTGTTATGAAATGCAAACGATCTTAGAAGGCAAGCTTTCTCCTTTGCTTAGTTTCATTCTTTGTTTTGTTTCACTACTTTGAGCTGCAGTTTTCTGCTTTCTTAGATGTCTAGCAGATAATAAAAAGTTAATATTGTCTCAGAAAAAGAAAATCATACACTGGAATTAAAAGGGAGGGGAAAGGAGCAGATCTAGTTTCTTAGCAGCAGAAAGAAAATTGTCAAACTCATTATCAGTAACTTCTGACCCTAACAAAATGGCCTCCACTCAGAAAGATGGAAAGATACACAAATATTAAAATGTTTGGTAGATTACTAAAACTCCAGGTCCTAATTAGTTAGGAAATAATGGAACCATAGGCTTTTAGAGTAGCAGAGGTGAGCCTGGGACTAGCAAGATATTTGAAATCCAAGGTTCTTTAATTAAACCACACCACACCTTCAGAAACTAAGACTTGAGATTTTAATGGAGTAACATAGGTCCAAGTCATTCATTCCACATTATTTTGCTGTGTTTTTCAAGATGTTGCAATGAGTTTGAGAAAGTTTTCTAAGAAGTATCCAAGAGATAGCAATCTATCTGTGAGATATTTCTAGAAAGGTAGAATTCGAGGTTTCCCTTTCCACATTTCCTCATCCACAGGTAAAGCAATTCTATCTTTCAGGTTATTTGGTTGATTTGGTGTCCATGGACAATTCAATATGCAGAGTGGTTGTAGCTACCAAATAAGACTGAAAACCCTCCATATGACAGAAATCCCTTGAACCTCTTTCAAGTAATCGAACAACTCCAAACAAGGTTCTTGTAGACAAGAACCTTTGGCTGTGTGAGCAAATTCTCTGGTAGGCCATCTCTTTGCAAGGTTCTGTCTGACTTTTGCAATACATTGTGTCTTTTTCTGTTTTTAATCATTGTAGTACTTAAAGCAAACAAATCACTTCAGTTCATAATACTGTCTGATAGTTGCCCAGCAGAGCTCAATTTTGAATCAACCATTGGGAGCCATTTTCAGATGTCCAGTTGAGACAACTGATCTTTGAAATACTGTCTCAGACCTTGCTACTCAATGGATGGTATATGAGATGGCAGTGGTGATACAACCCTTGAAGCTTGTTAGGCATGCCAGTTCTGAGTTCTAATTCATGCTGGCTGAACAGAGCTTATATTATTAAGAATTTCCTTTGTTTTTGAGTCAATTTATTGATTCCTAGAATAGCACTGAAATCATATATTATCCTGTAGATAGCAGTTCTTATTATGGGATCTTTTGGGCTGGTGCACAAATCTGTCCCAGGCAATGAATATATATGTATATATATATATGTATATATATGTATATGTATATGTATATATATATACATATACATATACATATATATATATTGCAAACAAATGCAAAATTGAACCTGGCTAAGGCTGTAGTTCACCACTTGTTTGCAGTGAAGGTTCATACATTTTCAGATTTTAAAATGTTACAAATTATCAAAGTAAGTGTTTCTTTATATTGATCAAGACTACTATGAATACCATACTGGGTTGCAGCTCCAGACATCATAATATTATCATAAAATCATAATCAAACTGAGTTTTCTCAGCTTCTGTTGAACACTTGCATCTTCTGCAAATTGTTCTTCCAATTTGTCCACACTACTGTCATATAACAGTAGAGTTTCAGTACACTTGAGTTCCTGATATGCCACAATACTTCTTTTTTAATGATCTTTTCTACTTTATGTTTTGAGTATAGATTTTGCATTTATGCTCAGGCTGGACCACCATGCCCAGCTTTTTATTGGTTGAGATAGAATCTCTAGAACATTTCTGTCCAGGCTACCCTTGAACCGTAGTCTTTCCAGTCTTTATCTCCCAAATAGCTAGATTACAGGTCTGAGCATCAAGCCCAATTTTTATATTGTCTGACAAAGACTACTGTATGGTATACCATCTACTTAATTTGTTGTTTTGCTCCATTTTAAAAAATATGAATTTTGAGAAAGCTCAGCTCTCAATATGACACTCAGAATAATCTATGAAGACAAAATTTCTGGGAAAAATCTGGGAGAGAGTGAATGAATACTGAACCTGGAAATAAATAATTTTATTGTGCTGGAAAGCTGAAACAAATCACTACAGATGTAAAAATAACAGAGCTTTGAATCTAGAAAACTAGCTACTCAAGGACACATGTAATGAAAGCTGGGTTCTGTATGTTCTTCTTCTTGTTCTCTCTTCTATAACAAGTGCAGTATCACTTATTAGAACTTGTTTTGCCAAGTGCAGAAATTTATTTAACAAGTGCTTACTAAATGCCAGCTATGCGGGAATGTGGAATTCTAATTTGACAATAGAATTAAAAATCTTATGTCAATCTGTCTGGGTTCCAGTTCTGGCTCCATTGTTCAATACTACATGACATTCAGCAAATTTCTTAGCCTCTCTGTTGCTAGTTGCTTTTTAAAACACAAAATGAGTGTGATAATAATACCTATCCTCAAGGGCTAAGATGAGAGTTGTATTAGATAAATGCATGTAAATTACTAAAATAGTGGGAAAGAATAATAGGCACTCAATATTTATTATTGCTAGTTATCAGATAAGTTTCTAATCTCTGAGGAAATGTGACAAAAATGCATCCCAAATCAAATATCTTTTTTTATCTTATAAAGGGAAAAGAAATATTCAAATAATTAATTGTGCAATTAATAATTTGAATTTGATTAATAATTTGATATATACTACGGATGAAGAAATGCAGGTGCTTTTGAAGGACTGTTACTCGGGGATAGCAGGCCAAGAAGACTTCCAGGAGGAAGTAACTTTGGGTCAAAGCAAGTGAAATTTGAAGAGATGCTCAGGTTTTAGCCCCCAAACCCAACATGTAGGAAGTGAAGCGGGTAAGATGAAGCTGACGGCATCCAGGGCCTGGGTGATGAAATGGCTTGTGAAATGGCTTGGTCTTTAGTCTTCGAGATTCCTGAAAAGGATTTAATCAAGGGAGTGGCATAAAAACAGTTGAAATTCTCACATACTATACAACAGACAAATGGAGAATGGGTTAGGAATGAAATAATAGCAAATGTGAAGACACCAGTTAGAAAGAATTTAAAATACCATAAGAGTTGCTCTTAGCTTTCTGCAGGATGTTGGCAGCAAAGATAAAAGAGAAATGGATGAATTGAAGAAATATTTAGTGAGTGAACTCAGGAAGACTTGGTGGTTGATGGAATCCTGGTTGACTTACACTGTGCTTTTTCTTTTCCTTCCCTTCATGAGAATAAGAGACATTTAAACTGACTTTATTTCTGCATCTTTCCTGAAAATTATACACATAGGCACATCTTCTTGCACAGGCTTCCATTAGTCTCTCATATGCCCCTGTGTACTCTGAGAGATCTATACACAATTCTTACTTTATGTATCTTCTTCTTAAAGACTGCTCCTGTTTATTTCAAGAGGAAATTTGATTGTTGTGTATAGGACAAAGACTCTATTCTTTCCTCTTGACAATTTTTAAGAGCTTTTGAAATTTTCTATTGTGTCTGGGGTTGGGTGGCATAAATTCTAATCTTTGTATCCCTTAGAAGAAGTGAAGTAAAAAAGTATGTATTCAACTGGGTGTGATACACAACTGTTCTTTTTCTGTCTCTTCCACAATAAGCATGTGGTGGAGGAGATATGAGTAGCACCCTGTGTGTAAAACCCTTCCTTCTTCTTTTCCCTTGGGGATGGAGGTAAATAGTGAAGAGGCCAAGTATCCACAATCTCTCATCTTTGCTACCTACAACAATCTGGGCCTATTGAATCCCAATCTAGGACTCCCTCTTTCTCTAAAGGAAAGAAGACTATAGTGACAGTTACAAGTGGGAGTTAAACTTACCTTGTATAAAATTAGAAAAAAAAAAAGAGGCGATTATAGGTAAGCATTAGAAAGGCATTACCCATATGCCTGCAACACCTTTGTGTGATATTCCATTTTCTAGGAAATGAAAGCATTGTGTTGGGTTTATGTTGACCCTGATCCTACCTTTGCACCCACCTATTGTCTTTGAAGGATTTTCTTACCTTTGTATTTCCTCACACTTTATAATCTCAAGCCTCTTGTATTTCTAAAACCATCTGTTCTTAAAATACCATTTCCCTTTTTCTTCTCCAGACTACATTTCTCTTCCTTGTGTGTTGCTCCTCTGAACTGTTCTTTTGAAGAGAAAGAAATGAATTAATAGGTTTGAATGGTTTTCTTGGTTCTTACATATGGATGATGGGGGAACACCATGGAGTGAGAATTCACCAATAGGCAGTCAATTCAGGACCCTGGGAAGTATAGGAAGGCAAGAATCATTTTTTAGATGATGTTTGTCTTGGGGAGGCCAACCAGTTAATAAGTAGGATTTCTCCATGGCTTGACAATTGAACAAGTTTTTTTTCTTCTTTAAGTAAATAAGATGAGGGCTTAGTGCTTCTGTTCGTCTCCCAGACTAGATTTACATCTGAGCGGAAATCTGAGCGAAATTCTGCTATTTCTCCAGTAGCACTTAATTGCTTTTAATTATCACTCCACTGAAGTCGAACCATCTCTCACCCAGGTCACACAACAGAACATGGCTCATAAGTTTTATGAGCCACCTTTTGTATCCCATCCATGTGTGCAGTCACCTTTTCTAATCACAAGCAATCCATCAGTCAGCTCTCCCTGCTCATGGCAGGCAGAGTCTGGATACTTAGAGCAGGCATAGGGTTTTTTTTTTTTTTTTTTTTTTTGTACTGTGTCGAGTACCATTGCATCAGAGATGGGAGCAGACTAGTGATTTGATTTTCTAATCTCAAGTTTAAATGTGAATCGAACTTTGAGATGGTGTTTCCCTCCCCCACCCTCCTTTGGAGCTCATCAAACCAAGCCAAACTAAAGGGGGTTGGGATTTCTAAATCCAAATTCTTCTTTCTGTTAAGTTGTGGGTTCTCACTATAAATTTCTCATGATAGCTCAGGTACCAGGTCTGAGCCCCTATGTACAAATTGCAGAATAAATAAAAACCCCACACTTAGAGTTGGTTGCATAGCAAGGATCCTTTATGAGTGGGTTAGGCGGAAACTGATAAAAATCCAACATATACTTTTTACCAGCCCTTTTGAGCATCTGAGATGCCCTTTTCTTATTCCCTTCCCTCCTTCTCCCTGTGTCTCCATTCCTTCCTGCCCAGTTCTTCAAAGTAAATCTTAAATTTTTAATTATGGGCTCAAAGATGCAATTATGAAAAGTTTGACTTTACCTTCCTCTGGACTGATCACTAAGTCTATCAAGAATATGCATTTTGTGATATTTGAGAGATATTAGATAAAAAGATAAGGGGTTGATATACCTTTCCTTAAATAAAATGATTAAGGTAGCTGTCTCATGTAGTCCTAGCTTATAGTAAGAGTTCAGGTGCCAACAGTAATAAGCCAGATGGCTGTAAGAAGTTTTTGAATGGAGTATTTTGTTATTCAAATTTGGCATTTTCTTTAATGTTATTTTCTATTGTTGGCAAGTGATATCGCTTGTCACTCGGTAGCTTTTATTGAAAATATAGGTATAGCTTGAGTATATTTCATGGTCCTTATTTATGCACAGCTTGAGTATGAGTCCCTTATGGGACCATAAACATTTCAGAGTTCAGATTTTTGTTTTGTTTTGGAAAATTGCATGTATGTAATGAGATTTATTAGAGATGGTACTTAAATGTGAACACATACAGCTTAATATTGCCATAATATATGATAATTTTGCACAGGAAAATAGTATGGGATGTTTTACTTGAAACATCACTGACAAAATAATTCAGATTTTGCATTAGGGATGCTCAACCTGTAGTTAAGACAAGAAAGATGAATCATTAGAATATTAAATAAAGAGGTCAGTTGTAACTAGAACTGTCAAGTCATGAAGGATGGGACAGAAATGACTAATCTTAGTCTTCATTCAATTGGAAGATGAAGGTTTTTGGAAAGGTTTCTACCTAGTAGAAAAGTAAGGGGTGGGAAACAAGAGCAGGAAGAGAAATAATTACAGCCGTCAATGTAAGAGAATTAAAGAGAGAGGCCGATACCCATGGTCATTCCACCTTTTGCAGGGTAGTGCTGTAGTCAGTGGAGACTGAAGCATGTTTATACAATCTGGTGGGATGAGTGAGATCCTATATACCCAACTTCCCAAAGAAGGTCTTTCGAAGCCATGGCAGCATCTGATGGTCACCACTCCATCATTATTTCTCCTTGCTCATTTCTACCAAAGGTGAGGATTTACCAAGGTCTCAAGTACATTAGAGAAAATGATTTGACAGCAAAAATTGCCCTATATTCATCAGCAAATATCCAATCCACTGTGTAAATAAAGCCTCTTCTAACTTGGAGGGAGGGGGCTTGGCAGAAGAGCATATTTAGTTTTGGCATCAGCGTCAAAAGCCATGGATACTCTGATAAATAAGCCATGGGAGTGCTTGTGTCTGAGCCCACATGCAGTTGTGGAAGTGCATGTGAATGAGCATGAATTTGTGTGTGAGGGTGTGTGTGTAATTGTGTAAAGGGAGAAATAGGATCTGCTGGAATAAAGGAATGCAAGAAGGATCAGTTCGACAGCCAACCCTAAAGGAGCAGTGGGAAGGGAAAACTGCAGAGCCTCCCTTCCAAATCAGTAAATGCAAATTACAGCAGGAGGTTGACCTTTTTACTGTAACCAATGTCAGCTGCAAGTTGTAACCTCATGTCATTAATTATAACCTAGCACACCTCTGTCAGTCTCTTCTGTTTACCTGAGTCTCCTTCCTCTCTCCTCACCACTTCCTTCTCAATCTGCACCCCAGTGAAGGCTCAAGTTGCATGCTGCCCTCTGAAATGAAATGAAATGCTTTTTAAAAATAATGGCTCTTGCAAGGCCAGAGTCTATGCATTCGAAGTTTTCTTTCTCCCTCCCTCCCTCCCTCCGTCCCTCCCTCCTTCCCTCCCTCCCTCCGTCCCTCCCTCCCTTCTTCCTTCCTTCCTTTTTTGGAATTTTCTTGTGTTGGAGTCAGATATTCTGAGAAATTCAGTAATATTAGATATGAGTCTATAACTAAAAAATGAAAGCATTAATTAACAGAGACTGGGATGTAATAAATCATCCTTTACTTTTGGAAAATGTTTGCAATTAGTTCTTTGCAAGATTAGAAATCTGGAAAAAAAATTAAGGTAGCAAGTTTAATATTCTTTCACCCAGTACCTGTACTGAAATGCCCATTAAAAACAACAAATTTTCTACCATTAGCAATTGGCACTGAACTACAAGTTAACTTGAAATTACCTTTTCATTTACAAAGTATATAATTTTTTCCTAATTAAAAACCATATATATTCTAATATACATATAAAGTAGACCTGAGTAGTAATATAATCTAGAAAAATCTGTGCTTAGGACAAGAAAGAAACTTAAATAATAGATCTGAGATGAATTAAAAAATTTTGAGCTCTTCTTTTTGTTCCATTTATTGTGAAAACTTATTAGGAAATCATTGTTTATTTTGTATGAGAATCTTGTTTTTTAGCTCCATGGAAAGAATAAAGACTTACACAGATAGTACAGACTTCAGGTGACATGTACTGTCAGAGCCCCATGTTTAGAAAGGCCTTCTACTTGGTTTGAAACTCTGCTGTCACCACCTCAAAGCCCTCAATAATCATAGAGAAAGGCTCCTATGTTCTGATTTTGTACCTTATAAAACCTTTCCTGTCTAGAGGAAATGGAAAGTAAAGAATGAAAATAGTAGATGAAAACAACCCAAAAATTTTGAAGAATTTCATGTTTACTGGGCCAATATTATTGCTGAAAATACTTAAAGTCTAGAACAAAATGAATATATGCTAAGGCTTGTCTTCCTAAAACTCAAAGCTATTTAATTATTTCAGCCATTTTTTTGGTGGGGATACAGCAGATAATTTACCCACCCATAACATAGCAGATTTCTCATAGTTTGCTTTGTTTGCCTTGTCCAAAGCCTTTTGGTATTTTCCTATTTTAATTTATCAGTTCACATATTAACAAGCATTTACTATGATCAGCATTCTGTTTTTGAATTGCATAGAAATAGCAAAGATTTAAGCAGAATTGTGCCCTCCAGAAGTTTTTATTATTCATTATTCTATGGGGAAATATAAATATAAACATGAAAAAAGTACTGTGACATCAACTTGAGAGAGAAAAAAATGCACTAAGTAACAAATAAATGTTTCAGAACAGAGGAAGGAAAAATAATTTGGATGAGCAGAATGAAAGGGGCAATGAAGATCTTTGGATATATTGCAGATGTGATTTTTAACATACAGAGGAGATCAAGGATGCTCTAGGAGCAAGGAATAACTTAAAGAGAAGTAGTAGAAAAAATTCATGTCTATGCAACAGTGGCTAGAGCAGAATAGGAAGAATAAGACAGATAAGAAGGGGAGGTAACTGAAAAAAAGGAATCTGTGTTTAGTGTGAAGTGCTTATGGAACCAAGGCTCGTGGAAGAGGAGAAATGCTCTTGTAGACTTATTTGCTTTGAAAAATAATAATGAAACAAAATTGTACCATAGAAATTGTAATTCTAGTTTTACCAAGTAAATGAGATGATGAACCAAGAGAAACCAAGAAGAGAGTGTGAATGCTCCCAGTCTCATACAAACAGAAACATGCTTTATTTCCTCATAGACCTGTCCTCCATGTTGTTCTATTGGAGGGAGGATAAGAAAGACGACCCTCAGAAGTTATAATGTGAAGGTTCAATTTAAGATTTTTCCATTGGCAAACAAATCTTGAGAAATGTCAGTCAACATTTGTGTTGTTGGGCAGCTTTCTTTTTGTGTTCTGAATGCTACAGAAAATGAATGCATTATTACTATATATAGTGATTAGTAACCACAACTCCTATATTTGCATGTCTGTATTTAGCATTGAATCCATCCTTAAAAATCATCTTAGAAAGTATTTTATGAATTTACAGTGTCTCCTTTCTGCAACTTTAGTACTGGGTGGTGCAGTATAAATACTTGATTTATTAAAAAGATAGTAGTCAAAAAAAGATTCGATATTGTTTGATGAACGTAGGGTAAAAGTTAGAATGTAGGATTTTATTTTCAGGGACATTAATTGTTTTACCTTTAGCATAATGTAAATAAGTCCCAAGTTATATTTTGACAGGTGAGATTTCAAGTTGTAAAAGAATTTCTTTCAGATTTTGGATGCAAAATTTACGATTGCCTCAGGATAACTTGGAAAAGCATTAGAAGACTTCTGTTTTTCTTATGAAACATTCCAGGAGATGAATTACTTTTCCATGCTATGAAATCAAGTAAAAAGTGAGATGTAATATCAGGAATGATGTGACTGTTCATTTGGGGATGGTCCCACTTGACTGGTTCAGATAATTTCCTGTGCTGTGTCTTTGGCCAAAAGCTATTGGAAGGATATGAATTCAAAAGTGTAATATGTGCTGCAAATATTCCAACTACTGTATTGTATTAGGCATACTTATATGATGATTTCAATTTCATCTAGGGTCATGTTTGACCCTGATAATTTTTATTGTTTTGCTTTAGTCAGAGGTTTCTAGTTCCTAAATTTTGGTTTCTACTTGATTAAATATGTGAATTGACATATATTAAGTGGAACCATATGATATTATAGATAATTTTTAACTGTATTTTTTTGTCTTTTCTTTTTTGGTACTGGGGATCGAACCCAGGACGTTGCACTTGCTAGGCAAGCGCTTTGCCACTGAGTTACATCCCAGCCCTAGATAAATAATTTAATTGTTGTCTTTTCTGTTAATTGTACAAAACAATGTTTCATTATAGCATGTTTATACATATACATATATATATATAATGTCCCTCATTCATATCATCCCACCATCATTATAGTTTATTCTCCACTTCTTATTGCCTCCTCTGCAAATAGTACCCCTTCTACTTACATATCTTAGCTTTTGTTTAGTTCTAGATGCTGTATTCTAGATGTTGTATTTTTGATTCAGGCTTATTTTGCTCAATCTCCAGTCACAACAATTTTCCTGTGAATGACAAATTTTTATGGCTAAATAGTATTTCATTGTGTATATCTACTACATTTTTATATACATTCATATTGATGACCATATTGTCTTAAGGAATATTTTTGCTATTGTGAATAATGCTGTTATGTACATGAGTATACAAGTATCGCTATTTCTGATTTGTGTTTTTTGTGTATATAACCAGAAATGATATCAATGTTCATAGTTGTAGTTTTTCAAGGAGTCTCCATATTGCTGTCCACAGTGGACATAATAGTTTATATTCTCACCAGTAGTAAATAAATGTTCCTTACCTTCCCCTTCTTCCCTACATTTGCATTAGAATTTGTTTGTTCCTTTGTTGATTGCCATTCTGACTGGGGTAAGATGGAATCTCAATGTAGTTTTGTCTCACACTTCTTTTATTGCTAGGGATATTCAACATTTCTCATATATTTATTGGCCATTTGCAATTCTTTCAAGGACTCTGTTCAGTTCTTTTGACCATTTATTGATTGCATTTTTTGGCATTTAATTCTTTGAGTCATTTATGTATTTCAGATATTAACCATTTGTGAGATAAATACCTGGCAAGGACTTTCTCGTATTTGGTAGGCTGTTTCTTTTTTTTTTTTTTTTTTTTTGGCCAGTCCTGGGCCTTGGACTCAGGGCCTGAGCACTGTCCCTGGCTTCTTCTTGCTCAAGGCTAGCACTCTGCCACTTGAGCCACAGCGCCACTTCTGGCCATTTTCTGTGTATGTGGTGCTGGGGAATCAAACCCAGGGCCTCATGTATACGAGGCAAGCTCTCTCGCCACTAGGCCATATCCCCAGCCCCAGGCTGTTTCTTTACTGTGGTAATTATTTCCTTTTCCTGAGCTTTTTAGTTTGATACAATCACATTTAACAATATGGAAGGTCTTTCAATGCTCTAATGTTTTCTTTAATTTCTTTTTTCAGAGTTTTGTCATTTTCATTGCATCCTCCTTGATTACTATTATTCCTTGGTATTTTGTTTATTGACTATTGTTAGAGGCTATTGTGAATGGAATTGCTTTCTGATTTTTTTTTCTTAGCATAGAATATTGGAAAGCTACCAATTTTTGTATTTTTTATGCTCCTATTTTGCCTAAAGCATTCATTGGATATGAGTCTTCTGGTGTGGTCTTTAGTGTATTTTAAGGATGGAAATCATTCTTTTCTCAAGAGGAAAAATTTGACCTTCCCTGTTTACTTCCCTTTTATTTATCTTATCTTATTACTCTGGTTAAAAATTAAAATACTATAGTGAATAAGAAGGACAGTAAACAGATTTGTTCCTGATTTTAGAAGAAATGCTTTTACTTTTTCTCATTTAGCGTAAGATTGATTATTGGTTTGACATATGTAGCCTTTATTATGATAGGGTATGTTTCTTATCATTCAGGGATATTTCATTTTGTTAAAGGTTTTCCTACATCTATTGAAATGGCCATCTACAATTCTTAGAGAAGTACAAACTTCCCAAACTGAACCAAGAAGAAATAAATCAACTAAATAAACCAATAACTTACGGTGAGATACAGGAGGTAATCAAGAACCTCCCTACTAAGAAAAGCCCAGGCCCAGATGGATTCACCAACGAATTCTACAAAACCCTTAGTGAGGAGCTAATTCCAATACTCCTCAAACTCTTCCGCGAAATAGAAAAGGAGGGAGAAATCCCAAACTCATTCTACGAAGCTAATATCATACTCATTCCCAAACCAGGCAAAGATCCAACAAAAAAAGAGAACTAGAGACCAATATCACTAATGAACACAGATGCAAAGCTCCTCAATAAAATATTAGCTAATAGGATCCAGAAACTGATCAAGAATATCATACATCGTGACCAAGTAGGCTTCATCCCTCAGTCACAAGGATGGTTCAACATCCGTAAATCAATCAACGTAATTCACCACATAAACAGATCTAAAATCAAGAATCACATTCTTATCTCAGTCGATGCCCAAAAAGCCTTTGACAAAATACAACATCCATACCTATTAAAAGCTTTGGAGAGAAAAGGAATAGATGGAACATTCCTCAAAACAATAAAAGCCATATACAACAGACCAACTGCTAATATCATATTAAATGGAGAGAAACTTAAATCATTCCCCCTAAACTCAGGAACAAGACAAGGATGCCCACTCTCCCCACTTCTGTTCAACATAGTGCTGGAATCCCTAGCCATAGCAATAAGGCAAGAGGAGGACATCAAAGGGATCCACATCGGCAAGGAAGAAATCAAGTTATCCCTATTCGCAGACGACATGATCTTATATCTGATGGACCCAAAAAACTCAGTACCCAAACTCCTACACCTAATAAACCAATTTGGCAAAGTAGCAGGATACAAAATCAACCCACAAAAGTCAGCAGCTTTTCTGTACACCAGCAATAGACAAACAGAAAAGGAAATTATGGAAACAATTCCATTTACAGTAGCCAAAAAAAGAATAAAGTACCTAGAGATCAACTTAACCAAGGACGTGATGGACCTATTCAATGAAAACTACAAAAATCTAATAAGGGAAATCAAAGAAGACCTCCCATGCTCATGGGTAGGCAGAATCAATATAGTGAAAATGGCCATATTGCCCAAATTGTTATACAAATTCAATGCAATACCTATCAAAATCCCAGCCACATTCTTCACTGAAATAGAGAAACCAATCCATAAATTCATATGGAACAGCAAAAAACCTAGAATAGACAAAGCAATTCTAGGCAAAAAAAGCAGTGCAGGAGGTATCACAATACCAGACTTCAAGCTCTACTACAAGGCCATCATAACAAAAACAGCATGGTATTGGTATAAAAACAGATCGGAAGACCAATGGATTAGAACTGAAGACCCACAAATAAAACCGCACTCTTACAGCCAACTGATATTCGACAAAGGAGCTAAAGACATACAATGGAATAAACATAGCCTCTTCAACTACTGGTGCTGGGAGAACTGGGCAGCCATATGCAGAAAACTCAAAGTAGACCCAAGCCTATCACCATGCACCAAGATCAACTCAAAATGGATCAAGGACCTCAACATCAGACCTGAATCCTTGAAACTACTGAAGGACAGAGTAGGAAAGACCCTAGATCTTATAGGCACAGGAAGGAACTTCCTGAATAGAGTCCCAGGGGCACAACAAATAGGGGAAAGACTTGACAAATGGGACTACTACAAATTAAAAAGTTTCTGCACAGCTAAGGACATAGCCACCAAAATAGAAAGACAGCCAACGATATGGGAAAGGATATTTACCAGCACAGCAACAGACAAAGGCCTGATATCGGTTATCTACAGAGAACTCAAAAAACTAAGCCCCTCCAAGCCCAATAAACCTATTAGGAAATGGGCAAAAGAGCTAAAGAGAGACTTCACAAGAGAAGATATAAAAATGGCAAAGAAACATATGAGGAAATGCTCAACATCCCTGCTAGTAAAGGAAATGCAAATAAAAACAACCCTGAGATACCACCTCACCCCAGTTAGAATGGCCTATACTCTGAACTCAGGAAACAACAAATGCTGGAGGGGCTGTGGGGAAAGAGGAACCCTTCTCCATTGTTGGTGGGAGTGCAAATTAGTACAACCACTTTGGAGAACAGTATGGAGGTTTCTCAAAAAGCTCAATATAGACCTACCCTATGACCCAGCCATACCACTCCTAGGCATCTATCCTAAACAGCAAAATCCAAGATATCAAAAAGGCATTTGTACTTCCATGTTTATCGCGGCACAATTCACAATAGCCAAAATATGGAAACAACCCAGATGCCCCTCCACAGATGAATGGATCCAAAAAATATGGTACTTATACACAATGGAATACTACATAGCGATTAGGAATGGTGAAATACTGTTATTCACAGGGAAATGGTCAGAACTTGAACAAATAATGTTGAGTGAGACAAGCCTAGAACACAGAAAACAAAGGGGCATGATCTCCCTGATATATGACTGTTAACAAAGGGAGATGGAGAGACAGTAGAGACCAAGTCTGTGAATACTGTATATGTTCTTGATACATTGTATATTGCATATATGTCAACCTGACCTAGACAAGGGATAGAAAAACAGGTCATAAGATATCACAAGAAATATACACACTGCCCTACTATGTAACTGCACCCTCTTTGCACAACACCTTGTAAAAAAATTTATGTCCAATTAATAAAAAAAAAAGAAATGGCCATTTAATTTTGATTCCTAACTCTTTTTATGTGCTGTATTACATTTAGCAATTTATTGATATTGATATTTTCATCCCATTAATACTCAGGGAAACAAACTTGATTGTGGTGTTTGATTGCTTTAGTATATTGTTGAATTTGGCATCCAAGTATTTTATTGAGAATTTTGGCATTTATACATAAAACAAATAGCTCTATAGCTTTCCATGTTTTTTTTTCTTTCTTTCTGGTCTTGGGGCTTGAATTTGGGGTCTGGGCACTGTTCCTGAGCATTTTTGCTCAATGCTAGTGCTCTACCCCTTTGAGCCACAGTTCCACTTCCAGTGGTTAATTAGAGGCAAGAGTCTCATGGGGACTTTTATTCCCCTGGTTGACTTCAAACCATCATCCTCAGTTTTCAGCCTCCTGAGTAGCAGGATTACAAACACAAGACTCCTGCGCCTGATATTTTCTATATTTTGTTGTTGCTATAGTTGTGGTATCAGAGCAACACTGTCTTTGAAGACAGTAGTGTGAGGTGCCTTAGTGCTACTTTATCTTTAAAGCCCTGCTCTAATTTAGCAGAAAATCCACACATTCTTGGGTTTCCTTTGTTGAAGACTTTTTAATTTTAATTTTTAAATTACATTTTTATTGTCAAGTAGTTACACAAAGAGGTTACTACTCCACATGTCAATTTATGAGAACAATTCATCTTGATCAATCTTTATCATCCTTAGGAAACTCTTGATTACTACATTAATCTCATCACTAACACATTTACTTAAGTACTTTTTTTAAGTTTAATTTTTTGGCCAGGCCTGGGCCTTGGACTCAGGGCCTGAGCACCTTCTCTGGCTTCTTCCCGCTCAAGGCTAGCACTCCGCCACCTGAGCCACAGTGCCCCTTCTGGCCGTTTTCCATATATGTGGTGCTGGGGAATCAAACCAAGAGCTTCATGTGTAGGAGGCAAGCACTCTTGCCACTAGGCCATATTCCCAGCCCTAAGTTTAATTTTTTAATTTACTTATTTCCTCTAGATTTTCCAATTTATTAGAACGTAAGTTTTCAAACTATCCTCAATGATTCTAAGGATTTGGAAGTATTTGTTTTAATATCCATCCCTTTAACCTCTAATTTTATTAATTTGGGTCTTCACTATCTTTTTTCTTTTGTTGATGCCAGTACTTGTTCTTGAACTCAGGGCCTGGACAGTGTCCATTGCCTTTTTCTTTCAAGGGTAGTACTTTATCACTTGACCACAAAGGTTGAGTTTCCTGCCTGGCTGGCTTTGATCTGTAATGATCAGATCTTTACCTCTTGAGTAGCAAGGATTACAGGTGTGAGCCACTGCTGTTTGGTTCTTCTCTTTTTGTTATTTTGACTGTATCAATCATTGTTCATTTAAATTCCATTGGTTCTTTCTATTGTTATTTTAGACTGTATTTCATTGATATGTACTTTCATCTTTATTACTTTTTCCATCTAGTAATTTTGAGCTTGGCAAGTTCTTAGTTATCTAAGATCTTGAGATATATCATTAGGGTATTTATTTGTGATATTCTTGATGTTTTTAAAAAGTAGGACCTCAGCTGTAAGCTTCTCTTTTAGTATTTTCCTATGTCCCAACAGTTAAAGTACGTTGCATTTTCACTTACCTTTGATTCCAGGAATTATTAAATTTCCTTTCTGATAACTTCAATGACTCACTTGCTATTTAAAAAATACTGTTTTATAGTAACTCTCGCTGTTGGTTTCTAATTTTGTTTACTTCATATTTAATTTAAAATAAATTATTTCAAAATTTCAGCCTTTATGACTTGATTTATAGCATAAAAATGATCTGTTTGGAGGAAAATTACATGGAGCTGGGAAGAACAGCTTTGTAGCTGTTGTATGGACTATTCTGTAAGTGTCTGTTAAGTCCACTTAATATAAAGTGCTCTTTTTTTTGTTTGTTTGTTTTTCTGTGGATAAGCTTCCTACTGGTGAGAACAGAACATTGAAGACATGCAACCTCAACAAATGTGGACCTATGTAATCGCTTTATATACAATAGTGTCTCTTTTATAAAAATTGGCATGTTAATTTGGTACATATATATTTATATTTCTTTATGGATGGTGCACTTTCTTACTAAGTAAAAGCTTCTTTACCTTTTCTAAGTTTGACTTGAAGTCTACTGTAGTAGGCAAGCATAGCTACTTCCATTGGCTTTTAGCTTCCATTTAGCCAATAGATAATTTTCCATCCTTTCACATTGGCTTTGTGTCTTTGCCATCGAGATGTGTTTCTAGCAGACAACAAGTAGTTGGATCTTGTTTTTAAAGTGTAATCAGCAATTTTGCATCTTTTAATTGAAGGTAACATCTATTTTGAGTTATTTCTGAGAATTATTTGGTGGAGCCTGTAATTTTCTTGGCTTTGTGTCCTGGTTTATGTGAATACCATTAGTTCTTTTCTTTTTTCTTTCTTTATCATAGGTCTTTGTCAGTGTATAGAGTTAAAGAAATTTGACTTGCCTTACTTTCATCTGGTCAAATATACCACTCATGAAATGTATTCTTTACTTTTTTTTTTCTCATGTGAATTTTTTTTTCTTCATGTGTGTAACATACCTTTATGTGTCTTCTAAAATGCTAGCCTAGTGATCATATGTTTATTCTTATCTTGAAAAGTATTTCTCTCTCAGTTTTGAAAGATTACTTTGTTCACCATACTAATCTCTTTTTTCACTTTTTTCTCCAGTCTTTAAATACACCAATTTATGCTTTTCTGGCTTTTGTATTTCTGCTAAGAGGTCTCATGCAATTCTAATGAATTTTCTTTCTTAAGTATGTTGGCATTTTTCTTTTTAACATTCTTCCTTTGTTCTGTCGTCTTGACATTTTAACTATAACATGATGTGGAGAGGTTCTTTCTGGCCATGTCTGGTAATTTAAATTTGTTGAAACTTCTTTTGATATATAATCATGAATTATTTATTCCACATGATTAATAATTTTCTTTACATATTTACATATATTTGTGTCTTTTATGAAGTATATGAGATTTCTTCCTCTTTAAATACTATAATTTGTGTTTCACAAGAGCAAGGATATTCTCTTACTTATCCAAAGTACTTTATACAATCAGAAAATCTAACATTCCTATCATGCTGGTATTTTATTTATAATCCAACTTATTTATTGTCAGTGTTCTCTATAACATCTTTTATAACAATAGTTTTCCTGGCCCAGATCATACTCTATATTTATAGCTCTACTTTCCTTTTGTGTGTGTGTGTGTGTTGCCATTTTTATAAGATTTAAGACAAGTTGTTTTGTAGACTGATTCTTACTATGATTTTGATGTTTTTGAAGAAGGTGGTGAAATACTACAGAAGTGATAGAAGTAATGGGAGATAATTTTTCCTTCTCAGATCCTGCTGTGAGGGAGAACAACACTTTACTTTGTCCCTGTATTGGTGATGGTAAGTTTCATCACCGATTAGGTGACATTTATTAAGTATAATTCCTCTAAAGTTACCATTTTACCCTTTACAATTAATAGGAAAAATTGTGGGTAGATATTTTCAAATCATAGGCAAATCTTATCCTTCCTCTAACATTTCTCATCTGTTGTGATTTTCTAACTCCTTCTTTCTATGTTTTCTCAATTAGTGGCATTATACTATTGGGAAATTTTCTTTTCTTCTTCTTGTTTTAATTAGTTAACATACACATATGGTACTCAGTAAGTTTTGACTTTTTTTTTTTTTGGCCAGTCCTGGGCCTTGAACTCAGGGCCTGAGCACTGTCCCTGGCTTCCTTTTGCTCAAGGCTAGCACTCTGCCCCCTGAGCCACAGCGCCACTTCTGGCCGTTTTCTGTATATGTGGTGTTGGGGAATTGAACCCAGGGCCTCATGTATACGAGGCAAGCTCTCTTGCCACTAGGCCATATCCCCAGCCCAAGTTTTGACTTTTAAAATGTTAATTTTATGTGATCAAACTACTATTATAAGTTATTTTACACACACGTTACATACATAGCTTATATGCAAAGCATGTTTTATGTTATGTGAAATAACATATGCAAAACAGGCTTATATACTATATGCAAAGAGCATATATGATAGGTTTCTATACATATTCTACAGATATACATCTATAGCTGTGCTATTTATATATGAATGTTATTTTATGTTTTTTATATATGTAACATATACAACATGTATTCATATATATGTCTATGTCTACACATATATCTTCATATCTAACAATATTTGTAGTAATTAAAATATCCATTGGTGAATTTATATTATAGCATTTTCTTCCTCCAATGTGATGTCAGTCTTAAAATTTCTCTTAATCAGTATTGACCCATCCCCCTATTCCACATTAACACATTTCACTTAACTTACATGGAAACAGGTGCAAAGTAGTCCTTTCATTTAATGTACTCTATTTTGAAGACAATGTGATTTATAGAGGAGTAAATGTGACTGTTTTTAATATATGTAACTAAAACAAGATATATTTACAATAAATAATTTACTATATAAAATCATATATTTAGAGGAATATAGCCAGGGATGGTGGTAAATACATATTTTCCAATGACTCAGGAGGCTGAGGCAGAAGGATTTTGAGTCCAAAAGCAGCCTGGGATAAATACTGAAATTTTATCTCAAAAAATTAAAAAGCCAAAGAAGGCTATAAATTTACAAATCGAAGTACCTAACTTTTCACTCATTGTAATTAAATTTCCAAATTTTTCTAGGACATATGAAAACAAATCTGAAGAAAAGGTATTAGTACATGAGTATGTATGTCTAACATGTATTTTAATTATAACTTCTGAATTTTCAGAAGTTTGATAATTAATATTACTTGATATAAATTCACTTCAAAGGAAAATTAAGCCAGGGGTTGCTGACACACACCTGTAATTCTAGCTATGCAGGAGATTGAGCGCTGAGGACTGTGGCTTAAAGTTGACCAAGGTAGACAACTTTGAGACTGTAAGTCCAATTAAACAGCAAAAATGCTAGACTAAAAGTAAATTAGTCTAAAGTGGTAAAGTATCATAAGCAAAAAAAAAAAAAAATCCAAACCAAGAGTTGAAGGCTGTGAATGTAAGCCCAAAATAGTAGCACAACAAAGAAAAAAGGAGAAGGGAAAGGAAAGGAAAAACCAGTCTGTATAGGGAATGTTGTTATGCCAACTATTATTTCACAGTAATAAAAAGTCCACATTGCTTATGAGATATTAAGGAGAGCAGAATACCTGGTTGATTCACAGTATAGGTATTTCGGTTGTTACATTTGTCTGTGAACCCTCACCTTGGAGCAGGCCGAACTTCAGTATCACTTTGAAAAATCTTCAACATCAGAGTCATTACCATGATTTTAAAATGCAGAAAACATTCACAATTTCACAGATAATTAGTAATAGTCTATCTATTAAAACTTAGACATTTGGACTCAAAATAAACCCAGCCTTTCTCCAAACTATCTTATTCTCAAATTTTTAAAAATGTGTTATAAAGTATTATAAGCTGGGCAATATTTTTATACCATAGGCAATTTAAAACATTCTTTCTTTTCATTGAAAATCTAGCAAAATCAGATGTAATTTTTAATAAAAATGTTTCTATGTCACAGAAAAATCTAACATAAAGTCTAAATTGATGGATGAAATCTGGCTCCCTCTGTGACTAAAATCTTGGAACTTTAAATAAAACGTCTTTAGCCATAAAATATCTGCTTTTAATAGGATTCAACTCAGGACTAGCTGCAGCAGTTAAGGGAATATATTTATTTTCAGCATTAAAATTTTCTCTTCAGAGAGGTCTCCATCTTCATTCCTCTCCAGCAGTTCTTTATTTGGACTCACTGACTTCCTCTTACAGTTCTCAGAGTTTTCCTCTATTTTTCCGCTCCCTAATTTTCTACCTCCTTTTCTTTGTCTTCTTTGTTGCAAACAAGTTTACAAAGACTCATATAATCTTCCAAGGACATTTTCAAAAACCATATTTTCCTCTTCTATGGGATTGCTACCAAGTGGCTCACACTGCACATCAGGTTTTCATGTATGCCACTGTTTTCCTTCACAATTTCGTCTCTTGATATGAGTCACTCTTTCCCCGACAAAGTGAACGCTACAGCCTAAGCGAGCAAAAACTGTAGAGCTAAGATGTCAGACATGGCAGGAAATGCCGTGGCTTAAAGTTGGTGGTGGAGAGCATTGTTTCTGAATGTCCAAAAGAAAAGATACAAAGTAGAACACTGAGAACTTTTTCTACATCTATCCTTTCCATTCTCCAGTTGAGGAAATGGAGGTCCAAAGGTCTTCAGATTATCTAATTTGGGCCAGTCTCACTAAATTGAGGCAGCTCAGGACTAAAAGTCAGGAGTTTCATAGCATCATAATTTATAGGTAGGTTCTTACAAGCAGTTGTTGGGAACCAACCCTTGAAACACCATGACCCTTCTACTCTTACCTCTGCTGATTCTCTGATGTCTATTTTGGCTTTATTCTTCAATTTATGATATATACAACAGGCTCTTGTCAATTAAGCTTTACTGGATAGGATATTTTAGACATTCTTTCATAGGAAACTGATATCATTGTTCAATATTTCCAAGATGTGGCAACTTAAAAAAGACATAAACTGGCTTTCCTTATGCCTATTTAACATCCATTTCTTTTTATATAACTGCAGAAATTCGGATTTATGAACAGAAGATTTTGAAAACCATAACAATTATCACATTAAGAATGATAATAAATAGTTAAAATTGATAATATTTTTATTACCTGCTCTCTAACTGAAAGTTATGTCTCCAAATGTTTGCCAAAACATGGTCTCAAGCAGGGCCCCAGTGGCTCATGCCTGTAATCCTAGCTACTCAGGCGGCTGAGATCTAAGGATGGGAGTTTGAAGCCAGCCTGGGCAGGCAACCCCATGAGACTCTTATCTCCAATAAACTACTCAAAAAAAGGTGGAAGTGGTGCTGTGGCTCAATGGTAGAGTGTTCATCTTGAGCAGGAGAAGCTCAGTGACAGGTCCCAGGCTGATTTCAAACCCCAGGACCAGCAGAACAGCAAAACCCCAAAGACAAAAATCATGCTATCAATAAGAATGGAAATGAAGCCCCACTTTGAAAAGTGTTTTCCAACTACCGGTAGCTCCACTCTGTTATTTCCTCAACAGATGAAAGAATTTCACTATGTAAAGAAAGTTCTCTGAAAGTACAAGCTCAAACACAACATTCAAAATCACTAGCTTGTCCAAAAGTCTTTTTTTCTCATCAAGTCTGAAATGATCTCAAGGTATTGAACTAATAATGTCAGTAACATCCATTTCAGCTTACTTCAAAACATGTAAAAATTAAGGTTCAGAATGGATGATTTAAGATATGTTCAAACTTATCAGGACACTGAATCCAATGAGGGTTTATTTTTAGGAAAATAAAAAATGTAAACAATACAACAATGAATTATTTTTCACTTAATAGTATTTAATTCATGACACTTCAATGTACACATTAAGAGGAACTCTAATGTCTCCCAATTTAAAAGCATAATTGGGGAAGTTAAAAGTATACAAATAAAATAATACTGAGAACAAAAGTTTCTCCTGGAACTTTTGGTCACAAAAGTAGTGCCAGTGGCTCAATAGACTTTCCTTTGCATGGAAACAGCTGTGGGTGCCAACCTACAGACAGATGCTGCCTTACTAGGTCAGATTCTAGAAGGTTTTTGTAAAGTTATTATAGCATAAAATAATTTTGAAGTGAGTGGTTGATACAGTAAAGTTGAAGAAAATCAACTTAAGTTGCGACTTTAAATATGATCAATTCTAAGAATCTTTTGCCTGGGGTTTGTATTTTTAATTCTTGCTTATCTGAAGAAAGAACAATTCTCTATTTAATAACTATTGAATTAGTAATAGTTGGAGCAAATGGAGAAAGGAAATGCTTATCTAGTGAAACATTTAAAACTAGAGTGAAATAAATTGACAGCTTAATTTAAAAGTCTATAAGTATTTGCAATAAAGCTGGTAATTTTCTAGTGAAATTCAGTTTTCTTAAGGCATAGACATTACTAGTTTTGTTTGGCAATATTAAGAGGAATCACGGAAACCAAGAAAGAATTTCTAGTATCTCTCAGAAAGATGTATAGAGCATTTGTTTCAAGGAACCAATTTTAAAAAAATGAATCCAATATATTCTTTAATAACTGTTGCAATACTGAAACCAACTTTTTTTATACCTAAGTTGTCTAGTAATCTTTTTCCAGTTGTGAAAAAAATGACAATATTTCAGGAATAATTTTCTCATGAAAATAATGTTTGTCAATATTTTGATATTCTAATTAAAGATGGTAAAATACTACAAAACAGTCAAGCTTATAACCTATAGTGAAAAGGACAAAATGATAGTCTTTTTCGCTAAATCATGGTATCTTTAGGAATTGTCTTGGTTTATTTTTATTCTTCTACATTTCTACTTTTATATTTTATTATACCTATCAATTTGACATTTCTTGCTATCATTAATCTGAGGTCTAGTCCAAATTAATTTTTGATAATAATGAGGACTGAACATACACTGTGACTGATATAATTTATCAATACATTGTTAATGATAGACAAGTTGAAATTTTTATGATTCTTCAAATATTTTATATGAAATATCATTTTTGGATTATTCTGCGTGTTCAATTGATGATAGTGTGCCCTTCACTTGTATAATATGGAGTCATAATTTAGTTTTGTATTTTATGAAGTTCATTTGTGCAGTTTAATTATTGTGCTTTTTGAAATTTGTGATTAGTGTAGGACTGCCATTTCACAACGTTTTAACAAGGTTGATGTATACAATAAAGCGTTTGATTTGAACTAGTTAATATGCCCACAGAAATAATTACATGCTTGAGAAATGAAGACCATGGACTATTTGATTGACTATTAAATATCCAGGGAGAAATCAGAATGATCAAGATTTTTCTCACCAAATTACTCTTTAAAAAGTCAACAAACATAGAAATGTGAGTTAGGTTCTTGGGTTTGGCTTATATTATCTACCATATACACAGTGGATATTATAGTTTGATAAATAACATTTTTCAGTTTAGAGTAGAAATGATCTTTGCTCTTGTATCCAGAGTTTCCAACATTTCTATTACAGACCTTTACAATGGAATACCTTCAGATACTTTGGACTATGGTTTTCCAAAACTATAGAAAGCTGAAAACAAATTCATGCCAATGTGCTTTTGAAAGTCTAGAAAAGCCTCAGTATGGAGAGGCAAAGTAAAATACTGTATTGCTTTTTTTTTCCTCCTTGTTTTTATTGGGTATTACTTTCCTTGGCAGTCTCTTATCTTTACTTGGCTAGCATTCCAGAACATTAACTATAAAATCTGAATCTCCAAACTGCTTATTCATCCTACAGGATTCTTGGTTTATAATTTTTAATAAATTTACCTGAACTTTTTTTTACCTCCTCTGAACTGAAAGTCATACATTCTTTCCATTGTATAATATCATTTGGGCTCACACACACCCTTAGTTCCATTCTGTAGCATTCTTGCCATATTCTGTGTTTCCTTCAGTAACAGTGTTCACTGTGTTCAGCAGGCTCTGAGTCTCTAAAAATGAGAACCATGGAAAATATGAATCTGCTGTTAATTTCTTAGCAATGTCCCCAAGCCCCTCCCCCTCTTTTTTGTGTGTCATTGGGCTTGAATTCTGGGCCTGGGTGCTGTCTCTTGAGCTCTTTAGCTCAAGGCTAGTGCTGTACCACCTGAGCCACTGCACCATTTCCACCCCAGATGATTTTGAAGCTCATATTACTAAGAGCTATTTTAGATTCTTCAGGAACCTTGCTTAACCTCAGATCATTTCTTTTACTCTTCTTCAAGCAGAAAGCCATACAGGAGCAGATGAAATATTCATTATAGTAAGATGAGATGATTCTCTATTTATTCATGAATTGTGTATCTTGGCAGGAAATATTTTTTTAAATTCTTTTTTCAATTTTCCTCACTCTTCATAAACTTGTTACCAAATGTAGATCTTGGTCTGGAATGTAAGAAGTACATATCCTGTCTCACCATTTTAGGTGGAGCTTTCCATATCTTTGAAGGGAAAGGAAAATAACATGTAGTTTTGTAGGAAAAGACACCATGGCTCTAAAGCTGAGATTCACCTATCCACTCCATAGACATCAGGGGTTTCTAGCTTGTGTCAGGGTTTATCACAGGTAAGGTGATATGAAGATATTTAAGGCATCTCCCTGAAGAAAAAAATTGCAAAAGGCAGGCACACATGTGTAAATATAATGCAGTGTAGTGCATACCATAATGGCGTGAAACATTTTCTTGGGATCATATTTCGTGTGCACACATGTTGATGAAAAGTTCCAGAGCGTTCTACAAGCACAGGTTCATCTCAGAATTGCTCTGTGCAACCTAATGTTTGAAAAAGATGACTGATGTTTTCTTAAGTCCAGTTGAAAGAAGATTTGGGAGTTTGGGTCATTAGTTCTGGGGTATGAGGTTCTCATTACACAGAAGATGACCTTGTTCCTGCTCATGTATGTGGTCACTGCAGTCTGTGGACCTTAGGTAAATCTCCGTTTCATTAACTTTGTTTCTGGTTTGAAATGACCACACAGGTGGAGAATCAATCATTCTGTAGGCCAGTATGGTTGCTGGAAATGCCTGTTTTCCTCTGTGATGGAGTCAGCAACTTTTAATTTCCATCCAAATTCCCATTTACTGGGAATGAGGCTATCTTGTAGCATCTGCCTGCCTTGTTCTCCCTACGCTGGCTTCCTCTCTGAAGGAGAACTCCTTATTAACAATCCCTTAGGAATGGGTGGGGTATTTAGATATGTGCACATTCAAGATTGAACTAACTTCCTGAATTTCAGAAACAACAACAACAAAGAAACAACAACAACAAAAATACAACACCAGTGAGAAACTAAACTTTTTCTGTCATTATGATGGAGCTTCCCAAACAGGACCACTAACTGATATGGAGACTGAACCCATCTCTACTGGCTCCTTCATTTAAGTTCTAAAAGACTGAATCTTGACTAAGCATATTCATTTAGCTTCACTGAGTGATAAGAATGGTTATGTGTAATCACACTTTTAGTGTGTGAGAAAGACCTCCTAATAAGGAAACTTTACCTCTACCTCATGCCCTGCAGTCAGCTGCCCTTTCTTCTTAATAAAGCCCACTGCCAAGTAGAGATGAGTGAGGGACAGAATCTTCAGAATCTTCAATCAGTGGTCTGATCCTACAGAAACATTGACGTTCTAGAGAAAGCTGAATTGTTGGTCATAAAAAGTGTGTGTGTTCGATTGGTTGTGGGGCCTGAATTCAAGGCCTGGTACTGTCCTTAATCTTCATCTCTGAAGGTTAGCATTCTACCACTTGGAGCCATTGAGAACCTTCTGGTTTTCTAGTGGTTAATTGGAGATAGGAGTCTCATGGAATTTCCTGTCCTTGCTGGCTTTTTTTTTTTTTTTTTTTTTTTGGCCAGTCCTGGGCCTTGGACTCAGGGCCTGAGCACTGTCCCTGGCTTCTTCCCGCTCAAGGCTAGCACTCTGCCACTTGAGCCACAGCGCCGCTTCTGGCCGTTTTCTGTATATGTGGTGCTGGGGAATCGAACCTAGGGCCTCGTGTATCCGAGGCAGGCACTCTTGCCACTAGGCTATATGCCCAGCCCCGTCCTTGCTGGTTTTGAACTATGATCTGTACATCTCAACTTGCTAAGTACTTAGGATTACAAAGGTGAACCACCTACACCTGACAAGAGATGTGTTTTGATTCTTCTCTTCTCACTGTTATATATTATAAACCTGAATGTTTGAGAGTGTGAGTAGCCTTACATTCAAACTGTTATTATTTTATTTATATTCCTTCATACTAACTGCAAAGATTAACACTTTGAAGTAGATAAAAGCTGTGATGGTTGGTGGCAGGGGAAACAAAAACAATTTCAATCAATAAAGAGGCATCAAAGTTACCATACGATTTTTTCCTGTGATCTATGGGATTTTTTTTTTAATCGTAAAACCTTTTCATGGAGGACTTCTCATTGAAGTTCTCCAGGTATCAATCCATGATTGATAGTCATAGATCTATATTTTCCTATGTCTCTCACAATCTTTCTTTTCTTTTCTTTTCTTTTCTTTTCTTTTCTTTCTTTCTTTCTTTCTTTCTTTCTTTCTTTCTTTCTTTCTTTCTTTCTCTTTCTTTCTTTCTTTCTTTCTTTCTTTCTTTCTTTCTTTCTTTCTTTCTTTCTTTCTTTCTTTCTTTCTTTCTTTCTCCTCCTCCTCCTCCTCCTCCTCCTCCTCCTCCTCCTCCTCCTCCTCCTCCTCCTCCTCCTCCTCCTCCTCCTCCCCTCCTCCTCCTCCTCCTCCTCCTCCTCCTCCTCTCCTCCTCCTCCTCCTCCTCCTCCTCCTCCTCCTCCTCCTCCTCCGCCCTCCTTCCTTTCCTATTTCCCTCCCTCCCTCCCTCCCTCCCTCCCTCCCTCCTTCCTTCCTTTCTTCCTTCCTTCCTTCCTTCCTTCCTTCCTTCCTTCCTGTATATTTTCCTGTCTCCCTGCCCATTTCTTGCTCTATCCTTCTCTTCCTCTCTCTTTCTTCTTTCCTTTCCTTGCCTGTGGCTTGTGGCCCATGACCCTCATCTCTCCTCCATTCTCCTTTCTCCTCCCTTTTCTCTTTCCTGTACTGGGTATTGAATACAGGATCTTAACTCTTGCTAGGAAAACATTAAGTATCACAACCCAGTCCTCAACTGCTTTCTTTCTAATTACTAGCATCTATCACTTGGGAAAATGTTCTCTATTTTCAATGATGTCACCCAAGGATTTATTTCCATTATTCAGTAAATAAAATCACAGTGAAGGGCTGATACCAGTAAGTTTGTCTATTGAAAATGGTAATCTCAGATATTTATAGTTGATTTCTCCTAGACCTGGAATTATGATTAATCTATCCAAAGCAATGCTCCAAATATTACATAGAAAAATTTATTGTAACATTTGGTGCCCAAGTCCTCCCACAGGGTTGAGGTGATTTTGATCTCTCTAGCAAAACATTTCTTGAGGTATCCCCACCAGTGTAAGTTGTGGACATGCTTCTTCGTTTCTTTAAGGCCAGACAAGATAACTGTAGATCCATATGCACATGCACTAACACATCACCTCTCTCTCTCCTCTCTCTCCCTCTCCCTCTCCCTTTCTCTCTCCTAAATACACACACACACACACACACACACACACACACACACACACACACAGGATGGAGAGAGGGGAAAATATTAATGAGAAAGAATAATATATTTCTACCTGCCTTGTAATTTGAAAGGATGCCAGATGCTTTCACAATGAGCTATTACCTAGCATCTTTATGTATGGTAGTTTATTTTATTAATCTCTTTTCTTTCATAGCCATTTCCTTTGCTACACAATGACCCAGCCAAAGATTTGAAACTGGTATACCAGTTTCAATGTCTTTGTTAGCCTATATAGGATCTATCCACCAATCAATTTTCTTTGTGGTGACAATTATAGAAAGAGCACATGACAGTGTTTTCTCTAATTAAGCACAAGTTCAACAAACAATTTTTCTGGTGCATCATAGGGTAAACATTAAGGTGTTGTGTTTTTGCCTTCACAGGCTCTCCTTCCTTCCTTCCTTCCTTCCTTCCTTCCTTCCTTCCTTCCTTCCTTCCTTCCTCCCTTCCTTCCTTCCTTCCTTCCTTCCTTCCTTCCTTCCTTCCTTCCTTCCTTCCTTCCTTCCTTCCTTCCTTCCTTTCTTCCTTCTTTCCCTCTCTCATTCTTTCCTAGTCTTGGGGCTTAAACTCAGAGCCTTTGAACTGTTCCTGAGTTTTTTCCCTCAATGCTCTACCACTTGAGCCACAGCTTCACTCCTGGCTTTTTTGTTTGTTTGTTTACTCTTTATTGTCAAAGTGAAGTACAGAGGGGCTACAATTTCATATGCAAGGCAGTGAGTACATTTCTTTTCCAACTTGTTACCTCCTCCTTCATTTCCCCTCCCTCTCCATTTCCCTCTCCCCTCATGAGTTGTACAGTTGGTTTACATTATATAATTTTGTAAGTATTGCTGTTGCATTGGTCTTTCTGTCTCTCAAGTTTTGTATTCCTTTTCCCTTCCCTAGTTACAATACAAAGAGAAGGTGATCTAGATTTTACCTACTCTTTGCTTTCTCTGATGTGCTGAGGGATGTTTGTAATAACCTTCCGTAGGTAACCTGGTCTAGATTATCCACTTATTTATCACAACATTCTATGCTATAGAATGTGTACAGTTTGAGAATGAGCTTTTGCTGGGAGAAGCAGCTAATGAGTGTTAGAGCTGGAATTTAAACCTAGATTTGTCTGATTACAAAGCTTATGTTGCTATTTTCTCACTGAATAGTTTACTTTTTAATATACTTGAAATTAGATGAAACAACTGTTAGGTATGAAGCCAAGTGTACTTTCTTAAGAAATAATAGTTGCTTTTCCTCTAACTCCTTTCCTAGAGACCCTGCTGAAGAGGGATGGGAAAATCACATTGGCAGGCAAGATAGGGCAGCTATTTTTGGCTGGGTGAGTGGGTCTGCAGAAGAGGAGAACTGGTAGTATTCTGTATCTCAAATCAAACCAGGCTGGCAGCTTTCAACTTAGTCTATACATAGGCCTGGCAGGCATTGGTGGTCATGTCTTTATTTAGAATGTCATGTCCCTTTATGAACCTTGTAACTTAGAAAGGGAGAACAACTCAAGGAAAAAATAGAAGAAGATTAATAGATAAACATGTATTTGTGAAAAAGAAATCCTATAGGAATGGGGGCTACTTAACCTGGTGAAGAGAAATCCAGAATCCAATTCTTTGACTATGCCAGGTATTACATTATTAATAGTGGCAATATACTTTTCTGTAAAGGTTAAAGCAAAAAGGGACATGTAAATATCCAGTCCTGTTCAAAGGAAAGTCAGAGTGAGAATTGCACTAGAAATTTCAGAGCTGTAAGGACTTATGGACAATGAAACCTGAAATAGACTTTTTGTCCTTTGGATACTTTATATGATTTCATCCTGTCTGGTTAGGTGGAAAGTAGTAATCTATTTTGTGTGACCAAAAACAGAACTCTTTGGACATTCAACTCACAGAAAAAAAAATAGTAAGCTATATATTTTACTTTAAAGTATTTTATACTCTGTGAGTAATAGTCACACAATAAATCATTTTGAGTCATTTATATGTAAGTGTAACTTTGTTTAACTGGTCTGTTCAAAGGAATAAGCATGGATTTTAACCAAATTTTAGAGGAAAATAAATAAAAGGAATGAAAACCAAACTATGTAGAAAATAGGAAAGAGGAAAGGGTGAGGTGAGGTGGCTCCCAGTCCCCAATATTATTAATTGTAAGGAAAAAAGGAGATGATTAAATTAACAAGTATAATCATGTCCAAACTAGACAAGGAAATTAAATCAAGAAATACCAGTGCCAGTTGGGAGGAATTCAAAGGTAAGGGTCCCAAATCTAGAGCCACTCCTAATATCTTTTTTGTCTCACTTTCCAAACTTTAAAAAAGTTATATTCAATTTCCTAGGCTAGTTTATTTAGTTTTTAAATCTCCTACAATATCCATAATCATGACATTCATTCAATTAGTTCTAAGTCAATTTTAATTGATTGAATGAATGAAGGGATTCTGGGCTACTGTACATTTGTATAACTTTGTCTAAATTTAGAAATATCGACTAATTTTAGTACATGTAGCCCCTTAGATTTCACCTACCCTTTGCCTTCCCTGCTGTGCTGAAGGGTGGATGTAATAACCTTCAGTAGGGTAGCCTGGCCATTTTTGTTGACTCATTTTGTGCTAAGGTATGTCTAGTAGCAAGTAAACAATAATTATGAGTGTCTGTGAAGCTATTCTTGGAGATCATTAGCAGTGAATCTGTAGACTAAGGAAAGAAGACCTCCCCTAGCCAATGATGGCAGGCACCATCCAATCCATTAGGGGGAGAGGAGTTCTTAGAACAAAAAGTCAAAGAAATGTTAAATTTGTTTTTGTTTAAACTTGAGTGTCTATCTTCTTTTGTCTATGGAAATGGGAATGCCAGAACATGGGACTACCATTTGGTTTGTCTACAAAACTTTAATATATCAAAGTTCTTTCTTATACTCTCCTATATATGGCAGCTGTCAAGTCTCCTAAATTTCCCCAAATTAGAACAATAGGAAGCAACTGTCAAGTTACTTGCCTGCATTATATAAATTGCTTGGAGAAAATCAAGTATACTCCTTCAAAGGCTAAGATGCTGATCAATTTTCAGTTTAAAAGATGACCAGACACTAGTTCAGAGGGAAAGGTTATGTGCCATAAAAATCCTTCATGCCAGATATTGGAGTAGTGTGGAAATTGGAGCCTATTCCATTTGGATACATGCCACAAAAAATAACCTAGAGTAGTTCTGAAAAACTGTCAATAAATCATCTATTTAGTGTGACACTGCTATGTACCAATTTATTTCTTTTATAAGCTTAAGTGCTCTTCAAAGCCAGACAGCATTAAACCTCTAGTTTGAAATTTGTCCTTAGAACTGAAGGATAACCAAAAGCTAGTTCAGGAGAAGGGAACTAAAATAGCTGATGTTTTAATGGTTTCAGTGCAATATTCCTAGACTTAATAGGATTTTCAAATAAAAGACTTAGCAATTGCTTCTACTGTACTGTTATTTATCAACTATTTCCTAGCCACTCACTGTTTTTCATGTCATCTCCTCTCTTTTCTTATACATTTGTCTTTACTCCTGTTATTATAGCTAGCTAAATAGTAGCCCTTTGGAACCATGTGAGAATGATTCAAGAAGCAAGAGATTGTTAGTTTATTGTAGCAATACTGGGAGAGGAGAGGAGGGAGGAGAGAAAGGATTCACTAGCAAGGAATAAATGTTGAGTACATCAGTTTAAATAAAAGGACCCTTTCTCACCAGCCTTTAGTATACTGGTTATGAGATCCCATTAGATATGGCATACATGAAAAGTACAATGTCAAACACACTTGGGGTGCTTTTTTTAGCTTCATTTGATAGAAAGAATGGTCTTCTGGAATGCTCTGTTTTCAGAGCCAGGACAAAATGGTTCTGCCATACAATGTGTTAAAGACAAGACCTAAGCCTTCAACAGAAGAAGCACAGGCTACTTATTATAAACTTGTTTCCAGAGAATGCATTGCTGGTAACTTATTTTAGCATGTATACATAGATGCTAGAAAGAAGAGTGTATTTTACATAGTAAAAAGTTTTCATGATTTTCTGATTGGCAAGCATCCTGTTAGGGTGGGATTTGGGAAGTGAGCGACACTTGCTAACTGGTCTTCACGTGTATTTGGCTGTCCTTTGGTGTTAGAGTAGAGGGGAATTAGCAGTTTGAAGAAATGTCCAAAGAGGAAAAGCAAAAATCCACAATCACACCCATCTCCCCTCCATCTTATCAGAAAAAGTTAGGCATGGTGATGCATGCCCTCATCCCAAATATGGTAGGATTGCTGTCTCACTGTCCTGGATTATTTTGAGACTCTATTTTACAAATAAGAGCAAAAAGGGCTGGAGATGTGCTTTAAGTAAAGCTCTTGTATGGCAAGTACAAAGCCTTGCATTCAAGACCCAATACCACCAAAAAAGAAAAAAAATACTTAGAGCAACGGAATATTTGCAGGGGTCCCTGCACCCCGGGTGCTCTCCCATCCAGCGGGAGAGGCAAGGAAGCGCACCCTGCTGAGTGTGAACCAAGAATAGGTAACGAGCCGTGAGTCGCCCGCACCCAGCCCAACCCAACCTTTCGCCGGCAGTTGGACAATCAGACGACTCGGGAGAGGTTCAAGACTGCTCTCAGTTTTAGTGAGGCGGACCCGATCTTAAGTATGGGCAATGGCAGCAGGAAGAGGAGGGTGTAACATACCTAGCCAGGGGCGATGATTGGCGGTCTGAGCTGTCAGTCAAGGGCAGAAGGCCATGGTACCTCCCTAAGGGGCGGCCTAAGTACTAGCAGGACTGCCCCCAGGTTACTGCCGGCAGCCATCTTGCTGCACATGGTCTTAAGGCTGGGAGGCATGGCCAGCTACAGCCGCCTTCCCAATTCTGGACCCAGAAGGCAAGCGGGGCTAACTGGGATCCCTCTTCCGGGAGGCGGTGCAAGCAAGCACGCCCCCAGGGACTGAGGCAGGCGGGGCTCTTCAGGGCCTCACTCCCGAGGCGCAACAACCACACACCTCCCGGGCGTGGACAGGCGGGGCCAGTTGGTGTGCCCCACAATATTAATTTGACATCTGCCTCTCTAAGATCCTTATTTGGGAAGAGTTATGTGCTAGTGTTTGGTCTAATGATATTTATCATCGTGATATTGATCCAAGTTATTCCAAGCTTTTAGAACTCAGCAAATACTTCAATGATGAATTAACATGGTGTATAGAATAAAAGCAAAAAAAAACTATTACTCCTTGCTTAGCTTTCAAGGTTCTCAAAAATGCAAACTAATCGAGTAATATGAATTTGTATTATCCCCTCTTTTCCCACACCTATTATCCTTTTATTTAAAAAGTCAGCCCCTTTATAGAAAATCTATTCATGTTTCTAGATACTTCCCAACTTTGTCTTCCTTTTTTATTCTTTATTTTGTTTGTTTAAACGTTTTCTGTGATTAAACCTCACCTCAATTCTTAATAAAGGCAATGCAAATAAGTGGACCACACAGAGAAAATTGGTCCTCGAGAAAAGCAGGTGTGTGTGTGTGTGTGAAATGAAAGCTGGCTGCTGGTTGCTCATACCTGTAATCCTAGCCACTTGGGAGGCTGAGATATGAGGATCATAGTTCAAAGACAGATTGGGAAGGAAAGTCTATGAGTTTCTTATCTCCAATAAACTACCCACAAAAGCCACAGATGGAGCTCTGGCTCAAGTGGTAGAGCACTAGTCTTGAGCAAAAGCTCAGAGACAGCACCCAGGTCCTGAGTCCAAGTGCCAGGAGAGGTACCAAAAAAACTAGTGGAATGATAAACAATAAATATTCAAGAATTATCATCTCTCTTTAGCAATTATAAAAATTTTTATAAATATTTTAGTTTGTTTCCCCCACTACCACTTTCTTCCTTACTATACTAGTATAATATTTAAAACCAACACAAGATATATTACAGCTATTCTTCAGGAAAGGAAGTTACATTAAAATTCAGACCCATTTTTGTAATTTTTCAGCTTTATGTTGACAAGAAATTTTTAGATGTTTTCTGAATCCTGTAGTTTTCCTCTGAAATGTGATGATGGCAATGATGATATTATAAAGCAAACATATCCATTAATTGTAGTGTTCCTAGGAGGCAGCAAAGAGGCAATGTATGTATACAAAGATTTCTAGCATATGGTTAGCATTGAAACAAATTTTCTTTCCCTTACACATTTTTAAAATAATTACTTACTTATTGTCAAAGTTATGTACAGAGGGGTTACAGTTTCATATGTAAGGCCATGGTTACATTTTCTGTACTATTTGTTACCTCCTCCCTCATTCCCCCTTCCCCTCCCCCTTTACCTCTCCCCCCATGAGTTGTTTAGTTGGTTTACACCAAATAGTTTTGCAAGTATTGCTTCTGGAGTCATTTGTCTTTTTATCTGTTGTCTCTCAATTTTGATATTCCCTTTCACTTCCTAGTTCTAATACCAGTATATATAGTATCCAGGGTACTCAGATGAGATACAGTGATAGTGCAGAGACAACCACAGGAAGGGGATACAAGAGGATCATCAACAAAAGAAGCTACGGTTTCACATGGTATGCTGAAAGTAATTACAACAGTGATATAACACTCATTTCCATAACATGGAGTTCATTTCACTTAGCATCATCTTATGTGTTCATAAGGGCATAGCTATTGGGCTCTCATGATCCTCTGCTGTGACTAGCCTAAACCTGTGCTAATTATTCCCTATGAGGGAAACCATCGAGTCCTTGTTTCTTTGGGTCTGGCTCACGTCACTTAGTATAATTTTTTTCTAAGTCCTTCCATTTCCTTACGAATGGGGCAATGTCATTCTTTGTAAACTTGTCCCTTACACATTTATATTACCTGTTCAAAACATATTACTTAGTGTTCTTCCGAATATAATTATTCCAAATATCAGAGTCCTTCTCCTTTAAATACTTATAACAATTAGAACATGTCTTCTACCTCATCTTAACATATGTGACACATAAGGGGAGATGAGAAATAACCCATTAGAATGGGCCAATGAATTAATGAATATACTGATAAGTTTAATTTGAAGAAACATCTTTCTGGTTGAGAAACTTGTTCTCTCCTTTTTACTGAGAGCTTTTATCTTGAATTGGGATTGAATTCTACCAAATATTTGTTGGTGTATTTAGTAAGTGATCACAGTCTTTTCAACTTTAGTCTTTAGTATTGTATATTTACATCAACTGATGTTAATGTTAACAATATGTTCTTAAAAGGAACCCCATTTGGTCTTAATATGTAGTCTTTTTTAGGGTTTGACATCATAATATTTTACTAAGAAATTATGTGAATATCCATGGGTAATAAAATTTGTCTTCTTATCATGTTTTTCTTAGATTTTGGTATCAGTTTAAAAATTACACAGACAACAAACCTGCCAGGAAGCATTTCAAGTACCTTTATTCTCTGTGTTTGTGTAAGATTAGTATTAGTCTTCTAATGTTTGATTTAATCTTCTAGCAAACTATCCTGTCTTGGATTTCACTTTGTAGAATTAAAAGATAATTCTAATTTAATTCATTTACTAAGCAATATGTATATGTTTTCACATATATGCATTTATTTAAATGTGTGACTATGTAATTTGCTATTGTGATACTCAAGAGAACATTTTAAAGTTTTTCTAAGTTCTCATGTTTATCATAATGAATTTATTTTCTGTTGACACAATGGTAGAAAGTAGCAAGAGTGTGGCAAACCAAATCTTCTGACTTTATGACCTTTACCAATTATCCTAAGGCCTGATGCTATAATAATTAATTAATTTAACAAATACTTGTGGCTCTCCTACTATAGGATGCTATGCTATAGAAATGAAAATGATTAAGAGAGTTTCTTTGTCTTTGAAGATCCCACAGACTAGTAAAGTGTATAAACATATTGGTAATTTTTTGGATTGAAAGTGGTAAGAGCAACCATATTTAATATCAGAATATATTCAAAAAGAGGAAGCAATCTCTATCTCTGGAAGTGAAGAGAGGATGATATTTACTTTGAGCCTTAAAGGCATTACAGGAATCTCTCAGGGAGAAAATAACTTACATTAGTGAGAAGTTATAGAAAGGTGAGTTATGCTCAAGGAAGAGTGACAAATCTGTGCTAGTGCACATACATTCAGAAAAAGAGTTTAAGATAAGGGTCAGATTTTGAGAAATCTAGACATACATGCTTGCTAGCTAGTGCTTAGCAAGCCAATAGAATTTCTTAAGTAGAGATGTAATATATTCAAGATGTAGAAATTATATAAAAGGCAGTATTTCCCTCAATACGAATTTAGAACCCAACATATCAGAATCACCTTAGAAGTTAAAAAGGCAAATACCTGAATTTAGTCCTCACCCTATTCATAGAAAATACATATTTTATGAAACCTTTTTCAATTATCAACATACACTGATAAATAAAACTGAAGTTGAGCTATGGATTTTAAACTATTTTTTGGTCCAAGGTCTCCTGACCTTACTTCAAGCAAATTTTTTTTCCTTTACATACCATTGAACATCTACTTTTAAATTATTTAACTAATTTATTTTTGTGGTGGTGGTGGTGATGCTGGTGCTAAAGATTGAATCTGCTTAGCAGCCACAGGCATACTAAACCAGTGCTCTATCACTAAGGTATACCCACCCCCATCCCAGTGAAATTTTAGATTAGGAAATATTTCTACAGTTAAAAACAGTTTGAAAACCACTGGATCAGAGGTTGAAGAAACTAGATCTGTAAATCATTTAGAAACTGCAGCCACAGTTTGGATGCTATAGCTATGCCCTGAGGAGTATCAGAAGTAAAGGAAATGGAAAGGATGGACTCAAGCATCTTTTGAAAGGTAAAAGCAACAGCCCTTCCAAAGGGCTGAAGAGAAAGGGGAAGCAGTGATAAGTCTACTTCAGATTATATCCAATGAGATTGCCCATTTAAGTGATTACGACTTGTATTTGTTTATCTTCTTTACTTTTTGACTTCTGTCAACTCCACAATTATAGCAGGAATCCTTAAAATGATTATTTAATACACAGTATTGCCATATCTCATTAAAAGGAACCTAGATTTGCTTTAAAAACAAATGTCTCTAATCTACAGAATGGGTAGGCATGAGCTAGGAAATTATGTTGTTCATTGATTCAGTGCCAAGAATTCTCTCCTCTGAAACAATGAGCCAAAATTACTGCTCTGTTACTGAGCAGAAAGAATTGATAATCAAAATAAAACAACAAGAAAATCACCAGAGTTCAAAAATACACAATTGTAAAAGCTTAGAAAGGAGGCTATTTTCTTCATCTTAAGATCTTTTTAGTTTGTACTCTGCTTCTTATTCATAATACAAGTTGAACAGTTGGTTTAAGTTTGATTCTGACTAAAACAAATCATGTCGAACCATGATTGTTTTTGCTCTCTTGTTGCTTAGAGATTCTCTTACCAGCACCAACTGGATAAGAAGAGCAATCTAGTTATCAGGACTCGATTTCAGCAAATAAGTCACCCTTCAGAAAACTGATAAGCCATGTACATGCCTGCTAACTTGTTTGAACTGGTGCAGAAATACAAAACATACTTGTGTTTTGCTAGTGGTAAGTTAGCACAATGAGGTTATTTATTGGAATCTATTAAAATCAACTCCCAGAGCTAGTGAAAGAAATATCTCATACTGTTAAAATATTTCTGCATTATGAGAAGTAAATATCTGTTACTATGCCCTTCAATTAAATGCCCCAAAGGGTCCTATTAATTAAAAATATTCCCAGAAAAGGACAGTATTGATACCATAGATACCTAAAAGGCTGCAATTGACTTTCCTTCATTTAATTCTTTCATTTTATTAAAACATACCGACAATTTAAATCTCTGAATGGAAGGACAATCGGAAAATTAAATGTTGCCATGTCACAGAAATTTGGTTTAGATAATCTAGTCATCCAGATGAGAATCAAAGATGTGATCTAAGAAAAACCTCCTGATTTTACTCAGCTTTGATTTCCTCATTTATAAAATGGAGCTATCATACTCTTTTAAGATCAAAGATATTACAAATTAAATAAGCCATCATACATAGCTTGTATAACATCTAACCACTTCTGAGATTCTTAACTCTGGATAGCCTAACTGCTTGAATATGATGTATTTCTTTTATGCATATATACTTTTATGTAAGTTCTAGGTAAAATAAAATACAGGATCCTAACTGGAACACATTGGGAGTGAAAGGAAGGGGTATTAATAATTAGACGAGGACTATAGAGGTAAACTGGAACTGCTGGTGGGTAAACAGGAACAGCTTGACAAAAGTTCCAAGTTCATAATAATAATGAGCAATAGCAAAATCTCTAAATCAGTTTCATTTTTAGACCATCCTCAGGAGATAAAAAGGGTATAAACTTAAAGAAAAGTTTCTAGGTAAAGAACATAAAGGGATTGCCAGCACACTTTTGTCTTCAGCATATCTCCAAGTAGAGAGTGGGGTTTAAATGCTCTTGTCTCATCTGGGAGGGAGGGGATCATCTGGACTATTTGGGGGACATGTAAGTGAGTTTTCTTATCAGAGTAGCAACTGTTTCAAGTAAATGTGTCTTTTATATTGCTGTTAAGACTGAACTATTGTGCTGCTTTTATTCATCCTTTTATCTACAAAAGTATGAGTACATTTTTATTGTGGTAAAGTAGAACACAATTTACCTTTTTAAGAAATATTTTAAAGTATGTAATCCAATGGCATTAAGTACCTTCCCATTGTAGAACTATCATCACTGTCCATCTCCAGAACATTTTTCTTCTTCCCCATTTAAAACTCCTGTTTTCCCTCTCCCACTTCTCCAGCCCCTGGTAACTGTTATTCTACTTTCTGGTTTTGACTATTTAAGGTATATAAATGGATCCAAACAGTATTTGTCCTTTTGTTCTGGCCATACTTTTTTTTTTTAAAACAACAACAACAACAACAACAACACAAAACTAGGAGATAACAAACAGTAAAAGAAATGTTCCCAAGGCTTAACATGTGAAACTGTAACCTCTCTGGACATCACTTTGACAATAAATAAGAAAAAAAAAAAAGAGAAAAAAAAAACCAACACAAAAATGGTTGTCATTAGATGTGTGTGAAAAAAAAACATAAAGGGAAGGAATATTGATTTTTCATATAAGAGTAGAAAATAAGTTTTGATTTTGCATTCTTTCTCCTGGTGTAGGTAGTTTGTTAATTACTCCTCCGTCATATAATTTGAGTAAAATTTGTGACATAATTTGGGTCAAAACTGAAATTCCACGAAGAAAAGAGCCATTATTTTGAGCAAGGTGACTAAAAGCAAGACACTGAAAACTTTAAAGAAAAAAAATGCACCAAACAGAAATTTTCAAGGCATTCTGGGATTATTTAACAAATACATAAAGTTCTAGAGACTCCAAAGTAATCTTTAAGATTAAAGATACCTTCTTCTGGGATACTCTGTTTTGTGTCTGTGTTCATTGATAACTAGCCAATTCATTATTTTAAAATCTACAATGGCACAAAGGATTTATAATGGCAGGGAGGGGACTGCTTTAGGATTGCTTTCGTTGAGGGGACTAGTGAGACAATTTCAGTGGACTGGGGGTGTGTCTGAATGTTTCTTTTTGTTCTATTACTTAATTACTTCATTCTTAGCTAATTCTCCCATTTCTTTTTGCCGTCTTCTCTTCTTGTCTCTCTGGCCTTCCTGTCTTCCTTTCTGCCTGCTTTTATTGATTTTTTGTCTCTTTTGTTCAGAAGCCTAGCATTATACCTCGAACTGGAATTCTTATGCTTGCTAATTGCTTGTTATTGATTATTCTTGAAAAAAAGTTAAACATTTTATCATCTTCTCTGGCTAAATTGATAAGACAATATTATCTAGCACTTCTCTTGTCAACTAAATTTATGAAGACCCATTAAGTGTTATTTGACAATTATTTTGCATCACATTGAGATTTTAGGCAAATGCAACCTATCATTATTTCTTATCTACTCAACAATTTCTAGATATCATGAAAACAAAACATAAATCATATCTATGAAAACTAAGACATATCAGGCTTTAGAATAGGAAGGGAAATAGTAAGTTTCTAAATTTGAAAAAGGAAAAATTAGATAACTACTTATTATATGTCATATATGGCTTTCCTCTTTCAGAGTGACTGTTTATTAGTGAATGAAAGGGTTACAAAAAAAAAAAACCCTAACTTTTAACATCACATACTTACCTTTGTTTTTGAATTCTAGTTGTGTCAGTCATTCTATATTTAACTTTGGCAGATGATTTAATCTATCTGCAAGATGAAAATAAGAAAAGTCCTCTCTTATACTATAATTAAGCAACCTAATATGAGGGTCTTGGAACAATGACTGTTGCATAGTGAATGCTCCAATATTCTAATATTCACCTTCACTTCACATAGCTTTTTCCTCAGTGGCATTCATGTTGTTCCTAATAGTCTTGTGTGACTCTCAAAATACTCTGCTGTTGCCTGAGTAATGTTATTTTACAGGTTCTGCAAAGGACTCTAAAGCCCCAAGTACTTCAAGTGCTCAGCAATGCCCCCAAGAAAGACCTTTTACAGAGAAGAAAAACTCCCATATCTCTAGTGCCAAAGAGGCAAGTCTTCTGACAGTGGTGTTAGTCCAAAAAAGACTTAAAAAATGAAAGAGCAACTTTGGCCTCTGATAATGCCATCAGGTCTATGTGTTTCTGGGAGAGAAAGCAAAGACAGAAAGACAGGAAGAGGGAAAAAATAAATTGACTTTTACACCAAACTGTATCTGTGTGAGCCACCTAAAATATCACCAGCATTACAGCACTACTAATATTTTGTTTGTACAAAGCTTTGAATAAAGGACAAAAAAGTAATGTCACTCTGTGAGGTATTTTTAGGACAGAGAATATTCCCAGAGCTGTATCTTACCTAAGTGACACATGGGAATGAGTTGGTGCACATGAATGAATATTCTACTATTGTTAAGTGTCTTACTTTGAGAATAATGAATGAAGTTAATCAGGGGGGAAATTAAAAAGAAAAACACCAAACTTTGGACTTAGGACTTATTGCTTCCATTAAGCAAGAAGATACGTTACAGCATGAACAAGTGGGTAATAATTCATACCTGTTACATTCAATGTTAGCCATGGGCCTATCTGTGTTGACTACCCTCACTTATGCATGAGTTCTTTTTACACAATAACTCAATTAATTGCACTTTTTTAAAAAAGAAAATTACTCACAAGGAAATATAGAGAACTATCTCCTGGGGAAAAATAGAAACTTCTGGAAAAATAAATCAGAGTGGACTGAGGTATAAAGGATTTTTTTCCAGTAGATCTCAGTTTATAGTAGAAATAGATGTTTGAAGTCCCTTTCCTGTTTAAAAACAAAACCTTAGCTTCCCTGACAATGAATTTCCAGGACAATAGGCTTTTGGTATCATAGAAGCTGGCTGACTTTCTGAACTTTCACATCATATGGGTGTAAGCTTGACTTACTGTCATTCTCCTTCCTGCAGTCTGGAAGTTTTGATATAGAGAGCATTTTCTGTAAGAACGTATCTTATTTCATTTATTTATTTATTTAGTTAGTTAGTTCCATGCAGCTGCCTTTCTCTGTCTCTGTCTCTGTTTCTCTCTGTCTTTTTCTAGGAAACAATTCTTTTGTCAGTCCTGGGCCTTAGACTCATGGCCTGAGCACTGTCCCTGGCTTGTTTTTGCTCAAGGCTAGCACTCTGCCACTTGAGCCACAGTGCCACTTCTGGCCATTTTCTATATATGTGGTGCTGGGGAATTGAACCCAGGGCTTCATGTATATGAGGCAACACTCTTGCCACTAGGCCATATTCCCAGCCCAGGAAACAACTCTTGGAGTAAGGACCTGGAAGGTCTACTCTGCTGACCTTGAGGTAGGATTACATCATGGCTTCCAGTATAGAGTTTGGAATCAAGTAGATTGGGTTCAAACTTAGTTTTGACCATTCTTTAGCAGGTTGGATTTGGGGAAATTACTTCATTCTTGAAGCCCCATCATTCTTTATTGTAAAGAGTTTAATGCTATCTGACAGAGAACCAGTAAGATTTAAAATAGGTACATAAATAACATACTCAACATCTTAAGGGACATTAAGTCAGCATTCAGGCAGGGCTAACTACTATGATTAACTCTAAACATTTTGGGATGTAAGATAGTAAGTATGTGAGGGCCAAGGGTGGGATGGAAAGGGTTCTTTTGATGAATAGTTTAACTGGACTGCAATCAGAAAGATTCACTCTATTGTATATGAGGAAGCAAACTAGAGGGGCTTATATCAGAAGGGATTAGCGATTGTAAAGCATTTCAAGTACTATTCTCCATTAGACCCTGATGAAACTGGGTATGCACTTAAGTAACAGTAATATTAAGTCAAAATGGAAGAGCTACAAAAGTAATGGTAATAATATGTCAAAATGGGAGAGTTATATAAGTAGATAATATGTCTTCTAGTTGAGGATGGTCAGAGCAGACTACATATAAAGGTTCCATACAATTTCTGCAATCTTAGCATTTTGACAACAGGACGTGAATAACTCCCCAGGTCTACCGTGTAACAATTTGGGTATGTCTGAGAGAGTTCAAGTTCAGTGTGTATCCTCTGATTACAAGTAACCTAGAGCCATAAAAATCAGCATCCATTTTAAATGAGAATCAGGTTTGCCTTTCCCCAGAGGACAACTGGCTATCTGCCCAGTGGTCTGTGCAGTAACGTGCAAACTTCCCTAGTTTCAAAAGAAGGAGAGGGCCTTAAGACCAAAAAAAGAAGATGTTCTTTTTCAATTCTCTTTCCATTTTCTTCCATGCGATTTCTGCTCACTCTTTCTCATTCATTCAAACATTTATTATGTTTTCAGTTAGGGAACTTAGGTGCTGTTAGTGATAAGACAGTGGAAAAAGCAAATTTCTTTGTTCCAATCATTTTCAGCAGGAATGTTCTGGTATCACTTCTCACTCAAGGTGAAGAAGTGAGCTGGGTGCTGGTAGGTCACACTTACTGTAATCCTAGCTACTCAGGAGGCTGAGATCTCAGGATTGTGGTTCAAAGACAGCCTAAGCAAGAAAGTCTGTGAGACTCTTATCTCCAATTGACTGCCAGAAAACCAGAAGTGGAGCTGTAACTCAAAGTGGTAGAGGGCTAGCCTTGAGCTAAAGAGCTCAGGGACAGTGCCCAGGCTCTGAGTTTAGGGCCCAAAACCAACAACAGAAACAACAGCAGCAGCAGCAGCAACAACAACAACAACAACAACAACAAAGATTAAGAAGTGAAATCACTACAATACCATAGAGGATAGCTTTTTTGTACTTCTCATTTACTTGTACATGTTTCTAAACAGTTTGAACCTACATTTGTTCACCCCTTTGATTTTATATGCTATTTTGTGATGTGTTAGCTCCTTTTCTTAAGCAGCTGAGCTTATATTTAAAAGTATTTTTAAATTTCAGCATAATGTAGTGATTCCTCTCTTAGAGTTGTAGGCATGGAGAAAGATGGGGACAAACTTGGAATGAAAAAATATTTGGACAGAAGTAAACAGTAAAAAATGGCACAGAAGTAAAATTTTGTCAGATCATAGAAGAGAATAATTAATTTTTCCTTCTGTCTCTACTCGTAAAAACTTCCATCCATGACTAATTTAATAGATGGGCACTCTTTGTGATGCTATCAAAAGACCTAAAGAGTGAGAGGAAGTTTCAAGTCTACCAGTATTTTCCTGAAACCTCCAGATTACTTATTTAATTCTGCCTTCACTAATACTTTCAATTGTTCTATTTTTTTCAAATGCTCCTCTTATAGGCAGAATTATATAAAAAAATAACACTTTTGTCCAGAATGTGGAAAGATTAACCAATCAGAGTTTATTTAACTTAAGCTCTATTTATTTGATTGTGCATAACTAGAAAAGTACAGACTTTTATTTCTGTTCATGGAACCCTCAGCCCATATCCATGCTGGAAGGAGAAGAGAAAGGAACACTTCACTAAAGAATATGGTGTCTAAATATGTTCACTAGAACTATATAAACTACTGAGGTATCCATTTATTTTTCTGGCGTCTGATTTACAAGATAACCTCCACTTTTCCTTCATGGCACCTGTGGTGAGATGACATTCAACTGTAACTAAGACTATTATGATCTTCAAACCACTAGTAGAGAGCTTGTCCAGTTTTACAAGTTGAACTGGTTGACATGAGGTAGAAAGCGAGAATATATTTGCATTTATTGGTTCAGTGGAGTTTCTTGCTGAACTGTTGTGCCACATTATCTCGTCACTTTTTAAAAACTGACATGTGCCCAATTGTCTTATATACTTTAGAAGTAACTGTCGGTTTATCTTGAAGAACAATTAAGTCTTCTGAAGGCTAAATGTTTCCAAGGAAGAAAAAAAAAGGCCAGACTACAGTTTAATTTATTGAAAGTTATTTATAATTTAGTACTTACTGTCCTGAAAATGCCTGTCCCCTTGGAAATATGATTCAGATGCCCTGAACTGAAGAAACATTTTCCTTTTTCCTGTGTAAAATATGAAACAAAAGACAACTGAAAAACACTTCATTAAAACAATTCCTTTGTCCTTTTGACAATGAAAATTGAAGAGTCATGCCAGTTTGGCTGTGTGGGTGGTCCCCTTTCTGTGCTAACCTTAGCAGGACCTCACAAAAATCACTGAATATTATTTGATGGTTCTAGAGATTTCAAAAATATGTGTTGAAAAGCAATAGTCTTGCATACTTGGAGATTTCACAAATGCCATGCATTAAAAAAGTAAGGTTCCAAGTGCTGATGGATCTGACCAAGAGCTTCTGTTTTTCTGAGACTTCAGTGTACCCAAGACCCCAGTTGTTTCACACCTGGATGAACCTCTCTTTAGTGAAGTTATGCTTATTGGTTCTATGGGTTCACTCCATCTGGATCTTGGGACAATTTTGTCATCAACTGCATGTAATTGGTGTAAGTCAGTGTATGTGTGATATGTATCAAATGAATTTAAAGTTATGACGCTCCTGTGAATATCTCTGACATTTCCTTTTTTTTCTTCTTTATTGTTCAGTAATTCTAGAACATTCCTCAGCTCATAATGTCCTGAACTTCATCTGAGTGTAACATAAAGGGGAGTTTGATAAGACATGAAAATTAGACACTATGTTCTTTGTTTCTTTTTTATTTTTCAAAAGATGTCTTTCATTCTTTCTAATAAAAGACAGAAAAAATGTTCTTTGATTAATCTGTCTGACCAGTTTAACAATTCAGCCTAACAGTTTTGAGAACTGAAAAATGAACCTTGCCCTTTTGCCTAAAGTTAATATTTTTCTGTTAAATGAAATTTGATATTTTACCTCTAACACTATTACAATAATGCTGGTCAAAATGATCACATGTAAGACCTATTCTCTTCATGCAATTATGAAGGCAGTTTGCCCATGTTGATTGGAAAAAATAAAAAATAATAAGCAAAAGGGCTTTTGTTTTACTGATACATTATTATGAAAGAACTTATGGAAATCCTTCATGAATACTGTCATAAAGTCCTAGGAAATGAATCTTTCTTCTCTAAAATACCATAACTTAAAAAAAAATAGCTACTTCACAATCTTCTTGCAAATCAAAGCTATGGCAATTTGCATTTTATAACCACATTGCACACCTTTTGTTATTTAATTTGACTTGAATCATGCTTATGGAATGTTTGGCAGGATTTAAATTTAAGCTCCCAAATGAGTATTCAACATAAATTAATTGGGACTGTTATTTCATGGAGTATAAATACAACTGCTTATTAAAATGTATTTATTGAAGATAAACAATTATGTAATAGAAACCATCTACAGAATATGATATGAGTAATGAAAACAGCAATTGATTACAAATGACATAATTACTAAAGGTTGTAAAGTATGAAATTGTTATTTTTTGAGTAGGCTTGAATAAACATTTTGATTATTATTTTAACATGCAATAAGTCAGTTATTACATCCAAAGAAAGTGTTGCTTTTCAACTTGGTATACGTGGCTTTAACAGTGCTTAGAGGAGTTGGGAAGCTTATAGCTATACCATTAGGACTGAGGAAAGACATTGACAAGGAATGTTAACTATGTGTCATTGATTGTATATAGATTGAAATAGAAAGAAAAACACAGAGCCCTTGATTGGAACTTTTTGCCATCCTTAACAAATGAGGAGGCCTCCACACTGTGAATGGAAGTCCCTCCATTTCTACAGACAGGATTTGAGACTAGTGTTTGAATTTTTATTACTTGCTCCTTCCTAAGAAATTCCCTAAGAAAAATTTTCATTACCATTGTCATCCCTATGGGGGTTTATGAGGAATTAGTAACTTGGTTTTTTATTCTGGCATTAAAATGAATATTTCCCTCCAATTTCTCATGCTCCTTGCTTCACAAAGTAATGTGATATATGCAGGGGTACCCAGGAGAGGGATAAGAATTAAAGAGGCACAACCAGTAATTTACAACCTCAGTTTTAGGCTATGGAAATAAGGAATAGGTTATGGAGTCAGAATAGCATATATAGAAGTAAGCTATTTTCTAAGTGTTGAAAGGGGTGCAGAATTGGGAGTTCAAGCAAAGAATGATGTCTAGGCTTCAGACAGTTCATAGATGATTTGCACAGGTCACAACTCACTATCAAGTATTTTTCAAGGCATACAACAATTGTATCCTTTAGCAAAATATTTCCTTTGTCTTTCAAATCTAGCTGTGATTACTGGATCACAGGATTTCTCCAAAATTCCAAGGTTTTTGGATCAGCACCCAATAGAGGTCCCTGTTATTGATTCTTGAATATTATTTAATAATCTTTTATATTTTGAAAGAACATTTAGGAAAGCTATAATTTTATTCAATGATATATGAAGCAGAACATATGCTTCTGCTACGTATATTTCTATTCTTAGAGACATTTGGAGAACAATTTCACTTAGAAGTTGTGTCTCCAAAATATATACAGTATTATGCAATATTTTGACAATTTAGATAAAATGGCTTTCCTTGTTTTTATGGTTTACCGATAACTACAGGAGATTTTCAAAATTATCTTTTTCATTGTAGTAATGTTTGGCATGATTGTTAGATGAATGGAGTAGGGGAACATAGAGAGAAGTATCTTTGTACTCATCTTCTTACTTCTCTGTGCCTCTACTCACTTTTATATTGTATCACTTTTTGGGGTACTAGTGTTCATATCATCATGAGCTCCCTTCTTCTTTCTCCTACTTACATACATGTGAATGTGAAATTACACACAAATGTGTTTACAAAACTATACAGGTACCTCTTATTGGTCTAGATTTCCTTCCTCCATTCTCAATTCTTGAAGCAATCATCTGTTTGATCTGGGGTGCTTTTAGCTCTGTTAAGGACAGATAAAAACATTGTAGTATGTTTGACAGCACAGGGTTTGAGTCCTTACTCTAATTCTTGTAACTCTACTACCTTGGAAGACCTGTAGGAGTTCTCTAAACTAGTTCCTTTTTCTCCGGTAAGTCTAGAAAAAAATCAAAGCCATGCCTTCTACTCAGTATTGTTACAAACAATAAATTAGCAGATTCTTGTAAAGTGTTTATTCAGCACAATGCCATCCATATAGTAAATGTCTCATAAATTGTCAGGCTGTTGCTGCTGTTACTGAAGAAATATAAGCTCCCCCTTATAAACAGATGTAAATCTGGCTGTGATAAATCAGATTAATTGCTTCTTGGTCATCAAAGCATCAAGCCTTATCAAAGCCATTATTGTGCTCAAGTCTTATGGATACCTCTGCCCACATGGGTCTTATGTAGTCATCTTTTGCAGGCTTCTTAATGCTAGGTGCAATGGTCTATGGAGAAAGGAATTCTCCCTTGTCATTTCTCAGATCTGAGACAAAACAAAACCCCTCAAAGCTGCTTTTTCTTTTGTTTTATATGACAAATACTGTATTTGGAAATAATAGGACAAGAAAGTAAGGCTGGGAAAAAAGATGGAGTAGGGAAGGGGCTGATGGCAAAAGTTAACTTAGTCATATCTGAATTCTTAGTCATTCAATATTTAACAAATATCATTAGATTTATGAAATCAATCATAGATGAACATTCCTACAGACATGGCCAGGTACCATCCTGAGGAACACAATCCCTTGCACTTTGCACTGATTTGAAAGACATATTGCACAAGGTGCACAAATCAAGGACCTCAATGTGATTTTGGGTCGTTGAGAGTAGATTGATCCTCACAAAGTTTCATTTGTAGGCTATTTCTCCCCACCCCCCCTTTTTTTTCCCATTTCTTTATTGTTAAAGTGATGTACAGAGGGGTTAAGGTGTAAAATGGTTTAACTCCCTATCATAATGTCAGCATAAGAAGGATAATGAGAACAAATAATTTTGGCTCTGCCTCTTTTTTCTTTCCTCCTCCTCCTCTTTCCTCCTCCTCCTCCTCCTCCTCCTCCTCCTCCTCCTCCTCCTCCTCCTCCTCCTCCTCCTCCTCCTCCTCCTCCTCCTCCTCCTCCTCCTCCTCCTCCTCCTCCTCCTCCTCCTCCTCCTCCTCCTCCTCCTCCTCCTCCTCCTCCTCCTCCTCCTCCTCCTCCTCCTCCTCCTCCTCCTCCTCCTCCTCCTCCTCCTCCTCCTCCTCCTCCTCCTCCTCCTCCTCCTCCTCCTCCTCCTCCTCCTCCTCCTCCTCCTCCTCCTCCTCCTCCTCCTCCTCCTCCTCCTCCCCTCCTCCTCCTCCCCCTCCCCCTCCTCCTCCTCCCTTTTTCCCCCCCTTTTGGTGTTAGTGGGGTTTGAACTCAGGGCCTCATTCTTCCTAGCTGCTTCTCTGCCACTTGAGCTATAACTTCAGCCATACTTTTTCCTTGTTATTTTGGACATGAAGTCTTACAAATTTCCTGTTTGTACTTGCCTTGAACCACGATCCCTCAAACTTCTGCCTCATATGTAGTTAAAATTCCATACATGAGTCTCCATCTTAGTTTTATTGTTGTTGCTTCCTTTTTTTTTTTTCTTTGCTAGTCCTGGTGCTTGAATTCAGGTCATAGGGTCTGTCCTTGAACTTTTGTGCTAAGAATAGCATTCTTACCACATGAGCTACACTGTATTTCTTCTCTCTCTCTCTCTCTCTCTCTCTCTCTCTCTCTCTCTCTCTCTCTCTGATAGTTAATTGGAAATAAGAATCTCATGAACTTTCCTGTCCTAGCTGGCTTCAAACTGTGATATTTAGACCTCTTGAATAACTAAGATTATGGGTGTTAGCTACTGGCACCTTGCTATTCCTTCCTCCCTCCCTCCCTCCCTCCTTTCCTTCCTTCCTTCCTTCCTTCCTTCCTTCCTTCCTTCCTTCCTTCCTTCCTTCCTTCCTTCCTTCCTTCCTTCCTTCCTTCCTTCTTCCTTCCTTCCTTCCTTCCTTCCTTCTTTCCTTTCTTCCTTCCCTTCCTTCCTTTCCCACCCTTCCCTTCCCTCCCCTACCATCCCTTCCCATCCCCTCCCTCCCTTCCTTCTTGCTTGTTTTCTTTTTAAGAAAGTGGTTATAAACTGAGATTAAAAATGCAGGTATCATGATAGAATACAGAAGAATTTGAGTGTAGGAGTATTATTTTTGAAAAACAATTCTTATTAACAGATTCTTTTTTTTTGTTTTGTTTTGTTTTGTTTTTTTTTTGGCCAGTCCTGGGCCTTGTACTCAGGGTCTGAGCACTGTCCCTGGCTTCTTCCCGCCCAAGGCTAGCACTCTGCCACTTGAGCCACAGCGCCCCTTCTGGCCGTTTTCTGTATATGTGGTGCTGGGGAATCGAACCTAGGGCCTCGTGTATCCGAGGCAGGCACTCTTGCCACTAGGCTATATCCCCAGCCCCAACAGATTCTTAATGGGTGTAGTAACATGGGAAATGGCACTGGATTTATAGACTATTAACTTGAAGACATTAAAAGTAGAGGCCCTAATTTAGTCTCATCCCAGATCGTCCCCATCAATGAAAGTAAAGCTAAACTTCTCAGATTTAGATTTCATATTTTGAAGCTACTAAATTATTCTATCAACATTTATATGTTTAAAATAGGATCATTGTGAAATCCTAGAATAAGATGGAAATGCCTGTTATAAAATAGGTGCACAATTTCAATTAAAGACTCTTGAAAAGCTGGGACTGGTAGCTCACACCTGTAATCCTAGCTACTCAGGAGGCTGAGATCTGAGGATTGTCCTTTGAAGCCAACCTGGGCAGGAAATTCTAAAGACTTATCTCCAATTATCCACCAGAAAACTGGAAATGGAGCTGTGGCTCAAAGTGGTACAGCTCCAGCCTTGAGCAAAAACAAAACCCAGGGATAGTGTCCAGGCTCTGAGTTCAAGCCCAACTCTCAGAACAAATCAAAACAAATCTTGTGTTGCGCTGGGGATATAGCCTAGTGGCAAGAGTGCCTGCCTCGGATACACGAGGCCCTAGGTTCGATTCCCCAGCACCACATATACAGAAAACGGCCAGAAGCGGCGCTGTGGCTCAAGTGGCAGAGTGCTAGCCTTGAGCGGGAAGAAGCCAGGGACAGTGCTCAGGCCCTGAGTCCAAGGCCCACGACTGGCCAAAAAAAAAACAAAAAAAAAACAAAAAAAAACAAATCTTGTTGATAGGGAAATGTGTGGACTATTATCAACTCAAGAAGGACATTTGTATTTTATTTTATTTTATTTATTTATTTTTTTTTTTTGGCCAGTCCTGGGGCTTTGGACTCAGGGCCTGAGCACTGTCCATGGCTTCTTTTTGCTCAAGGCTAGCACTCTGCCACTTGAGCCACAATGCCACTTCTGGCCATTTTCTGTATATGTGGTGCTGGGGAATCGAACCCAGGGCCTCATGTATACGAGGCAAGCAATCTTGCCACTAGGCCATATCCCCAGCCCCACATTTGTAGTTTAAAGACTCAGGATAAGCCCTTCTAAAAATGTAATGCTTTGGGGGAGGGGGGGGTGCAGTCTCTCATGCCTGTAATCCCATCAACTTAGAAAGCTGACATTGGGTCAATTGAAAATATGGTGGAGAGTGACTGTCATTCCAGCTATACAGGAGGCTGAAATGATCAGGATCGTGGCTCTTGGCCAAGTGTGGACAGCACAGTCCATATGAATCTAAGTGAATGGAAGAAGCTGGATGTAGAAGTGCATCCCAGCCATCCCATCTATGGCAGAAAAGGTAAAATAGGATTCATAATCCAGCCATGGGCCTAGGGAAAAAAGATTCTGTCCCAAAAGATCCAGTGCACAAAAGGTCTGGAAATGTATTTCACTAGAAAGGACTCTCTCTAGCAAGCGAGAGTCCATGAGTTCAAACACTTGTATCGTCAAAACAAATATATGCATATAATATAATATTATATTTTAGGTAATTATTGTATAGTTATATATATTATAGAATATATTATGTACATTATATAAATAATATATAGCACATGTAATATATTGTATCATATATTTCAATGTATATATTATTTACACACATATAATTTGTATATACATCATATACATATTAGGCACATATATACCATTTACTTATAATATGTAATGTATATAATATATACATGCATTTGTATAAAATGTATAGTATATATAAAATATTGTATTTTAATGTTATACACTATATAATATATTATATTACATATATTAATATTACAAAATATATAATTATATATGTTATATATAATTATTATATATCACATATAAAATAATACATACAATTATATATTACATAATGTATTGCATATGTTATAGTATATGTTATATATTATCTATAATCATAAAATATGCAATTATATAAATATATTATATATAATGCTCTAGCTCTAGATAACATATATATTGTATATTTTTATCATATCTATATGTTACATCTTCCGGTAATTAGAAACTTCAGGATATCAAAAGCTATTACAGGAAGTTTGAGGAACTTATGACTGTAGCACATCACAAATGGCAATAACTGGAAATCTTATATCTTTCCCTTTTCATGTTTGGGCCTGTGACCAGCAATCTGTAACTGACAGATAACAAAGCCTGTATTTCACTCTATAGTTTTCAAAGGTCTATGTCAACCTTGCTCTGCAGAAAATTTGGGTTTTAAAATGAGGTATGTGAAACATATTTTCCCTCTAGTGGAAAAAAACAGCAATTTTCAGGCATGTTGTTATACCCCTTTAATCTAAGATACTGAGGATGGACCGTTGGAAGAGTCATTAAATCATTATTCTGAGTTAGCCTAAGAGGCGGGGGTGGGGATAGAGATTCCGATCTTAATGGCAAAAAAAGGGGTTGGGTATAGCATAAAAGAGTCAGAATGCTTGCTTAATTAGTGTGTGAGGCCTTTGTTCAAATCCCAAATATGTTTCTCAATGGAGAGAGAACCAGGGAAAGGGACAGAGAGGGGGAGAGGGATGAGAGATATTAGTGAACCTAATTTTTTCACCTGAAAATCAGAGAGATTTAGTAATGCTTGATTCTGTTTAAAATCTAGCTTATGAATTCTAGGCAGCTAATAAATGGTCATTGTTATCACTGTTTATATGAAAATGACTATATTTCATTAATGTGCCATTTTGTAATACTGCTCCTCCTATAGGCAAGGTTAAATTTCCAAGTCCTCAAGTTTTGATTTTGAGCAATCAAATGATTGTGAGATAATAAATACACAACATTTGTATATAATATACATATTATGTTGCATTTTAATATTATATATACTACATTTGAGGTGCATTTCCACATGGATTAGTGATATTGAGCATCTTATAATGGCTATTGATCATTTTTATAATTGTTAGGAAGAATGTTTATCCAGAAATGTTTATTCAGGTCCTTTGCCTACTTTTTAATTAATTTTTTGTACTTGTTGCATTTTAGGAGTTCTGTGTATATTTTGGACATCAATTTTCATGTACACATGTTTTTCATGTCATATCCGATGAATTATTGCCAAATCTAATGCCATTAAGCTTTTTCCTGGTTTTTAGTTTTTTGAACTTTTATTGTCTTAGTTCTTACACCCAGATCTCTATTCTATTTTGAGTTAGCTTCGTATTTGGTACTATGTATGGATCTATTTTCTGCCTTTGGATATGGATATCTAGTTTTCTGTCACCATTTGTCTTGAATGATCTTCTTTCTTCCTCACTTCCTGAATCACTCTTTATTTTTATTGAAATTATTTTTGGTATTGAAATGTTTAAATTCTTTTTTCATTTCCTTTTAAGTGTTTTCCATGGGTATTATATTTGTGAATATCGTGGAAGTTGTATTTAACATATTAAAGTTGTAACATTTTACTTGAATTTTTAATAGCTTAAACTCAACCTATAAAACTGTAATTTTTAACACTTCAATCTCATCCATTCCAGTTTTATCCCTGTCACAAAATTATATATACTTATATTATTCATTCCAAAATATAACCCAACAAGTCTCTTAAATTATGTGGATTTACAAACCAAAGTAACAATAATAACTCCTAGACTAATAAGTTTTTAATGTCCTGGTGTCTTAAGTCATGTAGAAACTGAAACATGGAATTATATACAAACCACTTATAATAATACTAGCTTTTATAATTATACATGCACTTACTTTTATTGAGATCTTATTTTTTCAGATGCCCTTGATTTACTGTCAAATATCCTTTAATTTTACTTGCAAGACTCTCTTGAAAAATTCATGTAGGGCAGGCTTAATGTTACGTACTCTTCAGCTTTTGTTTACTGAGGAATATAAATTTTGTGTTTATTTTTAATGAATGGTTGACGGGTGACAGGTTTTTTTTAATGTCTATAAAACCTTCTGTAAACCTAAACAATTTTAGACAAGTAAAAAAAAACCCACAACATATTTTTATATCACACTAAGGCCCAAAGGCATGAGATAAAAGGAAGCATAAAATGACTGTGTTTTGTTTTATCTGGTTTATTTTCTTTTGCTACTGCATTATAACTTTAGAATCATCATAATTCTTGATTTAAGAATGGACTCATCCAGATCCTTACAATGTAACTATAGCTTTCTGTCCATTGTCCCTGCAGTTTGTCAGTTTGACACAATTACATTCACAATTGTCTAGTAATGTGGTGGTTTTGCTAAATTCCATATTGTTAGAAAAGTATTGCCAGTGTTTTGATGCTGGCTGGAATAGGAGGAGAGGTCCCATAGGCTTCTCATGGAAAGGGTCTTTGTTGGAACCCAGACATCCCATTAATTAGGTAGAATATAGAGAATAGCCTCAAGCCCATATTCTTATATGTAAGTCCTTATGTCTGTTGGAAATAATAACAGATTTATCCCATTTGAGATCAAGTTTCCCTTAATGCAGTGTTGTACACTGTTGCAGAAGACTGCTAGGCTTTACAATTCAAAACAGTGTTCTTTCTGGAGGCCTGAAGGGTGTTGACAATGGAAAGATTTTTGGGTTGACTAATGCTCTCTAGGAATAAACTAGATCCTTAAGTCCTCCTCTGAAGACTGGAAATGTTAACCCAAAACTTTCTTAGGAAAATTGATACAATTTTTTTAAGGTTCACATAGAAATATAGTTCCTGAAGTCAGATCTTAGATCTAAATTCAACTAAAATACAGTGCTAAATCTATCCTTAGAAAGTTTTAAGTTCCTTCTATTTTCAAGTCATAGTTGTTATCCTCTAATCAGGTGGGTGTATTGACATACCATTTACTTTAAAACCAAGGCCTACTACCTTGTGGTTGTTACTCTTTGGGTTCCTGTTTGAAAAGTAATGAATTATTTTCCTGAGTCCAATCTCAGTAGGAAAAGCTCAGCTCATTAGCGTTTGACCATCTCTGTGCTTTGCCACACTGGAGTATTTTGCTTCTGATTTGCAAGGGAGATGGTATTGCAAAATTAAAAGTGTTTGTGAATCAGGGTGGAAAATAATCATGAAGAAGTTGGGCCTATTTTATCCTTTTTGAATAACTGGAAATATCCTGATAGCTATGTAAAAGGTAAAGAAAGGAAACCTAGTCTAAGTTCCAAGGTCTGTTGTTATTCATTGGCCAGGAAAGCCAGAGACTTTACCGCTCTACTGATTCCTCAGAAATACTGGAAGTCCATCCATCGGGTTGAGGTCCTTTCTTGTCTTGGCTTGTTTTGGAGCCAGTACAACAAGTGCTAGTCTTAACCTTGTGTAATTTATGTAGCTTCAGAAAGAAAGGTTGTCAGGGCCCACACGATGAAGAAAGAGGAAGAAAAGCAAACGAGACTGGGGACATGTCTGAACCTCCTCCAGCTGCACTGTCACACTGCTCATCAGGTAAGAAGAAAAACAGATTAAAGCAAGGCCTTTGTTTCCAAATTCCAGACTTGCAAAGGATGTATTATGATACTCATTTCAAAATATGGTTACATCTTGAAAGCATTTCTGTTCGAAAGGCATATTATCTTTAACAATGAAGCAAGGGGAAAAAAAGCTTAGTTCTTAACAGTAGACTCTTAAAATACCTTAGCAGATCTGACTTTATATATCTTTTTACATTAGCATTCACAAATCCTTGGCAGGAACAATAGGAATGGTTCAAAGTTCAATTCATAATCATAAGCAGACTTCTCCTTCAGCACCCCCCCTTCCTGCTTTAGCTTTTGTTGGTTTGGAAGGGGTGGAGCGAAGAGAAAGGGGTCACATTTAGACATCATTTCCTTCCCCCCCTTTCTTTCCCAGGATGAGCTCTAATTTCATAATAGGATAGTTTTATTCAGAGTTAACTACTTTGGTTTGGGTTCAGAATGATAATCGTAGAAAATAAAAAGTAATGTTTTAAAAGCTCACACTGTGAAAGAAAAGCAGAGTGCAGCTTAGTGAAAGCATATGTTGCTCGTGGGACCTCCACGACCACATTCAAATCATGCTCCTGCCAAATCACGGTATGTTTCTCAAGCTCCTCATTGAAATTTCCCCAGTGACATTCATATGGCATGTTCTGTGTGTTTGCTATGTAGTATTGAAGGAGATCATTAGAAATTGTTCCCCTGAAGACCCAACTTTTTCTTTTCTAAATAAAAGTCCACATTAATCCTAGTTTTAATTTATAGGGCACTGGACTCCAAGCCACCACCAGCAACAGAAAAAAATGCACACACAAAAAAACAAAAACCATCTGCTCTTGGCACTGTTTGGGGTGGCAAGGATGGCCACTGAGCTATAGAGAGACAGCAGATACTCAGAAAGAGTGCTGCCAACATTTGCTGCAGCCTTGTATGAGTTAGACTCGATCATTGTCAGCATTCACAAGATCCTATAAAATGCCATGTAATCAAGTCCTAGTCTCTAAGACAGACTTTGTTAAAATCACCCCAATCCTGAGTAAACTTTTCTTTAAAATATTAAAAATGTAAAGCTACTGTTTTTCAGTGCTCTAAAAAACCTGGAGTCAGGAATTTATCCTCAAGTTGAATGTTCTCACTTGTGAAGATTGTTTCCCTGTGACCTTCTGTTTTTAGAAAACCGAATTCGTTTTCTTTTTTGCTTCTCCCCCCTCATTCCCTCCTCCCAGGCTATATGCTTCTCTTAGGAATTGAATAGTTCTCTCTTGATGCATCTGAATTCTTTACAATTTAATTATTATAGTTATTATTAGGATAAATAAAATAATTATTATCTCCAAGTCTTTGATACTGTTTAAAGTTAAAAAATTAATCACACTAAGTCATAGGCATGTTTTAAGCTTGGAGAATTTAGAGATCTTTCTCAGTCACTTTCTAAAGTACAGAACACAACCAGGGAGAGAGAGAGCAAAAAAGAGGAGAGGGCTGGAGAGAAATAGGGAACTACAAATAGATAGACAGAATATGTAGATCCATTTCTTCTTTTTTTTTCCAAAATTTTATTATCAAACTGATATACAGAGAGGTTACGGTTTCATACGTTAGGCACTGGGTACATTTCTTGTACAGTTAGATGTCTGTACAGATTTCTTAACCTCTTTTACCTTCAGTTTTCTTATCCATAAAATGAGATGGTAACAGCATCTACCTCATAGGGTTAAAATACTCTATTGTGTTTGATTTCCAAATGTGTTGAAGAAGTAGTATCTATTGTTAAATATGAACACCATTGTTCATGAACATTTAATTTGTCCTCTGTTTTAGTGGCTTGTGCTCTTTTAATAATGAATGGTACCAAAGATTCAAATGTTGCAAAAAAAATGTACAATCTGGCTTTTCTTTCCATCTGTTTAGTCTGTTGCCACATGTCCCAATATATACAAAATTCTGGTCTGGGGCCTTTATAGAGTCAGCAGTTGAGAAGTTTTCTCTTAAATATGCAGGTGTCCTTTAGTCTCTCGAGATTGAATCCAGGGATGCCTATGGATGCCAATCCATGTGAATGCCCCTTCTGTAAACTAGCTCATTATTTATTAAAAAAAAAAACTTCACAAGTTTTCCACATATTTTAAATCATCGATGGGTTATTTATAATATTTAATACAGTACAAATGCATCATACATTTTCTAGTTTAGGAAGTGATGGTAGGAAAATATTATATATATTCAGTATAAATATACATCAAAACCAATTTTTGGTCCCCAATTGGTTAACTGTGGACCTGGGGCCAGCTGAAATAGATGACTGCCTCTACATTTTTAATATTTCTCTTGTTTGAGACATACATGAAGAATTCTGAAGTTATGAGAGAAATATATGTGCCAAGTCCTAATTTCAGAAATAAACAATATTTGGTTCCATGTTATGTGATGTGTAAAATAATTTAAGACAATACGGTTTAGTAAGACCATGGCTGAATTATAGAACTCAGTGTATTAAGAAGGTAGACAGCCAGGCATTGGTAGCTCATGCCTATAATCCTAGCTATACAGGAGGTTGAGGTGTGAGGATCATGGTTCAAAGCCAGCCTAGGCAGGAAAGTCCATAAGACTCAAATCTTGAATTAACCAGCAAAAAATAAAAACCAAAAGTGAAGCTGCGATTCAAGTGGCAGAACACTAACCTTGAGCACAACAGCTCAGAGACAGTGCCTAGGCCTTGAGGTCAAGCCCCAGGACTGGTGCCCACATGCCCACGTGCACACACACACACACACACACACACACACACACACACACACAAGAAGGTGGACATGTAGCTATTATGAAAACTGAGATAACATGATAGAACCACTGCTATTTGTAACTACTTTGTGATAATAAGTATATAATGGGTCTGGCTGTAAACTTGGATATACATGGTAACCCTATGAATTTCTATTTCAGAATCACAATTCACCCCCAAACTTTATTCCAAGGGGCATTAATCATTTTAGCATACTTACCGTTTTGCAGGTTAGTAATTCAGAAATACTGTGGTTGTTCACTGTACTCTGCTCCAGAGTGATGGAAGCTTTCCTATGGTGGCTTGCAGGGTTGTGGATACCAGGAGAAGTTCACATAGCCATATGTTGAGGAAGGAAGGAAAAGAGGGAGGAAGGGAGGAAGTAAGGAAAGAAGGGAGCAAGGAAGAAAGGAACAGAAGAAGGGAGGAAAGGAGAAATGGAAAGAAGGAAAAAAGAAAGAAGAAAAGAGAAGGAGAAGGGTATGAGGATCCTTGTAAAATGAAGTTTATGTCTATACATGGAAGGAAATAGCAGCACAACATCTCTTCAAGTATATAAAATGTCATCTATAATTTTAGAATGTATTTGACATTGACTTGTATACTTTTGATGGTTCATGAGAAATGAGTAAATCTCATTTTCTATAAACATGTCCTTTACATCAGTGTAGCTGCTGATGACTTCCCTCTATTAGACAAAACAGATCTCAAGCTCAAGACTTCATTGAGTAATACTACTTAGCAACAATGAAGAACTTCATTTTGGTTTTTATTATCAAATTTTCCAGTTACTACTTCTCAATTCTTGAATTTTTTGTTGTTAGTATAAAGGTGATGATGCACAAGTGGGCTACATTTTCATAAGTCAGGTAATGAGTACATTTCTTTTTGGGCAGTGTCACCCTTTCCTTTGTTTCCCAATTTTTTCCTTTTTCCTCCTGCCCCTACCCACTAGCTGTATAGTTTATTTTCAACATGGTTTCTACTGCTGCATTTGTTCACCTTATATCACTCCATTTTTGTGCTTCCCCCAACAGAAAATGAGCAAATAAGACAAAAAGGAAAAAAACAATAAAGAAAAAACTCACCTCATTTCCATTTCCTGGAGTTCATTTTGATAAATATTATTTTATATGATCAGAGGCACAGAGGCATCGCAGTTCTGTGTCCCTTCCCTAAGACTATCCTCTTTTGGCCTCACTATGTGTGAATGCCTACACTCTTGTGTAATTGGTCGTGTATTTTAGAACTAGCTTCCACATATGGCGGAAAACATGTGCTGTTTGTCTCTCTGAGCTTGGCTTACCTCACTTAACATGATTTGTTCTAGGTCCATCCATTTCCTTTAAAATGACATAATATTATTCTTTCTAATGACTGTGTTAAATTACATTGTGTATAGGTACCACCTTTTTTTTTTATACACTCATCTATTCTGGGCTGTTTCCATAACTTGGCTATAATTTTTGGCTATTTATTTTTGTAAATTTAAATTTTATTGTCATGATTTTGAGCTTTCATTTAAACAAATATATATGCTTATGTATATGGTACTGATGTTTCCACACAAAGTAAATACACTAAAAACCATTGGAGTGTGAAAAAGGATATGCATGTAATGTTTGATGAGAAGAGGAACAAATTGAACTAGAGCTTCTGTATTTCTGATTCATGGTTCAACCTGTGAACAGACAGCCAATACCAAGAGAATGTCCACAAAACAAGGTCTTGAAAATGGAGAGTAAGAGCTGAATCATGAAGCAGGCCATGCAGCCTCACTCTTACCCTTGAGCCAGTAAGGTCAAGGCTAAGTGAGAAGAGTAGAGCAGTTGACTTCTCACTCTCTTCTGTCAATTCCTGCAAGTCACTGCGTAAATATTTTTCAATGAAGTAGAAAAACGAGGCACATAGCTAACAGCTAAAGGCAGAAATTTGCTGCTTTAATAAAGTGGCTGAGCTATTTTGATTCCCAACATCTATTCAGACCACTGTCTACTGCCTGACAAAAGAGAGTGATTTGAGAAGTAAAACTACTTTATGTGTTTACCCTACCAATCTGAGACAATACAATAAATCACTTGATTCAGCTAATAAACAAACACAAATATACATTAGTAAAAAATAGAGATCAGAGGCAACACTGTTGAATAAAAATGATAAACCTGTAACAATACAATAATCATATTAGTGGTCCAAGGATAATTGAACATTGCAAAGAATTTACGAAGCTGATGACAAAATTTCTATCATAATCCATTCCAATAGACACCTTTTTCTTGACAAACCATTTCACATTCACTGATAGTTAATAAAATCATCTAGTAAGCAAAGAAAGGGTTAACCTTTAAGTTCATGCTGATGACTATCACTAGCAGATTTAAATCAGATTCCTGGAGAATTAGTTGTAGTAGAGTTATATTGTGAAGGCTCTGAACTTTGGGGCCCTGGTTAGTAAAGGGTTAATGTGTACCACAGTAAAGGGTTAATGAAGTTCACGTAGATTCTCAGAAATATTGCCCTTACCATGAAAAATTCCCCAGCTTTGGTCCCTGTCCCTTGTTCAGACTGTGTCTTTTTCTGTCCTTCCTCCTCCTCTATTGTCTCTCACTGCCTCCCCTCCACTCCTCACCCCCAACCCCCAGATCTCAACAGTTCTGTTTAATTTAAAAGCCCCTGACATAAAGATGGCTGTTGCTAAGGAATGGCCTCTCCCATTAAAAGGTATAAAAATGACAAATGGCAATAATAATTTTGCACACACTTAGAGACTGGTCTTAAAATTAAAAATCAATATTCCTGATAGGGAACAAAGAGAACTTCATTGTTAAGAGGAAACTCTGGCTTACATATGTGTATTGTACAACTGTTTTTCTAAGAACGGTGTTTTAGGAGAAGGAGCCTGAGATTTTTTTCATTTGGGGGGGGAACATGCTAAAGTTCAAGTCCCATTTCCACTGAATATTAGGATTGTGATGTCATCAAGTTATGTAACCTCTATAGGCTTCAGGTTTCTCATGTGTCACCTATGGATAATCATTCTTTGTGATTGTTATAAAATTACAAGAAGACACATACACAGAACACACAGCTCTGGGGAATGGCTTACGCTTAAGAAAAATTAGTGACTAACCCTGCTTCCTACTGTGATGAAAACCATGCTAATCAGAGTGATTATATTTATGTATTTGTATATATTATACACATATTATTGCATGCATGTATATGTATATATATGTACCTGTATATATGTGACCACTATGACCATATATAAAAGTATTATATAACCATTGCAAATTTCTCATTACTAGAAGTAATGAGAAAACAATATGCTTATCAAACTAGAAACTTCTATCAAACTAGAACTAAAAGCACAGCTCTGACAATTCAGAAGTAAGTCCAAACAATCAAGAATATAACAATATTATATATATATTCTTTTTCTTGCAAGTAAGTGTAAGTCATCATCTCCTTGCTGTACACTCTATTAAGATTGCATTTCCTTCAAGTGTTTAAGATTCAGTGATTTTAGAGGACTGCACCTCACTTTTCCCTTTTAAAGTCTGTCCTACAAATCTCCTTTTACTTCCTCCCAAATCCTCTGCGATTCTGACAGCTGCAGGGCCTTCCTCCCACTCCCCCATTCAGCATGGACCTGTGTTGCCATTGGAGACCTCTCCATCTCCCAGAAGCTTGCTCTCTCCAAGAACCTAGGTGGTGGACTTAAAGTAGCAAAAAGTAGTCAATAATTAGAAAAAAAATCTTTTTTTAGCCCAACAGGGTAACTAGACCTTGGAATTTCATATGTGTAATATTTTGCTAATTAATTAACACAAATCTAATGGTCTTTTGGGGAACATAGCTTTATAAACTTTTGGCTTGGATTATTACAAATGAACAATGTGTGTAGAAAAATGTTAATAGTCGAGGAGAAAGGCATTTTAACAAAGTTTTACAGTACGTGGCTGAGGGTCCTCAGGGCAAACATATGCATTACACATCTAGCCCCACACTGAGAAAATAATCCCTAATGTTAGTTCCTCTGCTAGTCCTATTAAAATTTCTCCAAAATGTAAAGCCTGCCAATTTCAGACTAAGAATAAATAGCTCATGGTTCCTTCTGAAACAGCATCCAAGATTCATGCTTTCAGTGCTGCACACAAAATCAGTGGGGGGAGGTGAAGCTCTGCTTTCTGAGGCCCCAGAAAAGACCAGTATGTTTATAGAACCCCACTTATTTCAGGCAGGGCACTCAAAGGCCACTTTCTGCCAGAGATGGCGAGAGTGGGGATTTCACATTAAGGAAAGTTGTACTCCATCTTTGCCCTTGGTAAAATATAGCCAGCGTGTAAAGTTTGGGACTCATGATGGAGATTTTTGAAAGGCATTCTACAAGGTGTCTTCTCACAGAATTGAACACAACACACAGTTAGAGGAGAGGACCAGCCAATGCACAACACTGGCCTATTTTGCAGCTGACTTTAGTATGGCATGAGTGGTGCTAATATTTTGGTGTGTGGTTGGTCTCTTCTAGTCTTAGGAGCACATTAATAAATAGTGAAATGGTGTGGGGTGAAGCAATGTAGGGTGGTGATATAAGTGGAAAAAAGCATGAGAAACTTTTCAATTATTTCAAACCACATTTTTCTTTTCTCCATTGATTGGAAAAGCCACTTTAATTTTGAGAGAAAAGCCACAGAGGTGAACTTTCAACTGTCAGATCTCAGATCATTCTTTTATCTTTATTGGTCCTCAGTTTTCCCATCCATAATATGGAGCTATAAACCTGTCCAAGCTACTGGGAAGGTGAAAGTTAAGAGGGAAAGTGTTAAAAACAATGCCATAACCTAATTTCTTATATGCATTTTATAGTTGTTTTATTATGTCATATGATATTGAAATATGAGCATATATTGGCTGTTTAATTTATTAATTTGGGAGTTTGGGTATACAAATACTTAATACTGATTGGATCTCATAAGCTCTTGTGAGGTCCTAAATACTAGCTCCCTTGTTTATAGTCATCCCACCTAGAATGTGCCAGATTCCACCACACTGTTAGCACTCACTTAAACTACCATGTGATCCCTGGTTCTCAGTTGGTAGAATTTTATATATTGCCAGGTATTCATACATATCTGATGCTGACTTAGATTTCAGTAGGTATTTATACATGGAAGGGCCTCACTTTCTTTGTGTGCGATGAAACCACGTAGACAAACCAACTCTGGCGCTCATTTCCTAGTCTTTTCTTTCTATTCACCCTACATGTAGCACAAGAGTTGACTCAATTCTTATCACATCATTTGTCTTCTGTATTCACCAACCCCCCATTCAACAGCACCTGGATCTTCTCTTAGGAGGTCTCTGTTATTCTTCCTGATTCCTGAGGTGACCTGGTTTCTGTAGGTGACCTGTGGGTTATGTGACCATGTCTTCCTGAGGCCTCTCTTCTCAGGGGTGACAATGTTTAAACATGTTTCCCAAACTTTGCTTTGGAATTTGGCCTACAAAGAGAACTGTGTGTGTTGGTTGTGGCTGCCCCTAGGCTTGTGTGTTGCAGTGGTACTATATCTAAGTAGGTGTGCAGAGAGGACTGGCTCATATTTCTCTGAGTACACAATTATGCACATATTGATACACTGGGCAATTTCATTAGGATGCTTTTTAAGAGGCTATAGCTTTACAAGTACTATCTGGCATTTTTATTGATTTTGAATTGGTCATTGAAATCGTCATTTCACATCAGCCCTATTCTCAGTTATGTTCCTTACAGTATGTCAGTGTTCTCTTTTATTTCTAAGCCGAGCCTGTTCTCCACCTTTGCCCTATTTTATGTGTGGCAAAGGAAAGTGTAATTCAGTTGTGGATCTTATGATGACAACTGTGACTTCATGTCCTTGGAATTTTGCCTGCCAAGTAGATGAAGGGTTGACATGTATCCTGGACTCTGTTTGCAAAAGAGTTGCAGGACAGGGTGTTTATCATAAAAGTACTTAGTTTTTCCCCTAATTGCTGTAAGCAACCCAAGATTTGATTCTCAGTTATTACATTGTGGTCACATTCTATTATTAATAATGGAATCTCAAGATCAGACTAATAACCATGCCTTAATTTTCTTGCCTTAACAAAGCTGAAGGAATAAAATGTCTATTCTGTATTAGTGTTAGTCTCTCTTAAAGAAAATACTTGAAGCCTATTTTGCCTTATAGGCTGTGATTTCAAGTGACCCTGATAAGAATAAAGGAGGGTGAGACATTCTTGGTGTATGCTGTGTTAAATTTGCATGGGGAAAATTCAAGAGCTGTTTGTGAGAGTAGAGGAGCAGTAACAAACATTATCTGGTGCTTCCTAACTTGGATCTTCTCTTATCTACCCCACATGATATTCAGAACTTCTTTTGGAGTAATGAAGCAGTGTTCTATTTTGTTTTTATAGATGTTAGACAAAGAAGATATGCTAGCATGGATCAGCATGGAGTTAAGGTAGAAAGACTATGGATGGGTTACAGATTACATGTTCTTCCTTTATGTCCAGGAGAACCTTATGGATGCAATGAAGATAAATGGAATCAGATGAGGTGGCACAAGGAAAAATAAAATGTAGCCAGGTCAGATCCTTTATTCTTGGTCCATGACAAACAGAATGTGGGCAATACCGAAATGATGCAACAGACCTTTGACATAGCTGCAATACTTTCCTTCTGTTCCAAATTGCAAACAAGCTAGTCTGGAGGGAATATTACAAGGGAGAAACAGATAAGAAACATTTAGTCACCATCACCTGAAAAGGGTAAAGGGCACAAGATAACATGCAATTGTTTGCTGTCTTGGCCCTTGTGGTCATCTGGGAAACTTAAAAAAAAAAGTGCATTTCTTGTTCATTTCCTAAGGGATTCCTTGTCCAGTGGATCTGAGATGAGATTTTTTTTTTGTAACTGTATTAATGAATAACCTTTAGAAACCATTTGTTTAATTAAGATAAAATCTCTCCAACTGGGATTCAAGACACCTGATAGCCATGGTCAGCTCCAAGAAATTAAAATCACTGTAACTTTCCATGGTAATAACAAAATGGGAATCTCTTTTTCTCAAAGGACATTTTGAATAGCTCTATATGGTCACAGATGCTAAAAAATGGTCATATGGAAGTATAAAAATGTGAAATTTTTGTCCCATACAATTAAGACATTGAATTCAAAATTTTGAAGATATAATTTTTCTTAAAAATCTACCAACATGTAGTTGGGGACTGGTAGGGTAGCTCACTCCTGTAATCCTAGCTACTCAGGAGATTAGGATCTGAGGACTGTGGTTGGAAACCAGCCTGGGCAAGAAAGTCCATTAAACCCTTACCTGCAATTAGTTACCAAAAAAGTAAAAAAAAATGGAGCTGTGGCTAAAGTGGTAGAGCACTAGCCTTGAGCCGAGAAGCTCAGGGACAGCACCCAAGCCCAAGTTCAAGACCCAAGCATACACACATGCACATACACATCCACCAATGTAAAAAAAATAAGAAAAAGAAATATGTAGTTTAATTGAGAAGACTAGGAACTGTCTGAAATTTGGAACACCCTATTAAAGAAAGGATATTCTAAGAATGGGATGGAATTCTTAGAAATTAATTTTTAAAGAGTTTTCAAAAATAGCATTTACCAAAAATAAAAGAAGTAGAAATTAGAAGAAAAGTAAGAATATTAGGGGATAAAAGAATATAAATTATGGGAAAAGACTAGAGTAACATGAAAAAAAGAAATAGTGATTAAATAGGTCAAATAATATCTCCAATATAAAAGAAAGGGCCTCTGACTACCTATACTAGGACAGTTTTACAAGGACAACAAGTGCTCAACATTTCCAAAGAATAGGTCTGGGAATGTGGCTTAGTGGTAGAGTGCTTCCCTAGCATTCATGAACCCCTGGGTTTGATTCCTCAGTACCACATAAACAGAAAAAGCCTGATGTGGTGCTGTGGCTCCAGTGGTACAGTGCTAACCTTGAGCACAGAGTGGCTCAGGAATAGAGCCTAGGCCCTGAGTTCAAGCCCCAGGAACGGCAAAAAAAAAAAAAAAAAAAAAAAAAAATCCAAAGAACAGAAAATACAAATCATTTTCACACATAAAATAGATCAGGTATTAGAATGCCCTGAGAATGCCCCAGTGCTTTGAATTAAATCCAGGGCCTACCACTTGAGCTACACTCCTAGTTCTTATTTATTTGTTTGCTTGTTTGTTGTGTTTGTTTGTTTAACTTAGCCAGGGATGGAATTAAATGTGAGTTCAGGTGTAAATATCTTCCTGCCTTGGCCTCCTAAGTATTTAGTATTACGAGCCTGAACCAACACACTTCCCTCTTTACAGCTTTTTTTGGGGGTAGAGAAGAACGCAAGTGCCTTAAAAGTTTGAAGTAATTTCCAATCTAAAATTTTTTCTAACTTTTTTTGTAACTAATTTTTTCTAACTTTTATGAAAGTTAGAAATCAAATCAATGGAAATTAAAGACATTTTCCATAAAACAATAGTAAGTTAAAAAAAAATGACAAAGACACCACGACGGGATGCAAAAGAAATTTGAAGAAAAGGAAATTCTGAAAGGAAACTTCCAATTTAATAAAAGTGAATGTGTGAAGAGAATTGCATGTAGAATAGAGCAGGTGCATAGAAAAGTTAAGTATGAGTATATGCACTGAAAAGAAAAAGTGAGATCTGAGTGGCAGGGCACTTTCCTATCATGTGCAGGAGACTGGATTCAATCCCTGGGAATAAAAGTTTTTAAAAAGATAATGAATATCACTTAATTGCATTGATTATATACAATTACCAACTAAGTGATCTATTCCAATTTTTTTTTTTTTTTTTTTTTGGCCAGTCCTGGGGCTTGGACTCAGGGCCTGAGCACTGTCCCTGGCTTCCTTTTGCTCAAGGCTAGCACTCTGCCACTTGAGCCACAGCGCCACTTCTGGCCGTTTTCTGTATATGCGGTGCTGGGGAATCGAACCCAGGGCTTCATGTATGCGAGGCAAGTGCTCTTGCCACTAGGCTATATCCCCAGCCCTATTCCAAAATTTTTGATAAAATAAAATTTAAGTAGAAGTTTAAAAAGTAATAACTAAAACTGACAACATTGTTAAATCCTGAAAAAACAAGAGTTCCAAAATGAAAACATATAGCCATAGTATATTACTTGACAAGGTACTGAACAATATTTACATATCTAATAATGAAAATGCTTTGTTATAGAGAATGTGAGGGGAGAATAAAACAAATTATTATGTATTAAGATTCAATTAGCAAAGGCAGTTTATGTGGCAATTCATAACATGGGAGTAAATACATAAGTTTAAAAGAAAAACAAACATCGACAACAGAGTCAGGTGCCAATGGCTTGTGCCTATAATCTTAGCTCCTTAGGAGGCAGACATTAGAAGGCTCAAGGTCAACCAAGGCAAAAGGTTTATGAGACTCAATCTCAATAGAATTAAGCTGGGCACAGAGGAGCACATCAATAATCTCAACTATTGCAGGAAGTATGCCTAGGAAAAAGGGAAAATCCTCTCTAAACAATAGCTAGACCTCAGTTGTAACCTGCCTACTAAGCACAAAGTTGAGTTCAAACCAGGGGAGACAGAGACAGAGGCAGAGAAACAGAGAGAGACAGAGACACAGAGAGACACAGACAAAGATAGAGAGACAGAGTCAGACAGACACAGAGACAGAGAGAAAGAGAGACTGAATGGGTTTGGGAGGTGTTTGCTGAATTGATTTAAACAAATAGTGAAATGATCCTGATGGAGACAATATAAAATATCCTTAATGAAAACTTACATAAATGTACTAGAATGGAAAAAGGTACTATTTCCCAGAAATATTTATCTATTCATTTATCCTTCCAATTTTGGTTTCAGTCACTATACTTGTAGTTGTTGAGATGAAGCATACTCCAAGAAATGCATAAATATCTAATTTGTAATAGAAATTTGATCGAAACATAGCATAGAATCCCAGATGCTAGTGTAAAAGAAAGATGGGAGCAAAGAGCTTCTATCTAATAAATGATGTGAGCTTGAAGTCAACTTTGAAATTAGGCATTGCATTGTTCATCATGATTGCAAACACTGCATTTGCACCTTATGAATGAGTTATAAATCTTAGAAGTGTCAGCTATCTGGATCACATAAACAATGGATTTTGCAAACTTGAATAGCTTGAAGCATGCAAAATGTTGATACAGAATCAGGTGCACAGTAGGTCCTCACCAAAGTTCATTGCCTGTACCTTCCCATTTGGAGCAAGTTATTCTGTTTGCAGCTTGACTAGTGGGACACTATGATAATGCAAACTTGGGCTTATAAGTAAATCTACAGTCCACACTCTTATTTAGGATATATTTGTTTCTTACATTAGTAGATCATTTGACCTTACTCAGACACATTCTTCATTTTTAATATGAAGATAAATAGGTAAAATTCTGAAATTTGTTTTTTGGGCTTTTTTTTTCTTTTTTTTTTGAAGAGGGAGTTTGGTTCCTCCCCTGCCCTCCAGTTTGGAGATTGAATCAGGACTCATGCTCTCTTTTGTCTTTTTTGCTCAAGGCTGATGCTTTGTTACTTGAGCTATATCTTTACTTCCCATTTTTTCTGGTTTATTGGAGATAAGAGTCTCACAGTCTTCTCTACCCAGGTTGTCTTTGAATCTCAATCCTTATATCTCAGTTTCCTGAGTAACTAGGATTACATGTGTGAGCCACCAGTATCTAATTGAAGGCTTCTGAGATAATATATTTCAAATGTCTAACACATTCACTAGAAAAGTGTTGTAACTGATTACCTGTAATTGTTCATTCACATGTATTCTAAGTTAGGTGTGTGTGTGTGTGTGTGTGTGTGTACATGAAAGCACAAACTAAGGAAGGCAAATAATACTACAGCACATCTGTGAAATTCAGAGTTCTATAGAAGGAGACTTGGAACATGATCAAAACCAGAATTCAGTGTTCAAGATTCAAGTTCAAAATAGGATATAAAAGGGTCATTGCTTCCGGTTCCTGAAATAAGTGGTTGGCTCTATTTTCCTTAGCACAGGACATCTATTTTGTATATCCAGAGCTAGATTCCCAAATTTTCAGCTTTTATTATTTTACTAAGTGGTATTAAGAATAAGATTGGAAGAGGAATTTAAAGCCCAATTGTTCCATACTTAAATACGGATAATGTATTTTATATGTTTTAAAATTATCTTTATTCTTTTCAAAGTAGTAATATCTTTATTTACAAAATACACAGTTTCACAGAAACAGCTTGTTTTATACACATAAACTTTGTAATTACACAGAACCATGTAAATGATGTTAAGTGACTGGCCTGGTCTAAGCCCATGGGAGAGGCCTACTTTGGGGTGACATCCTTCCCTCTCCCAACTTTCTTCACCACCAACCAGAAGTCCCTTGATGGGTCATGCCTATACAGTATGCCTATACAGTGAATAAAGCTGATGACAGATGCCCAGCTGTCTACCCCCAAACCCAGGTATCCCACAGGAATAGATCTGCTCTAACCAAAAAGCAAACTCAAGGAACAGAAATGGAGATGAGATCCACCCATCTCCAGAGGCTCCCATTGCCAGCCACCAAACCACGCCAGGGCTGGCTGCTCCACTCTAAAACCACATGGATTCGTAAGTGCACTTTTAAAACCCGACAGAGCTTCTTACTAAATAAAAGAAACACACTTTAGAACTTTGGTTATTCTTCTACTCTTCTCCCCTTGGTCCCAACTCCCACCCCTCCCCACTTTGCTGACTGCATTCCTGGCTCAGATAAAAGATAGTAGAATATGAAATAACATGGTAGTGAGTAGTTTAAAAAAAAGACAAGGCAACATTACTATACCTGAGAAGTTATACACATACAATTTTATTTGGCCCAATTGTCTTTGAGGAGGAAAGGCCAACCACAAGTTGCCCCATGAAGAAGAAAGAGCAACACTGAGAGATGGTAGCTTAGGCTGCTGCAACAGTCCTGAGCTCAACAGCTGAGAAGTTGTTGTTCCCCTGAGTTGAGGAAGAAGAATTATCATCTAGCTGTTCCTTTCTTCTTATGCATGTGTATACTATTAAGGTCTCCTGCAAACTCCTATGCTGAAGTTCTTGCATGATGGTAGTATCAGGGAATGACCCTTTGGGAAGTGATTAGATGATGGAGCCTTTATGGATGGGATTAGTTCCATTATAATAAAGGCCTAAATTAATTTGTTTATCCATTCCAACACTTGAGAATACAGCTAAGAGGCATCATCAAGATCCTCCAGACATTAACTTATGAGTGCCTTTATCTTAGACTTCTCAGCTTCCAGAAGTGTGGGAAGCTAAATTCTGTGGTTTCTAAGCCACCCATTTTGTAATATTTTGTTATGACACCCTGAAAGGATTACAAACAGACACAGGGCACAAAATGGTGGGACAAAGGGTGAACAAATGCAGCCTGTGATACTCACTAGACACACATTGAAAATGAACTACATACCTTGTTTGTTGAGATGGGAGCGAAAAACTGAGGGGAGAGGGTGATACAGTTCAAAAGAAATGTACTCTTTATCTGACTTGTGTAACCCTCTATACATTGCCTTTACAATAACAATGAATAAATTAAAAAGAAATATGTGCTCCTAACATAGACTCAAGGGAGTTTGGCTTTGGAAATCACCAATGAAGCCTCAGATGAGAGAAGGAAAGGATGTAGTTGCTTTACAATCTCCTCAGCCTCAAGAGAAAGGCAGGCAAAGGAAACAGTGCAGTTTCTTGGTCAATTGAATTCAGTCATGTGTGCGTTTGTGTGTGTGTGTGTGTGTGCACGCGCGTGCGCACACACATACACATATAGTATCACAAGATACTATATTGCTCCCAAAGAAAGAAAGGAGGCAGAAATTCCCAGAAAATGATAATCCAGGAGAAAGACTGAATACACAAGGACCATAGCCTGGTAGACATATCAGTCCTAGTTCTGCCACCTGTGGCCTTGGAAAACCACCTCATTTATCCGAGTTTTCCTGCTTTGGCTAATGGTGCCTACCTTGTAAATTGTTGCCAATAGAACACTCAGTGTAAACCAAACTCCAATGGACCTGGAATATAAACAAGGGCAGACTGCATAAAAATTTGCATCCAACTTGACAGTTTAATATTAATTGCATTCTTACTATATTCAGGTATGTTTTTCCAGATTTGCTAGCTTTGTTAAATGAGCTAGTTAACTAGCGTGATGTTAAAGTCAGGAGTGTTGGGGAAGATGGGAGGTCAAGAGATATTAGAAGAGAGCAAGAAGTATGACAAATTGATTATAAATATTAAGTCTATTTGGTAGTATAATTCCTATCTAATTTGGAAGGGGCCTGGGACCCAGAGGATCATGGTTTGAAGCCAGGCAGAAAAATCCATAATACTCCAAGTAACCAGCAAAATTCGAGACTGAAGGTGTTCAATTTGTAGAGCACTAGCCATGAGCAAGCAAGCCAAGGAAGAGTGTGAGACTCTTGAGTTTAAGTCCTGGTAGTGCCCACCTCCTCCGCAAAAAAAAAAAAAAAAAAAAAAAAAAGAAAAAAAAAATTCTGACGTCTGGCTGACTGCTCGACTCAGAATATGATTGTACATGTTTTGGGGCAGGTAGTTTCACCTCTCTGTACTCATATCCTAAAACTATAACATGGGTAGGATTAATTGTAGTGACTTCATAGTAATAAAAGTGTTAATCTTGGTGAGATATGTAGAATGGTATCCAGCATGTTGTGAGTTCTCAGTAAATATTAGCTGTTGTTATTTTAAACTTTTGAGTATGCATTCACTGTAAGAGTCACTGCTAATATCCCAATTGTACATTTTTCTTATATATTCTTAAAATTATAATGCCATAAAGTAATACATTAAAGTAATAATTTTTCTGGTAAAATGTGTTTATAACTTAATGAGCAAACTTGTATATAAATTAATGACCAGACTTTCAGTGCCACATTTCTAGATTTAACATACATGTGAGAAGCCAGCTTGAAAAAATCCCTAGGCCCTGGTTATCAGAGAAAAATTATTTTTTTCCAGCAGAAAGTAAAGTTTCTTTCTTCTCTTACCATTCAACTTGATTCGATTTCTGAAAGGCATCTGACTCTCTCGAAGTTGCCTCCTGAGGTCTAGATTTTGATTACAGACTTGAGCCAAGTTCTGTAACCCAGCAACCCAGTTGCTGTACTAAAGCTGATGGTTTGAAGCTTAAAACAAAAGTGACTATGTTTTCAGAGTTTGGTCATTGGATGGAAAGAAACTATACACAAAGGCTGGGAAATTGAGGCTATGAGATGTGGGTGGGGATTGAAATCTTGTGTGACAGCCAGCAAACAGAGGGTTAGGTCAAGTTCATCTTTGAAAGCACTTCTGACCTCTTGTGTGACATCAAGATAACCAGAAAAAAGGACAAGTGTCCCAAAAATAATTATTTTGGAATCTATTTACTAGACATCCGTGCAGAATAGAGAAGGATAGTTGTTGTTCATCTCTGCCCCAAGATTTGAGCATACAACCAGGGACTATATTAGTGGCTATGAGGTCTGCTGCTTCAAAGGACTCACCAAGCAACTTTGTGGAAGTAGCTTTAACATCCCAGGAGTAAGTGCTTGCCACTGCCCTTGGAGGGAGGGCAGTTTTCAGATCAGAGTTCAATGTTTCAGAAGGAAAAGATTTTATTTTCTGTACAAATAATTAGCCCATAGCTCTCTATCTTCTGGTATAGCTCATACATTATAACAGAGGTAGCCACAGACCTGACTAGCCATATATTTAGACCTGTTAAAAAGAGTCCTTGCCCTTTCCCCATTCATTCTCTGTTGCTAGAACTCGGTCTTTGTGCTTTTCCTTGGCTTTCTTGCTTACAACTGGCACTCTATTCCTTGAACCACATCTCCAGTTCAGCATTTTGCTGGTTGATTAGAGCTAAGAGTCACACAGAGTTTTCTGCTCAGGCTTGCTTTGTACCATGATCTTTCAGATCTTAGCCTCCTGTGTAGTTAGGGTTACAAGTATAATGCCCAGTTTCCTTAATGTTCTTGACACTAATGCTCTAAACGGACTGCTGATTTTTGAATTGGTACAACAATAGATGCATCTATTATTGTCTTTGGCTTAAAATTGTTTTAATGCAAAGCTTAAAAATCTAGCTCTCTGCCCTGTCATTACATCCTCTGCCTCAACATACTCAAGAAACTTAATTTAATAGAACACACAATCAGACTACAGTGGCTTTGCTACCCACTGACTCCATTTCCTGGTTCTTTATCTAGTTCATAAACTCCCTAACACTCAGTTTCCTTATCATGTATTGAAAATAAAGAATACTTGAGGTTTCCTAGTGAAAATTAGATACTTTTTGTAACACAAGAAACACCTAGTAGAATGTCCAACACATAGTAACCACTCAATAAATATCATAATTAACAAGAGACTTGAGATCAAGCAAAACATTTCATGGTTTACACATTTCATAATGCCCTTGCCAATTTTTGAGAACACTGAGCTCAAGGGATCTATAATTTTTCAGTGGACCTACTGGAGAAAACAATCTCTTGAACTGCTTTCTAGGCAGGTGTGCAGCCTTGGCCTGTAACCACTGCTTTTCCTTAATAACCCCTGGTGTCTGAGCTCAGCCTGGAGAATGTCAGACTGTGAAGATAGCCCAGAGGTCCTGAGGTAAATGAGCAGGCTTCTGCTGACATCCTAAGTTGCATACTTGGAAAAGAGAAAATAGCACTGTACCTCCTTGTCTTTTCTCTTCCAGCCACTCACTGTTGGCTGCCTACCTTATTTCCCACCTTCCTTCTGCCCCCTTTATTTAGAAACTTTGTTCATTGTCTTCTTGTTTCCCATCATCTCTGGTTTTCACTACTTTGCTGTGGCAAAGGACATCTGAACAATGATGTGTATGTTAATGGTGCCCAGACACTGTAGTAGATAGTAATTAAATATGGTTAAATGCAGGGCTGTGTGACACTTGGTGGCTGGGTGAAAGGACTTAGGAACAATACTGCCACAGACACTCTCGTACCTATCTCTAGACATTGCTGACCACATCTGTCCTGGCTGAGAAACCTCAGGTCACTTGCCAAGTCCTTGCCATCCTTTAGTAAGTATTATTTTGTGTAAAGAAAATGCTGGCCATGATATGGGATGTTTTTGCTGAAGGGATTCACTATGGAATTGGAATACTGGTGTCTGTAGGCAGGCTAGTGTGGCTGAATGTATGTCAAAAATCATTTTGTCCTCTGATCCCATTCTAGAGCGCTCATCTGTTCCCTGAAAAACTCTCCAAGACTATATCATAAGAGCCCACTCACAATGAGATGGTGTATATTTATGGTTTACAACAGTATTTGTGCAGTTAGAAATAGCATGGAGTGCCAGGTTCTCAGTCCTGTAATCCTAGCTATTCAGGAGGCTGTGATCTGAGGATCTCGGTTTGAAGCTAGCTTAGACAAGAAAGTCTATAAACTCATTTCTAATAAACTACTCAGAAAAAAAGCAGAACTGTAGCTATGGCTCAATGGTAGAATACTAACTTTGAGCAAAAAGAAGCTCAGGGACAGTACCCAGGCCCTGAGTTCAAGCCCTAGAATTGGCACAAAAAAGAAGTAGTATGAAGTTTGTAACTGGACTTGTTTAAATCCTGGGTTTTCCCTAATGGGCTATGGGTTACGTGAATATGGACCCATTATCTAATATTTCTGAGCCATTTAAAGTTTTATGTTTTACATTGGTAAGTCACTTCTTGATTAAATAAACTAATACAGTTAAGGTGCCTACAATGTGTTTCTTTTATTTAAATCATTTCCTACACACATAAACCCTTCTGTTATAAAGCACACATGTATACACACACACACACACACACACACACACACACACAAACACGAGGCCATTAAATGCAGTATTTCAGAGAACCAGGAAGAATCTCTTCTGACTATCATTTTAAAATTTAATTTTATTGTCAAGGTGACATACAGAGGGGTTACAATTATACACATAAGGTACTGAGTATATTTCTTATCAGACTTGTTACCTCCTCCCTCATTTTTCATTCACTTTCCCTCCTCCCCAATACCACCCCCCACTTCTTAATTTCCAACATAATGTCTTATGAGTGCAGCTATGGCATGGGTTCTCTCCTTTTACCCTTTGTCTCACCATTTTGATCTTCCCCTTCCCTTCCCTAACTTAGATTAATTTATATACAATACCCAGGCTTCCAAAATCAAACACAGTGACAACAGGGGTTAAACCATAGGGAAGATAAACAAAAGAAAAAAGAAGTTTTTCTTTTGACTGTCATTTTCATCCTAGCAAAGGACAAAAATGCTTTCTAATGGAAAAAGGGATATTTGTTTCTCATCATTTCTGGATTTTACTCTTCTGAAAGTTCTATATTGCCACAAATGAATGCAATGGCAACTGTGGAGAGAAACTATTGCAGTAATACACTCCACCCTTAAAGGTGGGTTTTATTCCTTAGCAATACACTTAGAAGTCAGTGATGACTTCCTGAGGGGGAAAAATGCCTCCACCAGGCTTGAGAAGAATGATAGGTTGTTCCACATAGAACAGGACTGCATAATCCAGACAGTCACTTACTGATGAATGTTGTTTGAGTCCTCAGAGGGGCACAGGGCCTCTATGTTCAAGTAGAGGGAAGGGATAGAGTCCTACTATATCCATCTTCAGGTCTCACCAAACAGAATTCACAGGTGCATGAGAAAAGGCCTTTGCAGATAGGTTAGGACATGGTTAGGCAGAAATTACCATTCTAGCCAACTCAAATTTCTTTTTTCTTCATCTCAAATGCAAGTCTCCTTGAGCCTTGGTCCTTTTGAGGAGGTAGCCAGCTGTGGGGCTTTCCAGCCATTCCCAGCCAGACCCTCTCCTGCCTTAAGGTTTGCACACAATGCTCCACTTGCCTGCTTTTAAGTGTCCTATTTTGACAATCCTAAGGGGTCACATTACCATAAGAATGGAACTAATGAGTAAGATACATGAAAGTAATGGGAGCTGAATGGGCAGATTTCTTTCATTGCCTGTCCAGCCTGTATAGCTGTTATTCACCAGGGAAAACAACTCAAGGGTACAGTCTTCTTTTGTGGGACACTGGCCTTCAGCTCTGAACATTAGGATTTCAAATGTGACCTGAAATGAATGACCTGAAAGACCTTATGGAACTTCCAAATGTGTATTTGTTACCAGCAGAGCGTCGGTAATAGAGTGGAAGATTGTGACAAAGCATGGGTTATCCCAGCCCCACCCAAGCAAAGCTTCTGCTAATGAGAAAGGAGAAAAGCTGTGACTTGGTCTCAAGATCAACACAAGGTCTGAAATATGGGAGCTGGTAATAATGTTGAAAAAAAATAAAAAAAGCACATTCCTAAAGAAACACGAATGGGGTCAGAGGAAAGCAATAGAATTATGAGATTTAATTTAAAAATGATTCCTGGTAATTTAGACTGCCAAAAAATTTGCTTATACTATATACTGTATGTAACTTTTGGCTATAGTTTTATGAATACTTGCAGAACAGTGCTTCTTGTATTTCTCTGAACACACGACTATCTTTCTATCATTAATAGTCACACTACTGTGATCAGTTTGATGAACAACAGTATATCCAGTTTGTTGTATATACTTATGTTGGTTTCAGAGAGCATAAACATCTTATAGCTTCTAAGACTTCTCAAAATAATTGTTGATGTAGAAATGTAAGGCCACAGAAGTTAAGAAAAAACAAACAATGAAAGATTAGCCATGGGGTGGAACATGACTAAGAGGCTCCAGAATGAAGATAATTTGCCTTGAAAATGGAAAGAAAATATTCAATTATTTTCTATATTTGGTCTGTTTGATCTTGTCATGTGACTATATTTTACAAGATACCAATCATAGTCACTCTGAAAAGATCTTTATAGATTGAAATAATTTCAAGTTTCTTTCCCTATCCTTAAAAAAAATCCTCACACCTTCACAGTGAAGGTTGCCTCATTTAGAGACAAATAAGGATTATAATTAGGACTCTTGGGAAACTGCAAAGCAATTGTCTGAGATTGTTACTCAACTTCATGATCTCATTAATAGGCATCTTTCTGTTTGCATAGTCAGAGAAAGAGCAGCAAGTTCATTTTGGTCAAGCAGGTATGGGCCTGAGAATTCATATTTTATAACAAAACGTTTATTATTTCAGTGAGGAATAATTCAGTCCCAACAACAGACTCTGAATAACTTTGGGAGAACAGAAAGGAAAGAAATTATTGAAGCTTATAGGGTCAGGCAATTGAAGAAACATCCTAATACTAGGTAAAGAAGGTGTTAGAATCCAGAGGCAGAGGTTAAGATGTCAAGATGCTTAAAGAAAGAGCTCTAGCCATTTATATTCTCTGTGATACTTTGTCTAAGATTAAATTTCAATAAGATAGTTGCTTGGTTTAGTTTTGGTCAAACATATTCTTGTTGCCCTAGAAGATAGACAATTTATTTGACAGTCTCATTAGGCAATTAAAGTTTAATGAAAGTTTAGTTTTTCCAAGTGACTATTAGGCCTATGATACCAAGGAACATGAGAAAGGGATTTTTTTCTTTATCCATTCATCCATGTATGGGTATTTGCGTTGTTTTAATATCCTGACATATGTATATAATGTGGTTGTGAACATGGGAATGTAGATATCTCTGTGGCATACTGATATCAATTATTTTGGCTAAATATGCAGCACTGGGACTGCTGGATCATATAGTGGTTCTACTTTTAGTTTCTTTTTCTTTTCTTTTTGTTCTGGTCCTGGGGCTTGAGCTCAGGGCCTGGGTGCTATCCCTGAGCTTTTGTGCTCAAGGCTAGTGCTCTACCAGTAGAGTCACAGCTCCACTTCCAGCTTTTAGGTAGTTAATTAGAAACAAGAGTCTCAGAGACTTTCCTTCCTGGGCTTGCTTCAAAGGTAATTCTCAGATCTCAGCCTCCTGGGTAGCCAGGATTATGTTATGAGCCATCTGTACCCATCTACTTTTAGTTTTGTGAGAAAAACCATTTTGTTTTTCATAATTACTTTACCAATATTCTCACCAATAACAGTGTGCAAGAGTTTCTTTTTCTCATTATTATCAGTAACACTGGTATCTCAACCTTTCTATAATACTCATTGTACCACGTATGAGGTAATATCTCACCGTGCTTTAATTTGCCTTTCCCTACTGATTAGTAATCTTGAACATTTTTATCACATACCTGTTGGCCATTTGTACATCTTATTTTGGGAACTTTTGCTTGTTTCGAAAATTGGAGGGTTTTTTTTTTCATTAAATAAATATTTTTTACATTTTAGATATTAACCTTTCATTAGATGTATGATTTGCAAATATTTTCTCCAAATGTCAAATTGTCTCTTACTCTTAATTGTTTCCTTTGTTCTATAGAAGCTTTTTGTATGATGCAACAATATCCGTCTATTTTTGCTTTAGTTGCCTGCTGGTTCCATCCAGCAGATACTATTGTCCATTCAGTGATATTTCATGATATTTCCATATCACCATGACAGACAAGGATTGATTTTAATTGACAAATATGATTAAAACTGAAGGAATCTTTTCCCATCCTCTACTTTTAAGGGGTTGCAGGGATTTCCTTGAGGCAAATTTCATTTATAGATCAAAGGCCACATTGGAAGGGGCAGTTAGCAGGATATCAGGAAGCAGGAAGATAAGTACACATAGGCACTTATCCTGTCTTTTGACAAGATTACTGCAAAAAACCAAACACTCAGAATCCTGTGTCTCTACTTAGACACAAGATAAAATGGTCATACAATGAGCAGTTTTCCGCTGGCATCAGGCATTCTCCATGCACTCATACTTCCTGCACCGAGTCATAGTTCCCACGGGGCTCTAGGGTTCCCACAGATGCCTTTGCTGGTAGTCTCATATACCTGAAATCATTCATACCATAGATGTGGTAATTCCTCCAGTTTACTTCTAGTAGTTTGACAATTTGGGGTTTGTTAAAATCTGTAATCTCTTTTCAATTGATTTTTAAAATTTTCTTTTAAGTAGCTGTACAAAGGAGTTGCCATTTAACAAAGTAGTTTATGAGTAAAATATAACTTGACCAATGTCAAACTTTTCAACATTCTCACTCGTCTCTCTCCTCCCCACCCTTTTCCTCACTCTTCTTAATTTTGTAGCATATACATTGGATTTTTGTTTGCATTTCCCCTCTTCATTCCTTTACTCCTTTCCCCTTGACCCAACCCCATGCCTTTCTTCCCCTACCCGAACCCACTTCCCGTTTTTTTTTTGTTGTTGTTATTTGTAGGCTGTAGGGTTTGAGCTCAGCCTGGGCACAGATCCTGAACTCTTTTTACTCAAGGCTAGTGCTCTACCACTTTGAGCCGCTTCCAATTTTCAGGGGGTTAATTGGAGTTAAAGTTTCACAGACTTTCCTGCCTGGACTGGCTTTGAACCATGAGCCTCAGATCTTGGCCTCTTGAATAGCTAGGATTACGTGTGTGAGCCACCAGCACCGGCTCTTGGTATTTTATTTTGCTGAGCTTTGATTTTGGCTTTCCAGTAATACTATTTGAGATCTCTATTGAATCTACTGTACTTCAGTTAGTAGCTAATATTAAATTTATTTACATTTGTATACCACCCAACATATTTACTTATGAGTTTGTAAGCTAACTCTAGCTTCTACATATAAGATCAATTGATTTCTCCCTCTTCCTGTGTATTGCTGTTTTTTTTGTTTTAACGCCATTTATTGAGAGACTGTTCTTACACCATGCTGCTGCTGCATTTTTGGCACCTTTGTCAAAAATTGTTGGACTATGCATGGGTTCAGTTCTGAACTATCAAATCATTCCATTGGTCCTTGTGCATGTTTTTAAGACAATGCCATGATGTTTTGATTACTGTAGTTTGTATGACTGTGCAACATTTATGTCTTTGTTTTTTCCTTCATCAAGATTGCTTTGGCTACAGGACTTTTTTTGTGGCTACAAATGAATATTAGACATTTTTTTCTTTATCTGGAAAATGTCATTGGAATTTTATAGAGGTTAAGCTAAATTTGAAGACCATTGTGGGTAGTGTGGGTACTTTTACAACACTAATTCTTCTATTTTGTATTTGCTTGTGTCTTCTTCAACTTCTTTCATTGATGTTTTACTGTTATTAATGTAGAACTCTTTCACTTTCTTAGTTAAAATATAATTCAGTATGTTTATTCTTTTTATTTTCCTTTTGTTTTTAATTTATTTTACAAGTATTCATGATTGATTATTATTAATATTTATTTATAAATTTATTTCATTTTTAATTTTAAAAATAATTGTTATTGTAAAGGTTATATGCAAAAGAGTTACAGTTAAATAAGTCAGGTAATAAGTAAATTTCCTTTTGAACAGTGTCCTCTCATTCCTGCACAGGTGGTATAATTCATTTTCAACATAGTGTCTAGTGAGTATCACGGCTGCATTTGTTCACCCTTGTTGTGTTCCCACCATTTCTGTGCTTCCCCTTCCCCTCCCCAAAACAAATAAACTTTCATACAAAAGGTACAGAAATAAAAAACAGCAACAAGGGAGATATTAAAACAAACAAAAAAAAACACCAAACAGCAAAACTTAAAAAAATCCTCATTTCTACTTCTTGAGGTTCATTTCAATAAACATCTTCTTACATGATTGCATGAACATAGCTATTGAGCCTTTGTGATCCTCTCCTAAGAATATTCCCTTTTCGTCTCACTGTGTGAATGTTTAGAGTCCTATATAATTTATCATGTCTGAGGGTAATTTTTTGTCCTTTATTCTTTTTTTTTTTTTTTGGCCAGTCCTGGGCCTTGGACTCAGGGCCTGAGCACTGTCCCTGGCTTCTTCCCGCTGAAGGCTAGCACTCTGCCCCTTGAGCCACAGAGCCACTTCTGGCCGTTTTCTGTATATGTGGTGCTGGGGAATCGAACCCAGGGCCTCGTGTATCCGAGGCAGGCACTCTTGCCACTAGGCCATATCCCCAGCCCCCTTTATTCTTTTTTTTCTTTTCACAACTTGTTTTTATTCCTTATCTCTTTATTTATATTTCTTACTTCTTGATTTGGTGCCTTAATCCCTCCCCTTTCCCTTCACCCCCTCTCCTGAAGACTGGTCCCTCAATGGGTCAGGCCAGACAGAGGGCACCAACTCTTCTTCCCATGATCCTCTTCTCTTCAGGGTATGGCTGCCTCAGCTCTTAAAGGACCACAGCCACCAGGGCAGACCCCACACTGCTTGCCAGGATTGCGGATGACACAGCGAGCCTAGCCGCTGCCATGGACCACATGGGCACCCCCAGGCAGCCTGCTGCAATGCCTCCCCGGTGCGCTATGGCAGCAGTCTTGTCTTTTATTCTTCTAATGCTATTGCAAATGAGATAATAGTCTTAATTTTCTTTTCCAGATAGTATGTAAAAAGAATAATGATTTTTTGTATACTGAGTTTAGGTTCGGAACTTTATGGAATTCCTTTATCATTTATGAAAATTTTGGTGTGGAGTTGATAGGATTTTCTGTGTTTATAGTACATAGAAAACAGAAACTATGTATCAGCAAGCAGAGTATTTCACTTCTTTCTATTTTAAACTTGCCTCTTGTTTATTATTTTTCTTGTCTAATTGCTCTGGCCATGGACAAGGTGTTAAGCTCAAGTGTTTATAAATTTCTGGAGCAGTAGTGCTAATTCCCTCTCTCTATGTTCATATTTTACATCCACTGAAAACATTGGCATTATTATTATTATTAGTCATCAGTGGTAGGAAAGGATAGAAGGGTGCAATGTGAGCTGTATGGCAAACCGAAATACATTAAAAGCAAAACAAAACTAGAGCAGTGTGATGCCTATTGCTTCCAAAGCCTATTTTAGGTAATATGTGTGATGACAGATAGAAATTATGCCACACCAATGTTTGGTTCTTAGTCTAGGGAAAGCCTATTACACATATTCACATTGATTTCAAAGTTGGGACTTCAGAACCTCATTAGATGTTAATGGGTAATAGGAGACAATTCAATCATTCAGTACCTAGCAGTGCTGTAAGGCTTCAAGGTCTTGAGTAGCCTCTAGCCACATATGGCTATTAGGCTCTTTAAAGGAGAACAGTGTGATGCACAAATTAATTTTAAATTTTTCTTTAACTTAATACTTTAAATTTCAAACCTTGATGCTTAATTCCATTTTTGGAAAATATTTAAGTACTTTTGGAACAACAGATATGTGAATATGTTTTTTCAATTATAAATTTTAACAAATCTAAATTTAGATTAAGTATTTCTTGGAAATGTAGTTCCCTAAATAAAGTGTGTAGTATATGAAAAAACATGCTGGCTTATGAAGATTTAGTTGGAAAAAATAATGTAAGATATTCATTAATATAGCTTTGCTAATTAGGTCTTCAAATGATAATATTTTTGATATTATGGATTAAAGAAAATGTGTTCTTTTAATTATTTTTATTAGTTTATTTGCCATTTAAAAATATAGTTTCAAAGTTTAAAATTATGAAATGTGGCTTGCATTATATTTCTTAGACCAAACATTTTTGGTGGCTTTTAGCCTCTGATATTTTACTGTCACAAAAATCAAACAACCCAACAAAGTTAGTAGACCATAGTCTTTCATTTTTTTCAACAGTGATGGAATTAAGCTCAGAAAAGTTATTTTAAGTCTGTCAAGGATTGTAGAGCTTATGTCTTTCAAGGATTGTAGAGCTTATGCAGCAAAGCCAAGATTCTAATGCAGGCCTGGGAGATTCCATGTTTTGTTTTTTTTTTCCTTTTTCTCACTCTGACATATATATATATATATATATATATATATATATATATATATATATATTTTTTTTTTTTTTAAAGAAGCCAGGTGAGAGTACAGGCTTCCCCTTGATTCTTCATAATCTATAAAGCTTTAATAACGAAGTAAGACTGAAGTAAAAATACCTCTTCAAATGTCAATAGGAAGAATACCTGCAAAATAAGTGAATAAACCTTATTCTAGTGGACAAATGGAGCTTTTGCAATTAATTCTAAGACGTGTGTGTGTGTGTGTGTGTGTGTGTGTGTGTGTGTGTGTGTGTGTATGCCAGTCCTGGGTCTTGAACTAAGTTATGGGGCCTGTCCCTGAACTTTTTTTTTTCTTCAGTGATCCTCTTTTCAAGAATTTATTTCACCTATTAAACCACATAGCAATGTTTTAAATACTGGCATATTCCCTAATAAGATAAAGCAAAGACAGAAAAAAGTTTATCTTAGGAGAAACAAGAAATACCATCACTTTAGACTCCAAACATTATTGCACTCCCATAATTTGACAAAGCAGTCATGAAATAATCTGCAAACTAGTTCTAACAGACAAATAACACCTTTAAGCAGACATGACTGTCCTAAATTGTTTATTAGGTAAGGAGCTGGAGAGTATTGCGCTGTCTCCACGCTGCTCGGCGAGAACCACAGATAGTGTGGTGGAACTTGTGGCCCTTTCCAAGGCCACGACTCTTGCGGCCTGCAGAGGTCAGCCCACGCATTTCTCTGTGCTTGTGGACTGGTTTGGTGATCCACTGGGTGTCAGGATTTCTGCTGATGGCCTTGTGGAATGGATCAATGAGGATAACCTCAAAGAATTTGTATGTAGAATCTTCACCAACCCAGTAAGAATTCAGGACTCTCAGAGCTCCACAGTGATGCCCAGCCCTCTCCTCAGCAACAGACTGAAGGCTACGAGCAAATTTGGGCTGGTTAACACCATGATGGACAGGCTTGCCATAAGTCGCACCTTTAGGAACCGGGCGTTTGCGGCCACCGCGGCGCACACGAATCCTGTATATGACGTAACCTTGCTTGGCTTAGTATCCCAGGCGGCGCGCCTTATCTGGCCGGGTGGGGCGGCCCCGCCCGGTGCAGGGCTGAGAGCTGGCGGTACTGCCAGCAGCAGACTCTCAGAAGAAAATGCATCACATCTGACTGCTTCTTCCTCCATAGCTCCTGGATGTACTTGTAGGCACCCATCTCGGCTTACCTGATGGCTGCCGCCAGACGGAAAAAAAAGCCTGTCCCTGAACTTTTATGCTCAAGGCTAGCACTTTACCACTTGAGCCACCACTTCACTTTTTGTTGGTTAATTAGAGATAAGACTAATGGGTTTACCTGCTTGGACTGGTTTAAAATCACAATCCTCAGACCTCAGCCACCTGAGTAGTTAAGGTTATAGGCATGAGCCACTTTTGGCTCTAAAATTCTTTTTAAAACGTTACAGAGCAAATTTGTTTAGCCAAAGGGCTAAGAGTATGTAGCTTAATATTTTGGATTATATTTGAAATTATGGGACTATCCTGAGACCTAGCTGCTTCTCCCCCTGCCCAATATACGTACTCTTTATTTAATAAACATATGGTTGATTTATCATTGGTAATTCTCAAATCATATTCATCATATTAACAATATTCAATATGTGATTATCAAAAAGTAATGCTGCAAGTCATCCCTAAGCACTAATTTTTTATGTAATTAATTAAAAATCAGTTTATTCCCTACTTGCACACTCAAAGTATTACACATCTGGCATAGAGTTGATGTGAGAGCAACTAGACCCTAAGTTGAAGAAGAGCAGCAAAGCGTACTTTGTAGATTCACAAGCTCACTTCCTCAAGTGAGGGAAAGATGCATGCAGAGTGCCAGATAATCATTTCTACTACAGTGGAGGAGCCAGAGCATGCCTGAAAAAGCAGACTCACCTACAGGAGCCTTGCTTCTTTCTCCTACACTATCTTCTATGCATGGATCATGGCAGGATTAGTCAGGCAGAACTAAAATGACAGTTCACTTGGAGAAGATTGTCAGTGCTTGTGACAGAAACAGAAATGGGTCACTTGAGGACAGCAGATCCTCCTTCTCTAGATGGCCCTTGAGGCCATCAGTCTTGGCTCTGTTCCCTTTGCCATCATTTGGTGAGAGGAAAAAGTTTTCCCGCCAAGACCACATGGTTGGCATTCTCTGTGTAGCCCTCTCCTCAGCCTGCCCTCCCCCACCCAGTTCTTCCATTCAACAGAGAGCAGACCTGCTGGAGTGCTTTGCTATTTTTACTTCTCTGGGAGGAGATCTCAGGTTACAAATTATATTCCGATGAGGTAAGTTACAGGTACATAGACTCATGTTTCTAATTTAGCTTGGCACTGGTTTTGAACATTAAACAGTCTCTCTCCCCAGCTCTCCATTTTTCCACTTTTCCTCCCATCTTTGGCATCTCATATCATGCAGTTTCTGGGGGTCACTGTCCTTTTCTGCTGGACTCCTCCAAGTTTGAGACTGTGTAGAGTGGACAATCAGAGTTAAGTTTCACCTGGGATACACAGTTCTCTCCTTACTTCCAATGCATTCAGCTGTGGCTGTACACATACAGACACAGAAACACACACACATTCACTCTCATATGAGGTGAATATTTGTAATATATTTTTAGAGATTTCCAATTGCTTTCACACATATTGTCACAGTTAAGCCTTGTAATAACTTAGGAAGGTTGGCATTTTTGTAATTAACTACAGTTTGCAAGTGAGAAAATTAGAACTCAGAGAGGTTAATGATATGGCTAGGATTCCTTGAACCAGATGAGCTACACAAGTGATGGCTGATTAAGAACACACTTCTGGGAATGTGGCCGAGTGTAGAGTGGTGGAGTGCTTGCCTGGTATGCATAAAGCACTGGAAAAAACACCATAGAAAAAGCTGGAAGTGGCGCTGTGGCTCAAGTGGTAGAGTGCTAGCCTTGAGCAAAAAAAAGCCAGGGACAGTGCTGAGGCCCTGAGTTCAAGCCCCAGGAATGGCAAACAACAACAACAAAAAAAACCCCCAAAAAACCAAAATACCCATACTTCTGTCTGGAGGTCTTTTCCTCAAGTCCTCAGTCTGGAAAAGCAGAAAATTTCCATCCTTTTCTACCTTCTCATTTTGCTTTCCTTTTCCTTTCCTTTCTTTTCATCTGTTTTTCTATGCCTGGGCCTCAGGCCAATCTCTTGAATTTGAGGTTGAAATAAGTCTCCTAAAGCCACTTGTATGACAAGTATGCTGAATTTTTTCTGCATTCTGTCTTATGAGTTTGAAACTTCAGTGTGAATTTAATTAGAATGGAAGTGTTAGGGAATAGGGGACACCAGAATTAGATTAAAATAAACAGGAGTTATTAAGAATCAGAACCCAAATGCCTGCTTATTTCCGTTTCTTAAAAGCTTAAGGTGTCTGTGCACTCAGTTAGCATTCAAACAATATGTCAGTCTTAGCTTTAATAAGACATTATGGGGACTTCAAATACTTACATGGCCCCATACCTCTCTTTAGGGAGTTTATAATAGAAAAAACTAACAGAACAATTGAAAATAAAATACTACCATTCCCCATCAAGATGTTTGCTTCATATGTGGCAACCTGCATTTCACCTAAGGGCAGAAATAGCCATAATTTGAATATATGGTTTTTAATTGTGCCTCTTATATATTAAATAGGCTTATTATCTGTTTTGATATAGATACTCGTGCACATGCACTGAGAGTAAATACCTCAGTGTTTACTCTAAGTGCCTGTGCTCTTTGACAGTAAGACTGTGAGCTGTAAAGGTAGGAACAGTTGCTCTTATTTATTTACTTATTCTTTATGTATCTTTGATAATATCATACACATCAGTATAGACAAGCATAACACAACAGAAAGATCATGGATTGATGAATCACTTCAAATATTTCTTACCTATATTTTCTTGTCTGCAAAATGGGGATTTTAACATAAACTTGTATTTCAGGAAGGAACATTAAGTAAGATAGTCTCTAAGATGCAGCTAGAATGGAGCTATTAGATAGTGTGCAATGAAAATTAGCATCTGTTTAATTTTTTTATTTTTTGTTTTCCTTATTTATTGTCAAAGTGATGTATGAGAGGTTACAGTTTCATATGTTAGGCATTGGATTCATTTCTTGTACTGTTTGTTACCTCCTCCTTCATTCCCCCCTCCCCTCACCCTCTTTCCCTCTCCCTCCATGAGTTGTTCAGTTGTTTTACACCAAACATTTTTGCAAGTATTGATTTTGTAGTCGTTAGACCTTTTATCCTGTGTCTTTCGATTTTGGTATTCTCTTTCACTTTCCTAGTTCTAATACCAGTGTATACAGTTTCCAGTGTACTCAGATAAGATACAGTGATAGTGCCGGTACAACCACAGGAAGGGGATACAAGAGTATCATCAACAATAGAAGCTACAGTTTCACATGGCATGTTGAAAGTAATTACAACAGTGAAATAACAGTTGTTTTCATAACATGGAGTTCACGGCCATACCACCCTGAATGCGCCTGATCTCATCTGTTTCATTTTTATAAAAGAATATGTGTAGCTAGGTGCTGGTGGCTCACAGCTCTAGCAACTCACAAGGCTGAGATCTGAGGACTGTGGCTTCAAGAAGCCTTGGATTAACTGAAAGGGAATACCAAAATCGAGAGACACAGGGTAAAAAAGACAAACAATTACAAAAGCAATACTTGCAAAACTGTTTAGTGTAAATCTACTGAACAACTCATGGGGGGGGAAGGGAAAGGGGTAGGGGGCGGGGGGAATGAGGGGCGAGGTAACAAACAGTACAAGAAATGTATCCAAAGCCTAATGTATGAAACTGTAACCGCTCTGTATATCAGTTCGACAATAAAAAACAAATAAATAAATTATATAAAAAAAAGAAGCCTTGGGTTTCCCGGGCTGGAAAAGTTCCTGAGACTTATCACCAATTAACCAGCAAAAAGCTGGAAGTGATGTCATGGCTGAAGTATCCAAGCTCCAGCCTTGAGGGAAAAAAAAAACAAATATATTTTGTAGGCCCTGAGTTCTAACCCCAGGGTGGGAACCAGGAAAAAAAAGGTATATCTGTATCTCCACATGATTTTTCATTTGACTACACTGCTGTCTTTAAATCAGTCTCATTTTCTTTGTATTTCCCTGACACACACTGAATCTTTTTCAGGTGAATGAAGCAATACAGAGCAATGATGAAAGAGTTATAATGATATTTGTCATTGATGACTCTTCTTTTTCTATCATAAGTCATGTGATATTTGGGAAAAAGGAGTGGTTGCATGTTTGAAAATGAGAATTTAATGAACAACTCCAAAAAGTACCAAGATACAGAGAATCAAGTGGAGAAACAGATCTAAAATAACGGAATCTTATTTTCTACTTGCCATCTTTCTTTTCCTCTTTGAGTCCTTGGAAACTTTGAAAGGAAATTTTAGGCATAAATAACTTCAGTACTGAGTTGTTGCTTAGCATCATTGTTGGTGAAATCCTCATCCAGACTGATTCATATCTTCCTAGTAAAAAGAAAGAATTGGGTAGGTCTCATTCTCATTAATTCACTCATTACATTTTTCCCTTATAATAAAGCCCAGGGTAGATTCACAGTGTGAGACTTTTAGTGTTGATAATAGTTGATTTACCATTTTTCTCATATGATGTATCTTTTTTGAGGTACCATTTATGTGTGATAAATTTTCCCACTTCAAATATGCAGTTTGACCATACTGGACAGTGGTACAAAGGTACATAATCAATATAATCTTCAACTGACTTCTATCAGTTCAAATCATTTTCACATGCCATTTTGCTAATCATTACTTTTCCAAAGTCTAACTTATAAACAACCACTGACCTGCTCCATCTCATTTTTGGGTCTGGTTTCGCTCATTGACCATGTTGCTTTTATGATTCATCTGTGCTAATCCATGTACAGATAGCTGTTTCCATTTTATTGCTAAATATATTTTCCAGTATATTTATCTGATGGGTAAGTTTCTTTATCTATGTAGCAGTTCAGTGATATTTGTACAGTTTCAATGGTGGTATTATTAATAATGCTGATTAAGCATTTGTATACAGTTATATATATATAAATATATGTATATATATGTATACATATATATGTATACATATATATATATATACATTTACCTCAGATAAGATTCTACAAGAGGGGAGCTGAATCGCAAAGTAAATGTACATTCAACTTTATAAGATACTGCCAAATTCTTTTTCAAAGTTATCACTGTGGAGATGTAATATGAGTACTGCTTGTTCTATATCCTCATCAATACTTCAGGTTGTATATGTCTTTAATTTTTGTTTATCTAGTGAGTGTATAAAGACATTTCATTTTTTTCCTGATGCATATTAGAGTGATTATTCACATATTAATGGGTATTTGTTCATCTTCTTTTGTGACAGGTTGGTTCAAATATTTTCCTCATAAAAATAATCTTAGTGTTACTTCTCATTAAATTGGAAGTGTTCCTTATACAGTACATTACAGTACATGTTTTATATTTTCTACCAGTTTGCCTTTTTTGCTCTCTTAATCTTAGTTTGGTTTTTTTTTTTTTTAGAGAGAGAGCACATGTTTTTAATTTGGAGGCAGGTTATTTAATCATTCTTTTTCTTTTGTATTTGGTGCTCTTTGGGACCTATTTAAGAAATATTTCTTTTTCTCACAAATATTTCTTTTACTATTTTTTCTTTTAGAAACTATTGGTTCACCTTTTATTTTTGTCTAATCCTTTTTGATGATTTATTTCAAGTTACTTCTTGTATGTGTTGCAGAAAATAAATGCCTGCTTTCATTTCTTTTTCCTTATGAGAAAACAATATAGTTCCTCCAGTATAATTTTTAAATAAAAACACTTCCCAGTTGAATTATCTTGGAGCAGTTGTTAAAAACTTTGTTGATATTATGAGCACCTGTTCTGAGTTATTTCCTGTTGATCTGTGTGTCTATCCATAGGCCTTTATTGTGGAACATTATAGTAAGTTCTAAATATCAGACAGTTTATGTATCGACATCCTATTCTTTTTTAAAACAAATTCCTATTCTACATATTTTGCCTGCCCATGTATATTGTAGGACCAGCTTATTACTTTCTTCCATACTACTTGCTAGGATATAAAGATTGGTTTATTAAAATGTAATATGATTCTTGATATGCTTGCTTGGGTTTAAGCCTGCCTTTTTGTGATTCACTTTCTATTTGTATGGTTTGCATTTACTTCCTAGTTTCTTCTTTCCAGCTTGTGAAGATAATGGGATTTTTTGCCTAGGCTGATTTTGCATGACGATCTTTACATCGCTTTCTCCTGAATAGCTAGGATTACAGGTGTGGGCATCAGCACCCTGAATGAATTTTACTTATTTTTATTGGGGTTGCAATATTGTTTCTTAGCTATTCAAGATGTCATCATGGAAGAAAATGATTATCTTAGAATAAAAAAGTTAACTTTAAAAAGACACCACTAAAATGTCAATGGTTAGTCACAGACTGAAAGAAATTTTAAAATGTGTATGTAGCAAAAAACTTACACCAAAAATTATAATTTAAAAGATGTTGTAATTCTTCTGACTCTATAGTAAAAAGAAAAGACCTAATAGAAAATTGGAAAATGAAGATATACAAATGGCCAAAACCAAAAGGGAATGCTACTACACTGTTGGTGGGAGTGTAAACTTGTTCAACCACTCTGGAAAGCAGTATGGAGATTCTTCAAAAGGCTAACATAGATCTTCCCTATGACGCAGCAATCCCACTTCTGGACATTTACCCAAAGGATCACAAACGAGGCCATAATAAAGCTACCAGCATAACCATGTTCATTACAACATTATTTACCATAGCTAAACTATGAAACCACCCCAAGTGCCCCTCAGTAGATGAATGGATAAATAAAATGTGCTATATATAAGCAATGGAATCCCATGCATCTATCATGCTTCCTAAGGAAATAGAAAGACTTGGAAAAAAATCATATTAAGTGATGTGAGCCAGACCCAAAGAAACATAGATTCCATGTTTTTCCTCATTGATAATAATGGGTATATGTCTAGGATACTCCTAGAAAAGGATCACAATGGCTCAATAGCTATGTACATATGATCATGTAAGATGATACTAAGTGAAATGATGTGGAAACAAGAGGTCTTTCATTGTTATTCTTATTTTTAATGTACCATGTGAAATTATTTCTTTTTTCTTTTCTATGGTTTATCCCCTGTTGTCACTGTATTTGATTTCATTACCCTGGCTGTTGTGTGTGTGTGTGTGAGTGTGTATGTGTGTGTGTATATGTATATATACATATATATATATGTCTGAATTAGGGAAGGGAAGGAGAACATCAAAATGGCAAGACAAAGGATAAATGGTGAACCAATGCAACAGTGACACTCACAAGACAATATGTTGGGAATTAACTATACAACTTAGGGGGCCATATTGGGAAGGAGGGAAGGTGGGAGTAAAATGAAGGAGGGAGTAACTAATATGAGAAGAAATGTACTCACTACCTTACTTATGTAACTATAATCACTCTGTACATCACCTTGACAATAAAATTAAATTTAAAGGAAAGAATGGTCAACAAACATATGGAATTATGATTGGTATCATCAGGGAAATAGGAACAGAAAATCAACATCAAAAATGCAGTAGATTTTAGACTCACTAGGAAGGTCAATATTAAAAAGACTGACAATGCTGAAGGCTGACCTAAAAGTAGAGTAACCGGAACTCTTATAATTGTTTGTCAGAATGTAAAATGGTATAAGCATGCTAGAAAAAGTAATAACAATTCCTTAAAAAAACCTAAGGCTAAAGCTTATCTAAGATTAAAAATTGTACAACTGAGACTTTCCCCAAGATAAATAAAAATATGTGTCAATGAAAGTTTATTATAAATGACCAGAGCAGCATTATTCATAATAGCCCCAAATTGACATTGTTCAGGTAACCCTCAATAGAATGTCTAAGAAAATTTGGCATATTCATACATTGTAATGCTGCTTGTCCATAATTATTGAACATGACATGGAAGAGTCTTAAAATATGCTCAGCCAAAGAATATTTATTTTAAGATTCCATTTATATAAAATTCTAATTAAACAGGCCAAACCATTTTGTGATGGAAAATCAAAACAGAGTTTGCCCAAGGAAGTAGATTGTATGTGGAAATAGACTCAGATAGGCCATAAGGGAACTTCCTGTGGAAGTAGTATTTTCTATCCTGATAGAAACTTGAATCATAAAACTCTCTACTATTTGGCAAAATGACATGAGGTACTTATGATTTAGACATTGTGTGTAAATTTTATGTCTAAAGAACTCAACAAAAATGTCTTGGTCATGGGGCTATGTTTCTTGTAGGATAGTCCTAGCAGAGGATCACAATAGCTCAATAGCTATATACATATGACTATATAAGATTATGCTAATTGAAATGAACTCCAAGATATGGGAATGAGGTTTGTCTTTGTTGGTTTTAATGTACTGTGTGAAGTTATTTCTTTTGTGTTTGTTTCCCTCTTTGGTTTGGCTCCTGTTGTCACTGTTTTTTATTTTGGTACCCTGTGTCTTGTATATATGAAGGGGAACAACATAATGATGAGACAAAGGACAAAGAATGAACTGATGCAACAATGATACTCATAAGACAATGTGTTAGAAATGAACTGTACAACTCTGGGTAGTGGGAAGAAGGAAAAGTGGGAGAAATAATGAGGGAGGTGTAACAAGTATGACAAGAAATGTTCCCACTACTGTATGTATATAACTCATTACCCTACATATGTAATCTACATATGTAAAGTTAAATTAAAACATTAAACCTGTAAGAGAGGTCATCATTCAAAAACATTAAAATCATTATTAAATAAAAATATTAGTTAATATATTATTTGGTGATATTAAGGAATTACTGCTAATTTTAAATTTATGTTAATTGATAGTATTGTTCAAAATTCTTCTGTATGACAAACAGCTATAAAACAGCAGTGGCACATAGGATTAAATGTTTTTTTCTTAACACAGACTTGCATTGAGTGGCTGTGCTTCAAACTATGGACTTGTGAGTTGGCTGGGATAGCTATAAGTATCATGTTGGGTCCAGGATTTCTACATGTGCTTCTTACTCTCGGACAAACTAGTCATTATTGAAGCATCTCTTGTAAAATCCTGAATATGAGAGCTTAAATTGAATCGTAAGGTGTTTTTTTTTCTTAAGCTTGGTGTAAGTCATGTCCACAAACATCTAGCTGATAAAAGATTTGATAAACTCTATTTGCCAAACCCAAATTCTAGGAGTTGGGAAATACTTGATTATAAGGCAGGGTATGAGTGATAAGTCCTAATATGGTGATGTGTGTTTGTGGCAAATTATGACCATTAATTCAAACTACCAGGGAGTGGCTGTAGTATTTATGGAATTTCAAAGAGTTTGAAGAGTATTTTGGGAAATATGCACTACATTACTTATTGATTAAATTATATATATGTATGTGTGTATATAGGGAGAGAATTTATACTAATATAATCTGAAAATAAGAAGGGAGCAGTGGATAGAGTCATGGGAAAAATGTATTGGCTGGGAATCTACCATGATTGAAATTGGGTGTGTGTGTATCAGAGGATTCATTATACCATTCTTTCTACTTTTTTATATATTTGAAGTTTTCTATAAAGTATCTTATGTGAGAAAATATAAATTGATCTTATGTATGAGGAAACTGAGGTTCTTGGAGAGTGTGTTGTTTATGCTGTGATAAGATAGTGAGTAAAGCTAGGATCCAGACCAGTATTTTCCAGTTAATGTGGCATTCAGTCATATTTACTTAATACTAGGCTTTGGGCAGAGAGTCATAGATAAATTCATAAATTGTGTCCTCAAACCCCTACTTTAGTGGGTCAATGTGTATCTTAACAGTTTGATTGGAAGGGTGGGAGTATGCTCAAATGTTATAACGGAGGTATACACAAAACACATGGGGATATAGGATGACAGTGGTTCCCTTAAATAAGTCTGAGAAACAAGAGAAGGCTTCATGGATGAGTGAGGCTTTAGACAAAGAATTACAGTACTATTGGATAATCCAGAGGTTGGATCTCTGGGGAGAAGAGATCTCTAAGGGGAAGCAGCTTGCAAAAAGGCATTGAATAAGAGAGAAAGGCATTAAGTAATACCCTGCTTTGGGGAACTCATGCCAGATAAAGGCTACCTGTGATGTCTATGTGTGTATTTAGGGATTTCGAGGAGAAAGGGTGGAGGCATTGAAGCTGGGCTTATATAGGCTGCAAATAGTTGAGAGTTAATTTTTTGGATCAATATTTCTTGATTAATGATAAGAATTACCTGAGGTGCTTGTAAACCTATAGCACCTTCAGTGCTGACTCTGATCTAATAAACTGGTACCTGTAGAGGTAAGACAAGTTTAGAAAACGTGACTACATGAGCTACAGAAGAATTCAAAGCTGAGGAAGGGTGTAATAATTGCATGTTAGAACAGACAGCAACACAGAGCTTAAATTGGTCGAAAGTGACTGGGAGAGAGTGAGGGAATAGAATACACTGTATGAGAGGAAATGCACTCATTACCTGACTCATGTAATTGTAATCCCTCTGTACATCACCTCTATAATAACAATAAAGTAAATTAATTATTAAAAATAGTGAAAAGTAGGTGCATAAAGCCAGAGTCAGGAAGATGAATTAGAGGGCTGCTGCAAGAGGCAACAGGAGACATAGTGAGTTACTGAACCATGACAGAAGCAACAGTAACTGAGAATAACGCATGCTACTGGGTGAGGTTGGTAGCTGCCATGAAAAGTACCAGTAGAGAATGAGAGGAGGATTCCTCTTTCAATGTCTGTCTCTAACTGTAATAGTACTGAGCGCAAAGATTCAGGATGAGGTGGTAGAACAGGGTCGACCATGAACTCACTTTGAGTTTTGTGAAAATTGAGTATTTTTTGGACATACATAGAGAGAAATATCTAGAGGACAAGTCCTGAGCTCAAGAATAGGATCTGAACTAGAGATAGAGCTTTAGGAAGTGTCAATATGGTGTGAGAGAAAATTGTAGGTTTGTACTGTTCCTCAGGTACATCATGTAGGCTGAAGATAAAAGAAGTGAATCTGGGAAAGCAGTACCATGGAAAAGAGAACAAATATGAGTGCTGTTATCAAAGTAGAAAACAGCATTTGTGGGGGGGGATGGTGGAGCTACCTAATTAAGAATCTTGGTTTTAAGAATCTTTGGCTTCTTGACAAGCATATGTTTGAGATAATTAATATGAAAATGCTTTTAGTCTATTGGTTGAAAATTCATGACTAGACACTCATTGTTATTCTAGTCATTTGAAGTGAATTTGTATGAAAGAGTGGAGATGTGACTATAACATGTTTAAAAGAACAAGTATTGATTTTATTCATTGGGCACTCAAGTTCCTGAGGTATCTCTTTCTTATGCTGGTCATTTATATGTTTATGCACATCAGGAGGGAGACCTTGAAAAAGCTGTTATAAAATTTAAAACTAATTATATACTGCAGATTCATCAGGTCTTTACTGTTTTCCATATCAGAACTTTGAAAGGATATTGATAGACTACTAAATGTGAATTTTGAGACATTCTGTCAAGAAAAGACATATGCTAATATTAATATTTTTTCCTCCATGATTAATTTGTTTCCTTTTCAAGAGTTCTTGGGCTTCTGTAATAGATCATTGAAGGCCTATCTGTTTATGCTAAAGTCCAATTTTGTATTTTATCTGTTTATATAATAACTAAAGTACTTCTCTTTGAACTCTTTGTTTGATTACATATTGAATTTTATTTCAGTGAAACTGAGAGCATTTATTACATTTCTTCAACTCTATGTAACTCAGCTGAGATGAAGCATGATTTATAAAAAGAACTGGTTCTTAAATTCTATTCTGAAACTTGTTGACACCAGCCTCTGTCCTTCTTCTCTCCCTTTTTGAACTGTGAATTTTAGAACATTTTAGGCTCACAAGAATTATGAGAAATAAATGAAATGCAGATGAGATTTTAGCTATATTAGTTCCAAAACTTTTATTGTCTAAGTAGAGAAACTCTTTTAGGTAAGGAACTAGAGAAGTAGATTTTAGAATATGATCCCTATGGGAAGATCAGAGATTTCCCCTGTTTGTCTGGTCCCTACTTACCTGCTAATGCAGGCTGGACTAACCTCAACACTGTCATCTGAACATTTTTTTCTGTCTCCTATCCCAGTCCCTTGCCAATTTGGGGTCCAAATCTTAGCTCCTAAGGTGAGAGTATTAGGAAGTACTGTCTTAGTGGGTGTGATTATCCTCACAAATAGGGTTGTTGCCTTTACAAAAGAGTTCTCAAATAGCTTCCTTGAACTTCCATGTGAGAACCCATCAACAATGAGCCAGACCTTGAATTTCACCTTTATCTTGGACTTTCCAGCCTCTAAAACATTGAGAAATGGATTTCAGTTTGTAAGCTACCCAGTTAATGGTACTTTGTTATAGCATCTCAAATTAATTAAATGAATTTGGCAAGATAATTTTTGTTTTGCCTTCAGATACACTTAATGTACCTCTCTGGACATGTTTCCTTATCTCTCAGACCATATCCTCAGATCTCAAGACTGAAGCATTTCTAGTGCAGAGACTCCCAAGCCTAATTCTGAAGTCTTGAGTTTTTCTTCTCTGGTTCATCCAGAGGACAGAGGGAACATCCTCTTGAGGATGCATGGCAGTACATGGGTATGGATAGAGGTTTGGCCAAAGGCAGATGTTTTCAGAGGACTATGCATGGCATTGACATTTCACACTATATATTAACATGTGACCCCATGAAGCTCTTTGCTAGCTATGTCAGGTAGAGCTGAAATGAGAAGAACAGAAGGTAGGTGTTAGGCCAAGATAAGACATGTGTGGAATTGAGGGTTTCAGAGCTCTTTATTCAAGTCCTGAGTTTATAGTTCATTCTGAATGAATATTTTAAAGCTACACATAGGAAACACAGTTTATGAAATGGTTAGTTATGAACTTGATTTTAAAATTTAATTCTAGTGTGAAGAGGCCACACTGTACCCAGGTGATTTTGTATACACAGAAATAAATCATTTACCTCATATTTAGCAGCAAGAGATTTAGGTCTATATGACTGTATTGTGACTTGAACTCCATTTCCTTCTTGAAGAGTAGCCCACAGAGAAGAAGCCTTGACAACTCTTTACGATTATTCCCTCCCCAAGCGGCTTGGCTCCCATCTCATCCTCCCTGGGCTTTGGCTGACTTTATTGAGGTAGATATGCTTGTAATCAAGATGCGGAGAACTGCTTAACTCTAAATAACATAGATATGTTGAACATTTCCATGTCCATAACTTCATAGAGTTGAGATGATATGCTTATTAGACACACAGAACATGGGGAAATAAGGGTTAGAATGTAGATATCTTTGACTCCAATTTTCTTTTTTCCCTTGCTTAGGGATTTCTGTTCCCATGTCATATTCCTCAGCGTATCCATTACACATAGAAGCCACTATCTATAGTGCTCTTAATTTTGAGCTTTGCATTTTTCACTTTGGGCCATTCTCCTTGAGAAATAACTCTATGCCTAAGCTAGATCTCCTCCTACTCTAGATTTTGCCTTCTTAGTTTGTCTTTCTTCTCTGTTGGCCAAAAGATGACTTGTAGTGCATCCATATAATTTGGCTGCTGTCTGTGATTGAAATTTCTCTTCCATTTTGGCCTGAATTTCACTGGAAAAGTGCAATTGTTTCCTAATCAGAGTTCTTTTATTGCCATACTGAGAAAGATAATTGGATGCACTGAATGCACTAGAATAGAAAATACAAAAGAAATGCCTAGTGTGTTAACATGAAACTTATAACCTAGGCACATATACAATGTAAACTTATCTATTTCTTTAAAAAAATACCTTTTTAGCATTTTATAAACATTATGGGGCTTTTACAAGTCATGAAATTCAGTGTTCATATGAAAGCAATTGAGTTCATTGTCAGAAGCCAATGATCCCAGTATACCACTGAGAATTATTTAGGTTTCAGTAAAAAGTTTCTTGGTCTGTATTAACTTTGTTGATTAGGGAATTATTGTATGAGGGAAAAATCAGGGACTGATAACAGATTGGGCCAGTTGATGTCTGTATCCATGACCTAAGAGAACATTCTGGCTCCTTCTAGCCTGGCTGGGGTTTTGCACATTTATACACCAGTTGTGTCAATAGGAAAGGTGGAGAATGGTTCAGGGCCAGAGCAGGAAAGTCACAACTAGCTGATGTAAATCAAAGAGTCTTATTCATTGCTTTCATTGTTCATCCTTGCGTTTACTCAGCAAACATGCATTGAATAGGTTTTTAGTGTTATTTAGTTCAAGTTTATATCATGATGTTACATAATGCTCACAACATTCTTATTATCTCCTAACCCAGGCTCAGAACAATTACAAAAAGACCTAGTCTGTAGATATAAGAGAAGGTCAAATAGGATTCAAAGCCATGTTTTCCTCCTTAAGGATTCTTTCCCTATACTGAGGCTTAGTGAGGTATTACCTAAAAAAACAAATAAATGGAAAATATGAGTATCAATCAACTTTTGTTATTAAAAATGTTTGTCTAGAACTTCCCTTTCTATCTAATCAAATATCCTGGTCAATTTCCCTTCAAGTGACATTAAGACATTCAAATTTTAACTTTTATAGTTAAGGACATTAATTTTATTGAAATTATGTTTCGCAGGAAATTTGATAAAGATGAGGCACACATAAAATATGCAAGTTATAGCTTTGTAGAAGCTATATAAAGGCATGGATTTTATTTTAGATTTTTTTCAGTTATTATCTTCACCTAATTTATTACTAAAGGCCTCAATTTCATTAACAATCGCTTTTAGAAAAATAATAAAATTATATATAAGTATATACAGATAGAGATATGTTTTCAAAATCTAGTCAATCTAATTCTAAAGTGTCTAAAACAATAGTAGCCAAGAAATTGCTGAAAATGATAATAACAGGAGGTTATCAGCCCCAGCAAGTATTAAAATCTATTATAAATCTACAATAATTACAACATCAGAATAATGGAATGTAATATAGATCAATCAATGGTGAAACATAAAAGCTATAAACCAAAATATATGAAATAATTTAGTACATAATAAATGTGGTATTGAAAAATCTGAGATAAGTATTAAATGGTGCTGAGACAACCAGGCAATCAGTTCACATAAAAGGAAATTTATATGGTTCTTAAACATATGGAAAGATGACCAGCCTCACTTATAGTAAGAGAAATGTGTATTAAAACAATAAAGTAAACTTAGCAAAGATACTTAAACATGAACAAGGGTTTTGAGAACCAACACTCTCATACCCTGTTAGTGGGAGTTATAAATTGTGTCCATCTTCTATGGGAAATTTATTTAGATGGATCCACATTTATGATGAACACACCATTTTACCTAGGAGTTTGATTTCCAGGTTTATATAATCCCTTTAGATGGTACACGAACTCTTGCTTAACATTACTTTTTCCAACTGATGAAGATAAGTGATATTAATATTTTATATACATGGTTTCATGCCATCTCAGTTTTATACATAGCCATATGGTTGTATTAAGTCTAAAACTAAAAAAAGATTTTTTTCTATTTAATTTTTATTTAAATATAATTTTAGTGTGCACAATTTCATTTTTCATTTTCTTCTACAAAGCCTAGTTTGGGGAGGGAGTCAGATCTTCAGATCTCCAATATAGTTTTCAATGAACCACTTTGGCTATTATCCTTTTCATTTCATGTTTGCTCTTCTTAATTACGAATTAAAATAAACAGCTGATGTTTTTTATTTGTAATGAGGCTATTCCATGAGAAATTCCTCTTTGGTATGTACTAACTACGGTCAGGTCACTAGTGGCAATTTGAAAGCAAAAATCAGCCTATCTTCAGCTGTAAAATAGCAGGGTCAAAATACTCCATTGAGAGACAATATTCTACTTTAAACTTGAATGTTGTTATGAAAGTCATCTAAATCAGTTTTCCTTTCTTTCCGAGGCTCTTGCATGTCTATTTCTTGTATGAGCTGTGTGTAAATAGGCATTTGGAAAAGAGACAAATGATTATTTTCCAGATTAAAGTGTGGTGGTCTGTGCAGTTTTCAGAAAGCTGTAGCTTCGAAGGTCTCTTAGCAAACCAGATCCTGAATAGTGTTCAAAGTAAACAGCAACTCTTCTTTAACTGCTGAGATGATGGAGGCTCTTGTTATCACTAGACATCTAATCAATGATAAGAAAGTTTGATATGAAAGGATAGACATTGACAAAGTTTGATTAAAGTAGACATTTTCTTCTTCTTTTTTTTTTTTTTTTTTTTTTTTGGCCAGTCCTGGGGCTTGGACTCCGGGCCTGAGCATGGTCCCTGGCTTCTTTTTGCTCAAGGCTAGCACTCTACTACTTGAGCCACAGCACCACTTCTGGCTTTTGCTGTTTATGTGGTACTGAGGGATTGAACCCAGGTCTTCATGCTTGCAAAGCAGCACTCTACCACTAAGCCACATTCCCAGCCCCCTCCCCTTTTTTTGTCTTTTCTAGATCAAAAAACTTAGAGTTGAAATAATTGGTTTGTCCAGAAAAATTAGGCACACAAATTTACTCAATGTATTAATTATTTCATTCAACACCGTTTATTGAGTGCCTACTTTGCAACCAGGCTTTAGGCCATGCGGGAGTTGAATTTACAAAGATAAGTAAGACATGTCTCTGCATATCAAAGGACACTGGCATTTATTTAATCCCAACATTTTCCTATTGCTTTGCCAGGTAGGTAGATGGAAATGAATGTGGTTATTTTGTTAGATCTTTTATATAGAGCCCTGGGACAATTAAAGACTTCAGCTTTGGAAAGCAGCTTAAGACGTGTGTGTGTGTGTGTGTGCGTGTGTGTGTGTGTGTGTGTGTGTGTGTGTGTGTGTTTTAACCCAGCAAATGGTGAATTTCGCTCTCATAGTTCCCTCTATATCCTATATCCTCTACCATTAAGATGCCAATTGATTGCTAATTGCTCTGCATTATCCATAAGCCAGATACAAACATGTTTAATGGCATGCTCTTTGTTGTAATTTAGGGGCAGTGGCTGCTGTCTATCTCTGTACTTTGGAACATTTTTTTTTTCCCCGAGCCTACAAAGTGTTTGGCTGGCATGCAAGGGCCTGAGGAAGCTTCAGCAGAAACCCGGTCCCATGAAACATAATCCTACCACACCCTGAAACGGATAGATGGCTGTGCTGTGTACACGCAGATGGGTAAATGGAAGACTTGCCAGCCAAAATTGTGAAGGTGCTACCACACAGCCAGCCAGTTCTGCCAAAGAAAAAAGCTACTTGCCAAGGGCAAACATATGAATGGTCATGAAAACCATGTTTTCCTTCTATCAAAGTTGGTTGTGAGCACTGACAGTAGAGACTAACACAAACTAGACATAGCAAGTAAATTATTTCCTGCTCACTGGGGTGTCCATGTTTTGAATTCAAGATGTTTTCCCCTGTATCAGAGATGTATAACTGATAATCAACTCGTGAGCAAAAGCTTAAAGATGTTCAATTATAGTAAGTGTTTTGGCTTGGTGACTGGAACTCTTAGATGGGTGGAGAGACAGAAAACTATCAGGCTGTAAACCAAAATAAAACTTTGCTTCAGGCATTCTCATTGCTCCATACAAAATCTCATATAAGGTTGAGGAAAGTTGGCCTAGTATCATTAAAAAATAGGTAGGTCCTTTTATGGGTGAAGTAATTTTATCTTAATCCCCTAATTCTTACTCTTGATTCTTTTTTCCCCTTAAAAACAGAAGTTTTTTTTTTTCATCTACAATTCCATAATTGTTTTCTAAACAAATAGAGTTTAGAAGGATTAGTTTCCTAGGGATGTGTCATCTTTCTTACTACCCTGTGCAAACCAAGCCTTTATTGTGCTTCATGTTAAAGATTTTGCTTATGTCTTTTCCACTCACTGGACAGAGCATAGTCTTTATAAAAAGAGATCAGCTCCCAACTGTTGTGGATGCTCTTGGTGCCCCATCTGAATCTCCCCCTGCCCCCAGCCAGTGTGTGAACAGTCAGTCTTCTCAGTGTGTTCTCCATTCTTAGCATCCCTTTCTCTAGAGGCTTATCCTTGTTTACCTGGAAGCCTTTGCATTGTGAAATATCTATCAATAATCCATAGTTTGCAATGAAGACGTATAACAGCCTTGTCTTAGGACCAGTTCTGAGGTAAATTAATGTTCTGGAATGCCCCATGGGACCAGGCTAAAGTGAAGACTGGCAAGGTCCATATTACCTTTAATTTTCTTCCTACTTTTTAGCATTTGCTAAATGGATGTATTTTCCAGACTTGATGTTTGGATTAAAAGTAACACAGATATCATCAAAAGATGTATTTCCCCAAAAGGGCATGACTCCTTGATTCACTCCTGGACTGGAAATGAAATGATGAGGAAAAATTCATAAGGCTTATTGTAGAATACAAAGAAATTGATGATTGTTAATGATGTTAATTAATTAACAGGGATTATTCAGTGCCAACTTTTCCCAGCATGTCACTAAGTACCCTGGTATCTGGTAGGTTTGCTGAGAAAATAACCAAGCATACACACACACACACACACACACACACACACACACACACACACCTCCATCTTATCTTGAAGTAGAGGCAAAACTTGTTCAAATGAAACAATTTAAGAAGTTATGAGACTATGAAACAATTTAAGAAGTTATGAGACTATGTCATCACATGCTGAAATGTATTTCACAGGTAATAAATTCTGAAGGAGTTCAGAGGCTGACAAAGTGGGAAGAACAACTCATGGGTGATAATAAGGGAAGTTAGAAAGAACAAAACATTGGTGATAATAAGGAAAATTCAAATATATACAAAAGTAGAAAATATCTCCCCAACATTTTTCCTGTTCATTTTACCATCCGTTTATGTATTCCCATTCATTACTTGCTCATTGACTAATGCATCCAGCCACAAAGTTTTCTCTTGAGCATCTTTGTTCCAGAGATTATAACTTAGGGATCTGGCGAATGAAGACACAACTCATTTCTCTTTCAAAGAACAGGCCACTGCAATACAGAGTCGTTCTGGCTCTATAAGTGGCAGCAGAAGGTGCTAAGAAAGGAGTACATAAGGATGCCACCACAACTACTTTATTGATTAAGATAGAGGTCTTAGTAAAGTTATTTTTTTTCCAGACTTACTTTGAACAGAAGTCTTCCCTATCTTTGCTTCCCTCATTCCCAACGTTCACATGGTGTTTGTAAATACATGGGTGTTAGAAGGGAGATTTGCAATAGTATAACTTTGGGGTTTCCGCTAATAAAGAAAACATCGAGGAAAGATTCAAAGGGCTTCCTCAGGAAGACACAACTAATTCAAGATCTAAAGCATGGACAGAATTCAGCCAGCCAAAGTAGGCTATAAGGGGAAAAAAAAGACTCTTCTTTTTCCTTTGTTGGTGGTGAGATTTGCACACAGGACTTCATACTTGCTAAGTGGGTGCTCCACCACTTGAACCATCATTTCCCTAGCTTGTTTGTGCTTTCAGATTATTTTCAGGGAGTGATTCACATTTTTCCCCCCATAGCCAGAATCATACCAAGGTCCTCCTGTATAGCTGGGACTACATAAGGATGCCACCACAACCACCTTATTGATTAAGATAGAGGTCTTGGTAAAGTTTTTCCCAGACTTGCCTTGAACTGCAATCATCCTTATGTCTTCTTCCCTCATAGCTGGGGCAACAAGAGTTAAACCAATATACCTGGCCCAATGAAAGGAGAATTTTTATAGAAATATTGAGAAACAGTACTTGGTACAACATGACTAATGAATGTGGAGGATAGACAGATAAATAACCAGAGGTCAGATCAAGAACCACTCCAAGTAAAGGAGCAAGGGATTCACTGCAGAGCCATGTTAACCACTGATGAGGTATTGCAATGAGACGATCAATGCATTACTTCTGAATCACTGCTTTAGCTACAGTAGCTAGAAGAGATGGAGCTGTATGCTAGTGGACACAAAAATCCATGAGGCTTGTGATGGAGGATGGTGGGAATTAGGAAAGAGGAAGGAAGAGTAACATAAATGAGTGCTTCATTAGTGTCCAGAAAGTAAAACAAAACTGGCTGATAATACTGGAGAACTTAGCCTAAGTATTTAGGATCAGAGTAATGACATATATTCTTCTTCCTTTTCCCCCTTTTTTCTCTTTTTGTTGAATATTTTTATTATCTTTAAGTAGTTCTACAAAGGGGTTGCCATTCAGCAAAGTAGTTGATATTGATCAATGGCACCTCTTTGAATACTTTCACCCTTCCCTCTCAATGCACTCTTTACTGTTCTTAATTTTTTAGGATGTATATTGGATGTTTATTGCCATTTAACACCATTTTATTGTTGGGGCATCAGCTTGGCATTGAGGGGAGCAGTCCTGAGAGACTGCCCCCTTCTCCCACCCTGGGGCTGAGTGACTGTTATCCACTCCTACCTCCTTCTGGGTCTAGAACCGGAAGAGGTAGCAAACCAGCCCCGCCTTCCGGCTCGGCCACGTGTGTGTGTGTGTGTGTGTGTGTGTGTGTGTATGTGTCAAAATGGCGCTGGGCCAGGCCCAAGGGGCGGTCCTATCCTATGGGATGTGATGATTGCCCATAGAGGAAGTTCTGTGACATCACTATGATGGGCAGCTTATCAGCCTATCGCTAGTATGCAGTTAGTCCCTCCCCTTCCTGCCGCCATTACTGTTATATAAACCCCTCCCCTGAGTAAAACCGGTGGAAATTCCAGAAGCTTACCCTGAGATAGCCCGCATGACTCCCATGTTGTTCTTTAAGTATGCGAGGGGAGGAGGGGCGTCTCGGGACTACGCACTGCCAAGGTTTGCACATTGGGCCGCACTCCAGCTTTCAGCCCGGTGGGACAGGGTGGGATACATGCGAGGGTGAAAGGAGTACCGACAGAAATGGCGCCCGAAATGTGGGGCACGAAGCCCACGGGAAACGTAGATTAAACCGGCAAGCCCTTGGATCGCGGACGGTTTTCCGGGTGTGTAGTTCCCCCCACCCTGGTGGGAATGGTGGGGCAGAGCCAAAGTAGATTCACGCTCCAAAAATACTGGATTGGACTTGTGGGACACTTGGGCTGAAGACCGAGGAATTGCAGAACATGCTGCTGGCCCTTTTAAATGGGCTGCTAGGGAGAGTAACAGGTTTTCCGCTGCCTGGGGCGGATGGGCTCGTGTGCGGGTCCTGCCGCGGCTTCACAACGAGTGGGGCAGGCGATCCAGGTCCTGCAGCGCTGGCGGCGGCCACAGCCCCAGTGATGCCTGAGGCTGGCGCTGTGCACAGGGCGGAGGTGGCAGGCGGGAACCCAACCTGACGCAAGCCTGCCGGGGAGCGTCGGGGCAGGGTCAGCCCAAAGGTGCCTTTGCCTCAGAGCCGAGCACGGGGCAGCAGCGGAGGCAGGAGGCCGGTGGCGCACGGAACGGGTGCTGCCGTCTGGGCCAAGACCTCCCTGCCCCACTCCCCCCGGGGTTCTGAGTCCTGATTTTCGAATGGTGATCCCGGGACGCACGGGACGGCGGCAGCACTGGCAACGGTGTGTGGAGAGCACTGCTCCTGGTCCACCCGCTCGGAGCAGGTGTTGCCGGATCCTCGCACCGTTTTTGGCCCAGTGGCGGCTGAGGCAGAAGGGGCCCCCCCGGCGGTGGCGGCGGCCCTGGAGAGCAAAGGTGGCGGCGTGCACATTTGGCCTGGCTGCCTTTACTTGGCCTTTCCCCCGCTTCCCGCTTCTGAGGCCTGCTAGACAAAAAAGGCCTTGATTTTTGTTGTTAATGTTTGATAGGTTCTGGGGTGGCCTCCTCCCGCCCTCTCCCCAGGTGATAGGCATGCCAAATCCCCCAAGGCTGGGCAGGGGCTTAAAGATGTCTTGCTGTGTTAAGCCGTGCCACGTGTCTGTTCTGTTCATGTCCTGTCTCCCAACTGGTTTCTTAAAATGTGGCATCTCGGATAATCTGTGAAAATTTTGGTTTGCTGGAAGGTTTTTGTTGCTTACTAAAATATGGGCAAAATAATATCATTTTGCCACTGGAATTCCAGAAAACTTACATGGCCAATCAAAAAAAAACAATTTTAAGAGTGCTCAAAGATTGTGTACAACCGTGTCTGTGTATGTTTATCTGTCCATTTGTCTGTGGATAAAAAGCATATAAGATCTAGCATCATGGCTTAAAAATTACTGCCTTCTAACTATGCATTAACTCGCTTAAAACTCTTTTAAGATCGAGGGATCAGAATCATTTTATACAAATGTGACTATTAACCTAAATTTTCCTGACCCAAAAATTAATGTTTTGCTTCACAGAATACAGGTTAAAAATGTGTGCTAGCCGTGTGGATTTTGTGACTAGGAAAATCTTTTTACCCTGCTTGAACCAGAAGGGCATCAGCTTCCAAAAGCCAGAGAATACTCAGAGCAACCAACCAGGAAATACTGGGGGATTTCAAATGTCTTTAAACAGTCTGTGTAGAATCTTGCAGGAGGTGTGACAGGATGTCCAGAGGACTCTCTGAGATCCTACTACAGCCTTACCCACATACAACGCATCTTTCCTGCTGGCCTGCTAATTTTGGATGGAAGACACAGCCACTTCAGATCCACTGAAATTGAGACTTCTACATTGTCCTAACCTTTTTCCCTCCTAATTATTATTCATTTGTGCTCTCTTCCGCCTGCCGGTAAGATCAAATGGTATGATTTAAATTAATGGCACATAGATCTCATTCAGTCTGCTGTTCTCTAAGTGTTATGACTGAACTCTGACAAGCAGTTGTTGGTCAATTCCTGACAAGTTACAGGTGGGCTCTGTTCCTATTGTTCTCCTTGTTGGTTTAATTGGATATAAAAAGGGCTTTTATGGCTAGAACTCCTCGGATCGCAGTTCGAAGCCAGCCTGGACAGAAAATCTCTCTAAAACTCCATCTCCCAATTAACCAGCAAAGAGCCAGACTTGGAAGCTTGGCTCAAGAGAACTGGAGAAATGCTGAAAGCAGCACCATGGCTCAAGTGGTAGAGCACTAGCCTCGAGCAGAAGTACTCAGGGACAGTGCTCAGGCCCTGAGTTCAAACCCCGTGAATGCCAATGGGAGCATGCCATCCCAGCAACAAGCACCTAGACCCCTGGGACTCAGCCAGTCCAGGGAACAAGGATCATGGAGAGGATTAAGAGGAGAATGATGTCACATCCTAAATGGTGTCACTTTATCTCGCCCTTTCAAAACTAATCAGAGCCGGGAGATCAGGAGGAATAGCTGTACTACCCAATGCCCATACCTGTCTGCTTTCCTTTTCCTGCCAGTTATATATTTGTATAATATATATATATATATATATATATATATATTTATTTATTTATTTTAGCCTCTGACTGGCTACTCCAAACCTGACCACTATCCCTAAACACTTCCTTCAGCTATCCCTCCTTCCTTGTAATTGGCCACAATTGGGTTCATGTTCTAAATGGAACTTTTCTGGCTTATGCCCAGGGTATGTTCTCCTATGCCATTCATGTTAACTAGCCCTGTGAACTTGTCAGCTTTTTGCCTGACCTTTTCAAAAGTCTCTTTTAACATAATAACATCCCTCACTGAGGTCACCACCTGGGAACTTGCAGTTCAAGGCCATCATCCTTCTACACTGCTGTGCCCAAAGCAGATCTGGACCCTGGAGGTCCCAGCCCTAGGGACTTCCTGATGTGCCCAAACTACAGGAGCTGGCCAGAGGAGACCATGATACCCTCTGGCCCTAAGAACCATTCTTGTAGTAATGATGAGGACTTTTACCAACCAGACTGGATGGTACCAGGCAAATCAGGTGCCCCTGATTACTTCACCCCCTTTCAGCAGGAAGTAGTTCCAGAAGAAATGACCTCGCCCATATTCCCAGCCTGGTGTCCTCCTGTGTCATTTTTAAAAACAAAAAGGAGGGGAACAGCCCCCATGACCAGTTAAGGACAGCTATGCTTACATTAAATATCTTAAATTTACACAAAAAATTTTAAATATTCATATTTAAATAGTCATGTATGTGCCTTTCCAGATTGGGAAATTAAGCCCAGAGAACTTGCTCTGAGAAATGTCTTCTTCTTGTTCTCTCTAAGAATACAAGGACCATGCTGGATTTCTTCTGCTCTTCCATGGCAATATGGGAGCCTGCCTGTGTGCATCAGTGGTAGACGACACCAGAGGCAGCCAGCTTCCCTTCCTTGTTTGCTTCCTGGACTCTGCTTGACGTCTTTTCTGGCGTAATTTTTGCTGTGGCAATATTGCTTGCAGCCTTACAAAAAAAATTGGAATGGAGTATTATTACTTTGTTGTTTCCCTTTTGTCTCTCCCCTGCTGCTAAACTTAGGGGTTCTAGTTGGAGGGAAATAGGAGTTGAGGTTTTTGACACCTTGCCTCAATGCTTATGATAAAAGTTTTTTACTAACCACATGTTTTAAGTTACTAGCGCCTTGGCTGCTGTGGACTACCAGAGTCGTTAAAGCTTAAACCTGCTTCTATCTCACTGCTAGAAGAGGGGAATGATGTCTGTATTATCTTGAGTGGTGCAGAAATGGGCTAAGGACTCCAATTTCTCTGGACTGAGCCAAATGGATGGCCCCTTCACCTACCCCCCCTTTGTGGAAGAGGCCCCACATATATCTTATGTCATCATTTGCCTCATGCCTACACATGCCTTATGTATACAGCACCTCCTGCTATTTTAAAAAAAACAAAAGGGGGAGATGTTGGGGTATTGGCTTGGCATTGAGGGGAGCAGTCCTGAGAGACTGCCACCTTCTCCCGCCCTGGGGCTGCGTGACTGTTAGTCACTCCTACCCCCTTCCAGGTCCAGAACCAGAAGAGGTAGCAAACCAGCCCTGCCTTCCGCCTCGGCCACATGTGTGTGTGTGTCAAAATGGCGCTGGGCCAGGCCCAAGGGGCGGTCCTATGGGATGTGATGATTGCCCGTAGAGGAAGTTCTGTGACATCACTATGATGGGCAGCTTATCAGCCTATCGCTAGTATGCAGTTAGTTCCTCCCCTTCCTGCTGCCATTACTGTTATATAAACCCCTCCCCTGAGTAAAACGGTGGAAGTTCCAGAAGCTTACCCCGAGACAGCCTGCATGACTCCCGTATTGTTCTTTAAGTGTGCGAGGGGAGGCGGGGCATCTTGCAACTATGCACTGCCAAGGTTTGCACATTGGGCTGCACTCTAGCTTTCCGCCCGGCAGGACGGGGTGGGATACGCGCGAGGGTGAAAGGGGTCCCGACAGTTTATAAATGCAATCTACCTTGATCTCTGTCACTCCTTTCAACATTTCACCCCCCCCCCCCACTTTGGACCTACCTCTTTATTGTTCTTAATTTTGTGTTATATGCAAACAATTCTTGACTGTATTAACCTCTTCTTCCCCCTAATGCCATTTTCATCAGGTCAGAGAGCATAAAGGAAGAACAAGATTAGAAGAACCATGATTGCAAATTTTTGGATGTTTTGAGTTGAAAAATCAACATTCACATGGTATTTGTGAATATATGGGTCTGGATGTTAGTTTTGCGCTGGTATAAGCTTTGGGTTTCTGCTCATAAAGGCTCACTGTTTTCTTACTTTTTTTTAATGGTAGCATCAGCTTCCCAAACTTTGTAGAAATTTTATATCCTTAAGGAAAATTATTGGATGTATGAACCTCCTGGAAGTTGTATGCTAAACTTTGGGTATGAATATGTGCATTTCCCTGGTACTATGAGCCATATGTTTTTATGCAATTTTTCAAAAGATTTCTTGACTCTTTTACTCATTAACAACAACAACAAGAAAAATTAAAAATGAAATAGGGTCCTTTTGTGTCCATTCTTCTTTTTTAAAATTTACTCATAAATCAAGCTCTATAGTTTTATCTCATTGCTAGTGTAGCAGTTTGGGTGCTTACTACTTTCAACCGTCTTTTATTATATCTCAACTGTTCAATACATGTGACTAATATATTGTTTTTTTCTTCAAACTGCTATAAACTGTATTAAGCCCAGTGCCCACACTTATGAGTTATAGAAAATCTTTGTTAGCCCCTTCTAGAAATCATCATTGTAGTTTACTGATTTTTTTTTTTTAATTCAGTTGTTACGATCTCAGATTCAGCTCCCAAACACCCTACCTTTAAGTAAATCAGCCATTGCTGAAAGCTGAGTACAAGGAAGTGAGGTTTGCTGGGTTCTCTATGTTTTTTTCTTCCCATCTCAGGTAGTTGTTCTGTACACAGGGGAATATAGAAGGTCATCAGGAAATGAATTTGCTCCTGTTATTTGCATCCTGTTAGAGGCATCCTATTTGAGAACTAGATAGCTGGTAATATTCCCACACAACTGCTACTTCACCTAGTCTAATGTTTGGGTATGGTATCCAGCCTCCATTTATGTGGTGTGGTATCCTGGGTACTTTGTGATGTCTACCCAGCAGTCTTATGTGGGCAGAGCAACTTTCTTACCTCACTCCTGATGGATGGTTCTCCGTGTCCTCACTCCATTCATCATTCTGGCCAGTCTGTTGCTGTCCATCCTGTATTTCATGATTTGCACTAAGTTTGTGGGAAACTTGGAATCCTTGTTCAGTCTCAAGTATGTGAAATTAGGAGATGGAAGCACCTTTAGAATCTCATGATGCAAATATTTACTGGGTCTTAGGATCCAGCTTCCAAGATGTTTTGTGTATTTTCCTGAGACTGTGAGCCTGCAGGTACAGCAAAGGATCTGGGCAATCTTGTTTTCATAATTATTCATTCAAATTTCAGAAATGATTCTCTAGTGGACACCTGGTTTGCTGGCCCAGGGAGAAATAAGCTCAGATTCTTTCCTACAATGAACATGAAGAACATAAAATCCTGACTTACAAACTCAGCTCTCCCCCAAAGGATGACTCCTCTCAGGAGGATGCTCTTCCGAGTCAACTAGACGTTCTCTTCATTAGCAAATCCTCCATTTCTACTTGGTGACTCAAGAAAAGAGAGGTCTCAGTATTGTTTACACTATCATGTTATTAGTACCCATGATACAATTTCTTATGTATCCTTTCTGATTATTTTAATTGCAGTGACTCCCCAAAGTCAAGAAAAATCTTTTCAGGTTGACTTCCAAGGTCATTAAAAATTCTGAACTTTGCAAACTTATTCTTACTACAAGTTGACTAACATGGTATTAACCCTATTACATCTCCGTGGTGCATTCCATCCATTATACCTGCTCTCCTACCATTTGTTTAATAGGAATTAATCTTCTCTATCTACTTTGCAGCATGATCTTATTTATCTGAGAGCTAGTAAGAGATCCCTTATTCATCACATTATCACCAGGTGCCTAAGAAGATGCCCCGAATATAACAAATGTTCAGCAATTTTATTAGACTGATATAATAGGTAGGTGGATCTGGAGCCTTAAATACTAGCTTGGTTGGTATCTATTTAAGGAGAAGGAGGTCATCCATTTTTCAAGTTACAAAATAACTATTAAATATGAACACATTCACCAGAGCAAACCATGTAGCTATAAGAAAACCTATTCACAAACATGACAGTCTGTCTTCTAAGCTACTCTCTGGCTTGTCAATATCTGAATGACACACCCAAACCATGTGCTATGTGTCTCAAACCAAGTGGGGATACAGAATCTAAAAGAAAATCACATGTGGATGTCCCCAGAGTTAGTGCTGCACTAGTGCCCCGTCTCCCATTAGGCAGAGATGGGGCAGAGTTGGGTGGATGAGGTAGAGGGTGGTACCACTTTTAGCCATGCAGTGGTGAAGAAAAAAGGAAATAAGGTAACTTGGGCCAAATCCTGCCAGGTGGGAAGGAAATCCATATGGATGTCTATTGGCAGCTTGAGCATCCTGTGTTGTACGGGCATGTGGCTGGTGCATTCAGGCATCTGAGCATCTGGCTCCAACCAAGCAGAGCTTCTGGATCAACTTCATCTTCAAGGGTGCCTTTAGGCAGAGGGCTTCAAAGAGGGCTCAGGAACTTCTGAGCAGCATCCAAAGTTTGGCCAAACTAAAAACTTCCATTTATATGAATAAGTCTTAACTGTTCTTTAAAGAGCTCATTTGGCACATCTTGACTTTATAAACAATGAGAACCACATAAGCACATTTGGAAGACCATCTTGACACATCTACATTTAATTTGGCTTGCTAATTTTTAGGATCCAGATCTAATAATGCATATGCATTATGCATTTTAATAGCAGTCACATATGTTTGCAGCTGCCCTCATATTCATATCTTCCCTCACCTCATGCACACCTGCTTCCTGAGATGACCATTCATACAAGCAGGGCATCTACGCCCTCATAGGTATGTGCATATGCAAATGCTCATCTCTCCACCAAGCCTGAGGATCTTACACACTTTTCTTTCCAGCCTTTGCTGAACCAGGCAGCTGTTTTAGGTCATTCTTTGACCCATTCCCTACAACCTAGGTAGAACAGCTGTGGTCACAAACTTGGCCAGGACTCGCTGCCAAGAGAGGGCTGAAAGTGGCTGCCTGCCTTGAGCAGCTTTTGAGCAGAGCTGTGGAATGTGGGTGGAGCCAGAGGAGAAGAGGCACAGCTGATACCCCTTTTTCAAGAAGAAGGTGGGAAACTCCCCTGCCTCCCCAGTGAGATGACTGAAGGCAGCTGTGTGCTGCTGATGGGAGGAAAATGAGATGGTAGGGCTTAGCCTGGGACTGAGCAGCTGCTGTGGTCTGGAGGGCACCGCCAGGTCATCCTCTGATGTGAGCTTGGCTCCAGTGCCTATGTATCAGTTGGGAGATAACTAGTCTCCTGTCTCTTCAGGAAGGACAGTTCCCAGAAGGGTTTGGCTGGTAAAGAGTGATGAGTTCCATTGTATGTGAGGGCCAATGCATGATGACACTCGTTTCCATGTGATTACTACAATATATAAGGAACTTTGTTCATGAGATCGTTTTGAATGTTTCTGGCCAGTAGGAAAACCTGAGTATTAGAAAGGATCGGTGAAGCACCCAGCACTCTGTGTGCAGCCTTCCTCTGCCTGCAAAGGTGATGCTTTCCCCTGAGGAGAAGCATGATTCCTCAGTCAAAGAGCCTAGTATAGCCCATTTCACTCCACACTTAGTTTTCTTCTCTTGTTCCAGTTTACCTATTCCAAGCCAAAGGAAGAAGTATGGTTATGAACATTTATCATTTGAGAACCAATAAATGCAGCCACAGCTAGATCTAGCCTTGGTCATTAAATGCCAAGTGTAGACCCAGGGTTGTTTTGTGTTTGTTTGTTTTTTTTAACATAAGACTTAATGTCTTGTGGGATTATAAGAAAATGTCTGAATAAATTGTTGGATTTTACTGCTCTCATAGCTCTTCAGTCTTTCAAAATTATTTTATTACCGTATATTGGTTGTACATAAAGAGAATTTCGTTTTGACTTTTTCATATATGCTCATAATAATACATTTGTTCATTATTTCTCTTGCCACTGATTTTACAGTGTCCTTCAGTAGTCCCTGTATCTGTCAGCCAAGCTTCACTAAGCTGCTCTATGTAGAACATTCTTCTACCTGCTGTGTCCCAGATGGCCAATGGTCATCAGTAGTATTCTACTATGATTGGAGGAAGACCTGTGGCTACTGAAAGACCAGGCTAAAAACCATTTGTTGGATGAACATCTCCAATATTCATCTCCCTACTTCTATGCCCTTAACACCCTTTCCTTCATCCTACCCATTAGACATGTTCACTGTCTTTTATTCAGCAGTAGGATTGGCCATTGTTTGATTTACCTCCTTCTTTGGCTATTTCTCAACAGCAGCTGCTTTCTCAGCTTGACTTCACTCTCCGTATTTGCTATGGATAAATCCATGAACTGAATACATCTGTTTGCAGCAGCTGGAAATTAGAATCTACTACAATTTGATCTATTTCTTGGGAAAGGGTAGACAACAGAGCTTAAAAATTAAACTTTGGATTGAAAAGTTATTCCTTTAACATCCCGTCAAAATTTTTCTCTGTGAACATTATTTGGAGAAGATAATCTGAACACAAAAATTCACACTAACATATGAATGTCTACTAGGTGGATAATCAGGTCTATGGCTCTCTCAGAGGATAATTTCAAGAAATGATGATCTTTTTCTGATCTGAGGACTGAGACTACAGTGTATCAAGTTCTCAGTCTCTAGAAGATCTGCCCTGACATATTTCTGGTCTTGTGATAGCAGTAGTTTTATTCATTTTTCACACAATACCAACTCTTCCAAGGATGAAGATCATAAGCCTCTACATAATGTACTCTTTGACCTACAGTAGGGTGAGCTCTGCATTTTTCCTTGGGGTATAAATTTAGAATTGCAGTCTTCCTATCATAGGAATATGATTTGAATAGGAATTGCTATTCCTATCAGTGCATGAGCTCCTTGACAAGGGGGTGACAAAGTGAATTTTCTTCTTCTCTACCTTCTCCAAAAGTCTCTGTTTGTCTGTTTTGTTTTTTTGTCAGTCCATGCTGTTTGCTTATAGTTAATCAAATTTGATTGGAAATAGTTTTCATGGGTCATTTTCTTTTTTACATGAGGCTATAAAAAGTATGGAGAACAATCCTTTATTAATGATTCATAATAATTGTGAGAATTATCACATCTTATCTTGTACACATCACCTTTAATTGTCATCTCAATCCTGAGGTGATAATCATTGGCCTTATATTATGGTTAAAGAAACTGAGATTTGTCTGAAGTCCTGTAGCCAGTACATGGTTATTTTAGAGTTCAGATCAAAACGTATCTGTTTCTAAATTCTATAATCCTTCTAGGAAACCTATCTAGCTGGCAGTAATCTGTTATGATGAATAAAAATGTTTCGTTTTTCCCTCAAAGTTGAAGGCCATCTTCTTTACTAAGGAAGCCTTGCTCCTCTTCTTGATATTCCTGGCATTTATGAAGTAAAGAGCCTTGAGATAACATATCCTCAGCTGGCCAGCCAGCTGATACACTTCAGCCTCTTAGCTTCTTATTTCTGGTCATCAGTAAATGGGACAAACCTACTTTATCAACAATTGATTGATTTTATGCCTACACTTCTGTATTACATATGTATATGTTTTCTTTATGTTTTAATACCTTAAATATTCTTTGTAGTAGTGAATGCTTGCTGTTGGGATGAGAAAGGGAAGCTAGCCTTTTGCTCAAGATAACAAGGGCTCAGTGAAGCTAGTCTTTGGTATGCACAGTAGCCACTCCAGAGTCACACCTTTTGAATTTCCTTGTAGATCCAGTCTGTGTCTCCAAGAGGTCATAATTCTCTGTCTTGGTCATCCCAGAGTCAGGTACCATAAAGAGACCTCCAATACAACTTAGCAATTGGCCAGAATAGGCATATGTACTCACCCTAAACTGTTGACATGGCCACCTTCTTTGCCTTTCACTCAGAAACCCCTATATAGGCATTGATGGAGACCTTCTTCTCACACCAGTGTTCCTCCTGATCATCCTGTGTTTTGTGTTCATTTCTGGTGTGCTAAACTTCCTAACTCTAGTACCTGTGAATATATTCAACTTTGTTTTTTAACCAAGCCTCTCTGTCCACCAGTTTGTGGCCAACTCTGAGTGAATATCACACAGAAGGACCTAGAATGTTTCCCACAGAATTGAAGGTGTACCTTGTACTTTCCGTTGCAAGGGGGCTAATAGTTTGATAGGCAGAGTTCACTGGCAGAGAAGTTAAAAGTAAATGTCCAGTTTACTCCTGACCTATGGACAGAAGATAAGTTTGGGAAGTGCATCTGGGAAAAATTCTAAACTACAGAGCATGAACTGTGAATGTGTGGAGCTGTAGAATAAACAGTGAGACGGTTGTTACTTAGTAGCAGCTGATATCATCTGCCAGCTTCGCATATATTCCTCTTCATTCTAAGGGAAGCCACAGATGTTCTATCCCTTGTGATCACACCTGCAAACTTAAAACCAGTTTTAAAAAAGGGATAGCAGATGTTTTGAAATTCGAACAGTTATGCAATTGGACAGGAAAAAGGAGCCACCAAAATGATTCCTCTACATTTTTTTCATCTGTGCAAATGCCAGGAAGTAAATTCTCTTTTAGCTATAATACAATAGTCTGTTTCCTGTTTCCCCCAATGCAAAGGGCAGTTTGTACATTTTACTTATATAAAAGATGATCATTTTTATTCTAGCCCTGGTATTTAACTCACGTTTAATGAATAGTCCCATGATATTCTTGACCCACAAGTATGAAATAGATGAATGCTTTTAAGTCATATGAGGGCACTACATTTGCTGATGCTAAAAATGTGTTAGTCTGATAGGAAAGTTAATTAAGCAATAAGACATTATATGATGTGAATTATTGTGTAATAACTCATACCTCTGGTGTAGCAAGGCACAAACCTGAAGGCCAAGTACACCTACAACAAGTAGGTATGAATTATGCTACAATAACTCAAGTCTTGGAATTTTCCAGAGAAGCAAATGAGGAAGAGGGGGTGAAAACCAAGGACAAAAAAAATGCCTTGCATGTAAGAGAGACTAAAGAAATCACTCTTTAAAATCCCTATGCTTCCCTTAAGACAATACTTTTTATGGTAGGACTTTCAAAATAAAGGACATGGGTATTCCTTTTGTATTATGGTGATCATCCCCCCTCCCCATACAGTTTGAGGAAACACAACAAATTTCTAGATTAAGGTCCCCGGAAAAAAATACTTTTCCTGAAGTACTTCCTTTGGAAGTTCAGCAATTCAGTGGAATTTTTTTTCTGACACCAACGGCAAATAATACATCTGAACTCTGGAAATATCACTTTCTAAACTCAGATCTTTGGGGCAGAACCTATAGGTCTTGTGAGAGAAAAGGGTCCAGTAGCCAAAGCTTCTGAATCAGGAAAAGATTATTTCTCTTTCTTTCTGGTGTCCCACATTAAACTGGGATCTGAATTTGGCTTCAGAACACAGTTAAAACAAAGAACAAAAAGTCTGACCTCCCCAGACTTCCTTGTTTGACCTGAAGAACTAAAGGCAGGGTAAACTGTGTAGAAGTTAAAGAGTTAAAAAGAATGAGCCCATTTGGAATCGTACACAAAAAGAGGGAACAAAAGTAGGTCCACAGAGATCTTTTCTTGCTGTTCTTCCCTTTCATGGGCTTATTGATTTAATGAATGATGATGTACCTAACAAGTCCCAATTAGTGGATATGGTCCTGTTAATCTCACAGCTGGATAGCTTGACAGCCAATCAGATCGCTCTTTGTTAAAATCCAATTTTAAAAAAAACTATATCTTCAGAAGCAGCAGCAGCAGCAACAGCATATTCCTCCATGTAAATGTGGGCCTGCAGGACTGATTGAGTTTGACAAGAATGTGCCATGTGTAGCCCCTCTCATCTGAAGCTGAGCACAGAACAGCTTTCCTGCCTTCTTCTTGCTCTCTCCTCTGTAACCTTCAGCCTCAGCCTGCGTGGAGATGAGCAGTTCAGCAAATCTGTGACTGCAGATACTACAAGTTTGCTGGTAAAATTCCAAAATTCAGAGTCAGACCATGCTTCTTTCCATAGGACTAACATATGGTATTAACAAATTTTAATCAACACTGTATAAAGGGAACAGCTTCAGACTGTATATCTGTTATCCTTACAGTTACGCTGTCGCTTCTCAGTGTGGCACTGACATTGCCTCTCTTTGGTCCTGTTGAAAAGTATATTTTAACTTTTATTTCTCCTCTTACATGGCTTTATTGTGGAATTCTTACCTTATCCTTCCATGGGCCACTGGAGAGCTCATGATTTCTTGTTCATCTTATGAAAGTATAGAGTATATTTGACCTACAAATTCTCTCTTGTGAAAAAAGCATTATTGTGAACAAAGATAGAGGATAGAAATGATCAAACTTTCTGTAAAGAGCGAATCGTATTTTTGGCTTTGTAGTTCTGTCCTGGCTACTTAGTTACACCATCTTGGTGAAAAGCAACCATCAATAACATCTAAAAGAGTGAGGAAGTCTGTCTTAATAAAACATTATTTATAAAAAGTAAACCAATGATGGTGTAGGGAAGGAAAGTAAGATTGTAAGATTTTGCCTACTCCCTTTAGATCATGGATTCTTAAAAGTTGAGAGGAGGATATGAAGGCAAGTATGTTAGAACATTGGAAATTCAGTGGTTTGATGAACAGATAAAGAATTGGAGTCAGACGAGTGAGTGATTGAATTTGCTTCCAGCCATTGATACTTGTGTGGTTTTGGAAAAGTTATTTAGCTTTATCTGTTGTACTTTTGTCATATTTATTTAAAAAGCCCTATTATCCAGGACAGAAGCTAGTAGCTGTATGTAACTTTCTGTCTTCTCACTCAGAGGTGGACCACTCTCACCTATTTCCTTTGCAGTGAGAACTTCCATGTCATTCAGATCTATCTGGTCAACTAGGCAGAGATGGTTGCTAGTTAATTCTTTGACCTCAATAGATTCGTTTTGACTACAATTTTCATTTTTCTGAGTAGAGTCTGGATATGATGATGTATCCTTAGGCACGGTACAAGAACTATGCAATGTAGGGTTTGGAGAAACTACTAAAAAGAAGTCTTATCCCTGAATTGCCATCTGATAAGCTGGGAAGCTTACTGAACTGTTTCTTGAGAGCTGAATGTTCTCAAAGCAGTTCATGTCATTGTTTTCTTGCCTCAGTATTACTCTAATGCAAACAATACAATATTTTACTTGCATGATTATTATGAAAATCTAAAATAATTCATGTAAAGTGCTTGGCATTTAGTGGGCATTCTATAAAAGATAGCTTTTATCTCTTTTGGTATTCAAGAGGGCCACAGCAAAATTGACTTTCTTGTATCCATTTGCTTGATTGTAGTAAGAATAATCTTTGTAAAATATAAACCGGATTATGTCATCTACCATTTTAACATCTTTAACAAGTCACTTTTTAACTCTTTAGAAACAAATCAGAATTCTTCCCCCAACTTCAAGGCTCTTACTGATGTTCTAGCTCCATCTCATTTTACAGGTTCCCCCCTACCCGTCCCCTCATTTTGTCTCTGTTTTTGAAGTTTTGTAGGCATGCTATGATCTTCCTTCAGAAATTTGTCCATGTTCTCTACCTTGAAAGTGTCCTGCTTCAACTAAGCCTCTTCCTTCATCCTTTATTCTTTTACTTTAGATGCTTTGAGAAACTGTTATCCATGCCAAGTCAACTTCATTTAGCATTACTTGCCTTTTAATTCTAGCACAAATCACAATTTTAATGGGAAAGTGTGATCACTGGAAGTTCCTCCACTATGTTGTAAACACTTTAATACAGGAGTTTTAAACACTAGTATATAAATCTCTTTTTAGCAGATACCAATATTGTTGGACAGGGGAAGTTGCATTAGCTTTCTTTTCCTAGTAAAAAATACATGAGATAAATCAACATGGAGGAAAACATTTTGGTTCATGATGTCACACATTTCAATCCATGGTCTCTTGGTTCTCCTGCTTTGGGTCAGTGGTCAGATAGTATATAATGATGGGAGTGTATAGTACAAGAGAAGTCTTTATCTACAAAGGACAAGGAACAAAAAGAGAGAGATGAAAGGGGCAGAATATCAGAAGTTTCTCCAAGGACACACCTCAGCAACCTAACATCCTCTTACCAAGCCTGACCTCCTAATATTTTCACTACTTTCTAGTAGCAATGTAGGCCTAGGACCAAACTTTTTAGAACAAGGGTCTCTGAGGAACAACAAGCTATAGCAACAAGCTATAGCAGAACCTGGATTTCTACATATTTATTACTTTATAAAAGTTAATTCATCTCGCATTTCCATCAGGTGGTGGTACCCCCGCTATCACTGTATCTCATCGGAGTACCCTGAATACTGTAAATATGTGTATTAGAACTAGGGAAGGGAAAGGGAATATCAAAATCAAGAGACAAGGGATAAAAGACAATGCCAAAAGCAATACTTACAAAACCATTTGGTGTAAACCAACTGTACAACTCATGAGGGGGAGAGGGAGGGGGGGAAATGAGGGAGGAGGTAACAAGCTGAAGAAAAAAATGTACTCATTGCCTTACATATGAAACTGTATCCCCTCTGTTATTCACTTTGACAATAAAAGAAAAAAATAAAAATAAATTCAAAATAGATTTGAACAGTGACTTTATAAGAATGAAACTAGATCACAGATAATTTGTTATCACTCACTTTTTAATGGAGAGTTTGTTATCCGATGTAAGTTTTTTTTTGAGTTTTAATGATTTGTTTCATTATAATAACAGTATATTTTAAATTGTAAAAGTGATGTACAGAGGGGTTACAGTTACTTAAGTCAGTGTCACCCCCTGCCTCATTCTTTCCCAGGTTCTCCAATAACATACTCAGAAAATGCGGGAAGTGGCCCTGAGGCTCAAGTGGTAGAGCACTAGCCTTGAGCACAAAGATGCTCAGAGACAGTGCCCAGACCCTGAGTTCAATCCCTAGGAGGGGAAATAAAAAAGACATAAAGAAATAAACTTGAAAATATATATAGCATAAATGATTTACTTCCTTGATATATAGAATATTATAAACAATAAAAATAAAAATAAAGGAACATATTAGGAACATTAATAAGCGATTTGCTGAAAAAATAGCATCCTTATGAAAAATACTTATTATAATTTAAAAGAAATGAAAATTAAAACAAATATATTTTGCTGGTCAGATTAACAATGGAAAAATATATCGATTTCCTAAAAGATTTACTAGGGACTCAGAGCATGGTATAAATCTGATATAATACAAATAAATAGTTGGAAATTAGGACACTTAAGAAAATGAAATACATGTTTGTATAAGTACAGAAAACTTTACTACTTGTGGGTAAACATATTAATATATTCTCTATTTACATAAGTACCATAGCTGTTGTAGAGCTTTTTATTTTTAAATGCTATAAAATATGAACTTGTGTTTTATATTATTTTCACTCTGGCTTTTTGTGATTTTCAGGACATCTATTACTTTTGTCATTACTCAGTTGAAGCTTTATTTCCTTTTTCTTTTTTGGTTCCTTGACCAGGAATCGAACCCGAGCCGTGGCAGTGAAAGCGCTGAATCCTAGCCACTAGACCACTAGGGATCCTTTTTTAAAAAAAGTTTTAATTTTCACTTGACTCTCCCAATTTCACTGTAGAAAATGTTGTCCCCTACAAAAATAAATTTTTGATTCTTGACCACAGCTTATTTTCTCATTTCTTTTCTTACCTGTTTACCTTGTCTAAAAGAACGATTTTCAGAATTCTTTTCTTGCAAATTCTACAAACTCCCTGCTACCTTAAACTCATTATCCTTCTACATTAGCCTCAAGAATGTTGGGATTATAGACATATACTACCACAGATTTTTACAAAGTGCTTTTATTGATTTTTGAATAACACTTGCATACTTAGTCAATTTTTTGTTGCAACTGAAAAGTGAAGACTATTGTGATTGCTACTTGACATTTGTTATTTTTGGCTTACACATATTAAAGTGAAAGGTGAAAATAAAACAGTGAAGATGAAGGATAAATGTTTACATGATTGCTACTCATGTAAAACTATTCCTTTCAATTACTTCAAGTTCTGAAAGACATCTCTTGATTTATTGATTTATTGTGCTTTTCACTATGTACTGATCATTTTCATGCCACATTTAAGTTTAACCTGCATCATTAAAATTTTCAATTTCATTGAAAAATTTAGGTCCTTAGTCAACAAATTAGGCCCAAAAGGAAAAAACTGATACAATGCCTGTCTTTGTAAATAAAGTTTTATTGTAATGTAATTGTTTGTGTTTGTGTATTGTCAGCTGGTGGCTTTCAGCATTCAATGGCAGCTATGGCATAGGAGCATGGCCCATAAAACCTAAAATAGTTATTATACAGCTTGTTATAGAAAAATTTTGCTAATTCCTTATCTAATCAATCAATCAATCACCAACCAATTCCCAATTCCTTTTCTCTTTTAATTGTATGGTGAATTTGTTGTTGCAAATATTCCTTTCAGGGGTGATTTCAAGCTATCAATGTGATGTCACTGAAGGCAGGGTTGGGACGATAGGAGCCTTGTGCCCTTATATACTATATCTACCATTCTGATACTTTACCTGCAAGTAATCTAACACAGTCAGTTTTTGCATGTATCAAAATAATTAGGAAGTGATTGATTTTTATACTTTTCTTGACTTTAGTATATTTTAAGTTTACATATTTATGTTTTAAAAAATTGTTTTAATTGATATATTCCATTGTGGAGCTTAAACTCAGGGCCTGGGTGCTGTCCCTGAGCTTTTTCACTCAAGGCTAGTGCTACAACTTGAATCACAGCATGACTTCTGGTTTTCTGGTGGTTACTTGGAGATAAGTCTCATGGACTTTCCTTCCCCTGCTAGCTTTGAACTGTGATCTGAGATCTCAACCTCTCAAGTAACTAGGATTACAGGCAAAAGCTACCAGCATTAGGGAGGGAACTTAAAAAATATATTATACTCTATTTGCTTTTTTATTTAGGACTGAATCTCCAATATTCATAACCAAATATATCATTCACAGTGTTTTTGCTAGTTATTTTGTGTTCCTTCTTATGAAGTTTTGTTTTCAAGACTATACTTACTTTCTAAAATTGATTTTAAAACTTCCCATCTGTTTCTATGAGCTGAAGTAGAATTTATTCTGTATGGAAATTACCTGTTTCTTGAAAATGTGAGAAGTCTCATTGGAAGAAACATCTGGTTTATCAATATTTTAGTGGAATTTCTTTGAAATATTTTAAATTTCTTCTTAGCAGCTTTTCCATTTACACTACAGCTATTGGATTTATTTGAGTACATCTTATTTTCCCATATAAGTTATCATTTTATCATTATTTTCAAAAAATTAAAACCCTCTGAATCTGCTCTTATTTTTCTAGCAGAAAAATCACAATAGTTCAATAGATATGTATATATGAACACACAAGATGATGCTAAGCAAAATGAACTCCAAGTTATGGAAACAAGTGGTTTATCATTGTTGCTGTTTTTTTCAACATACCATGTGAAATTATGCGTTTTTCTTTTGTCTTTCTTCCCCTGATATCACTGTAACTGATTTTGGTACCCTGGATATTGCATATACATGTATTGGAATTAGGGAAAGGAAGGAGAATATCAAAATTGAGAGATGAAGGATAAAAAGACAAACCAATGCAACAGCAATACTTATAAAACTATATGCTGTAAACCAGCTGTACAACTCATGGGAGGAGGAGGTAAATGGGGAGGGGGGAAGGTGGGGGAAAATAAGGAAGAAGGTAACAAGTTGGATATATATGCACTACCTTACATGTGAAACTGTAACCCCTCTGTACATCACTTTGACAATAAATAAATTAAAAAAATCTGTTCCAAGACTTGCTGCATAATTCTACTTACATTTTTTCTACTAAAATAGTAAGTTTGTGTGTTTCATTGATAACTTTCCATTTGGAATAGGGGTTTTATGAGAGGAATGAAATTACTTATGAGGAATAGTGTCCATTAAAAGGGAAAACTCATTTCTTGCCTTACCATGTGTGAGGATCAGAGTATAAGGCTCAGGCTTGGCTTCCTTATTTCTCTGGTTGAAGAATAAATGTGTGCTGCCTTGGGCTAGTGTAGTGCTTCTGGGATGTCTTATGAACAGGTCTCCCAAGGAATTAACAGGAGTAGGATATTCAAAGTTGATTTGAACTGGTGCGATAAATACATAGCATTCTAACTTTGTGAGGAAATATGCTTTTCCAGCTGCTGGGGATGTCAAAAGATTTATTCTTACCACCTAGACAAATAAGAATCTACTAGGAACAGGCTCATCACTACTACCATACCAATAACAATATGTATTTTTGTACCCTCTAGGAAATCAAATCCATTCACGTCTCAGATAACCGTTTTTCTTTTCGTTTTCTTTCTTTCTTTCTTTCTTTCCTTTTTTTTTTTTTGCCAGTCCTGGGGCTGGGACTCAGGGCCTGAGCACTGTCGCTGGATTCTTTTAGCTCAAGGCTAATACTTTACCAGTTGAACTTCTGGCCTTTCTGTATATGTGGTGCTGAGGAATTGAACCCAGGGCTTCATGCATGCAAGGCAAGCATTATATCACTAAGCCATATTCCCAGCCCCTCAGATAATCTTATCTGACAAACTAGTGGAATGAAGAGGCTAGACAAAATTATAGTAATGCTGCAGTAAGCTAAGAAACATGACTTGTGATTTGTGGTGATTCTTACTACTAAGGATGATTAGAATTTTTAAAGAGGATTCAGTAGAATTTAATGAGCATGTTCCAGGTATTGGAGGGTAAAGAGAGAGTATAGCCCTTGAGCTCAAGGAACTTGAAGGAATTTGAGGAGATAGAATGGTGAGCAGTTAATAGGGATACCTTTTTCTTGATTAAGACAAAAGGCAAAGTTTCAAACCATTTAATGTGATATTTCAGAAGTTCACTATCTTACTATCTAGTTATACAACACTTTTATCACTCCGAAAAGAAACCATGTACCTTTTCAGCAGTTAGTGCTCATTGCCTCCCTTACTCCACTGGAAACTGCTTATCTGCTTTCTGTCTCTATGGATTTAAGTTTAGTTGGATTTTGATTCCACATAAAGAATTATACTTGGAGCAAAAGACAAGAGGTCAAAACCCCTGAACTAACTGGGTGAAATTGAACTAGACAGCTTGTCTTTTTGAAGTTCAGGTTCTTTATCTACCAGCCATAATATGTGATTTTTCTAAAGGCATAGGACAAGACCAGATGATCCATAAAGGTTGCTTTGAGCTCTAAGCTTTATGATTATGTCATTTCATACCATTTTTGAAAACCATGAATTGATGCTTTGCAATATACTAACTGAAGCTTTACTTGTTTGTAACCTTAGTGATTCAACCCTAGCAGGATATCCCAGGCCTATATTTAAACAATATTATAGTACTTGTACGTCTTAAAGAATAGTAAAGTGCCGCAGTAACGTGACCAGAAACATGTCTGAAAGTACTACTTCTTTGTATCATTAAGCTTTGTATTAGTCATACCATGATTGAAGGAAAAAAGAAAGTTTCAAGTTATTAAAAAAAGGCAACTCATAGACATTCTCAACTACTGATTTATGTTTTGATCTCGTTCTCAGCTCCTAAATGATAATAACTGTTATTATAATCAAAGAGGGTTATCTGTAGAAAATCAGTTTATGATATAAGCAAGTTAGAGTCACAGACTATCAAATAGAGATATTTAAATGATAAAGAGAATGCCAACTCAGGGGATAAAAATCTAATTATCTTATTTCTATCATTTTGTTCAGATGCTGACTTGCTGGCTAGTTTGCATGCAGTGGTAGTAAGTGCTGTACCAGTCATTTCCGTAAGTGCTCAGTTCTTCCTTTTGTCTCATTTTCCTTATTTTCACAATAATGGGACTCCTAAAGATGGCAGAAGAGAGAATTCATGGATTGACAATGTCTCCCAAAGTTTTATTTACCAACAAGAGCCCATTAGATTAGTTTTGGGGTCTAAGCATAACCTATAGCTGATCCTTTCAACATAAAACTTTGAAGGATTTCATCAAGATTAGGAAAATAGGAAGCCATTCTAGTAACTGTGTTAAAGGGAATACTTGAGAACTTGTGGATTCCATCTGCCTTTTAGCCTTCTACTTTCCCCTTTCTCTTGTCTTCCTCACTTCTTAGCTACATACTTCATTCTCCTTCCTTTTCCTACAGTCTGTAAATTTTCAAAGATAGGTAGCCATTAGTCATATTGTAATAAACCACTCCATTCAAAACTTTCTTATCCCCTATCAGTATTCTACATGATCAGGTTGGAGGGGCCTGAAAATTTAGTCTGCCTCTTCTCAGTTGCTTGGGATCCTGCATGGTTTCAAATTATGAGGGGCTTTCCATGAAATTAAATTAGTGTAAAACTCTTGGGTCATTAGTTCTGCCAAGATTGAGCATTGCAGAGAGCCTAACTCTTCTTCATGAAGAGAAAGCTGTTGTAAAAGCCTGGATATTCATTAAGTTCCATGTAAAGAGGCAAAGGGAGCCTCAATTTAAAGTAAGCTGAGTACTTGAAGAAAATGTGCTCACAGCACATTGCTGCAGGATGAATTGTCCTTGCTCACTAGCAGCTGTGTGGGATTTGCTGTTTCTTCCATGTTTTATGTGATGATAGTGCATGCCGGCTCTTAGCCTCCAACACTGATTGCTATTCAGGGACAGGGATTCTGGAGCTGCTCCAATCATGTGGAATCTATTTTGGACCCGTCATGTCACACTTGAACTCTAAAATATGCCTATCGGTGAAAGGTTCTATTTGTCTTTCTCTTTACTTAGACTCACATAGAAAATAGAGCTCCATTCTTGCACCATAGGACTTTTCTTCTGCTCCACAATCCACTTCGCATTGTCAGTATAATGGAAGCAGCAACCATTTTGAAAACTTCCTGATACAGACACTGGTTTGTCCTTAGTGCATGGATCTCAGCCTTCTACACACAACTTGCCCTGCTCTTGGACTCTGCTCTTTGCTACAAATCTCCCACATGAAATTTACAAAGCTTTTCTTCTGCTTGGAGCTCAGCACACCAAGTAAGGGCCTTTGCAAAGGATACACAGCTGTGGCTGCTTCTTCAGGGGAGAAGCTCCCTCACTGATTAGAACAGCCTGGCCGGGAAAAACATGGAGGCAATACTTCTCAATCAAAGAATCATGCATAGAGGCTGGAAAGAAGATAAAGTGCAAAGAGAAAGAGGAATGATCTTACCTGAGAGTGTAAAGGAGAACCCAAATGTAGTAAAAGGAAAACATCCATGGACAGGCCTAGAAGGCCAACATTAGAAGGCCTGGGAGGGCAGGGGGCAAAGTTCTTTCCTAGAAAGAGGAATATATGCAATGCTTTGTATTTTTTTTAATGTTCATACCATGCTGTGGTTGATTTTGTCTGATTTTTTTTTAATTTTTCTTTTTACAGGAAGGTTTTCCCTTGAAACCCAAGCTGTTCTCAAAATTATTATTCTCCTGCCTTCATCTCCAGAGTGCTGGGGTGATAGGTTGTATCACTATAATCCACCCATGACGAAGTTTTCTTTGTAACTCTTACTGTAAAAGTGAGAATTGTGCCCTGTAATTTAGTTTCAAGAAAATATGTTCTGAATTCAGAAGACCATTTGAGAATGCTTATTGATATCTTACTTTTTCTCTGAGTTCATTTCCCTCCTGCCCTCAGTACTGAGCCAAGAAGGCTGTTCAGACTTTCTGGCTGCTCCATTTTGAGATTTAAGGCTGATAAAGTTGTCTAGCCTATATGCATTGTAATCTTTGTTCTTAGGGAAAGGGACATAGAAAAGAAGAGAAGGGAGAAACATTCCTGAAGCTCTAAACAAATGAGTAACTACTTTTGAAGGCAGGCTCCTTTTGCTGGAAGGCCCCTGAATCTTCCAACACTGATGTTTCTGAAGGGAGACCCCATATGTGTTGTGGCATGATTGACAAGAAATTTGTTGGAGATGACGGAAAGGCCCTCATTAGGCTGGGTCTCCTCACCATCTGGGCTTGCGTTTTGATAATGGGGTCAGGCTTTCTTTTGGTCTGTGCGTTGAAGAGTGAGTGTGTGTAATTTGTTAGTGATTGTGGCTAAAATGCAAACATTTTTTAGTCACATTCACAGGAATTTGAAGCTAACCGCAGTCTGGGGGCACAGCAGTGAGAAAACGCTTTCCAGCTGCACTACTGCACTTGGTGACCCGGTTGGGAAGCTTGCTCACAAGGCTGCCAGTCTCACTTGGGCTGGACGTGTGCCATTGGAAACAGAAGTGCAACTTTATCATTTGACTTCAGGATAAATGGTCCTCAGTGGCATATGGAGACAATACACAAGACAGAGCCCACGGTGGAAGAATCTCTCTTTTCAAGGTGGAGATTTGTGAGGGGTTTCCCCATCAAGCTTAAGAGAAGAGAAGAGAGAGCAGAAGAGGAAGGAAAAGCTAGGACCATTTTTTTTTCTTGCAAGCAGCTTTAGTTGATTTTTTCCTGGTTTATAATGTGGCAGATGTAAGTTAGGGGCTATATTTTTGCCCAGGAGAAACAGGTTAAGTCCAAGTGCCCATCCACAAAGCAGCACCCAAAATAGCATTATTCCCTGGGTCATGGTGATCACTCTCAGGACATTCTTTAGGGCAGACTGTCATGTGTACACAGAAGAGTCTGAACTACTTTACTTTATTCTTAAGGAGCAACTTCTTCAAAGGCTGCTGGAATGAGAAGTGGAGTTTGAGTTGTGACTCTGAGTTTAGCTCTTTAGGTGAGAAGGCTTAGGAATTTGGAGGGGGGGCATTTTGGAAGCTACATTCCACTTAACAGACAGTTTGGGGGCTCTTGGTCTCCTTGTGGTCTCCATAGTAGCAAAACACAAGGACAAGGTCAATTTACAACCTGTTTGTCAATAATCCTTTTTAAAAGTAACTCTGTAGAGCTTCTTAGGCTCTGTGTAAGAGCAAATCGCAGTCCTGGAAAGTCTCATACTTTTATGAACTTCACCAAGGTTAAAAGAGTTGTTACTTGCTCTGAACACTAAGATAAATTCCACTGTTCATAGACTACAGCTGCAAGCCACTTACATAACAGGAGGAAACAGATTTTTTTTTTTTTTTTTGTCAATAGTAGGGCTTGAACTGAGGGCCTGGGTGCTGTCCCTGAGCTTTTCTGCTCAAGGCTAGTGCTCTATCACTTTGAGCCACAGTTCCACTTCCATATTTCTTTTTTTCTGGTGGTCAATTGGAGATAAGAGTATGGACTTTCCTGTCTTAGCAGGCTTTGAACTACGATCCTCAGATCTCAGCCTTCTGAGTACTTAGGATTACAGGCATGAGACACCAGTCTATGGCTTGTTCATTTTGTATTTTGTGCTTGTAAACACATGAGAAAGCATGCAACTATAAGAATAACTTAGAAGCACTAAGTGACCAACACATGTATTTTCAAAAAGAAAAGGGAAGTCTAGGAAACACCAGCCAGGAGCACAGTAATGTAGATGTAGGAGAGGAATATACTAATTGGCAGAACTAACCTTTATGTGTACCAGAGCCACATAATTTTCTTAACACCTAAAAGAAAACATATCTTGCTTATTATATTGAAACAACTCAAATTGTTTTGTAAAGATTCAGCTACAAGGGTTTTTGATAAAATGCCATGTAAAAGTGAATATTGTAAAATGTTATAAAAGCCCAACTTAATGGACTATTAATTTTAAGTATATAAATGCAATAATATAATAACCCTTCCAAAGATCAATGAATATACTATGTACACAGGAAAACAATATAGAAAATGCGGCTTGAATACAAATGTGTTACAAAGGCAGGCAATAAAATAATAAATACCCGGGTTTGTGACTTTGGGATGTGTCCTATTTATTTCTCTTTAATAATCTTTGACAATTTATTTCCCCTTTTGATATTCATCATTGTTTTCTTTCAATACTCTTTAGATAATGAGTATTATCAAATACCTCCACAATAATTGTGGGTTGCTCTTGTAATTTGATTCTCAGGATTAGAAATAATTGAAAGCTTACTTTTTAAAGCATTTCTAAAATCTTTCAAAAGGATGTGAACAGGATAAAATGTATATAATTCTGCACATTTTGGATGATTTTTTTTTTGCCAGGCCTGGGGCTTGAACTCAGGGCCTAAGCACTGACCCTGGCTTCTTTTTGCTCCAGGCTATCACTCTACCACTTGAGCCATAGCCCCGCTTCTGGCTTTTTCTATATATGTGCTGAGGAATAGAACCCAGGGCTTCATGTATATGAGGCTAGCACACTAACACTAGGCCATATTCCCAGCACTTTGTAAGTTTTCAAAAAGGTGAAAATACTAGGCTAAAGGAATAATGTAAAGCAAATATTTTCATAAAAGTGTGTGGTGATAAATTGTGAAGGTGAGCATAATCTTTCTCTCTGAGTGTCCAGAAAACTATGTTCAAAATATCAATGCTTGACTGCGAGTTACCTGTAAAAGCACCTTATTCATTGAAGCCTGAGAGGATCTCCTTTTTTTATTTTGTGGTCAGTTGTGGGGCTTGAACTCGGGACCTGGGCACTGTCTTTGAGCCTCTTTGTGCGTGCTTCTTTGTACTTCAGGCTAGTGTTCTACCACTTGAGCCCCAGAGCCACTTAACGGTGTTTGAGTGGTTAATTGGAGATAAAAGTCTCACGGGGACTTTTCCACCCAGGCTGGTTTTGAAACAAGATCCTCAGATCTCAGCCCTCCTGAGTTGCTAGCATTACAGGCATGAGCCATGGGCATCCAACTAGGATTTCCCTTTGTGAATTTCTTTTTTTTTTCCTTCTTTATTGTTAAAGTGAAGTACAGAGGGGTTACAGTTTTATGTGTAAGGCAGTGAGTACATTTCTTATCCAACTTGTTACCTCCTCCCTCATTTCCCCCTGCCTCCCCCTCCCCTTTTCTCTCTCCCCCCCCCCCATGAGTTGTACAGTTGGTTTACACCACATGGTTTTGTAAGTATTGCTTTTGGAATGGTTTGTCTTTTTATCCTTTGTCTCTTGATTTTGGTATTGCCTTTGCCTTCCCTAGTTCTAATACACATATATACAGTATATAGGGTACTAAGATCAGATACAGCGATAGCAGGGGTAAAACCACGGGAAGGGAATACAAGAGAAAAAAATATTACAGTGGATTTCTTTAGGACAGGCTTAGATGAAGAAGATGCAGCACTATAACATCTTCCCAGTAAATTCTAGAGTGGTTGTCACAGAATAAGTTTGTAGACAGGACTACCTGTTGCACAGCTCCAGGGGAGGCTGCTTACGTCATTGGCTATGTGAAGGTGCCCTTGGGGATTGCACTTTGCTGTCATACTTTGTGGCCCAGTTGATGGGGTTCACTTAGTCAAACTGAGGTCATCTAATTAATGTTAGGTAGAATAATTCTAATGAGACCAGAGTTATTCAAATCTCCATTGGGCTGAATTTGTCCAAGGTTAAGATGATGAATAACACATCTGTCAGAAAATCCTTCCTGAATATTATTTCTTTTTACTGAACTTTAGGTACATGTTGAGCAGTTGGAAGAGATATTTTTACATCACTTATCAGATCAACTGAGGTAGGTTTAAAGGAACACTCCTGGGCTCAATGTGTCCAACTCCACATTGAAGATTAAGGCAAATATTCTATTTTAGATTCCATTGCTTTAAACATGACTCATTTTGTGGAAAACGAGATGTTTCAGGAAATTTGAGTCAGGCAAATTTCCCTCTGTCTGCCTCATATTAAACATTTCCTAACTTAAAACATGTTCATTACTTGAGCTCAGTAAAGCCATTTTTAACTTCTAAAATTTTAAAGTCAAAGATCTGGAGTGAGAAGTAAAATATGAATAGAGTAAGGGCCGAGGGTTTACCACAGTGGGAAGAGTGCCTGCCTGGAGAGTGCAAGGCCCTGAGTTTGGTCCTCAGCTCTGGAAAAAAAACTATAAAGAATATGAATAGAGTATGAAATGTTTATTCATTTTGTTTATCTTTTTTAGCGCAAGAAATCAAACTCAAGATACTACACAGGCTAGTGAAATACTCTACTACTTTTCTACATTTCTAGCCCCAAGTCTATGAGTTCTTTATGTCACAATGGAGTGTCTGTGTGTGTGTGTGTGTGTGTGTGAGAGAGAGAGAGAGAGAGAGAGAGAGAAAGAGAGAGAGAGAGATCTTTATATCATACTGGCTACATACTGGCCAAGGCTCTCACTTCTGTAAGCCTCAGTTGCCGCAGCTATAAATTGGGTAATGATGTGTAGTTCAGAGTATTGCTGTATTTATTTTGAGCACAAGAAAAGTTGCTGCCAAATCACAGTGTATAATAATTTATATACTAGCTTTGTGTTTTTAGGGAAAACAAGGTGTGTGTATAGAAATAAGAAATAATGTGCCATTATTGTTACAGAAACAATTCTGTACCCAGTGTCACTTGCCCTACCTGGTTTTGTTCCCTTATTAATTCATCACACTGATAGTTATTGATACTCATGCTGTGATATATCATGACACTGAGAAGGATCTTGAAAGGTCATGAGCAAATGGGCTGGACAGATAATTGTTACAGCCTGTGCTAACATAGAGAAATGCCAACTCGGCACATAGGCAAAATGCTCTATTGTCTCTGTATCCATGAGTCTTTTCCTCCCATACTTTCCCGGATTAAACCTGATTAAAAATCAAGACTCTTTGATAGGAAGCTATTTGTTTATACACAGTTATCCCAATGTAAAATGCTTCATTTGAGATCAGAGCATCAAAAGATCCCAAAATTATTTTTAAAATATGAGGCTTGTTGTGCAATTTGGGATTCAGATTAGAATGAGCTACCACAGCCTCTGAAGATGGCATGATTTCCCATGGTTCCTTGGGGGGTCTCATCTGAAATAGAATTGGAGGGAAAGGCAATGTGATTGACAAGGACAGATGATGTGAGCTCAGGCATCCCGCTGAGGGGGCTCACTTAGGATTCCAAATTAAAGTCAGGCACAGCCTCATGCTGGTTTGTGCTGCCCTGATACAGACTGAGTCAAGTCTGTGCTAAGTACATAACATGTACAGATTAGCAAATACAAAGGTCGAGGGGCTCAGTGCATCCTGTGTCTTTCAGAAACAAGCAAACGTAGTTGTGATAAGGAGGAAATTAACTGAGAGCCTCCATGAAGCTTCAAAAAATGTTTCCTAGGCTTTCCTAATATTTCCTAATCTTTTATTTTTCATGCAGTTGTTACCACATTCCTTGCATTGTATTGTATGATTGCGTTCAAAGTGCATTTATTACCTTTGACATCTCCTTCAAAGCCTTGAATAAGGGATTTTGGTCCTAGAAAAGATACTGATATTTAGTGATGATTTTGTTTTCCTATATGGGCCAAATCAAATACTCTATTTTCTCCAGTAAATATTACTATATTAAATTCATAAAACTGAGATCTCTAAGATGTGAATTCATCAAAACAAACACAGCAATGACAGATCCTTAATTGGTATGGCTGATTTGTATACAGATGAATAAGTTACAACCCCTGCTCTCACAAAGTTCAAGCTACTAAAAGACTATTGATAGAAAAACACAATCCAAGATAGACCATGACTTACTTTATATGAGTGTCTAGTTTTAGAGTTTCACACACAGTACACATTCCATGAAAGTTTAACATGTTAAGGAATAGAGAATATGCATGAAGATGTGGATAATTGATATAAAACATCTTTTATTGTGTGCCAAAACTTTGGGCCTTGAGCACTCAGTTGTTTTTTTATTTTTTGTTCATGGGAACCATACCTCCACTTCTGAGTTTTTGCTTATTAATTGCAGATTTGAGAGCCTTAGATTTGTCTGCCTGAGCTGGCTTCAAATTTTGATTTTCACATCTCAGGCCCCTGAGGAGTTAGGATTACAGGCATGAGCCACTAAGTCCTGACTTAAGACAGCCCTTAAGTATGAACTCTGAACAAGTGATCACACAAGGCTATTGTATTTTCATCCAAATAATATGACAGTCTATCAAGTAAATGACATGGGACTGAAAAAAATCTAGCTTGACCATAACATTTTCAGTAATAATGGAGACAGATTGATTGGTTCCCAGTGTTTATACTTACCACCCTCATCATGTATACATCTTCCATAAAGAAACATGGTGGTATACAGGTGGTATATCATGTACCAGATTTTGTATTCCCCCCCACCTCTTTTACCTATTCTGGACATATGGGCCTCTTACCTCAAGTATATTCTTAGGTTGGTGTTATTGCTGAGCCAAAGTTGACATTTAGTTTTTCTAATGAATAGAATCAGATGACACTTCTCTCAATTCTCTCTCTTACCTCCAATGCATCTACTTGCATTCATAAATTTTCATGGAAGTCAAGACAAAAATAAGATAGTAAGGTACAGACAGTCCTGACTTATGGTAGCTTGACTTATACTATTTTTCAATTTGATGATGCAAAGCATCAATGAATGATGAAATGTGGTCAGTAGAACTGAATTTTGGATTTTGACCTTTTCTCAGGTTACCTATATGTAACATGATAATTTCTTCTGATGGTTGGCAGAAGCAGTGAGCTGTCGCTACCACTTCGCCACACAGTCAGGAAGGAAAAAAAAACCAACCCAATACACTACAGTGTGCTGTGCTCACAGCAAGCTATGATGCTTTGTATATTAGCTGTAGGAAATGCATTTTCAAGGTAGGACATTTACAACTTATAATGAGTTTATCAGAATGAGACTTCATCATAAAACAAGGGTAAGAGATGAGAGTAGAAAGCTAGAAAACATTCCATTTAAAAGAAAGAGTGTTTCTCTGTGAGAAAGAAGGCTCACTCATTAATCCAGCTGGAAGGCTGGGCTTCCCAAATTCCTACTTAGTCAGGAAATAAGTATGCCTAAGAAATAGAAGATGTACCTAACACCAGTTGTATATAGGAACTCAGAGATCTAACACAAATTGTGAAACACTTAAAAGAAGCATCCAACAATGGGCCTTTTTGTAGTTACTCTAACAAGAATATGGAAACTTTTCTCATTCTTCTAAAAAACAGTTGGCTTGTTGGTAGCCCATAACTAGTAGGATGTTGATGCCACAGTCATTTTAAGGGCGTCTTTTTAGAAACAGAGGCTAAGGTCAGAATGGTTGTTGTGCTACCTTGACTGTGGCATCAGGGAGTCCTAGCTATCATTCCCTGGCTACCAGACGAAAGGGTAGCCAAAGGATGAGGTGACAAGGCAGCCACCACATTGAGGTCACAAGGTAGAAGACCTTTGGGTTGCTTGGATATAGTTCTTACATCATCCACAAAATGCCATGTAGGTTTTTAAGATTCTCTTAGTGAGATGGGATGTTTTTACTTTCTTAAATAATGTTTAACTTTCTCTCTGTATCAACATGGATAATTCTCAAAAACAAAATGTCGAGCAAAAAAAAGCAGATTGCAAAAGGATAAGTACAATATGCCGCCACTTATATACATATATATGTTTTAAAATACATGAAACATTGGAATACATTTTTGATGCATATATATACATACATATATAGTGACAGGACAGGAAGGAATACAAATGACTTTATATTCTCTCTAAGGAGACTACCTCTGAGAGAGAAAAAATTGTGGCAGGATATATTGATCTTCAACCCCTCATATTCTCCCCAGAAACTTTCTGAAGCAAATGCAGTATAATTATAATATTTGTTATATCTTGACAACATTTTTCCTTGTAAATCAAGTATACTTGTTTATGTTGAGACATTTGCATACATAAGCTGATAAGACCAGGTATAGACTGAAGGTTCAGTCTATACTTATAACTTGGTTACATGTAAGGGGAAAGGTTCAAATTATTCAAAGCCTCTACTTTCTTTTAGGTTTAGACACAAGCAAATTTCAGTACTATAGTTCATCTGGGTTTGGGTTATATGAAAAAAATTATGTTTAATTGTTGTGAAGGTGATTTTTTTCATTATGCTTAGTTATAAGCAGATGAGAACATTATGTTCAACTTCTGAAAGCTTTATCTTTGGGATAAGACCAAGAATGAAAGTCTTCCAACTCCAAAAATGATAATGCATAGAAACATTCTGATTGAGTAAAGAAGTAATGTATGCAGAAACTTTATATGTAATTTTAAGTATAGTCTGTTCAACCATGAACGCTATAATCTGTTTCTCCATTTGTACTAAGCTATTTGTCTCTATTCATGTTTGCTATCTCTTGAACACAAGTTTCTTATTTTAGTTTCTTCTGTATCAACTAAATAGATCAGAGAAAAAGAATCTGAAATACATATTCCCAGGATTTCAAAGAAAGCACAAATGTTTTAAATATTCTATTTTTAGTATTTTTGTCTTTCTTTCCTTCAAATGCCAATATTATGGGATTGAAATCCAGTAAACTAGTGATATTTTATTAAGTAATGGGAGAGAATTGTAAGAGCAGGAAGAGAAGATGCCATTTTATTTTCCAAAGAATGAGATTTATTCCGAAGAATGAGAGTAAAAGTCAAACGAACACTGTAGAGATTTGAGGTGAAAATTGCATTTTACTTTGATGTGTGTATATGTGTTTGGGAGAGGGGTTTTAGGGACACCTTAAAGTTAGACATTTGGCTTATTTTCAGAGAATGTAGACATAACTTTAGTGGTCCTGAGGGTAGACAGCAATTGCTCTAGACCCAGTCTATCCAAGTCTATCCATTCCCTTATATATATACTTTCTCAGTATCCGCACTCTACACACACCTGTTCTTGCTTTCACCCTTCACTTTTATTGCTAACTGCTATGCATTCATTCTTTTAAATTTAATTTTACTGTCAAGGTGATTACAGAGGGGGTTACAGTTACATAGGTAAGGTAGTGTGTACATTTCTTGCATTCTTGCACACACAAACACATGTGTGTACACACGAAGGGTCATTGCATTCTCTCTAGTGTTGCTAACATAATTTCATGAATATACTTCATTTCTCCAAGAAGCCTGTACAGTAGACCTGTGATATCTGTGGGTTTGTGGTTCCAAGGAGATCTCCACTGAGGAAACACCATGGATGCTGAGCATGCCTAGGGTTTAGTGCTGTGCTGTGGGTACAGAACTTCTGCTTAAAGACACTAGACCTTTCAACAAATTGAAAAATTTCTCACCTTCTCCCTTAAATTAAACATATTAACCTGTAATTTACTTTGAGGGCAACATCTGCTTTTTAGGAGACCTGTATTTTATACAATTAAGGTCAGGGAAACACTCAGTAAGTCACACATGGCTTAAACAGCACTGATAACACAGGGCTGACAGAGCTTCTCAGATATAGTGAGTATGAAGGCATTAAACGGTTTTGCTTTTGAAATTTCTTTTGACTTAAATATTTATTTCTCTTTCCCAGTAAGAACCAAGGAGGGTGCTGAAGACACGAAAAAGGAGGTTCTTATTGTGCCAGAAACCCTTAGGGAAAAGGAAAGGAATCTCCCTGAGCTGAAGATAAAACATCTGAAAAAGAAATGTACCAAAAAGATATTTTGAAAGGCAAGGAGGAAGTTCATCTATAAAAAGCTAAGCACTTCCCCAAGGAATATAGTCAAATGTACAGAACTGATATCCCAATGGCTAAACTGACCAGAAAAGTGGGCAACTTCTATCTACCTGCAGAACCCAAATTGGCATTTGTCATCAGAATCAGAGGTATCAATGATGTGAGTGCAACGGACCATACGGTGCTGCAGGTGTTGCAGCTTCTTTGATTTTGCTAGATCATCCGTGTCAGCTTTTTTAAGCTCTATGAGGCTTCAGTTAATATGCTGAGGATTGTGGAACCATAGATATATTGCATGGGGGTACTCAAACCGGAAGTCAGTAAATGAGCTACTGTGCAAGCATGGTTGTGGCAAAATCAGTAAGAAGCGAATTGCCTTCACAGATAACTCTTTGGCTGTTGGGATTCTTGGTAAAGATAGCATCATCTATATGGAGGATCTGATTCACGAGATCTATACTGCTGGAAACATTTCAAGGAAGCTAATAACTTCCTGTGATCCTTGTAGAAGGTGGAGATGCTGGCAATAGGATCAGATCAATAGGCTTATTAGGATGAACTGAGGTGTCTGTGATTTTTGTATTTGAGTCTGCTAATAAACAGTGATCAGTTTTGGCCAAGCCCATGTGTGATGATTTATTAAAAAGCTATCTAAACAGTCACACAGTGGGAACAAAGAAGGACATTCTTAGCAGAGGATCACAAGGCCTCAATAGCTATGAACATAAGGTCATATAAAATGATGTTTATCAAAATGAACTCTAAGAAATGGAAGTAGGAAGTTTTTTTAAAAAAATATACTATTAGTGGGTTTTTTTGTTTTCTTTTCTTCTTTCCCTTTTCTTTGGTTTATTCCCTTCTGTCACTGCTTTTGATTTCTGTACACTTTGTCTTATATATAAGTTTATCTGATTTGGAAGAGAAAGGGGAAGCACAGAAATGGTGGGACCAGGGTAAACCAGTTCAGCAGGGGAACCCACTAGACACTGGAATGGAATGGAACTATACAACTTTTTGGGGAGGGGATTGGGAGGAGAAAACTAGAAGAGAATGAGGGAGAGGGTGATACGGTTCAAAAGGAAATGTACTTGAGGGCTGGGAATGTAGCCTAATGGTAGAGTACTTGCCTAGCATACATGACGCCCTGGGTTCGATTCCTCAGTACCACATAAACAGAAAAGGCTAGAAGTGGTGCTGTGGCTCAAGTGGTAGAGTGCTAGCCTTGAGGAAAAAGAAGCCAGGGACAGTGTTCAGGCCCTGAGTTCAAGCCCTAGGACTGGCAAAAAAAGAAAAAAGAAAAGAAAATATACTCATTACCTGACTTATGTAATGTAATCCCCTCTGTATATAGCCCTTACAATAAATTAAAAAAACACATGCAAAGGAGGTCGTCTCACTGAATCTTCCTTGAATGTATGGGACATACTAGGTTTTTAAATTTTTGTTTGTTTTTCAGTTTATATGGCAGTGTAAACCAGACACCTCTGGAAAGAGACTGTGCTTCAGTTATACAGAGAAAGTAGAAGCATAGAGGGTAGAATGTTTTGTATAATGGCATCAGTGAGGGAAAGCTGATGTGAGTCCAGGGCCTGAGACAGAGCAGGAGCCCTGCTCCCACAGTCTTAATTGGGAGCCTGAAATCTTCCTCCTTAGAATCTGTCTCTATATACTGCCATGTCTCATTCCTCATTCTGCGTAGAACCTGAATTTTGCTTTGTCCTCTACCTTCCATGCCAAATGCTCTGGAAACTTGTCACCATACCAAGCTATGATAGGTTACCATAGAACTGGGAGTCAGATAAACTTGACTGCTTTGGAAGAGATGTATAACCTGACTGAGTCTCCACTAACTCATCTCAAAACAGAAATGGTAACACCTTCATATAGTTTGTAAGTATGAATTTAATTTGAATAATCATATATCCACTGCCTAACATATACCAGATGCTCAGTAAATTTGATTTCTATCTTCCCTCGGCCATGCCTTCTATCTTGAAGTTGGAATCCATTTCATATATTCCAAGCTTAACCACTTAAATCTTTGCCCAAAATCAAATGATAAAACATGTCATAGACAAAACTTTCTTCCCATTTGTATATTAAATGTCATCTCAATCTCAACTTTTCATGAACTTACAATTGGAGCTACTGACTGTTGATCTTTATCATCAGCCAAATTAGTGCATATCCTCAAAGCTGTTCATTCCCATATTTCCCCTCCTTTCTCACTAGTCCATTGCTAAGATGCCCAGTGGAAAAAATTGCCCTCAGATCACTTTCTATGAAATTGGTGCTGAGATGTTGAGATATAGAAAGATATGCTAAAACAATGCAAATGAATGTGAGGAGTACATAGCTGTATTGGAGAAGAGGATGAAAGTATTGACACAGGGACCAGAAATAAAAGGCCAAACTGGTAGATATCAAATAAACTCTATTCTAGTGAAAGTTCAGAAGTAACAATATAACATGTAAAATGATAATATAAAGGAGTATGTCCTTCTCAAACAATTTTTGTGTGGATCTGTTTACCAAGCTAAACGATAGAATTAAAATTTTCTCTCCCCTCCCCGCCTCCTCTCTGTCTCTCTCTGTCTCTGTCTCTGTCTCTGTCGCTGTCTCTGTCTCTCTCTGTCTCTCTCAGTCTGTCTGTCTGTCTGTCTGTCTCTCTCTCTCTCTCTCTCTGTCTTTCAGTACATGGGTCCTACAGCTTGAACTCAGGGCCTGGGCACTGTTCCTGAGCTTTTTTGCTCAAAGCCAGCACTCAGTCATTTGAGCCTTAGTTCCACTTCTGGCTTTTGTTTTTTAGTAGTTTATTGGGGATAGGAATCTCATGGGCTTTCCTTCCTGGGTTGACTGAACTGTGATCCTCAAATCTCAGCCTTCTGAGTAGATAGGATTACAGGCATGCGCAACAAGCACCTGGTGATATCCATCTTTTCATTTTTAACTTGACAAACACAAATTGAGCACCAAATGAAACCCAATTGAAGCACCTTTTCTAAGTTCCTTGGTTTCACTTATCGTTCAGTCTTCTGGTCACGTGATCGTGGAGGGTACCCATGAGTACAGCTACAGTTCCTCATCTCTGGGGAACACACACTTATCATTTTCCGTGGTGACCACTTAGCTCTGATCATCCCTCCATTATACTTTTGTAGCAAAAATCACTTAGAACTAGAGCCTAAGCTTGCCCTAACCAGACTTGTAAGATACTTCTTCCTCCTATCCTTTAACAACATTAAAGAAACATGATACAAAATCTTGCTCTTCTCTGGCTTCCCTCAAGTACAGAGGTTGTGAGGTTGCTTAGGCAGTTGCTTATTGCAGAACTGTAATCAGTGAATGCCTTAGTCTGTTTTCTTTTTGTTATAACCAAGTAATTTCTTTATAAGAGGTTTACTTGGGTCAGGATTGGTAGATTCAAGAGCTCAGCTTTGACGTCCTGGTGAGGGGCACTTTGTATGGCAATATGACAGAGAAGCAGAAAGGAAAGTGACTGCATATAGAAAATACCAAGCACCAGGAAGATACGGCCCCATATTATAACAACTTACTTCCAAAAACAATGTATGTGATAAAACAGCAATTTTGTTACTCATAAAATCATGTCATGTAGGTTACTGTCAATCTTACTTGGCTATGGTGATCTTAATATTTGTCTTAATATTAAACACAATCCATTCTTGAAGTAGAAAGCCAGTGACTTAATGAACTTTTTAAGGCCCAACCTATTAAAGTTTCCACTACTGTAATACCATGTCCTGGAGACCAAGCTTCTAGCATATAAATTTTGTATGGGAACAGAACATATGCCAGCCATAGCCACAAGAGAAAAGGGGATGTAAGTTCTTTTCATTCTGTCCCTTTAAGGGGTAATTCCAAGGCCCAGTGATGATTTGTCTCATCTGAACACATCTTTTATGGCTGAGCCAAATGTCTCTGGAGAAGCTGTATTCCAATTAGCAACTGAGAATCTTAGATATGATCTTGTATTTGTCTCTTTCTTTCTCACTTTTCTTTATTTCATTCTAAGTTGTACTGTTCTGTTTGGATCTCCCAAGAAAGAATTTGCCTTTAATGGAAGTAGAACTCTAGCTCAAGTGGTAGAGGCCTAGACTGGAGCACAAAAGCTCAGGGACAGAAACCAGGCCCTGAGTTCAAGCCTCAGGACCAGCACAAAATAGAGAGAGAGAGAGAGAGAGAGAGAGAGAGAGAGAGAGAGAGAGAGAGAGATCCTTTTACAAAAACAAAAACAAAATTAAAAAGAACAAATAAAACTTGTGAGGAAATGATCAACATCTTTGGCCACAAAGGGAATGCACTTTGAAATTCCATCTCATTCCAGTTAGATTGACTAGCATCATGAATTCTGACCACAGCAAATGCTGGTGAGGAAGTGGGGAAAAAGGAACCCTGTTACACTGTTGGTGGGAATGTAAACCAACACAACCACTAGGGACAGCAATCTGGAGGTTCTTCAAAAAAACTAAACATAGATCTTCCCTACCACCCAGTCATACCACTCCTGGTCATCTACCCAGAGCATCATAAGCCAGGATACTGTAAAGACACTTGCACATCCACTCTCATTGCTGCACTATTCATAATGGCCAAGTCATGGAAATAGGCCAGATACCCTACAATAAATGAGTGGATCAAAAAATGTGGTACTTATGCACACCAACATGTGGTACTTATACACTATGGCTCCTATATAATGTCATTTACAAAATGGAATTTTACACAGCCATTAGAAAGAATAATATTATGTCATTTACAGGAAAATGGGTGGACCTAGAACAAATCATTTTAAGTGAGGTAATCCAAGCTCAAGAGACAAATGATGCGTTTTCTCTCATATGCAGAAAAGCTAGGTCTAAAATACAGCAGAACTTGATAAATTATGCTGGACTCTAGGCACTTACACACAGAGAGACCAAAAGAGGATACGCTTAGAGAAGGAATACAAAGGCACAATGCCTCCATGCCTCTGATCATATAAAATAATATTTACTGAAATGAGGAAAAATAATTAGTCTTTAAGGGTTTTGGTTTTTTTTTTAGGAAAAAGGTAGAGTGGACTTGAGGCTTTGTGTTTGCTAGGTGGAAGATCCAGTGATCTCTACCTCACAAGAAACCATTGAGTCTGGCTTCACTTAAGGGCTGCCTTAAGCATATCTCTGTGGAACCCTTGGCAGAGATGACAAGGACCTATTGAGAGATATCAAGTCATGACCAACACAGTCATGGCCCCACCCTTACCCAGCTTTTAACAGAGGGGCAGAGATAAACAATGAAGATTGTTAAATAATGGTTAAGAGAAGAAAATGAAATAAATTGGCTTCTGGGAGGAAATAGTTGTGGTGTGAGTAGTAGGAGAAAAAAAAAAAAAAGAAAGCCATTTAAATATGGAGAAATGAGATGGTCTCCCAAAGGGGACTGTAATAAAATTGAGACATGAAGCCATAGAAGGAGCCATCTATGCTATCAGCAGGGAAGAAAATTCTCAAGGCCAGTGTGGACACACAGCAACACTGGAAAACAAGAATAGGGTTTTAGTTGAGTATTTAGGGATATTACAGAAAACAAGGGTGGTTGGAATGTTGTGATCAAAGCAAATAGTGACAGATTTGAGGCTTGAAAATTGTAGGTTATTGAGTGAGGTTGAATTTTATTTTAAATGCCTCTGGAAACTACTAAAATGTTTCAAGCAGAGATGCTGCAATACAATTGAGTAGAATTTAATTCCAGTTTAAGCTCCTCCTTAATTTAGTTGTTACATCTTTTACTTAAAACATTAATAAAAAAACAACAACAAAAGAATCATGGAAGCATATGTATAGAAGTGAATTTTGTCACAGATTATGCATTAACACGGGCACAAAATATAAAAGTTATACATGCCTGTGTCCACACCTTCCCATTCTCTAAGAAATTATAATCTGTTTAAATACTAATTTTTTTTTGTCCAGCTTCTCCAGCAGTGTTTGGTGATCTGATCCTTTTTTGCACCACATTCATCCATATAGTTTATTTTATTGTATTAATCTCAGAGAGTCCACAGTATTTGTGGTTGCAATTTCCAAAAGTACAGTTACTCTTCTGCCTCAATTAGAGTTTCTTCATTAACTGTAGTTGTATTTCTATGACTGTCATTAGTGCAATCTGCTAATTCACAGATTCACAAAAGTACAGAAATACATTTTGCTAATGTGCACATCAGAGTGCTCTCTCCAAAATGCTTCCCATATAATGTCATTTACAAAATGCCTGAGGCAGTTGACAAAGAAAAATTTTATAGACCAACCTGGAAAGCCATATATCTTCTAGGCCCAGAAACTTTCCTTTGTAATTCTTTAAGTGTAATTCGTTAATTCATAGGGGTTTCTACCTACCTTTGACTGTCAAATGATCTTAAACTGCTTCTGAGAATGAAACTGATGCCTATTTAACTGTGCCATATTAAGAGTTTGCAGAATTTTTTAAAGAATAATTTTATAAAGTAACTCTTATGGAAATTTAAGCTAAATATGATGGTCACTCCTGGCCCACGACACAGCCAGGTGAGATAGACAGTAACTTATGTGACATGTTTTGAGGGGTAGTAGAATTGCTGTATTACTTAATATGTTATTTCCTGGCCAGAAATTTCATCATACATGCTTTTGTTTCTTGGTTAGAAGGCTTTGTCAACTCAGAGGTTAAGTTGGCATCATTCTAACATGGATTGGTTTACAGTACTGGTTTTCAGAACACAATTGCCTGAGATAGAGATGAGAGAAAGTCTGGGATGGATTCTGACAGAAGAGAATGGACATCATCTGGAAAGGTAGCTTTATCAGGGAGGTCTATGAACAGGGACCCTAGGGAATGTGGGTTTATAGGGGAGGTAGTTGAATACATCCTGAAAGCAAAGATAATTTCTGGCCAAATCTAATATCAAAATTGCACTTCAAGTACTGTTAAAGGACCTTCACTTTCTAGCAGAGGGTGGCTTCAATTATAATAAAGAAAACAACTGTGGTGGAGAAAAGATGGACAGATCAAGCTTCAAAGAGGTGAAACACTGAAGGGAAAAGTTAATGTTGTTTCTTGGGAATCACTGAAAGAAAAAGAAAAATCCTATTGAGAGACACAAGGTAAAAAAAGAAAAACAGCTACAAAAGCAATACTTGCAAAACTGTTTGGTATAAATGAACTGAACACCTCATGGGTGGAAAGGGAAAGGGGGAGGAGGGTGGGGGGGGGTACGAGGGACGAGGTAACAAATAGTACAAGTAATGTATCCAATGCCTAATGTATGAAATTGTAACCTCTCTGAACATCAGTTTGATAATAATAATTTGAAAATAAAAAGAAAAATCCTCATTAAATGGAAATGATACAATGGAAATAATTTAAGAGTCAGTATTATCAAGTGCATAATCACACAGGCTCTTTTCAGACTTTCTCCCTCTAAGTAGACTGATGAGGAAATGGAGCTAAAATGTATCTGATTTGGAATAAAATGTGTTACCCTGGAACATATTTTTATATAGGGTGTGTTCCTTGTCCAGCTGGGATAATTTAAGTGGAGCTTGAGAAGGTTTCTGAGAATATTTAAGTTGAGCAGTAAAACTTTGATTAATCAAAGTAATATTCTTCCTCTTATTAAGGAACTTTTATTTCATCAGGAAAAAGTGCAAAGTCTTTGGCTTAGCTAGTTTCTGGAAATAAGCTAACTTTTATATAACACATTTCAGAAAATCTTACTTCTTTAGAAGAAAATGAATAGAATGAAATTACTTGTAACTTATTATTGTGGTTTGGATCTCAAATGTTCTCCTTAAATGCTCCTGTGGGAGAGGCTAGCTCCCTGCTTAATTATGAAAAATTTAGGAGGAGGGGCCTAGCAGAAGTACATTAGGTTACCAGGGGTCTGCCCCTACTGAAGGGGATACTGGGGCTTTTTCTTCTGTCTTTATTTTTTAACTGCCATGATATGGGTATCGCCTTCACCCTCCTGAAGTCTACCACGACGTTCTGCCATGGAGCCAACTAACAATGTACTGAAACCTCTGAAGGCATGGGCTAAAACAAATCTTCCTCAATTTGTTTTCTTCTAGTATTTTATCACAGCAAATGCCCATTTCTATCCTTATATATGGACTTAATAGGGTGTAAAATTTGAATATATGTGCATAACCACACTGATGAAACATGTATATTTGTATCTGAACATATGTATATTATGCAACGGGTGGTGATGAGGGCCTCTGATCACTGACCTAGTATTTTAAGTACCATCTATCCACAAACCTAGGGAAGGTTAATTAACCAACATTCCAGGATATTTCTTTTCTTTCTTCTTTCTTTCTTTCTTTCTTTCTTTCTTTCTTTCTTTCTTTCTTTCTTTCTTTCTTTCTTTCTTTCTTTCTTTCTTCTTCTTCTTTCTTTCCTTCCTTCCTTCCCTTCCTTCCTTCCTTCCTTTCCCTCCTTCCTTCCTTCCTTCCCTTCCTTCCTTCCTTCCTTCCTTCCTTCCTTCCTTCCTTCCTTCCTTCCTTCCTTCCTTCCTTCCTTCTTCTTCTTTCTTTCTTTCTTTCTTTCTTTCTTTCTTTCTTTCTTTCTTTCTTTCTTTCTTTTTCTTTCTTCCTTCCCTCCCTCCCTCCCTCTCTCCCTTCCTCCCTCCCTCCCTCCCTCTCTCCCTTCCTCCCTCTCTCCCTCCCTTCCTTCCTTCTTTCTTTGCCAAAAGCACTACATGTTGGCTGTTTTGACTCCTTCTTCTGGTTTTTAACCCTCTCTTTTGTCAAACTTTGCTTTCACACAGGATCTCCTCAACTCCTATTTCATCTGCATCTGGCTCTCATTTTATCTGTGGTTTCTGGTCACTCCCAGCCCTTAAAGTTGTTTGTCAAACACGTCTGCACCTTTCTGATTCTGGCTGCTTATACTATCTCGTCAGTCTGATTCGAAAGACTATCCTGAGGTAAGCACATGGAACTTCTTACCTTCAGGCTGGGTTAGTAGGGCTCCAAATGTTAACCAACTGTATGTTTTTGCCAGACTAGTGATATATCTTTGTCCTTTGGTTTAATTCAGATATAGAGTTCTAATAATGTACCATGTGCTGTTGCCCTGATAAGATTTGTGGTGGTTATTGTTTGTATATGGTGCCTAATGCTTTAGCTCCAAATATATTAAGACATACATATAATTTCAAGGTAAGACAGTAAGTATTTGGATAGTGGTTAGCACAAAGTAAAGGAAGAAGTTCAAAGAAAAGGAAACAATCAACTCTTTTTACAGGTAAGGGGTGGCCCATTTCAGTAGCCAAGGGAAGTTCCTAGTTTATCACACTTCACCCACATCTATTAGACTATAGTGTAGCATTGCTCTCTTTCACTTTCTAACTTGTCCCAATTTAGATGAAAAATTACATAGTGACCTTATTTATTAATAAGGGTTTTCCAGAATGACAGAGTCAGTATGTTACTTATATTGTAGTTCCAGATAAAGGTGTATTAGGGAAAGTGGCTTATGCAGTTTTGAAGGCTGAAAAATCCCATGATAAGCTATCTGCAAGCTGGAAAACTTGAAAGTCAGTAGCATGGCTCTGTTCAAATCTAAAGGTATGGGAACATAGGAAGTTGGAGGTGGTCACTGAGGCAAGTCTCATAGGCCAAAGACCAGAAAATTTGCAGTGTTGACATCCTAAGGTAAAAGTGATTGAATATCCCTGTTCTAGAGGTAACAAATAGAGGAAATTGCCTTCCTCAAATTTTCTGGCTTATCCATACTCTTAGATAAGCAGACAGTACTCATCCACATTGAGTGAACGATATCTATCTATCTATTCATCTATCTATTCTGACTCACATGCAAATCTCTTTCAGTATTACTCTCATAGACATCTGGAAATAATATTTTCCTAATTGTCCTGGTAGTCTTTATTGAAGTTAAATTTACACTTAAAATAACTGTTGTAACACTTACATTGAGAAGATAAAACAAATTTTGTAAAAAGAGTGAACAATGAGGTCAAAATGAGAAGGAATTTGCTAATTAAATGAGAAAGAAATGTCAATATCTTCCAGAATTTCCATTTCTGTGTGGCCTAAGCAAAGTATGAATTTGAAGAATGATACTTGATCCATTCTTCTGAAAAATATGTGACTATATAACAGGTGATCATGATGAGATGCTATGGATTGGAAATGGTGAGCTTTCTCTTTCATACCAAGAACCTAAACTTTGTCTTATTGACTGTGGAGTTCCATCTATTAACCAAAAGAATGACCTGATTAACCACCTCACTTTATTAGCACAGCATGAGATTATGGGTGACAAATGGAAAAATCTTTAAAAAGAAATTACCTAAGAGACTCAGGACAAATTAGTTGTTATTAAATAATTATGATGAATGTTGGCACTAGAGCTTGAATCACAGGCATAACTTTTGTTAATGTTGTATATATCTTATTTTTAATGTGGTATCTCTAAATTGATATTAATAAAAGGAATTTCTCTTAGACAGAATAAAAATAGTCTCTCCCAGTGCTCCATTTTGAAATGATTAATATATACAATTAAAGCTATTGGTAAAATTCCCAGTCATATTATGAGTCAGCAGTAAGTTTTACTTATGATAGGCAATATAGTTCTTACACTACTTGTATTTGGACAAAAGTAAAATGCCTTACTTACAGAATATCCTGTATTTGCAATAATCAAATGAAAGTATAGATAAAGTACTTCTCTGAATTGGTGAGTATAGCTCCCTGGAAATACAATTTTAAATATCAATAAACTATTAGTTAGATTTCCATTACTATAATAAACACCAAAGATAATCAATATATAAAAAAGGCTGGTTTGGGCTCATGTCTTCAGAGGTTTCAGTTCAATTCATTGTCTGCATGACTTCTGGGTCTGTTATGTGGCAGCACAGCATGGATAGTTATTCCCTTCATGAATAACCATGAAGTGACAGCAATAAAGATGGGGGGGGGGGGCTGTTCTAAAAATCTCCTTTAAGAGTGACTGCAATGACAGAAAAACCTCACACTAGGCTCCACCTTGGACTCAGGGCCTGAACACTGTCCCTGCCTTCTTTTTGCTCAAGGCTAGCACTTTACCACTTGAGCTACAGCGCCACTTCTGGCCATTTTCTGTATATGTGGTGCTGGGGAATCAAACCCTGGGCTTCATGTATATGAGGCAAGCACTACTGCCACTAGGCCATATTCCCAGCCCAACATTCAGAAAGCTTTTTGGGCTCACCAGTCAATTCTGCAATCTGGGAACAAGATTACTTGGGTTATGGCCTTGGAGCAAACTTTGATAAACCATGTTTCTCCGGGTTCTGCATAATACAACACTGAAGGGCTGTGTCATTTCTAGGGTTGCTTCCAAACTGGAAATTCCATGACAGAAATAAATCTAAAAGTTTGTAAAAAAAAAAAAAAAAGTTTTGTCACTTCCTGGTAGCACCTGTTGTGTGCTAAGGACTTGGGTTTTTTCGTATGTAGTATTGTGTGCCATTGACACAACCATAGTAAAACCTTCTGGCAACTACACATGAATCCTTTAGAGTAACATTGCCTAATCTGGCCTATTTTTAATAATGACTGAGAATATCAAAAGCAAAGAAAGAAGAGATGGATACTTATTACTTTTTTTTTTTTTTTTTTGCCAGTCCTGGGGCTTGGACTCAGGGCCTGAGCACTGTCCCTGGCTTCTTTTTGCTCAAGGCTAGCACTCTGCCACTTGAGCCACAGCGCCACTTCTGGCCATTTTCTGTATATGTGGTGCTGGGGAATCGAACCCAGGGCCTCATGTATATGAGGCAGGCACTCTTGCCACTAGGCCATATCCCCAGCCCACAAAACATTTGAGTTATTTTTTTTAATTTTCAAGGTCATTATTTACTGAACTCATTTATTTACCAAGAAGATGGAATCAGTTTAGGCGCAGTAAAATTTAAGTTTCTATTTTCTTTAAATCAAAAGATTAAGTAATAAATTGCCCAAATATTTTCAATTTCTGTTACTAGTTAATGGGTAGCAACAGATGTTCTTAAATTAACTTTAAGGACATCTCTAGCATATCTTCAGTTATATAAGATTAATGTGCTTTGGAATATTTTATAAGTGTCTTTACATATATTTAACAGTATCCAATTATATCTTAGAGTGTGATAAACATACCAAGAAAAATTATTCTCAAAAATCAGTCTAAAATACAGTAGTTAATTAAATTATATTTCCTCCTTCCTTGCTATCCCATTTTCCTAGCTAATTAAATCCTCCCCTATCACATTATTTTTGGCCAATGACTTTCATTTGTCTAGAATGAGTAACTACATGTTGCCACCCAGATCCTCTCTAGAAGTAGTGAGCACATTAATCCAGCTCATGAGACTGATGGTTGCTCAGGCTGATAGCTCTGTTGTAAAAGCTGGTCTTGGAGTAGAAAAATAAAGTTTAGCCTCCTTCTTTGAATTGGACTTCCCAGATTTAATGCTCTCCGTAGGATCAAATGAGCACCTCATTGAAGCAGCATCACGGGTATATTCTTGCTTCCCTAACTTCTGAGATTCCAACAACATGCTTCATCATATCACCTGGGTGTTAGTCTCATATCTCAGAGTTGCTCTCCTTGAGGAAAAGGAAACACTTGGTAAAATGGAGTTTTGGAGCAGAATCTTATCATTGGTGGTAGAAAAGTGATATGGAGTCCTCTCCCCTCCCAAATTTGTGTGCTGAAATTATAACTTTAGTGTGATTGTATTTGTAAATATTGCTTTCATGAGGCAAGTAAGGTTAGCTGAGGTGATCAAGGAAAGTTCTAAACGGATAGAATTTGTGGCCTTTTGTGAAAAGGAAGAATTCAGACAACTCTTTCTGAGAGATATTGATGCATTGGAGAACAACTCAACTTAAGAACAATTAACCATTAATTTGATGTTAAACTTGAAAGTGAGATGGTCTTCTTGATAGCATCTAAAGAGATGCTATCTAAAAACAATTGGAGATCCAGAAGTCCAGGTTAGACTCTTAACCTCAGTATGTCTGCTACTCAGGTCAGAGCTGTGTTTAGCAAAGAACGGGATTCTATGATTTAAGAGAAGAATCAGAATTGGTGAACTGGAAAACCCTAAATTTCTACATTATACTGTATCTCTTCCAAAGTGACTCATTCTTCTCTGTAATAATTTATCTTTCTTTCTTTGCTTTAAAGTTGATATAGAGCTCTCAGTCTTGCCAAATAATATATTGTTCCCTCAATATGTACCCCTAATTTTCCACTGGCACCAAAACAAAAATTACTTTATCTTACAACAATACTCAACCATTAAAGTGGTAATAATCAAGTCTAATGGCAGAAATAAACGAGGTCACAATATAACTGTGGGATCCAGTCAACAGGTGGTCGAGGTAGTGACTAAGTCACAAGGCTACTGATCACAGGCTGAGGAATGAAATTTAGACTGTGGAGAATTTATTAATACTAGGGTATTTTTCACTGATAGTGTTTTTTACAAGGATCCTGGTATACATTTCGAGAAATCAAAGGATTACAGAGAATGAAATAGAGCTACTAGAACTGCTCTAGGTCAGGCAAAATAAAAGGGTGTAAGAGGCTGATAGAAAGTGGATGTGCTGAGTTAATGCAGTGTATAAGGTATGCAAACACTATCTTACTGTTCCAGGAGACATCCCTATGGAAAACAGGGATTCTCATATCTGAACTCTAAGGGCTTGGGATGACCATGGAGATGCAACTCTAGAGCTAAGCTTCCTGACATCAATGTAGGTAACAGAATCTGAAGATGATGGAGGCCAACTGGCATGTAAAATAGAAACAATGGCAGTGACAACTTGGTCTATGTGCCAGCACAGGGGGCCTTCATTGCATAAAACTGTAGAGATGTTTAATAGAACCACAGGAAGGATAAATGGAAAATTTTCAAAGATTGTTCCAACTGTATCATCCAAATACCAAGAGGTTACAGCAGGGCTGTATCTGGTGGCCCATACCTTGATTCCCAGCTATTGCAGAGATGGAGATTGGGAGGGTCATATTTTATGGTCAACCCAGGCAATAAGGTAATAAGATTTAACTTAAAATGTAAACTGAATATGACAGTATGCAATTATGAGCCCAGTGATGTGGGAGGCATATGGAGGAGAATCACCATCTAGGAGAACCACCATCCAGGCAAATCTATGGAAAAACACAATACTCTATTTGAAAAGTAAGGAAGGCAAAAAAAAAATGCTGAGGTTGGGGCTCAAGTAGCAAGGCATCTGCTAGCAAGTGTAAGACCTAGAATTAAAGTGCTAGTACCAGAAAACAAAACAAAATGTGACATGGTAAGTAATCATTCAGTAGACAGTCACATTCCATTGCTCAGTTTCCTGGATTAAGTTTGTTTTTGGACTCAGAATCCATTTGCTGAAGCAGATGCTAAGTATCTGGGGAGTAAGATGGAGGGGACTTACAGCTCCACAGTGTGTTGGAATTCTCCAGTTTCTCCCTAAATGTTTCACCTCTGTTTGGTTAGAAAAGGCAGAATAACATCCAGACATTTCAAATGCTATTGATGCAGAATCTAATTTGGCTCTGAGAACACAAGTCTTACAATGACCCTCCTGTGAAGGTGAACATTTGGTAACCAAGCAATAGACAGAGGCTGGACCAAAGCCTAGATTACAGTATATTGTTGTTTTCATGGATTCACATGGGGACCATTTTCTTATCATTTTGGAGGTTCCTCATGCTGATTTCTTTACCTGCCAGGCTAGAATCATCATAGCTGTAAAAGCCCAAAAGGAAGCTTCTGAAAATATCCCTTCATTATTCCGTCTAATGGAAGTCTTAAAAATAAGGTAGTATGCTAGACTAGCAGAGATTAGTGCTACCTGTCATGTACATTATGTAGAAGTGGTACTTCTCGTCCCCTTGTTAAGTCATTCATCAGTTTTGCCACTGCAACACTGGAGAATGGTGATGGACTACTAATCACTCAAGTTGGAGCTCAGATTGTACCTGCTTTGTTGGATAAGATGTCCATGTATACAAATAATAACACAGTTTTAGGAATGTGAAAAGTAGCCATTGAGCCGTAAATACATTCATTTTATGTGTATTAAAAATATCGTTTCTCTTCCCATGAAGCAGACAAAAGCTTCTTGCTATCTTGCCTGTGAACTGTATTAATTCAATACGGTCTGAAGGAATGGGTATAGTGTGGGTATTCTGTAAACATCAAATGGACCCACTGTATCAAAAACATAGATTTATGAGTCAAACTAGATTATCAGGAAGCAGCAAATGTTCAATATTTTAGGAAACTCTCTAGGGATCAGGTGACTAGTCATCTACAGATTCATGGGCCAGCCAGCATCATTAACTTTTAAACATCAGCAGTACTTTCCTCTGAAGTAAAGTACCTGTTACAACAAAAAGGGAACTATAATGCCTTATTTGTATTTAGGAAGCATGCATTGCTGTATTTGAAACTGGGAAAATAGTCCCAACTTATTTACCCAATGGCCTGGGAGATGGCCAGCTTTGAGTAAAACCCTAGCAAGAGAGCTTTGCAGAGGGCCAGGTCACAATGCAAGTGACCCTGCTGCTTAGGCCATAAGCTCTGGAAGACCCAGGAGGAATTATACAGAATATATAAAATTATTATAGACATCATTGTGGTAGGAAAAGATGCTATGCAAAGTTTATGGTGAGCCACAATAAGAGAACCACAGTGTAGAGTCATATGTTTCTGGAACAAAATTATGCCATCTGTACCCGAAAATTATGCCCTAGTCCTTGGGCCCTGGTAGGATGATGATAGTCCATAAAATGACTTTGTGACCAGAGCTTCCTCTCAGGGCTTGCTTTCTGACAGATACACTAATTCAAAAGATGAGACATGCTCAATAGCAATCTCTTGTGATGTGGAAGAGGTACGTCTAAGATTCAGTGTCAGTTACCAGACGCTAATATTTGTTCAATTAACTCCTGACCAGACAAGTTACGGTGATAGGGAAGAACTCAAGGCTCCCCTCATCAAAACTAATGTCATAACTACTGTTGCTGAATATCTAATCTGCCAATGACAAGCCAACTCAGAACTCCTAATGGGACAGTGCTCCTAAGGAGATTACTTGGCCACTTCCGCCAAGTTGACTACAATCTATCTCTACTAAAACCAACACATTCTAAATGATATGGTCATTCCTAGGGCCCCAGTCAACATCATTATGTGAGGGACGTTTGCTTCACTAACATAGGACCACATGCACTATCACATTAGACCAATGAATCCCCTTGAGAGCACAGGATAGGCCACCATGAATCCACTAATCATAGCATTTACTGAACCGCAGAAAAACTGCTGGCACAAGGGACAAGAGGAATGGATATTTACAAAGAACAGCTTAGATGCCCTCCTGAAGAGGATTTGCCAAAAGAAGATTCCTCCCAGAATAGAATATAAACTTTAAATCTGTGGCCGTTCTATGATATTATGTTCTAGAAGGTAGACTATCTAGTTTGGCCCTTGTTTCCATAGATCCATTTGGATATTTCTTCTTTCTCTCTCTGAGAATTGACTATCTAGAGCTCCTCAGCCGAGAGTGAATGTTTCTAGCAGGTAACAGAGCAAGAACAACATTAAATAGGAATTATAGCAGGACATGTTTCTCTTTTTCTGTTTCTCCCTGTCTTACTCCTGTTATGCTCAAATAAATCATTGCTTAAAACTTAAAAATAAGTTACAACTGCTTTCTGCTGATTTTGTACTACTTGAATGTGGTCTGTACTCTTGATGAAGTGGAGCCTAATGTGAAGAGGCAATACACAGTGGCATATTCAGCAATGAGACTTCAACCACCAAATAAAAGAAGCTTCCTGGCATCACAGGGAATGTGAGTCTCGGTTCACAGAAGAGGGGACTGGGTGATGGCCAGAGCAACCACTTCAGTTCATTCATTGTACGGCTTGTAATTTAGTACTGCATATAATTTAGATGGAATTTCATTGTGTCTTGGAATAACTTCCTGATAATTCTGGTTGGTGTCTGAGAAAAATGGAAGGAAATTAGTGACATCAACAGTGGTTCTCATCATGGTAGCTGGTGAGGGGACAATATATATTCATCATTTCATTCTTCTCATACAGCTACACCACCACTTAAGTTCTCCTTTGCATATCCTCTTCAGATCTCAAAACCCAGTGTTCATACACATCACAGCCTCATTCACAGTGTTTCTGCTCTTCAAAATTTCGGTGTCCCCTTTCTTCAGAAAGACACTGAAAAATTTGCAGCTTACCTTTCAGAAAGTATACCAACTTACAAATGAAACATGAAAGTATCTTTTTAATTCTAACATATATTTTCAACTTTTAAGTCATATCTTTATTTGATTGCCTGGAAATCTAGGGAAGAAGCTATACTATCTTATGTATTTTAATTTTGAGGGAGACCTATGCACAAAAATAGTTGCTGTGTTAATTAGCTTTCTATGATTGCCCCTAAAAGCATTACTAACCGAATGGATTAAACAACAGAGCTTTCTTCTTTCGTGGATACAGCTGGAGGTAGACTTGGAGGTCAAGATCTTGGGAAATTTTGGCTCCTTCTGAGGACTGAGAGGGGAATCTGTTCTAGGTCCTTTAGTTTTGGCTGATTGGCTAGTAACATTTGGTGTTCCTTGAGTTCTGCTGTCCTACCTCCATCTCAGCCTTCATCTTACTATGACATTTTCCCCTAGTAACATTCTCTGGTCTCAAATTTCTCTTCAAATAAGATATACCAATTGCATTGGATTAGGAGCCACCATGCTCTACAACATCTTCTTAGTTTATATATAAGATTGTAGTCTGAGGTATTGAGGATTGGGAATCCAGAGTATGAACTTTAGTGTTTAACTGACCCCATATTATTGAACGTTTGAGAGGAGGGTTGTATTTCTGAGTAATTAGGATTACAAGCCAGGGCCATCCAAGCTCAATAAGACTGGAAATTTTAAATAGGACACATTGATCATGATCCTCAAGAAACATGACCTTCTCTCCAATTCTATCTTAGCAATTTCCCTCTGATGGCTTCATTTCACAACAAGCAGCAGAACACCCTGAGAACTCCATGTACCTGTGTCTTTACTGTACCTGAAAACTTGATGACACCAAAGTGAAGAACAAGAACCAAGTGTCTTCTGTATGTAAGTCCCTAGGGACTGGTCACACATCATTTTTGAAGAAAGAGAATTCAATCTCTTCAATTATAACTACGGGCACAAGTTCTTGAAGATGAAAACCCTCATCATCCTGTTTGGTTCACTGACTCTGAAAGGCCCACATGCCATGTCTCATTGCCAAATGGAACATCTGCACTTTAGTTGGTGCATGCCTTTGGTGTTGGCGTTGGCCCTATGACCACAGTGCTTTCTATTGCAGCTATTTTAGTGGCTTGGCTCTTTTGTATTCCCTCAGATCTTATGGTAGAGCAAGAGGACACCCACAGTGGAAGCCAAGAGAGTCATCCTAATGAATGGCATATTACAGACCTTGTGAATGTGATTTGCATTGTTTCATAGCATAGCTGGCTAAATTCCTGTTCCTGAAGGATCAAGTTAAATCAGGCATAAAATGATGGGGAGTCTTTTCTTTCAGGAAGTCTGTCACAAAAGCACTGTTGTCCTAAGCCATGGTATCTTTTATATAAAATTTTAAAGGCAAGTTAAATATTATACGTGGGTATGGAGCAGATCTTGTGTAGAAAGACTCTAGAGCTGAAGTTACAGACTTTAAGAGGTATAGGTAAGTCTGCCTATTTGCATGTGGCAGACCCCGGAATACAAACATCAGGCCCATGCTTCCTGATTTGAACTCCCCTCGGGACATCTATCTCATTAGACACAGGAACTTTGCCACAAATGTAAAAAGTGTATTTCAGTTCCAACATGTTAGAGTGAAGGTGGAGGAAAATGAAACAAACGTTAAAGCAAATAAAAACATCTTTTAAAACATTGTCTGCTTTGCTGCCTGCCAAATGTGGGCTCTGAAGGAGTGCCACCAGAACCAACTTACACATGGTCAGGCCCACAGAGAAGCCTGGCTGGCAGGCCGGGAGGAGTCAATCATTTACCCTGCCAAAACTCTGAAGGCTCCATCTCAGCAGCTCATCAGGGAGCCATTGCTTCCCTAGTCAACTTTCAGCTACACAGCTGGGCTGTGGAGTCCCTCAGTGGTGGACCCATGTATCCAACACTTCTCTGAGAAGTATAAGAAAATATGGAAGGTTTCTTGGAGGGGCTTTAACCTTGTAGGGATGGGAACAGAAGGTCGATGTTTCAATACTGAATTAAATGAGGGACTCTAACAATGCTCAGTAACCAGTTCCTAGAAGTTATAAGAGCAGAGCCTGGGAGCCAAGCAAGGCTGCCTCCGCCTGGGCAGATGGAATTGGCTAGGCTATTGTGCCTGAAAAGGGAGCTGTGGAAAGCAGGACAGATGGGTGAAGTTATATGCCATTAAGTAGACTTTAAAACAAGCTAAAGGAGAATGACAGCCATCTCCCTAGTAGAAAAGAGTGGGTAGGCAGCTGTGCTCTAATGGAAGAAACATCCTGGTATGTGTTTGTGGCTTCAACTCCTAGGATTGCCTATTTCACTGCTGTGTCATTAGTACAGTTACCTAAACACACACACACACACACACACACACACACGCACACACACACTATATATAATAATTATTTTCATTGTATATAATATATTGCATGTTATATATTATACTACTACATAAAATATATACTACACATAGTATGTATTATATGTGTGTGTATGTATGTATCTATATACAATCCACCGTAAGAGAAAGCCTCAACTTTACCTTGAAACAGGAAATTCACTAAAATCAAGGTGTCAGCAGAGCAGAGTCCATCAGGAGGCTCAACGGGTAAGTATGTTCCTTGAAGTGTCCCACATTCTTGGGTGAACAGTCATACCACTGTCTTGTTTCTGTCATCACTTCTTACCTCCCTGAGTCCCATTGTGATAAGGCCTTCCCTGGCTTAGATTTTCCTGCCTTTCCTTGTGAAGGACCATGTGAGTACACTGGGCCCATGTGGTTGAGCCAGAATAATCACTCCATCTCAAAGTCATTAACCATGTCTGAATAATAGTGTAAGGTCAGGGTCAGTGTCTTGAGCCAGAGTAAAATGGGGGAGAGTAAGGTCTCCTCTGGTGACTGATAAGCTCAGTCATAGACCATGCAGGATGCTGACAACAGCAGTCTTCTGCCTTCCTTGTTATTTGAACCATAGGAGCCTTGTCTCATGGGATCACTCACTGAGGGCACCTCTCATTCTCTATTAGAGCTTTGATCTGCTGAGGAATGAAAATTTCCAGTGCTGAGGGCTTATGCTCTAAGTATATCTAATTATTCCCATTTGTGGACAGTCGTAGGCCACAGTGTCTTGGCTTTTCTTGCTAGTTACCTGCCTTAAAAAATAACAACAATGGGGCTGGGGATATAGCCTAATGGCAAGAGTGCCTGCCTCGGATACACGAGGCCCTAGGTTCGATTCCCCAGCACCACATATACAGAAAACGGCCAGAAGCGGCGCTGTGGCTCAAGTGGCAGAGTGCTAGCCTTGAGCGGGAAGAAGCCAGGGACAGTGCTCAGGCCCTGAGTCCAAGGCCCAGGACTGGCAAAAAATAAAATAAAATAAAATAACAACAATGATAAACAACTTGTCTCCATAAGTTGGAGTTCATTTCGCTTAGCATCATCTTATTGAGCTATTGTGATCATCTGCTAGGACTATCCTAGACATTTAATAATTATTAACAATGAGAGAAACCATATGGTCTATGTTTCTTTGGGTCTGGATCACTTATATTAGTATGATTTTTTCAAAATCTTTCAATTTCCATATGCAATGTCATTCTTTTTGATAGGAGCATAGAATTCCATTGTGTATATATACAATTTCTTGATCCATTCATCTACTGAGGGGCATCTGGGTTGGCTCCATATTTTAGCTATGGTAAATAATGCAGCAATAAACACAGTTGTGCGTGTAGTTTTGTTTGTCTTGTATGTGATCCTTTGGGTAAATGACCAAAAGTAGGGTTGCCAGGTCACAGGGGAGCTTTATGTTTAGCCTTTTGAGGAACCCCCACTCTGCTTTCTGGAGTTGTTGAACAAGTTTACACTCCCACCAACAGTGTAGTAGGGTTCCCTTTTGGCCACTTCCCCACCAGCATCTGTTATTATTAGTTTTCTTGATAAATGGCCATTCATACTGGGGTGAAGGAGAATCTCAATGTTGTTCTGATGTGCATTTCTTTTATGGCTAGGGATGTTGAGCACTTCTTCATGCGCTTCTTGGCCATTCTCATTTCCTCTTCAGAGTAGTCTCTCTTTAAGTGTTTACACGAGTTATTAATGGGGCAGTTGTTCTTTTGAGGATTTATTTTGGGGAAACTTAATTTTTTGAGTTTTAAATATATTTTAGATATAAGGCTCTTGTCTGTTGTATTTCCAGTTAGGATTTTCTCCCAGTCTGTGGGCTTCCTATTTATCTTGCTAGCTATGTCCTTTGCCATGCAGAAGCTCTGTAGTTTCATGCAATCCCATTTGTCTGACATATCTTTGATTTGTTGTGTTTCTGGGTCTTCATTAAGAAAGTTTTGACCTGTGCCAAAAAGCCCAAATGTTTCTCCTAATCCTTCCTGTAGTGTTTTCAGATTCAGAAAAAGCATTTGACAAGATCCAACACCTATTTATGATGAAAGTTCTGGAGAAACTAGGAATCCATGGAACATTCCTAAATATAATTAAGGCTGTGAATGACAAACTTACTTCTAGCATTATACTTAAGGGTAAAAAGTTAAAGCCATTTCCTTTCAAACTAGGAGTGAGGCAAGGATGTCTTCTCTTTCCATGCCTCTTCAAGAGAGTACTAGAATTCCTAGCCAGAGCAATAAGGCAAGAGACAAATATAGAGGGGATCCAATTAAGGAAAGATGAATTAAAACTCTATCTTTGCAGATGACACGATCCTGTGTTTAAAGAACCCCATAGACTCTACTCTCAAGTTACTTGAGTGGATCCAAACTTTGGCAAAGTAGCAGGTTATAAAATTAATCCTCAAAAATCAATGGCTTTTCTGTATGTCAACAATGTGAACAGTGAGGCTAAAGTCAGGAAAGCAACTCCTTTTGCAATAGCCTAAAAAATACTTAGGAATAACCTTAACCAAAGAAGTGAAAGACCTCTATGATGACAAGTTTAAAATCCTGAAAAAGGAAATTAAAACAGAACTTAAGAAAGTAGAAAAACCTCCTGTGCTCCAGGATTGGGAGAGTTGACATCGTGAAAATATCAATACTGCCAATGGATATCTACAAATTCAATGCAATGCCCATCAATAACCCAACACCATTCTTTAATGAAATAAAGGAAGCAATCCAAAAATTCATATGGAACAATAAAAGATCTCCAATAGTAAAAACAATCATTAACAGGAAGAACAGTTTTGGAGGAATATCAATATCAAACTTCAAACTCGATTACAAAGCTATAGTAATAAAAAGAGCTTGTTATTGGCACAAGAACAGGCCTGAGGACCAATGGAATAGAACTGAAGACCCAGAAATGAACCCACAGATTTATGGCCACCTAATCTTTGATAAGGTAGTTAAAAATATAAAATGGAAGAAAAACAGCTTCTTCAACAAATGCTGCTGTCAAAATTGGTTAAACACCTGTAAAAAACTAAAACTAGATCCTTATATTTCACCCTGCACCAGAATCAATTCCAAATGGATGGAAAGAGTTAGGGACTCACTATTTGGTACAGACCATCTCTTCTGCCTCAGCTTCCTAAGTTCTGGGATTCTAGGTGTTTATGTGTGTGTGTGTATGTGTGTGTGTGTGTGTGTGTGTGTGTGTGTGTATGAATATACACATTTGTTTAATATATTATGTATGCAATATATGCATATACTCTCATATACATATGAAATTATCTGTCACTTCCTGAGCCTCTATTATTCAACCAGTATTTACTGAGGAGTTCCCCTAAGTAGTAGGCACAGCTTGGTATTTGACATGGAAATTCTTGGTACTCTTGGACTCACATTCTAGTGAGGGAGTGAGGTGAAACAGCAGATCAATCAACAAGTAAATGAATAAGATATTTTTAAGTGGTAGAGATACCTAGGGTCATGTGACAGGGAATTAAAACTGGTTGTATTAGGTAGGATGGTTGGTTACAGAATATTATAATACTGGTTCCACTTGATTTTGTAGACATCCCTTCTGTGGTAGGCTCTACTTTCATTTGTCAGTAAAGCAAAACAAAACAAAAAACTGAAGGTTAGCTCTGATGGGTCAGGTTCAAACTGTATATAAAACTAGAACTGGGTGAATTATGCTTAAACGTCCTCTAATGTTAGAGTAGACTAGAAATCAAGGCATGTTTTCAGTTCACATTGACCTGAGTTTCCTTTTCTTCTCTTCTTTCAGCAAGATCATTTGTCAGAACTCACATGTATTACAGTATTTTGAATCAAGCTATCCAGTGTTAAAATATACTTGCTTAAAATTTTGGCATATGTTACCTATGGCTGCTGAACACTGAGAAAGACATGATGGGCTGAGATAGCCCCCTAGCTAGGTGACAGACTTCTGTAAATATGTCTAGCACTCTTTGCATGAGGAATCTATTAAACAAAAACGATGACTTTCATATTAGGAAGTTAAGATTTTTGAGTAGAACTTCCTGGAATCCAAACCTTCGAACTGGTAAAAGAAAGTCACATCTTCAGAATTTTTCTTTTTACATTTACTGTTAAAACTTTATTTCTTGCCATGGTATAAATGTTTTAAGTAAAGAGCACAAATTAAATTTATATTATGGGGGAAATATTACAGCTGAGAGAAACATAGTAAAATGAATAGAGTTGAAGCATCTCATTGGCTCTTTCATTATGCTAAATTTTAAAATTCTGTGAAACACATTACCCTTAGACCCACTGAGAGAGCACAGATAAAAAGACTAGCATAGTTGTGTGTCTGGTTCTCAGCTTCTGTGATTTGGGAAAGCTGAAGGAAGCTGCCAGGCGTGGTGAAGATGGAGATCACGTTTATTCACAGGCTGGCCTGTCCACAGATGCAGCAGTAGCAGCCGCCGCAGAAACAGCAGGAGTAGCAGGAGCAGTAGCAGCATTGAGTGTAATAGCTCAATAAGACTCTATACACCAGAACATCCTAGCATAGACTCAAACTCTGTACCCCATTCACACTTTCACATTTTGTCCATCAGCATTCCATAGCTCATAACTTTATAATTTTCAACTCCCTTATCGTTAGTAGTTTCTTTTTATATATTCCTATTAGACAAAAGTGGCATTTGGCCAAGGACGGCTGTACATGGACACAGTCTCTAGGCTACATTCAGGATTACCTATGGTAAAGCATGCCTGCAAGCCTCAAGGTTGCATGGTTATGCTGAGCCAGATAAATTGTCATTCTTCAGAAGTTCAGGCCTAAAGCTCTCTGCAATTATGGTGAAAGAAATCTGACTTACTCCAATAGTACTACAGTGTGGCTAGTAAGAACTCTAAAATCATATAGATTAGAGCCAGACTCAGGTTCACATCTCCATAATAATTTTCTTTCCCACTTACTGTCCTTCTTTTTGCATGAGGAATCATGAAATTGTGTCACACGTGGCACCAGGCACATGTTAGGCAATAGTAAATGCTTATTAAATTAATACAGTTAAGGAAATGAATAAATGAATGGCAGATGGATCAGGCAAGTCCATCTGGTTTTCAGTCATGTTTTAACCTCTTCCTCTTAATCTAGTGATGTTCTTGTGTCACAGGTAGTCTTAGTCATTGGCCTCCCTGCCATACTAAGTGTTTTCCCTTTCTTGGTGGTATTTCTTCCAGCTAAACTCCTTTTTCATCAGGCTCCTTCATTTCTTTATGATTGTGGATTTCTGCAAGGTATTTCCAGCTTCAAAAGCCTCCCAGACTTAGTAAATACTGGCCGTGTTGCCTAAGACTTAATGCCATTTCTTAGACACCACTGAATTTCAAGAATTTTTTCACCATACATTGTTTTTCCTCGCCTTCAAGATATCCCATGATATATGTTATGGCTCCCATTTGTGGCTGGAGGAAAGTGAATCCCAGATTGTTAATCGATTCTCCAAAAGTGGCGGAGTCATGGATAAGCTTGAAACTTCTGCTATAGGCTTGCTGGCCAGCAACACCATGTTAGACCATTATTGACTGTGTTCACACTTCCTTCATCAAAAGGGTGACAATATATAAGAGAAACACAAAAGCTTCCCTGGGTCCTTCTGAATCAGCCCATGTAGAACCAAGTAGTTGAAGGGAACTAAAATCTTTAAAAGTAGCATTTTGGCAAAACTTTACTGGTCAGCTTTGTCACACACTACTACTCCAAAGGCTGCTCTATGGAGCAGCTAATTAATCCTCTTGAGACAATTACCCAGGCACCAGATATGGTCTGCTGCAGGTCCATGCCTCTAGGCGCAGACTATATTAAATAAGCAGCAGAAGACCTTGAAGTGGCAGGTTTGTAACCACTCCCTCCTGAGGTCAGCACTTCAGGCACTTGCATGTTCTGGGCACAGCAGCACAGCATCTTGCACAGGTGGGTGTTCTGTAAGTGCTTTTTAATGATGGTGGTGGTGATGATGTATGAAGGTCTGTTTATACTTGCAGAGAGGGTTGAGTATTTTAACAAGAAGGACTTTTGATTGGCATTTCAAAGAGTCCAGTGTTGTTGGAAAATGTCAGCACCCTGCATAGGAGGGCACTTCATAAGTGTTAAGGGATTGGGTCTGCTAAGGGGATTAGGATAATTGTTTTGGAATGAATGGACAGGCTCAGTGGAGGTGACCTGAAGTCATTTTAATGGGCCTAGTGGAACTCATGGTGACAACTCAAGCTAGTGGATTAAGATGCTCTGATGGGAATTGCCAGTCATTGCTTAGCATTGGTTCCATTGGGATACTGGCTGTCTATTGTATGGCTATGCCTGGTAGGGTGACTCAGTTTCTGGACTTGAGCAAAACAATTCTGATCAAAGGAACTGCCACCCTCATGTAACACAGAGCTTCTTTGCCTCCAAAGATGAAAGATGCCTATTTCTATGGCACTTCTCATTTGGGGAGAATCTTTTAATTCATGCCAGTTCAAGATCAATCAGGGATGAAGCCAAACACTGTCAGAATTGAAAGTTCTATGCATGAGAGAAAAGAAGGAAAACTTCTCTTTCTCCTGAATAAGCAAAATGTAAGGTTGTTGAAAGTTAATAATGCATCAAGTATTCACGCTTTGGGAATAAAGATAAGATTCACAATGAATGTATATGTAGACTCAAAGGTTAAAAAGAATAGTGGTTTATATTATATTCTATAATCTGTCTGCAACATTTTTTGCACAATAGAAAGAAATACTGGGTGAATAGCTTATGTGTTAAATACTAATTGACTCAGTCGGTAATGTTGCATCAGTCATTTTGGGCCAAAGGTTGGTTTATTACTCAGCTTTTTGGTTTTGAAAACTTGCAATTTAATCCAATTTGAATTTCTTTGTGCAAGAAATAATCCAGTAGCCATTAATAGCACTTCCACATAAAAAGAACTGAGAGGACATTCTGTAAACAAATACTAACTTTTGTCATAATTTATTTTAACATGATTACATGAGGATATTTAACTACTACTTGATGGGGACATTAAGTAGTAAGGTTCTGAATGGTTATACTTCACCAGAACCAAGTACTTTCCAAGGAAATGACTAGATTTGAAAAGGAAGATGGTATAGGGCAGGACAACACATCAATCTGCCCAAGTGTTATGGTATCTACCAGTTCTATGCAGTGTGAGACTTACACCTATAAAAACACACTTTGAGCTTCTCTCAAATGCAAATGAAGGAACTATATATAAAATGGTTTTCTGCTTGAAACTCCATGCCTTCCTGCATTGGTTTTGTAAACAGAGTCTTAACACCCACATTTCATATCTGGCCTGGGCTGCCTATTATCATTTCAGTTCTTTTGGTGACTGGACAATAAATACTTAGAGCTTGGATGCTTTCCTTTTTTAGTTTAATGCTTAGGTGTGCTTTATTTATGGAATGTAACTGTTCCAAGTTAGCTCTTCTTTAAATTAAAAAGGATCTATAATAAAATTTACAGTTTCTCTATGCAAGACTATCTTTCTGTAGACACATCCATCTCTGGAATACCTCTGTCAGAACTTTCAAAGGGCCAGGAAGAGTAATGAAGAGTTTGATGAAATAGACCACAACTTTGAAATAGTCTTCCTCTACAACAAATCACTGTGAGTAGTTGTTAAAAGTGGATATTCCTGTAATTCCACCTATGTCTACTGAATCAAAATCCCTGTGCTCTTCTGTGCAAACAAGTCAACTAAGTTCTTCTATGTGTGAGCCCCTTCTCTGTGCTGATAGCTTGTTTCCATGGACAACCACTAGACCTTTTTCCTTGGTGGGTAATTTTCAAGTTTTTATAGAAATTCATCAATTTTTTTCACCTCCTATATTTTTATCTGATGCTATGGAACAGGGTCTGTCTAAAACAGAAACAAGGATTAAAAAAACACAAACTTCTTTTGGATCTTTCTTCTTTTCAAACCATTCCCCTCCTTCTCTACTTTCTTCTTTGAAACTCCTGGCCTCAGTTACAAACATATGTGGCATACTGAGGAAGACAGAGAGTAAAATGCCAGATAACAATAAAATGTCAAGGTGAGCCAATCTCATTTGGGGGACGCCTGTAGAATGTCTGAGAGGGAGAAATGAATTTACAGGTGGTTTCTCCAGGGGAAGAATGGCACACATTAAGACTCTTAAAGAGATCATAGGAGAGATGGGAAGATAAATGTTGTAGAATGAAACAAAGGCATGATTTATGATGGAAGGAAAATGGTGTGAAGTAAAGATCTTGAGGTATGCAAATTTGACACAAAACCCAGCCTAATGTAACTAACTATATTGCAGGCGGTTGTGTGAGGAAGCAAAGAGCTTTGTGAAATTTCTTTGTCTTCTCAATGAGCCAAAGAAATAGCTGTGTGCCTGCTTATATCCAGAAAAATGGAATTACAGTTTTAAGCCAACAGACCTCCATTCGGAATGATCTCAAATCCTGAAAGTGCCAGGAAACGCACCTGGATGAGTGGCTCCTTAACATAGCACATTTTACAATTAAGCTTGCTTTCATGAGGTAGCTACACATGACTAAATGTGTCTACGAGGAATCAAATATTTTACTCTAATCTTCCCCACCCCCTACCCCCGCCCCAGCTATAGTGCTTCTGATAAATTTTATCAATAAAAACAAGAAAAAGAATTCCTTTAGATTAAGACCTTATGTTTAAAGATCCATTAAGATGGTACACAAAACCCATTTCACTAAGTACTTAATGGAAATAGGTAGCTGTTGACTTGAAAACCACATCCAGAGAACTTGAACCAGAGTGAGAAGAATATGCAGGTGTGGGCTATGAGTTGTTTGAGTTGTGCAGGACTCACATGAATGTCACATAGTGGATTGGTGAGTGGACACTATGAGGGTCAAGGGCATCTTCAGACAATGAAGGAAACTTAGCTGCACCAAATCAGGAAATACTAAGGGCATTTTCTTGCTTCAAGATAATGCCTCTAGATGAGTCTAACTCGGAGATTGGTAGTTTGGGTATAATGGCTGCAGAAGCTGACATGGGGACTAAGTGGGCACAGGACTGGTGCATAAAGGAAGCCAGTAACAGGGAACACACTACATGTTGGACAGCTGTTCTGTCTTTAGGTGATTATTATTTCCTCTACATTAAACCAACACTGATGGGGTATTTTGATGGGAAGGATAATTTGTCTAGGTCTAAATAAAAAAAAAATGACCTTGCTCTTCTGTCAACAGAACAAAGTTCATGCACTCTCTTCTGTTTGGCAGGATTTGTTTTAATGATTCATGTCCAGGGAAACCGAATTTCCTGGAGAATTGTAGCAGGAAAGGGGAAGTTGCTGAAGGATTTCACACTTTGATCATAAACTCTTTCCTCAAGTGGAAAATAGGTTGAATCACATGTCCTGATCATCTTCTCTATCCTGTCCCTCCAGCTTCTGGTTCCTGGTTGTGCACCAAGGCCTTTAGGTTTGTGAGAACAACATGTTATAAAATATTTAGCTCTAGGAATGGCAGATTTGGCTCCTGTGATCCTGCTAATTGGGTGGGTGCCTGCCATCTCCCTCACTGATCCGTCCCCAAGGGCGTCAGCAGGCACACAGTGCCATGCTCAAGGATTGATTTTAAAGTAAATTCACAGGCTTGTGAGGAAATCAGCCTCATTATTTTAGATTGGGATTGGATTTGGTTAATGCATGTGAGTGTGAGATTAGGTAGTAAATGGAAACTTTGGCATATAAGAAAGAGCATATCGTGTCCATATGGATTAAAATTTGTATTAAAAAACACACTCTGTGCAGTCCAACAAACAAAAACAAACCTTCAAATATAAAACTGCAGGTCAGATTTAGCCTTTGAGGCAACAATTTATGTTTCTTGCCTTCAAGTCACATTTTATTTTTATCGGTGTCATTCCAAAAACTTGCCAGCTAAGTTTGGATTGGGGGATATTTTGGATCATCTATCTTTCTTGCAATACGCTATTATTCAATTTCTAATTGGAAAGCAAAGAAATAGGGGCTCTGCATTTTTTAATTTCTTAAATGTAGTATAGACAGGGGCTGGGAATATGGCCTAATGGCAAGAGTGCTTGCTTCTTATACATGAAGCCCTGGGTTCGATTCCCCAGCACCACATATATGGAAAACGGCCAGAAGTGGCACTGTGGCTCAAGTGGTAGAGTGCTAGCCTTGAGCAAAAAGAAGCCAGGGACAGTGCTCAGGCCCAGAGTCCAAGCCCAGGACTGGCCAAAAAAAAAATGTAGTATAGACAGAATAAAAAATTAAGTATATTTACTAATTTGTTGCTTTTACTTATTTGTAGCTATTCTTTAATGTAATATTCTGATGTTATCCCAGCAAAGGCAAATGATTTTTAAATATATTCTGAGAGACACAGTGTGAAAATCAAAATGGTACCGCACCATTGGGAAGCAAGGTCTCTGTGAGATCATCATTATTCCTGTTGTGCTATTATTATTTCCTGAGCCGTAGCAAGTAGCTGGTTTGTAGTAAGGATTCAATTTACGACTGCTGCTCTGTTGTACTCCATCTTTTGAAACTATCCTGTATTTCAATGTCCTGAGTAATCAATAACCATTATTCCAGGATAACAGTATGGAAAAACAAAACACTCTGTTTTACATGAAAAGCAAAGGAGAATAACACTTCTCTTTAGTAGTATCACTAGAAAAAAACTCTCAGTGATTTTATAATTTAAAATCATATGTGATTTGTGTGATTGAAATGTGTACTAAGAAATAACCGAGCAGTAAATCCAAACCAGTTAAACCTTAATAGTGTAAATGAAACCTTTAAATTGTGTGAACCATGAGCAGTCCTGCAACTTTTTACATGTGCAAAGAATTGAATGAGGACATATGGTCACCATCAACTTGGTTATTTAATTCTGAGATGACACACGTATTAATCTAACTGAAAGGGGAAGCTACTATATAGCTGGTTGTAATTAGCCAACCACAAATTTCTATAACCACTTCAGTCTAAACCAAAAGCCAAAATGGCATTTCATGATTACACCATCCCACCCAGATTTGCATTTCTTGATGAATTCCCAAGGTTAGGCTATGAGCCATACTGTAAAACCAACCCTCAATTACACCTTTTTAGAGGGGAAGATTAGTGGCAGGTGGTGCATGCTATAAAAGCCTCATTAAAACACCTTCTGGTGGAGTTTCACAAAAGGAAGCCACCAGATGGAGACCCATCTCCACATGGTAGTCTTACCTCAAATGAGAGTTTCACCTGACACTTTGGGGACAGACAATTTTTTTCTCACCTAACAAGCCACTGAGGTTCAAAAGACGATCTATTAGGATTAATCGTACTTGATCACTAATCCATTGTAATGCCATATGCTGAGAGCGTTGTTCACTGTTAAGCCTGGAGCCAGGTAGAGCCCCTCTGGTAATGTAAACCTTCCCATTTTCCTACAGCTAATCTAATTTCACCTCCTCCCAGACCCCACATGCCAGGAACGATGCTTAACTCTTCCTTACACTGTCTCTGATGCATTTTTGAATGGTAGCAAATCTGATCTCAAAGGTAATGATGCTGAAACCTGCTGACTAATTGGAAAATGATTTTCCTGGTGTAGCTTGCTTAGTGGGGCAAATGGATAAAAGATATTTATTCCATTGTGCACAAATTCAAAGACATAGCCCTGGCCTTCTTATCAGAACAGCTTGGTAATGCTCATCTGCTTCTCTTTTCTGAATGTGTTTGTTGAATCTGTGATTTACTGACTTGGAACAATTGGCCAGCTGGGCAGTGAGAGTGAAATTTACGTTTCATAGAGGAGATTCTGTCACCTTATGCAGCTCTGGAAGTGGCAAGTGCTGAACTGTGTAATAATATAATAATATATTCTCTCCTTGCATATGTGTTATATATATATATATATACACATATATACATACACACACATATATATAGTTTTCTTGTGTGTTTTCTGTTAAGTACTTACAAACTACCACCCACTAAATGACTATCTAAAAGAAAGATGGCAATGGCTTTTCTTAAGGCTCCATGTTTATGAATTGATCACATAATGATAATCGTATACATATGGCCACATGAACCTCACTCATTTTGCTCTAGCTCTAAGTTCCAAGATGAGGAGCTAGGTGAAAGGATTTCATAATTTTCTGAAATATCACAACCATTTTGTACCAGCTATATAGACTGTTAGATGGACCAGAGTAAAAAACCCATCTGCAATATATAGGAATCAAAATCATGAATATGACAGGAGCTGTCATGAAGTTAGAAATGTGGCTTACCTTCCTGACATATATGCTGTGCTTTGCTCTTTCCTAATGAACTTCTCCCACAATGCTGTGTCAGAAAGTTATGATGCTGCTATTGAATCAGATTTAAAAATTTAATCCATACATTGCATAATCACTGAGTTTGAGAGAAGTGTTTTGAAACACAATTCTTAGGCCTCATCATAGACTTCTACTGGATCAGAATCTTGGGAGGTTGACCTTATAGCAAGTTTTCCAGGTGATTCTGATGCATCCTGAATTCTAAGGAAAAGAATGCAGGATCCAATTGGCCTAAACCAATGGGTTTCTAATTAATGGTCCTCAGACTACTACCCCAATTCTTTTCTCATCCTGAATGCCATGTGACACTGTGGTCAGTGAAGGAATGGGCTGGATAACTACCCCACTTGCTCTCCAGATCAAATTTGTAACCATTCAAGGTTGTTATCAGTGTTTTGAGTTATCCCAATAGTATATCTAATATGTCCTCTATTTACATATCTATGAATCCTTAAAAAATCTTAAGTTTCTAATGACACACATACATCACTCTAATCTTGTTTTTATAGTTTATGTAGTCTCCAGACACCAGAAATAAAAATACAGCCTCAGCATTCTTCAGCTGGAAGAGTTTATTTTATCACACATGAGAGCTGCTAGCTTTGATCAGGCAAGAGGGAGTTATCTAGGATTGGTTTTACTGTCCCCCACCCCCTGCAACATGCACACAAAAGGCAAGAAAGTCCAGTAGTCAACCAGTTATATTTTGAAATGAGGAGTCTAGAAGTTATCTACAATTGCATATGAAGAATATTTCTTCCTTGCTTGATACACTTGCATTTCTGAGAGAACAAGTTCTTGTCTTATTATCCTCTTGTTCACAATGATGACTTTTACTTTGCTAAGCTCTATTAAGTCACAGAGAGTGTATACTTTTTCATGTAAGTTCAGTTCTTGTTATCAGATATCTGAGTGGCAAGTCCTGACTTACTCTCAGACAGTGGAAACTAACATTGTCTTTCTCTATCCCACATTTAACCCAGCTCCATCCTAAGCTTCCACAGGCTTGAAGTGCTGTGCTAAAGGAGGAAAACAAGGGGCAAGGAAAGTCATGCACCAACACCTGAGTTCAGAAGGGACATAACACACACAAACAATGCTGAATCTCTTTCCTTTATTTTTCATTCCTATTGTTTCACTGATAGAATCCATGACTGCAAAGTAAACATGCCTCCAGAGAACACCAGAGAACAGTTCAAAGCTTTTAGTATAAAATAGTGTTGTGCTTTGATAAGGAAATAATTAAAATAAGTTCTTACAAGGCAATACTTGTTCCTGTTTTTCCCTTATCTACTATTTGTGTAATGTTGACTCAACTCTGAATTTTCCTTACCACATTTCTCCCAAACATTCTTTTCTTGGTCATGTTTTGTCTCTGTTTTACTTTGCTTTTCTGCTTCCCAGATTTTTCCCTAGGGATATCTGGTGGGTGCTGAATATTGTTCCATTTAGCTCAACGGTGCTATATGTTGTCTCTATGGGAGTCACTGTGTTTTCCCACCCGCCAATAATTTCCACAATTGAAAGTCAGGATTTCTATGCTTTCTAAGAATACAAAATAGCTACTTCTCCCTTTCTGTAGCTACTTGCTGTCCAATGGACTATAGATTAGGGAAAGATGGGCCCATACCTTTCTTGGCCTTCAGCTTCGTTTGTGCCAATAGGTGGAGAAATTTCAGTGTAGCCATGAGGAGATGATATTCTAAGATCAATCCCTCCATTTTTCCACACTCCTTAGTCAATTTGGTTACCAAAATAAAACAACTTTTTTATTCTTCTGTAAACATGTACTTATAAGGCTTTTATCTTCTCTGGTTACTTAAGGTTTTCCCCAAAGATGAAATCTAAGCCCCAATTAGAGGGAGTGAATGGGAGGGAGGGGCAGAATTAGGTACCCATGTCCCCAGCAACTGCTCTCATGCAACAAACCAGAAGATTCTCAGCCAACCTAATTTCTTCCCATTGAACAAATAGAAGGCTAGGGAGTGACCTTTGCAGGCCAGTGGGCAGGAGCTGAGAAACACTCCTCCAAATGTATATCTGTTTACTGCACAGCGTGCCAGCCTCCAGCTAATGACATTAATCCCCCTACTGTGTTTCATTAGGTGACAGACAGGGAGCCACACTTTGGAGGGAACCGCCTGCTTCACTTAGCAGCCAGCTGCGGAGAGCAGTCGCTCCAGGACCAGCGCCGCCTCCCCTCATTTGCTTTTCTTCCTCTATTATCCCTGACATGTTCACTGAACTACAGGCTGCATATGTTTAAAAATAATTAAACGTGCTCCAAACAAATAGGCAATGTTTCCACGATCCCTGCAATGAGCATTCTGCATGTTTTGACAGATTTTTCTCTTTGTTGGAGTCATCAAGCAGCCTGGCTCTTTGCTGTCACTCTTAAGAACCTGCAGATAAACCCCCAGGGCAACTTCACCAGCCCAGCACCTTCTCCAGCTCTGACCTTGGGCCTACAAAGCTTTCTAGTCTGAAGGTCTCTAAACATTCGGGAATCCTTGTCTGGAATCCCAGGAACAGTGGTTCCCAAATGGAGACATTAGACAAAAGACAAAAGGAAAGCAAAATAATATTGGTGGGGGGGCGTATTTTGAATGGCATTATTGTATTGCACTGAGAAAAGACATTTATATGTGAGCTTAGAAATAACACCACATAGCATTTAGACCATCATCACTCCCCTGAACTGAAATTTCCCTGAATACCAACCACTTTTCACCCTTTTTCCCTTTCATAAAAGAAATATCCTTCTATTAAAAAGATGAAGAAAAAGAAAGAGGAAGAGAAGTCACAGCTTCAAAAGTTTCATAGAAGACAATATAATAAAACAAGCAAGCATAAAAAGTTGGTGAAAATGATGAGTTTGCTTGATGAGTTTGCACACCAAAGTAAGATGTTAAAAAAATGGAAGAAGCCCAGTTATCTCTACGAGACAAAAATCCTTCTTGTATGAAGGACACATTAGATGTGACCAACAATTTCCTTGAAAGTATTCATTCAGTAAAGATAGATAAATGGGAAATTATTGGCTTACTGCATCTTGAAGAAACACAACACCTGGATGAATCTTTTGAGTCATCAGTGTGTGGATGTGTAGGTCTAGACTTGGACAGAAGGAGGATGAGGAGGAAGAAGAGGCATGGCAAACATATCGGGTCCTAAAACAGCACTATTGTCTGATTTAAAGAGAAACCACAAGAATAAATATTCTTTAATTTAGGCAATATACTCAATTCTGATTTGAATCAATATTGACAGTGGTTAATGTACAGTGACACTAATTTACCCATTGACTGCTTCGACATTCAGTGGTGCTCAAGGTAGTCTTGATAGCAAGTGAATTTTAAAGAGCTAGCAAAACCCTGCTGCAAAAGTCAGTTTCACCATGAGGAGAAATTTTCTAATAGATGAAAATAATGGATTATTGAAACACTAATTTGTATACCAGAAATTGTCAGACTACAACCTCTGTCTCAAACACTGCCTGCTGCCTGGTTTTTGTATGGCTTATGAACTACAACTGAAGTTTTTGGAATGATTGAAAAAAGTTAAGAGGAATATTTCATGACTAGCAACAATTAGTTTAATTCCATTTTGGTTTAATCAATAAGGCTTTATTAGAGCCCAGCCAAGCGGCTCATTCTTTTCCAGATTACCCATGCTTCTTTTGTGCTACAGGACTGCAGCAAGAGTCTATGTTTTCCAGAAAACTCAATATATTTACTGGCTGGCCCTTTTCAGGAATGTTGGTGACATGATCAACTGCTCTGGTCCATGAACTATAGAGCATGTCTGCACACCATCAATGCTTTTTCTAATTAAATGCTCTTCTAATCAATACTTTTTCTAATTAAAAAAAATTAAAGCTGGGCTAAGAATTGCCCACATTATTCTACAGTTGCTCTGGGTTTCAGAAATTTTCATGATAATCTTTCATAGGCTAGTAAATTTACACCTAGAATGAGCAAATACTGAAAGTAGCTCAAAAGCAGAATGTCTTTGAAGTAGTTGAAAGACATTTATCTAGATGATGTATCAAATAACACAGGCATTTTTGCCCTTTGAGTTAAGAAATTTACCCAGTACCATAGACCTTGGGTATTCATAGGTGTATGGTTCCAAGGAGACCACAATTGAATTAAAAGAGTGAATGCTGAGGATTTAGAGTTCAGTGTGGTAGATGATTAATTCATTTTTCTTGTAACATCACTCAATTTCTGCTAAAGACATGCTTTGACCAAACCAAAAACTTTCACTTTATCATTTATGTTAAGCACATTCGCTTATCTTGACTTTTGGATACTATTTTATTTTTTGGAATCTTATTTTCATAAAACTCAGAGAAATAACAGATCACAAAATGATTTAAACACAGCTGATCATAATATGGAACTGACTAAGCTGTGTACTGAAAAGGCAAGATTTAAATTTTTTTTGCTTTTAAAACTTATTTTTCCTTCTTTCCTTCTTTCCTTCCTTCCTTCCTTCCTTCCTTCCTTCCTTCCTTCCTTCCTTCCTTCCTTCCTTCCTTCCTTCCCTTTCCTTTCCCTTCCCTTATTTGTAAATAAGACATATATTGTAGTGGAAAGGGGAAAATGGCTATTCAACATTATAAAATGACTAAAATTTGATGTATTTGTACTAGAGAATGGCTTGCAGTTATTATAAGGACATTGGGCTATTACATGATTGAAGTATTCTTAGCTTGCCTTCACCATCCACTCCATTTTTGGGAAAAAGAATCCTTGGTTTCTTGGGGAACAACCAAAGTAATGCTTCCAGTGTGCTAATGGGAATGACTATGAAATTACAAGGATCCAAGAAAGACTAATTTGGCTTCTGTTTAATGAGCATGGACATACTGCTTTTGGAAGAAAGAAATGGCCTTGTGAAGAGAACTGATCTGGAAAACTTGGGCGAAAGGAAACTGGAGAAGAAAACCTTGAGAGAAGAACTGATTATTCATTTGTTAGGACTGTTAAAGTAGAACAGACTGAGTGGTTTACTACATAAAACTTTACTGACTTCTAGTTTAGGAGGTCAAAAGACCAAAATCAAGATATGAAGACAGTGCTTCCTCTGAAGGCACTGGCAAAGGATCTGTTCCAGAGTCTCTCTAGTTCTGGTAATTACATTCATTCTTTATAGATAGATCATTTTCTCAGGGTGTCTTGACATCTTCCTCTCTCTCTGCCTCTGTGCTCATATTCAGTCATACTGGATGAGAGATGACTCTGATAACCTGTTCTAACTTAGTATGCTCTGTACTAAAGATTTGCCTTCCAAAATACCTTCCTTTGTATTTTTATTGAGCCCCCTCCCCTACACTCTTTGATTATTTTCTTTCCTTCTCCCTTCTAATTCTTTGTTTTCTTTTTTCCTGTTTTTATTTTTTATTGTCAAGACGATGTACAGAGGGAGATACATACTTAAGGTAGTGAATACATACACATTTCTTGTCATACTTGTTACCCCCTTCCTCATTTTTCTCCCTCCTTCTCTCCCCACAACCCATATAATATTTATATAATATTTTATAAAGTCAAAAGGTGGGAAAAGTGATATAATGAACTTATCTCCCACAATTAATGTCTGATAAGCCCCTTCTCCCTTTCTCAGAGACACTACTATTACCACTTTCTTGTGAATCCCTCAAAGCACATCTGTGCATGCACAGGTGATGTTGTATACACGGGTATAGCACAATGATTACTCACTAAGTACATTTACTATCTTTTTTCTTATATATGATTGGGATCATCCCATATCTATTCATATGGAGCTGCCATATTCCTTTTAGTAGTCACATTGTAAGGTTATTCCTTAATTTATTTGACTAGTCTTCCTTGATTAACATATAGTCACTTTAAAATCACTTTCTATTATAATTAATTTTACAATATATTTTCTGTTTATTAAATTGCTGATCATTCATAAGATTTTAATTAGGATTAATTTAACTCCTATATGTGAAGGCATATGGAAATTTTGATAAATATGGCACACGCTTTCGCTAAATTTTACTGTCACTTCCCATGCACAACATTTAATAGATCTGATTCCAGCTCCTATAACACAATATATTAAACATTTTGATTTTCAAGAGTCTGCAACATAAAAATTATTTTAGTTTTTATTTTACAATTATAGATAGGTTTGTGACTTTTTTCCATTTTTCCTTTCTTTTCTTTCTTATGTTTAACAACTACTTTTCTCATGTTTCACAAGTATGTACTACTATGCTGTACTGTTGTTTTCAAAGTTTACAAAAATTAGAGCATTCCTGTGACAGAGCTTGCAAACACTCTTAATGATTGTATTAATTTGGGCATTTTTTTACATTTCACTTTATTCCTCTAGAGAAATGTTTTAATTTTATATAGTCAGACACTCTTTCTTTCATGACATATATCTTGTATATATAGAAAGGACTTCCCTACTCTGAAATTCACAGTTGTTTATATTTCACATCTCTTCAAAGTTCTTTTGTGTTTTCATTTTCACATATACTACCATTTTATAATCTGCATTTTATTTAGAATAACACATTCAAATTGTTCTTTGATGATTTTTAATGAATACTGGGCTGGGTCTGATTCCACACAGAAGCATCCTTCTTTTGTTTACATATACACATTTTCACATTGAATTGTGTTCATAGTGAGATAGGTAACACTGAGTCGTTAGCCTGTGTATTGATATATGCAAAAAAAATCCAGATTTCCCTTTTTGATAACCAATTCCTATTTTGAGCCCTTTTCTACATGATCATAGAATATGTTGTTTTGGATTGATTTTGATGTTAGTCATGTAGGACAAATGTAATCAAAATTATTTTATCGTGTTATAACCACAATTCTCTTCCATTTCAAGAACAGTTGGTATCTCACCTACCCACATTCAGATACCCATAACAAACATTTGCTTTATCCTTAGCCCATTGGGAAGCTCAAGAGCTTAATAGGGAGCTTTCAACCTTGATGTATCTCAGCACATCTGTTCTCCCATGGTACCTAGGGCCCTAGATGTAGCATGTGCCATTTTTTCAGAGCAACCATTAAAAAACTAGAGCATGCATCTCTGTTCTTCAATTTCTGCCTATTTTGAGTTACTATCACACTTCCCTTGGAACAAATTCTGTGGGTGATAGGGAAGGTTTAAGTTTTCTTTCATTGCTCTGTTCTACAACGTGACTTAAACAATTAGTCCAATAATTTTTTACGTATTCTTGGAAAATGTGGTAAAGAAATAAATGTATAAAGTTCAGCAAATACTTTGAAAAACAATGTAAATGCAGGTGATAGCCTTTTGATATTTACAAGTCAAAATTTGATATCTGTCTTCGGTGTTGTCATTATTACAACTTCGGTGGCTGTCAAGCTCACTTGTTTATCTTTCTGGACATAGCAGAAGGGTATTGGATCATGGAAAGAAATTTGATGAGGCATAGAGGTCAAAAAATAAATTGGTTCATATCTGCCAGCTACTAAGGTGAAAAGTCAAATAACAAAACATTGTATATTCTATGGGTCCATTTTTCTAAAAATGGATAAAAAACTATAAAACAACAAAATTTAAAAAGTAATGTAATTACCATCCATGGAGAAGAGATTATAGATAAATTTGATTTCTTTAAATTTAGGTATTTTGTAAAGTAATAAAATTTCTTACTTATACAATAAAAATGAAAGAGCAATATGGCAATATATAATCATTTTCAAAAAATTTGAAAATCCATAGGAGCACTACAAAGAAAACAATATTATGCAAAGCTCCAGGTCTAAGATATCATCACTGCCAATATTTTGGCTACCACATTTCCATTTTCATTTAATATCCAGTTGAATATTTTATAAAATTGAGATTACTTTTATATAGTTTTGCATAACCTTTTGAGCACTAACAAGCACATTATCAATATTTTCTCAAGTCACTGAATATTCTTTACATTAGCTGTAATAATTATTTAGTTTTAAATACACAACAAACTTTTCAAAGTCACTTGTAGTGTATTTAGGTCTTTAATTTGTTAGTACTACACAAAAAGTTTCTACAAAATCTTTGTAGATAAATCTTCCTGTTATAACATACATACAATATTACAATATGCTTCAGAGATAAGTATAAAGAGAGTACAAGAGTACAAAGAAGAGTACAAGTTCATTTTTCTCTGAGGTACAGTAATAGATGATCTTCAGGCTGTGAATGTTGGAAGATTTTGGAGAACAAATAGTGTTTTTCTCTGGGTCTTGATCCATAAAAGAAATCTGTCAGCTTGACAAAGGGTAGACTGCTCAGCAATTTCCAAGCTGAAGCCACAGCTTGAGCAAAGCACAAAAGTATTCATTTAAACCTCACAATGTCCCTGTGAGGTTGATTTAATTATGTCCATTGTAGAAAAGAGAAAACAGAAACTCTGAGCTTTCAGAAAGAGTTAGTTATATGACTAAGAGAAGAAGTGCCAGCATTTTAATCCACTGTGGCTGACTCCAAAATATTTCCTTTCTCTACTATATTAAGCTGTTCACAAAATGAAGCCAGGGGTAAAGGCATATTTATTATGGTTGTAGCAAACCACTATTATACTATTGAAGATCTAAACCTCTTTTATAGGTCCTGAATCATCACTCTTCCCTACGAGATAATAAATTTAAGACTTCAGACACAGATTGAATCACCACTGATTATTTAGTGTTACATAAAATAGTTTTGTATGAAATCCCAGAAGATGTGACCTGAAATGCCTACATAGTAGAAGATGGGGTAGAGGTAAGGGAGGCAGAGTGGACTTGATCCCTTCTGCCCTGGGTAAACGAACAGCTGCTACCCAGCAGATGCCAACTATTGCCATGCAAAATTATAGATCTGATTTTGTTTTTCATAAAATCTAGGAGGAATATAGATTTTACTTGACATCTCTGTTTTCTTAATATTATGAGTTATTATGGATATTATGAATTATTATGCATGAATTATTCTGAATATTAAGTCACTATATATTAAGTCACATTATAATTATATAATTATATAATCACAATATTAAGTCACATTATAAACACTCTAAAAACCAAACAAAATATTTCGGGAATATGTGACTCTGAGGAGCCTATTGAGCCTATTCTAGCTATCTGAACTGCATTAGCCGGTTGTGGAGTGTAGGATGAAGGGGGCTATACTGGACCTGAACTTGGGTTTCAATGTAAGCATTCAATAACATCTGTTGACTTGACTAGTATTTTATGGGTCTTCTGAGATCTCTGCAACTTTCTGCTCTTGTCTCTCATTGCACTAAATCATCTATCTTGGCACTTAAAAGAGAGTCCTATGCTTCCTGCCTGGTCTCCAGGGGCCCCTTTTATCTCCTAGTGATTTTGGTGGAAGCTCAGTCCTGCACGTTTGGCCAGATATCGGGTGACAAATAAGAATGTGCTGATCAGATTCTGCTGTGGTCTTCACCAAACAGCAGAAGCCCTGGGAGCCATTCTGAAGTGACTGTGGCAGTGACCCGATCCTTCCTTAGGAAAAGACTTGGTTGTAGCTGTCCTTGCGGTGGGATATGTCTCCTCTGGCTCCAACTCTGCCTTCAGAAGTGCCATAAATTATAGCAATTATAGATAAACACGCAACAAATCTTAATCTTTGGTGACCAGACTATACCTACAAGGTGACTCCTGGGAGACAATCTGGAAACTTACATTACTTGTGTTGGAAGCTTTCAACTAAATAAAAGAAAATGGTTAAGAATGAGCAGAGGTAATGCATTGCACGTTATATGCTATTCAGGATAATTGTATAACCTAAACAATGTAGGAGGGTAAAGGATTCAAGACCATTATGAATGACTTATGGTTGAAATCATTCACAAGTAGATTTTATTTAACAAAAACAACAACACACACACACACGGTTACTTACACAGCACTTCCATGGGCCTGATATTACCCTATCAACTTTACTTATTGATTCTGCATGAAAGTGAACTACAAGTCTGTAGTACTACAAGTACTTGTAGTCTGTAGACTACAAGTCTGTGGTATCACTATATTTTAAGAAGACATATTGGGGAAAGAAAGTGACTTGGTTACACGTATATCGTTTGTAATAGAAATAGTAGTGTGGTTTTCTGAGCTACTCTGTGCTTATGAATATACTTTAGTACATTATTTAATTGCAACCTTAAGTAAAATGAATCACTCTCACAGCCATGGAAATGTGTGATGAGTTTGTAAGTTCAAAATAGACTAACAACTTAAGAATGAATAAAATTATCTTTTATATCAGGGATTTGAAAGTTTTGATACTTTGGGGTCAAAAAACTGAGGCTGCTGTTTTAAGGCTGTTTTTTTGTAAACTAGCTGTGAAAAACAAGTTTTGAATGAAAATAAAAATATTCAGCAGGGTACCGGTTGCTCATGACTTTAAACATAGCTCCTCAGGAGGCTGAGGTCTTAGTAGTGCAAACTGAAGCCAGTAAGACTCTTATTTCCAATAAACTACTCAGAAAATACAGGACGTGGTGCTGTGGTTCAGTGGTAGAATGCTGGCTTTGAGCAAAAGAAGTTCAGGGAAGTGCCTAGGCCCTGAGTTCAAGCCCCAGGATCAGCAAAAGAAGAAAAAAATGTTCATGGACAGCAACCAGGCACTGAATTAAAGCCCCAGGACTGGCGCGCGTGTGCGCGCATACACACACACACACACGCATACAAAAAAAAATTGACTGTAATTTGTAAGTGTTCACTTAGTATTTGTATAACTCTTCGAACAAGCCCAACACATAACAGATGCACAAGGAATATTATCTATTAACCATCCAATCACTTGTTTAGTCATGATATATATAAAGAGTACTCCTCTCTTGAACATGCCATTGGACATTGATGTAAATATGAGGAAATTGCAGTTTCTGCCTTGATAGAATATATATTCTCATGGGAGAGACAGATGCTTACAGAAAAATTGTTTCACAAAATGCTACGATAGAGGTAAGTCTGAAGAAATATGAAACAGGGTAGAAAGAGATATCTGTTTTACCTAGAAAGTTGAGGAGATACTCATGACCAAATAAAATGTAAACTAGACCCTGATAGATTGAAAACAGCTTTCCCAAATGAATAGCCCAAGCCATGCCTTGGAATCATGCAATCACTCAATAACTCAAAGTAAAAGTTAAACACTAAACCAGGCTCTAAAAGAGGTATCAGCCAGCCACTCCAAACATCTATAGGGACATCCAACTATATTTGATACTTTTATTGTTTCCGAACAATTTTAGCTCTATAGACAAATTGTGTAAACAGCATAGAGGGTTCCCATATATTCTTTCCAGCCTAAATCCATTAGGTGACTGCCTAGTCTCCAGGGGAGAATAAAGAGAATAAAAGTCTAATCTCTTTGGCAGGGCCTATGGGGCATCCTGCTTATCCTTCTTGCTTATCTAGCTCATTGTCTTATTCTCTGTACTCCCCATTCTTGAAGTTAGCCAAGAATGTTTTAATCTAGGCTATGCATCAGATTATTTTTTTAAAAAAATTCGTATCTTAGAAAGCATGCTGGTGGATGTGAAGAGAATGGGTGATAATTTGTCATAAGTTCTCAAGATTAGTTAGCAGAATGTGGAAAAAAATATGACAAGAGGTGAGCAAGGAGTTAGACAGACCATGTTTGGCCAATAGAAGGGAGTGGTAGTGTCTCCAGGGACAGAACAGTAGGGCATTGAAAAAGACAGAAGCTAATATGATGGCAGTAGAAAAGCTGATTAAATCATTCTCATTATAAAGAGTAACTGTCCTAAGTCTAATTCTAAAATATCTGTTTGCTCTGATAACCACCGCCTGTGCATTCTGATAATCACATTTCCAAGGGGGAGCTCATCCTTCCAAAACAAGCCTGCTCAGTCAATCTATAGCTTGATTATTATTGGCCCAGAAGTCCTTACTCCCTTCATTCACCTCTAGCTGATTTTGGAAGGGAAGCAGTTGAATGGTGCAGAACACAGGTGAGTTGAAGGGATGATGGGAGAAAAAAGACAGTGCAATTATATACGTTGAAATAGCCAATATAATCTAGTGGTTTATACATATAATCCCAGCTGCTGAAGAGAAATAAATGGAAGAATCATGGTTCAATTCAGGCCAGGCAAAGAAATTAGTGAGACTCTATCTCAAAAGATAAGCTAGGTGTGATAATGCATTGCTTCTGTGTAATACATTGCACCTACTTATATAGGAGGCATAGGTAGGAGTATAACAGTTCAAGGCTGGCACCAAGAGAAAATACAAGATCTTATCTGAAAAAAAAACTAAAGACAAACTAAAAAGGGAGATTGAGAAAGGACTGGGAGTGTGGCTTATGCAAATGCAAGGCCTTGACTTGAATGGTGTGTATATATATACATATATATACATATATACATATATATACATATATACACATACATATATATACATACACATATATACATACATACATATATACACATATATACACACATATATACGTATACATATATACGTATATATGTACATATATACACACATATATACACACATATATGTGGGATATATAGTATAAAATAGGTGTATATATGCATATCATGTATATATGTATACATACATTTATATATGTATGTATATGTGTATATTTATATCATATACCATATGTGTATATGTATTTATGTGTATATATATGGGTATATATACATATATGAATAGGAAGAACCTGTTGAAATAATCACCATAGAGGTCCAGAAAAGGAAGTGATCAAACATGATTAAATTATTCTTCTTTCAAACTTTTTCAATGAACAGAAAGGTATGAAGATGGATATATAGTTTCTTACTGTTGCTGAATGAAGCAGTACAAACATCAAAGCAATAAAACTTTATTTTCCTTAGTTCTAAGAAAGGAGGTATAAGTATGTCACAGGGCTAAAAAAAATCATGCTTTTCTGGAGTGTCTCAGGGATGAATACATTTTCCCTTACTAGGATTTCAAGGCCACTTATCTTCCTCCAGTCATGGACCCCTTTCTTCCTCAAAAGGAGCCATCAGAGATTCAAACTCTTATGACATTACTTTTTCTTGTTTTCTTTCTCCCCTTCCATGTTTAAGGGTCCCTTGATTATGGCTCTACTTTGATAATCTAACATAATATCCTGCTTTTTGATCAGCTGTTAGTAATCTTAATTGTATCTGCTGTTTCGTTGCTTCTTTTCAGTAATCATCAGTTCATAGGATCTGGACACTGGAGTGTGGGCAGCAATATTCTAGGGCATTTCAGATTGACTTGAGCAGAGAGTAGAGGGACTGAGCAGCAAGGACTCCCCAGTGGATGTTTACTTAATCTTAGTAGAAGCAGAAGAACAGCCTAAAAGCATGTATATCACTGTGCTTTTAATTGGTATTTACCTGATGACTAGGGATATTAACACACCTTTGTGTACAGTGTGGTCATTTGTAAATTGTAAATGTGGAGGTCATTTGGGAGTAACTATAAAGCTGTGTTGAAATGGATATTCAAATAACAGGGTTCAAAGTGACCCTCTAAAACCTAGGATATAAAACCAAATAGATACCAAAGGAAAGGCAATAAGCAGTGTACATAATGAAGGGATAGAATTTGGATACTTGTTGGATAATACCTGTAGCTGCTGTTATACTTGTCCCACAAGGTGTAGTTTTCTGGGTCTTAGGCGGGGACATAGCAATCACATCATCCTTGTAGGTTGTCCAGCAGGATATGGGAGGTTTTAGTTCATGGCCAGAATAAGCAACTGAGTCAGCTCTCCAAATGATGCAAAAGCAAGAAGATTCCATTGTAATAATTTCTCTGAATTAAGGAGTAGCTTCCGGTTTGCAAAACAAAAGTTCATGCCCCTCATGCCTTGTTATTGGGTCATAAACCTCCTTCCTAACCCATGCTTCTTGGAGGGGAGTGTAGTCATTTAGTTTCTGCATCCTTCCTGGAGACCTTGGTCACATTTTTCTACAGAGAAGCTACCACAATGATGAGGTTCCAGGCCTTGCCCAGGGTCATACTGTGCAACAAGGTTAGCGTGGAGGAATCATGGGCTATGTGTGCCCACTCTCAGTTTGGTCTGCTAGTTCACTCTGCTGGTAATCTTGGCAGCCCTGGGGAACAGAATCAAGAAAACGCAATGCCAGACAGTAGCCAGAGAATTCTGCAGAGGATTATGATCTGTTCTCAGTGTGTGTCTTAGAAACAGCATCATGCAAGAGAGTTGGGCCTATCTTCTGCACCAAACACTGCAACTAATAAACCATGTCAGATACATAATCTTCCCTATTTCCATTTCCTTATTCCAAGTGTGTCGTATCTATTACACAGGGTTTACCATTAGAGTCTCTGTTGTAGGGAAATGGACATCCCTTCACCCTACTGCTGAGAGGAAAATGGGTCCAAATTGAGAGCAATACAGCAGTATTAATCAAAAGCCCCTTAACATGGATCGTGATCCAAGAATCACACTTTAGAAATAGGCTTTAAATAAGCAGGATGGACATAAAGTTGTATGTACAAAGATGTGCATCCAAGCATGCTTTGTAATGGAATGGACAAGCAAATGTGTGGCAATAGTGGGATGTTTAAAATCTCAGAATGGAACTCTATGTAGCCATTAAAAATGATGATGCATAACAGGAGTTGACAAATTAGCCCATGGGCCAAATTAGACCCTTGTCTTCATTTCTAAATAAAATTTTATGTGTGCATAGTGATGACCACTCATTGGCATATTGTCTTTGTCTGATTTTTGAGCCACAACTTCAGAGATGACAGAGAATATAGGATTATTTTTACATATTTCTTACAATTATCCTTTCACATTTATTCAAGGTCTTTCCTTGTTCTTGGAGTGCTGTGGCATTCTGGGTTACTATTAGGAAAAATCTTGTAGTGATGTTAGGTTATAATAATTTATGTTTATTCAAAAATAGCTCTTCTAATATATTAACTAGTATTTCAGTCTAAAACATAAAAAATCTACATCTATCATTCAGCTGTACAGCTAAAGGCAGCCACTGTTGAGCAATGTTGGGGGAGTACAGAATATCATTTTTAGTTCCTCTCTCCCTAATTCTTGTCTATTTTGTCAGTCATAAAGAGGACGAGAGAACATAGATGGCAATAAGGTGAATAAGGACATACATTATTTAATTAGACTGGTTTGGGTTTTTATAAGAAGCTTTTGTAATCTCTTGGCTTAGAAAACACTCATTATTAGGAACCTTTTATCTTTTGTGCTACTATTGTGGTACTATGGGTTGCACTTGCTAAGGAGATACTCTATCACTGCAATTTTATTTCCAACCCCTATTGGGAACTTTTGTGTTTTAGCATTTTTCAGAGTCCATGGGGCAGCAATCCATTTTCTTCTAGCTTCTGAAGCCCTGGTTTTCCTTGTGGTCCTTCAATAGTCCAGCCTGTTGGCCCCATAGTGCTTTCTACACTGTCCACTTAGGTCAGATTTATGATGCGTCTACTCCTTCCCCATTCCTGTTTCCCACAGGAAAGATTCATGCCAATTTCAGCTTGGCATATTTTAGGTGTGCAGCTGACCCCAAGGTAGTAACAATGGTTTTCTGCTTCACAAGCCAAACAGCTGGGTGACTCATCTCAGTCTTTGGATTTTCCAGTTGGATGTTGGACACGGATATGGTGCACTTGCCAAACCCCTGCATACTAGCAAGACCTGAAGGTTCCTTGAAAACCTCTTCCCTCTTATATACGTGGAGAGCCAGCTCTTCCTGGCCTCCATTTGTGACAGGCAATGAGATGATGGAAGCAAAGAGTGCACTCCAAGCAAGACCTCCAGGCAAAGCCTCCAACTGCCCATACTGAGTGAGTGAGTCATTTAAACAGGTTGCCTCCTATGGGTTTCCCTCTGGTTTATTATTGAATGGGTGATTTTACTGCCTCTGAATCATACAGTTCTAGGTATATATTATGTATATGATTTTTAAAGTTTGGAAAAGACTGTGCTTCTGTTTTAAAATGTCATATTCAAATATTTTACCGGTTTTACTCATGGCATTCACATCTCTAAATTGGACTGGAAAATAGCCTTGTTGCTTGAGGTGAAATCATTATTGGTTTATTCAGCTGAGAATAACAAAAGGACTGTTTTCAAGAGGATATTTCATTCAGAAACATGGAATCTTTTATTTCCTACATATTTTATATAACAGATATTTTTATGGTAAAAGAAAGATCAACTTCCAGTGAAGGAATAACACATACTTCTTTGACTTACTGCTTGCTTCCAACAGAAGCTAATTACTCAAAGAGCACCTTTCATAGAGAAAAGCTGACACAAGAAACTGGACAAGGTCTGCGTCTCCAGTGCTCTGAGGAGAGAGCAGTAAGTAAGGTGCTCTGCACAGCTCAATAATTTGCACCGCAGGAAAGCCATACTTCCAAGGGCAGGCAATATGTCTGCAGTATCCTCCTGGAGGAAGGAGGGCCAGGAGCTCATCTTTATGGCTTGAGGCTTGAAAGCTGCTTAACTGGGCGGAACGCCACCTCCTTGCCATCAAAGCTGTCCACCTGGCAGTGAATCTCAATGAGACAGCTGACTGGCTCAGCAGACAAGTTGCCTTGCCAAGGGGATGAGAACTTAACCAGAAGGTCTTTCAGGAAATCTGTTTAGGATGTGGGGGATGAAGAGGAAGAGAAGGATCAATTCATTCCCCGAATGAGGCAAATGAGAAGGAGTAGCTGTTTCCTTTGGTTGCACAAACCATTTCAAGCTTTTTAGTGTCTTTCACTCATTTAGCTCTAAGTTCTATAAGACTTTTGATTTGAGAAGCCAATATTGGGATAAATCATTCCTTGAGAGTCCTTTGTAAATAGAGAATGGAATGAAGCTAAGAAAGGACCATATAACTATTTTCATTTGAAAATAACCAATCTCAGCAAGAAGGGAAGCCATGAAGCTATTTTTTTAATACAGTTATAAATATCTGGGGTTACCACCTTTCCCCAAATGTTTGGAATTGTAAACCAAATAACTATGACAACTCTTATTTACCCAGTATTTGCTGTGTGCCAGGTACTATTCAGCACTTTTTACAGATATACTTTCATGTAATGACCTGAGAGTATTACAGATGAGTTTTTTTTTTTAACCTTTGCTCTATAGGCAAGAGATGCAAGATGTAGGCAAGTTTAGTAAATTGTCCAAAGATGTACAGAAAATAAGTGACACCACAGAAACTTCATCTCTATTTTCTTCTACTCTAAACTTCAAAATCTATTCCTCCAGGCTATGCAAATTTGCTCTAAGAGTATCTTATCAGGCAATGAATGAACAAGAGTATTGAAGAGGATTGGGTGAGCATTGTGGGAGTGAAATTAGCTCAACACTCATAGGTTGTGTCCTTGGACATCGCAGGATGTCTCCCAACAGTCAGAAGAACCTGCTTATCCCCAGAGAGAGGCTCCTTCCATTACAATTAAGCTAACAGCACATCATTCAGTGCCTTCTCCCAGATTCTTCATGGCAGAACCAAAGAGAAATAGGCAAAGAGTGACTGAAACTTGGTCATAATTTTTAGAAACTCTAATCCCTTCCTTTGGTTTTGAATTATGACAACATGATTCCCTCTCTGTCCTTGTAAACCATGAAAAATATGAATTTTGTTTAAATTATATGCAGATGGATGGATAAATAGAATATGTGAAATATTATGCAGCTAATGTTGTTTTTTAGTGGTGCCTCTAATTCTTTTGAAATTTCTATGATGTTTGAAGTACTGGGCATATAAAGTCATTATATACTGGGAGAATGAATTAGAGTAAAAAGGTGATGTGTGAAGGTGTTGTTACCAGTAATGTCACTGCAATTTTTGTTTATTTGTGTAGTATGGTAGCTTGGACATGCAACCATTTCCACATACTCTCTGATTTTCTTAATTCGGGAAAACATTAAGGATTGCCCACTTAAATGCTGAATATCATCTCCCCATCCAAAGACTTTACCGAGCAAGCAGTTTTATTTATAATTTTGTGCTAAGTAAATGCTATTATTTAAAGAGAAAAGGAAGTGTGTAAACACAGTTTCTAAGCCAAATAGAAGTCATTTCTGGTGATGACTGCAAAATTCACCAAAACTTCCACGTGGGAAAAAACATCATAACAAAAGTAGTGAAAATGCTTTTTTGACGAGTATGACATTAAATGCTGTTTACTCTTTGTGATGATGAAAGGTAGAGGCATTTTTTCTGAGTGCATTCTTTGTCATAGACTCACTATTTGCAGCCCAGATCTGTGGGCATTGGTGAGGGCCTGAGAAAGCCTCTGTGGGCTGCAGATGGGAAAGAGACAGGGTCAGTGCTGTGAAGAGAGGGAGGGCAGCGAAGTGAGCCAAGGCTCTGTATCAGCTCCTTACAGGCACAACAGTTATGCAAACGGAGAACCCAACGTTTTGCTTAACGGATGCCAAAAATCGTGTCCCACACTACAACAAATGTTTGAATCTGCAATGAGCCTATGTAGAATAAAATCAATATGCTGTTGTTGGAATACATGTCTCTGAATAAAGCTGGTGTTCAAGAATGCCTTGGACAATTACTGCGAAAGAGCCTTATCTAATAGCAAATTGGATATGCATTTTCTTTCTATTAGAAATGGAATTTTTGAGAGTATTCTTTTTGTCCTCCCCCCTCAAAAATTTGGTTGGGAAGGGATATGGAGGGAGAAAGAATGAATAGATTCTTCCTACGCAGTTTCCTTATATAAAATGATTATTGATTCTCTCTGTTTTAAAGGTGAGAAAACAAGCTAGGAAGTTTTAAAAAAAATTTCCCCAGGAAGCAAGATACATTTCTGAACTCAGAATCATATGCCAGCCAAGTGCCTGCTTGCTCCTTCTACAAATCAGGTTATTCCTTGGGAAAGTGAATGCAGCTCTTGGTTTAGTAATCATACTGATTCTGATTTCCTTACTTTCCTAATATGAGGAAATCATGCTATCCATAATTGGTTCATTTTTTAACTTTTATTTAAATTGTATTGTAAGGGTGATGTACAGAGGGGTCACAGTTACATAAGTAAGGTAATGAGAACATTTTTTTTGAACAGTGTTGCAACCTCCCTAATTTTCTCCCATTCCTCCCCTTGACCATGTTTCCCTCAAGTTGTAAAGTTCATTTCCAATATAGTATCTAGTGAGTATCACTGTTAATTTGGTTCATCCCACCATTTCTGTGATTCCTTTCCCTTCCTCAAATCAGATAAACTTACATACAAGACAAAGGGCACGGAAATCAAAACCAGTAACAACAGGGAATAAACTAAAGGATTTTTCCTTTGGAAAAAAACAGCTTCAAACAGTACAATTAAAAAAGAAAACTCTTGTTTACATTTTTGGAGTTCATCCTGATAAGCATCATTTTATATAGTAATATGCACATGTGATCCTCTCCTAAAAATATCCTTATCTGTTCTCACTGTGTGATACTTAGAGTACTGTTTAATTAATCATATCCAATTGTAATTACTTGTCTTTTACTGTACATTGAATTAACCTGTAGATTTATAAACATATTCTAGTTATTACAAATGAGGAAAACTAATCAAAGAAAGGATGGATGAGATTGCATTAAACTGAAGAGTTTCTGCATGGTAAAGGACAGAGCTAGCAGGATAAATAGAAAGCCCACAGGTTGGGAGAAGATCTTCACTAGTCATACAACAGACAAGGGCCTCATATCTAAGATATACTTAGAGTTCAAAAAATTATGTTCCCCCAAAACAAATCCTCAAAGAAACAACAACCTCATCAGTACGTGGGCTAAAAACTTCTTCAAAGATGAAATAAGAATGACCAACAGGCACATGAAGAAATGCTCAATATATCTGGCCCTAAAAGAAATGCAAATCAAAAAAGCATTCAGATCCCACCTCACCCCAGTTAGAATGACCATTATCAAGAAAAGTAATAATAACAGATGCTGGTGGAGATGTGGCCAAAAGGGAATGCTACTATACTTCCAGTGGGAATGTAAATTTGTTCAACCACTCTGGAAAGTAAGATGGAGAGTCATCAAAACTAAACATAGAGCTTCCTTATGACCCAGCAATACCACTCCTGGGCATCTACCCAAAAGATCACAAACCAGCCCACAGAAAAATCATGTTATTTACCATAGATAAGATATGGTATCAATGCAGATGCCCCTTAGTGGATGAATGGATCAAGAAAATGTGGTATATATACACAATGGAATTCTATGCTACCATCAGAAAGAATGAGATTGTCCCATTCATAAGGCAATGGAAAAATTTGGAAAAAATATATTAAGGAAAGTAAGCCAGACCCAAAGAACCATAATACATTCTTAAAATAACCGTCATTTCAACTGCAGTGAAGATGAACAGTGGTCAAGTATTCTCTTGGTTGTATAGTTAAGGCGTTTTTCATTGCTTTGAAAGTTCATTTGTTTCAGTAAGAGAATTAACAAAACAGTCTCCCTCTTTAGTCATCTTTGCATTTCCCAACCCCATAAACTTTAGGGACTTTCAACATCATTTTTTCCCCTTTATCATTGAGTGACAGTTCTATTACCCCTTCTTTTTCTCTTACTTCATAACTGACCAACTGATTCCCTTTTCTCTTTCTATATTACCCTACTTCATTACTTTCTTTATCTCATCACTGGGAAGCTTATTATTGTACAAACTTTAATCATTTTCCCAGCACAGATGATTTTTAAAAACAATTACACAATCGAAGCCTAATATTACAATTCTACTAATTTGTTCACATCTATTATTCTGTTAGATTCTACTTGTGGACTTAGGACACAAATAATACAGCCATGAAGACACATCTGGAAAGCAAATTCCTCTTAAGAACACTGCATCCCATCGGAGCAAGGATCTGGAGAAGAGTCAAAGACAGAGAAAGGATGAGCAGGTGTTGGGTGGTGAAGAGAGTTTGGTAAAAGGGAGTCAAATTTAACTTAAACAATGCAGTCCCAAAAGGTTCATGAGAACTGGGGACAAAGACAGACAGGCAGATGTAAGTCGGAGAGGTCTAATAATGTAAAATTGAAGTTAATACACATCTAATACACTGAATTGGAAAAATTCAGTTTTGTTTGGAGTTGGTGAAGGGATCCAACCTCATTTTCTTTTAGGAAAGAGAATATTTGCTAATGATATTGGGTCTATGCTCAGGGTTTTGTACTTGCTAAGTAAGCACTCTACCACTTGAGCCATACACCCAGTCTCTTGCTTTAGTTTACTTTTCAGCTAGGACTTTACACTTTTACCTAGGGCTGGCCTTGGACCATACTTCTACCTTAACCTTACTAGGCTTATAGGCATGAACCAACATGAGTAGTCCAAAGAGACAATTAAAACTACTGATTAAATAATTAAGCTAATGATTAAATAATATTGATTAAATAATTGCCTTGAACAAAAGGGAAATTCCATTCATGTGATAAATTATACATTTAATTCAGGTCCTGACATTTCTCTCATGGACATATATGCCAAAATAATTACTTTTTAATCACAGTAGCATAATTAATTTGTATACTAAAATGATAATTATTGAGTATATATTGCCCATTATATTGCATAGATGATGGAAACCAGGAAATGTAAATGATTTCCCACATGGAGCCAGGGACTCACTCCTGTAGTCTTACCTATTCAGGAGGCGGAGATCTGAGAATCAAAGTTGAAAGCCAGCACTGGCAGGAAAGTCTTTGAGACTCATCTCCAACTAATCAACTGGAAACTTGAAGTAGCACTGTGGCTTAAAGTGGTAGAGTGCTAACCTTGAGCAAAAGAGCTCAGAGACAGAACCCAGGTACTGTGTTCAAGCCTCACACTGACAGGGAAAAAGAAAAGATTTACCCAAAGTTGCCATTCTGGAATCTTACATTCTTAAGTGCTTTAGTGTCTGGTGTGGTAAGGATGCCTTTCCACTATTCTTATTTATCATAATTTACTTTACAATTACTATATACTTATTTTTAAAATGAACCTTTAGATCATTGTTTCTACTCTTTAAAATGTGGTATTAGGCTTTTGAATGGAATTGATTAAATTTCTATGTCAATATAAGAAAAAAATAACTAATTATAAGGGACATATTGGATCCTATGATATTGTTTGTTCTTCAATTTATCCAGAAGGTAGATGGTCACATTTTCAAAGCTCTTACAAATGTTTAGATCATTTCAATTTCTTGAGTTACCAGATATCTAATTATATCATATGAATATATTTTGTTTCTTTTCTGCCACTATTAATGTGATTTACTTTACTTGATTCTTTCATATCTTAGACTTACTAAACAACATTATTTAGAGTATTGTCTCTTTTTCAAAAGTTTCAGTATTTCCTTCCAGTATGTTATTTACTGCTGGTATTAAGCAGTTTTTGAAATTCTATCACATTTCCTAAAACGTGGACTTTGGGCTTTTAGGTTAGAAGTATCAGCTATATTTATTAGCATTTCATTTGGGTTTATGTTATGCTTTTTCACTGAACTAATCAATATGAAGAGTTATATGAAGAGTTATATTGCTGTATTTTCCAGTGTTGAACTATCCCTGCATACCTGCCATACACTATGTTTGATGTGGCAGGCAATTCTTTTAGTGGGTACCTGGGTTTAATTTGCTGATTTTAACATATAATTTACATACTGTATTACATCTATATGCCTCAGTAAAATTTTTATGATTTTCTTTTATTCTGTCTTCATCAGGCCTAGGAAGTAAGGTTATGCTAGCTTTGAAATTGAATTGGGAAGCATTCCATCTCTTGCTATGGTCAGAAATGTTCTGAATAACATAAGGATTATCTGTTCACTGAATGTTAGATAGAATTCAGCTGTAAAACCATCTGGGCATGGCACATATTTTAGTGAGTAGATAATTTTTTAAAGTGTTTGTGGTACAGTGGGAAGAAAATGGTCTTTGCAGTCAATGAAAAATATTTGAATCTCTGCCCAATCTAGTGCTGACTGTGTGGCTTGGACGAGTGACATTTTTTTCTTCTGTGAGGAAGTGATTGACCTATCTACCTGCCTTTGTACCTACCTACTGCTTCTCATGAAAATCTATGAAATGAGAAACTTAAGTAAGGAGCTGACTAATATGTGACACTAAGTAGATTATCAATAAACACCTACTAATTCACTTTCTTTAATGCATTTAAGTCACTTTTTTTCCTCTCCAGCTGTGCAAATTCTCAGTCTATCTCAGCAATAAATATATTTCCTTGGAAATAATTGAGATCAATTTTCCCACTATTCAGGGTCCCTGTGTACTTGTGTCTACCCTACAATTGCTAATATGTGACAAATCTGTGGGGAAACTACTGCCAAGGAGTTCCTCATCTTGTTACTCTATTTGACTTTGATCAAAACTCAGGAAAATATGATGAAGAGGCAGATTCTGATTTCAAATCTCTTAATTCAACTTAATTTCTTCCCATAGGTAGCCAAGGAAAGTTTGTATGATATAGACTTGGTCCTCTGTAAGAGTGGATCATCTGACAATCTGTCAGGTAGCCTTCAGATTAGACATAAAGTCAAGTTTCCTCAAAGGCATGCATTAGTTCTCTGGTTACTTATTTAATTAGCAGGTGATTGTTCCACTTGTTCATTGGTAATATTTAATCCTAAAGCATTTTAATTTTTTGTTTCAGTGCAAAGTACTATGAAAATGCTTATGGTGGGTACATGAGCAGTTTCTAAATTAACTGAAAGTGAAAACAGTATTTTTACAGTTCTAATGGGGAAGAAAATTCTACCTAGACCCTCTGTATTGATGCTAAGTTAACTCTTGGGTAATTAGAATGGAAAAATTTATGAGTAATAAATTATATCTGGATAGTTGAAAAATAAACATAGATGTTATTATTATTATGGGCATTGAAATTTTTCTGAAAATGCTTTAGAATTTTACTAATTTAATATTTAGCAGGAGGAATGTAGGAGCAAAGTAAGGTTAAAGATTTACAGGCTGGGAATATGGCCTAGTGGCAAGAGTGCTTGCCTTGTATACATGAAAGCCCTGGGTTCAATTCCCCAGCACCACATATATAGAAAGGGCCAGAAGTGATGCTGTGGCTCAAGTGGCAGAGTGCTAGTCTTGAGCAAAAAGAAGCCAGGGACAGTGCTCAGGCCCTGAGTCCAAGCCTGGACTTTTTTTTTTCCAGGACTGGAAAAAAAAAAAAAGAAAAAATTAGATTTTATTTTTTTAATATTTTTATATTATATCCTAAATTTGAAATAGCTAATTTATCATGTTCAGTATGTTAAATTATATAGCAGAACTGACCTTCTTTCTCCCACTAAATTAATTATTATTTATTTTGAATTAGAGAATCAAAAGCTTGACCTTAGTTGCACATTTATTTGAACTCTCTTATTCAGTCACTTGGGTTCCAAATCTGTCTTAGTTCCATTTGTCCTTCATCTTGCATCAGCCCTCCAAGAAAAATGCTCTACAAGTCTGGCCCAGAGAAAATTCTGGAACTTAATCTTTGTTTGGGGGTGTTTTTGAAAAGGAAATTTGCCATCATCAAATACAGTTTCTCGAGCCCACACAGAATGTGTGGCATAGGTCCAATAGTTCCTTTCTGGTTCCTTTGAGATTTGTTTATTGCTTTGAAAATCAGAATTTCCATAAAGCAGCATAAGCCTTTCTTGCTTCATAGCTGTACAGGCTAGCTGAGCAAAGAGATGTAACTTATTTTAGAAGGTTGGTTTTGCTACATGTATTAACAACGATAAAAAGCAACAACACAGCGCAAAACAACCATGGCTGAATGAGCACATGGCACAGGAAACTAAGCTTCATTTTATTTCTTAGGTAACCTTTAGGGTCAACATGTTCTTGCTAGATTTTTTCTGGACTGACTCAGACCTGTTCCATTGCTAATGCACAAAGTTAAGGTTGAAATAATCATCCTTGAGGGGATAGATTAGGATGGGTTTTAAAGCATGACTTCATTGACAGCTAAAGCAAACTGTCTTTCAGTTCAAGTGCAAGAGACTTTGCTACTTGAGTTTCAGTACCCTTTTGGCTGTGACTCTTAGCATCCGGATCTTTATAGTTGTTTACCCTTGGTCATATGGGTTGGAATCTGTAGTAAGCCCTTTCCTTTTTGGCCATCTAATGATGATTTGCATATATTCACAAGAAAGTTCTTGAATTCCAGAGAATTTTATTTAAGCTGTATATGATTATCTTTCCTCTTTTCACTGTCTTCCTCTGTTCCCAGATTTCTTTCATTGGTTGTTCCCAAATACTGGCTCATCTGTAAGAATGTGACCATGTTTGTACCAGTCCATAAGAAAACAAGAACAGGGTCTTCTACAGCTAGGGTACTCATCTGTGCTCTTTGACACATATATATTGCTTGTCAGCTCTTTATAGCTTTCCTGGTACCTGGTAAGTTGGCCCTTCATGAATTTTTTGAGGTTGGATATGGTCTTGTGAATTATGAAAGAAGTCATGTATGTTACTTCTGAGCTGGAACACTAATTGCTGCTTCAAAACATTCATAATTCTTTATTTCCCTCTGGTGCCTCAGTTGACTACCTGACTACTTTGAGAAGGATACTTGGTTTGTCACAGTGCTGAGACTACCACTGTACATGAAAAATACATAGCATATTGTTTCAAGTTGTTCATATTGGGATGGATGGTGGCATTTTTTAAAATCCAGCCTGTCCCCACACATAGGTAAGGCATGTCAGTTATAAACGCAACTCCAATATCTTAAAAAATAATTATAATTTAGTGTGGTACTTTTCTACTTTAAAAATTCTTCAGTGTGGGCTGGGGATATGGCCTAGTGGCAAAAGTGCTTGCCTCCTATACATGAAGCCCTGGGTTTGATTCCTCAGCACCACATATACAAAAAACGGCCAGAAGTGGCGCTGTGGCTCAAGTGGCAGAGTGCTAGCCTTGAGAAGAAAAAAAAAAAAAAAGCCAGGGACAGTGCCAAGCCCCTGAGTCCAAGGCCCAGGACTGACAAAAAAAAAAAAAAAAAAAAAAAAAAAAAAAAAAATCTTCAATGTTCTTAATGCCCTTATTTGAAAATAAAGTTGGCATACTTATGACAGAACCATTACTTTGATGTTGTATTTTTAATTATACCCATTCCTGAAATCCCTAAATCTGGGAGCTACTATTTTTAGTCATCTTTCATGACTTAGTAAAATAGTGTGAAGAGAAGTATGGAGTCGACCATAACAGACCTTTGTTCAGATTTGTTTATAGGGCCATCTGTGGTGGCACATGCCTGAAAATCCAAGCTACTCTGAATGTAAAGGTAACATTATCATGCTGTTAACTAGGCCCCAGCCAAAGAGAGTGACCCTGTAAGAAAAATCAAATCTAAGAAAAGGTCTGACCATGAGATTCTAGTGGTAGAATTCTTGATCAGGAAGCCTTAAATTCAAATCCTAATACTGGTATATCTATATCTACATCTCTATCTCTATCTATATCATCTATCTCTTTCTCTATCTATCTATATATATACATATATATATACATACATACACATATCTTAAATCATAGTTAAAATTGTAAGTACCCATAACACCTAAATATAACCCCCTCTAGTTACCAGCTCTAGTTACATTTTTGGTATCCTCTTCCTTTGAGGCTTCCTGTACTTCATTTCTCACCACCTGCAAGAGTTCATTCAGTGGTCTCTGCCACTCATGCTGAAGTAGTTGGCAGGTAAAAGCACCTTCTCAGGAACAGCAGAGTTTCAAATCCTGGGAGTCATATTTCAGATACAAAAGCTTTCTTTAGGAAGGCAAGGTCTAGCAAGGTGACCACCTGTGTGTTTCCTCACACGGACTTGAGTTGCCTGAGAACAGGGAAATTTTTCTCTGTTTTGTTTACTGGGAACTCTGGGGCCTGGAAGAATAGATAACACATGGGAGGAATTGAGAAATACTTGTTGAGTACACTAGTGAAAATATATGTTCCATAGTTTAATGATACGCTTCTCAATTTAAAAAACAAAAATGTCCCTGATTGCTTTCTAACTTTTGAATAATGGTAAGTTTATGCTTTAGAGTTCCTTAGTCTCACAATCAAATGTACAGTTATTACAGCTCTCTGTGAAGAGCATAATTTCCCTCTGAGAGAACAGGCTTTTCTTTTTATCTCATTCACCTAGTCAGACAGGATCATCCTCTCTGGTATCTTAAGGCTATTTCAAAACCACAGGTATGTATGTGGTTTTGACAGCTTGAAAGCACAAAGCCACATGTACCTTTAAAAAGTATGACTATTTTCCTTCCTATTGTTAAAAGTTGAAACTATTCACATATTTCGCCTGGGGACAGTCGTGCATGACGGAAGTATGTGCTCTGAACATTCTTTTCTTGTTCCTCACCCTGTCACCCCTACGGCCTGGGCTCAAATACAGTTCTTTGTTCACACAATGAAGGACTCCACTGGATCTCAAGACACAAAGCATTCACATTTGCTAGGGTTTATGTTTTCTGTGTACACATGTGCCTTTGCTGGATTTATGTGCAACACTTCTTGCAACACAGTCTGCATGTTTGCAACTTTCTCTGTAGCTGACGCTTCACTGAGAAATGATTTATTTTTTTGCATGGAGTATCCCCATCTGCACAAAACTTGGTCCCTAAGACTTGTCACTGATTGTATTCAAGTAATAAAATTTGCAAGCGATATTTTACCTTCTACTTTCAGTTTGCCTTGTCTCTAGTCAGCCTGTCAACAAATGAGGGCAGAATGTTTTGTGTTCTCAGCAATAGGACCAGAAATACAAAGGCTAGAAAGACTGTGAGGGTTCTTGCTCTGAGGATTCTCACAGCCCTTCTCAAATTGTCAATAAGAATGCACATCATTTTATAATGGGAGATGAGTAATTAACTCATTTGAAAAGTATTATGCATACTTAGTAGTCCCTTATCCAGAATTCAGCTGAGTTCTAACCTGAAAACCATGTCTCCAGCCCTTGTGACATATTAAATAACGAAGTTTAGCAATGCAAATTTTTTTCCAAATGAATTATATTCCCATGTGCAGAGCATAAAGACTATGTCTCTGCCTCGTGGAACGTGTGTACGCACAGCTGTAGCTGCATACCTTCCCAGAAAGCACTGCTAATGAGGACTTCCCAGTTCTTGTTTTTTAGGTGACTCTAAAAATCCTGAGGGTGTTTAGACTCCTGAACAATGTGCTTGACTCCAGCCCTGTGCCTGGCCGGCTCCAGAGTTTATCTGCTTGTTGTTTGTTTTCTGTGCTCCTATTAGGTTGTTGTTAGTTACATTCTGATGTTTGTAGTTTTGGGAAATCTGTATCTTTGTTATTTATGTTATCAATAATGTGACCTGGGCCTTCCTTAGCAATGTTCCAACTGTTCCCAGGTCCTCAATCACTAATTATGCAGATGAACAGATTGTGGGAACTCTTTCCTTATGGCTGCATTCTGGAGGAGTTGTTTTTATTAAATTGCCGATGTCTTGAATTATAATTAGGTACCGGCCCACATTTATAGCATATCTCCTCTCTGTTTCTGTCTCCCCTCGACCCCCCCTCCACCCCTCCGCCTGCCACTGCTCACTGTTCTCTCTCCCCCTTCAAGCCCTCTCCTTTTCACTTACTATGGATTGGAAACTTTATCACAAGGGAAAGAGTCAGAAAAGCTTTAAGTCATTAGCTGCAGAAGTAATCTTGCCTAATAGCAGATGACAGGGCAGCCGTGTTAGATATCAGGAGGTTCTGTTTCTTGCAAAAAGTCATTAGGATGTGGTGCAGCCTGCCAGACAAACTAGTAGAAGCTGGAGAGCTTAACAAGTTCAAGGGCAAGGAAGGGATTCATTTACAGACTTGCAACACAGCCCTGGTCCATCCAGGAAAGGAGATCTAGCAGCAGCTTGAGAGAAAGTTGAGGAAGAAATACAGGAGCCCTGGGCACCTACAGCTTGCTGTAGCTGGCCAAATCCTCTTTGGTTCATCTACTTGCTTTTTGTGTGAATTACACTGCTCTTTTTATCTGAAGTCATTAAGCATTCATGGAAGGTAGACAACCTAACTTCCTGGCAGCTCTCAGGAGCAACTTTCCTGCAGGGACTTTCAGGCTGAATGAGACATAAGAGATGCAAGCTAATTATGATTTTGTTTTAAAAATACACACACACACACACACACACACACACACTTGTTGAGTAATGAGATGTAGGGGAGGAATAAATATTGAGGACGAAAAGCAGGAGAACATGTATTATGTCCCAGACACTGAAATAAAACCAAACAAAATGAGACAAAACTTCTCTTGCTGTTTTGATAGCTTGGTTCTAGTGTTTCATTTGTGGTTCCAAGAGATAAGTGATTTTCTTTCCACTTTCCTAATCTTTTTTAGAGTCTTGACCAAAAGAATGTTTCACTCAAGACAAGTTTAGATAAGTCCCAACCCTCCAATAATTATGAGGACCAGATATTTTTTTTAAAGAGGTTCTTCCATCCTATTGGTATATCAATATTCTGGGAGGGGGCAGAGCTCAGGAGAACTTAATGGAAACATTAATTTTAATTTTCTAGTACCTGGATGAAAACTAAGTGCTGAGGAGCCATCATTATAAAATGACCTAGAAAGCCACATATGCTGAGTAAGTCCATTTTCCTTGTATTGTTGGTGAGGGAGAAACATTTGCTACTCCTCCATGATGCTATTGACATAGAGACAGGCTTATTCAACCCAAATCTGAAAGAAACTGGGGCTTGTAAGAATATTAATGAGAATGGAAATTAGGTTTATTCATCCACAAATGATGACTAACATGATTAAATAAATTATAGAATAATAAAACATTGATGTAAAGGAGATCTCAGCTTTTGTGTTCCAGCCCCTAGCTTGGTGAAATCAGATCTGGCTACTATTATTTTTGGAGGGGGTTGGACAGGCTTCCAAGCAGGGTCCACTTGAGTAGCCAAGATTATAGACATAAAGTACTCTGACTGGATTTTTTAAATTAATTTTAATTTTAAAGGAGTTGAAGAGCTACATAAAATTGTTGAGATATGGAAGGTCCCCATTTACATTATACTCAATTTAATCTATTATTCATGCTTCACAACAGTATCATATATTTCCACAAACCAGTAAACTAATATTAATCAGTTTGTTTTAAACTAAAGTTCACTCATTAATCAGATTCCTTTAGAGTTTATATAACATTCCTTTTTTGGCCCCTGGTCCAAACTAGGACTCTGCATTCCATTTAATATATATATGTGTGTCCTATGAACAGTTGTTTCATTTCCTTTTAGAATAGCTTCCCAGTTTTTCCTTACTGTGGTAATCTTGAGGTGTTTGTGCGTGTGTGTGTTTTAATTTTATTTTATTGTTATTATAGAGGTTATATACAGAAGGATTACAATTCTATGAGTCAGTTAATGAGTACATTTCTTTTTGTACAGTGAGTATCATCCATTCCCTTATTCTCTCCCAGACCCTCCCTTCCATTTCCACCCACGAGTTGTATCGTTCCCTTACATCAATGTCCAGTGAGCTGCATCATTGCATGTTTTCACCTTTTTTCCCCTGAGTTCTGTTTTTTTTTTTTTTTTTTTTTTTTTTTTTGTGGAGCAATACCAGCACATTCCTTCACTCAGGATATGCTGATGGTTTTCTTTTGTTTACAATTGGGTCATAGATATTGGAGGGAAGAGCAATGAGATCAAGTACTGTTCTCATCTCATCACTTAAGCTACCTTAGCACTGTTCATATTACTTTCCCTGTTGACCCTGATCCATGTCACTTACACAAGGTAGTGTCCGTCAGCATTGTCTCTGCCTCTTCCTCTACTGAACTGTTTATAAAGAACTACCTAAGTGTAGCCCATACTTAATGAATACAAAGGTATGTTCTCATCTTAAGAGTAGTTCAAGAGAAATATGGAATGCTGTTATGTTAAGAAGAATCCTTTTTCTCCATGTTTTATTTTGTAACTTGAATTTAATTAACTGAAATTGTTTACTTATTTCCTGAAGATCTTATTGTAGAATTTCAAATGTATCTAATTAGCTTTTATTAAACTTTTACAACATAGAAACATACAAGGTGTTAAAAGAAGAAAGACAATCCTTAAGTTCAGCCAAATAAATAAATTTTGTTATTTCAATTTTTTTTAATGCTAGTATGCATCTTTCTCAACTCTGACTGCCCTTGGGCATTTCCAAGATATCTGATCTTATCTGCTCCAATGTATGTTCAGCTGCTGTTTAGAGTGCAGATATAATACCTCTCAAAGGAGTCACAGGCTCCTCATTCCTTCCTCCATACCTCTCCCTTGTTTTCTGGAGCCCTATCTTCTGCCATGCTTTATCTCCTATTAGCAAAAGGTATAATAATATCAATCTATATATTAAACATAAACTGAGTCACTAAGGGTGTCAAGAGTATTTTATTACTAGTGTTTAAAACTTCTAAATTAAGAAAGGAAAAAAGGTTTTCTTAGGTATTTACTATCACTAGTTATTAATACAGAGATGTATTAAGAAGGATTTCAAGGACCTGTGAGGTGATATAAGGGGAAGTATTACATGGCAGATAAGCTATGGGCATGGGAGAGAGAAAATGTGAAAGCTATCTCTGGATGAGTCTCCTGTACTATCAGGCCTTATGACCTTGTCAAGTAAATCACAAGCTAATCTAAGTTTCTAAATACTTCTTAATGTCTGATTTTATTCTTTTATACTACCAGTTTATCCATCTCATGAAAAATAAATTTGAGTCATCATGTTATATCTTATAGCCTAACAATGTATTCATCTGTGGGGGAAATTACCCAATTTTGGTTACAGAGAAAAGGATAGTATTTGAAGAAGACAGAAAGACTTTTTTTCCAAGACTGAAGTCTTAGCTTTACATCTGAACCTCCCATTCACATAAAAGTTCAGAACAGAACTACAGTAGAGAAGGGCCTGATGGTCATTCAGGGCAAGAAGTCACTTTCAGAATGTAAGATATACAAAAGATCTCTTTTGAGGTCGATCTTTCTCCATTGTTCCTATGGCTCTTGTTTCCATCCATCCTGGCTAAAAGTATTAATGGGAACTCTTCACATTTTAACATCATGTATCGTTAGAGGAACTAATTCATAAGTAAGTTTGGGGTTGTATTAAAACTAGTATTTAAGGGACTAGTTCCAGAAGAAGTGTAAAAGAAACTTAGAAGATAACATCATGGATTAGAGGAGTGGAGCAGGTTCTTACTGCATCATAGTTTTTTCTCACCAATGTGCCCTAAATTCCTACAGTGTTGCTACGCCTTTAGAGAATCCCTTACAATTGCAGGGTTTGGGTTTGTTTGTTTAAACTAAAGTTATCACGTAAGATTATTTACTGTAATATGTGACAATTACTATGTCAGAAAAGGAAGAATTTGAGCTAGGTGTCAGTGACTCACGCCTGTAAGTCCTGGCTACTGAGGAGGCTGAGAGCTGAGGATTGTAGTTGGAAGCCAGTCTGAGCCAGGACACTCCTATCTCCAACAAACTACTCTGAAAAAGCTAGAAGTGGCACTGTGGTTCAAGTGGTGGAGCACTAGCCTTGAGTACAAAGAGGCTCAAGGACAATGGCCAGATCCTGAGTTCAAGCCCCAGGACAGGCCAGAAAAAGATAAGGAACTTGGGTTAGCTTTAAAATATCATAGGTATGAGGTAAAAATTGCAAGGAAATATCAAAAGACTAAATAAGGAGAAAGGATTGTTAACAACTAAATTAAATTAAGCCTTTCTAGCCTATTGACAAAGATACCAGCTTTGGTACTTCTATATGCCTTCTACAGCCAAAGGTGAATAAGTCAACATAATATTTTATACCAGGTTTAAAAGTACCTAATGATTTGATAAGAGAATGCAGAACATTTACTTAAAAGTTTACAGATAATGGAAATCGAAAGGAGTTGTCAATGTTAAGGATTTAAAAATTAAGATTAAAAAATCATATTATCACATTGGATAACTCTGAATAAAATGGGAAGAAATTTGATAATTACTAATATAACATATTTTTACTGGGGAAAACAGAACAATGCAATGCAAATATTCACCCAAAGACAAGTACAGTAACTGTGTATTGAGTCCACTCCTAGTAAATAAAAGAAACTGTATTTAATCATGTAACTACAATGGGATGTATAAATAAATTATCATGTATCCACATAGACCAATGTGCACAAAATGCCAGATAGAACTATAATATTCTATAAAAATATAGATTAATCTCAAAAACATGATATTGAGTAAAAATGGTACTAACTACTCAATCCCACCATAAAGTTGTAGAAATGAGCAAAGCAAATATAACACACAAGAAGTTCCAAGAGACGGAATATATTTGGGTATGGAAATCACTAGAGTTGTATGAGGTGACTCAGAGGGACTGGAATGGTCTAGTTTGTAAGTTGCAAGTTAGTCACATAGTTCATGTTGTAAAAAATTCACTGTTATAAACTTGTTATTTGTTGACTTTTCTGTTTAAATGTTATGCTTGGATAAAAATTTTTAAAAGTATTACAGAGATACAGCTAAAGATATAAATACAGATATAGGTAGATAGATACAGACATCAGAAATAATTACAATCAAAGGGTTAGAGGTATTTGATCACATCTGCAACTCAACTGTGTTAGTTCCCACTAGTCCATTCTACAAGTTAGTATTCTTTAATGTTCATTGAATTATCTATTTTAACTCTGGATTTTCTGGTGTAAGGTGAACTCTACTTCTGTGTCATCATTGCTATCTTTCAAAGTATTTTATTTCATTTGACTCTAATGGCTTGTCTCTGAAAAACCAGAAAATTTATGGAGAAGGGGACTTGAAATCTTGATAGCCCTGATTTAGGAATAAGGGCACTCAAATGGCTATTTCTTTCGGTTGATGAGAGTGATTATTGCATGAAATAATGGGTGAAATGACCACTTTGTGATTTTATCTTACTTTTTATATGAACAGTTGTTCATACATAAGTTTTGTGTTCTAGCCTGAAACCCACTATCTATTGTGTTCAATGGAGAATGATAAATTACTATCAGATGATAAAACCTATAGGAGGTAAGAAAAAGTTTACATGATTAGACTTTGCTTATGATGGCAAAAACCCAAATTATAGTGTCAAAGAGGTACAGGGATAATTTTATTGGTTTTGCATCTAATAAGATCAATCTTGAAACAGAAGGAGGATACATACAAGTAGATAAGAGTAGCATAGCTTTGAATGATTTTTCTGAGCTTTTTCAGTCTAGGAGATACAACAATCAGGGTGCAGAGACTTGTTGGAAGGAGATCTAAGTTAGTACTGAGTTTTGAACTTCATGAAAAATTGCTAACTGGCAAACCTGAGTGTGCGTTGAGTGGGAGTAGCATAAGGAGAACTACATGGTAGTCCTAAAATGTAAAGATAAAGGTGGACTTTTGTTCCTAGCTTCTTCTTCTTAGCTATGTGTCTTAAAGAACTTACTTAGCTTGGAGATTTCACTTACTCATCTGTAAGAGGGATAACAATAATGATCTCAAAGGGTTGTTGCAGGATTTAAGTTAGTTGTTGCTTCCAAAGTATTTGGACAAATACTGGCAAAAATTCAGTGCTTGAAGAACCATGCTAGATAGGTAAATAAGAAACTTATTTTAGGACAGCAAGAAGATATTTGAATCCTACTGATAAGGAAGAACAAGACTTATACTACAATACTCAGATTCGGTAAATTGTCTCAGAGTAGGTCTGAGCTTAATGATTAAATATTTATAGGATTTTCATCTAACACATAACTTGCTCCATAGCTTTTCATTGTCCCTTATATACTTGTAGATGTGTATGTGTTTGGTACGGTCTCTAAATAGACTATTCTATTTAGAATTTTGGCTGCTTTGATCAACCCCTCCCCCCAATACTTAAGTAATGTACTTATGTAAAATTTCCTTCTAGAATCTCACTGAAGATGTTGAATTCTCTACTTTTGCTGATAAAAAGCCTTATAAACTATTTTGTGACTCAGTTCCTTCTCTATCCTTTACTATTTCCAATGTGTACTTTTACCTCCAAACCCTTCATCATCTTTTGTAACTAACATTTGTATACTCATCTGCTCACCATCATTCCCATTTCCTTATCACCATAATCCCATGTCCTTATATTTATTTAGAAATATAACTGGGTGCCAGTGTCTCATGCTTGTAATCTTAACTACTCAGGAAGCTGAGAGCTGAGAATTATGGCTCAACCTCGGTTTATGCAAGAAATTCCCTGAGACTCTTATTTCCCTTAATGACAAAAAAGCCAGAAATGGAGATATTGTTCAAGTGTTAGAGTGCTAGCCTTGGGCAAAACAGTCAGGGACAATGCTCAGGCCCTGAGTGGTAGAGTTTAGTAGCTTTGAACAAAAAAAGCTTAGGGTTGCTCCTCAGGCCCAGCGGTCAAATCTAAGAAAAGAAAAGAAGAGAAAAGAAAATAGTGCTCTTCCCAATCCAATAACAGTCCCATAATCTTCAGGTCAGATACTGGGGCATTGCAAACTTGCGATTAGACTTCTATTCATGGATTTACATGATCTTCCTGAATCAAAATCTTCTTTTGTATGGGCGCAACAGAGTAACCTCTCGACAGTTATTCTATTCTCCTGTGCTTACTCTTTGGGAAAGAATGGTTATCTCCACTGTTGGTAATCTTCTAAAAGTTTAACCAGCTCTACTTTTAGAGTCCTTTTGATTGGAACAAGCAGCCACTGGCTGTGCATCAACTATTCTGCTTCATAAGAAAGCAGTGTCTTGTAGGAGGTGCTTTGGATTTCCTTTCCATGTGGGCTCAGGAATTTATGTTCCTTGGCATATAAAGGGGAAATAATCTGATTCATTATTTCCCCAATGATAAAGCCATTGTTGAGACCCATGAAACAGTCCAAGTTGCCTTCTGCCTATGTAAAGGAAAGTTTACCCCCCAGGTTATTTACAAGGAGTTATAAAATCCAATCTTTGGACTCTTCCCTCTATTAAATCATCACTTGTATATTTTTGTGCTATTATGCATACATTTGCATAATGAAGTTGGATATTTCTACAAAATCATTCAAAAATTCTTAACTTCAGGGAGGTAAAACAATTAATGAGACAATTGCATTCAATTTTACTAGGTGATCAGCGCCAAAGAAAAGGAAGGCACAACCATGTGACCTTCCAACCATGGAGCAATTCTCCTAGGCTAGTTTTTCTTATTCCTCTCATAGATAGGCATGGATTAAAGCATCTTTAAAATGAACAATAGCTTGTTTTTGTTTTACGTTATCAATGTTTTAATGTTTTGAGGATTAAGTAGCATACAGAAAAAGATTTTTACTCAACTAGGTTAATTTCTTCTGAATTTTTCTAAGAGTTAAAAATTTACTATCACACTTCTAGAAATAAAATACCTTTCAAAAGATTAATTTTAATGTGGGCATAAAATTACTTCCCAATCTTTCATCTCTCAATAGCTTGTTTAAGCAAAACTTCTAACACTCTCAACTTTTAGTTTTATCACCCATTACCTTATTCCTTCATTTCTAATTCTCTTCACAATAAAGAAATTCACCTCTGAGGTTTACTGCACTTTAGATATGAGACTAGTAAATAATTCAAATTTCTGAGCTTCCGTTTTCTTATATATAAGCTGAACAGACCACATGGAAAGGAATTATCCTGTAGGGATTAAGTGCTCATTTTCTGTCTTTTCTACCTCTTACTGCACTGCATTCAGCTTTCTAGTTACAAAGCAGCAACTTTTTATCTGAGTCATATTCCACATTGAAAACATCTGGCTAAAGAGAGAAAATGAATGCAATCATCCAGGTGTTTGGCCTGCATAATGACACATATCGAACACTTACAGCCACCTGGGTGATTGATTTTGTGTGTGCGTTTGCTTTGTTTCTTTGTTTTTCTACTTTAATCCAAATGTATGTGATTCAGACTTATTCTGAGGAAAAATATCATCAGAGTTTTCTGAAATTTTAAATTAATAGTTTTTTAAATGCTATTATTTGAAAAGAATTTATTTGATTCCTTTGAGATATTTCTTGGCCAAACCACTTTCAAAAATAAGAGTTATTTAATTTCTTTTCTTGGAATTGACAATTTTACAAAAAAAAAAAAAAAGGAAATTAATTCCTATGTTTAAACCCCCATGTTGCTATTCAAGAGAATTACAGCCAAGCCAAGCTAATTAAGGATTCCAGGACAGAGAGTAAGAAAGTCACAGAAAGAATAGGCTTTTCGATCTTAAATGTTAGACTCACACTTCATCTGCTGCTTATTTTCTTTGCATCCAGATCATGTGTTCTGTTCATATGCACACAGAAGCTCATAATTTGTATACAGACACACAAAAAAACAGACTCTCTCTTCTCTTGATCACAATGGTACTCAGACTTGACTGTTTCCCAAATATTTGTCGAACTTGCTAGGAAAGAGTAGGACAGGGTTCAGTCTACTCCCTCACAGATACATCCATTTAGTATCTGTACTCTGACATCTGCCATCCAGGGCATTGCTTAAATAGATGTCAGGTTGTGATCTGGTATTGGTATCCTGTGAGCAGCTGATGCAATTTTCCTCAGTCACAGGGATGAGGCTTGGATAATATTTCTGGCTCTGAGAAATCCCCAAGTTACAAAGAAATGATTCCATTGAACTAGCAGCTTTGCACTCCCAATACAACATGTTCTGGAGCAACATCCCAAGGGGGAAAATAACGTGAGAGTTTTGAAGAGTGCCGAAAGCTTCTCCTCTAATCATCTTGTGTGGATTTTGCTAACATTCCAAGCTGTCCCAGACAATCCTAAGAAAACTTTAGGGACTCAGTGAGGTTTTTTTTTTTCTAAACATTGTTTCTGCCTGGAAACACTAAAGATAAACAGCTCCACATAACAATGTTGTTACTTGAGCATGAACATAATTTATCAACCACCATTTGGTTCCAAAACAACTGTACAGCTCAGAGAAGTCTTCCGTGATGTATTCCCCAAAGGATATTGCTTTTATTACCCCTTTATTTTAAAAGAAGGAATGTCGGAAGACTGTCATATTTTGAGTGTTTATTTGAAAGATTTGTATTCTACTTAATTCATGTCTAAAACCAAAAATTGGTAGTTGGCCTGAGGAGAAAAAAGGACATTTCTGATGAGTAGATTTGTTAGAAATATGACCAGCTGAAAAATAATCTGTAATACAGAAGTTGCCAACAGGCAGAGTTTACAGGGAGTGATTCTATTCTTGTTAGTGGGATCCTCAGCCACTAAGGCAGGAAAGTGAATACCAGTCTTGGCTTATCTGAAAACACTCTAAATTTGTAGTCAAACAAGTCATACTCTGCTCCAAAGCCAGTTTGTTTTACTTTGGAAAAGCCAATTTTTCAAGAATTTTGCAAATCCAAAACTTTTAGCTACTTTAGTAGCTATTTTTTATTTTTTATTTTTGGCTATCTTGGTAGCTAGAAGTTGGCAATGGCAGGAGTCTTTATACCATAGATATTGGCAAATGCTATAAACATGACTTTTTTCTCTTTTTTTCCTTTTTTAAATTCATTTCTTTATTGTTAAAGTGATAAACATAGGGGTTACAGTTTGTTTCTGAGAAAGCTTTTTGTTTCTGGTTGTCAATCTTGTACTCAAGCCTCACTTAGCCAAACCAACATAATTTAAAATCTCACCATTGCCACCTATGACATAGGAACTTGAAGAGGCAAATGTGCTCAAATTCGGTATTGTGGTCTTTGAATTAGGATTGGCAACAACATCCACAATATTGTTTTGAAGATTGATTAAAACATCATGTTTAATCCAAATCTAGTGCTCTGGGGATGTATTATTATTGACAATAAGTAATTATAAAGCACTTTTATGAGAGGCGCTGTTACCAGTGCTGGAATGCAAAAAGTAACTGACAGATAAGCAAAGACCTCCATGTGGGATACATAGCACAGACAGCTCAAATACTAATTAAATATAGTATCGATGGTCTTTAGAATAGGGGATGTGAATTGCCAAGATTAAGGAACCATCACTGTTAATCTAATCTTCCTTTTAAAAAGGTACTGAATACAACTGTTTCTGGATATGCTCAGTCTCAGATTTGGAAAGAAGGAATTGAGAATGCTATGTGTATAGGAAATCAGGGTACCACTTTAGAGTTGGGGAGATGCCTAATTTTGTGCTTGTAATATGAACACAGGAGCTTACTACCCACAAATTTCAATCTTCACTATACATCATATTGCCATTTGAGTTTATTCCTTTTGAGGCCAAAAGTTGTGGTTCTTTGGAATAGCATTCTAAAAGGCAATTATTTTCCAAGAAGTTCACATCCTAGTGCATTATTACTGAAAATCTGTGCTATTAGAGAAGGAGAAAAAAACCAATATTCCTTTCAGAGTTAGCTATGAGTGAAGCATTTTAAATGGTATCTTATCTTACCATAATGACACCACTATGAAAGAATTGTTATCACTGTTTTCTGGGAAAGGAAAGTCATGTTCAGAGAGCTTAATTTGTGAACCTGAATTGGAACTGAGATCCAAATTTGGGTCAGCTGAGTTCAAAGGACATGATTTGATGGGTAAGTTCCTGCGTAAAACCTTATGATGTTCCATAATGAATGTCACTTGATAAATGTGGAAACTGGGGATCAGAGAAGTTTAGTGACTTGCTGATTAGCAAGTAGCAAGGTTGGGTTCAAATCCATACCCTTTCTGATAAACACCACACTGCACATTTAGTAAGAACTTTATCAGGAATCAGAAAACTGTGTTTGCAATAATAAAAAATGTGGATTTTTTTAAAAAGACAAAAACTTTGATAAGTAATAAACATAGCCTATAAATTTATTTATTACAGTAAATTTCTTTTTCCTATATCTTTCTTGTTTCATGTGTTGGTACTACAGATTGAACTTAGAAACTTGCTCTCTTACTTAGCATTTTTATTTTCTGCTGATGGCTGGAACACTACCACTTGAGCCATGCCTCCAGCTTTTTGCTATTTAATTGGAGATAAAAGATCCGTGGATTTGTCTGAGTGCTGGCTTCAGAACTTAGATCACAACTTTCTTGAGTAGCTAGGATTATAGGCACTGGTATCTGGTTAATATTCTTTATAATGTTCTGAAATTTATTTCAGAATTTGTTAGAAAATGTTTAAAATAAAAAAATAGATAGTTTTTTTTTAAATAGTAACAACAATGTGTATAAGAATAACCTAAAAATGGGATGGGTACTTATAGAAGAAGATTTACCTAGAAGTGAATATTGGAGGCTAGAAGAGAGGAAAGGACCATGAAAGTCAGGAATCATCAGAAGTGATTTATTTCTGCCCAAGAATTGTTGAAGTGTAATAAATAAGCATGGGTAATTGTCATGCTCTGTGAAAATCCATGGAGCCATGTGAGGTATCTACAGCAATAGGTAGTATAAGAGTATCAGTTTTCTTTGTGTGGTATCTAGCAAGATTATAAGTGTATGGAGAAATTAAAAATATGTAGTTATTGTTTAGTTCCTGTAATCCTACTGAATTACAATAAATCATATGGCTACTTATGTCATTGAAGGAATAAAACAGCAATGAAAGCCAGGCACTGGTGGCTCAACCTATAATCCTAACCACTCAAGAAGCTGAGATCTCAAGATCAAGTTTGAAGCCAGCCATGATAGAGTCTGGGAGACTCCAATTAACCAGGAAAAATAGGTAGAACTGGAGCTGTGGTTCAAGTGGTAGTATACCAGCCCTGAGTGAAAAAGCCAAGAGAGAAAGCAAAGCCCTAAGTTCAAGTCCCAGTACCAGAATTCTCCCTGAGAAAAACCATAGCAAATAAAGTATATAGAGGAATAAATAAAGATGATTATAAAATAGAGTAAAAAATTGACAGTTGCACAATATGTGAAGAAGTATGTGTAACTCTTTGAAAATGGACTTGGATTCGCTCTAAATGTGTATTGCAAACTCTTGAAAAAAATAAGTATAATTTGCAGGCTAAGAAAGAAAAACAAAACACCATACAAGTTGCCCAGTCAAAATGACAAGAGGCAACCTGGAACCAGCGGCTCATGTCTGCAATCCTAGCTACTCAGAAAGCTGAGATATGAGGATCATGGTTCAAAACCAACCCAGGCAGGAAAATCCAATTAGTCACCATAAAGCCAATAGTGGAGCTGTGATTCAAGTAGTAGAGTGCTACCATTGAGTACAAAAGCTTAGGTTCAGTACCCAGGCCCTGGGTTCAAACCCAGCACTGGCACAGCCCTCCCCTTCCCTCAGACCAACAAAATGTGAAACACAAAAATAGGAATAATGAGCAAGAGCAACAATTAGGAAAGTAATAGTAAAAAAATTATGGTAGATATTTGTAACTATATCAATAATGACTTTAAAAGTCAATGTCCTAAACACAGCAATTAAAAGGTGAGGACTTACAGACTGTACCATAAATACACACACACACACACACACACACACACACACACACACACACACGCTTGAGACTCAGGGCCTGAGCACTGTCCCTGGCTTCTTTTTGCTCAAGGCTAGCACTCAAAAGGTCTACCTTTTGAGCCACATCACTACTTTGAGCCTTTTCTGTCTATTTGGTACTGAGGAATCAAACCCAGGGCTTCATTCATGCTATGCAAGCACCCCATAACTAAGCCACATTCCCAGCCACTTTAACTATATTTTGTCTGTAAGAAACATACTCTAAGCATAAGGATATATTTAAATTTAAAATAAATGGCTAAAGATATACCATGTTAACATGTGAAATGGAAAGAGCTGCATTATTTCAAATATAACAAACCTCAAAGATTAGGACATTATCAAGGACAAAAAAAGACATTTCATAAAGATAAACTTTTTAATTCAAGAGAAACATAATAATCCTAAGTGTGTATATCCCAGACAATATTAAGTAAGAAAAGTATGAGTCAAAAACTACTCAAAGGGCAATGGGAAATAGATGATTAATCATAGTGGAAGACTTCTACTCTTCTTCCACCATATATGAGCAAATATAATAGAAAAAAACATACAGCAACCACATAAATGAACTCAGTAACACAAACTAGATATAATCAAAATCTACAAATCTCATTTATAAACAGTAGATTGCATATTCACCTTGAAGTTCCTAAGGAACATCCAGCTAGATGGATGATGCTCTTGGCCATAGTACATACCTTAAAAAGTTTTCAATGTGATGAAGAAAAGTACAAATAATTATCTAGGTTTACGATTTGTAAAACTATGAAAACAAAATAAGATTTAAAAAAGAGAACTCAGAAGTAACTAAATAAAAAGGTATAAAAGTCATCACTTCCCCACATATCAGTAACAGAAAGATGGAATTTGAAACTAAAAACAAAATAGCATTCACATTTTGTCCCCCAAGTGGAATATATAGTTGCATACCTAACAAAATATATGCAATATTTGTATACAGAAAATCACAAAATTCCATTGAAAGAAGAATTAAATAGATAGATATCCCATGCTCGTAGTTATCAAGAATCAGTATTAACAAGAGATCAGTTCTTTTTACTTTGATCAGAAGTTTCAAAGCAATCACAATAAAAATCTTAGCAAGTTGTCATTCAGATATTGACAAAATATTTCTAGAATAAAGTCATCAGGTATTATGATAACATTTTCTAAGAAAGAAAGAGGGAGAGTGAAGAAAGAAAAAAGAAAAACAAAGCAAGAAAAAAGGAAAAATCTGAAGTTAGATATATATCTCACTCACCCTTAAAAGAATTAACTCAATCAAAAGTGATCATAAGCCAAAATGAAAAAGATATACAAAATAACATAGGAGGAAACTTCGATAACTTTGGGCATGTTACCTCTGGGACAGAACACCAAAGGCATGATAACTCAAATAAGTCTTTGATAAGTCTTCATTAAAATTAAAAAGAAGCCAGGTGCCAATGGCTCATGCTTGTAATTTTAGCTACTCATGAGGTTGAGATCTGAGGATCAAGACTCGAAGTCCAGACAGAAAAGTCTGTGAGATTCAGATCTACACTAAACTACCAAGAAAACCTGGAAGTGGAACTGTGGCTCAAGTGGTAGAGTGCTAGCTTTGAGCAAAATAGGCTCAGAGACAGCACCCAAGCCCTGAGTTCAAGCTCCAGGACCAGAACACACAAAAAATGAAAACTTTTGATCTGTAAAAGACACTTTTCAAAAGTAGAGAAATGCAGGAATACAAAGCACAGGATACAAAAAAACAACTACAAAAGGTACATTTGATAAAAGAATTGTTATTCACAGTATACAGAAAACTCCTAATGTTCAATAATAAGAAAATGAGCAACCTATATAAGAAAGACTGTTCAAAAGACTTACATATCTGCTTAACCAATGAACATACACAGATGGTAAGAAAAGAGGTGTATTGTTTATCACTAGCAATTGCAAATCAATAGTGAAACACCATGACACACTTATAAAGATATTCAAAATCCAGAACACTGACAACCCCAAATGCTGATGAGGATGTATTTACCTTCATACTTCTCATTCATTGATAGTACAAATGCATAATAGCACAGAGACTTAGGACAAGTTTGTTACTTTCTTATAACACTAAAAATAATCTGACCATATGATGCAGCAGTTGTGCTCTGTGGTATTTTCTCAAACAGATGAAAAATTTATGTCAACATAAAAAGCTGTACCCTGATGTTTATAACAGATTTATTTATAATTCCCCAATTTTGGAAGCAACCAAAATGTCCTTGAATGGACATTGGCTGTAGTACATGTATCTAATAAAATATTATTCAATGCTAAAAAATGAATTATCAAGTCTTAAAAAGAGATGTAAGAAACTTATATGACTAAGAAAAGAAGCCAACCTGGATATGATTCCAACTCTGACATTCTGAAAAGGTTGATGCTTTGTGGATGCAGTGGAAAATAACAATGATTGCCATAGATTGAGAGGAAGGACAGATGAATCATCAGAGAGCAGCCGACTTTGTAAACTGAGCAATTATTCTACATGATACAATGGCAGATACATGTCATTATTCAGTTGTCAAAGCTTCTAGAACATGTATTACCAAGAATTATCCCTAGGGTATACTATGGACTTTGGGTGACAGAATGTCAGTGTAGGCCAATAATTTTAACAAAACTATCACTGTAGGGCTGTGTTAATATTAATGAGGTAGGAGGGTGTGGTTTCCTGCATACATGGAGATAGGCTTATCGCAACTCTTTATTTTGTGCACAGTTTTACTGTGAATTTAGAACTACTCACTCTGACAAAATAAGATTTATTTTAAAAATGTATAACTTTGTTTGGTACTGGTGGCTCCTGCCTGTAAATCCTAGCTACTTAAGAGGCTGAGATCTGAGGATCATAGTTCAAAGTCAGCCAAGACAGGAAAGTCTGTGAGGCTCTTATCTCTCCTACCAGAAAACTGAAAGTAGAGCTGTGGCTCAAAGTGGTAGAGTCAAGACTTGGAAAAAAAATAATAAAGCTCAATAATAGCACCCAGGCCCTGAGTTCAAGCCCCATGACTGACCAAAAAATGTATAACAAATGTAAATACTTGTGTGATATTTTTAAAACAAAATACCATTGTGTTTAAATTAATTATGGTATATTTTAGATAGTTCAAAATTATAGAATATAAACAGGCACTGGTGGCTTATGCCTATAATTCTAGCTATTCAGGAGGCTGACATCTGAGGATAGCAGTTTGAGACCAGCCCTGGTAGAAAAATCTGTCAGACCCTATGTACAATTGAACACCAGAAACCCAGGAGTGGGGCTGTGGCTCAAGGGGTAGAGCACTAGCTTTGAGCACAAAAGTTTAGAGATAGCACCAGAGCCCTGGGTTCAAGCCCCAGAATGGGCACAAAAATTATGTACATATATATGTATATATGAGTGTGTATGTACATATACATATACACATACACACATATAGATGCATTAGCTACTGAGCATACTTTATTAAATATGTATACCACAGCCACAGCTCCATTTCCAGCCTTTTGGTGGTTAGTTGGAGATAAGAGTCTTACAGACTTTGCTGCTCAGGCTAAATTTGAACCTCAGTCTTCAGATCTCAGCCTCCTATGATCTAGGATTATAAGAGTGAGCCACTGGCACCTAATTAATATTTAAAATATTTCTAAACATCAGTATTATTATATTTTATGCTTGAAGTATTACATACAATATAGTATGATTATAATATTTTATGATTATAGTGTATATATTAGCTTATGTGCATGCATTATATATGCCTATGTATGTACACAAGTTCATGTAAAGGTTTCATAAAACTTAGAATTTTAAACTTAATGATGACCTTTAGTTAGAGATGCGAATTGGCAAGTCACTTTCTCTACTTGTGCTTACTAACCTAAAGCCCTTTGAAGTAGGATCATTTTCTATATCTATTTTTACATGAATAAACAAAGTCATAGGAAGGTAACTATCTGCCAGCTTGCCAAAGTCTCACAAGTTCAGCTAAGTTTAGACATCTGTGAGTTTGAAAGCTGTATTAGCCCATTTGGCTAGCTATATAACTTCCATTGAGTTTGTTAGACTCAGAGCTGTTTGCTCATCTTTCAAATATGAGGGTTGCCTTATGTAATCTCTGGGCTCCCCTCCAGCCTTCATGTCTGTGGGGTTGGTAGGATGGAAAAAGGCCAATGTACAAAATGTGAGAGGAAGGGACCCTTTTCATCATTTACCTTACGTAAGTAAGATGTGAAAGTCAGAGAGAGAACTTCTGTTGGGTTGATTTATTAACATTGTCCCTGGCTCCTTCTTCTCCACCAGCTCCCACATCCAGAGATGCAGAATAACAGTCTGGGATAAAGTGGGAGCAACATCACACTAAGGCTTCAGCCTGAAGAATCTCCTTCATCAACAAAGCTCCTAGACTCTGTGGAAATTACTTTAACATGAAAGATTTCCTCCCAAAGTGCTTCTCCAGAACAAAACTCCTAGAGTTCAAAGTGATAATTCCTGAGTGTTTGCATAGGGCTTTCTGATTGCACATTGCTCATATCCTTAATGATCTTCAAATTAATTTGATTTTCAACAACCTGCAACATGAAGAGGAAAATAGTTGTAATTTCTGTTACACATTTGCAAAAGCCTGAAGAAATAGTAGAAAGTGAGCACTAGTCTAATGCTATGATAACAGTTAATGCTGGAATTGGTATGAGAATTCAGATCTTTGGTGTCTCTGTCTAGAGCTCTATTGTAACCAGCAGTATTTGACTTACAGACTATTTTAATAAATAGAGAACTAGAGAGACTAAAACGTGCCCATTGGCACACCAGCCCACTGGCACACTACCCTAGTGTTTTCTTTGAAAGCCACCAATGAAGGATCTGGGCCTGGAAACATGAGGGGTGGAATTTACATCCACTCAGACATCCAATCTCAGCTTTTTGGAAAGCCCATCGACCAGCAGGTGGAGGCTCTTGTCAAGTTCATTTCCAAAGACAGAGTTCTGTTTGTTTTTCTTTAAAGCGCGCGCACGCACACACACACACACGCACATGATTAACTTCTCAGTCATGTCAGAAGCAAAGTTCGTATATCTTTGTATTTGTTTAATCCTCCTTCAGGTGGTGAATAGGAGTCTCATGATGGCTGACCTGGGGGTTCAAGTTCTATACAGCGACAACAGCAAAGCCACATTTTGAGAGGTTGAATCAGGAGTCTTTACTAAAAGTCAGTGTTCCTGTTTCAAAGACCAGAACAGAGCTAGCATATGACTTTTATTTATTTTTTTCTCAAATTTTTATTATCAAACTGATGTACAGAGAGGTTACAGTATCATACGTTGGGCATTGGAGCATATGACTTTTAAAGACAAAAATTACATTTTGGGGTGGAGACCAAGCCTTAACAGCCTTAAGAAAAGTGTTATACTAAAAAAAAGTGACCAGGTGAAAATACTTATTGCTAATTAAGTGTTTATACATAAGCAGAAAAACAGGAGGAGATACTTAACTCGAACAAAAGTGTTACACACAGGCAGAGCAAACTATCCAGGGGAACAATAAGGGGTAATCAGGATCCCAATTTTCTGGAGGAAATAAGAGCTTCCTGGAGCCCTGAACTCATGACATGTTTGCAATCCAGAGTGTCTTTTACAACATTTAAAGTTCTCAGAAAGTCCCCATCTTCTATTAACTTCTATCAAGATGCTGTGATGGTATTCCTTAGATCCAGTATGTTTGTTTCAAAGTACATTCAGAACACACACACACACACACACACTGACTCTCTCTCACACATACCATTTCACAAAATATTCTGAGGGCTTTGCATAATGTATAGAAGAGTGACTATGGCAGGTGAGGCATGCCTGCTTTGCCAGCACAGTGCAGAAAAGAAGGAAAAGCAGTTGCATCTACCTCCAAGGGACTATAAGCAGACATGGGAATCCCAAAACAGCAGGGTGCCTATCTTGGTCTTCAAGAAAAGGGCAGTTGGAGCCCCTGACTGCTCTCCAAGGAACAACAACCTAAGCTACACAGGGGCGCAACGTCCCTTTTATGTAGATGTCTGCCGTCATAACACCTTTTCTTTCCAGTTGGAAGGCCAGGAAGGGACCAGCTCCTTGGTTTTAAGTATAAACATTCTTTTACCCTGTATGCATTTAGTGCCATGAGTAGGTCATCTTTTCCACCCCCTTTCAAAATATTTTGTTTTCCATCTCTCACTTCTTTTCCATGTTACTTTGAGAAAGATCCAAAACATCCTCCCTGGTTTCCTACGTTGATTTTTGTTGTTGTTTCAAACCACAGCCTAAATTTAAGTGCTGGCCCAGGAGAAGGAACTAACTGGTGGTTATGGGTGAGGTTTCATTGTTGCCTTAAGGGTGATTACCTTCAGCCAATCATTTTAACATTGTGCAAAGGTAAATCAAGGATATATCTATATTTCATCACAAAGGCATTGTGTAGAGGCCTTGGGGGGAAAGTCTTTTAATTTACTTTACCTCTTGCTTTTCTAATTAATGCAACCGAAGATAGACAGACTAATCTTTCTAAATCTTAACAGCTTTTTATCATAATATTGTTCTGTCCAGAAACCTGATATATTTCCCTGTGTCTCTATCCTTTATCTCTAAAGACCTTGTAGCAAGGCCACTGATGCCTCCAAAGGCTAGCTTCAACTTATGTTCCCAATCTTCTTTCTCATGTTTTCATCATAAGGAGCCTACTTGTTTCTTACCACATTCTTTCTGCTGCCTTTTGGCTGTCACTAAGTGTAATGCTTTACTGCTAGGACCAATGTAATTATTGTAGTCAAATTATCAGATATCTTTTAATATTCATTCAAAGCCCAGATTTTTTTTTTTGCCAGTCCTGGGGCTTGAACTCGGCCTGAGCACTGTCCCTGGCTTCTTTTTGCTCAAGGCTAGCACTCTACCACTTGAGCCACAGCGCCACTTCTGGCTTTTTCTATATGTGTGGTGCTAAGGAATCGAACCCAGGCTTCATGTATATGTGGTAAGCACTCTACCACTAGGCCATATTCCCAGTCCCTGAACATCTTTTTTTTTTTTAATGAAGGTTTTTCTGTATTTTTCTCATCTTCATTGCAACTCTTCTGCTTTGAAACAATGGAAATATCTCTTCTCTGCTTGTATGTTACTTCACAGCCTGCTATATAGCATTTTGGACCCTGTGTGCTTGCTTCTGTTTGAACCTTCTGTTATTATGCCACTGGACCATGTAATAAACTTTATAGGAAACAACTAGCAGAAAGCACTGTCACCCAGATTGGATATATTTTGTTGAGACATGGTTTAATATATTTCGTAGCGCCATTTCTATACAGACCCATGGGAAAAATGTCCCTCAGTCCTCAAGACCAAGAATAGCTAGACTTGTCCTGAACTGATGTTTTCTTTTTATCTTGTGGTTGTTGTGAGTCATGTCCCCTTCTTTTCATAGGCTCACTGCCAGACTTGCAGCCCACCACAAGTAACAAGTTAGACTTAAAGGCATGTACTTGGGGGGTAATAACATTAACTGTGGCTTCTTTTTATATTTCCTGTCTTTATTTTTCTTTCCTCCAATTTTCTCTCTTTATTTGGTAATCTGGCATTTATATGTAAAAAGTCCAAATTATTTTTAGAATTTTATGAGGATATATATATATGTATGTATATGTATATATACATATATATCAAGTAAATAAGTATTTGTATTATTTCTTTACTTACATTGTTTCTTTCTTAAAGATCTTTAGCATATAGCTTGGGGAATTTTGCATATTAATATACCCATCTAGGTGGGGAACCTAGATGAAGATAAAGAACATTTGAGAACACTAGAAAGTATCACCTCTTTCACTATTAATTTATCTTTTCATGTCTGTCTATGTATCCTGGCTCCTTAGTTATTCTGAATGTTGTTTGAGGATAAAGTTGTAAGTGTTTTCACCCCACCCAAGGATTGAGATGGGTTCCAAGATACAATGGCGACCTGTTTCTTATAAAACACCTCATAGGCCCAGTGCTGATCCAGAACATGGGTTCAGCCTTCAGGTAGTGACCAAAAGTGGTGTATTATTTGTCCCTAGGTTTCCAGTCTCTAGTATGGGGTCCTGATCACTGCCTACTCTGAATATGTATCTCATCAGCTGAAGAACAGCATTTTCAGTCTTTTTTATAGCTATTGCAGTCTCAATTTCAGGCAGTATAAACATTTTTTTCTAATTGTGGGAATTCGTCTGGGAAAAAATAAATCCCTGTAGCATCACTAGGCATACTTTCCTTGCAGAGCATCTGCCTGGTATTCTCTCTTCTTCCTTCCAAACATACAGAAAGGACAGGGGACCTCGCCAAGCATCAGCCAGCTGGGATTAAGAAGCCCAGCCACAATTACGTACTCACTTACCCAAGACTTCTTTGACTTCTCATGGAAGAAATTCTCTTTTCATGCAGTTGCATGTGCACTGGGCATGGGGTATGCAATTGGTAGCCCTGAGCCAGAGCAGATCATTCTTTCCTTTTTTAAATAACTTGGCAAAGAGAAATATGTAGAAGGGATTGAGAAAACTCTCTTCTTTTGTGCCTAAAGACTGCTTATTGGTCTCCAAGAGGAGAATAGCCTTGATTGAGAATTTATTTTGGAGTGTTTGCACAGAATGTGAGGGAGAAGAAGCAAGCACATATTATTAACAATAATGGAAACAAACAATACAACTTTTTCCAGAATGATTTAAATTTATTTTAGTCTTCACTGTCTGAGCCAGCTGGTAAAGAATCGTGTCCCTGAGCGAAACATGGATGACAAGGAAGTGGAGAAAAGTTGTGCTAATGGAAAAGTAGGCCAAGGGGAAGAAATAATTCACAGAAGTGGAAGACTAGTGAACTTACTGAAGAGTGTTAGAATGAAATGGTTGCTCACTTCTGCGTGCAATTCCAACTAATTTCTTGGAGCTACAATATTTGCAATTATAAACTGAAGGTTGCATAATTAACTTTGGCTCATTTTCACTTTAAAATAGAAAAATCTCTAATTTTACATTCTATCCATTTTTTCTTTTGAGGTGATTAACAAATGTTACATCTTATTTTCATGAAATCATTTTTCCTAAAGATGAAATTTCTTTTACCTCTGGAAGGTAACCAAGCAAAATGAAATCTATTGGGGCTGGGGATATAGCCTAGTGGCAAGAGTGCCTGCCTCGGATATACGAGGCCCTAGGTTCGATTCCCCAGCACCACATACACAGAAAACGGCCAGAAGCGGCGCTGTGGCTCAAGTGGCAGAGTGCTAGCCTTGAGCGGGAAGAAGCCAGGGACGGTGCTCGGGCCCTGAGTCCAAGGCCCAGGACTGGCCAAAAAAAAAAAAAAAAAAAAAAAAAAGAAAAATGAAATCTATTAGATAATCCTGTAGTTCTTGATTTGATAGCATAACAATACTTCTGCTTCTTATTTAATCAACTTAAGCAAAATTTCTTTCCTCTAAAGGTAAAATTTTATTGGTACAAGGTAGAATTTATATTTTAGGGCTGACAAGATACTTCTCTACCTGTACAATATGATTTGTATATTATCTCTGGAAAAATAATAACTAGTTCAGGATGGAAGTTCCATACTCAGATTCCAACCCAGAGCCTCTTAAACATCATGTTTAATTTTTTTAGCATAATATATCTTACATTTCTACACTTTTGCTGCTGTTCTGCTTTAAAACATAAAAAAGTACATAGAAAAATGTGGCAATACTAACTTTGGATTTTAATACTTCAAGTATATATTTAGGTATTTACAAATAATAGTCCTTTTCAGAAAGCCTCTAATATCAATCACAATCTTTTGTGACTTTGCTGAAATATTGTTCCTAGAAATTCAATGTCATCTGAGTTATAATTCTACAAGTGTGGTTGTACTTGGGGAAGGAAGAAGATGGATATAAACATTTGTTGATGTCCATTAAGGTCCAAGAATAAAGTTAGGCTCTTTGTATATGTTCCATTCATTTTATTAAATAAGCAAGTCTTAGAGATAAATGTTATTGTTGCCATTTAGTCTATGAGTATAAGCTGAATCACCCAGAGACTAAGCCAGAGACTAAGCAAGATGGCATAGAGTGAATGTTTCCTGTCCTTCCCAAATCCTTATATTGACACCAAACCCCAAATATGATAGTTCTTGAAGGTGGAACCTTTAGGAAGTTAGTCATGAGTGTAAATCTTTTATAAATCAGATCAATATTCTTTTACAAGCAGCCTCAGCATTCTGCCTCATACCTCTGTCATAAGATAATGCGGAGAAAAGAAATCCATCTATCTTTCGGGAAGTAGGCTCTTACCATTTGTTGTATCTTTGTACCAAAATCTTGCACTTCTCACTTTTCCAGAATATAAGAATTAAATTTCTTTGGTTAATAAGCCACCCAGTCTATAATAGTTTGCTAGAACAACCTGAAGGTACTAAGGTAAAAGCATTATATTTTTGGTAGTGAACTATAAGGTTCCTTGCCTTCATGAAGGAATAGCAGGGAATATAAACTATAAAGAAGTGAATCAAGAAAATAAACACAGTCCGTAACAAAGCATAGACTCATCAAAGTAAAGAGATGGTACTGAGAATGGTGTCTTGTTTGCCATCCTTCCTTGGGAAACGGGTGGACGTTTTTACCAAAAAGCAAAAGGAAATGCCTCTCTCTAGAGCCTGGATTCTTTCTCTTGTCATCTGTGGTTTCCATAAACCACAGCAAAAAGACTATATTTTCCACGACTACTGTTGCTTAAGGTTCAGATTTTAAAGCAAAACATCTAAGTTATTTCTATTCCAATTTACCAGAGTCCAGGTCCATGGGTTCTGGGACTTGAGGATTTATAGTGCTTTGCCAATGATGGACTGGAGCTGCCTGCCAATATTCAACAGTGGTTTGTCTCTCAGGAAGCCTGTGGTGGGTCAGGTTTTGTGTGCCAGCCTGGATTTAAGTGGGTAGAAAACAGCTATTGATGTTGGTAAAACACAAATTTTTTTTTTAATGTGAACCAACATCAAGTAATACTTTCCTTAACCCAACCCTTAGGCCCAACCATTCATGTTTTAAGTGGTTGTGACCTCATACAAGAGGATTTTTTGTATCTCTTCCTTAATTGTTTTTAAGTTTGAAAATATTTCCAGATTTTCAAATGTTAAAAATTAATCTTGTCATCACAAATGGCTTTTTAAAAAATGCTATATGGGAAGATATTCTGAATATTTAGAATTTCAAAAGGAAGGGTAATTCTAAGCTTAAATAGGACTCAAACTTGGTGGGAGAAAAATTTCCAAGTTCAAAATATCAGAACTCAATATTGTGTCTATTTTAAAGTGAGAAAGATCTCTATCTCACAGTCTCATGGCTAGTTTAGGCAGCCTATTGAGAGGCATGGAGTAAAAGACATCTGCTCTTTATTTGTGAATGTGAGATGACCTGCTCTAGGATGGATGCTTCCGCCAGTGACAGTTTGTAACAAATGTCTTCTAACCCAGACAAATTATCAAAAAAAAGATCATCTGTCCTAGATTCCTAGGAAATGGCTCTATGAAATCAGGGTAATCAAACATACCCTTTTTATGATTTTCATCTTCACTTTCCCCTCAAAACTCATGAGTTAGTTAAATGCTTAGTAGCCACTGATAGAGCTATTCAAGACAGCAGAGGGGAGGCCTGGGGCTGGTTGGGAGGGATAAATGATTGGGATCTTGTTCCTAAAGGGGTTATTGGGGCTCTAACTCTTTTCTGTTATTACCTTTTTCTTCCTGGTTACTATGAAGTTGGCAGTTTCCTCCATCACACTCTTGGACCAAGATGTCCTCCTTTGCTACAAACAGAAAGAAAACAGACCTGCGTGATAGTAACCGGAATTAGGATCCCAAATTAAACTCTCTTTCTGTTGAGCTGTTTACGTTAGGTATTTGGCCTCAGTGATACAAAGCTGAGTAATACACACTTATTTAAGTGCAATAAGAATGAAAATGTACAACTTCTTATCTGAACAAAGACTGACCCCAGTCTGCCAAGGCATGTCTAGCAGCTGGGATGAAGCAATAAGCTGAGCACAGACAGCTATGTGTCTCACCCTGCAGCACCAACACAGGTAGAGGCACTGCAGGCACTGGAGAATGGCTGAATTGTCACAGCAACAGAGCTGTCACCGTCAAGAAAGCCAAAACTCTTCCTCTTCTAGACAAAGAAACAATTTGTGATTCAGCTAGAGATAATTTGTTGATGCAATGGCTATTTCTTTTCACAGCCTCGAGTTTGCTACATGGCCTTCCCATACCCGTGAACTCTAGTATCTGTGAGGTTATAAGATTCCAACAGGTACATAGAGGATCAACTTCTTGCTAAGTCTTATTCCAAATGACACATGTTTCAAACATGTTCTAGATTTGGAATCACGTATTCTCAGTATATCCCACTTAAAAGCATAGCTGGGCTATGTTCAGAAAAATGTCAAGAAAAGTCTTTTTGAATGGCAGCCTCACTGAAATTGGTAGAAGAGTCTATTCTTCTTCTTTCAACACCTTCTTTGACTCCACAGATGCTGACACAAATAGAATACACCTGTGCTCATGAAACATATCCTGACACTTGTCCCCAAAATAGCCACAGAATGTAGCACAGCAATGGGCACATCTTGCTGGGTGCTGTCTTCAAACAGAACAAGCTGCAAGGCCTTATACTCTTGTCTAAGAGGATCTGCTTTCCCTCTCCAAGCACATAATCTTGTGCATATGTTGTGCTGAAAAGAAATAGCCTTGAACAAACTTCACAAACATTAATAGGTGTTTCAGCTTTTAAGTTTGATTCAGTCTATTTATATGTGATATTGTTTGCTCTGAACAAAATATGAAAAACAAGAGATTTCTATGTATAGATGATACTTTTGGAGATGGAATTTTGAACCAGAATACTGGAACAATCTAATGAAAGGCACCTGGAGATAGTTGTGGCACTTCAGGAAGTTATACTCAGATTTTTTTGAGAAAATCATAGTGGTACTATTATGTAGAGCACCAATAGGTAGAGGAAGAGAGAAGTTAAGGCATTCCTGCTGGATGTTGTACTTGTTAGAGGATGCAATGATAGAAATAAGGTCCCATAATGAGACAGTATGATTCAAACCTTCTAGTATGGTTTCTGATAAACTGAACCAGTATAATGAGGCGTCTAAATTTCAGAAGTTGCTCATATGGAAGGAAGTGTTTGTGTCAGGATGAAAGAAATGAATTAGAATAAGATATCTGAGCTACAGTCTTGTTTTAGCCATCTCTTGGGTAAAATCATCCACTCATGTAACTCAACAGAAAATTGTTAGACATCTTTGATGATCTAGGCATTGTAGTGAGTGTGTACAAAGATGGAGGCATGGCATTTGACTGATGTTGTTCTCAGAAAGAAATTCAGAGACAGATCATTACAGAGCAATGTGCTGGGGCAAGGATAGAGGTCTCAATATGGCAGAATCAAGAAGGGCCATATAGCTTACTGAAGATGTTCTGAGGAAGAATTGTGTAGGAAGAGGCCTATCAGTTCTATGTTAATGGTTTGTTCAATGTCACCAAAATTTACTTAGACCAGAGCAACCACACAAGCATTGGCTAGAGTTGCCGAAACAATATAATAGAGGTCAGAATTTAAAGACCTGTCCATGGTATTTGAGACCGATGACAGGGATGGAAGATCACTGGCCCAAGTTGAGAACAGAAAATAGTGTTCATGGATCATAGAAAGGAAATTTCTAGAGGTATTTTGTAGAAAATTCAGCGGAGGGTATTAAAGCTGAGCAGAATCAGTGACTGTCTTCTCTAGCTTCAGTGTGCAACATACATTCCAGGAGAATAGGACTAGAGAATAGGACAATGCAGAAATCCTACTGCATGTGTCAAGGGTCTGAACAAAAAAGTAGGACCAGTAGAAGAGAGGAAAAGACTTAGGACTAGCAGGAGTTAGTAATTAATACAGGAGAAGACGCTCTAGTGAAGGTAAAGCAAATCAGATCTTAAAATAGGCTTAGCTCTTTCTGGCATCTTGTTCTTTACATACATTGTTTCCTCTGCTTGGAATAAAACTTTCCTGGTTTTATTGACTAAATTTTTCTTATACTTCAGGTTTGGTAAAAAATTATACTTATGTCAGGCAGTTGTAGTTCTCACCAGTAAATCTGAGAATTGTGGGTCGAACCCAGCCTGAGGAAGGATAGTCCACTAAACTATAAAATAGAAGCCAGAAGTTGAGCTGTGGCTCAAGTAGTAGAGAGCTATCCTTGATCAAAAGCCAACTCAGGGACAATGACCCTCAGTTCAAGCCCCAAGACAGACAACAACAACAACAAAATCACTCAGTCATGGTGACTTTCTATAATTACCCTAGTGATTATTGTGCCTATGTCTTTCAAAACATATAACAACATTTCTATTTTTTAAATTTTTTTGGCAATATCATCATACTTTTTTCTTCTAATACATTATCAGAACTGGCATAAAGGAGTGATCAAAGTAAAAATTGTTAGAACAGAGTTCCCCGCTAAATAGTGAAATGCTTTCTCTTCCCAGAACAAGGAGAGAGTAGTACCTGGGCAGACACCAGAGGCAGCCTACACCATATATGATCTGGGTATTTGTACCAATGCTAATCTGTTGCATTGAGTAAATAATAACATGGGTTGACATTATGACCTTCAGAAAGTAAGAATAGAAGTTGTCTTCACAGAGGTAGTAATCAGATTAAATGAAGCCATTAGAAGAGGCCCTAATCAAACATGAACACAAAAAAATGTGTACAAACATCTAGACCCTGAAGGAAATAAAAAGAGACACAGGGAAAAGATAACAGCCTATCAGTCAAAGGATGCCTGAGGCTTCCAGGAAGTAGGAGAGAACCTAACAACCATTGCTGCCCTAGGACTGTAGAAGACCATGGCCCTGTGGACCCTTTCACTTTAAGACAATAACTTTCTCTAGTTCTACATCACTCAGGTGCTATACTTGTTATCACAGCTCTAGCACACTAATACAACACATTCAGAGGGAGCTCAAGGTCCTGTGATTACATGAGCCTGCAATGGCCATGTATAGAAGTCAAACAAGTTAATTTGACACTATAAATTTTTAACCATCAAGCTGGTAAAGCTTGGACCATTTTTTGAATCTAAACCTTGCCTGTAATGTAACTCCATCCTGGAATAATTGATATTCTCACCAATTGGTGCCAAAATGTAGTTAGTTAGCTGGGTAGATAATCCTTGAAAATCTGGGCAGAAATAATTAGTTTGTCACTATTATGAAATTATATGGAGCAGAATGGAATATTAGACTAGGAATAATGACTAGTTTTATACCAAATATATGTAAAGGAATACCTGCTGAGAACTTTTAATGAGTTGGTTCTCTGAAAACGACTCAAACTTAAATACCTAAGACACACTTTTTGCTACAACAAAGAGAAATAATCAATGTTATTTTGTTTCGAAACTTGTCTCTATTTCTTTTATTATGTTAACAATTAGTCTTTTAAAGAATACACCCACAATCATATTAAAATATACTGACTCCCATCAAGTACTAAAAAGACATTTGCTCACCACCTCCACTCTTGTTCCTTCACACTTTCTCCCAACTGGTTATGTAGCTAGTCCTAAATTTGCTTGCATTTATTTATTTATTTATTTATTTATTTTTCAGATTTTTATTATCAAACTGATGTACAGAGAGGTGACAGTTTCATACATTAGGCATTGGATACATTTCTTGTACTGTTTGTTACCTTGTCCCTCATACCCCCCACCCTCCTCCCCCTTTCCCTTTCCCCCACCCCTGAGGTGTTCAGTTCACTTACACCCAACAGTTTTGCAAGTATTGCTTTTGTAGTTGTTTGTCTTTTTTTTACACTGTGTCTCTCAATTTTGGTATTCCCTTTCAATTTCCTACTACTAATACCAGTATAGACGGTGTCCAGATTTACTTTTAATGGTTTGTAGAGTGTAGATAATTATGAAGTTTAAATGATCAAATCTACTAATAATCAACTTTTAAAACAATATCTTGAAACACAATTTGTTTTTAATTTTAAATCATTTTTGTAATTTTTAAGTAGTTGTACAAAGATTTTTGTCCCTCAACTGAGCAGTTTATGAATACAATGTGTCTTAGTCCATGTCACTCTTTCAACATTCTCACTTTTCCTTCCCAACTCACATTCTATTCACTTCTTACACTTGTAGGATATACATTGAATTTTTTATTGCATTCTTCCCCACTTCTTCTCTTCATTTATCTATTTCTGTCCCCTTGACCCTAACCCTTTCAACTACTTGTTTCCTGGTGTTTATTTCTATGAACTTTGATTTTGCTTTTCTAAAGAATTACACTGTAGAAACTCAGTTTATAGTATTTTTTTGAATTCTAGATTTTAGCTGTAAGAAAAAGCAAAGAAATAAAATAAATAAAGAGAGAAGGATGGTAGGAAAGAAAAGGGAAGGAAGGGAGGAAGGGAGGGAGGAAGAAAGGAAGAAGGGAGGAAGGAAAGAAGGAAGGAACGAAGGAAGGAAGGAAGGGAGGAAGGAAGGAAGGAAGGAACGAAGGAAGGAACGAAGGAAGGAAGGAATGAAGGAAGGATGGAAAGAAGACACACATCTATCAAGTACATTGTTCCATCTGCATCTTATAGCCTTTTTGAAGTCTTTGGGATAAACCTCTATGAAGAGCAAGTTGATGGATAAAACAGTCTAAGAAACATAGACACACTCTACAGACTTCAATAAATTACTTCATAGACTTGAGAAATTGGCCTGCCTCTTATTTCTTTTCATGTCACACAACAAACACATTTATTGATTTTAAAGACTAATTTGCAAATGAATGTGGCCTAAGTGGCATGTTATCTTTACCACCATGCCCCTGCAATGAACAGAGCATCTGCCGTCATAACAGATTCTCTAACAAAACATGGAGGTACAGCCATGCTTCTTGGCTAGCCCAGACATAGGTGGCCCTTTGTAAGGGCTGTGTACCAAGTCACAGTACCTGATCCAATCCCATTGTGTCTTTGGGGAATTATAAAGTAACTATATTTATTAAGTATATCTTATGGGACATACACATCTATAACATAGTTTATATGGATTATCCCAATAATTTTTCCTAAAATCTCCAACTAACTCTATTTTACATGAAAAAAACTGAGATATGGAGGCATGGAGAGAGAAGAGATGAAGTTCCATTAAACCAAATAATTCCAAAGCCATGAAACATAGGGCTCTAAGTCCCAATGTCATTGTGCATTCAAACACCACATATTTTTGCTGTTTGTTTTGTTTTGCCAGTCTTAAGGCTTGACCTCTGGATTTAGGCTGTGTCCCTGAGCTTCTTTTGCTCAGGGCTAGCACTCTACCACTTGAGTCACAGTGCCACTTCCAGCTTTTTCAGTCATTTATTGGAGATAAAAGTCTCACAGACATTCCTGCCTGGGCTAGGTTTGAACCACAATCCTTAGATTTCAGCCTCCTGAGTAGCTAGATTTACAGATGTAAGCTGACACTCAGTTCACATACCCTCTTTTAAAAATAAGTATTTTTATTTGTGAAAGATAAAGCTGGGAGTGGGTAATATCAGACTTCTGTTAATAAAATTTCTCTTACCGAAAATTTAATAATAATATTATTTGTAAAAGTCTGTGCAGACATGCATATAATCTAAGATTACAGAAGGGAAATAATACTTGCTTTGGGATTCAATTAAACTTTTCTCAATATGGTTATTTTCCTGTTAACATGGGCATTATCATTAGCATGGGCTCTTAAACATTATGTTTTTAATTCATGCTAATAAACAAGTAAAATGATATTTACCCCCTTCAAAATTTAAATGCATGAGTATTATTAACTGTATGCACTATGTATATAGCAGATCTTTAAATATTTTTGTCTTGTATAATAGAACACTTATATTCATTGAATCGTAACTCTCCATTTCTCACCTTCATAAATTTGACTTCTTTAGCTATCTTACATCTTATATAAGTAAATAATGTAATATATGCCCTGTGATTTGCTTATTTCCTTTAGTAAAATGTCTTCCAGGTCCATCAACTACTTAGTGCATAATTTCCTTCATTTTTTAAGGCTGACTAACAATCCACTACATGCACCATTTCTTTAATCCAGTCATCCTTTGATAGAAATATAAATTGTTGTTACCTCTTAGCTATTATGAGTCATGATGGAATGAATAAGAGAGTGCAGTCTCTGAGTTACTGATATCAAATACTTATGCTCAATATCCACATGTGATATTTCTGAAACCTATCAAAGTTCTATTTTTAATTTTTTGAGAAATTTTCCTAATAATTTCATATTGAGTATCTAATTTTAAATACCCACACCTAGTGTACAAGGGTTTCATTTTGTCCCATAATTTTCTAACATATGTCATTCTTTTTTTCCCCTTTGCATATTGTTTGTCATGTCTTTATAGTAAACATAGATGACATCTCACTCAATATTATATATAGCTTTGATTTGTGTTTTGTTGATGATTTGAAAATGTGTGCACATTTTTACATTCTGTTGATAGGTGAATGCCTTCTATGAAGACATGCCAATTTCAAATCTCCCACCCATTTTAAAATTTCATTAAGTTTCTTTTACTACAATACTGTAGAAGCTACTTATATCTTGTAGACCCACGAGGCAATGTAAACCTTTTTTGTGGATTGGGTTTTATCTTTCTTCCTTTCTTTATTTTTCTTTCTTTCTTTCTTTCTCTCTTTCTTTTTTTCGTTCCTTTTTTCTTTCTTACTTTCTTTCATTTTTTAAAATTTATTTTTATTGTCGAAGTGAAGAACAGAAGGGCTACAGTTACATACCTTAGGTAGTGAGTACATTTCTTGTCCAACTTGTTACTCCCTCCCTCATTTTCCTTCCACCTTCCCTTCTCACCCCCCCATCATGAGTTGTACTATGCTTTTGTTGCCTATGCTTTTGTTGTCATAGCCAAAGACTCATTGATAGAACCAAGTTTTAGGAAGCTTTTCTCAGACATTTTCTTCTTGGAGTCTTATGGTTTTATTCTTAATTCATTTCAAGGGGACTTTGTATTCAGAGTAAGATATAGGTCAAACCTGACTTTTTTGTTTATGAATACCAAAGATATCCATAATACAACTTATTGAAGAGATTTTTATTTACTCAGTGTTTTCAAAGATCAGTTGATTGTATAGGCATGGGCTTATTTATGGATATTATCTTTTGTTTTGTTGGCTGGGTGTCTAACTTTGAACGGTTTCTTTGTGTTTTCAGTACTGTAACATTGGAGCAGTTTTTGAAATAAAAAAGCCCAGATTGGATCTTTCCCTAAGATTGTTCTGGCTATTGAGTCCATTGTAGACTCATTGGTATATGACGATTTTTTTTTATTTCTTTGAAAAATTCTACTGAAGTTTTGGCAGAACTTGCATTGACTTTGCAGATTGCTTTGGTTGGTACAAACATTTTAATAATAAATCTTTGAATCCATGAACACAGGATTTCTTTCTATTTATGTATGCCTTTTTACATGTTTTTCAGCAGTGTTTTGTGGTTTTCATGGTAGAAGTTATTTCCTCATTAATTCATACCTAAATACTTCATTCTTTTAATGTTAAAAATTTCCTTCTTGAATCATTCATGATTAGTATATAGGAATGCAACTATTGTTTAATGTTAATTTTGTAACTTGAAACTATATTGAATCTATTTATAAGTTATAGCAGATATTTTTGTATCTCCAGGTTTCCTGTATATAAAATTATGTTGTATTTGATATTATAGTCAGAAAAGATACTTGACATGATTTCAGTCTTCCTAAATTGGTGATGACTTGTTGAAGCCCACCAATTCTTTGTTGATTTCTATCTTGATATTCTATTATTGAAAATGCCTTATTCTTATTGAAATTACTATTATTTTATCTATTTATCCTTCATTTGTATTAATGTTTGCTTGACATATTAGAAGTGCTCTTGTTGAATGTATGTATTTGTAAGTATTGTGACTTCCTGCTTAATTGAAGCTTTCATCATTATAGAGTGTCCCATTTTGTCTTTTATGTTTTTTTTTAATTTAAAGTCTGTTTCTCCTGGTACAGAGCATGGCTGCTCTTGCTTTCAATAAGTCACAGTTTGCATAGAATATGTTTTAATTCCATTTTTTCACTTTCAGCCTGTGTGTGCTGAAATCTAAGGCAAGTCACAAAGTATATCGAGTTGAGTGATGCTATCTTAGGCACTCAGCTACTCTATCCTTTAGAGTTTAATCCATTCACATTTAAATTAATTACTTGGTACAGAAGAATTATTACCATTTTGTTAAATGTTCTCTCTCTACCTTGTTGCTCTTTTATTCTTTTAGGTTTTTTTCTCTGTTTTATTGTCAAGATGATGTATGGAGGGGTTATAGTTACATACTTAATGTAGTGAATACATATATATTTTTATCATACTTATTACTCCCTTCCTCATTTTTCTCCCACCTTCCATCCCCCAACAACCCTCCATTGCTTTCATAATTTTTTTTAAAATTTTCCCCTTGATGGACATTGCCATTCTAGTCTATAATGCTTATGAACTCTATGATTATTAACAACAAAAACTTCCTTCCAGATCAGGTGATATATATTTTTTCTTCTTCTTTATTGTCAAAGTGAAGTACAGAGGGTTTAAAGTTTCACATGTAAAGCAAGTATATTACTTATCCAACTTGTTACCTCCTCCCTTATTTTTCCCCCATCTCTTCCATCCCCAGTTCCCTCCCCACTCCATGAGTTGTACAGTTAGTTTACACCAGTTTGTTTTGTAAGTATCTGTTTTTCAATGGTTTGTCTTTTTATCCATTGTCTCTCATATTTGGTATTCCCTTTCCTTGCCCTAGTTCCATTACATGTCTGTACATTATCCAGGGTACTAAGATCAGTTACAGTAATAGCAGGAGTAAAACCACAGGAAGGGAATATGAGAGAACAAAAGTTACAGTTTCACTAGGTATGTTGAAATTAACTGTAGCCACTTATTTCCATAACACAGAGTTCATTGCCCTTAGCATTATCTTATGCATTCATATGGGTATTGCTATTGAGCTGTTGTGTTCTGTTATATCTATCCTAGATATGTACTACTTATTTCCTATGAGGGAAACCATAGGGTTTATGTTTCTTTGGGTCTGGGTTCCTTCGCTTAGTATAATTCTTTTCCAACTCCTTCAATTTCCTTAGGAATGGGGCAGTATCATTCTTTCTGATAGAGGCATAGTGTATATGTATCACATTTTCCTGATCCACTCACTCATCTACTGAGGGGCATCTGGGTTGGTTCCATGTTTTAGCAATGACAAATTGTGCTGCAATGAACATAGTTGTGCTGGTGGCTTTTGTGTGGTCTTTCTTGTAACAGGTGATATATTCTTTACTTACTGTGTTCCTTTATGTTTTAGTGAAATTTTGTAGTGACATAATTTGATGCCGTTGTCAACTTTTTTGTGTGTTTTCTGTAGATATTCTTTGAGATTATCATGGGACTTGTATAAAACTTATTACATATATTTAATCTAATAAAACCTTCAGTTCTACACCCAAAAACCCTTTTGTGGTTCATGCATACATTATGTTACTGATGTTGTAACTTGTATCTTTTTATATTGTGTATCCATTTGCATACTTTTATACTTATTTTTGTAGATTTTTGCTTTAACTCCTTGCCCAGAATTAAAAGTGTTCTATGAACTTTTATTATAGCATTCTTATACTATGTGGTTTTGTATATATTCACTTTTTACATTGAACGTCATGCCATCATATGTTATTCTGATGTTGCTTAATGCACTTGGTTGAAACTTGGAAATGCAAGTTTTTGTCTGGGAAAGAATGTCACCATTTTTAAAGGAAATTTTTTTTGTTATGTATCACTTCTTGATTGCTAGGGTTTTTGTTGTTGTTGCTGGTTGCGTTTTTCAAGAAACACACTGTATATTCAATTCTCTCTGGGCCTAACAAGGTAATGCTGAAAAATTTGCTGATGATCTTATGAGGTTTCCTTTGTAAGTGATAAAATATTTTTCTCATGATGCTCTCAAAATTATTTGTCTTTGGTTTATTATTTATATAGTTATAATATACTCACTGGAATTCAGTGGGATTCACCCATTTATTTTACCTCCAATCAGTTGAGCTTCTTGATTCTGCATGCTGTCCTTTTATCAGTAATAGAAAAATTTCAGCAATTACTTCCTAAATAAGTTTCTTCTTCTTTCTTACTCTTCTTACTCAGGTAACACATATGAATTTACTTTTTGATATGATAAGCCCCTTAGAATTGCTTCATTCTTTTTCATTACTTTTTTCTTTTTGCTCCTCTAAATGGATACTTTCAAAGAACTTATTGTTGAATTCACTTACTTTTTCATTGCTTTGACCAGTGTCTGTTGTTGTATACCACTAGTGATATTTTCATTTCAATTAGTGTATTACTGCATTCTAAACTTTATATTTTCTACATCGTTGTTGAAATCTTCATTTTGTACACATATGATTCCCTGTTATTGAATATCTTCACATAGCCTTTCTGAATTCTTTATCAGTAAAGTAATATTCCTCTGCCTTTTTAGGGCTATTTTCTAGAAATTTTCTTTTTTGGGGGAGAGAGGGGGCAATATACAGTTTTCCCTTGCTTCTTCATATACCTTGTGACTTTGTCTTCATTTTTTAAAAAAGACATCTCTTTTGTCCTTCACAGACTGGCTTTTGCACATGAAATTCTCTTTTACAGTAAACCCAAATAAAGATCTGGGGTCTCTTAATTATTTCCAGTGGATGAGGTTTCTCTGACTTGTGTTTGTACATTTCTAGAGAGAGTTCCTTTTTTTCCCTTTGTGTCATATTTCTTTTTTTCTTTATTGTCAAAATGAAATACAGAGGGGTTACAGTTTCATATGTAAGGCAGTGAGTACATTTCTTATCCAACTTGTTATTTGCTTTTTGTTTTATCCAGGAGCACATAATGTCTTCCTTCTTCAGGTCTCGGTCAGTGGAACCACCGTACTCTGAAGCAATACTTAGATTCTCTTGTTCTCAGAAGTTCTCCAGGCATCTAGAATTTGCTGCTCCATCAACAGTCAGTTTCTCATGCAGTCTTGCAGAAAATCAGAATGGTTGACAAATGTTTCTGCATTATCTTTTTTATCCCTCAGAAGCCAGAAGCAGGGAATTTCCCCACAATTATGTGGTATTATACTGGGAAGAATGTATAGTATTTAATGTGTAGTTTACCAGGCTTTGTGTTGTTAGTTTTGTGCCTACCTGAGATACAAGACCCACTTAGCTTATTTTTAATTTCTCATAGAAGAAAATCATTTAATTATTATACTAATGCCTTGGTGAAGGGAGGTAGATTTTGCTCTTCTTTTCCATGATCTTTCTCGATGCCACATCCTTCTAACACTGTTATTACTACTACAAGTTATTTTTATATTGAATCATATAGTGAAATTATATTGCTGGTGAAATATTGTTCTTTCACTTTTCCCTCTCCTAAAGTGTTAGTCTAGGATTATGTTGATTGTAACCAAATAATTATATTTGTGTAGTATGAATTAATATTTAGACATCAAGACACAAATCAATAGAAATCTGAAAGGAGAAAGTGAGTATAGTCAAAAAAACAAGAAAAGTGAACTTACCTCTAAAAAAATTTCCAAACTTAATATATTTCAGGCAGATGTTTTCTCATAGAAAGATTATATGGTTCTTAGAATAGTTTTAAAATAGATTACAAATCAACAGGAAAAATAAATAATGGGCTTACTGAGCTCAGAGAAATCATCAAGAGCAATTTCAAATTATTACAAAAATGAAAACCATACTCAAAACCACAAACATAAATTATGACTGAAAAGAACACAGTGGAGAAACATCCACCCCAGGAAATGAAGTAGACGTACTTTCTCCTGCTCCTATCACCAAGAACAACTAAAAGCCTGAATATTATATGTAATGCAACACAAAAAGACTTAGAAAGGTAGAAAGATCCTGATTAGCTAGTGACCTCAGTCCGTGAAAAGCATGTGTGTTCCTTGCATTTTTCAAGTTTGTCATATATCTTAATAAGTCAAACAAACCGGAAACATGAAAATATCAGCAAATACAAACACACAAGCAAATATAAAGCACCAACAAAATCTTATCATAAGAAATTATGTCTTTTTATTTTGCCTTTCTTCCCCACCCTTTACTCCTGTTGTCACTATAACTGACTTTGGTACACTGGGTATTGTATGTATGTTTATCAGAACTAGGGATGGGGAACATCAAAATGGAGAGACAAAGGGTAAAAGGTGAACCAACACAACTGCAATACTTACAAGACAATATGCTGTAAACCAACTATACAACTCAGGAGAGGGTGGGAGGGAACCAGGGAAGGGAGAAGGTGGGAGAAAAATGAAAGAGGTAAAAAGTTTGATAAGAAATGTACTCACTGTCTTATGTATGTAACTGTAACCCCTCTGTACATTACTTTGACAATAAAATAAAATTTTTAATAAAGAAAAAAATAACTAACTCTTTCTTGCCCAAGGAAAATACAAAGAGGAGGAGAATCAGTAGCAGAACTGCTATTGCAGAGATTTTGAAAGTTTGTCCACAAAGGGAAAAGAGAGCCCACTTTATCCACATTAGCACAAACCTAAGAAGGAGCCTATACATCCATTATGGCCAGGCTGAAAATAAAAGGTTTTCCATCTTCTGCCTCCAAGCCCTACCCAAGTGAGGTTAGAGAAGGGTGAGTAGGGAGCAAGGACATTCATTCTGACATGAAAGAAAACTAAGACTTTTCACTGCAGACCAATGCTCAAAGAAAGTTAATTCTTAGTAGAGAAGAAATGATGAAATATGGGATTTGGGGACATAAGGAAGAAATTACATGGTAAGTGAAGTATGAATAAATATAAATTTTCATTCTACTGAGTTTTCTATATTACACTTGATTTCTGAAGCAAAAACATAGCTTTGACTGCTGTGATTCTGAATGTATATAAAGTAAATATTTAAGATACATCTATAAACACCAGAAGATAAATGGGTGTAAAGAAAGATCAAGTTTCTACAATTTACTAGAACTGGTGAAATGAAACCAGTAGACATGAAGTAACCATTGAAAATGATGGTAAGGAGACCCTAAAAGAACATAAACAGTATCCTTAAAAATGTTTAAGCTGGTTGTAGTAGCAAAAAACTATCATCTCAGTATATGGAAGCTGAGGCTGAGTTGAAGGCTAGTCTGTGCTACATAATGAGACCCTATTTGAAAACAGTCAAATACAAGAAAAATGTAATAAAGAAAGAAATAAAATGCAGAATTAAACTCTAAAATATCAATACCATATTAAATACAAATAGTCTACACCAATAAAAAGAGAATGTCATAATGGATGACCCAACTGGATGCTACCTACAAATACTACTCACTATAAAAATCTTGACAAGTTAAAAGTAAAATTATGGAAGAAGACTTATCAAGAAGACAAAAAAAAACCCAAGAACTTCCAAATATATTAAACAAAACCAATAGAGCTGAAAGGATAAGTTAAAAACAAAATTCACAACAACACTTTTTCTCAAAAAATTGACCAAACAACTATATAGAAAATAGGCAAAAATATTAAATTTCTAATCCCGGGTACTTTTATTGTAGAATTCCATTAAACTTTTGAAGAAAGATGAATAAGTCTATACATTATCTTTCATAAGATAGAAGAGCTCATACCCAAACAATGCAGTGATAGGAGATGGATTCACATAGAAAAATTTGGGAAAAGTATACATTTTCAGATAGTAAAATCCAACAACAAACTGAGGAAATAAGGAGAAAAGGAAGAAAGAAAGAAAGGAAAAAGGAAGGAAACTCATTTATAATTTTATAATTGTTATGATATAGATCCCTCTAATTCTCATGTGTTGAAGTCTTATCAAGGTCCCCTTAATAACAGTGTTGGAAGGTGGCACAATCTTCAGGAGGTAGTGCCTAATAAAGGAAGTTGGGTTCCTGAGCATGTGCCTTTGGAGAAGACATCGGGTCCCTGACCTTTCCTCCACTCATTGCTTCCTGCTGTCAGATGGTAAGGGACATTGTTCCAATATGAACTACAAATATATTGTGCAATATCTTGGGACCAAAGGCAACAGAGACAATAATCATGGATTGGAACAAAAGTATCAGTGACTTAAGACAGTGATAAATACTTCAAAGACAATAAGGCAGTATTTATAATCAGTGCAATTTGTAATCTCATATAAATCAAGTGTGAGGAAAGTTTCTCTAAGGAATTGATACTTAAAGCAGAGGCTCGATTGACAAAATGAAGAAAAGAGTCAAATCTAAGAACCTTTTAGGTAAGGAGAGAAACACATGCAAAAACCTTGGAATGTGGGATGGCTTCATGGATAGCAGAAAAGAAAGAAAATCATTGTGTCTGGAGCATCATGAGTACAGAGACTTGTGGCAGGATATGGATGTGGTATGGCAGGAAGAGCTTTGCATGTGATGACAGAGATCTGGCTTTGATTCTAGGTACAATGGAAAGTCACCAGGGTATTTTAAGTAAGGGATGAATATGATCTGATTTTGTTCTTAAAAATATCACTGTTGCTACTGTGTGGAAAATGAACGCACAGCCTCAGAGAGAGTAGAACAGGCTGGATAGAAGATCTTTGTGAATGTCCACGGCAGAGAGATAGATTGTGGTGCCTGACTAGGATGGGAAAGCCTGTGCAGTGTTTTTCAACCACCAGTTTCTTCTTGATCTTTCTAGAATTGGGACCCCTTGGATTTTAACGAAGAATAGACACTGTGTCAAAAACTGTATTTTCCAGATAGCCATGAATCTACAAACAACTATATTCATGGTAGTGCATGTCAGAGTAATGTGAGTGGAACTGATCTGTTGCATTTATTGTTAGTCTATATAATCAATAATGACCTTCTACCTGGTTTTCATTGAACATTGGAATGAACTTTGTGGTAAGGCAGATTCAAGCATCGAGATGAGGAAGGCCCCTTAGGGAAAGACTAGTAACAAAAGAGAGGAAATACAGATTCCTGAAGACACTGTGCAACTACCCAGAATCCCTGAGTCATCTTTCAGTCCTGCTATGTTACAAGTGATAAATGCCTGTATACCTGAGAGCTTGTTTGGAGATTCTAGCAGGGGAGCACAGCTAATCATATACCCTGACCAAAGACCCGTCCTCCTCTATAGGGGATGGTGGTCCTCTTCGACCCAGCCCGCAGCTTTGGGAGGGACGCACATGGAGTGGTGAGGAAGGGGACACCCGCCTAGTCAGCCAGATCAGCCCAATCAACCCTGGCGATCAATGGGGTGACAGATGTCGCAGCCACATCGCCCTCACATCCTATATATTTGAATCTCTACCTTTTGGGGTCTCTTTTATTTCTAATATTTTAATTTGGTCTTTAATAGGAATGGCAACACTTACAAATAAAGAAACATACTGAACTGAACAATTTTGGGGATGAGACAAGTCTCCTGTTAAATTGATTGTGAGTGTGCATGTGTTTGTATGAATGTGTGTGTGCATAAACAGAAAAGGATAAAGATAATGTACTTCATTGTAGAGAAACATAGGGAAATGAAGAGGGAATTATCGAGGATGGATCAAGACTAAGTTTCTCTGATAGTGTGAAATCTGTGACATCCAAAAGATGAAATAGATAGCTCAATATGGACATCATTGACAGAAGGAGGTGATATTCAGGGATTAAATTTGACATTTAGATGATCATTAATGACACCAGACTAGATGAGATAACCCTGAGGAAAATTATACAAGAAAGGAGAGGGAAAGTGAAGCTTCTTGCAGTCACCTAAATATGGTAAGTTAGAAAAAGAGGGAATGGAAACAGACAGTTTTAGAACAGAAAACAAGAAAAGGATGACACTTGTAAGGTGGTGGAAATGTAGAAAATATAACCATGTAGAAAATATAGCAATAGAAATTACAGCAATATAGGAAGAAGGGACTGATCAATAATGCTGAATACTGATGAAGGTTACAGAAAAGAGCAAATATTCACTCAATTTGGAAATAAAATCTCTTATGAATTTGGAAAGAATGGGGTCAATAGAATTTTTAAAAGGCAGAAGTTTGGGTTGAGGAGGTAAGGTGAATTTGTTGGTGAGAACAGTGTCTTTATATTAATTGTGCAATAAATTGGACGGTAAAACCTGATAATAGCTTCAGGTGGGTGTGTGATTATTGGAAAATTTTGTACAATAGGAAGCAGTAGGTGAATTTTAAATTTATATTAATGACCTAGCAGAGAGAAAGAGGTTTGAAGATTTCAGGGAACTGATCTAATAATAGTATTGAGTCAGTATAGGAAAAGGAAAAGGCAGATAGGATGGAAATACATATCCAAGCATAATGCTAGACGTAGAGAAACATAGAAAAGGTATACCCCAAAAGTGGGGCTGCAGTGTCATAGGGGAGCTCTATGTTTAGACTTATGAGGAATCTCCATACCACTTGCCAGAATGGCTGAACCAGTTTACATTCCCACCAACAATGAAGTAGGATTCCCTTTTGGCCACATCCCTTCCAACAATTGTTATTGTTAGATTTCTTGGTATAGGACATTCTTACTGGGGTAAGATGGAATCTCAATGTTGTTTTGATTTGCATTTCTTTTATGGCCAGTGATGTAGAGCACTTTTTCATATGTCTCTTGGCCATTCTTATTTCCTCATCAGAGAAGTCTCTTTTTAAGTCTTTAGCCCACTTGATGAGGGGGCTATCGGTTCTTTGCAGTTTTGTTTTGGAGGAATGTAATTTTTTTAGTTCTGCATATATTTTAGATATGAGGCCTTTGTCCGTAGTATGGCCGGTAAAGATCTTCTACCAGTCTGTGGGCTTTCTGTTTATCTTGCGAGCTATGTCCTTTGCCCTGTAGAAGCTATGCAGTTTGATGCAGTCCCATTTGTCCAACTTTTCTTTGATTTGTAGCCTTTCTGGGTCTTTGTTCAGGAAGTTCCGTCCTGTGCCAAGGAGCCCAAGTGTTTCTCCTACTCCTTCCTTTAGTGTTTTCAGGGTGTCTGTTTTGATTTCGAGGTCTTTGATCCATTTTGAATTGATTTTGGTGCAGGGTGATGTATAAGGATCTAGTTTTAGTTTGTTGCATGTGTTGAACCAGTTTTGCTAGCACCATTTGTTAAAGAGGCTATCTTTCATCCAGACTATTTTTTTTAGCTCCTTTATCAAAGATTAAGTAGGCGTAGTTCTGTGGGTTCATTTCTGGGTCTTCAATTCTGTTCCATTGGTCACCAGCACATCAATGTTCATCACAGCACAATTTGTCATAGCTAGAATCTGGAACCAACCCAGATGCCCCTCAGTAGATGAATGGATCAAGAAAATGTGGTACATTTACACAATGGAATTTTATACCTCTATCAGAAAGAATGGCATTGCCCCATTGGTAAGGAAATAGAAGTATTTGGAAAAAATTATACTAAGTGAAATGAGCCAGACCCAAAGAAACATGGACTCTATGGTCTCCCTTATAGGGAATAATTAGCACAGGTTTAGGCAAGTCACAGCAGAGGATCACAAGAGCCCAATAGCTATACCCTTATGAACACATAAGACGATGCTAAGTGAAATGAACTCCATGTTATGGAAACGATTGTTATATCACTGTTGTAACTACTTTCAATGTGCTATGTGTAACTGTAGCTTCTAGTATTGATGATCTTCTTGTATCCCCTTCCTGTGGTTGTACCTACACTATCTCTGGATCTTATTTGAGTATATTGGAAACCGTGTATACTGGTATTAGAACTAGGAAATTGAAAGGGAATACCAAAATTGAAAGACACAGGGTAAAAAAAAAAAAACTACAAAAGCAATACTTGCAAAACTGTTTGGTGTAAATGAACTGAACAATTCTTGGAGGGGGGGGGAAGAAAAAGGGGGAGGGGGAGGGGGGAATGAGGGACGAGGTAACAGTACAAGAAATGTATCCAATGCCTAACATATGAAGCTGTAACCTCTCTGTACATCAGTTTGATAATAAAAATTTTTTAAAAAAGAAAAGGTATAACCATGAATGCATTTTCATCTCTGTCTCTGTCTACCAATGTCTCTCTGTCTGTATATCTCTATCTCTCCCTCTTTCTCTCATCATATGGAATATATGCTATGGATAACTGCTCAAGAAAAACTGATAAAATACACTATATTTAAAAAATGTAACTACATGATGGGGATTGTAAATATAGAATAGATAGAAAATGATATAAATTCTAATAAACTGCAATATTATTATATTCATTAGATTTTGCAATAATGTGAAAATAATAAATAATGAGAGAAAATGTCATTCTTTTTATTATCAACTCTATAGGAAGAATAAAGGCTAATCTAGTCACAAAATGATATAATTTACAAAAATCCTAACTTATTAAAGATTTTCCTAGGACAGGCATGAAAATGATGACAGAACGGTTGTAATACAGCTCTGTAGAATCCAGGATATTTGAGCATGGTGACAGCAACTAAGAATAGACATGTTGGTTTAGGTATACCATTCTCACTCAGTTCATTTCTTTTAGCTCTAGATTTGATCATCCTTGACCAATGATGGTTTGTTCTGCTCTTTGAAATAGTTACCATGCATTTTCTGTACCAGTTACAGACCCTGTCTCAGTGTGATTTCAGCATGGCACATGTTGCCTGGGACTGGGACTTCCCATTTTGCCTGAAAGTCCACTCTGTGGCCACACCAAGCCTTGGCAGTAGAAATAGCATTACACACTAATATTACTCAGGAAGCAGAGGGATTTATTTTGTTCCTCTTTTACTATAAATTGAATCTGAAATTTCCAATTTCCTACTGAGACTTTATGTAGATAGAAGCAAGCAAAAGCCCCTTCCTCATGTCAGAATATGGAATTGCAATTCAAGGTAAATCTGAATAAGACTTTCAGGCTAGGTAAGTGTGTGAGTGTTGGAATGAATGAATGTAAAAGAAATATTTGCATTAATATGATTCATCCAAAAATGAGCAACTGATAGGCTGCTTACGCATAAGTGTCAAGGAGATAAATTTTTGTGAGATTTTTTAGTTTTGTATATGAAGTTCATCTTTGCAAAATCTGAATCACAATTAAAGGTTACATTGTCCTACAGAACTATTGGAGATCAAGGTGACCATAGGTAGTCACTATGGACCATATAACTGAATCGACTGAAAGAAAGGAGTTTGAATGATGTAACAATGAAAAAACTCTAAAAGTTTAAAGAGACAGATATGTTTAACCTGTCTGAATAATGTATGTATGAATGTATCTAATCATCACATCTACTCCATTATGTCTATTTTGTGCTGTTACATATCACTTTAAATAGCTTTAATTGTTAAAAACTTGAAAGTTAAAGTTCAGTAGAGGATCATACTATTTCACAGTGAGTAAATTATAGGAAGCCTTGTGGGGCTTGTCTACAAATCAGAGTGAATTAGTAATCAAAGTGGTATGTTGGCAATCAATCTGATATGCAGGCTTATTTTGTTTGGCTAGTTTTATTTTTGCTGTTGGATGTGCTGTTGGAGTGCCTGCAATGGGAAATTCTGCTCTTATTCACCATAGCCTTATCACTCATTCTTGTCTGATACCTGGCCCTGCCTTGCTTGTGACATACCCCATTCTGGATTTGTGTTTCTTGTCTTATAACATTATTGCAGTAAGAACAGATGTTTTGGGGGATGTGACCTGTTGGTGGGAATGTGAATTTGTTCAACTGCTTTGGAAAGCAGTATGATGGTTCCTCAAAAGACTATGACCCACCCATTCCACTCCTGGGCACTTATTTAAATGTCCACAAACTATGGCCACCAGTACAACATGTTCATTGCGGTATTGTTTGCCATAGCTACGATACAGAATTAACCCATATGTCCTTCATTGTATGAATGGATAAAGAAAATGTAGCATATATACACAGTGGAATTATGACATTGCCCCATTCATAAGGAAATGGAAAGATTCTGGAAAAATTGTATTAAGTGAAGTGAAAGCAGACCCAAAGAAACATAGGCTACATGGTTTTCCTCATTTGTAATTAGAACGTGCCTATAAATCTACAAGTAAACACACTAGATGGTAACAGACAAAAAATAGACTTGGACATGATAAATTATAGAGTACTCTAGACATTCACACAGTAAGACCAAAGGAAATTAGTCTAAGGAAAGGATAACAAAGGCCCAATTGCTATGTGCATATAATCATATGAAAGGATATGTATCAAAATAAACTCCAAGAAATGGAGAGAAGAGGGTATTCTTTTGTTTTATTTATTCTCCTTTATCACTGTTGTTGTTTTCTGTACCTTTTGTCTTGCTTGTAAGTTTATCTGTTTTGGAGAGGGTAAAAGGGAGCACAGAAATGGAGCAGAAAATGAAGCAGTGGCTGTCACTAGAACTACGTTGGAAACAAACTATACATCTTGTGTTGGGGGAAGGTTTAGGAGGGGAAAACTCAGAGAAAACGAAGGAAGGAGTGGCACCATTCAAAAAGAAATGTACCCATTTCCTGACTTATGTAACTGTTACTCCTCAGTATATCACCTTTTACAATAACAGTAAAAAAGTGGAAGGGATTTGTGAATTGAAAAATATTTCCTTTGTTTATTATAACTTTGATTACTTATTTCTTTTTTGTTTTTATTGTTCTTTTGAATATCTTGATTATCTTAACTAGTTGTACAAAGGAGTTGCCATTCCCTAAAGCAGTTTATGAATACAGTGTATCTTGATCAATGTCATCTCTTTTAACATTCTCATCCACACTTCCCAACCTACTTCTTCCCTTACTCATCTGAATTTTAGGTTATATGTTGAATTTTTTGCCATTTAACAAAGTGGTTTCTGTGTACAATGCATCTTGATCTGTGTCATCACTTCAGTGTTTTAAGCCCCTTGGACCCACCTTTTCCCTTGGATTTCTCAATTCTGTGGTATGGACAATGAATTCTTTCCTACATTCTCTCCCCCCTCCACCCCCCTGCTTCTTCTATTCTTCTCCCTTTGGCCCTACCCTCCCCTCTTGCAAGTAACCATGTCCTGGTACTTATTTTGTTCGACTTTGACTTAGTCTTTTCATAGAATTACACTATTTGTGATCTCCATGGAATCTATACTCTTCAGTTAATTCATTTGTCACCTCTTGCTTACCACTGAGTGTGTTTACTTGTCTATTTAGAGGTACATTCTATCTGCCTCAAATGAGAGAAACCATGTAACCTATGTTTTTCTGATCTTGCTTTCTTCACTTAATATACTGTTTTCCAAGTCTATCCATTTCCTCATGAATGGTACAATATCATTCTTTGCTATGAATGAATAAGATTTTATTTTGTATACATACTACATACCACATTTTCTTTCTACCAGTTATTTCTGTTTGTAACACAGATGCCATACCAGTGAGCAGAACACTCACACTCATTAGGCTGAGTAGTACTCAAGTTGGTCATTTCTCTTTCTTCAACTCCTTTCTTCTTTGGTAAGCCTCTACACATACCAATAATATTCCTTCCATAGTTACATTAATATGTTTAACAGTCTTGCTGTGCCCTGTGGATAAAATTATATACTGTTCAGTTTAGTTCCACTGAAAGATAAATGTTTTCATACTTAAATTTGAGAAAGCATACCATCTTCTGCTAGAGACATGGGAGGCCAAATGGCTACACTAGTTATATTATTATAAATACTCTCAGAAACTGTGATATTGTCCCTTGACATATTTGCTTAAACCCTTCAGCTTAAATTTAGATATTCTATGTGATATCATTTTGTTCACAATGCTAGGTTACTCAGGGTGGTATGGAAGAGTGGGGAAATCAAGATCTATACATTTAGAATGAGGGACAAGGAAACAAACAGTACAATAAATGTATCCCATGCCTAATGTATCAAACTGTTACCTCTCTGTGATTCAGTTTGATAATAATAATATATATATATATTTATTTTAAAAAAAAGAGTGAGGGGCTGGGGATATAGCCTAGTGGCGAGAGAGCTTGCCTCGTATACATGAGGCCCTGGGTTCGATTCCCCAGCACCACATATACAGAAAACGGCCAGAAGTGGCGCCGTGGCTCAAGTGGCAGAGTGCTAGCCTTGAGCAAAAAGGAAGCCAGGGACAGTGCTCAGGCCCTGAGTCCAAGGCCCAGGACTGGCCAAAAAAAAGAAAGATATGTGTGACCACGATGACAAGTACTGTCAGACAAAAAAAAAAAAAAAAAAAAAAAAAAAAAACAGAGTGAAAAAAAGATCTATACATTTAGACAGGTACTATGGCAACAATTTCCTGCATTATAACCTAGGGAAAATTGTTTATCACCGTTTCTCCTTCATTTTATCAACTACAAACTGGAGTATATTAATGGTGTCTTTAGTGGGCTGTTGTAAAATTTATATAGCTAGTACCTCTAAAAGTTCTTTTCACATAAAGGTAGACAATACAGTTTTCCTTCTTTCTGAGTTTTTAAAAAGATTTTATCTACAGATTAGGGAGTTGGAAAGATACTGGTGCAGGATTCACTGTAGATACCTTAGCATTAATTAAATAACAAATATTTAATATAAACCTCTCAGAAAGGTAATTATTTCCTGAAATATTTATGATATAATTTAACATTATATTATGTACTATAAATTACAGGTTAAAAAGGCTTTGCCTATCACAAATGAATATTTATATTTCTATGGGAAAATGCATTCCAGATTTTAAACAACCAACTTGGAAAAATGTATTTTGAATCACAGCCTACTCATAAAGCAAGACTAACTAGTAGCTTGTACATTCTAATAGTTAAAATTGAAATTTTGAAATTTCATAATAATGGAGTCCCATTAGTTAATTTCTCATAGTAGGTGCTCATTAAATATTTTAAGGATTTCTTTCTTTAAAAAATTTGCACATTATTGTAAAGATGATACACAGAGGGGTTATAGTTACATAAGTCAGTTAATGAATACATTTTTTGAGCAGTGTCACCCTCTCCTTCATTCTCTTCCAGTTTTTCCCCTCTTGACACCCCTCCCCCCACGTTGTAAAGTTCATATCCAATGTAGTGTCTAATGAATATCACTGCTAAATTGGTTTGTCCTTGCCCCACCATTTCTGATAGGAGTTTGCTCTCATTTTTAGAATTAAGAATTGAGGAAAATCAGTGATGACAGATAGATTGAATGTGAATGCACGGTTCCTTCTTTCCCTAAACTTATTCCACTAGTGTGGCTTTCTAGCCGTTCCTTCCAGAACTGCAAGTTGCATATCCATGAAACCCAGACAGAACTTAGGATTTGTTTTGACCAAGAGTCTCTGACAGAAGTGATGATATTTGTCAGTTATGAGTCCAGACTTCAAAATGCCTTGGTTTCTTCATATTTTTTTAACTCTGCATTATAATTTAAATTTGATAGAACTTAACTACTGAAGAACTGATCATTTAGTGAAAGTCTAATGGTCCCAGTCAAGGTCATCCTAGATCAGCTTACATAGCCAGCTATGTGAGAAAGACAGGCAGGCAGGCAGGCAAATAGGTAGATAGACCCCAGCCTACTCCTATCTCTTCAACCTAATGTGACCACAGAGAAATGGGTAAGCCCAGCCTAGACTGGAAAACTCCTCACCTCACCCATAGGCTCATGAGCAGTCATAAAAGCTTGCCTTTAAAGATGTTAGAGTTTGAGGCTCACTTGGATCACCATAAGAATAAATTGATATGTTCCCTAAATCAGCTTCTTAGCAAAGACAAGGGGCTACTTCAAGGAAATAAGATAGAATGTTTTAAATGATGGGCACAAAAGAATTTAGTACAACATTTTAGAGAGAAAGAAAAGCCAAAGAAGTGCATCACTAGATTGCTGTTATAGAAACTCTTAACCATAACACTTTTTTGGTTTTACCTTGCATGTGTGCCAGCATGCGCACATACACACACACACGCACACACGCACGCACACACACCTGAAGAATATCTATAGAAAGGTTAGAGGCTTATGAAAATGTCTATTGCCTATCAGAAGTTAAAGGCCAGATGTCATGTTTGCTGTGCACCTACAGATTTGATAGTCAAACAAACTGCTGCCTACTTTACTGGCAATATCCAAGGGCTTCTCTGGGAGAAAACATCTTTTTAAATGAACTAAGGGGATTGCCCAAATGCATCAGTAGGGAGGTTGGGAAATGTGGATAGTCAGATGCAAACTCAAAAGTAAACAGACCCAAAAAGAATTTTAAGAGCTCTTTGCAAGCAACAGTAAAGTCCATAATGTACAGTACTTTAAATAAATTAGAGGGAGGAAGCCAGCCAAAAAAACAGCGAGACGGATACAGTGCAAAAGGTCCATGGAGAAAAATGCGAAAGAAGATAGCAGAGAGACTCAATTAATTCTTGGCTTCACTCATTCCTGAAGAAGACCTTAGGGAGTTTCCCACTCCAAAATCATATTTTGACAGAGATAGGTCAGAGGTAAGAGAACAAATAATGCTAAAAGCACAAGGTGTGCTAAAATGAATTGGCAAACTGGAAGTAGATGGTTTCTACATTGGCATCCTGGCCTCTCTCCAGGCATCTTGAAGAAACTGAAGAGCAAGAGCACTGCTCAACCTCAAGTGTAACTATATCATAGGACTTCCCCTGAAGATACTTGATGATAGAGCTGGGCAACCAGATGTCATGAAGTGGTGCAATTATACAATATTTGTGCAAATATTGTAGACCTATCAAGTGGAGCTTTTGCTCTAGCTACTGTAGATGGCCATGTATAGAATGCTGTTTATTTCTCCAAGGTTTCCTATGAAGAGAACAAAGTGTTGTGTTCTAAGTTTTGAGCTTTTTTATCTGAAGGAGTTATTAATAGCTTTGGCAGGTTTGAACAAAAAATCCAAGTTGAACTCAAATTGTGACCTTGACTGAAATTGATGCTTGGGCAGATTCCAGGCTTATTTGTTGAGAGCTCAACAGGGTAGTTACTATAGGGAGAAGACAATAGAGAATAGAGGATCACAATAGCTCAATAACTATGTACATATGACCATACAAAATGATGCTAATTAAAATGAACTCCAAGATATGGAAACAAGAGGATTTTTTTTTAATGTAGTGTGCGAAGTAATTTCTTTTTTGTTTCATTTTTTCCCCCTTTGGTTTATCACTTGCTGCAACTGGGTTTTTTGTTGGTGGTGGTGTTTTTGTTGTTGTTGGTGGTGGTGGTGGTGGTGGTGGTTTTTGTTCCCTGTGTCTTGTATATACGTTTATCTGATTTGGGGAAGGGAAGGGGAATAACAAAGTGGTGAGACAAAGGACAAAGGGTGAACCTATGCAACAGCAATACTTACAAGACACTATATTGGAAATGAACTTTACAACTTGTGGGGAGGGAAGTAGGGGGGAAGGAAAGTGGGAGAAAACAAGGGAGGGGTGTGACAAGGTTCTGTAACAAATGTGCTTATTACCTTACTTATGTAACTATAACCCCTCTGTAATACAATCACTTTACAATGAAATTAATTTTTTAAAAAAACAAGTAAGTGTGGAAAGGGTGTGGTCTGCCTGAGGTTGGTAGAAATTTCCCAAGATTAAGAGAAAGTAGAAAGCTTGAGTAGCACTTGTAAATGGCTGGTCAGCAGCACTTTGGGGAAAGGAGAGGACAAACACCTATCTGCAGGATACACCTGTTAGATTAGCTGTTGAGCAAGGAGGTGTGGATGTCTGTGGGAAACATTTCAGTGGTTATTCCTGAGGTTGACAAATAGGAGAAGACAACTGTAACTGTAAACACAGTCTTTTCTGCTTGATGGTTGGGGAAGGCTTGGCAGAAACATCAGCCAACCAGGAGGGATGCTACCAATGGGAACTACCATGGTACACTAGAGCTTGGCTTACCCCTTTGCTTTTGGTTTGTCCAATTATCATCAAGACTAAATGCCTCAACTATCTGAAGTGGGATTCAGAATTTAGAAATGTGACATTTTTTTGTATACGAGTGTTCACAGAAAATGCTTAACCTACTCCTACAACTTATCAAAGTGAGAATCAGGGAGAAATATATTTTTAAAGATAGATATCATCACTGATTAATCCTCTTGAATTATTTGACTGGGAAAGTAAGCCTGAGAAAAATCAGGGAATTTAATTTATGTAGCTGCTTCAAAGATGCTTGCCAAAATTCTATGACAAGAGCTATTTAAATTTTTTCTCTGTATTTTGAATTATGAAACATTTCACATATTCTGGAAAGGTCAGAACATGAGATAACAGACACCCAAAAACTGACCACCCAGATTTAACAGATGTTAACATTTTATTGTGTTTGCCTCAGATCCTATTTTTAAAAATAAAATATTGCTCATGGAGCTCAAGTTCAACCTTCATTTTTCTCATCTCTTATAGCCTAGAGGTGACTATTTCCTTGTACTTTTGAATAACATTGCTTTATATTTGACTATCCATGCATGCAACCAAGCATAGGCCATGCTTGTTTGTGTACTATAAGAAGTTTAAATGACTTATTTTTAGCTATTTTAATGTGGTGTTTACTTATACATTTTAATTGTCTCTATATCAAAGGATGTACACTCCTATTTTATTTCTAATAATGTTTGTACTTTCTCTATTTTTTTTTTCTTTGCCATCCCTGGAGCTTGCCTCAGGGTCTGAGCACTGTCCCTGGCTTCATTTTACTCAAGGCTAGCACTCTGCCACTTGAGCCACAGCGCCACTTCTGGCCGTTTTCTATATATGTGGTGCTGGGGAATCGAACCCGGGTCTTCATGTATACAAGGCAAGCACTCTTGCCACTAGGCCATATTCCCAGCCCTCTATTTTGGTATTCTTCCTATATTTGTAAGTCATTTAAAAACCTTTGAGGTATATGATGTTTTGTATGTTTTAAAATTTTACTACTTTGTTTATTCTTGATTTTTCTTTGACATCTTGCCTCTTACCTTTACACTTTCCCTATTTCCTTTCATGCTCTAGTCTTAGCTCTCTGAACTATGGGGTTTTGTTTCTATCTTTGATATACAATCATGTATATGTTCATATATATGTGGATATTCCAAGAAAATGCATATGTATATACGATCAGGTTTTACTTATGGATTAATGGGAAATATGTTAAGTACAAAGCACTTTCTTTAGTGGAAATTATAAAAAATTTTGTTGAAAGTTTTAAAATCAACATCAAAATCAAATTATGTCTTGTTTATACATATATACCATGTAATATTTAGTACAAAGTTTCTGAAACAGTTAAACAATATCACAATATGAATCTATATTGGAAAAGATGTCCTTTGCTTTTATTAAATAGGTACCCACTTTGTGAATTCATCTTTACCAAAATAGAAGTCTATAGTCACTGTTTCATTCTCTTATGTTAATACTAAAATGTTCATGCTGTTTAAAATCTGAAATTGATCCATTCTGTTAGTCATCTTAAGGAAAAAATTAAAAACACCAAACAAACCAGGCAATGGTGACTCACACCTATAATCATAGTTACTCAGGAGGCTGAGATATGAGGATCACTGTTCAAAGACAGCCTGGGCAGGAAAGTCTGTGAGACTCTTACCTCCAATAAACTAATCAGAAAAAAAGCCAGAAAAGGCTCAAGTGGTATAGTGCCAACCTTGAGCAAAAGAAGCTCAGAGGCAATGCCCAGGCCCCGAGTTCGTGTCCCAGGATTGGTACAAAAACAAAAACCCAGCAGGAAAACAAAAACACTGAACAGAAATGGTGTTCTCAAGTGTTTTGTTGCTCTAGTGCCACCTACATGACTGGATGCCCAGATTTATTATATATAAAATAAAATAACATTGACCTTATAAGTTACAAAAATTGAAATAAATAGTAAAGGTATATAAAAATGTATGACACCACTACTCATTTCACTGGTTCAATTCATTATTATTATTTATTTGTCAAGGACTATTACATTAACAGTCTCAGCATTCCTGTTTCTTTTTGCTTGCTTACTAATGGGACAAAGTTTCTTAGCTAGACTTTATTGGAATCTTTTCCAATCTTTTCTGTGACAAAGGTATTCAGATGGTTCTGAGAGCAATATTATAAATTATAAAGTATAAACTCCTTTGGTTCCATCATTTCCAATCACTCCTCTTGTTGCCTGAGTAACAACCCTAATTAAAAAAACTTTCAATATAGTAGTTTAGAAAAGTGTATGTGCCACAGAGACCCACCAAGTTTCTCCATCAAGTTTCTGGGGTAGTGAATGAACAGAGCAGGTAACTGGCCCCTGTTGAGAATGAATCCTTCACAAGATTTATTCCTGTCTGTGTTGGTTGCACATTGCACAAGGACGCCCAAGGAAATGTCAAATGAGATCTTTCGTTTTCACAGGTATAAAATTAGACTGTGTCTGGTGAGCCAGAGAAGTGCGACTGAGGGCCCTGGGCACAAGCTCCATCATGTGATTGTGCTCACAGCCTTCTCCACAAAGCAGATCTCTTGGGAGTCTCCAATCTACTGCCAAATTTACACTGAGTTCCTGTCTCTCCATGAGACTCTCTGCTTATCCTGGCTTTCCTTCTAGTTCTTTTGCACTCAGCTGGTTATCTTCATGACCCTGCCCCCAACTTCCTCAACAATCTGATTCCTTGGCTCCTACTCAGAACCTGTCTATTAGAAAGCAACCTTATCCTGAATTTGTTCACTGATCTCCTCTCTGAGAGAAAGACCTTCTCCCAGACAGCTGCAGCCAGACTCTTAACCCAATGAACTCTTCTTTACTGGATATTATTAATTTAGAATCCCTCACCCTCTTTCTCTTTTCTCTCTCTCTGTCTTCTGTCTCTTCTCCTCACTTTCATTTCTGTTCAAAGAAATCATCTGAGTAAGTGTGTGTGTATGTGTGCGCGTGCGTGCGCGCACGAGCATGAAAAAGTGCTGGCCTGGTGGTTGACTGAGGAACAGTTCCTGAGCTTTTGTGCTCAAGGCTAGTGCTCTATCACATGAGACACAGCTCCACTTCTGGCTTTTTGGTGGTTAATTGGAGATAAGAGTCTCTGGTTTATTTGCCCAGGCTGACATCAAACCATGATTACCAGATCTCAGTCTCTTGAGATGTTAGAAGTACAGGTGTGTGCCACAGGTGCCTGACTCAAGGGTGAAACGATGCAGCAGTGAAATTCACAAGACACTATGTTGGAAATTAACTGTACACCTTGGGGGGAGGTGAAGTGGGAGAAAAGTGAGGGAGGTGGCAAGAAGTTTGACAAGAAATGTACTCACTACCTTACATATGTAACTGTAACCTCTTTGTACATCATCTGGACAATAAATTAAAAAAATAAATTCTCAAGATAACAGAATAATGAACATTTGACTTAGTAATTTTCTTTCTTTTAAGGTGAAGTATGAGTTTTCTTGGAAGTCTTGAACAAAAAAACTCAGTTCCCCTGTTGCTCTCTTTTCCTCTTCTTGCCACTTATACCACTTCACGTGCTTAGCCAAAGCCAGCTCTGACACAGTCATCAAGAAGTTGTACTACTGATGTTTGAATTTAGGGGTTTTCAATCTTGCCACAATTTACATTTTGGGCTAAGTAATTCCTTGGTGTGCATTATAGAATATTTATCAGCACCTCAGGCTTTTACCAAGAAGGTGTTAGCAACCAGTCCAATACTCATCTGACCCCCCAATCTCAACAATCAAAAATCTCTCCAGACATTGCCAAATATCCCTAGAGAAAAAATTTACTTCCATTGAAAAATCACTGAGCCATTGGATGCATCAAGGGAAAAAATGTTTTAGATAGGTATGCATCTTAATATGCTTATTTTTCCTTGTGTGAAACAATACCTGAGACTGGGTAACATGTAATAAACAGAAAATTAAGGGTTCACAGTTTTACAGTCTTGAGCTTTAGAGGAAGTCTAAGATCTATGGACTGGCATGTGGTGAAAGCCTTCTTGCCAGATCCTATGACTGAAGTGTAAAGAGAAGGTTAGAGAGAAAGAACGACTGATCAAACTTACAACTTCAAGCCTTTGATGATGGGGATTGTTGCGTCCTAATGACTCAAACACCTCTCATTAGGCACTATTTTCTAAACAATGTTGTGTTGGGTACTGCATTTCTATCATTTTGAGAGAATGTATTCAAACCACAGAAGGTAGAGATGTCTTCTAATAGTTTCTCAAGTCCTAAGTTTTCCTCCTTTTCTAAGGATCAGATGAAGCTTTCAGTCACCAAAGTGATTCTTAATTTTCATGCATGTGTCCCCAAAAGGACAGGTTGCGATTTAAGTGCTGTCATATGTGTCTGCAAGGACCAACTTCCCAAGCTGAAATCCAATGCTCTCTGTTACTTTTTCTAATTAGAGAGTTCTGTTCAATTGTACCAAAGTAGTGGCAGTCACGAAATAAATTCTACCATATGTTTTCATTATAAAAAATAGATACTTGTCAATTTCTAAAGCATTTTCTTAAACTTATTATGAGCACATGTCAAAATTTTATTTCAAACTTGGCTGTAAGGGAAAAGGCTTAGATTTCAATCTGAGTAGATTTTATAGAAAAACAAAGATAAACAGTATTATTATTAGCCAGGATAAGAAAGAAATGTCCAGTTAAACATCAAGACTCAGAATTAGTTGAGTAAAGAAAAATTAACTTCGAGAGGCAAGGAGATCTGAACTTCTCACAAGCCTCTGAAATTATAGATAAATTCTTTTGTAAAGGGTCTATTAATAACATCAGAAACCCCTCAAGTCCTGACATCATTTTATAAGGCTTGAAAGGTATTATCCTTCTTTAAACTGATCATTTTTTAATTTCTTTATTGTCAAAGTGATGTAGAGAGGGGTTACAGTTTCATACATAAGGTAGCACGTACATTTCTTGTCCAACTTGTTACTTCCTCCCTCATTTTCCCCCACCTCCCCCTCTCCTTTCTCTCCACTCCCTTAAGTTGTACAGTTGGTTTATACCATATAGTTTTGTAAGTATTGCTGTTGCATCGGTTTGTCTTTTTATCCTTTGTCTCTCAATTTTTGTATTCCTATTCCCTTCCCTAGTTCCAATACACATATATGCAATATTCAGGGTGCTACAATCAGTTACAGTGCTATCAGGGGTAAAACCACAGGGGAAAAAATGAGTGTAGGAAAGAGATTGGAGAGGGATGAGAATGAAATATGAACAGGTGGGGCTGTACCCCTTCCCTAGAAGAATGTTGCTGAAACATGATTCCTAAAGATGTCATCTTTAGATCTACCTCTATCCTCCCTGGGCACCCTCTTAGACCTCTACTATGAGATTCTCCACTTACCTTTTTTGAATTCTCTACCTATGGAATTCAACTTACTTTACAATTCCCCTTCACTGGCACCCTATTTTTAGTCTGAAGAATTGAGATTATGTTTCAGGTCCCACAGCAGGAAAGACTGTTTGAGACCTTGATATACACAGTGCTATTCTCCGTAAGACCTTGCCAGTGGTTGGAGAAGTTGCCTGAGTGGAGACCTTTCTTTCTCAGATGTACATAAAGAAACATGCACACTCATATTGGTGCCATTGTATGCAAAAATACAGTCCTCCTTCAGCAGTTCTTAGAGACTTCATCATCTTTTGCAAACTGTTCCATTATCAACAGTGTAACTACCATTTGCCATTGCAATGCCTTTTCATTTGATTTCTACTTCCTTTCATTCACATTGTGCTCCTCAGATGGGCTAGAGTTAAGAGTTGGACATGTTTCTGAGTGATGAGCTCCTCTCATAACTATCCAAAATTATCCTAATTCTTGGATATTAACTTTCTCAGTTGAGTTCTTGAGCAATATAATGACTATAACATAAGGTCTAAAACCCAGGCCCAAGTGTACAGCCTGCATCAGCATCTTGAAGTTAAGTAAGAGGCCCTGATATGGTTAACTACAAGTCCTACTTCCCACTCTGCTTCTCCAGCTTAAACAAAATCATCTTTGTTAGCATAAGAACCAGGCTCCAGTTCTATATAGCCATGAGTAGTAGTGGTCACAGTGACTCAAAGATTAGTTTGAAGTCAATCATGCCTTCCATAAAGAACAAAGGGCACCTGGATCACTGTATGTCCTTGGTAGTTCACTATATTACCCAGTGCAACTGCTGTGTAGTTCTGCCTGATGTGCAGTATAGTCCTCCCTTGAACTGTAAGCATCTGTGACTATGAAACTCCTGTTGGTGATACTTGTTCATTGTCAGATATGTATTTAGCTATTCCCATTGCCCTGGCTCAGGAAATCTGTCACCAATGCAGTGAGTAAAGGGAAAATAAGAATGATGATTCTACATTTTGGGTAAATGGTGTGGGAAAGGAGTTATTGTGCTAGCAACATTAAAAAGTGAATGCAATATATGAAGAGTAAAGCATAGAACTATTAAGTATATATAGCTTAATTTGTGTGTGTGTATGTGTGTGCATTTGTGTGTGCTAGTAGTAGCACTTAAACTCAGAACCTGGATGTGGTCCTTTAGCTTTTTTTGGTCAAGTCTGATATTTTGCCATTTGAGCCACAACTCCATGGAGATACCTCAAAAGACTAAACCTAGAGCTTCCCTGTGACCCAGCAATTCTACTCCTGGGCATTTATCCAACTGATCACAAACAAGGCCACTAAAGCTACCAGCACCACCATGTTCATTGCAACATTAGGGACCATAACTTAGATATGGAATCAATACAGACGCCCTTCAGTGGATGAATTAATGAAGAAAATGTGGTATATATACACAGTGGAATTATACTCTTCCATCAGAAAGAATGATACTGTACCATTTGTAATGAAATGGAAAAGCCTTGGGGAAAAAATGACATTAAGCAAGGTAAGCCAGACTCAAAGAAACAGAGGCTGCATGGTTTCCCTCATTTGTAACAACTAGAATGTACCTATAAATCTACAAGGGAACACACTAGATGGTAAAAGACAAAACAATATACTGGGATATGATAAATTATAATGCTCTCTAGGCATTCACACAGAGTGAGGCCAAAGGAGGATGCTCTTAGGAAAAGATCATAAAGGCACAATAGCCACATGCATTTGATCATATAAAATAATATTTATTGAAATGAATTCCAGGAAATGGAAACAAGGATTTTTTTTCCTTTGGTTTTGTTTTCTTTCCCTTTCGTCTTGTTTATCTGTCTTTTGTAGGAGAGGGGAGGCACAAAAATGGTGGGACAAAGAGTGAATAAATGTAGCAGTGGTACTCACTAAACTCTATATTGAAAATGAACCATGCAACTTGTTGGTAGAGGTAAAAGGGAAAAACTGTGAGAGAGCAAAGGAAGGGGTGATGCTGTACAAAAAGAAATGTATATTTTACCTTGCCTATGTAACTCCCCTGTAAATCACCTTTATAATAACAATAAATACATTTTTTAAAATCTCACAGGTTTTTCTTCTAAGACTGGCTTTGGATCATGATCTCAACTTCCTGAGTAGCTAGGATTACAGTGGACTAGTGCCTGGATAATTAAATTTATATGTAAGTTTTTTGGTATTTCAGGTCTATCTTGTTCAAATTCTCCTAATTTAATATTTCTTATTAGAAATTTATTTACTTTTTAAATTTAATTTTATTTTTAAGGTGATGTACAGAGGGGTTATAGTTACATATGTAAAATAATAAGTATATTTCTCATCGAACATTGTTACCCCTTCCTCATTTTTCCCCACTTTCTTTCCCCTTAATATCTCCCCCAAAGTTGTAAAGTTTATTTCTGAATATTTTGTTGTTCTCCTTCCCTTCTCTAATTCAGATAAATGTATATACAATACAGAGGGTGCCAAAATAAAATACAGTGACAACAGGGGATAAACTGTAGGGAGAAAAAAAAAGAAAGAATTTCATATAAAACAACATTAAAAACAACATCAAGATAAACTTATTGTTTCCATATCTTGGAGTTCATTTTGCTTAGCATCATCTCATGGTCATATATCCTTAGCTATTGAGCTATTGTGATCCTCTGCTAGTGAGTGTTTATTTACACCTACTCCCGAATTTTGCTCCTTGTGCAATACTGCATTTTGAATTTCATTTCTTTCTTTTAGGTTTTATTGTCTTCTCAAAGCACATCCCTCAGTACTTCTCTCATCATAAGTTTATATGTATAAAACTCTTTTTTTTTTTTTGGCCAGTCCTGGGGCTTGGACTCAGGGCCTGAGCACTGTCCCTGGCTTCTTTTTGCTCAAGGCTAGAACTCTTCCACTTGAACCACAGCGCCACTTCTGGCCGTTTTCTATCTCATTTTTACTTTTTACTATATAGAAGACAAAATACAATTGAATTTTAGGATAACATTTGTTTTGGAATTTTCAAGACATTTCATCATATTTCTCCCTCCCCTGTTGTTGATAAATCTATTGTCATTCTAAATGTTCTAAATTTTGCATAATATCTGTTTCTCTTTCAGGGTAATGGTAAATTTCACTCTTCTTCGTTTGTTTGTTTGTTTTATGTTATACTACAGAATATGCATGTCTACAGTTATTGTAAATGCCTGTGTGTTTTCACTTATTGATTACATTTCATCTAGCTATAACATAATTGTAAGTTGTACATTTAAACTGGATAGTTCAATGAGGTTTTAGGTCTGCTTATAATCTTTTGTAACCATTTTGCTAAGAAAGGTTTACATGGTCAGGCTCTTTGTCAATATCCTACAGGGATTATCAACATTCTTTTTTTTTTATCATCATGTTACTTTTACTTAGTTTTGAACTTTGCACAGTATCTCAATAATAACATAATATGTTAACATTTAAAATTTGTTTTTAATTTTTCTTAATTTTGAGTTTTAGGAATCATTTCTTTACAATAACAAAATACGGGTGAGAAATAATAAAAATATACAACAGGATGTCACTTGTTTGAGAGAAGGAGTCTTTCTAGCTCAGAGAATCTCTGTTAGATAGTGCTCTTTTATTTATTCTCTTTCTCTGCCTTTTTCTCATAACCATTTAAACTGTGAATAGTACTTTCAGCCCCAGGGGCTACATTTAGTAGGCTGAGCCTATGCTTTGCCAACTCTTGGTTTATAATACAATTCATCATTTTTCCCCTAAAGTTATTTTTTGCTTTCCTGTCTTAATGAAGTTTGGTTCATTCTCCCTCTCAAATACATATTTATGGGGAGAAAATCCGTTTTTATTCCTGCTGCACAAATTTCATCTATAGAAACTGCATAGGGATGGGGATATGGCCTAGTGGCAAGAGTGCCTGCCTCGCATACATGAGGCCCTGGGTTCAATTCCCCAGCACCACATATACAGAAAATGGCCAGAAGTGGCGCTGTGGCTCAAGTGGCAGAGTGCTAGCCTTGAGCAAAAAGAAGCCAGGGACAGTGCTCAGGCCCTGAGTACAAGCACCAGGACTGGCCAAAAAAAAAAAGAAACTGCATAAGCAAACTCGATGTCAACACAACACATCCCAGCCAAGTGCTTTGGTGTACACCTGTAATCCTAGCTTCTCTGAAAGCTGAGATTGGGAAGCCCCTGGTGAAAAAGAAAAAACAAAAAATCCGGTTATGGTGGCATTTGTATTCTATCCCAACTACATGAAAAACTGAAATCAGGAAGATGTGGTTTAAGTCTAGCCCAGGGAAAAGAATTCACAATAATCCATCTCAACAGGAATGGTAAGTGTGCTACTACAAATCTATCATCCCAGCTCTGATAGCAAATGGTAAGCAAGAGGAAAGCAGTTGAGGCTAGTGTGGACAAAAAGCATAACCCCACCTCAGAAGAAACCAAATGAAAAAGGCTATATTGTGAAGCAGTAGAATACTTACCTAGCAAGCACAAAATCTTGAGTTTAAGATCCACTACTACGAAAGCCAATCTCTAAAATGTGAAAAATCATGATATTTAACAATACAGTGATGGAAATAGATGTGATCAGAAAATACATAAGATGATATATAAACTTTCATAAAGTGATAAAATTGATTTAAAAGACCTCTGGGTATTCAGTACATTTATTTTGGCAATCCATCCATCCTCAGTTTATCAATTAGTCTCTGGGAAAAATCTTTCACATTGCCTTGGGCTTTGGTTTGAAGAAATCTTTCCAATCTTCCAGTAGTCAAACTGCAATAGTTTTTTTTTTCCAAAACTTGAGCAAGAAGCCTATTAAAACTATCGTTATGTGTGCCAAAAATATTGGCCAGCACAGGTAGCAAGGCAGTGCCTTCCCACCCTAGCTATAAATTCACTTGAGGATAATTTGTTTTATCAGTACATACCATCTCTCTTGCTCTTTTAGAGTGTTTGATATTATCTCTCTGAGATTAGGGCCAGCAAGTGTGCTAATTGTGACCTTATGTAACAACTTTAGTAACTCAGGAAAAAATAAAGTTTCCTCATAAAAGATGATTCAGTCTTCCTTAGGCAGGCCATGGAGTTTTATTATTTTGGAATAATCACTATCTTTAGAAAACTCTAAATCATATTTAAGAGACACATTTATGTTTAGACTAAGCATTGCTGGAACTAGTATCATAAACCAATAGCATTGAAGTCTAATATTGATCCAGATATGAAGATATTTTAAGTCTCTCTCTCCCTTTTTCTCTCTTCCCCCCTCATTCTTCTTCTCTCTCTCTCTTGTTTTATTCAACGTCATAATTAAAAGATCCCTGGATTTGATTTCAATTGGGAGCCTATGCCAGCCACTCTTTTGGTGAAGCTAGATTTTCCAGAAATACACGTGACTTGCTTTGCATGTGCTGGTTCACAATACAGATAATCATGTGTTGCAGGGAGATGCCTGATATTAAAGCTTCTAATGCAAGACCCAGCCTGACAAAGGATCATTAACATGAATGTAAGGAAGAGAAGGGGAGAGGGGAGAGAGGACAGGACAGGAGTGAGGGGAGGGGTTGTGTGTGTCTGTGTTAGGAATTCTCTTTAGAGTTCTCAACAACTAAATTTTAAGGAACTGAACTTGCACCTTGATAGTGAAACATCTGGAAATGTACTTAAAGATAACCAGAGCTCAGAGATAATCAGAGCTCCGTAGTCTTTAACCAAGCTCCCCTCTCAGGCAAAATGTTCTCCTTGGAATGTATATTGTAGTTATTATTATGCTTTTTAAACATAAAATCATTTCATATTTTACTGTATGGTTTGACATTAAATTTTTTATTTATTAAAATTTTTATTATTTATTGGTCTAAGCAGAGGTGAGGAGCATCTGGCCTGCGGGCTGTATAATGCCTTAAGAATCATTCAGTCTGAGTCTTGCCAAGGCAACTACAGGCAGGACTTGAAATTCAATAAATCTAGGGGTTCCTATCAAAGCAAAATTCAATAAATCTAGGCCTTCAAATGATGTTATAAATATCCAAATGCCTTTTGGCAGAAATGTGCCCCCACCCCTGGAAGGAAGAAAGAAAGAGGATGTTAGATATGAAACAAGGATTCTACAGCTTTAAGCTTTTCTTTGAATACCATCTTGCAACATGGCTGATTACATAAATTTGCAACAAATACTATCCTGGAGCATTTTGTAGAGCAGATCCTGTTTGTACACTTAGAAACAAATATGTAAAAATATGTGCCTATGTGTGCTAGATGGTTTCTTTTCACAGTGTGCAGAATTTGTCCTTTTCATAATGTGTATGTTTTGTTTTACAGACGAAGCATATGAAGAGCTTACCCAACAACTAAAGCGAGAAAGCCTACTCCTCTCTTTTGAAACAGGTATGACTCTGGGTAGAAAATAGTGACATTATAGCACTGGCTTTCATGCTGGTCCTGGGGCTTGAACTTGGGGTCTACGCAATGTTCCTGAGCTTTTTATCACTCAAGGCTAGTGTAGCAGTGGCTTTCAAAGGATCCATTGCAGCCTCTCAGGATATCACATTTGATAATCTGAACTGGTAGAGTCACTCCTAATTCAATCATCCTAAAATAAAAAAGCTTCTATGTAAAGTTCATATAACTTTAGCCTACTTGCTTGATACTTGTCTCTGCCCTACTTCTTTTTTATTTTTTTTTTCATTTAGTTGGTCATGGGGCTTAAACTCAGGGTCTGGTCCCTATGCTCTTTTGCTCAAGACTAGCCTTCTGCCACTTTGAGCCACTTCTGGTTTTCTGATTGTTAATTGGAGATGAGAGTCTCACAGACTTTCCTGCCTGGGCTGGCTTTGAGCCATGATCAGCAGATCTCAGCCTCCTGAGTAGCTAGAATTACAGGTGTGAGCCACTGCACCCAGCTCTGAGCTGCTTCAAGTGCCCAAATACATCTGATAGAAGAAAGAAGAAGAGAAAGAGGAAGATGAGGAATTGGAGGAGAAGAACAAGAAGTAGGAGATAGAGAAGGGAGAGGAGGAAAAAAAGAAGACTTAAAAAGTAAAATATGTAAAACCAAGAAATGGGTGTGCAGGAGGGGGGTGAAATATATTTCCCCACATCCTAAGGTACACAGACACTGTCTACACTTGGCTTCAACACAAGGAGTTCCACATTTTCAGCCTATCCATTGAAGAGCATATTCTCAGCATATAACAGAAAAGGACCCTATAGACACATACACCTCATTAAAATAAAACTCCAGTGGCATTGCTTATCCTTATAATTAATAATCTAGATTTGTTTAAAGAATTTCAATTGTAGGGAAGCCCTGCTAATGACTAATTGTGGGGCTTGAGCAAGTCAATTACCCTTCCCCAGCTTGTATTTACATTTATAAAATGAAAATCATAATGTTTACTTTATAGAGTCATGTGAAGTGATAAAACATAAACAAGGGACCTCTCACAAGAAAGGAAAATGTCTTACGAAATCACCCTAGGGGTCTCTGCTCAAAAGAACAACTAATAATAGCACTCAGACCCTTTGAATTTTTGCCTCATGCTCCAACTAACACATAATATCTCCCCATTCATATATCTGCTCCAGCCTAAAAAGTAAATGAAATCTAGAGAAGAACTGAATGCAAAAGGTGAAACCTCTGTAGTTTGAAGACTCAAGACATAAATCTTTCTTCTTTTCAGTGTTGGGGAATGAACTCAGGGCCTTGGCTATTACAGACCAGCATTCTACAACTGAGCAACATCCCTAGCAACATGAGCTATTTTGAAACACAGCAAAAATAAAATAAAAAAATCCTTATATACTATACTATAGTCTCTTCTTAAATTAAGAAATATGCTTTAAATTAGCAATCTTTTATCCAATGGCTAATCTATAGGAGTCCAAACAGATTTTTCCTATTACATGCATAATTCTGATGTCGAAATGAAAAAGTTGGATAACATCCTGTAGTGAAAGAAAGTGAGGAATAAACTTTGCACTGCTAGAAGCTCTATGTAGTGTGCAACCTAATTAAATCCACAGTGTCAGATGCTGGAGTGTGGGGCCCCTGTCCCCTGTAGTTAGGTACCTCTGGAAACAAAACTGTGTCTGCAACATTGACTATATCTGGAGTAAATCACTCCAGAGGGAAAAAAGCAGACATGCCTCTCATCATCCACACAGAAAGCCTAAAAGCTTTGCCCTTGTGGGAAGCCTAATAGGTCAAATACTTTCTAATAAAAAATCAACTCACACACTTCATTTAAAGGTACAGGTTTTCTCTTTTTGTTTTAATTGCAAATTCATACTCCGAAGACTGAATTACTTGACTTACATCTTCATCATCCTTTAGTACCCCTTTGCTAAGTCTTAACAACAAACATATTAACACAGCTGTGTGTGCCCATTGCTGTGTGTGAAATTGTGTGAGACATAGCTGCGCATTTTGACATCTGCTCAACTGACACAGCTTCAAGGACTCCCACATACTGATGAGGACATGATTTGGAAAACAATCTACCATGGCAAACGTCAGATAACTGACCTAGGAATTCAGGTTTTGATAGTCAGCTTCTGTCAAAGGTTCCATCTCAAGCAATTTGTTCCAAAATTAGCAATGCTAAAACACTCCCATGCAGCAGACCTCAAATTAAGAACAGACCCTGTCTTGGCCAAACAGTGGAGAAAACACAGGACTAATATTTAGGAGAGTTGAAAGAGCAGCTTTTGTGAAGACAGCCAGACCAACAGTTGCCTCTGTCACCAGCAGTCACTATGGAGCATTGTTAGAAGAGAAGTTCACTGAGCCATCTCATCATCTCCAGACTGAGAACATCAGGGGATTTCATGTACAAAGAGCAAATGAAAACGAATCACCATAATTGCATAGAACAACACCAGGAGTTGAACTTTTCTGACCACTTGAATTGTTACATTTCAATTCACTTTCATATTGGTTTGGTTTCAAACAAATGAATAAAAGTTTCAGGTGAATTAATGCATTTGTATCGTTTATAGAGCTTTGAGAGGGAATCTAAAGTGTAGAAACTGAAGTGAAGAATTGCCATGCAACAGTGATTATAACAAATTGTGTTGTTTCTGTGCTAGTTGTAATTACATTTACACTATTATGGAAGGCTTTCATAAACATCGGTTAATATCTTTCACTTCATTACCTCCATTTTCCAGATGAAAAAACTAAGGATCAGAGAAGTAGGGATTTGCCAAGTCATGTAACTAAGAAGTAGTAAAACTTGAAAGAAGGTTTTTCAGATTTTAAATTCATTGCTCTTTCCACATACATAGCTTAGGATACAGTGTGGAAATTGATTATATTAATTCCATCATGCTTATTATAAATTCAAACTTGTTCTTATTTACTGAGTGTACGGTCAGGACTCAGATTCATACATAAAGAAGCAATTAGTTTTGAGAATACATTTTTAAACAGAAACATAATCAATTCGATATCCTTCCTTATTAGAGATATTGCCCAACTTCCTGACTTCTTTTTTATGTTTTAATTCACTTATTTTTCTCTCTGCCCTTCTGGACACAATGAATGGATAAAAATGGTGCATATTTACAGTGTAAATATGTAATGCTTTGAAATGAGTAACTTATGAAATGGTTGAAATTAACTTATCAAATTAAGATAAATTAAATTATTAATTAAAATATCCATCTTCACATATACTTACCTTTTATGTGGTAAAAACATTTAAAGTCTAGTTCTGTAGTATTTTTAAATTAGATATTGACATATATATGTGTTCATGATATATACATATATATAAGTCTTAAAAATTTTAAAGTAACTTCAGTTGTACAGAGGGGTTTCAATTCAAAAATGTCAGTTTATGAGTACAATGCATCTTGATATAAGAGGTTTTGATAAATATACACATTATAAAATAGTTAAATCACTTGGATTAAGGTGCTATCACCTCATTCACCAATTTTTGTGATAAGATTTCAAGTCTGCTCTCTTAGAACTTTACAAGAATATAACAATGGTCATCATGCTATGGCAATTGACCTGCAGAATGTATTTACCCTATTTGAAACTTTATCCCCCACTTAACCGACATCTCATGATTTTCCTTCTCATTCTCCCCTATTTAACCACTATTCTTCTCTGTGCATATGGGAGTTCTACTTTTTGAGAGTCTACATTTAAGTAAGATTGAGAAACAGGACTTCCAGTACCTGGCTGATTTCACTTAGCATAATGACCTCTAGTCATAGCCATGTCATAAATGACAGGATTTTCCTTTTTTCATTGTTTTAAGAGTGAATAGTATTGCTACATTTTCATTACCCATTTTTGTCTGTTGGCAAATGCTTAGATTGGTTCCATCTTTTGGCTATCATAAATAATGCTGCAATAAACTCAGGAGAATACATACATCGTCAACACACTGATTTCAATTTCTGTGACTGTATACTCAGACTGATAATTGCTGAATTACATAGGAATTGTGTTTTAACATTTTTTTGAGAAAGCACCAGGCTAGTTTTCCAAGTGGCTGTACTAGTTTACAATCACACTGACAGTATACAGTTTTTCTTTTCTTCCAATCCTCACAAAAGCTATTTCAATAGATATATTAATAGATTTGGCATAAAAAAATCCCATTGTGTTTTAATTTGCATTTCTCTAATGATTTAGTGATATTGAGAAGTTTTTCAATTGTTTATTGGCCATTTGTATGTCTTCTTTTAAAAATATATATTCCTTTATATATTTTATATATTTACCCATTTTATATATTTTATATATTTATACATAAATATATATATTTACCCATTGTTTTATATATTTACCCATTGTTTAATTTTTTGTTTGTTCCCCTTTTTACTATTGAGTTCTTTACACAGTTTAAGTATGAAGCCCTTATCATATAACTAGTTTGAAATAATTTTTCCAGTTCCACAGTTGTCCCTTCATTCATTCTTCATATTGCCACACAAAGACTTTTAGTTTGATGTAATGTTCTCTATTGTTTTCTTTTATTTCCTATGCTTAAAATATCATATGAAATCATTGCCCAAATTCCATATCAAGAAGCTTTTCCTTTATGTTTTCTTCTTGCAGGTTTATAATCTGATGACCAACACTCCATTTTGAGTTGATTTCTGTATGTGTTGTGACATACAGATGAAATTTCAGCTGGGCACTCATGGCTCATTCCTATAATCCTAGCTTCTTAGGAGGCTGAGATCTGAGGATCACAGTTTGAAGCCACCCAAGCAGGAAGTCCCTGAGACCCTGATTTCCAATTAACCACCAAAAAGCCAGAATTAGAGCTGTGACTCCAGTGTTAGACTTTCTAGCCTTGAGCAAAAATTGCTCAGGGACTTTCCCCCAGGCCCTGACTTCAAGCCCCAGGCATGCACGCACACGCGCGCGCACACACACACACACACACACACATAAAATTTTCAACTTCAGAGCTCTGGTGGACATCCAGTTTTGTCAACAGCACTTGTTAAAGATTGTATTCTTTCTTTATTGTGCTTTTGGTATCTTTGGAGATCAATTGACAATACATGCCTTGGTTTATTTCTGGACTTTCTATTTTGTTCCATTGGTCTCTGTGTCCATGCTATTTTAGTTACTAAAGCTCTGTAACGTATTTTAAAATCAAGTAGAGTGATACCTTCATTTTTGTTCTTTTTGCTCAAGATTGCTTTGACGATTTTAGGTCGTTTGGTGTCCTACACACATTTTCAAATTGTTTTCCTATTTTGTAAAAACTATGTCATTGAATTTGACTGCATGATCACTTTGGGCAGTGGATGCATTTTAACATTAACAATTTTTCCAATTCATGAACATAGATAGTATACATTTTTACTTGTTTATATCTTCAATAACTCATAAATGCATCATAGTTCTCAGTTTATAAATATTTTGCCTCCTTAGTTAAATTCATTACTGTGTTAGAGTTTATTTTTTAGTTTATTGCAAATGCTATTTTTTTCTGATTTCTTTTTAAAAAATACTTGTTATATAAGCAATTACGTATTGTATGTAGATTTATTAGTTCTAATTTTTTTTATTTTTTATTTTTTATTTTATTTATTTATTTTTTTGGCCAGTCCTGGGCCTTGGACTCAGGGCCTGAGCACCATGGTCCCTGGCTTCTTCCCGCTCAAGGCTAGAACTCTGCCACCTGAGCCACAGCGCCCCTCCTGGCCGTTTTCCATATATGTGGTGCTGGGGAATCACGGAGAGCTTCATGTGTAGGAGGCAAGTGCTCTTGCCTCTAGGCCATATTCCCAGCCCCAGTTCTAATACTTTTTATAAAACTAATAGTTATTAGTTCTAATATTTTGTTAGTTCTAATATGTTTGGTAATCTTCCTGAAAAGATTGTGGCACCTGCAACCAGTTTGGTTCTTTAAGTTTTGAGGGCTTTTATTTCTTCTCTTACCCAATTTTCTGGCTAGGACATGGAGTATTTTATAGAATAGAAGTAGCAAGAGTAGTATACTTTTCATGTTCCTTCTTAATCTTATAGAGGAAAAGCTTTCAACTTTGCATCTTTGAGGATGTTAGTTGTGGGCTTGTCACATATGGCCTGTATTACGTTGGGGTAAATTCCTTTGTATCTAATTCATTGAGACTTTCATCATGAAAAGGTGTTGAAGTTTTTCCAGGGCTTTTCCTGCATCTGCTAAAAGGAACAGGAATTTCCGCCTTCATTCTCCGAATGTGGTATATCACATTCATTGATTAGTGTATGTGAAACCCTTATTGTGAGCCAGAGCTAAATCTCAGTTGGTCATTGTGTGTGAGCCTTTTAATATGGTGCTGAGTTTGAGTTACTAGTCCTTTGTTGAGTAGTTTTTCATTCATTGGAAATATTAGAATGTAACTTCTCTCCTTGTAGTATCCTGTTCTGATTTTGATAACACATGAATGCTGGCCTTACAAAGTGAGTTTTGAATTGTTCCCTCCTGTTCATTGTTTTCAGAGTGCTTGAAACAGATAGATGATTTCTTTAGTCATCAGCAATGACATCTGGTATTGGATTTTCCTTTGTTGGTAAGATTTGTTTACTGATTCAATTTTCTTAACTCATGATTGTTCTGTTCAGATTTTCTATGTCTTCATCATTTTGTTTTAGGCAGTTTCATGTTTCTAGGAACTTATCCATGTCTTCTGGGTTACTGTTGTATGCTGAAATTCAATTTTTCACAGCCATCTCTACTAATTCCTTTGGTATTTCTTCAGTCTTCTTCTGTATAAAACCAGTTACAAAGAGAATATACCTCAATTAACCTAACAAGAGGTAAATGACAATGACAGCATATTCATAGAAGATAATTGAAGAATTATTGCATTAAATTCTACTTCCTAAACAGAGACCTTAACAAAGAGAGAGCTTCGTGTCATAAAGAATAACACAGAAAATTGTGTTATTAGCAAAAAGAAACAAGAAAATGAGTAGAATATAGATTGGATATTTATATATTCAATAAATAAAAACATAGACATTGTTCTTTTATGTATACCTAGATTTTCTTCTACTTCTTTCCTTTTTCTCTCTTTCTTTATTTTTAAGTATTACCCGGATATGAATTCAGAGCCTTCCTTTTATCAGTTAAGTACTCTGCTACTTGAACCACACTCCTCATTCTTTTTCAATATACTTACTCTTCAGACAAGGTCTTATTCTTTATGTGGGAGACAAAGTCAGACCACCTCCTACTACTTCTTTTGCTACCTAAAACAAAAAATATATACTATCACATCCATTCAGTACAGAAAGAAACAAAACCAGCCACAACATATATTGTTAGAATTAAAAAGGCTAATGATCAAGTGGAAGAAATTGTGTGTTCGTGTGTGTTTGTATGTTTGTCAATGTATAAAATATAGCGATTATACAGATTACAAGCATATAAGTGGTAATTGAAGGTATAAAAGATACAAACTATGGTATACATTTTCTGATAGAATGTAGAAAAATTTTACAACTTACTTGGTTTATCTCCTTTTTACTTCCATACTTAAATGGCTATCTGTTAATTGCCAGTGTTCAGTTTAATCTTCTAACTTTCCCATTTTTATGGCTAGCTGCCTACTATGTTGATCTACTTTTGCAACTGAACAAAATAATTAAACTTCATCTATCCCACACTCGATTGGTAGTCTTACTTTGATGATGAAAATCTTGAGTGATTGATAATACTCACTCCTACTTGCATTAAGTACTCAACACAAATGGATGTAGATTTGCTTTGGTGTGATTTGACTTCCCATTTACATTCTCATACTTACTTCACTTTCTTCCTTTCATATGCCTCCTTGTTTGCCCCACTTACAGCCAAGTAGTTCTTCCACTTACTTCTTTTAAATCACTGTGTTTTCAACCTTCCAGAATCAAAATTCTTCACTTTTCCCCCTGCAGAGGTACATTTGGAAAAGATCATTAGTTTCTAGTCTATCAATGAATTTGGAAATGGAAATTATGGCTACTAGTAAGCATGTAAAAAGTAATATGTAGAACTGACCGAGGAAGGGATAAATTATAGTGAAGACTCTATTTGTTGGGCTGAGACATTTGTGGTACTTGCCACATAGTAGTAAACTAACTGATCTCATGACTTGGTTTTTGCTAAGGACCCTAGAAAGTTAGGGTACATGAAAGACAAATTTTAGAAAATTGCTGTTCATATAATGTTGTGCCATTTCAGAAAGACTGCCAAACTTTAACAAAATAACCACCAGGAAGTGGGGTCTTAAAAGAAGTAAGGTAGGGTCAAGGGGAAAGGAGTATACAAAGGAAGAGGAGAAAAGGAAAGAATGCAGTCAAAAATTCAACGTGTATTAGAACTTATAAGCATAGGTAGAAACTTTTTTTTAAAAAAGTCCCAGAGGTGTTGCAAATATGAGAGAGACTAGACAAATGGAACCACATCAAAATAAAAAGTTTCTGAGCAGCTAAGGACATATTTACTAAACTAGAAAAAGAATAAAACATACTGGGAGAAAATCTTTACCATATATATATATATATATATGTGTATATATATAAATAGCCTAATATCCAAAATACACAAAGAGCTTCAAAATTAACACCCCCCTCCCAAACTAATAAACCCATCAATAAATGGGCAAAGGAACTCAAGAGTAATTTCTCAGAAGTAAAAAAATAGCAAATAGATATGTGAGGAAATGCTCAACATCCTGGCCATAAAAGAAAAGCAAATCAAGATGACTTTGAGTTTCCATCTTAATCTAGGTTGGCCAACCTTGAGAATTCAAACAACAGCAAATGCTGGCTGGGATAGGGGGTGAGGGAGGAACCCTACTGCACTGTTGGTTGGAATGTAAACTGGTACAACCACCCTGGAGGATAGTTGGAGTTTCCTCAGAAAACTAAACCTAGAACTTCCATATTACGTAGCCCTATCACTCCTGGGCATCTCCACAGATCATTACAAACCAGGGTATGGTAAAGACCTTTAGATATCCATGTTTATTGCTGCACTATTCACAATAGCCAAGTTATGGAAACAGCCTAGATGCCCTACAACAGTTGAATGGATCAATAAAATGTGGCATATATACACAATAGAATTTGATTCATCCATTAGGAAGAATAAGTTTATGTCATTTCCAGGGAAATGGATGGACCTAGGCAAGTCATGTCAAGTGAGATGAGCCAAGCACAGAGAGATGAACAGTGCAAGTTTTCTCTCAACTGTAGAAGCTAGATCTTAAATGTAACTGGACATAACCTACACAGGATTCTAGGCATTCACACAGTCAGACCATAGGAGGATACCCTTGGGGGAGGAACACAAAGGTGTAATTTCTCTGAACATTTAAAATATTAGTTATTGAAACAAACTCCAGGAAATGGAAACAAGGTTTTTGTTGTTAGTGGTGGTTTCAGTGGTGTCTGTTTTTGCTTTTCTATCCTTTTCTTTTATGTGTTGCAGAGAGAGGGTGCAGAAAGGGAGGGAGGATGAACAAATCATGCTATTAAGTATATACTATGTGGAAAATGACCCATAGCACTTCTGGGATGGGAGAAGGAAACTGGGGAAAGTGAAGGAAAAGGTGACATTGTCAAAAAGAGAGAGAGAGAGAGAGAAATGTACTCATTTCCTGACTTATAAAATGGTAATCCCTCTGTACAACACCTTAATAATAATAAAATTATAGTTTAAAAAGGAATATTTCAATATATAACCTACAAAGTTAAGAAGAGTGAGGGAAGAAATGAGTGGAAAAGGAATGGGTAAGACTATTGAAAAGGATGTTGATGAACAGTCACTGTATTTATAATCTGCTTAAAGATAATTTAAAATGTTGCAATATGTAAAAAAAAATACATTTCTATCTACTGATACCCCCCTAATGGGAAAATTTGATCAAGCAAAGTAAGTTTGATAAAAACACATACCCATGACTTCATCCTGATGGGAATAAGTCAACAAATAAATGTGGAAATGGACAGCTGTTTCAGCCAGTAAAATTCCAATTAAAGAATGCAGAAGAAACAATAGAAATAGAAAATCCCCATAGGGCAGCAATAAAGTAATAATTGTTGTAGATAAAAATTACCAATGATTGCTGAAATTAGTAGGTGAAAGTAGATGAGAAACAGAATATGTTTATGGTCTCAGAGAATTTCCCCACATGATACTTATTAATTACAAAGGGAAAACAAAATCTTACACTGGAGAAACCTGGCAGACGCTCCTTTAATCAAATGATCAAAGTTAACATTTCTAGTAATAAGACATATTGACATCAAATACTTACTGATATGAGGCAATGCAAAGGGTATGTTATTCTGTGAAAGTGTTGCCAAAAATTCATAACCTCAGTGCAATCATGAGAAAACGGCAAACACAAATTAAGAAACATCCTACAAAATAAAAACCCGGTACTTCTCACAAGTGTCAAGGTTGAGACAAATAAATACTGAGACACTGTGCTTGATTAAAGGAAATTAAAAAGACATGAAAAGTTAATGCAATGTGAGATCCTGGAATGGATCCTAGACTGAGAAAGGGAAATTAAGGGGATAGTTGATGAAACTCAATTTTTTTTCTACGTATACTCTAGGAGAGTCTGATACACTGTATAAGCAAAGATTTTTTTTAATGATGAGATGTCTTGTGAAATTATTGTCAGGACATTTCATCATTCTGAAAATATCACCACATGTATAACAAACATAAATGGCATAAGTAAATTTTGGCATCTATGATCAACTCAGTTTTTAGCCCTTTTCTCTTTCCTGAAGTTAAGAGTGAGAGATAGGACTGAAAGTTCTAATCATATGGTTGGTTCATCCAGACAATGAACCACCAGACTCCTACATCACAAAATCTAGACATCAGTCCTTTACTTAGTCTGTTTTCTGTTTCTATAGCAGAACACTCAAGACTGGAAGATTTATAAAAAAAAAAAAAAAAGGCTGTTTTGTCTCACAAAAATAAAGAACGTGAAAGTGGCCCAAGATGAGTGTTTTAATTAATTTCTAAAATAGTTTAATTGTAATGTTTAAAGGTTACTTTATTAGCCAAAATTCTTGTCATTAGAATCTGATTTCTTGGCACTTGTCTATAAATGTTCAAGTTTCAAGTTTCCTGGATCCTTGTGGGTGTTATAATTTAAAAGTCACCCCTCAGAGAGGTTTTGCATTTCATGTTCTAAAGTGTAAGTAGTCCAAATAAGTAGAAAGAAGTTTAGATAGTGTGCACTTGTAGGTTATTTTTCTACTTTAATATACACTTAAACTGTTTAAATAAAATTAAGATAAAGTAATTTAGTCAATTAACTCAAGAAAATTAATTTTCAGCATGATGAATATAGTTAATGATGATGTATTATATTATTTGGAAATGCTAAGGGCTCTTACCACAAAAGTGATAATTTATGAAGTAATTTAGTTGCTCATTAGCTAGACATAGCCATTCTACAATATATATATATATACTTCAAAAATATCATGTTGTACATGATAATATAAATAATTTTATATGGGAATTTAAAATCAGTCAAAAATTTGATAAAATATAATTTTTTTATTTCCTGGGTAATTTTTGCCTAGAGATTGTATATCTTGTATATCTCTATCTATATATGTCATATAAATCACATTCTTTGGTCAATACACTACACAGTAATAGAACATTTTATGCCTTCCCTCATGTATTTATTCAGTCATCTAGTACTCATTAAGCTCATCATGCTAAGCATGAACATCACCAAGACAATTGTCTTGGCACATCTTGCTTTGTCAAGTTTATCATTGTCTTCAAAGATTAAATCCAGGATTAAAGAGGAAAGTTGGGTGGTGAAGCAGTGAACCAAGCAAGCATAGACATGGACCGAAAAGAAATAGGAACTGAAAGATTCCCATGTTTTAGATACCAGTGCAGTACTTTCACTATGATATATTGCTTAGGACTGATAGTGTGCTCAATAAACTTATTTGGTCTATTCACACTTCAGCATATGAAGTGCAAAACCTCTCTGAGGGATGACTTCCTCAGTTCAATAAATAAATCAATTTCCCTTTATGTGGTAGTGAGGTTTAAACTCCAAGTCTTGAGTTTACAAGCCGTAAGCGAGCTGTACTTCTTGAGCCATACCTCTAGTCATTTAGCAAGTTTTAATGAAGTAAAAACATCCATATACATGTCATGGTTGACTACCTACATGCAGTATGTATTCTAAAAGTATTTTCTATCATCATGTATAGCTCATAAGACATTGTAAGTAGGTACCTTGAAAATAAAACTAGAGCTGAGAGAAAGATTATGAGCTATTAAGGGTAGGAGCTGGAATGGAGAGCTAGGCCTTGTGAGCTTCTAAACCATGTTCTTTCCACTGTATCATCCTACCTCCCAAGAACCTTCTTCGTGAAAATGTGGGATCATGAACTAATCAGATATTTGAATATTGTGAATTTAAAACTTACTTCATGCATGCATAGGGAAGTACTTAATTCATTAAAATCATATCTCTTTTCTCGATATTTTTCTTTTCAATATTTGCCTTTATCCAGTGTGAAGGAACTTTTTGAAGTGTAAATGCGGGAGTACCAACTTCATAGCTAAAATACAAGATTCTATATTTTATGATGTAAATATTTACAAAGTAGGTGCCAGATTACCAGGGCAACCAAGTAGCTCTTGTCCTACTTTAAGAACTTTGGGCTATACTGAAGACAGAGGAAGAAAATAGAACAAACTCTCAACGCTTAATCACAGCATAGCATGAATCATAAGTTTTCATCACCTTTGACTTGCTATAGTCTTCCCTTCTTCATGAGAACATAAGTAATAATGATATTGAGACACTTAACACCAGCCCCTAAAATGTTCAACTCTCTTCTTATTGGAGGCTGAGTTTCACCACATTAACTGTTAATCCCACACTGTCCACCTTTGAAAACTGGAGAATAACTTTTTATTTTTCCCAGAAGAAAAATAAGAAAAAGATAATCACATATTGCTTGAAAAATACAAACTTCCAGCAGTCAAGATCTTTCTCCAAGTAAAAGGAGATTTCTGGAAAAGAAATAGTCCACAAAATATTTTTTCCAGAAACTCTCACTTCATTGTCCTTATAAAAGAGTTCAAATTGCTGAATTACCTCTTTCTGTGGTATGTCTAATTCTGCCAGTAATGTTATATGCAAATGCTCAGTGCCCAAAACTTGGAATTCATTAAAAAGTAGTTGAAAGCAATGAAATGCTAGTCAGTTACTGAAAATAGTGATTATTTATTTTTTAAAATATTTTCATTCTGGCCTATCTGAACCCTATAATTTAAGGCATTTTAAAACATCTCAGAGAGAAATAATTTTGATGTGAATGTGCTCTGGTGCAGTTTCCTTCCATTTTTCTTAATGGACACATGGAATTTTGCAAAATAACATACTTTGTTAAAGCATCAAACATGTAGTAAGGATATTGTTCTATTTATTTTTTTGTTATTTTTAATTAGAAAAAAATTTTCAGTAGTTTTGAGGGATAATGCAATGATTGTTATTGTTAAAGTTTGTATTTCATCTTGAGTTTTCTATCTTGTGTGCACTCATAAATTCTAGGATGTTTGGATGGGTTTATTATGGAATATTCCTTAATCCTTGCAGGAGGCCTAATGCCTCCTAACACACCCGTGACCAGGTGTTCCTATTGAGGTTCCTATTGGCAGAGACTCTAAGACTTCTGTCTGACCAGAATCCAGTTTCCTACCACAATAGTCACTGGATAAGAGAGAACTTGACCAAAAAGAAAGTTAGGTTCAAATGTGGGTTGTCAAATGAAACACAAGGAGAAAGAAAAATTAAAATGCCTGAAATGGAAGAAAATTACTGCTTTCAGGAACTAGAGTGGTTAGGGCAGCTGGTGTGGGCTGATAAGAGTATCTATGTGAGAGGCAATAAGAAAAGTAAAGAAAAAGAAAGAAGAAGAAAGAAAAAAGAAAATGAAGAAGATGGAGGTGGAAAAGAAGAGAAAGATGAAGAAGAAGGAGGAGGAACAGGAAGAGGAGGAACAGGAGGAGCAGGAGGAGGAAGAAGAAGAAAAAGAAGAGAATCAGTGGCATTAGGCCTTCTTTAAAGTTCCCAGACATTATTTCTTATGCTTTCCCTGGGAGATTTTTGTGTAGAGAAACCATGAATGAGAGAAGAGCCTTATTTATTGGTTTAGCCTGGTAAATTTTATTATGATCAGCAGGCATGGGATATGCCTGTCTTAGGTCAGTGAGATGAAGAAAAAGGAGGAATTATCTTAAAAAGAGTCAAGAGGAGGTTCTGTTTAATCCACAGTCTAGGTTCCCATTGAGTTTCTGACAACTTATACAAGGCCTTAAAGTATGTGCCATGACAGCAAGTATATTACTGAACTTATGACATCGTATATGAAATACATAGTCACTGTGAAATTCCATGTTGAGGCTAGCTAGATTTTTACCTAAAGTTTCTAGATATTTTGTACACATATCAGCATGAACTTTCTTAGGTAACAATATTTTAAAGCAGTCTTGACTCAGACTTCTTTTGTTTCCATACATTTTCTTTTGACTCTCCAGATGGAATAGTGCCTCATTAAAAAAGTACTGGGAAGAAATGATGAAAAATTTGTGAACATGCCCATTCCATGATACTGTTCCACACAGTTTCATTTCAAGTGTGATTCTGTCCTACTTTGGATAGAATCTATTAAGCTGAAAAAGATAATCCATTGCTACAGATGTTGTTTTTCTACAGTGCACTGTAGAAAATAGTATGTTAAGCTCAGTAAGATAATTCACTACTACAGGTGTTTATCTTCTACAGTAAACTGTTAATAACATCATTCATTCTTCCTCTCCCCTTTTCTCCCAAAGAGCCAAGAAATATTACAGAAGTATTCAGTGTTCCATCACTGCCTCTGATGGTACACATGGTATTTGTCATGGTGCATTTTTTCTTTCCCCTTCAACTTCACTTTTTTTCCTAGGAAGCACTTTGAAATACCAGTGGTAGAAAGCACTTCCATGGCCACTTTCAGATTATATGGTGTTCGTTGGGATATTAATTAGCAAAGTCATAGTATACTCAGGAAGATGGGGAAGGGGCAGAGATTAAAACCCACTCAGAACAAGACTCAAGGCAGCAATTTTCAACAGGAAGGAAAGAAAATTGTGTCTAATTAGAACTTCAGGGGTGATTTCAAAAGGTCTGGTGTTTACCTGTGAAGGAAGTGAGCCAGGTAGACGGTTACACCTCTAGTCAGGAGAACAAGGTCTATTTATATTCATGCACTCATTCAGCTATAATTTCTAAGTACCCATTAAGGAAAATAAAATTTCTACCTTTCAAAATGTTGTGTTAAGTATATTTTAAGGTACCATGAGCCATGATTTTTACTGGAACTTTACATCATTAAACAACAAATGATCTGTTAATCCAAAATTAAATCTAACTCCATTTGGAGTTAAAAGAAGAAACTTTGAAATTTCTGCTCTAAAGATTCCTTGCCTAACTCTGACAAAACTAAGGAAGTTAGCACATTAGTCATGTTTTAATAGGGGCATACACTTAAAATACTCTCTAAACACAATTTTTTCTATATAAACTTGAAAAAATAAGTCAGATTATAGAAAAACTTAAGTTTAAGTAATGGCAACTTTAATTTAAAACTTGTAAATATGACCATTTCCGTTGGTTCACAAAAAGAATAAAATGTCACGAAGAAAGTGAGAGAAAATGACCCTGAAATAAGTGATTCATTTTATCCTGAAATGGTAAGTCAGTCAAAGGAATAAAAACACTTAACTTTTCTGTGTAATTGACACATGTGGCATCTCCCATACATACATGTATTTAAAGAATATAGCAACTTTCTTTGAAATCTAATGGAGAATGCTAATAACCAACAAAGTCTTAGTTTTTCCTATAGTATAATTTATAAATATAGATATAAATTATTCCATGCAATTTTCCTGTGATAAAGTAAAGGGCAGCAAATAATGAGCACCTTAAGATGTTTTGCAATGTAGCTGCTTGTTTCTTTATATCAAGGAGATAAATAGAGAGTTCTTCATGTTATTATTAATATCATTTATGCTGTGGCCAACCATTATATAGGTTTTGCTATTTTGTCTTGCTATTGACTTTAACCTGATGTTATAACATTCTCTGGAAAACTTTGAGGTGATTTACCATATTGTGCTTTTTACATGAGGTAGCTATGTAAAGTGGACTACTATTATCCATTAGTCACTGCCAAGTTCACTCTGATCAACAAAGACAGTTTTCCCAGAATGGAACAAGGACGAAGAGATATGAATTCTGTGGATCAGTAAGAGGCATTTGGGCCTTGTCACAAGGATGGGTGCCAAGAATGGGAACTCAGAGAAGAATTAGAAGGGAAGCTAGATTAGGTAGGTAAGAAAGTATTCTAAGCCAATGAGAATACGTCTTAGAGTTGTCCTTCTTTCTCCATGTCTGATCATAGAAGTAAAAGACATTTCAGGATGTAACTTGGTTCTCAGGACTCTGTTTCAATCTTCCTTTGCTTAGAAAAGCATCGTGATGTAAAAGTATGGTCAGGAATATAATTTTCAGAGTTCACTTGCAAGTCATACTGCCAGATTTGTATTTGGGTCTGAAAATGTAGATCCCAGATTCAGTGACTTCTGTGGCTCCCCATGTCCTTGTGGTTTTGCCAAAGTTGCCTCACAGGAAGCTTGCACATGTGACCTCTCAGTCCTCACAGAAAAGTTCAGGGATGGGAGGGGCTTCAGGGAGAAGCCAGAAGATTCCGTCAATGGTCATTTTAGGGTTTCACAAAACCACCTCTTGCATCCACAGTTAGGCACCACTTAAATTGCGATTGCTTTGGCAAATGCTTGGAATTAATGAGAATAAAGTAAGTGGACATTTCATTTTCCTGCATTCTGAATGTCTTTAAATAGAAACCTCAACTGACAATTCCAGACTATAATTACCCTTTCTCTTAACTATTTTTAAAGCTTATATTGATCGGTCATTGAATATATAAAGTAGTGTTTCACTAAAATCAAAGTATCTAGGAAAGATTAGAAGTATTTACTGGAAATCTAATTTGTCTAAAAGCAAAGCATGTGGCCAGTTTCTGACCTCCTTAGCTTGAGATTTCTAGTCCCAAAAGGTAGAGAAAATATAACCATCCTAAGTCAATGTTTAGATCCTCTTGTCTATTGCCTGGGGGTAATATTGCTATGTAATCTTTTGTAACTTGGTGACAGGAATGCTAAGCATACTTAAATGGAATGCCCTAGATACTATGAACAAAAGAATAAAAGAATCACAACAAATACATACACCAAATTAAAAGACTGATTCCATGGGCTTAAATAATCCAAAAGAAACATGATAGACAATAATAGAATAGTATAAACAATTAAATACTTTTCTTTCACATTTGATATCAAGGAAGAAAAGTAGAGGCATGCACAGCAAAAAAAAAAAAAATACATCTGGTAAGTTTAGGCTAGAAAAAGTGTGTGGCAAAGGTTTTCTAACCAGGAGACTTCAGAAGTGCATAAACCTTTAAGAGTATCCTGGCCTGAAGTGGTGGCTCAAACCTTCAATCTTAGCTACTTGGGAGGCCAAGATTGGAGGATTACCTTGTGAGACCAGCCAGGGATAAAAGAAGTTGGCAAGACTCTCATTGACAAGTTAGAGGTATCACAGTGAGAGGTATCTATTAGCCTAGCTACCAGGCAAACACAATTAACTGGCCACAGTAGTATATGCTTGTCATCACTTCCCCATCAACAAGGGAAAGGAAAAAGGAGGCATATCATAGCCCAATGGCCTAGGTATAAAGTGAGCCACTACCCTGCAACTTACCAGGGCACAAAATGGGTGGGGTGGGGGGAGGAGGGGGGTGATGCAAGGCTTAAGTGGTAGAATGCCTGTCTAAGAAATGTGAGGCTCTGAATTCAACACGTAGCACCACAATAAACAAACAAATAATTAAATATAAAAATGAAATACCAATGCCATCTATACTCACTCAAATCTGCAATCTTAGTTACTTGGGAGGTGAGATAGGAGATGAAGGTTCAAGGCCAGCCAGAGGAATGAAATTTCATGAGACTCCATCTCAGTGAGCTGTTCTCAATGGTGTGCTTCTGTCATTCTAGTGACAAAAGGAAGCAAAAATAGGAAGGTTGAAGTCCAGATCAATTCAGGCATAAAGTGAACCCCTATCTTGAACATAGCCAGTGAGAAAAAAAGAGGGGGGGAGGAGGAAGGAAGAGGGATAGAGAGCACAAAGTTTGAGAATGTGCCAAAGCCTTGGAAACTTAGACAAAGATTGTACACAAATGCTTCACACCAACAAAATTATCTTCAGAGCTGTAACAAGCTGTCTTAGATAAAACGTTTATTTTATATCATAGGGCTGCAGCACAACAGTCATATAGTCATAGAACTATAGCACAACTGTTTTCATTATGGATATGCAAATTGACCCAGAGGATATAGAAGCAATCAGTGGCACAGAGCTGAGAGGAGCTGAGCCTAGCTAGCCCAGCTCTTCCAGAGACATGAAGAACATCTCACAGATGACTTGAAACATGGAAGATTACTCGTAGTGCTGAAAATCCTCTAAATGATGGGTTAAAGGAGCTGTGGCTTGAGCTGCGTGGTAGTGAATCCTTTACTGTTTTTCATCTGATTTATCTTATCCTTATCTCATTGGCAGCTTAAGATCTTTGAATGAATCCTTTAACTCTACTGGCGTATGAGTGAGATTGCTGTATCTGAAAGCATAGACTAGATGTCTTGAAGAACAGAAATTTGGTTTCTCACAGTTCCAGAGGTCAGGTTAGTGCCACTTCCCTTCCCTCTTCCTGGCCTCCTTCTTGCTATTTCCTCACATGGAAGAGAGAGAAGAAAAAAGGAAGCTCATTGGTCTCCCTTTGTGAAAGGGAAATGATGCCACTGGAGACCCTCAGTTGAAATCTCAGTACCTTCCAGAGGTCCCATTTTAAGACATCAACATAAAGAACTGGCCATGGTGCAATCACCTGTAATCCCAGAACTCTGAAGGCTGATGCAGGAATGTTGTGAGTTTTAGGCTGGCCTGGGCTGTATAATGAAACCCTGTCTTGAAACCAAAGAAAAGATAGGAATTTAGGGAAATGTTGGTGGGGGGGGGGGGGAGTGAAAGACACAATTCGACCTATATCAAGTTGTTTTAATATTTTTTTTTTGCTATACAACCTCAGGAACATTATACTAGTTTCTGGATACCTATAGGGCACAGAAAGATTACAAACCTCATTCAGAAGAGAGAAGTCAGGATTGAGAAAATTTGAAATCACATCACCTGTGCAAAGTTTAAAGTGGATATTTCCCACTCAAGCACTTGTAGTGTCCAGACCACTAATATTAATAACAAAGTAAGAATAGAAAAATGTTTCCTTGTTTCTTGAAGAATGATTGGGATAGGATGGATGATATCAGGAACTGGTAGTCTGTATGAGATATCCAGTGAACACTGAGGGGTGGGGACCTTCTCTCTAGCAAGTACTGACTGTAGGCATGCTTACACAGAATTACCAGTACTTTATATAATTTTTTCAATGAAAATTAAAACATGAGTATTTATAAAGACTTTCCATCTTTTATGTCTTGGCTAAATTAGTAACACAAACAACAGCAACCACAAACAACAAAACAACAAAAGTGTTGTTTGGAATGATCAAACTGTGCCCAAGTTGAAGCAAGCCTGTATCTCGTAAACCTGCTGCCTCTGATACAAACGACTCAGTGGTATTTATTCTGAATGGAAAATTGAATGGCAACCTTTGTGATTCTGGTTTTTTTTTTTAATGCTATTTGGTGGAAAAAGGGATCAGTTATTCTTTGTGTTCACTATTAGTCATGTTAACTAGATCCTCATGTCTGCTTCCCCTACCATACCTGTCACCACGCATCTATTCTAGAGCAAATTTCTTGTCCAGCCTTCTGCTATCAGATTCAACATAAGTAAATAATAGGACCCTTGAGCCAAGGCAGATGTAAAAAGTGTGGACCAAAAAGCATTGTAGTATTTGTATTTCTGCTCAGTGGGAGATCCATTACAGATTAGATGTTAGGCAGGAAATGACTCCTCTCATTAAATGGTGTTTAAGTGCTCTTTCTTTCTTTCACTTTGTCTGGGCCTAAAACCTCTGATCCCATTGTGTGTGGGGGGGGGGCGGGGAATACATGATACAGGAAGGAAGAAAACATGGAATATTGAACTTAGAAATATGGACAATTGTGCAATCACATGAATGTTTTAATTTGCATGTGTGATGGGTTAACAGATTTTTTTATGATGGAAGCTAGAGTTGTGAATAAATTATTTTTTTCATTCCTACATTCATCAAATCTTTATTGAGCTGATACTATGTGCCAGACCCTATGGACACATTAGAGCTAAGAGTTAGTTAAGACATTCACAGTTCCCACCTTTATCTTTAATTCTTACTGGGATGTTGAAGAAGAACAGCCTACAAACAGGAAAACAAATATATAATGTGAAAAACCAAGTAGTATAAGGGGTAGAACACAAAGTATGCTTTATTCATAAAGGATATTTGACAAGAGAACTAGCTGAAAGAAAAAAGTCAACAAGCAAATCCAGAAAAATATGCTGAAGGAAAAGAACAATACATGCAAAAGCGTTTGCTGTAATGGGGTCCCTCCAGGGAGGAGATTCCCCATTCCTCCAAGAGTCCACCACTCAGAGTCTCCAGCAAACAGATGATAAAAGGAGAGGTTTATTGGGGAAGTAAAAAGCAAACCAACTGGCCAGGATCATAGCCCAGATTTGAGAGCTGGGACCCCTTGCGCAAGCCAGAGGTCTCCAGGCTGGGCTATAAAGGCAAACACCACATGGTCAAGCCTGCCACACACAGGTGTCCAATGAGGTTACAACACTTACAGAGCATGCCAGGTCACATGCAGGTGGCCAATGACGTTACAATCTGCCTCCAAGCAACTGTTTGAACCAACATTTCATTTTAGTTAAAATTGGCACACAGACTAGGCGGGGCTCACATGATGCAGGCGGATATGCCTACTCATTGGAGGGCACACGTTTAACCTTGAACATTCCACAACTCAGGTGGTCAAGCAGTTTACATAATCTTATCACAGCAAAGGGGAACTTACCTGGATTTGGAGCAGACAGGGCACACTCCCAACCCTGAGGCTCAGGGGCAGGGGAGATCTTAGTGAAGATAGAGTCAGCTTCTGCTCTCTTTAATCTGAGATGAAGACAATCTGACACCCCTCAACAGCCAATGATGGCCCTGGTCAGATCTGACCTCCATAGTGAAAGAAGCACTGGCTCAATCAGAAAAGAATTGTAATGAGGACAGTGTTATCAGAGAATGTATAAGCAAAACCCTGAAGTCTGTGATAAGGACCTTGAGGAAGAAACCTTAGCATAGTTATGTACTGATTTTCTCATCCTTGTGACAAAATATATAACATAAACAACTTAAAGGGAATTACTCATTTTGTCTCATGGTTATAATCCACAGTCCTGGCTCTGTTAATTTCAGGCCCAAAGGGAAGCAGAATATAAGGGAGGCAAAAGTGTGTAGTAGTCTACTCACTTCATGATTATCAGGAGGCAAAGTAAGAAGGGACCAGAGACAAGCTATAACTTTCAAAGGCCTGACCCTAGTAAACTACTTCAACCAGCAAGGCCTAACTATCTACACTTTGCAGAACCTTTCAAAAGAACTCTACCAACTGGGAAACTAAAACATTCAAAACATAACAAAATAAATAAGAGGATACAAGTTCTATAGAGTCATTATAAAAATGTCAGAATTAAAATGAGTTATTAATCCTTGTATTTACAGATTATTAACTTTCTTATATGACATAATTATAAATTAATATTATGTGTATATAATAAAATATATAAATTTGTACCATAGAGTATGAGCATTCTAAATATTGGAAAGTTCTTTCTTTTTCTCACAAAATTCAGAGCAAAGACAACCTTTGTATACTTGTAGCTCGAGATATTAAACTACCATAGCCATTACTCCATTGTCTGCCTTCCTATGTCATGGGAGCATAAATTGATATAAATATTATGGCAAGCTCTTGGGCTTTAGTATATTAAGAGCTTTGAAAAAAATCCATCCCATTAGACACAATAATTCCACTTCTAGGAATCCTAAGGAAATAAACAGATGCAGACAAAGATTTATGTGCCTGGATATCCACAATAGCTCTATTTATAATATTATGAAAAGTTAGAAACAATCTAAGTGTCCAACACCAGAAATTACCATTTATCTGTGAGATGGAGTACTTTGCAACCATGATGATGTCAAAGACTTTTACAAAGAAGAATTTCTAATGAGACAAAATAAAGTGGGAAAGAAAATGAACATTATATACACTAAATATACATAGGATATGTAAATATATATAAATATAGAAAAAAGGTTAAACAAATAAGTATCAAATAGCTGAGGGGTGAAGAGACGAACACTTCCTATTTTATTTATTTTTTATCTTCTGTACTTTGAACATATTATTTCTACATATAGGGAAAACTCAGAATGGAGTAGACTTAAAACTTTTTAAAATATCAAGATAGTGCTATGCTTGGACAGTTTCTTTTCATAGAGAACTTTTGGTTACTTCTTTTATATCTCTGAGACTTCCACAAAAGATACTATCCAGATACTTTTGACTAGATGATTATAATTAACTCTGTCAGATCCGTTACCATTTTCCCATCTAAATTTCCACCTATGGCTTTCAAAATGTCTATGAGTTCACTAACAAAGAGCTAATTTTCTGTTTAACCATCTACAAACTTGTACACTGCTCAGATACATTTGCCTACCTACATCTGTCAATTTTTATGTCCAATCAATACGGGGAATAACACAGGATAACTAACTTTAGGCTATGAGAGCACAAGCCCCCCAACTATAAACTTAGATTTTAAAATACTTAAATCTAAACTAGAGTCCTCCTGCTTTGTGACCCATTATGTTTTTCTAGGAGACATTCTTTGACATAATAATATGGTATCATAAATTCGGCAAATTCTTGTACAGTACATCGTCTTCTAAAGTTCATGAGGCATGTTAAAATATGAAAATCTCTATGATATTTTATAATACAGGAAGATGACTGGATTTATTCACTATTATGCTATGATCTGAATATATGTGCTCCCAATTCATGTTTAAATTTAATTGTCAAGGGAATAGAAATAGCATGTAGGGCCTTTGGGAGGTGATTTCATCATGAGGCAATACCTTCATGAATGAGATCAATACGTTATAAAAGATTCTTGTGGGGAGCAATTTCATCTTTGCAGGATGCAAAAACTTATAGAAGATGCCATCTCTACAGACAGCTTTGCACCAGACACTGAATCTGCTGCCTTGGAGTTGTCAGTGTAGGGAACTGTGATCTGTAAATTTCTATTGCTTATAAACTAATCAACTTAAGGTACTTTGTTAAGCAGCACACATGGATGAAGACAGTCAATCTTATACCAACATGATAAAAGAAAGCTTTTTGTTTATTTTTCTCCATGTATTTTCTTTGAACATTGTTCAGAACTAGAGTTCCATGGAACTCTCTTTATGAAGCACAGGATTCCATAGATTTCAGGATGAGAAATGCATCGTGGACTGTGTTAGTAAATGGAGTGTTCAGAAAGAAAGTTGTTGGAATATTGAGACAAAATCTTTCAAATTGTCACAGAGTCCAACCATGACTTAAATCTTGTTTCCCTTACCCTTCTATTAGAATCCAGTTCTCATTAGGATTCAATCATACCTACCTATGCACGCAAGTCTGGCATGTGGACTGAGATTGAATCCATTTATTCTAGCGCACTGTGGTGAAAGAAGGAAGGAAACTCTGTGGTGAGTACCGCCTCACTTTCTCAATGCACTCAAGTGAAGGATGGAATTATACAGTCTTTCAACATTTGTTGATAGAATATGTGAATTTAAAAATAAGATGTATTGTATTGATGAACTACTCTGTTAAATGGCAACCATTTTGTACAGGTACTTAACGATAATAAAAAATAAAGAAAAAAAAGCACAAAGAGAAAGATAAAAAATAAAATCTTGAATGCTTAAAAAAATATCCTACTCAACTTCCGATTGAGCAAGAAATATTCACACATCATTTTAGTTTGGGAATGATTTTGTCATGGAAGAACATCTTATAAAATGGTCTTTTCTGTCAACCCTTGTGTCCTTAAAAACCTGAGCATGGTAAGCCCCATTTTCAGTTGAAGAGTTGAAGAAGTATAATGATGTGCACAGGGTCACACACCTATGCAAATTCTACATCAGATTTCTTGGAATTTTGCTCCTGGAAAGGAAGGAATGGAGGTGATGCTCTCAGATGACAGGATTTAGACCACTCATCTCTAGAGATAATTTCATTTGCAGTCACCTTGGGAGCCCTGAGTCACCATTCCAAAGATGTGGAATTCAAATCTAGGTTTCCAATATCCCCTTTAGTCCTGTCATTAGACTCAGTATTTAAACATTATGTTTAGTTTGTTAAATAACACTTTGTTTTCTATCAAAAAAATGAAAATAAAAAATACCTAATATTCCTGGGCACTATTGGCTCACAAGTATAATCCTAGCTTCTCAGATTCTTAAGATCACTGTTAGAAGCCAGCCTGGAAAGAAAAGCCTGTGAGACTATGAGACCCACCAGAAAACTGGAACTATAAGAAATAGGAATGTAACTGTAACCTCTCTGTACATCACCTTGACAGTAAAATTAAATTTAAAAAAAGAAATCAGAAGAGCTATTGTCTTCTAGTTCATTCTGTCTTTAAACTGTTCAAATTTTCTTACAGAATTTAGAATTGTGGGTAGGAAAGATGTGGTAGAACATGCAAAGCAAAATGTCAGTAACAGAACAATAAAAATAATAGTTACAGCTACCATTATTCAATGCTTCTTGGCAGACACTCTGATGATTCTTCTTTACTATTTTCTGTAGTTCTATCTTGCAATGTTGATTTTACCATATAAGTGACAGAAAAATGGAACTTAAGGAAAGGGATATTATGTATCTGGTCTTACTCAGGTCACGCAGCTAGTAATGTGGCAATGTCCACACTGAAGTGCACTCTATTACTGTCCCAGCAATTCAGGTTGGCATCCTTTTCTTAGAAAATGTAAGATGTCAGGGTGTTTCATGTCAATAAAGCTGGGTGGTTCTGGGGTTTTTTTTGGGCGGGGGGTGGGGGGAAAATCCTGGGGCTTGAACTCTTGGCCTGGAACTGTCCCTGAGGAGCCTTTGTGCTCAAGGTTAGTGCTCTACCACTTTAGTGATAGCTTTTGGTGATTAATTGGGGATAAGAGTCGCATGGACATTTCTGCCAGAACTGGCAGAAATGAACCACAATCCTCAAATCTCATCCTCCTAAGTAACTAGAATTATAGGCTTAGCTACCTGTGTCCAAAGAAAGCTAGCTAATTCCTTGAGGAATGGTTTCACTAAATCAGATTTGGTTGAGCTAGTTCTTGTGTGATGATTTCTCCTTTCTGGCAACAGATTGATTTTTTTTAATCCCAGCCACCTGGCCATCATTTAAAATGCACTTTGAAGACACTAGATAGTAAAACAGTGTGAGATGGCTTTGTGAAATCCATGGTCTACACATACAGAAATTGTACTATCACTGCCATCCTGTCGCATGGCAACAGAGCTATCCAAATTTTTTGAGTCACCAAGGATTCCAGAGGGCCAACACGGAGTACTTCTGCTTTGTTTTTTTCTTGATGGGACATGGGTAAACCAGCTTGTTTCTTGTACATACACATCTAGCTTTAGAAAGTGTTGGTTACCACATTTGACTAAAATGTGGCTGGAGGCCTATTAATGCTATCTTCTCCACTGAGGGAAGTGGGAGGATTCTTTAAAATTCTTACCAGAAAATACATAAAAAGAGGACTTTTCTCTTTAGCTCCAGGAAAATGAAGTTAAATGTAGGACTACGTTAGTACTATTTTTTTTTTTTTTAGCAAAAGATGACAGAATTTAAGAGCTCATGCCTATGACAAATTGGAAATAGAATGAGGCAAATTGGAATCATTTTTTAATTAATGGAGATAAAATTATACTCATAATTGCTTAAAAACTATATTCATTATTATATTATATTCAAAGCATATTCATTCAAAATTATATTCAAAATTATATTCAAAGCATATAATAGAAGCTAATTTGATATCCTATGAGAATGCCAATGCCATGGATTATACAGCAAGTAACATTTTTCTCCCGTCAAAAACCTTTAAATTTATTTTTCATTTTAGAATATGCAGAAATACAAAGAATCCTGTGTAGTTTGACATTATAAACGTTCTACGGGCTTTAATTTGAAAAAGCCTCAATTTTAAATCCTCACTGAAGAAGTACTTAATCTGAATTATTGTCCATCTTAAAGAAAACAAATAATTTGAGACCAGGGCCAGACCTTTTCCTTCTGGAAACATGGATCTACACTCAGCCCTTGGTACTGCAGAATCTCTAGTGTTATCACAGTTGTTATCAGCTGGAGGTTCAATGAGATATGGATTTTAATATTTTGCAAACATTCACATCACATGAAGGTATCTGCTTTTTTTTTTTTTTTTTTTTTTTTTTTTTTTTTTTTTGCCAGTCCTGGGCCTTGGATTCAGGGCCTGAGCACTGTCCCTGGCTTCTTCCCGCTCAAGGCTAGCACTCTGCCACCTGAGCCACAGCGCCCCTTCTGGCCGTTTTCCATATATGTGGTGCTGGGGAATCGAACCGAAAGCTTCATGTGTTGGAGGCAAGCGCTCTTGCCACTAGGCCATATTCCCAGCCCTCTGCTTTTTAATTAAAAGGGAAAAAGTGAACGTTGGACATGACGGCAATGGACATGAAAATCTGTAGTTGTGGCATGTCCCAGGCTAAAGTAAGAAAGGAAAACAGGAGACACAAACAGTCCCAAAACACAATTAATCAGACGACAAAGGTTCTGCTAAGTGTGGTAGAACCAAATGCTTTTCTTGGCTAAAGCTAAATAAACTTTTGTCAGAAGTGATGCTTTGCTACTATGGCTTCGCCACCTTAAATTGTTTTTTTTCTTTCTACTTCGAAGGCTTCAGTCATGGGAAGAGTCTGCTTCAGACGGCACAAAAGCTCTGCACAGCTGCTGAAAGCCACATCCAAACTCCAGCCATTGAGTCTATATTGCATTCACTCTCAAAATCACACTTGAAAATAGGACTGTGCCCTCCCCCCCCCCTTTTTTTTAGTATCCTGGCTTTTGCCACTTTAAACCATATCTTTCATATTATTTAAATGTGGATGTATTATTCTTCCATCCCCTTTAGGGGTAAGGTGCAGGGAGAAGAATTTACTGTTATTTTTAACTATCTTGTTAACCTTGGGGGACATCCCAGGAGCTGAAACTCATTGGAGCAATAATAGCTCAGCATTTCACTCCTGCAGACAACTCTGCCTAGAGTCAGTTTGCAAAAGAAAAAAGCAGGAAGGAAAGAAGGAAGGGAGGGAGGGAGGGAAAGAGGGAGGGAGGGAAAGGAAAGGAAGGAAGGAAGGAAGGAAAAGCTCTTTTTAAAAGTACAGTTTCTGGGCTGGGGATATAGCCTAGTGGCAAGAGTGCCTGCCTCGGATACACGAGGCCCTAGGTTCGATTCCCCAGCACCACATATACAGAAAACGGCCAGAAGCGGCGCTGTGGCTTCAAGTGGCAGAGTGCTAGCCTTGAGCGGGAAGAAGCCAGGGACAATGCTCAGGCCCTGAGTCCAAGGCCCAGGACTGGCCAAAAAATAAAAAAAATAAAAGTACAGTTTCTGCCTGGTCCTTTTCTTCATGTATCTGTGAAATTTTTCCTAGTAACAATTTTTTGCTGAGGGGTTAAGGGACCATTGTAAACTGCAAGCATTGAAAGGAGGAGGGGGGGGGAGGGCTGCTTGATGCACTAATTAAAACAAAGCCTGCTGTAGAAGCTGCACCCCTGCTGGTGCAAAAGGGGGCACTGGTGGGCACAAAGACCTCCAGGGGTACACAGCTCTCAAGTCCGCAGAGACTTATATTTTAAAATGCAATTAAAAGTAATGCCCCTTTGTTGATTATACTCTCCTCGCGCCAGACTTGAAGATGGTGAAGCTGCCAAACATTTGCTTTGAAATGTGGTATATGCTACCAAGGTCATTCTCATCCAGGGCAGGGCAGGAGATGATTGGGGAGCCTCCAGGCTTCCCCAAGTACTAGTAGTAAGTGTCTCTTGATAATGTAAAGGAATACTGGTTTGGAGATACAGCAGGTCAAAATTAATTTGGTGTCACTTTCGGGTTTAGGTAGAGATAGAATTGTTCGGCCCTCTGAATAGTGCAAAAGTTTCAAAGGAAAAAAAATCACCAAAGTGAACTTCACACTACAGTATGTGCAAGCAAGAGAGTTTTCAGTCCAGATCTAGCACAGACAAAAAAGAGAAGGCGGTGGGGGAGAAGCCCTATGCAATGAAAGAGAAATGCACAAACATTTCTCTACTCTGTCTTCTAGATTTTAAAAGCATCTAAGGTTACATAGCTCATGTGAACTTTATTTAAAGCAAAGCCATCCATGAAGTATTCCCTTTACAGTTTTAGTGGCTCTCCTCTTTCCTCGCTGTTCATGACTATGATTATTTTATAAGCCCTTTTGTAGCTGGGTTTTTATAAGATTTAACCTTTTAAATGTAGCTTTGTTTCTGACAATACAGGAAGTACAATGTCAAAGGAAATGTCTGCTTGGGGTTTTGAGGGAGGAGGCCAGACGCACAGCTTGAAATAAGGAGTTAGCGGAAGACAGTAAACTTATTTGAGACTTTCTTGATTCTTTTTCCAGTGTGATTATCTATGAAGCTGAATGCTGAGCTTTGATGCCCAATTTTTATTAGGTTATACAGAAATCAAACTAATATTTGGCAGGGCATTTTCTCTCTCTCTCTCTTTCTTTCTCCTTCCTTCCTTTTCTTTCTTTCTTTCTTTCTCTCTCTTTCTTTCTTGCTTTCTTTCTCTCTTTCCTTCCTTTCTTCCTTTCTTTCTTTCTTTCTCTCTTTCTTTCTTTCTTTCTCTCTTTCTTCCTTTCTTTCTTTCTTTCTTTCTTTCTTTCTTGTCTTTTTCATCTGTTTCCCTGATTTAAAATGCAGGCTTGAAAAACAAGGTGCAGCATCCGTTTTCATTTAAAAGAATACAAATTTAAAACCTCTCCCTCTGGGCCTGGGATTGAGCCAGGTGGAAGAACTGAATAGGTGTGGTCTCTGAGAAAGTAATGAAGAAAATACTCTTCTACCTGAAGAGACTGTATATATTTGAGGGCTTTCCCTCATTCTAATGAAGAAAGCTAGACTGAGCTATCACTTATTTAAGTGTTTTCCTTTAAATCCATTTGCTTTGAAATTTTGCTAATTCCTGGGGACACTGTATTTGACTTTTTTTCTGCACATCTCTGATTTCTGTTCTGTCCCATGGGGGTAAAATATTTGACATCTAGCCATTCCCAGGGGTGGCAGACCAATATACACAGACTCGTTTCACTGTACCAAGAGATGAAGTCAGGCTCCAGGGGATAAACAGCCGTCCATAAATAACCACACAGAAATAGCCTAAGGAACATGTCCTGCAAAGAAATCCTGGCTCAGTACGTTGTATTTTGTTTATTTTGCATAAAAGTTTTCTTTGTCTAGATTTTCACCAGCATAAAAGCACTTTCAGCAAAACTTGCAGTTAAAACAAAACACAACCTAGTAGAAAAATAGTCCCACCTGAGAAGGAGGAAATTCACTAGTACTTTTTGAAATGCCAGGAGTAACCAAACTTACCTGGCAATCGAATGCTTTTTCAGAGTGGTGAGAGAAGGAAAAGGACAGGAATGAATTTCAGCCCTGGTTTGAACACTCAAATGCTCAGACTGAAGTCCAGGCCATGTAAAAATGTTTTCAACATCTGACTGCTGGAGACAAAGGAGACAAAAGTAGGCACATAACTGACTTAACCTTTAGCAAGACAATACCAACCCATCCATCAGTGCTATGCGATACCTTAACTTTCTGTTGTTTGGATTATCTGGAGCAAATTTACAGTTTCCCAATATTCTTTTTGAACTTGAACTATGACATTTTAGTTACATGAATTCAAGAAAGGAGAGAGAGGAGAGAAATTGTTACATGGATCCATGCTAATATCAGAACGTCATTGAGGTCATTTTTGCTTTTAGCACCCTAAAGAATGGATTGATGTATATATTTGAATGATTTGTGCATATACTCTTAATAGACAAATTTGGAGAATTCATAAGAATATTATTATCTATCATAGGATGGCAGTGTTTCATGCCTGTAATCATAGCTATTTAGGAGGCTGAGATGTGAGGGTCACATTTCAGAGCCAGCCAAGGAAGACAAAAATCTGAGATTCTTCTCTCTGATTAACCAAAAAAAAGCTGGAATGGAGCTATGGCTTGAGTGGTAGAGATCAAGCCTTGAGCAAAATAGCTATGCAAGAGTGAAAGGCCATGGGTTCAAACCCTAGTACCAGCACATACACACTCGAATACATATATACACACATTAAATTATGTGCTAAATAGATCTGTTATAGTGATCAATTAATAGTTACAATTTTTATATTAAGAAGTATCTCCTAGCTTTCTAAGAGTCAAATACTTAAGTATTAAGAAACACAATCCACTTTTCTCATCGCACCTATCTCTGTATTTTTATCATTACCATACTACCTTAAATCCTTATAATTTTCAAGGTTCTATCTTGACAACAGACAGCCTCCTCCTAGCCAGAGTGCTCTTCCTTCTGAACAGCATTGCATCTCAATATCCACCCCTGGGTCAATTATTCAGTTCATGCTTTTACATTATTTTAGCTGGTTAAGAATTTGTGTTGGCACTCTACTTCCTACATGGAAAAGTTCAAGTTCTTTATCTGCCTTTTCTCTATTGTTGCAGTTTTATGTCCACTTGTCTAACAACTCTCCATGAGTTATCTTTTTTAATCTTTCCTATTCCATTTCCTTCTTTTACTCTGCTTTGGAATATACTTCAACTTGGTATCTCAAGGTCCCATTTCAGTACAACCTTCTTCCCCAGTGACTTCTACCCTTCTTAAATTCCTATGAAATAATATATTACTTATCTTGGATAATTTTTTAAAATTTTTATGCACCTCTCAACTCTAACTAAATTATAAATTCCTTGAGGACAAGAATCAAATCTTGCAAATCTTCTTTATTTTCTAAGCCGTGTTTGTTCTCAATTAGTATAAAGAAAGAATTCTTCCTTTCGGCATTGGCTGAACTATTTTTTTTTAAGACGGGGTTATCAAAAGAACATTCCTTTGCTAAGATAGTTTCAGTTTCCTACAGAGTAAGGTCATTTGCAGCATCAATAAGGAATAAAGGAGAAGAATATTTACACCAAAAAGAGCTGGACATAAAGAACAAGACTACAGGAATAAGAGAAAGATCTTTGTCATTGACCTGGACCCATGGAAAAATACAACATTCATGGCAGTGAGAGCATATGACATAAGCCTTTATCCATTTAGCCTCTTCAACAGGAGCCAAAAAATCAAGAGTTTGTTTCGTTGCTACAGATTTTTAAAATAAAAGTAGCATTTCTTTAGGTTCCTATTTAAAGTTTTATAATATTAAAATCTAACAAATTGGTGTAACTATTATTAGTTAAGATCAGAGATCGAAAATGGATTAAACTACAGCTGTGTCTTATAGTAAAGGTATGTGCACAGATGATTTTCTTGTCTATAAGATGTTCATACCTCCTATCTTTGACAAGGTATGAAAGAAGTTTTTATTTTCCCAATCAAGTGACTAGTCACTTTTTATTTAAAGTCAGTACTTTTGTAGGATAAATCAGTAGAGAGGGGAGAAGTTAGTATCTCCTTATTCAGCTTTCTATCCATTCTGTTCTCTTTTTTTTCTGGATATAGAAGTCTTTGATAATATTTTAGACTCAAGTGAACAAGGCGCACCATTCATTTTTGGTCCTTTACCTTACATTGTATAAAAGACTAACAAAATAAAATGCAAGAACCAAAAAAGTATCCACCTCAAAATAAGAGAGAATCTTTGTGAGTTTAAATCAAGCAAATACTTAAATCAGCACAAACCCCCACAAACTATTAAAGAATACGTTACAGTTTGATGTGTCCCCCCAAAAGCTCATGGATTGATGAACTGGTCCCTGTCTGGAAATAGTTATGCTATTTTGGAAAGTTATGGAAACTTTAGGAGGTGGAACCTAGCTGGAGGAAGTAGGTTGTTGATTATGTGTCCTTGGGAGTGGTATTTTTTTCTCTCTCCACCGTGAGGTGAGTAGCCTCTGCCATATGTTTTCACTGTTTTTATTATTTTGCCTTTCCATGGGCAATGAAGTCAAAATCTTCAGACTAAAATCTCCAAAACTGTAAGCCAAAATAAATCTCTCCTCCCTTACTTTCTTTATGTCAAGTATCGTGTCACAGGGACAAAAATATGACTAACACAAAAAATATTGATTATTTTAGGCCTTATCAAAGTTACAAAAATTCTAAAATGGATGTGGTGGGTTTGCCTTAATGCTAGCACTCTGGTGGATAGGATTGATATCCCTACAAAACCAGATCTACAATTCTAAAAGAAGAATAGTGAGCTAGGAGAAAGAAGTAAAACGAAAAAGAATTAATAGGCAAAACTTAAATGGACAAATAGGTGAGTCTAATCTAAATAATAAGGCATCATATAAAATAATTTTTAATTTTGAGGTGTAACTCACGATACAAATAAACTGTTAACTGATTGTTACCTTAAAATACAAAGAAAACAGTGTGACAATTAAGTATTGTTTTATTTGGAAGGAGAAGAGAGACATTTTCAATTTTGTTTAGTCATTATACGTCTTAAGATTTCACTGAAAGTTCAGAATGAGCATGTCAACTTAAATTAAAAATAGAGGAATAAAAGAGAAATAAAGGTAAATCAATGCAAATGATGGTATTGGGTAGGGATTCCCCCTACTCCTCCACCCTGTCCTCTCTTTTCAAAGCTCCCCTGGGAAAGTGAGATTGCAACTGACTTCATTAGAAGGTAGCATTCTGCAATCTCTTTGATTAGTTTGTCGGGATACTAAATTCTTACCACTGAAATGTAAGCAGAATTTTGGGGATATGTTGGGCCAAACCATAACACATGATAAGTAATTTGCAAGAGTCTGCTACTCTTAATTAATTCGGAAAATACAATAATTCTAAAACATGAATCTACCTGAGGTATGTAATCAAGCTGGAATATAATTACTTTGTAATGTAAGCTCTAAATAAATAAAGCAAAATGAAAAAAAAATACATACAAAGTGGCTGATAAATCCACAATCCTAGTTCAAGAGCTTGACCCTTTTCCAATGACTGACAAAGCAGGAAAAAAGAATGAAAATAATTTGAGTAAATGAATGTGATTTATGTGCCTTTTAAAAACTTCAAGTTTGATGGCCTTCCAATTTTAAGCTGAGATTTTTTTTCTATATCCATTGAAGGTATGCAAGCATATCAGTTTGAATAATCATTTTTACTGGGGGGGGGGAAGAACTCTGTTTCTTAGGTTTACTTGCTAATTATAGTAGTCGAATCATGATGAAACACATGGGTGCTAAACTACTTAGTTTCTTCCTCCCATTCACACAGTAAATACATTTTAAAATTTGATATTTTAATTTGGCATGAATTATTAGTTCCACTGTTTTTGTTGAATCACATATATATGGAGTGTGCAGCTGTAAACACTTAACCCTCTTTGTATGTATCTCACAGAAAAACAGCACAAGCAAATGAGTGGCTAATGCTTTCTTTCGAGGCTGATGAATGCTGTTACCAGTGGAACATTGCTAGTACAGCTTTCTCTTACTCTGCAGGCCTTGATTTCACTTTCAGTGATTTGCAATAGGTGGAAGTCAGCCCAAACATTTGTATTTGCTAATACTTGTGAACATTTCTGTTTGTAATTTCTGCTTTCAAGTTTGGGTGTCTTCTGCCCTAAGTCTTGTCTTGTCTCTCTTTTAAAATATAACCTCTTTTCTATCCTTTAGTAAAATAATTTGCATCACTTGTATAGAATCAAACTGGACAGAATTTATTTAAAGAGGGAAAAAAAAGAAAAAAAAAGCACTGGCTAAGTGTTATTTAGACTAGAACCCAAGAGATGGAAACAGAAATAAGATTCAACTCAAACTTGCTAAACAATCTCAATCTTACAGAAACTCTAAGCAACTAAAATGCCCTCTGGAGAGTAACATTTCATGCTTAGGAAGAAGTTATTTACTTCATGCAGGAAAGTACTTTGCTCCAAAGTGGGGCTCTGGTTCACCATAATATTGGGTTTGGCCTATCATGGGACTGGACTTAAAATATTTTATGTTCTCAATTTATTTTTGCTCACATCTGGATTAGGGATAATTTTTCTAGACCTGAATTACGGAAAATTTTGCTTGTCAAAGTTGCATTCCATATACCTGATGGTAAACAGTTTGGTCTAATTACAAAATTTACCACTGGGAAAGCTAATTATTTAAGGTGTGGGTCCAAAGCAGAATTTACCCACCTTTAGGTAAACCACAAACACATAGCTATGAGAATTTGAAGTGTTAAACTCTGCTGCCAGGCAAAGAGGCATTTCCTGCTGGACCTTCCCCTGGGGAGACTTTTGCCTTTAGCTAGAGGTTATTTCCACAGACTGAAATCTTTTTTTTCCTGGACGTGGGGGTCCTCTTAAACACAGGGGAATTGTGGTGGACCTTTGAAGTTGCACAGAGAATTATTTGAGTGCCTCCTTTCGGTTTCACTCATATCCTTCAGCATCGGCCATAACAAGCAGCCCATTCTCTTATTGAGGGCTTCTTTGGCAATGCCTTAGGGTGAGCTATTGCTAAACTGCGTCCTGTCTGTTCTGCCACAGTTTGCTGCAGCCAAGAGAGCAGAAGAGAGGGATTCCCTTTTAGCTTTGTGCCAGAGGCTTTTACAGTTCTGTCTTGTTTTTATTTTCCTACTGGGTAAAAATTAGGAGTTTTTATTGTCTCAAAGTCCTGCAATTCAAGCTCAAACTCCAGTGGCAAGAACAAAACCAAAAATCTCACATATTACCAAATAGAAACATATTGTGGATTTTTTTCTGAATAATTACTTATTTATTGTCAAAGTGATGTACAGAGGGGTTATAGTTTCATACGTCAATCAGTGGGTACTTTTTTTGTACAATTTGTTACCCCCTCCCTCACTTTCGCCCCCTCCCCCCTCCGCTTTTCCCTCTCCCCCCATGAGTTGTTCAGTTAGTTTACACTAAATGGTTTTGTAAGCATTGCTTTTGGAGTTTGTCTTGGGGATTTTATACTTTAAAATAATAGTATCAGTGCAGATAGTGAGTATGAATGCTTATCAAACCACATTTCAAATGTGGTTTGGTGGTGGTATGGAATGAATTATACATATATATTTCTTTTTATGTATATTATTATTATTAAAACTGAGACAGAAAAATCTAATGACAGCACCTTAGAGCAATTTCATGGGGGAACAATAGTTGATATGGGTCTAAAAGGGTAAATTAAATTATTTATTCAATGCATAACCTATGAAACTAGGAAAACTTAAGGGAAGGGTTGAGTTGGGAGGGCATGGAAGAGAATGATAAAAAGGGTGATATTGGTCACAATGCATTGTATTTATAAACTGACATGTTGAACTGTAACCCCTTTGCACAACTACGTAAAGATAATAAAACTATAATTTAAAATAATTTTAAAATAAATTATAAACATATAAAAGAATTTAAAAATCCAAATATGAATGATCCTCATAAAGAAGTGGAGACAGTTCATAGAAAAGATACAGAAGCAAGATTAACATGAAATGTTTACTGGATACTTTGGCCTGACCATGAGTTAGGTTACAAAGGACAGGGTGACTAAGTGCGGCAAGAAAGCAAGAAAGATAGTACCCAGGTAAAAATTCATACTAGATGCAATGGTAAGGGCCTGGGATTTTATCCTTTGGACAATGGAGATTTTCTATGAAGCAGAGTAATGAAACATTTACCATATGCCACATATTGTTCTAAATGCTCTAGATAAATTTGCTTTTATAAATCCCACTGCATCCATATAAAGGGAAAACAGGCCACAGTGATTTACATTTGACAGATAACAGTGAGAAAGGTATCAATGTTCTCAATTAAAAAACATTGATCTATAGCTTTTACAAAATCCTAAAACACCATATCAAGCTTTGGTTGCAAAAATTGACAAGTTATGAATTCCTGTAGAAACACAACTGAAGCATAGAGAAAGCACTTTTTTGTTGTTGTTGTTGGCATTAGGATTTGAATTCAGGCCTTGAGCTGGCTCTATTGAGGCTACCCCACTTGAGCCATGCTTTCAGCCTGGTTTTTCGTTAGTTATTTTGAGAATGGAGTTTTGCAGAGTTTTCTGCTTGGGGTGACTTCAAACCTTATCCTCTGTGTTTAGCTTTGTGATCAGCTGGGGTTGCAGCTGTGAGCCACTGGCCTCTGGCTGGGAAATAAAAATAAATAAATTATTTAATTTTTTGAGCCTGTAGGGGTTGGACTCAGGGCAAGAGTGCTGATCCCGAACTTTTGTACGCAAGGCTAGCACTTTACCATGTTTGCCACAGCTCCTCTTCTGGCTTAACTGGAGATAAGAGTTTCATGGACTTCCCTGTTAGGGCTAGGTTCAAACTGCAATCCTCAGATCTCAGCCTCCTGAGTTACTAGACTTAAAGGCTTGCATCATCATATTCTTTTATGATTGTAAATCTACAATAAGGAAGAAATAACTGCATCAGGAGAATAGAGATTCCAGAAATATAATCATTTTAATTTCAAGTGTAGTAGAAGGAGGTTATAGCATTGCATATGTACACTTGAAGGAGCTTTTGGGACCCTGACCCCATTATTTCTCTCTGTATTCCTCATTATTTCTCTCTGTATTCCTCTCAATGTGCATTTCTTTCTGTCTCTCTTTCTCTCTTAATCTGCCTCCCTGTCTATGTCTGTTCTCTCTGTTCTCTTTCTCTCTCTGTGCCTGTATTTCCTTTCTTTTGTGAGATGAAGAGACCTCCTGCACCACACACTTACATCTTGAAATTCTACCTCACTACACGTCCAGAAGCAATGGGGACAAGTGACCATGAATCGAAACCATCTGAGTCTGTGGGCCAAAATAAAGTTTTTCATCATTTGATTTAATTACAACATCATGCATTTTGTCACAGCAACATTAGTTGATTAATACTATAAATAAAGGTACTTATACATGTATATAGACACAACTAGATTTAACCAGTGCTGCAAAGATGACAGAGTAAAGACAGGCTCTTCTACAAACAGTAGGATAGGCATGAACAAAAATTAAAGAGAGAGGGAGACAAGGAAGAGAGAGATATTAGGTCCATATCATAAATAGAGTAAAACTATGAGAAAACAGGAAATATTTGCTGAAAATAGGTTTGACAAAATTTTCTTAGATATGACAGAGAAAGTATGATCCACACAGGAAGGACAAGATAAACTGTATTACATTAAATTTAAAAGCTTCTATGTTTAAAAATAGTTAATGGGGCACCCATGGCTCAGGCCTATAATTTTAGCTACTCAAGAGACTGAGAATGGAATATTGAGGTTCAAAGCCAACCTGTACAGAAATGTCCCTGTAAGACTCTTATCCCCAAGTAACCACTCAAAAACAAGAAGTGGAGCTGTGGCTCAAAGTGGTAGAGCACTAGCTTTAAGCAGAAAGAGCTCAGGGACAATGCCCAGGCCCTGAATTAAAGCCTTATGATGACTAAAAAAAAATTGATTTATTTCTTGATTGGTTTTTAGGTGCTTTGAAAGGTTAAACACAATGGTAACACTTTTGAACAAATTATTTTGCACACATCAGTGATTTCCCCTATAAATAGGCTAAATATGCCCCCTCCTCCAACAAAAAGAAAACCCAAGGAGAGTAAGTAAACAAGAGCTAGCCTTGCTGTTTCCTGAAGCAAACTTTAGGTTCGTTTTCTGTCCTCATCATGACTCTGCTCAGCCCTCTCCTGAGCATGCATTGCAAGAGATGACATTTTTTTAATCAGTGATTGATAGCACCCACGCTCTCAGGCAGAAGAATGTTCTCAGTGACCTCTACAGAGTGGAGGTACTGAGTTATGTCTCCAAAGCTTGACAGTGCCAAGACGTCTTTAAAGCTTGTGTAGTTTTAGGACCAACATTATCAGCAAATTGGTTGATGGCTTCAAAATGCAGATTAGCTCTAATGATAGATTGGAAGCTGCAGAACGAAATTTTGTAACAACAGTGTCTCTGAGTGGAGAAAAGACTTTGGGTTCTGTTTTCCACAAGTTGGCCTGAATTTATTCACTGTTTGCAATCTCCTTTATAGTGACCAGATAGAGGGTTGTTTTTGTCTTTTGTTTGTTTTTTCAGTTTCCCAAATCCTGTCTTTAGGCTCCATATCTGTTCCCTCTTTATTTTTTCCTGAGCTCTTCTATATACTAATCTCATGAAGTACTTCCCCTTTATGCATGAGTCCAAGTCTCTCTCTTCCCCTCACATGTTAGGTCATGTGAGATTTCATTTCCTTTTCCTCACACTAACATGTTCTCCAACAAGGGATGAGATTCTGTGTATTCTACTTTGTCAATATCTTTCCAAATTGTGCTGCTGCTTCTTGCACTGCTGCTTCAGCAACAATGCCAACAGCAGCCCCTCTTACCTGGATTGTGCCATGGTATCTAAATTGGAGCATCTGCTTCAGCTCTCCAACCACGTTTTTCATCCTTTGCCTTGCTAGCAAAATTACTTTGCCAAATGAGACATGTACACGACTGCATCACCGCCATGCTTTGATATTTAATGTTTCTTTTATTCCCCACTACAGCTCTGTCAGCCATATGGTTGATGAAGCTCTTACTGATTGAGGGAGACACACTAGCCCACCAGTCTGCTTCCTGACTCTCATTTGTGGTTGTTTAGTTCTTAGAGATCTTTAAGAGCCACTAGAGTTGTGAGTCTTTCTTTGATTTTTTTAAAACCAATTATTATAAAGCGTCCTGAATTGGTTTATTTGATTTTAAGTGTATCAAGTATGACTGTATTCTTGGAAACATATTCTTTTCCTTAGTGCTATAGAAATATTAGCTCATTTCAGTTGGAAATAAACTCAGATAAATTTTTCTAAGTTTTCTTAGTTGGGGGATATGTGAGTAACTCTATGAAGAAACACCCTTCAGAAATATTTCTTGGGCTGGGGATATGGCCTAGTGGCAAGAGCATTTGCCTGGTATACATGAAGCCCTGGGTTCAGTTCCCCAGCACCACATATATAGAAAATGGTCAGAAGTGGCGCTGTGACTCAAGTGGCAGAGTGCTAGCCTTGAGCAAAAAGAAGCCAGGGACAGTGATCAGGCCCCAGGACTGGCCAAAACAAACAAACAAAAAAACCAGAAATATTTCTTTTTTACTACAAAATATCATCCATCACTCAAAGTGAGAGCTCTGCAAAACCTTTAGCAGTTGGGATCATGTCACGGCTTCATCCTATGTTTCTAAAGTTGCTCAGTAAAAAGTTGCTTTCCTTTGCTGTCAGGAAATCTTCCAAATGCATGAGTTGCAAACATGAAGTGGGCATATGTTTTCCAGAGACTGCTTTAAAAATATTGTACTATGTGAGTTGGGGAAAATGATTGAATCTTCTGAACCTTTGTTTTCTGCAGTTCTAGATAGATACCACTACTTGGCTTATAGAATTGTTTTAGTGCTTGAGTGAATTAATGCATGCAAACTGCTAAAAGATTACCTGATTCATAATAAGCACTCAATAGCAGTATTATTTATTATGTTCCTGTTTCCCCATCTGGACCATATGGTCTTGGAATCCCGAAAACATAGGATAATATCTGACACAAATTAGGTATCCTCCAAATACGGTAATAATAATGAATAAAAAGAATCACAATAAGCATTCTAGGCATTCAATCGAAGTTACGATTGTTGGAACACATGATGCATTTTCCCAGATTTCAAAACATTACTCAGACAATATCTGATTCTCCTTGGAGACAATGGCTGGAGATATTATCTCTGGGACAGAGAGAATAATATATCTGGATTAAACCACAGAAATATTAAATTACCTGACTGGAAACTGATGAAAGAATTTGGAATTTGTTATCTTGCTAACAGTTAATGAGAACTAAGCACTTTAAAATGGCAGAATCAATCTGAAATGGAGGAAATGATTTTATAGTTAAAGTTCATAGACTTCATAAGCAATGTAGAGTAGAATGATAATTTTCAACATTGTGAAAGTTAAAATGTGTACTGTGAAACAAATGTAGTAATTTAAACCTAATAAAAAATAAAACAATTCTGCATATATTTTAGAGATGAGGCCTTTGTCTGTTGAATGTCCGGTAAAGATTTTCTCCCAGTCTGTGGGCTTTCTGTTTATCTTGAGAGCTATGTCCTTTGCCGTGCAGAAGCTCTGGAGTTTGATGCAATCCCATTTGTCCAACCTTTCTTTGATTTGTAGCCTTTCAGGGTCTTTGTTAAGGAAGTTCTGTCCTGTGCCAAGGAGCCCAAGTGTTTCTCCTACTCCTTCCTTTAGTGTCTTCAGGGTGCCTGTTTTGATTTCAAGGTCTTTAATCCATTTGGAATTGATTTTGGTGCAGGGTGATATATAAGGATCTAGTTTTAGTTTGTTGCATGTGTTGAGCCAGTTTTGCCAGCACCACTTGTTAAAGAGGTTATTTTTCTTCCATACTATTGTTTTAGCTCCTTTATCAAAGATTAAGTAGGCATAGTTCTGTGGGTTTAATTCTGGGTCTTCAATTCTGTTCCATTGGTCTTCAGGCCTGTTCCGGTGCCAATACCAAGCTGTTTTTATTACTATAGCTTTATAATACAGCTTGAAGTTGGGTATTGTAATTCCTCCAGCACTGTTCTTTCTGCTTAGGAGTGTTTTTGCTATTCTAGGTCTTTTATTGTTCCATATGAATTTCTGGATTGCTTCCTCTATTTCATTAAAGAATGGTGTTGGGATATTAATGGGTATTGCATTGAATTTGTAGATAGCCTTTGGCAATATTGCCATTTTGATTATATTAATCCTCCCAATCCAGGAGCATGGGAGGTTTTTCCATTTTCTTAGTTCTGACTTAATTTCATTTTTCAAGCTTTTAAAGTTCTCTTCAAAGAGGTCTTTCACTTCTTTGGTTAAGGTTATTCCTAGGTATTTTATGTTTTTGGGGGCTATTGCAAAAGGAGTTGCTTTCCTGATTTCAGCCTCGGTCTTCGGGTTGTTAGCATAGAGAAAGGCCGTTGATTTTTGAAGGTTTATTTTATATCCTGCAACTTTGCCAAAGTTTTGTATCAACTCTAGTAGCTTGGGGGTATGCAGAACTAAAAAAATTACCTTCTTCCAAAACAAAACTGCAAAGAACCAACAGCCCCCTCATCAAGTGGGCTAAAGACTTACAAAGAAACTTCTCTGATGAGGAAATGAGAATGGCCAATAGACATATGAAAAAATGCTCTACATCACTGGCCATAAAGGAAATGCAAATCAAAACAACATTGAGATTCCATCTCACCCCAGCAAGAATGTCATATATCAAGAAAACTAATAATAACAATTGTTGGAGGGGATGTGGCCAAAAGGGAACCCTACTTCATTGTTGGTGGGAATGTAAACTGGTTCAGCCACTCTGGCAAGCAGTATGGAGATTCCTCAGAAGGCTCAATATAGAACTCCCCTATGACCCAGCAGCCCCACTGTTGGGTATCTATCCAAAAGCCCACAAACAAAATCACAGTAATGCCACCAGCACAACAATGTTCATCGCAGCACAATTTGTCATAGCGAGAAGCTGGAACCAACCGAGATGCCCCTCCATAGATGAATGGATCAGGAAAATGTGGTACATTTACACAATGGAATTTTATGCCTCTATCAGAAAGAATGACATTGTTCCATTTGTAAGGAAATGGAAGGACTTGGAAAAAGTTATACTAAGTGAAGTGAGCCAGACCCAAAGAAACATGGACTCTATGGCCTCCCTTATTGGGAATAATTAGTACAGGTTTAGGCAAGCCATAGCAGAGCATCACAAGGCCCAATAGCTATACCCTTAGGAACACATAAGATGATGCTAAGTGAAATGAACTCCATGATATGGAAACAAGTGATATAACACAGTTATAACTACTTTCAACGTCCTATGTATATGTGTAGTTTCTATTATTGATGATGTTTTGTATCACCCTCCTATGTTTGTACCTACACTATCTCTGTAATCTTATCTGAGTATATTGGAAACCGTGGTTACTGGTATTGGAAGTAGGAAATTCAAAGGGAATACCAAATTCGAGAGACACAGGGTAAAAAAAAGAGAAATAACTACAAAAGCAATACTTGCAAAACTGTTTGGTGTAAGTGAACTGAACAACTGGGCGGGGGGGAGGGAAAGGGGGGGAGGGAGGGGGGCATGAGGGACAAGGCAACAAACAGTACAAGAAATGTATCCAATGCCCAACGTATGATACTGTAAACTCTCTGTACATCAGTTTGAAAATAAAAATTTGAGAAAAAAAAAAAAAAAAAGAAATCACAAACAAAAAAAAAAATAAAACAAATAAAAATAAGTTATGGAAACAAGTAGTTTATCATTGTTGTTGTTATTTTCAACATACCATATGAAATTATTCCCTTTTTCTTTTTCTTTCCCGTGTTTTTACCCCCGATATAACTGTAACAGATTTTAGTAACCTGGATATTGTATAAACGTATATTGGGACTAGGGAAGGGAAAGGGAATACCAAAATTGAGAGACAAAGGACAAAAATACAAATCAGTGCAGCAGCAATACTTACAAAACTATATGATGTAAACCAACTGTACAACTCATGTGGGGAGAGAAAAATGGGGAGGGGGAGGTTGGTGGAAAAATGAGAGAGGAGGTAACAATGAAACTGTAACCCTTCTGTACATCACTATAACAATAAAGAAACAGAAAATTTAATTTACATAAAATAATAATAAACAAATAAAATGGCAGAATTATCCCAGATATATTTCTGTGTGCCTGATTTTACCCCAGCCATTTTTAATTTTGAAACATTTAAAACATTTTAATTTTACATATTTTAAGGAAATGTCATTTAAAAACTCTTCAAAGATAATGTGCAGGAGGTCGCTGCAGGACTTTTTAAAAAGTTTAATTTTATTGTCAAGGTGATGTACAGAGGGGTAACAGTTACATATGTTTCAGTTTCAGTTTACATATGTAAGTAAGTGAGTATTTTTCTTCTCATACTGGTTATCCCCTCCCTCAGGACTTTTAAGATATCTTTTTTTATGCTTTTAATTCCTTTTTTTAATTTACTTCTTTATTGTCAAAATGAAGTACAGAGGGTTTACAGTTTCATATGTAAAGCAGTGAGTACATTTCACATCCAACTTCTTACCTCCTCCCTCATTTTTCCTCCCTTCCCTCTCCCCCTTTCCCTCTCCCCCCATGAGTTGTACAGTTGGTTTACACCAAATGGTTTTGTAAGTATTGGTTTTGGATGGTTTGTCTTTTATCCTTTGTCTCTCCATTTTGGTATTCCCTTCCCCTTCCCTAGCTCTAATACACATATATACAATATCCAGGGTACTAAGATCAGATTCAGTGATAGCAGGGGTAAAAACACAGGAAGGGAATATGAGAGAAAAAAAAAAAAAGAGTACGGTTTCCTATGGCATCTTGTTCAACCACTCTGGAAAACAGTATGGAGGTTCCTCAGAAGGCTCAACATAGAGTTCCCCTATGACCCAGCAGCCCCACTTTTGGGCTCTACCCAAAAAATTACAAACAAGATCACATTAAAGACACCAGCACAACTATGTTCATCTATGTTCATACTCAGTGAAGTGAGCCAGACCCAAAGAAACATGGACGCTATGGTTTCCCTCATAGGGACTAATTAGTACATGTTTAGGCTAGTCACAGCAGAAGATCACAAGAGCCTAATAGCTATGCCCGTATGAACACATAAGATGATGCTAAGCAAAATGAACCCCACGTTATGGAAACAAGTGGTGTATCATTGTTGTAATTAAGATATCTTTTAACCAGCTGCTTCAAAAAGTAGATCATCCTACCTATTTCCCAAAGGTACTTTGGATGTAATCTGATAACATCAGAGCTAAGTTGTATGACAGTGGCACAGCCAAAACCAAACCAAAACAGGACAAAACTGAAGAGAACAAAACAGAAAACAGAAGTGTCTCTTTTTTGTGTGTTATAACAAATAGACAGAGCTACTGGGTGGGTGTGGTTTAATTTGTCATCAAGGAAGTATCCTCCATCACTGTCTCTTTGAAAGTCATGGGACTAAACCAAAATGAAAAAGACTAAATCAATCATAGTCACTTTTCCAAATACTCAAATATTTAGCAATCTAAAGACTATAGATTTGTGTTATGGTTAAATCCCCTCACACACACACACACACACACACACACACACACACACACAAGGTTTTATCCACATTTCTCCCCAAAGACTTAACTCTGTGTGAAAGGTTAGACTATTAGACTATAAAAGTGGAATCAACAGAGCTAGTTATCACAGAAAGTACAGAGACTTAATGAATTAGAAGTTGCCACAGGGAGAGAAAGTCAATGGTTTTGTGGTTGGATTTTTCTCGATTTATACTAATGAAAAAAAATGTGATTCTATCCAAAAGATAAATTCCAAAATAAATAAAAACATTATCATCACACTAGTGCTAAAGAGATACACTCACTTTCACTTATGGGCCTGGGAGGAGGAAGTTCCTTGGAGAATTTCTGGAACTGGATGACATTCAATTTTGTTAGCTAAATATTCTTGACCTTGTGTTCTCTATAAAAATAGTTTGTCTCAGTGTACTGAGAAAGCTGTGATTTTGCTGTCCCTGCTATCTAAGTTGGCCACCTCCATCTTGTGGAAGACTAAAGTGGATTAATTTTCAATAAAAAAAAGAATATAGTAAACTTATCCATCTCCCACTTGAATTACTCAAATATAAGGGATGTAACCAAAAAAGCACATCACAGGATTTAAGCTCAGAGGTCTGTTGTTATTGTTGTTGTGTTTGTTTGGTGCTGGTCCTGTGGCTTGAATTCAAGATCTGGATGCTGTCCCTGAGCTTTTTGGTGGGTTTTTGTTGTTTGGTTTGGTTTGGGTTGGGGTTTTTTGGTATTTTTTTTCTCAAGGTTCCTGCCCACAGCTCCACTTCCAGCTTTTATTCTGGTGGTTAATTGGAGACATGAGTCTCAGAGACTTTCTTGCCTGAGCTGGGTTTGAACTGTCATCCTCAGATCTCAACCGCCTGAGTAGCTAGGATTACAATTGTGAGCCACTGGAGCCCAGCTCAGGTTTAGAGTGTTTAAGAGTTCCTGTCTCAGAGACTAAGAAGTTTGTCTGTTGCTTGCCTTGATTTAGCCCCGTTCTTCCCTCTTAGTATGTTCCACCCTGCCTTGGTAGCCCGCTGGTATCAGGCAAACATTTTGATGTAATCCCACCACTGTGGCTGTAGCTATCTAAGCTTGAGGATTTATTAGTTGTGAACGTTCATTTTTGTTTTTACTGGTCCAGTGCCAGTAAATAAGTCACCCAAACCATGGCTGAGTGTCATTTGATAGGAAAAGGCTGGAATCACAAGGAAGCCTTCTGTCTTTCAACCAAAAAAAAAAAAAAAAATGCTGAGGTAAGCAGTGTCAAACCCAGCTGCATCAACATAATGTTGGTAAGACAAATGAGAGCTTTCACTGCTGGATATGGGGCTAGAGAGCAAAGGGCTCTGAAAACCTCCCCAGCTCCACACAGCTGATGGAATGTGAGGTGCCCTGAACTGCTTTTCTAAACTCCCAACTTTGATAGGACAAAGTTTCCGCTCTCTTCCTTCTTTCAGCCCAAAATGCAGCTCATCTGAAAGGTAACTAGAGGTAGAAATCTCCTTAAATCAACACACACGCACACACAGGTACGCACATTCACAAATGCAGGAACACCCGAGAATATTATTTCAGTACCATTAATGTAAATTTCTACTCTCCAACTCTCATCCTATTCTATCTACAGGCTGGCTCAAAGGTATGAGGCAGGGGCCTGAAATGGATAGAAGGTTGTTGTTTGGGGGCCATTAGGAGCCCCTGGGTGGGAGGAGAGAGAGAAGGAGGAGGAGGTGGAGGCTTGAGCCAGAGACAGGGACTGCTTTCTCTCCAGGCTGTGCCAGTTCCTTGTGACTGTTGCCTGGGCGATGGCTGGGAGATTGTCAGGAATGCCTAGAGCCGGTACCCTTCTTTTGGACTCATGGATGGAGCAGAAGGGGGTGGATGGCTTTTCTCTTTCTGTTTCTTCTTTTCATATTCAGCAGATTAGAGCGGCGGGTTGCTGTGGCGACCACGGGAGTAGGGGAGTAGGGCTCCCCGCACACCTGCACTACAAGCAGATGCCAGTGTGGACTCAGCCAGTCCTGGGGGCAGATTTTTGCTGTGGGAAATGCAACAACAACAACAACAACAACAATCACAGAGCAAAGAAAGGAGGAAAAAACGAAAACAGAAAAGGGCAAAGAAAAAAATTGAGGGACAAAGGGGGGAAATGACACCCACCAACAATTCAAGCCATGGCAGTGTTGTTCTTTGCTAAAACTTAACACAAATCCACAAAATACATAGGTGGCACCCCCCTGGCACCCCACACCAGAAGCCTTGAGAAAGTACCAGTGATGGGCTGGAGATGGATACTTACATGTTTTAGAACTATCTATTGTGTAGACCATAGAGGAACAAAAAGCAAAGAACAGAGAGGCGACCAAACTACATAACTCTAAGCAGAGCAGAGAACTGGAAAGTTACTTTCTGATTATCCAGAATGAAATGAGGTTTGTCATTTACACATTCCAACTCTCTAATGGCAAAGACTGCATTACGACATGGGGGAAATAATATCATGTACTATCTTTTTAAAAAGAGAGCGGGAGAAAGAAAAAGAGAGAGAGGAGAAAGAGAAAGAAAGGGAAACGGACAGAGGAGGGGGAGAAAAGGAGGGTGCCAATTGCCTGTCTTTTGGAATTTCCTGGCAGGGTTCCAAGTTCCACTAATGAAGAAGTCAGCTTCATGCAGTCCCAGCCACCTCTCTCAAACAACCAGGGCTCTGCCTTCAGTCTGCTCCTTCCTTCATCTGCTTCCTCCTCCTCTCCCCATTTTGTGATTGCTTCTGCATTATTGTGTCTGTTTCCATTAACAAAACATCACAATGCATTATCCTGTCTAAAGCACTTTACAATGATAATATTTACAGAAGGTTAAATAAAATATGTATAGAGAGATTAATAGTGCCTGTGAAATAGACCTTTTGAACTTTGAGTGTTCATTGTGTGTGAGTGAGTGTGTGTGTGTTTGAGCTGGATTCTTCAGGCTGCCTCAGTAATTTTAGTATCTCTCAGACAATCCCCTTAAAGGGAACAATTTTTAGGGGGAAAAGTTCCCTTGTTTTCTAGAATTTCTTTTCTCTTGTGCAAGTAATATATCTTAAAGACAATGAGACTATATGGCATTTCCTTTTCAGTATGGCTAAAACCAAGAGCATTTCCTTAGGGTGACTGTGCTACAAGATTGAGATGGAGGAAGTGGAGGCAAGGTCCAAGGATTACCGAGAAAGAGAGAGAGAGAGAGAGAGAGAGACAGAGACAGAGACAGAGACAGAGACAGAGAGAGACAGAGAGACAGAGAGACAGAGACAGAGAGACAGAGACAGAGAGAGAAAGAAGAAGGTAAAGAGAAGAGAAGAGAGAGAGAGATCTGGATGAAGCTGTCAACTAACTGTCCTATTAGCATATACTCAAGAGCTACCATTCCTAAGCCTTTATAGATTCTTATATTCATTCTTTGTTTAATTTATTCATTTCTTCATTGTCAAAGTGATATACAGAAAGGTTACAGTTTCATATGAAAGGCAGTGCATCCATTTCTTATCCAATTTGTTACCTCCTGCCTCCTTCTTATATTAATTCTTATAGAATTAACTTAGCAAGACCCTATCTCTGAGTACTGGCTCCTTTCCACACATGGTGATATGTATCTTCTATCTTGTAGAGTTTATAAAACAGTTTTATATGAAAGACATCTATGCTTTAGGTTAGGGGTTATCACTGTCTGTGCTTAAGTATTTTGAATACTCTGGTCAATACATCTGCTGAAGATACAACTTGACTCTGCTGTTATATCACAAAAACAACTACAGGTGTGTAAACGAATGGGCATCAGTGTGCTCCAATAAAACTTTATTTACAAAACTTGCAGCAAGTTTACTTGATCTGTATCTTCCTGTATGTATAACATACTGAATAGATTAAACCCCTATCTAATTTACTCAATGTCAGTATTTCAACACACTTCTTTTCAGTTCCTAACCTTACTAAGTACAAATAAGCAATAAACTAATTCAACTGAAGAATTCATCCAATCTACTTATATCACCAGAATTTAAAAGTATACCACATATTAGAACTGTTGATGTATATATTTGTCTATGTTCTTGTAATGCCTGTTCTATTGGAAAATAGGAGGCAAGTGGCTTACATTTTTTAATCAAAATTTGCCTTTTGTGATGGTCATGGATTTCAAAAGTCTATCTGGTGCCCAATTTTCTAGAGTATTGTGCCAAAATGTCTTTTATCACAGGAGGATAGCAGTACATTTAAATATATTTTGTGGAATGGGCACTATTGGTGGAAGTGACAGCCAGACTCTCTTCTAGGTCTCCTTTGAAGGGCATTAGATCTTAACCATTAGCTCGGGGTCTAATGTTTACATGTGTGACTCATGCTGGCTGGAGGAATCATTAGATATGGGATCAAACATAAGGTCCAAGATTACATTCTAGGGGCTGGGAATATGGCCTAGTGGCAAGAATGCTTGCCTCCTACACATGAAGCTCTAGGTTCGATTCCCCAGCATCACATATATGGAAAACGGCCAGAAGGGGCACTGTGGCTCAGGTGGCAGAGTGCTAGCCTTGAGCGGGAAGAAGCCAGGGATGGTGCTCAGGCCCTGAGTCCAAGGCCCAGGACTGGCCAAAAAAAAAAAAAAAGATTACATTCTAAAAATTGGGTTCTTTCATAAATATGAATTTAAATAATTACTCTCTCAATTTTATTTTTAATAAGTTGTAGGTATGCTGGACACTGGTGTCTGACACCTACAATCGTAGCTACTCAGGAAACTGAGTTCTGAAGATCAAAGTTCAAAGCCAGTCTGAGCAGAAAAAAAATGGACTTCTTTTATATCCAACTTACCAGCAAAAAGCTTTAAGTGGATGTGTGGATCAAAAGGCATAGCACCAACCTTAAGTGATAAATAAGGCTAAGTGAAAGTGCAAAGTCCAGAGTTCAATCCCAAGTATGAGCACATGAGCACATACATGATTAAAGAAGTTGTTGGTGTTATTTTTGTTCTAATGTTGTATGCAACACAGCAGAAGGATGTAGGGAAATATGTGTACTGTATTCGAATGTACAAATTCCAATGTGGAGTATTGTGTTGAAATTCTATGGACTTATTCAAACTCAAAGAGCCATCCTTTGGGAATTACAGTTCCACAAATGTGCCCTAGTAGAAACCTCCAGGAAAACCCCCTTTGTAGTTATGGGGTGAAGATTATCCTAGAAGAAGTAGACATTCCCATTGTCTATCACTGAGCAATAAAGGAGACCAAGGAAAGCTGAATTTCCAGTGGAGTAGTCGGGCCTCAAAGCATTTACGTAAGTTCTTGGGGCAAGAAGCAGTAAGAATGACTGGAAATATGGATATGAATTTCTTCTCAGAAAAACCTAGGGTAAGAAATATGATCCTTCATTTGGGTTAACCAACTTATATCTGTTGTCTATCAGAATTAGCTATTATCAAAACAACAAAAGATAAGTCTTGGCAAGAATATGGAGACAGAAAGCCCTAGTAGAATATTTGCAGAAATGTAAATGGGTATTTCCATTGTGGAAAATTATATGAAGGGTCCCCAAGAAATTAAAAACAATACTACCATTTGCCTTAAAATTCTCCTATTGAATGTGTGTGTTTATGTGTGTATGTGAAAAGAATCAGTATGTTGAGAGATATCTGTACTCTGATGTTCATTGTTGCACTATTCACAGTAACCAAGATTTGGAACAAAGCAAACATCCACCAGTAGGTGAATGGATAAAGGATACGTAATATATCTCTACACACACAATGAAATATTACTTGGCATTCACAGGAAACTGTTATTTTTCTATTTATAATCATGTGAATAGGTCGAGAAGATATAATGTCAATTGAAATAAGCCAGACCCAGAAAGATAAATACTATATGATATGAGTGATATGTAAAACCTAAAATAATTAAACTCATAGGAGCTTAAGGAGCATGTCATGTTGCTGTTAGGGTTGAAGAAGACCCTTTCTCCCCTGACATACAAAGTTTTGGTTACATAAGATGAGTAATTTCTAAGCTCTAATGTGATTATAATTAGCAAACTTACTAAATACTTGAAGTGTGATAGGGATAGACTTTTAAGTGTTCTCGTCATGACAGAAAAAGAATAGTTTATATATATTTACAAACATAGGTATGCATATCTGAGATCTGAGGATCATGATTCAAAGCCAGTACAGGCAGAAAAGTCCTTGAGAGTCTTATCTTTAAGAAAGTACTCCAAAAGAAGTTGGAAGTGGCGCTGTGACTCAAGTGGTAGAGCACTAGCCTTGAGCACAAAGAATCTCAGGGACAGTGCCCAAGCCCTGAGCTCAAGTCCCATGGCCAGCACTACATATGTATGTATTATAATTTTTAAGATCAGTATTGAAAAATAAATTGAGTTAGATGGAATGTTGTGTATAAAAACTAGAAACATGAACTCCAGGAAACAGAAACAAGAGGTCTTATTCCTTCTTGTTGTTGTTTTGTCTTTCAGTCTTGTTTGTTTATCTGTCTTTGAGAGGATAAGGGGGGAGCACATAAATGGAAGGATGAGCAAATACAGAAGTAGTATCCACCAGACACTATATTGAAAATGAACTATACAACTGGTGGCTGAGGATGGGTGGAAACAACTGAGAACAAGGAAAGGGGTGACATTGTCCAAAATGTAGTGTACTCATTACGTGACTCATGTAACTATAACCCCTATGCATATCACCTTTATAATAATGATAAAAAATTAAACGTAGAATCACTATTATACTCTTCTCTTTTATTAGTGATCAATACAAAATATACTTATTTAGGGTTAAGATGAACAGATGCCTAAAGTAGACATAGATAATTCCTATAACTTCATGGTAATAGAAGATGAGGAATTTTTCACAAAGGAAAGCGGAAGAATTCCAAGGCACCAATTCCAGTACCAAATCAAAAATGTCTCTTTGCAAATACTTTTAGAATCTGCAAAAGTCACGAATGCCTTTGAGAGAGTGGGAGACATATTCCCTATAACTGTTGAGCTTGATTTGGCAAGCAACCATCATGGTGCAATTTTAGTTCTTTGCTAAGGAAATTAGACTGAGGGAAGAAAGGGAAGTATCTTAATTTGATAATTTATTGCAATGGATATAACCAGGAAAATACCATGCAGTAGGATTTCCCTCTCTATGTTCTGCCCAGTTAACTTGAAGGCAGATCCCTAGTGAATTTCTGTCTGATAAAAAGAATTGCTTTGGGCAAGTGTAGGCTGATTGCAGCATCCAAATCCACTCTGTCCAGTTCTGCTCCAGCATGGGACTGGACTGCTTTGGGGGATCAGGATTACAATTTCTTCTCATTAGTCTTCTCATCTGCTGTAGGGAAAGAAGAAATGTATTCCTTCCTTTTGACAAAGTCAAAAAATACAAAAGAGATAAGTAATACAGCATTGAGAGAACACATTTATATCAATTTTCGTAACTCAATAGTCAGGTCAGTTGTAAAGGGTTAGACATTTAGAAATAGAAAATGTTTGCTGGGAAGTGATGTTGGATGCTCTGATGTTTAGAGCTAAAGCCTAACTCAGAGTAGCATGTTTTGTGAGGAAGATACAAATAGAAGGGAAAGGTGTAAGAGAAGACTCCGACTGTCTACCTAATGCATGCCATGTGTGTTTAGTGACATCTAGAGTGCCCGTAATAACTATGTGGTAGATGTGACTATCCATTTACAGATAGGTAAACTGAGGCTCAGAGAGCTCATATACTTTTTCCAGACCATTAGCAAACAGGGATTCAAGGGAAATTTGCAAAGTGAGAGTCCTTTTGAATGAGCCGTCAGCAAGAGTAATGATTTCTTTGTTTAAGAAAGTTTTGTAGGAATGTTACTGTATGGAAGGAATTTTAAAAACATCATCTCATGACAGCCTCCCAGACTTAACCATCAAATAGAAAGAAAAAACATTTTAGTTCCATAAACACAGGATTATAAGTGACAGACTAATGTAAGTTTATTCTTAGTTCATTGATTTGCTAATAATTGTTTTTGCATTAATAACCCTTAGCTGTAAGTTCACCATTTACTGATAAGCGAGGGATGACATGTTATAACTAGTAGGAGCAAAAAAATACCATAAGTTTTCCAAGGGAAGTCAAGGAAAAATAGCATACTTGGAGTACTGATGATTGAGTCACATGTGCAAAATAATCTGATGGGTATATTACAAATGTCTTACAGAGTGATGGGAATTAATGTGGCCCTCTTTCAATGAGTGAAATCTCTGTTGAGGGCATGAAAATGACTCAACAGGTTTTCCTTCTTTTTAAAAATTGTATTGATGTACAGAGGATTACAGTTACAGAAATAAGGAAATGAGCACATTTCTTTGAGTAGTGTTGCCTCCTCCCTCATTTTCTCCTGCTTCCCCTCTATACCCTCCCCTCCCCCAAGTTGTAAAGTTCATCTCCAACAGAGTGTCTAGTGAGCATCACTGTTGCATTGGTTCACTCTTTGTCCCACCATTTCTGTGATTCCTCTTCTTTTCCCCAAATCAGATAAACTCGCCAGGTACTGCTGGCTCATACCTGTAATCTTAGCTACTCAAGAGGCTGCTATCACAGTTCAAAGCCAATCTGGGAAGGAAACTCCATAAGACTCATCTCCAATAAACTCAAAAAAACTCAGAAGTGGCACTGCGACTGAAGTGGTAGAGTGCTCCTTTGAGCAAAAGAAGCTGAGGGACAGGGCCCAGTCCCAGAATTCAAGTCCCAGGACTGGTAAGAAAAAAAAAAATCCTAAATACAAAAAACTGTAAAAACTGTATGCACTGAAAGGATATTATCAATGGCCCCTTAAAACATAATTAGCAAAGTAATAAATTTGTCCCACAATTTGTTTTGCAATGCCTAAAAATATGAAGCAAAAAGTTGTGGCTCCTAGGTAATTTCCTTGTAGGGGGTAAAAACAAAACAAAACAAAAAACAACCCTCAAACTGCCATGTCCTTGAAATTCAAACCAATGCTAAGTGAGGTTTCACAAGGACCCTGGCAGTCTATGAAACACAGGCTACTAAGTAGTAAAATACTGGAGAGAGCTGCATTGAGTGTCTACTGTTGGCTATAGGTTCCTAGGCTAGAAACATGCTTCTAAATATTTCCCTCTGTGATGAGAAAGCCAGGGAAAAGAGTCACCTTGATGATAAGCCTGTTCAGATTGTTAGCTCTGCCTTCTTTCTATCTATATGTATACCATATGTCCTCCTATACTCTGGAAAATTATACTCAGGAACAGTCAACTCCAATGCTGTCTTTTCTAAGTCTTACCTATAATGCCACTAAACAGAGTTAAACTTCTTTTCCTCCCAACAACTGATAGTATATCACTATTACTCCTCTGTGCCCTAATAGGAAAAGCTATTCAGATTCCTGTCATAGTGGATTCCATAGCCTTTATTGTGTATCTCATAGGAACACTTTGGGAAAGATGAAAGTTGCTACCCTTCTTTCTATCCTTTTCCAGCTCCTTCTTTCCAGGCCTTTTCTTTGGATTCTCTAGAGCCTGGTACAGAAAGCAAACTGAGGATGAATTGTGTCTTTGCCCTTGCATTCTTCTACTACAATCCACCTTCTCCTTCAGGAAATGTAAACAGTTATAAGTAACTAAAGGAAGAGAGGAGGAAGAACAAACACATAATGATCAATATTTTTCTGTTTTGCCTTGTTATATGATTGTCAAACTTGAGCACCTGTCCTTTCCTTAATTCATTCATTTCATATTTTGGTAGGCAACATCTTTTTTGTTTTGTTTTGTTTTTTTGGCCTGTCCTGGGGCTTGGACTCGGGGCCTGAGCACTGTCCCTGGCTTCTTTTTGTTCAAGGCTAGCACTCTACCACTTGAGCCACAGCGCAGCTTCCATCTTTTCCTATGTGCTGCTGAGGAATCAAACCCAGGGTTTCATGGATGCAAGGCAAGCACTCTACCACTAAGCCATATTCCCAGCCCTGGTAGGCAGCATCTTAACCATGAATTTTCATCAAGCTCTCCAGAGTGATTTTGTTCACTTATTCTTAAAATCTTCATATCTGGACATGCATACTATGCTGTTGATCTCGGATATTAGATTTTGGTGGTAATGCTAGCATCTGTCATGCAAAAGAGTCATCTTTGATGCAGAACTTCAGATAAAAACTATTTCTTCTATCTTTAAGACTCTCATCTCTGAACCTGAGAAAAGGTAATTTGAAGTATAAACTTGTGTAAGTTATTTAACTGCTCTGAAGATCACATATACATATATTAAATATATATTATATATGAATATATATACATGTGTGTGTGCATTGCTGAAAGATAGGGATTTGTTCTGATAACTATCTCCTTAGATGATTTTATTGTTGTGCTGAAATCATGAAGTCTTTATACAAACCTAGATGGTCTAGACTGCTATACAGCTAGGCTATTTGGACACAATCACATACAATGTCTGATGTTTGCTAAAATATCATTACTCATTCATGACTATAACACGTGTGTGTGTGCGCGTGCACGCACGCACACATAGGATTTACAATCTTTTAAATTGTGGTAGAATTTTTATCTATCACAGAATAGATACAAATAATTTGTTTCAGAGAATGTATCTTATGTTGGATTTTTTTACTATAATTTTGATATGAACTAAAATTAAGCATTAATGTTCATTTGGATTTAACAATTTAGAGTGGCTTGTTCAAGTTAATCTTCTGTACGATCACTCTTTTACAGCAGGACTATCTAGAATTAACGCACCAATACTGGCATGCTTGGCCATAAATTGTTAGGTTTGGCCCTAAAGATTATTGTTCAGTTTTCATTCTATATTAGTGCTTAAGATTCTGAAGGAATATATATGCACACACATATATAGGTAGATGTTTGATTATAAAGATAACTATTTCTTTTTCTGATCTACTATTTATTTTTTGAAAGTTTGCCATGAACATTTTTCAGTGTGTGTGTGTGTGTGTGTGTGTGTGTGTGTGTGTGTGTGTGTGTGTGTGTCTTTTCCCAATTGTGGTAACAGGAATGTTTTGGGTTCCCTGACTTGAGCTTTTACAGCCTCCTCCTCCTCCTCCTCCTCCTCCTCCTCCTCCTCCTCCTCCTCCTCCTCCCCCTTCACCTCCTCCTCCTCCCCCTCCTCCTTCTCCCCCTCCCCCATCTCCTCCTCCCTCTCCCCCTTCCTCTCCCCCTCCCCCTCCTCCTCCTTCTCATCTCAGAGTCTAGGAGCTGTCCCTGGGCTTTTGTACTCAAGGCTAGCACTCTGCCACTTGAATCATAGCTTCACCTCTAGCTTTTTGGTAGTTACTTGGAAATAAGAGTCTTAGTCTACCCAAGCTGGCTTCAAACTATGATTCTGAAATCTTAGCCTCCTGAGAAGCATGCACCACTGGTATCCACTAAGCATTATGTTTTTAGATTATTTTTTAGTCTTTCATAAACTTGATATTCTGACCTGAATGTTTCTACCTAATGTTCTCACAGCCTAATTCTTCCCAGTTTTTAGATCCCAGGTTTTACAGAATCTTCCTAGATACCTCCTGCTCTGGTAATTTCTTTGTTTCTTTGTAAACACTGTGCATTTAGCACTTACAATGTAATGTACCATATTTTAGCACTGTGTACGAAGTCATCTTGTCTTTCTAACTCTTTTTTAGCACCATACCAATGAGGCAGTTATTGAATGTTTCTGGGTTTTTTTTTGTTCCTAGTACCAAGTATACCTTGAAAATTGCCTAAGTTATTATCCTTAAAAAATATTGCCTGGATGAAGCGTTTTGTTTTTACATAACAAATTATTAGACAATAAAATGTTAAAATTAGGGAGGAACAAAGCTTCCTTTCTACTAATATTGACACTTTGGACTTAATTGTCTGTGCCAGATACAATATACATTAGAAACTTGACCACTGGAGAAATCAACATGGTTGCCACTGACAACAGGATTCCTTTGATTTGATTTTGTCACTCAGAAATAAGAGAACCAAGTTGCAGATGCATACCTTTCCTATAAAAAGATCACTTTCATATTGAATCCCCAGAATTTATTGCAATTAAGGTTCCTTAATACTATTAGCCTTCCTAAATATAACATCTAAATATTTGTTCTGGTTCAGTTAACCCTCCGTCTGTCCAAAATAGAGTATCTTTAAGTTATTCTTAGAAGTGACTTTCTCATCTACTTCCTTAACCAAGGTGCCTAAAAGCTTTGTACAGTAGCTAGAGTGTCTCATGCACCTGTTATATTTTCTTCCCCACAAGGTAGTGGAAAGTGAAGGCCCTGTCACAAAGACTCATGCTTAGAGATGGGGCTGAAGAGGGTGGAGTGTTCATCAACAAGTGGAAGTCCTCACTGAAATGTTTTTTTCCTTTAAAAAGACACATTCTCTTCCTTATAACATTAATCTTAGTACCATTCATTTCCCTACCACTGAACTGTCAATGAAAAAATGCTTGATAAAAACAGGCAGCATCTCTTCCAGGAAGCCCTTCCTTGGCCTATTCTATAGTACTCATGGCTTCTTCTTCTGTGCCTACTGTATCAGGCCTTTTTCCTGATCTTCCCTTCTGTCAGCGAATGGAATTGATTTGTCTACTGTGCCTGAAGCTTTTTCAATGATTTCTTGGCAAAAGGGCCTATCTTACACAATTTTTCATATTTCCAATACCAAGTACACAGCATACTTAAAGGACCAGTCCTATGAAATGTTGCTTATGCTCTATAAAGATACTATTGGGAACATTGTTCACTACATTTTTATGTATCCTGTTAGGAACATATCTCTAGAATTGTCTCTCTGTATTTATATGCAGAATACATGTGTTTCTCTTAGATAATATGTTAATATTTTTGTTTGTTAATATGCTTGTTAATATTTTTGTTTTTATCTCAAAAAACACAAAGGGTTATTCCTGATGAGATTTCTTGCAAAATTTGGACCCACCCTAGACAGGACTCAAAGCTTTATCTTCGTATTAGCCTCACTTTTGGTTTTATTTCAGGAAGCCACCATATGTTTTCCTTTACATCTCCCATTACTTTTGGTCATATTATTTGGTGTATTTGTGTGTTGTATAGCCTTCCTCAAACTGTTTCTTTAGACTAAGGTGGGATATGAATAATCACCTATAAAAATATAAATTAAATGCATTCATTAGAACACTGAGCTAAAAACTATAGATAAATCAAAATGAGGCATAACAATTATCTAAATGCCTTTTAGCCTGAAGAAATTTTTTAAAAATGGAATTGGGGATACATGGATTATGACAAGTGACACAGAAGGATGTGTTGATGCTTCATATCATGTGTGGATAGTGTCATTCTCTGAATGAGGGGAGGAAGGCCAGATTTGGGAGAGCATTGCCAACGTAATTCTAATGTAAATACTAATTAGTACAACTGACAATCTTATAGCCCTGTTGCGATTACAGAGCTCTCTAACCCAAATAATAGTTATAATAATGGATATTTGTATAGTAATCTAAAGTTTAGGAGGATTATTTAATTTGTTTCCTACAATAAGCCTATGAATTGGCAAGGATCAATATAATTTCATTCCCATTTTTCAGATGAGGAGGCCAAGTTTCAGAGGGGCTTTGGGCTTGGTCTTGAAGGGAGGGTTCTAGTTTGATGTTCTATTGTCTAGAATCATGTGCTTCTTTTTCTTCTAAGAGAGAAAATGCATTATTTTTACATTGTGAAGTGCAGAAACAGACAATACAGTTCTCTAGCTTTGTGAAGTAAGAAAATAGACATGAAAGGAAACATTATTGCTCAATGTCTTCCCCATTATACTGAACACCTTGTAATAGTTATCCCCAAATCTTGTTTCCTGGATTTGTTCTGCATAACACTTTCCTTGAGTTTTTCAACTAAGTTCCATTCAGTAAAAGGGTGCTATTCCTGCATACTTAATTGAGTTCTTAACTTCAAAATAATCTCAAGAAGAAAGAATAACAATAGTTTGAACAAAGTAGGAGCAACATGTGATTGACTGATTAATAGACTGATTAATTGATCGATAGGAAATGATGACTAAACCTTGGAAATATTACCAGGCTTTTTGGTGGATATGTTTATTCACACCTTGGGAAAACTGTAACACATATCATCTTTGTGTTTGAATTCAAAAGGTTAACTTTTAGCTCCTTGTGCAATTTATAGTTGAAACACAGAAAAAATGAAGACAGTGAGCTCAAGAAGAAGAGAAGGTTAAGTCAAAACCATGACATATTTGTACAGATGGTATATAATAGATCCCTGGGCATGATATTTCTTATTTTCTCTGTCCTATTTACCTGGCTTAATCAAAGGTTCAACACAAATACTGGTGAGCATAACTAGAAATTTGTCTAAATAAAATCCAGAAACCATTTTAAAAAACAACAACAGATTACATTTGCTCTGATAGAAAGCCATGCTCATTGCAAGACAGCCATGACAATGCACTTACAACAGTGTTTCTTGTGTGGGAATCTATTCTGTCTAGTAAGATAGGTTTTGTTGCTCCAGATATAAAATTAAATCATTAAGAAATAACTGCAAGTGCTAATTCCTGTCTCTGGCTCAAAAAAAAAAAAAAAGTCCTCAAAGACTTTAAATAAAGTATGACACTACCTTGAGTTCCAAACAGATTTTCTGGAAATTTGTGATTTCTGCATATCAAAAACAACAATAACAACAACAACAAAAATTAGTCACATCCATTTCTGGATCCTTGGACTAAGCTCCCTTAGTCAGTTCCCTCTGTTTCTTACCATCCAGATACTAGAGCATTTGGCATCCGTGGGATCTTAGTATTTCAGTGCTGGAAGAGAAGCACTCCCACCCTGGTTTTATCTGTAGGCTGGATAAAGGTTTGGGATTTAGCAATAGGCTTTGCTAGCTCAGCTTGTGAAAATCACATTCTTTATCAACTTCCCAGATGGTTTAGATCATTAAAAACACAACAAAACAAAACAAAAGCCCTTCAGAGTATACACTGTGAAGATATTCTCTAATTTCCAAGAAAAATAAATATATGTCGAATTTCTCACAGATTTCTCACACTTTCTCAGTATACAGCCTGAATTGCTGTGGTGAATGAGAACTTAAAGCCACTGTTTTTCAAACTGCAAAGCCTTGTGCTGAATACTTAACTTCCAACGGCCCCTTTGCCTTTCCAGCTTGCCCATCAGGCTCCCAAACTCTAAGTCAGTATTTATCTCTTGGGGCTTAGTTTAAACTGAAAAGTGGATGTCTTTATTCAATGAATTTGGGGTAACTGGTTCTCAATAAGCAACCAAAACAAAAAGGCTGTTTTCAAGTCAAAGAGAAACTCAAGAAACTCTCCCACCATCTGCTGAGAAGAGAGAAATGAGCCTGTGGCCAATAGCTCCTTTTTTTTGTTTGTTTTTTTTTGAATGGAAGAAATAGTATTGTCTTCAAAATTTTCTACAGCCACCCTTTGGATCAAAATATTATAATCACAGCAAAGAGATGCAGCAAAATAGATGTGGGCACACTTAATGGATACTCAAAGGGCCAGGCCACTGATCAGTCTGGATGGTTTACTGTCATTTGGAAGTAAAACTGGGGGGCTGAGGGGATTGAGGTTGGAGGGAGAAAGGAGACCGTACGTTAAGCTGGCATGCACCAGTGGATAAATGGCTGGCATTTGCAGAGCTGCATTGCAGGGGAGCTTTTAGCATTTTGCCACTGCCAGCTGATGTCTCTGGGAACATCAGTGCCAAGAAGCCAAAAAATGAAAGCAGGTGCAGGGGCAGAGGAACTGAATGTGGGGGGCACAGGGAGGGGGAGGGTTCAGCAACAGAACTTCTGTTGTTAAAAATTGGTTGCCTTCATTAAAACCTAAACAATGCCTCACTTTAACTCTGCATAACATTTTTGGTCCGCTAGAGTCCTGCACACAACACTTAAGACAAGCCTCTTACATTTATGCACCAGACTCAGAGACTGTTTTTTTTTTTTTTTTTTTTTTTTTTTTTTTTGTCTCTGCAAAGCTGTGGATTGTCTGCGAGCCTGCTGAACTCTGATGAGAGCCGCTCTCCTTCTAAAGCCAGGAGCATCTGCTTCATTCCTCCCTCCCTCCCTGAGTGGCCCCTCTTCACAATGTCCCACTTCTGCACAGCCAGGGCCTGGGAACGGGACTATGCCCGAACTCCACATGTCTTTGCTCCACGCTATGGCCAGTTTCCCTCTCTGAAATGCTGCTTTCTGATGAGAAAACAGACGGGATGGTGCTCCAGCCTGCCATTTTCATTGCCCTCTGAAGCTCTATGTTCCCGCGACATTGTTCTCCAAGCCCACCTCAAATGACTGCAGAGAGAAAGCAGTGTGGTAAGCAAAAGAAAAGGGGAATCAAGGTACAGATTCACGATCAACAGGAAGAAGAAATGTGCCGCAGGGCACACTAAAATAAAGCATAAAACACAAAGACAGCTGCCTCTTCTGATGCGCCATTGGGCTGAGCCATTTCCCAACATAGCCTTCATCAGAGGCCGTCCTCCACTCCACAGAATGCGATAGTCATCTCTCACAGAGATCGCACCGTCTCCTCACCACTGCCGTACAAGAAGAGCAGAGCCTGCCAGGAGGAAATGGCGAACAGTCCGTGCTTGGTTGAAAATGCTGTTTTTTGTTGTTATTTTTCTAATGGACGTGATGGCAGTGGAGGAAATAAAAATATACCAGTTTATCTTTCACAGGCTGTTAGAGATAAAGAAATGACAAAGTTAACACATCATCCAGATGTATAAACTTAGAAAAAGCTCAGTGTGTTCATTTATATGGAGTTACAACTTTAGGGTCAATCAGTTTTACTCTTATTTAATGTGGATATGTGTAGTGATTCCTGGGACCTGGTGGTGGAAATTCAGATGGCTCCATCCCTTTACAGCTGGAGATAGTTGATAGTCCCCCCCCCACCCTCCCCAGCCCCACACAGAGTGGGCTGCTGTCTTGTCCACTGTACACTTGGTTGTCAGAAGCTTCTCCAATCTGAAACAAGGTTGGATGACTCAAAGCAGAAACACAAATGGATCAAATGCCAAAAAAGTGGAGGGAAAGGAACTAAGTTCTTAAAGGAATTGGAGTCTAGATTTTATTCATATTAAATACTGAATTTCGATTCTGCAAAGCTGAGGTGTCTGAGTGAAGTGGAATGCTCTAATCGTAGATGGAGGGAGGAGCTAGGAAGATGTGCTTAAAAAAAAGTAGAGATAGCTAACAATATGAAATAAGGCTCAATCTCTAGAATAAAGAAAAGTTTTTTGCTTACAAGACATGCATATATTCTCAATATGTGAGAATCAAAGAGAAATAAATCCAGATCTAGGAATTGGAAGTAATATGTATTATCAGGGCTGGGAATGTGGCTTAGCGGTAGCATGCATGAAGGCTGGGTTCGTTTCCTCAGTACCACATAAACAGCAAAAGCCAGAAGTGGTGCTGTGGCTCAAGTGGTAAAGTGCTAGCCTTGAGCAAAATGAAGCCAGGGACAGTGCCCACTCCCCGAGTTCAAGCCCCAGGACTGGCAAAAAATGTATTACCATAAAACCAAAAATATTTTACTTAAAGGAATTAATCTTAGTCAAATACTAAGATGTACAAGGAGTTTATTATGGCCATAATAGTTAAAATATAAAAAGAAACATCCTCAGTAAGATACAGCATTAAGAAAACTATGGGGGGCTGGGGATATAGCCTAGTGGCAAGAGTGCCTGCCTCGGATACACGAGGCCCTAGGTTCGATTCCCCAGCACCACATATACAGAAAACGGCCAGAAGCGGCGCTGTGGCTCAAGTGGCAGAGTGCTAGCCTTGAGCGGGAAGAAGCCAGGGACAGTGCTCAGGCCCTGAGTCCAAGGCCCAGGACTGGCCAAAAAAAAAAAAAAAAAAAAAAAAAAAAAAAGAAAACTATGGCATATCCGTTTATCATGTTTTAAAAATATCTTCTCAGGGCTAGGATGTAGCTCAGTGGCAAAGCACTTGCCTAGCAAGTGCAATCTTCTGGGTTCAATCCCCACTACAAAACAAGAAAAGACCCCCCCCAAAAAAAAATGCAGTTAAAAAAAACCCAACCCATGTTTCTTTGGGCCTGGCTCACTTCACTTAGTATGATTTTTTTTTTCAAAGTCTTTCCATTTCCTTATGAATGGGGCAGTGCCATTCTTTCCAATAGCAGCATAGAATTCCATTGTGTATATGTACCCCATTTTCCTGATCCACTTGTCTTCTGAGGGGACTCTAGGTTGGTTCCATACTTTGGCAATGACAAATTGTGCTGCAATAAACATAGTTGTGCTGGTGGCTTTAGTGTGATGTTATTTGTAATCTTTTCGGTAGACGCCCCAAAGTGGGGCTGCTGGGTCGTATGGGAGCTCTATGTTTAGCCTTCTGCTAAACATACTGCTTTCCAGAGGGGTTGAACAAGTTTACATCCCCACCAACAATGTAGTAGGTTCCTTTTTGGCCACATCCCTTCCAGCATTTGTTATTCTTAGCTTTCCTGATCATGGAAAAGCTATGTCCCTATGAACACATAAGATGATACTAAGTGAAATGAAATCCAGGTTATGGAAACAAGTGGTATATCATTGTTGTAACTATTTTCAACGTGCGATGTGAAACAGTCCCCTTTTTTCCCCTCTCTTTTTTTTCTTTTGTCTTGAATTCCCTTCCCATGGTTTTACTCCTGCTATCACTGTATTTGGTCTTAGTACCATGGATACTGTAATACATGTATTAGAACTAGAGAAGGGAAAGGGAATACCAAAATCAAGAGACAAAGGATAAAAAGAAAAACCATTCCAAAACCAATACTTACAAAACCATTTAGTGTAAACAACTGTACAACTCATGGGCGAGGGAGGGAAAGGGAGAGGGGGCAGGAAAGGGAAAAATGAGGGAGGAGGTAACAAGTTGAACAAGAAATGTACTCATTGCCTTACATATGAAACTGTAACCCCTCTGCACTTCACTTTGACAATAAAGAAAAAAAAATTTTAAGCCAAAATACATTTTCATATAGAATTTGTTTATAACATGTTTTATTAGTTAAAATAAGTTATACATTTGTAGATATGGATGATTTAAATTATGTGCAAAGGATCTACTCTAAAATCCTCACAAAAATTTTCCCAAAGTTTCAGGATTGTGAGTGATTTTTTTTTAATATTTTTCCCATTTAACCAATACATTTTCAAATTTTTCCTAATGAAAATTCATACCTATTGAGCATTTTATCGAAGAGTATTCTCTACATAGAAAACTACACAAGTTAAGAATGCAATTCAATGAATTTTAGGACAGTTAACTATACAACGGAAGGGGCTTAGGAAAAGGGAAGGTGAGAGAAAAATGAAGGAGAGATAACAAGTTTGACAAGAACTGTACTCATTACTTTATGTATGCAAATGTAACCCCTCTGTACATCACCTTAACAATAAAATTAAATTTAAAAAGACAGCCATGTAACAAGTAACTGCATTAAGAAACAAAGCATCACAATCCCAGAACATCATTTCTTTGGTTTCCTGTCTACAATGGGTTGGTTTTGTCTACTTTAAATAAAGGAATAATTTACTATATAATATTTTGCATGTGTTTTCCCTCATTTCAGCATGGGAAACACACTGGTTAAGCAAAAAGCTAAGAGCAAAAAGATGTTTGTACCAAGTAGTTCCTTATTTTAGGACTTTCTTTTAAAGACTCCAGGCCCAGTTCACATGCACCTTATCTTATACTTGGATCTAGTCTAATAATTCATGATAAATTGGAAACGTTATAAAGAATGCATTGGATATACCTAACTTACCAAACATCATAGTTTAGCCACATAGTGCATTACCGTGTTGGTTATTTACCCTCAAGGTGATGTGGTAAACTGGGAGCTGGATTTCAATGCCTAGTCCACCAATGCAAATAAGGTGATGTACAAAATTCAAAAGCATTTTTCTTACTTATTATATCCTGTTCATACACTATATTAAGATGAAAAATCCTAAGTCAAACGAACGTAAACTTGGAATTGTTGAATATGGAAGACAGGGCTGTTTTGTGAGAAAAATTCCTTCTTATATAATGGGTATGGTTATTATAAACTTGTCAATTTGAAATGTTAGTAGATGACCTATTCTCATATTATCATGGGCCACATTATATTTCAGCTTACAGGATGTTGTGCTGTACACACTGAAATTAACTTCTGACTTGAAGCTTCTAATTTTTTTTTTTCTTTGCCAGTCCTGGGCCTTGGACTCAGGGCCTGAGCACTGTCCCTGGCTTCTTCCCGCTCAAGGCTAGCACTCTGCCACTTGAGCCACAGCGCCACTTCTGGTCGTTTTCTGTATATGTGGTGATGGGGAATCGAACCCAGGGCCTCATGTATACGAGGCAAGCACTCTTGCCACTAGGCCATATCCCCAGCCCCTGAAGCTTCTAATTTTTTAACGTCAGGGGAATTTGTTTAGTGAGGAACACAAGGGATTCTACTTTAGGCAGAGTGAGTTTTGAAGTCAAAGTTTGGCCAGCAAACAAAGATGATGGAATTCAGTTTGTGTTACAGCTATGAATGCATTAGCATAATAGTCTAAATATAGGAATGGAGTTGATTATCCAAGAAATATGGTGGAAAGAGAAAACTAAATGTTTACATCTGGTGAGAAGAGACTGTTTTTTTGTCTGTCTCTGTGTATCACTATACACACACCACATACACGCCTGCACACACATGCATGGGCACACACATCTTTAAATATACATTTTATCCCTCATATGAGTAGCAGTAATTCCCTTTCCCATTTTCATCTGCATGGAAGAAATTCTCAGATGATGTCATGTCAAGAGATGGAAAAATTACTCTTCTGAGATGGGGGTTAACTACATTCAATCTCCATCCCGGCATGCTTGCTTACTCATCATTCAACTCTGAACAATTAACATACACATACACACATATGCCCATGCACACACTCTAATTCTCCTTATGATTTCATCTAAAAAATGTTAAGAAATAATTATTTTGTAATAGCAAATACTCCATATTGCAGCTTCCATGACTGTCAATTAAGAGACAGTATACTGGATACCAGGACAATAATTTTCAATTATTTATATTAAACCAGGAGCATGTAAAGAAGAAAAGTGGAGAAAGGAGAGCTAATGTTTATTGAGCCTTCCAGCCACTTTGCAATCTGACAGGATATGCATCCCTCTTTGCAATTTTTCTGGTATTTGTCTATTTAAAATGCATAACAGTTTCAGAGACAGTGGTTAAATTTATCCCAAAGTCACACTAATTTAGGTCAATGTCCCCCCAAAATCTGTGCTTTTTCATTTATCCCATTATGTGTAAATAAAGAAAACCATAGTGCTTTGTCCAGTGAGTGGTTCCATCATCCCCTACCCCTCACTATGTCTTCAATTGTATTGACACTAGCATCTAGTTGTTGGATTTCTAATTCCTGTTTCATTTCTGATAGGAAAGAAACATTGTGGTCACAAATCTACTATGAATCTTGCACATGTTTTTTTTAATACTTAATATAGTATTTGGAATTGCTACACTGCATTTTCAAAATGCAGATTTATTTTATTAGTCAATATGATTCTAATTTGACTTACATAAGTCATTTTCTATTTGTACCAAATATAATTCAATTCTACTACACTTTTTGCTGATTATGTGCTTGTAAGGATTATATGGAAAGTTATGCTTTTAGTGGTGGCCTTCTTGAAGTTCTACTAGGGACTAGATCTTATTTCTCACCATGCCTTTGCACTTAATGCCAATTAATGATCACTTCTGCCTTTCCTCAATCTATTTCCACTCTTGTTCACGTGTAACTGGAAGTAAAGCAAAAAGACACACATGAAACGATATGAATTTGATACAATACAAAAATCGAATCCATTTTTATTCTTTAAATTTCTAAAAATTATGTTTGAGAAGTTGTACAAAGGGGTTTCATTAAGCCCAACATATCAGCTTAGTACAATGCAACTTGATCAACATCACCCTTTCCATTCTCCCCTTCTTTCCTAACCCCAACCATCTCCTCAAGCTATATACTCCCATCTTCACGTGTGCACATTGAGTATTATGATACTATTTACTCACTCTTTTTCTCTCCATTCATCTGCCCTTCCTCCTCTTCACTTCCCCCTTTCCCAGTAACACATACTTCAGCTTCTTGGTATTTATTTTGTTCAAATAGTTAGCAATTGGAAACTCCCCTGTATATACCATACTTTAGACAATATGTTTGTGCATATATGCATATGACCCAGTGTATGTTTTCATATATGTTTATATTTTAGACTCAACTGCCACAAATAATGGAGCCCTCTGAGACTATCTTATGTGCTGATGTTTCGGCACAGAGAAAGACATAGTTATTAAACGAAAGAGAGCCTACAGAATGGGAAATCTTTGTCATATATGCATCTGACAAGAGATTACTATCCAGAATAAATAAGGAGTTCTAAAAACTAAATCCCCAAAGAATTAATAGCTCAATTAATAAATGGAAAAAGGAGCTAAATAGAGACTTTTCAGAAGTAAAAATGGCCAATAAACACATAATAAATACTTAACATCACTGGCTATAAAAGAATCACAAATCAAATAATACTGAGATTTCCATATCACGCTAGTAAATTAGCCACCATCAAGAATACAAACAAAAAATCCTTGTGAGGATGTGAAAAGAAAGCAGGTTTATTACATTGCTGGCATATGAGATTACATTTTCTGTTAAGCCTCTTGTGCATATTAGGACATTAATTCTGACAACATTTTATGTGATGTTATCACCATTTATTTTTGTCAATTAACCATAAAAAGACAAAATTTAAAACAATAGTATGTAACTCTACCATTGAGTCATATCCTTAGTCATAAGAATTGTTTATTTGAATTCGTAGGTCTCAGATTCAAGAGTCCAAGAGCTTAACCATAAGATGGGTTATATCTTTCTTTAAAGAATTAAGTAACTCAGTTAACATTTTTTTTCTTTTAAATTTACAACTGCATCCCATTTCTATCTTCCTAACTGTCCGAAGAAAACTCATGTCCGAACAAATCCCTCTCTCAGGAAAAATTGCCTTTCTCTATTTGTTAAGATTTTTTTTCAAATTTTTATTATCAAACTGATGTACAGAGAGGTTACAGTTTCATAGTTAGGCATTGGATACATTTCTTGTACTGTTTGTTACCTTGTCCCTCATACCCCCCTTCCCCCTCCCCCTTACCCTTTCCGCCCCTGAGGTGTTCAGTTCACTTACACCAGTTTTGCAAGTATTGCCTTTGTAGTTGTTTCTCTTTTTTTACCCTGTGTCTCTCAATTTTGGTATTCCCTTTCAATTTCCTAGTTCTAATACCAGTATACATGGTTTCCAATATACTCAGATAAGATTACAGAGATAGTGTAGATACAACCACAGGAAGGTGATACAAGAACATCATCAATAGTAGAAGCTACAGATACCCATGGGACGTTGAAAGTAGTTACAACTGTGATATAACAATCATTTCCATAACATGGAGTTCATTTCACTTAGCATCATCTTATGTGATCATAAAGGTATAGCTATTGGGCTCTTGTGATCCTCTGCTGTGACTTGCCTAAACCTGTGCTAATTATTCCCAATAAGGGAGACCATAGAGTCCATGTTTCTTTGGGTTTGGCTCACTTCACTTACTATAATTTTTTCCACATCCTTCCATTTCCTTACAAATGGGGCAATGTCATTCTTTCTGATAGAGGCATAAAATTCCCTTGTGTATATGTACCACATTTTCCTGATCCATTCGTCTACTGAGGGGCATCTGGATTGGTTCCAGATTCTAGCTATGACAAATTATGCTGCGATGCACATTGTTGTGCTGGTGGCTTTACTGTGATTTTGTTTGTGGTTTGTTGGATAGATACCCAAAAGTGGGGTTACTGGGTCATAGGGGAGTTCTACATTTAGCCTTCTGAGGAATCTCCATACTGCTTGCCAGAGTGGCTGAACCAGTTTACATTCCCACCAACAATGAAGTAGGGTTCCCTTTTGGACACATCCCCTCCAACAATTGTTATTGTTAGTTTTCTTGATATATGACATTCTTACTGGGGTGAGATGGAATCTCAGTGTTGTTTTGATTTGCATTTCTTTTATGGCCAGTGATGTAGAGCACTTTTTCATATGTCTCTTGGCCATTCTCACTTCCTCATCAGAGAAGTCTCTTTGTAAGTCTTTAGCCCACTTGATGAGGGGGCTATTGGTTCTTTGCGGTTTTGTTTTGGAGGAAGGTAATTTTTTTAGTTCTGTATATATTTTAGATATGAGGCCTTTGTCCATTGAATGGCCAGTAAAGATCTTCTCCCAGTCTATGGGCTTTCTGTTTATCTTGCGAGCTATGTCCTTTGCCGTGCAGAAGCTCTGAAGTTTGATGCAGTCCTATTGTTAAGAATTTTTTATACAAGAATACTAAATACACCCCCTTTCTTTGACTGTGGATATGTGCTGGAAAAATTGCAACAGAAACTTTACTACCTAACAAATAGCATTTGTAAATACTCTAGGCGTCTGTACACACTCTGATGAAGTCTGTATAGTGTGACTCACCATAGGTTGGTTTACATAAATTTTTTAAGGGTTATTAGCTGGGCGCCAGTAGCTCATGCCTGTAATCCTAGCTTACTCGGGAGGCTGAGATCTGAGGATCTCAATTTGAAGCCAGCGGGCAGCAAAGTCCATGAGACTCCAACAAACTACTCAGAAAAAAAAAAAGCCAAAGTGGCTCTGTGGCTTAAGTGGTAGAGCGCTAGCCTTGAGCAAATGAAGCTCAGGGACAGTGCCTAGGCCCAGAGTTCAAGGCCCAGGATAGGAAAAAAATAAAAAGGAATGTCATGGAAACCTATTTCATCAGAGTTTTAAATGAAATAAAAAGGGTATTGTTTTGTCTTCTGAAAAAAAAAAAGAATTAAGTAACTCATATGTTGCTGAAGCTACCACCAATGTTAAGCAAGTAAGTTAAATGTCTGTGGAAAGGAAAGCATATGTAACACAATGGACTTTTTGCAGATAATTACCATTCTAATAAATTCTGGAGACCTAGTACTTAGTGCCATCTATTTGCTGGCATATTGGTTAGTAGGATGGTGTAAAGGACAGTGTATCAGTTTGGAATGGGTTGGGGTACTGAATTCATTTACCTTGTCAACAACCAATATCTCTACACTGACATATGATTCTGTTGCTATACTTCTACCATGGCAACCCCTATAATCATTACAATTGGACTATTCACATACATTATTGGTCCTATACAGCAATATTGCCTTCTGCCACTTTGTTTCTATAAATCTAGTGGCTTTTCGCATGTCCTTTTTATACACATTGCCACCACCAACTTGATGCTCCTTCAAGAAAGACAATAGTGTCAGGGCATTCCACCCTCAGAAATATCTCTGGTGACAGTGTCTGATAAAGACAACTTGTGCTGTCACTCAGTGGGATGAAATAGCTCTGCACCAAAGGTATGGGTTACTTCTCTTGAAAGTGTTTTGTTCTTTACTACTGTCTTCATATTTTAGGGTGCTATAACCCAAATGCCATAATCACAGTGGCATATAGTCAGTAGAAATTTATTTTGCATAGTGTGGAGGTTAGGAGGTCTAAGATCTAACCCTCAGGCTGGTGGATTCCACATCTGGATTGTGGGCAATATATTCACACTGTCTTCACACGAGGAAGTGAATGAACAAAGTTTGGGCTTTCTTTTCTAGGAACATTAATCTTTCTTTGATCACCTTTCAAAGTCCCCACCTCTTAACACCATCACTTTGGAAGATAAATATACTGGTATTAGAACTAGGGAAGTGAAAGGGAATATCAAAATCGAGAGACAAAGGATAAAAAGACAAACGACTCCAAAAGCAATACTTGCAAAACCATTTGATGTAAACCAACTGAACAACTCATAGGGGAGAGGTAAAGGGGGAGGGAGGAGGGGGAGTGAGGGAGGAGGTAACAAACAGTACAAGAAATGTACCCAAGGCCTAACGTATGAAACTGTAATCTCTCTGTACATCAATTTGACAATAAATAAATAAATACATAAATAGAAATACAATAGCAAAAAAGTTTCCAAATTAACTTTTGGAGAACACATTGATGGCACATTAACTATTGTGCACCAGATGACTCATCATTTTGCTAGCTTTCTTTAGGCAAGGGGAGGGATTTTAAGAGTAATAGAGGTCTCTCCTCTCAAGCTTGGCAGAAATTATATTTACTTTCATGTTTTATTTTTCATAGAATCTTCCCTTTCAGATCTAAGAGAAAGATCAGTTTCAGTTAGGAAATTTTCAATCCTTTGTGGAAAAACTAACTTTTCCTGTTAACTGAAAATATTAAAGTTAATTCAAATGTAGCGTCAGAAAGAGAAGGGAAAGGATTTCTTTTCTATTGCTATTTTGCCTGCTCACTGTCAGTCCCACCCTGTGTCACTAGGTATAGGACGGGTGTGGCCTGGCAATGGAGCAGAAATCAAGCCTTTGGGAATACCAGGCAGGTAAATGGTCTGCAGAAATGAACTCAATGGACCATTAAGTCATCACAATGGGATATCCAACAGAAAGGAAAAACCTTCCATTTGTGATTTGGCTGTTTACCTTTGCCCATAAATTTCCATTCAGAATCAGCATCAAATCAGTAGACATAAGTTTTATGGCTCTTCTAGAATCATAATGTATTATACAGATAATCAGCTAGTCTAAGAAGACCATTGATTAGTTTCTAGAAATTTCTTTTTTTAATTTAATTTATTTATTAATTGAACACAATTTTTTTGACAAGGTATTGTGCAAAAAGGGTACAGTTACATAGTAGGGCAGTGTGTACATTTCTTGTGATATCTTACACCCTGTTTTTCTTTCCCTTCTCTAGGTCAGGTAGACATATATACAATACACAATATATCAAGAACATATACAGTAGCCACGTGGCCACGCCCAAGAAAGTTCGCCTAGGGCTTTAAATGTAATGTCGATATTAGACAATATGTTGACAGTAGTCTTATATGAACGTACATACATAGTTTTTGAGCTATTGTATTCCCTGAGAGGTCAATTTTTGACCTTTATATGTTGAGTAATTGTTTGGTTTTAGTTACATACTTTTGGGTCGCTGCCCCAATCCTGTGGGGAATACTAGTTGACAAGCAGTTTTTGGTTTCACAGACTTGGACTCTACTGTCTCTCTGTCTCCCTTTGTTAACAGTCATATATCAGGGAGATCATGCCCCTTTGTTTTCTGTGTTCTAGGCTTGTCTCACTCAACATTATCATTATTTGTTCGAGTTCTGACCATTTCCCTGCGAATAACAATATTTCACCATTCCTAATCGCTATGTAGTATTCCATTGTGTATAAGTACCATATTTTTTGGATCCATTCGTCTGTGGAGGGACATCTGGGTTGTTTCCATATTTTGGCTATTGTGAATTGTGCCGCGATAAACATGGAAGTACAAATGTCTTTTTGATATCTTGGGGTTTGCTGCTTAGGATAGATGCCTAGGAGTGGTATGGCTGGGTCATAGGGTAGGTCTATATTGAGCTTTTTGAGAAACCTCCATACTGTTCTCCAAAGTGGTTGTACTAATTTGCACTCCCACCAACAATGGAGAAGGGTTCCTCTTTCCCCACACCCCCTCCAGCATTTGTTGTTTCCTGAGTTCAGGGTATAGGCCATTCTAACTGGGGTGAGGTGGTATCTCAGGGTTGTTTTTATTTGCATTTCCTTTACTACCAGGGATGCTGAGCATTTCCTCATGTGTTTCTTTGCCATTTTTATTTCTTCTCTTGTGAAGTCTCCCTTTAGCTCATTTGCCCATTTCCTAATAGGTTTATTGGGCTTGGAGGGGCTTAGTTTTTTGAGTTCTCTGTAGATGACCGATATCAGGCCTATGTCTGTTGCTGTGCTGGTGAAGATCCTTTCCCATATGGTTGGCTGTCTTTCTATTTTGGTAGCTATGTCCTTAGCTGTGCAGAAACTTTTTAATTTGTAGTAGTCCCATTTGTCGAGTCTCTCCCCTATTTGTTGTGCCCCTGGGACTATATTCAGGAAGTTCCTTCCTGTGCCTATAAGTTCTAGCCTCTTTCCTACTCTGTCCTTCAGTAGTTTCAAGGATTCAGGTCTGATGTTGAGGTCCTTGATCCATTTTGAGTTGATCTTGGTGCATGGTGATAGGCTTGGGTCTACTTTGAGTTTTCTGCATATGGCTGCCCAGTTCTCCCAGCACCAGTAGTTGAAGAGACTATGTTTATTCCATTGTATGTCTTTAGCTCCTTTGTCAAATATCAGCTGGCTGTAAAAGTGCGGTTTTATTTCTGGGTCTTCAATTCTAATCCATTGGTCTTCCGATCTGTTTTTATACCAATACCAGGCTGTTTTTGTTATGATAGCCCTGTAGTAGAGCTTGAAGTCTGGTATTGTGATACCTCCTGCACTGCTTTTTTTGCCTAGAATTGCTTTGGCTATTCTAGGTCTTTTGCTGTTCCATATGAATTTATGGATTGCTTTCTCTATTTCAGTGAAGAATGTGGCTGGGATTTTGATAGGGATTGTATTGAATTTGTATAACAATTTGGGCAATATGGCCATTTTCACTGTATTGATTCTGCCTACCCATGAGCATGGGAGGTCTTTCCATCTCCTTGTGTCTTCTTTGATTTCCCTTATTAGATTTTTATAGTTTTCATTAAATAGGTCCATCATATCCTTGGTTAAGTTGATCCCTAGGTACTTTATTCTTTTTTTGGCTACTGTAAATGGAATTGTTTCCATAACTTCCTTTTCTGTTTGTATATTGCTGGTGTACAGAAAAGCTGCTGACTTTTGTGGATTGATTTTGTATCCTGCCACTTTGCCAAATTGGTTTATTAGGTGTAGGAGTTTGGGTACTGAGTTTTTTGGGTCCTTCAGATATAAGATCATGCCATCTGTGAATAGGGATAACTTGATTTCTTCCTTGCCGATGTGGATCCCTTTGATGTCCTCCTCTTGCCTTATTGCTATGGCTAGGGATTCCAGCACTATGTTGAAAAGAAGTGGGGAGAGTGGGCATCCTTGTCTTGTTCCTGAGTTTAGGGGGAATGATTTAAGTTTCTCTCCATTTAATATGATATTAGCAGTTTGTCTGTTGTATATGGCTTTTATTGTTTTGAGGAATGCTCCATCTATTCCTGTTCTCTCCAAAGCTTTTAATAGGTATGGATGTTGTATTTTGTCAAAGGCTTCTAGAAAATTCTACCTGATATCATTAAAAGGAAAACCATGTCAAGAATCTTGAATTTAAGGTCAGAGATTGGTGATTTTCTCATAAAGTATAAATGTCGACATCATGTAGGAATTAAAATTGCTATCAAATTCCAAACTTCTAAAATATTACTGAATTAAAAAACAAGTTAGAGCAAGACTGGACAAAATTTTTAAAGTTAGATATTCACAGCACTCAGGATGGATGAATGAAGTATCGCTATTCATTCTTGCTTATACTAGTTGTACTTCCCAGTTATAAAAACTAAAATTTAGTGTGACCACTTTCCTCACATCAAATATTGTGTGGACTGTTCATTGGCAGGACTTCAGGCTTGTGGACAGCAGAGCCCTTTCAGCCTGTTCCCAACACTTAGGTGCCAAGAAGCCTTTAATTAGCTACTTATTCTAATGACTCTAAATAGAAGCTTATCTGTTCATGTGTCCCTCTAGAGCAAAGGACTCAAAGTTTTTGCACCACACCCTTAAAGAGACCACTGTAAGCTTGAGTGTTACTTCTGTGGCTAGAACAGAAAACTAAAGGAAAATTCAAGAAGCCACAAGTCTGGCTCTGGCATAACCCCATCATCAGTGCCCCATTTATACTGAAATGATTTGTCCAACAATCTAAAACAGATTCTGTGCTTTGCAACTTCAATTAGGTCAACATTCTTCCATTTTTTTTTTAAGAAACACTTTTAAAAGCTAATTCAAACAGGGAAGACTCATTTTTTTCAAAACAATTGCACAGTAGCATCTTCAGACTGGTGTCTGTTGCAGAACATGTGAGAAAATTAGAAGACATTTAAGGAGAGTGGGAAGTGTAGGAGGAGAAAATAAACAATAAACAAGAGCTGACAGCTGCTTGGCGCACAGCTATGTTCTAGTCCTGCTGGCAGGTGGTCAAAATGCCAAGTAAGGGGAGGAATGCCACACCTGGGGACATGCTGAATAGAAAGGATAGATCCTTTGATTCAGAGCATTTTTAATTGATTTTTATATTATCTTTAAGTAGGTGTACAAAGAGGTTTCAGGTTTTTCCCCCCAGCAGATTAGGCTTATTTGTTCTTTTTAAATTTTCTTTTATTTTCTTTAAATAGTTGTACAAAGGAAGTGTCACTTAACAAAATAACTTGTGGAAACAGTGTATCTTTTTCAGTGTCACCCCCTTCAACATTTTCACTGACCTTCATCACATTTAAATTGTCTAAAAGAATGTGCATTTTGTGAGATTTGGTGTCTAACTTAAAACCTTTAAGTCTCAGGAAATCTATGACATGGATCAGATTAACTCTTAAGAAAAGATATAGCTAGGCATCTGTGGCTCGTGCTTGTCATTCTGGCTACTCAGAGGGCTGAGATCTAAGGATTATCATGTTTTGAAGCCAGTCTAGGCAGGAATATCCATGCGATTTTTTTCTTGGCCTGTCTCTTTTTTTTTTTTATTGTTATTGTAAAGGTGATGCACAGAGGGGTACAGTTACATAAGTCAGATACAAGTACATTTCATTTTCAACAATGTCACCCTTCATTCCCTCTCTCAGTTTTGTTCTGCCATTCCTTCTCAAAGTTAGATAGTTCATTTTCAATATAGTGTCTAAAGAATATCACTGGTGCATTTGTTCACCCTTTGTCTCGCCATTTCTGTTCCCTCCCTGTTACCCTCCCAAAGACAGAAGAACAAACATATACATATACAATTTTCATGATTTACTGAGGGGCAATTTACTGAGGGGGTTGATACTACAGCTTGGCTATGGTAAACAATGCTGCAATGAACATGGTTGTGCTAGTAGCTTGTTCATGAAACTCTTCGCTCCAATTAACTACCCAAAAGAACCAGAAGTAGAGCTTCAGCTCAAGGGGTATTGCACCAACCTTGATTGAAAAAGGTAAGGGACAGCATCCATAGCCTGAGTTCAACCCCAGTATTGGCACAAATAATTTTTAAAAGTAATGTATATTTTACTGTTAATAATAAGCCTACACCATGCACTTGTCTCAAATTAACTGTTGACAAAAAATAGCATAAGTCAGTAAAAATACAATTTTAATGTCACTAATTTTAACAAATAGTATTAAGTTAAACTGTGGATTATAGAACTTACATTATTTTTAATTTTTAAAATTAATTTTTAATTTCTTAATATACATGTCATCAAAAATATTATCCACAGCTGAAATTCTATGAATGGTATAGGAAAGATAATCATTTGACTCAATATATCCTATCAATCTAAATAATTTCTTCTACCTCTAGCTACATCATTACTAAGCTACATTCCATTCTGAGTATGCCCTTTCTTTTGTTTTCTTTTAAAATTATTTTGCAGAAGTTTATGTTCCCAATAGGTTGCTTTCTTCCTCTTTTCTGCTCCACTTTACACAAACAATACCTAAACTGAAATTGAACTGAAAAAATTTTATTGTATACTCAATTTAAAAGATTTAGCTTTTAGGAATGTTCTATTTTTGGTTCAATGTTATATTACTAAGTTACAGGAGCAATTTGTTTCTGTGAGGAGGCAAAAAGAAAATAGATTAAAATTAAATATTTGTGCATTTTCATTTATTATATACTTTATTCAGATTTTTTGAAAATGTTGATGAATAAATACAATGATACCATTCTATTCATGACTCATGTTTTCAAGCTCTTACATTTTTTTATTTCACTTAGTCATCAGGTAATTATAATTTATGGAATACAATCCTATTAAATTATCTTTTCAGTTTACTAAGAATTCTTTCTTAAAAGCTAATAAAGTCTTTAAACTTTCACATTCTTCCATAAAGCATTAAGAAGCATGAATCCTCCCACAGATGAAAATATGAGCCTGTCTTCAGTAATGACCTGTCCTTAGCCTCTGGTGAGATTGTAAAGACCCTCTTTCCTATGAGTTGAGAGAGATCAATTTTGTTCCATTTAGATTTTTTTTCAAATTGCAATTATTGTTCACAATATAATTAGTCTATCATCGGTTTGATGAACTATGACAGTATTCAGTATTACATTTTTTCCATGAAAAACTCCTTTGACCATATGTTTTGAAGACAAATAAGATGATTTTCAATAGCAAGCTGCTTCCATTTTATAAAGGCTGTGCTTGCTAAAACTTTTTAACTTTCTCTTTTGATTGAAGTTGTTTTATCACATGTGAAGGTACCAATAACATCTTGATCTACAATGCTTTTATTTATTAACCAGGCTTTTTCAGCTGATTATTTTTGTTTTCATACAAAAACTTTCTCTATAGAACATTGCTCCAGAATGAAAATATTGGTAATGCTATGGCATTAATTAAAATTTCAATAGGCTATAATGACATAAGAAATTCCACTAAAATAAAAAAAGAAGGGGTGGAGGTATGGAGAAAAAAAAAGCAAATACTAAAGTTGCTCACAACACAAGAAAATGTAAAATGGCTAGCCAAGATGCATAGAATTAGAATTATTTTTCATCTGGTAAGATTCCAAAATGAAATAAATAATGGTATTTATAACTTTCTTTAATGAAAGAAGTAACTCAACTCAAGAAGAAATATAACTTTTGCTAAATATAAACAACTGCCTGAGGGTAGCTCATACAAATATAAATTTTGTTTTGTCTGTTGTTGCTGCTGCTATAGATTTTTATTTTTAGGTTTTAAGACTATGAACTGAAACACTCTAGAACAGGTTCCTATATTTCCAGTGTTAATGAGACAAGAGTTTTTTAAAAGCTGAATAAAAAGAATATGATAAGTAAATGTTATATTGGATGCTTATTTACATATCACAGCATATATTGAACTTGATCATCCCTTAAATTCTACATTCTTTCCTGGATTAACAATTTTCTGGATATTTTCATTGTCAAAAATATATATCTTTACATTGAGAGTATTTTAATGTTTAATGTTATGGATGTCAGGAAGTATAAATTGTGCACTAAATAAAATACAGCCATACATTGTTTTAAATGACTATCTTCCTTTGAATCTGTTTGCCATCTATGAGGAGTGAGCAGGTCCCTTAGATACTTTGCAGGTGAAAAATTCTATCATGACTGTATTCAATATAAGAGAAAATTAAGTGCAGTAACAAATAAATATTTCCAGAAATCCCTTGAAAAGTGAGCTCTGGATAGTTGAATTTGGATAGTAATTAAACCTTATATCCTCAGTGAAAGCCTTGAGTGCTGACTAAGAAATTTAATGGGAACAATAAGCTCATCTCACAAAAGATAATTATGGCAATGCAACTGAGCAAGATGCTGAAGCTGATATTTATTAACTGCTGATAGGAGCCAAGGACCATGTGTTATTCTGGGTGTATAAAGATGAGCTACATAGTCAGCTTCTAGTACAATGAAGGAGCTAACTAGCAAAGACAACCTGGAGCAGTTGTGCTAAACATTCTGTAAATAATAAGGATAGAATGCAAAGAGATAAGTTGGGAGGGAAGACGAAGCCAATGTTGGGCTGAGAAGGGTCAAAAGAATAGAAGACAAATCTGCTATATTTAAGACAATGCCACAGGATGGGGAACAATGCCTTTTTGACATTGTCTTGGTTTCTTTTGTCTTTGGCAAACTTTAACATCAGTCTTAACAAGTTGCATGTCATCGTCATAATGACATTGAATTTATCTTTAACATGTACGATGTCCTACTCATCAATATAGAAGGTATATTTAGACATATTTAGTCTTCTTTAAGATCTTCCACATGATTCGTAGAAGTTTTATATTTAATGCATTTTTGAATATGATATTTTGACTGTATTTGAAATAATTATTAAAAATTTTAATGATGCATTTTTGCTCTTTTATATTGATCTTTTTTGTTTGTTTGTTTTTACTAGTCCTGGGGCTTGAGCTCAGGACACTGTCCCTGAGCTTTTGTGTTCAAGGCTAGTGTTTTGTCACTTTGAGTCCCAGCTCAACTTCTAGTTTTCTGGTTTTTAATTGAGCCTCGTGGCCTTTTTTGCCTGGACTGGCTTTGAACTGGTATCCTCACATTTCAGTCTCCTGAGTAGTTAGAATTACAAGCAAGAGCCACCAGTGCCCAGCTATATTGATCTTTTACCAGGAACTATACAGCTTTTTAAAAACATGTTCTAGTAGGATTTCAGTACAATATGTATGAAAAATTGCAGCATTTTAATATTTGTTTTTACCATACTTTTAAAAATCATTGTAAATATTTGTTTTTACTTTTACTGATTCTCACAGGATCTGTTTAAAAGTGCTGAATATAAGTAAATAATAAATATACTTGCTGGTTTAGTTAAAGGAAAATGCTGTAAGTCGTCTGCCATTAACTGTATTTGCAGATTTTTGTTAAATTTTTGAATAGATGTCAAATTGCAGTCATATTTGTTTTCTTTATATTTTTATTTAAACCAAACATACCTACAGATGTACAGATAGACAATTTTCAGAATATAATAATAAAGCCAGCACCTATGTAAATACCACCCAGGTTAAAAAAACAAATCGCAGTACTTTTTTTTAAGCCTCTGGATCTTATTATCCAATTATATTATCTTCACTAACCAAAAACTATAAAATATATAGAAAAAATAAATCTTGCTACTTGGGTTTGGCAACAATTTTTCAGACATGACAACAAAAGCACGGCTTTTAAAAGCAAAAATAAAGAAATGTGATTAAAAATTTGTGTTTGAAAAGTGCTAGCAAAAGAATGAAAAGACAAGTTGGAAAAGTATTTGTAAAGGGACTTGGTTTTAGAGAAATAAAGAATTTTCATATCTCAATAACAAAGAAAATTAAAAACATTTGACCAAAGGAAAAAAAGGTAGGCGGCAATTAAACACCTGGGAAAATTAGGGACACTAGACAATTGGAAAATAGAAACTAAACTAAACCACAATGAGCTACTACTCAATACTTTCAAAATACTTTATGGGGACTGGAAATATGGCCTAGTGGCAGAATGCTTGCCTCATACATGAAGCACTGGGTTCAATTCCTCAGCACCACATATATAGAAAAAGCCAGAAGTGGTGCTGTGGCTCAAGTAATAGTGTGCTAGCCTTGAGCAAAAAGAAGCCAGGGACAGTGCTCAGTCCCTGAGTCCAAGCCCCAGGACTGGCAAAACAACAACAACAAAAAACAAACAAACAAACAAAAAAAACATTTACATTCAGCTGCTGGCCAGGGTGAAATGACATCAAACTGGTAAGGGTTTCAACATGGTCTAAAAATTATTGAGAAGTTTCTTTTTTTGTTTTGTTTTATTTCATTTCTTTATTGTTAAAGTGATGTAGAGAGGGGTTATAAGCAAGATTTTTTTCTTCTATATACAGAATTTAGACTTTAAATAAAAGTGATACCAGTGTAAAATTAGGAGGGGCGCGTAACTATTTGGGAATGGGGGCTGCAAGTTGGTTGAGGGTGAGAAGAGCGAGTGTGGAATAAGTATGATCAAAGTACTTCATAGAAATGAATGAAAATAGAACAATAAACCTCGCTAAATGTTTTAGAAGGGGGAAGGGACAAAACAGAGTAGTGAAGGGGTGAAATTGTTTAAAGTATATAATATGCACATATAGAAATGTCACAATGAAATCGTTTTATCATATATAATACAAATTATATATATTATAAATATATATGTATACTATATTTGTTATATATACATATATATACATATATATATAGAGAGAGAGAGAGAGTCAAAAAGAGAAAACCTGTCTGTGATTGTGATTTTCTTTGGGATTTCCAAAACTGTAAACAGTCCAAGTGTCTGAACTAGTTATTGGTAAAGTAAATTCTGATCGACTTATCCAACAAAACAATTCAAGAATAGAAAGGAACAGCTAACACAGAAAAGCTTGGCTATATCTCAAGAGTTTTACAGTGTAGGGGAAGCAGTCAGATTTAAACACAGCATCACTGTGAAAAATTCATAAATATAAATAAATACAAAACATAAACAAATATAAAACAAATCAGTGATTGCCAACTGAGTTGAAAATATTGACAATCTCAATAGGCATCAAATTAGATTTGGAAATGGAGATGGTATTGACTCTTGTGATAGTCACATTATTTGTAAATGGCAAAAGTTGTGAAATATTCCATTAGAAGTTGCAGTGCATTTCGTGGTTATGTGCTTTACACATAAATTAAATAATTGGGGGAAGTCAATATCATTTTATTTTAATACAACAAATGTATATATAAAATAAAAATCTATTTTACTTCTTTATATATTTATTTATTGTACTTGTTTCTATGATTTTTTTCCTTGATTTATTACTTTTTATTTTTATTGTAAAGGTGATGTAGAGAGCAGTTACAGTTACATAAGTCAGGTACCTTTCTTTTTGAACAATGTCACACCCCGCCTTATTTTCTCCCAGCATTTGCTCCCAGGATTTTCCCTCCTGTCCCCCCTCATACTTATATTGTATAGTCCATTTCAAACATAGTGCCTACTGGGTTTCACTGCTGATTTAGTTTGTTTCACCCTTTGTTCCATCATTTCTATGCTTCCCTTGCCCTTCCAAAATCAGATAAACTTACACATAAGGCAAAAGCAGGGGGAAGGAAGAAAAACCACAAAAAGTAAAATAAGAAAGCTCTTGTTTCCACTTCTCGGAGTCCATTTTGATAAGCGTCATTTTATATGATCATATGTACATTGCCAATTTCTATTTATCTTTCCCCACATGGTATTCTATACTTAGTTTTCTCTTTCCTTTCTGTACTTCTATATTTAAAATTACTGTTATTCTTCATTTCATCTTTCATTTGGGATTGAGTTTTAACTACTCTCTCCTTAACATATATGGATACTGAAATCTTGCTCAACTTTTCAGCTTCCCACAGGCTCTTCCCTTAAATTCTGAAATGTGCATAGTGACCAGTTGGAGAAGTTGACTGACTACAGTAAGTGAATCTGAAAACATAAGTTTAAACTCTGCTCTTCCTTCTGTCTAGGATTTAGTTCTTAAAGTCTGATCCATTTTCATCAGCCTTCAGATTCTGTTTTCTATATAGTCTCTCTCACACACTCACTCTCTCTCTCTCTCTCTCTCCTTCTAGTAATGAACAACTTGTCCACTTGTTCCACATCTTCACCCAGCCCTTTTGTTTTTACAGATTCTTTTAAGACAGACTCTCGCTTCCTTTTGGTATAGATGAGCCTCAAACTCTTGATCTTTCTGTCTCCATCTCACATCCAGCTGAAGTTATAGACATGCTCTAACAAGCTCTATAGGCTTAAAGACTCTTTCACTATGATTGACTTAGTAAATACTCTTCAAAATCTTTGAGGTGAATTGAGGGTTTCATGTGCTTCTACCTCTGAAAGACAGTGTGTCTTCAAACATGTCTCTGTTGTTCAGCAATGCTTCGGATCTTGGTTCTATAAAAGTTGGCTACTTATATAATTTTTAATTGGAAAAGTCAGGCTATTATATCATTCTTAGAGTTAGAAATCTGTAGGACTTTTGTCCTCCTTGAATCTAAAGGCTCATAGCTTTTATTTATGCCACAAAATACTTTGTTTAGTAGTTTGAATATCATCTTTATTCTTTCTATTCACTTTCTAAATTCTTTTGAATATAAATATTCAAACTAATCATTTCGCCTGCTATTGGTCTTTACTTTTGATCTCTAAATTTATCCCATACTTGTTTTTAACTCTTTATACTTTTGTATGTCTCAGCCCTTTCTTTTTTTTATAAGACAATTTCTCTCCTAAGGTGAGTCAGGACTATGTTATTTCCTTTCAGTTTTCTTAATTTCAATGATTGTATTTTTATTCCTGAAAAAAAGATTCTTCACCCAAAAGCACATTTTTAAAAGCAATTTATGCTCTTCTTAAATGATGATTTATATTACTTCATTACTATATTTTATAGCCTTTAGTTTTTACAGTCTAAGACTCTTGGAATTTAAACTGTTTGCTTTGATAAGTCTTCCTGCTGAATTATTATCTCAGATAGACTAGAATTTTTGACTGTTGGTTCCTCTTCTGTACTAGTTTTTATTGTTGTTGTTTCATTTATAAAAATCCCATTCCTCTGGAGTTACAGAAATGTACTTAATGTGTGGTTTATTTCTCCAAATTTTAGCTTCCCAGTTTCTCCCACAGTAGGGATCATGTGCAGTCAGAATTCATACTCATTTATACTGGAAACATTTATTTTGTTTTGTTTTATATTCTGAGCTTCAGACTATATTTGAAAATGTTCCTTGTGTCATTTTTGGTGAGTATCTTCTTTTGAGTTGTTCTGGGATTATATAGAAGGAAATCTAGTAGCTAGAGAGAATAAACCTGTAGCACTACTTAGAAATTAGTTTTGATATTTGTTATGGTTGTTGATTTTACAGTGGATAGGGTTGAACCAGGTCAAACTTTCCAGAAATCTGATTTTATTAATTTAGGGTATTAATTTTACTCCTCCTTAAGCCTATTGTATTGATAATAACAACATATTTCTTAATAGGTATCTTCTTTGCTCATTATATGCCTCTTATAATTCATTAAAACTCAGCTATATGTTATATTTTAACAATGTATCAAGGCTAGAGATGGGCCAAATGCATTGGTATTAGGAAGTTAGATGTCAAAGTTAATTGCTGTTTAATTATCATTTAGCTATAATTTCATGTCCCAATTAATGACAGTAGAACTCAGAGGTCAAGTGATATTATTAGTTTACATGGCTAATTAGAAACAAGACTCAGAACTAGGTCTCTAGCAATTCATGCTCATGTTCTTTCAATATTACTATTATTTGCATAATGCAGTCAGCACAGATTTCTTTATCTTTTGGGATGACAGTGCAGTAAATGTCTGCAATTTATTTTCATTCTCTTTCACCTTTAATTCACACAAATAGCCTAACTTATGTTTCATAAGAAAATAAGTACAAAGTTGTACTGCTATAAGGCATAAAAGACAAGTACAAATTATTCAGTTATAAAATATTTTCTATTCACTTTTTCTTTTTTTTAATATATTTTTATTATTAAACTGAATTACAGAGCAGTTACAGTTTCATATATTAGGCATTGGATACATTTCTTTTTTTTCAAATTTTTATTATCAAACTGATGTACAGAGAGGTTAGTTTCATACGTTAGGCATTGGATACATTTCTTGTACTGTTTGTTACCTTGTCCCTCATGCCCCCCTCCCTCCCCCCCTTTCCCTCCCCCCCTTTCCCTCCCCCCCAGGTCTTCAGTTCACTTACACCAAACAGTTTTGCAAGTATTGCTTTTGTAGTTATTTCTCCTTTTTTACCCTGTGTCTCTCAAATTTGGTATTCCCTTTGAATTTCCCACTTCCAATACCAGTAAACATGGTTTCCAATATACTCAGATACGATTACAGAGATAGTGTAGGTACAACCATAGGAAGGTGATACAAGAACATCATCAATAATAGAAATCTATTCACTTTTTCATGGACAAATATCAGTAAATGATACTTGATAGAATGATGATAAGTACCCCTTACAGAATTCACTTTAAACAGGAACTTTCTTTTGTGTGCATAAGGTACAGAAGTCTATAATATGTGAGATAAAGGCTTCAGGTTGGTATTAGTCTCTCTAATAAGTCATTTAGTCTCACTCAAGACATAGTTAATGAACGATATTGTGAGGCACTGTTCCAGGGACTTACATTAATAAAGAAAAGACACATACCTCATTTTAACGGAATTTAATTTCTGCCATTAAAATGCAAAAAATAAATAATACATCAGTAACTTTTACACTATATTAAATACAATATGGAAAATCAAAGAGTAAAAGCAGGTGAATGTGTGTGTATGAGTGTGTGTGTGTGTGTGTGTGTGTGTGTGTGTGTGTGTTACTGAGCTTGAAATTAGGGTCTGGGCACTATCCCTGAGTTTGTTCCCTCAAGGCTAATACTCTACCAATTAAGCCACAGTTGAACTTCCAGCATTTATTTTGCTGGTTAAATGGAAATAAGAGACAAACAGACTTTACTGCCAAAGCTGAGTTTGAACTACAATCCTTAAATCTCAGCTGCCTGAGTAGGTAGGAGTACAGATATGACCCACTGGTACCCAGCATGAATGGATATTTTGTGGAGATAAGCACAGAAAGAAGTTCTGTGCAGGTTTTTATGGTAACCATGACTAGTTCTGCCTATCTTGATATAGAAATGCTTCTATGTTAAGTTCCTGTGTCTTAGACTTCGTTTTTGTCCCCACAATGCTTAACTCAGCATTGACATCATGGTAATAGCTCAATTAGCAATTGATGATTACTAGATGCTTATTCTACTTAATGGATATCCTCATTTGAAATTATTTTAGATTAAAATCATCTACTGAAAATGGGCTTTTACATGTTCACTTTAAAAGGTTAGCTTTTTTAGTTAGGTAAAGCATTTGAGGAGTATAGTTTAGCCCTTGGTGGAAAAGCAAAAATTAAAAATGTCAGTATTTCTATTAAGCCAAAAGTCAAAAATTAGGTGGAATCCCTAATCCTCTACTTGGAGACCAGTAGTGAGTGCCAGAAATTCCTTACTGGAAATGGGGCACCAGAAGCAACAGAAGAGAGCAGTGGGTATCTTAAGAGTCCAGAAGTACACATGGAGGCCAAAGGAGGATGGCAACCTTTGCTTCCTGGAAGCTCTCGGCTAGTCGTGAATCTGTGAAAGGTGTGTGTGTGTGGGGGGGGGGGGGTGGGGGGGGGTTGTTAGACCAGCTGTAAAAGGGAGTACATGTTCTTCACTGTGGGATGATCACACTTAAAACTATTGAACTACATATAATCCAAATAGAGGCAGGATTCAAAACTCTGTCTCTGGACCTAGTTTGATGTTAGCATCATTTGCATAATGGGGTCATTGGAGATTTCATTTCCTTCTGAATTAGCAAAACCTAGAAATGACTTTAGGCTGCTACTGGAGTTCCATCTGGCAGTGAGTAGGGTAAACTCTTGCATCATTGCTTAGTTGAGATAATAAATGCAATCTAACTACATTAGCAAAAATGGAAATTGGAAAAGGCCAAAGCATTCTGGATTTCATAACTTTAGTTTCACAATAATAAAATCTAACATTTTATTGGGTATTTGCTATGTTTAAGGATTTCTCCTAAGAGCTTTATGTGCATTAATTCACTTAATCCTCCAAACATTGTAACAAAGGAAAACATCATTTTCAGTACAAGAATTCGTTTGTCTGAGACTAAGGAGATAAAAGAAACTTATCCCATGCTCATATAGATAGTGATGGAACCATCGGTAAATGTATTCTGGTTCCTTAAGTTTAAAAATACCTTTGACTCTTGCCATCCCTAAGGTTGCCTGTGGACCAGTATTATAACATTGCTTCACTTCAGAACCTGTTAACAACAATCATTTTCAGGATTAAAAAAAAATACCATTTTGTTTAGTAGCTACATAAAGGGGTTTCAATTCAACATGTCAACTCATGAACATATTAATCAATGACATCTACTATTCTTCCCCATCTATCTCAACTCCACCCATGCCGTCAAGTTACCTAATTCTTTTCTCATATATGTACGTTGAGTATTGTGACTGTTTTCTTGCCTTTCCTCTCTCCGTTTGTCTGCACCTTGGCCCCACTCTTTCAAGACCAAAAATATGTTTTAGCTACCTGGTATTCACTTTATGAACTGTTAGTCAATAATTGAAATTAATTACACAATTGGAATCCACCCTGGAACATATCATACTTTAGTCAGTTTGATTGTGTGTGTGTGTATATGTGTGTGTACATAGCTTTCTATATGTGTTCATACATGTTTGTGTTTTAGATATAACTTATATACATGAGATAAAACATGCACTGTTTGTCTCTTTGAATCTTATTTTCTTCAATGTAAGTTGTTCAAAGTCTATCCACTTCCCTGGTAATGACATAATACGATTCTTCCTGATAGATAAATGAAGTGTGTGTGTGTGTGTGTGTGTGTGTGTGTGTGTGTGTGTGTGTGTGTATTTGATCCACTCATCTGTTGTAGAGTATGGACTGTTTCCATAACTATGGGGAATCGTGTAGCAATAAACATGGGGGATTCTGACTTATAATCTTTAGGAGAAATGCCCAAGAAAGATATTGCTGCATCATAGAATAATTCTATTTTTAATTTTTGTGAGAAATCTCCAAAATACATCATGCATAATATTTCACCACTATTAATTAATATTTACTAAATGCCTTGTGAACACAAGGCCCCACATCAGAGATGTAATCAAAATATGGTGTTAATGCCTTCAAAAATGAGAAGCCAGAATTATTGCCATTGTCCTTCAGGTTTGCAAAGGAAAATGGCATCAAATGTATGGAGAAGCCTCAGAGTTGTTAGCATTACAAAAAAGTACTCAGGATATATGTTTCTTTTACCATTTTATACACACGCACAATACCATTGTCAGTACCTATGTCTTCTAACACAAATAAGCAGATATAAATATAAATTAGGAGGCCAGAAATCTTATATACTTTTGCCATGCTCATAATTTTCCATTTCCTTTTGAAGACATTTCCCTTGATAAGAAGGCTATGACTAGGCTTTACTGTACATATGAATAGTCTGAATGTATAAACTCATCTTAAATTTATTACTATCTTTCAGAATTAAATGGGTTGAGAAATGGGTCAGTCATAAATACTGTTATATATTTTATCACTACTTTGTTTTAGAGCTTATGCTACAGGAACTACTGATTTACCTAACGTGGTAAAACTGTTGATTGGTATAAAATAAAAAAAAAACCCTCCCACTGGTAAATTAGTTCCCAGAATAGGTGTTCTCTGGGACTCTGAATTTATTCAGGTGTTATCCATTTATTTAATGCCAGTAAGCACAACGAAATGCATTTGTGAAAGCTATGGTTTAGTTGAAAAGCATACAGCATAACGTAGCTAGACCCTCCTGCATCAAACTAAATGTAGCGGTATGTGGAGCTAAGTTTAAAAAATCTAATTATGAAAAAAATACTATGGCCAAGTTTAGCCAATGCCTCCAAGCCAATGTTTGTTTTTTTTAACCAAGCAATGATTATGTACTTGAGAAATTATAAAACCTAGCATTGTACACTATTGACACAGACAAGTTCAGCACAACACATATACACACACCTACACATATTCCAAAAGCAGTGCCTCACAAAAGAACTACTTTAATTGACTTAAAAATTCCTCAGTACTGATAGCCTAGTTCATGTGGTTTTTGGTCCTCACTCAGGATTTTTTCACCCTCAGCTTAGATCAATAAATAAGATTTTCACCTGGTAGAAGTCATCCACTATTTGACATGGGAAATCTACTTGAATACTAAGTGGAAATGTGAGCTCTGAATCTGAGAGACAACTATGGTATTGCGTAGGTGGTAGGTAGAATGTCCTATTAAGCTATGACATTTGCTGGTGTCATCCATTCACTATTGAATGGATCCTCTATCTTGGTTGTTTTCTATAGATAGGTAGGTTAATGGTAGTTTGGATAAATGTGGGAACTTAGAACAAGGAGCTTTCCTAGCTTGCAATGCCTTCTTTCTTTGCTCAAGGGAAAATAGCAGCATAGACTAATATGCTAGAAGTCACAACTGGGAAGTTTTATCCTGAAATTGCTTTCTATTTCCTGGCAGTATTACTAATCTTTCTATTTTTCCAGATGTGAGTTTCAAGAGGTTCAAAGTAAATCAATCCTTTTAGAAAGTAGGACTCTTTAAAGCAGAGCCTTCATAGCCCCTGGAGGCTGAGCAAACACTTTGTCCTGTTTAACTTTGGTAGTCCCTGGGCATTTACTTTATCATCATGACTATGCTTTTCCTTCCTTTATGGACTTTCTTGTCTGCCAAATATGATAAAGGGTGTGTCAAGAATATTTGGAAATTTAAGTTGTGGAAACCCAGACTTGCAATTAGTGGTTCTACCCCTGGATTATCAGAAGTATTCACCAATCTTTTTTTTTATTTATTTAAGTAAAATCTTCCTAAACATAGCAGCAGCTAGTCCAGAAAATATCCCTCCTATTTATTATCAAATATTTTCCTTCATATTAAAACCAAACTTAGCCCTAAATTGTCTCCTAAAGCTTTAGACAAAAATAAAAATACAAATATTATCACATATCCTTTCACCCAATTTTGCTACTACTTGTGAGAAAACTCATTCTAAAACTTACTATGTATATACTGAATCTATTTCATAATCTACCTTATAAGTATTTCTGAATTAGTATATAGCGTTTTCATTATTTTTGTAAATATGTAATATTTTGTCATGGATATTTTATTTTTAATTTAGTGAGTATCTCAAAAGAATTTTATGTTACATTCAATATTTTTTCTCAATAAAAACATGAGAAAGGCAATTCAAACTATATGGAAACGACTCTTAGAAATATAACATTTTCATTCTAGAAACAAGTTTGACAAATTCTGAGAGGAAATCATAACTAAGCTCCTAGAATCATTGTTAATAAGAGATAATACTCTCCCTCCCCCCCGCCCAAATAAAATCTTACAAGCAAATTTACTCAGATGTGACAGGCAGCGTTAACAGACTAGCTTATATAAAGTGAATATGAAATTATAATCATTATAATGATCAAATTACAGTAATTAGAACATACAGCAGAGAATTTATCTATGCCAGTTCCACATACTAAAATAGTTCAGGCAATAGTTATCTTACCATTCACCATCCTTCCTTTCCCCAAATAATGACAAGTCTTTAGCATTCTATTTTCAACTTCATGGCACAGAGCTTGTTAAATGTTATTTTTATTTTTAAATGATAATAGTAGAGATAGGATTGTGACAATGTGTATAATGGATGCATTTACTTATTTTGGCACATCCAGATATTAATTATCTCTACCCCATTCTACCAATAGAGTTAATCTGATTACTCATCAAGATTAGAATAAATATTTCAAATGTACATTTACTAATTTCTTTGTCCAAAGATTCTCTAAGACATGAAATATATATTTCATGTCATATGTGTGTGTGTGTTTGTGTGTGTTATCATGTTTAGCTCTGAAGTCTAGGGGTCCCAAAAATTTTTTCCTTCTAAAAGGATTTTTGTTTGAGTTTTCTTATTATAATATTTATTTTCATGTTCATTTTGTTCCTGACTTTTGATTTTGAAACAATAGTGAAAACTATCTTTTCTGAAGAGGAACCTACAAGTAGGAAGTCAGATTTTTAGGCTTGGCTTAACTTTTTCGTAGTTCTCAAGAAAGCCATTAGCCTGTATTTTCATATAGTATGTCTCATATGTGTACACTGTTTTCAACAGTGATTACTTATCCTTTGAAAGTTTGATATTTTTCTATTCTTGTGGGTATGCTGTAACTGTTCCTCATCTCCCAAAGCATGAGACATCATAGCTTATTTTATGTATTCAATTGGTTCAGCATTATTACTTCTCTGAGAATTTTCCAATTCCTCAAACACTGATAAGGTAAATTAGTAAACGTTATCATATCTACAAAATGTGTTTTAACATACCCAAAAGGCACAATCAAGCAGTGGTTAACAATACATGTACGAATCCTGAAAAGATTAATTTACTGTCTCTGCAGAAAAGGGGCTTTAGTATTTGTTACATTCACAGAAATACTGACCAGGAGCTGTGAGTTAGTCATAACTCAATGACAAAGAAGTGACTCATTAAAAATACCTTCTTCAAACTGAACAAGCACATTATTTTAAATGATGAATGCACTTGTGAAAATGAGGTGCTACTTTTAAAGTTCATTGTTGATGATTTTTTTAATGCTAAAACTATTTCAAAATGCCAACTGTTATTTTGAGCAGAACTGCACAGTAATGGTGATCAAATCTTTTGTATTTTCTCCTCAATAAGAGAAAATTGGCTGAAAGATTAAATACAAAATGGAGCTGAAGACCCATTCTTTATGTCTCTGAGTTTGCTCATGTAGATAGTAGTATAATGTTAACTTCCAAGGAAGGTTTGCGTAAGGATTAAAATAATTGCCAGGTAGGAAACTGGCACATAGTAAGCAATGATGATTTTCCCTTTTCTTTTCATTTTATCAGTAGTATCCACATGTTTCTGCACTGTATTGCTTATATGTATGTATCATAATAAGTCAACTTTATTACATTTCATCCTCCAGTCTTATTTCCATCTACTATTCTTAAGTTGTTCCAATTATATGAATACTTTACAACACAAAAGGTGTGTGAGAAAGCACATTCCACCACACTTATCAGCTGCTCACAGTATTTTACTGCTCTCTATTTTTACTTTCAATATGATGAAAGAAAAACTTTCTTTGTCTTCATTAATCATATTTTCTGTTCTTAGTATAGACGTTGGTTAATCAATCCTCAAACAACATAATCTTTCTCTATTTTCCATTGAGAATTGTAGAACTCCCTTCATTTGAACCAATGAATATGATACTATTTGTGAATTATGAAGAATACTTACTTGACAGCCAACAGATAAACATCCTAGTTAGAAGTATGCAGAGCCAGAATTTAACTAGTTTCAACTGGAAAATGAAGTTATAGCTATAAGAATAATAGTTTGAGTCTCTTTGTGAATAGTGATGTATATGACTGTTTCCAATTATATACAAAGGATTAGTGGCTCAGGAAAAGAAATGAAAACACAAAGAATACTAAGATGTTGTGAAACTACTAAATTTACTGTGATTACATAGCCAATGAAAATTATTGAGCAAAGGAGGCAAATGACCAGAAAGTTTCTTCCAGTACATGATTTTGAATTTAAGTCATACAGACTTTATATAAACTGTATGAGGATTAACTTAAAGTTAATTTTCAAATGTTGAAGTTATAGTTTACCAAAAATTATATTTCTTTAAAAAGGAAACTTCTAATCTGTTTGATGTCAAGATATGTGATTAAATATCAGGCTTTTAATTTTTTTCTTGGTCCTTTTCCTTATAATAGTCTCCCTTCCCCTTTCCTTTTCCCTTCCTTCCATGATCTTTCCATCCTTGTTTTTTCAAATATTTATTATCAAACTGATGTACAAAGAGGTTAGAGTTTAATACGTTAGGCATTGGATACATTACTTGTACTATTTGTTACCTCGTCCCTCATACACCCCACCCTCCTACCCGTTTCCTTTCCCCCTTGAGATGTTCAGTTCACTTACACCAAACAGTTTTGCAAGTATTGCCTTTGTAGTTGTTTCTCTTTTTTTACCCTGTGTCTCTCAATTTTGGTATTCCCTTTCAATTTCCTAGTTCGAATACCAATATACATGGTTTCCAATATACTCAGATAAGATTACAGAGATAGTGTAGGTACAACCACAGGAAGGTGATACAAGAACATCATCAATAATAGAAGCTACAGATACACATGGGACGTTGAAAGTAGTTACAACTGTGATATAACAATTGTTTCCATAACATGGAGTTCATTTCACTTAGCATCATCTTATATGTTCATAAGGGTATAGCTATTGGGCTCTTGTGGTATTCTGCTGTTACTTTCCTAAACCTGTACTAATTATTCCCAATAAGGGAGACCATAGAGTCCATGTTTCTTTGGATCTGGCTCACTTCACTTACTATAATTTTTTCCAAGTCCTTCCATTTCCTTACATATGGGGCAATGTCATTTTTTTGATAGAGGCATAAAATTCCATTGTGTATATGTACCACATTTTCCTGATCCATTCGTCTACTGAGGGGCATCTGGGTTGGTTCCAGATTCTAACTATGACAAATTGCGCTGCAATGAACATTGTTGTGCTGGTGGCTTTACTGTGATTTTGTTTGTGGTCTTTTGGATAGATACCCAAGAGTGGGGCTGCTGGGTCATAGGGGAGTTCTATATTTAGCCTTCTGAGGAATCTCTATACTACTTGCCAGAGTGGCTGAACCAGTTTACATTCCCACCAACAATGAAGTAGGGTTCCCTTTTGGACACATCCCCTCCAACAATTGTTATTGTTGATTTTCTTGATATAGGACATTCTTACTGGGGTGAGATGGAATCTCAATGTTGTTTTGATTTGCATTTCTTTTATGGCCAGTGATGTAGAGCACTTTTTCATATGTCTCTTGGCCATTCTCATTTCCTCATCAGAGAAGTCTCTTTTTAAGTCTTTAGCCCACTTGATGAGGGGGCTATTGGTTCTTTGCGGTTTTGTTATGGAGGAAGGTAATTTTTTTAGTTCTGCATATATTTTAGATATGAGGCCTTTGTCCGTTGAAAGCCCGGTAAAGATCTTCTCCCAGTCTGTGGGCTTTCTGTTTATCTTGCGAGCTATGTCCTTTGCCCTGTAGAAGCTCTGCAATTTGATGCAGTCCCATTTGTCCAACCTTTCTTTGATTTGTAGCCTTTCTGAGTCCTTGTTAAGGAAGTTCCATCCAGCGCCAAGGAACCCAAGTGTTTCTCCTACTCCTTCCTTTAGTGTTTTCAGGGTGTCTGTTATGATTTCGAGGTCTTTGATCCATTTGGAATTGATTTTGGTGCAGGGTGATATATAAGGATCTAGTTTTAGTTTGTTGCATGTGTTGAACCAGTTTTGCCAGCACCATTTGTTAAAGAGGCTATCTTTCTTCCAAACTATTGTTTTAGCTCCTTTATCAAAGATTAAGTAGGCGTAGTTCTGTGGGTTCATTTCTGGGTCTTCAGTTCTGTTCCATTGGTCTTCAGGCCTGTTCCGGTGCCAATACCAATCTGTTTTTACTACTATAGCTTTATAATACAGCTTGAGGTTGGGTATTGTAATTCCTCCAGCACTGTTCTTTCTGCTTAGGATTTTTTTTTTTTTTTGCTATTCTAGGTCTTTTATTGTTTCATATGAATTTCTGGATTGCCTCCTCTATTTCATTAAAAAATGGTGTTGGGATATTAATGGGTATTGCATTGAATTTGTAGATAGCCTTTGGCAGTATTGCCATTTTGATTATATTAATCCTCCCAATCCAGGAGCATGGGAGGTTTTTCCATTTCCTTAGTTCTGACCTAATTTCATTTTTCAAGCTTTTAAAGTTCTCATCAAAGAGGTCTTTCACTTCTTTGGTTAGGGTTATTCCTAGGTATTTAATGTTTTTTGAGGCTATTGCAAAAGGCGTTGCTTTCCTGATTTCAGCCTCGGTCTTTGGGTCATTAGCATAGAGAAAGGCCGTTGATTTTTGAGGGTTTATTTTATATCCTGCAACTTTGCCAAAGTTTTGGATCAGCTCTAGTAGCTTGGGGGTAGAGTCTATGGGATTCTTTAGGTATAGGATCATGTCATCTGCGAAGAGAGAAAGTTTAACTTCATCTTTTCCTATTTGGATCCCCTTTATATTTTCTTCTTGCCTAATTGCTCTGGCAGTGTTGAAGAGCAGGGGAGAGAGTGGACATCCCTGCCTTGTTCCTGATTTTAAAGGGAATGGCTTTAGTTTTTCACCATTTAGAGTTATACTTGCTGTTGGTTTGTCATAAACTGCTTTGATTATATTCAGGAATGTTCCTTGGAATCCCAGTTTTTCCAGGGCTTTTAGCATAAATGGGTGCTGGATTTTATCGAACGCTTTTTCCGCATCCAGAGATAAAACCATGTGGTTCTTTACCTTGCTCCGGTTGATGTGGTGGATTACATTAATTGACTTTCATATATTAAACCAACTTAGCATCCCTGGGATGAATCCAGTTTGATCGTGGTATATGATTTTTTTTGATGACCTGTTGAAGTCTATTGGCCAGAATTTTATTGAGAATTTTTGCGTCTATGTTCATCAGGGAAATCGGTCTATAGTCTTCTTTCCATGATGAGTCCCTGCCTGGTTTTGGGATGAGGGTTATGCTGGCTTCATAGAATGAGTCTGGTAGTGAACGTTCTCTTTCAATTTCATTGAAGAGTTTGAGAAATATTAGTGTGAGTTCTGTTTTGAAGGCCTTGTAGAATTCTGCAGTAAATCTGTCTGGACCTGGGCTCTTCTTGGATGGGAGATCATTTATTGCCATTTCTATTTCAATACAGGATATGGGTCTGTTTAGAAGGTTTAAATCTTCATGGTTGAGTTTGAGAATAGAATTTTTTTTAGGAAGTCATCCATTTCTTCCAAGTTCTCGAATTTGTTGGCATAAAGGTTTGCAAAATAGTCTCTTATTATTTTCTGAATTTTGGTTATTTCTGTGGTGATATTACTTGTTTCATCTCTTACGTTGTTTATTTGAGTGTGCTGCCTTCGTTTTTTGGTCAGGTTTGCCAGGGGTCTGTCTATCTTGTTAATTTTTTCAAAGAACCAACTCTTTGTTTTGTTGATTTTTTCGATTTTTTTTTTTGGCTCTAACTGATTTAATTCTGATTTGATTTTAATTATTTGCTTCCATCTATTGACTTGGGGTTTGGTTTGTTGTTCTCTTTCTAGGAGATTAAGGTGCTTCCTTAAATTACTGAGTTGCTGTTTCTCCAGTTTGTTGGTGTATACGCTCAGAGATATCAATTTTCCTCTGAGTACTGCCTTTGCTGTATCCCAAAGAGCTGGTACTTTGTGTCCTCATATTGGTTGAATTCCATAAACATTTGAATTTCCATTTTAATTTCTTCGATGACCCACTGATGGTTCAGCAGTGTGTTGTTTAGTCTCCATGAATTGTAGGATTTTCTGTGGTGGCTGTTTGAGTTGAGCTCTAATTTTATTCCATTGTGGTCTGAGAGAATGCAGGGAATGGTTTTGATACTTCTGAATTTGTACAGATTTTCTTTGTGCCCTAAGATGTGATCTATTTTGGAGAATGTTCCATGTGCTGTGGAGAAGAATGTGTATTCTGTTGATGCTGGGTGGAATATTCTGTAGATGTCAGTTAAGTCTAGTTGGTCTATGAAACTATTTAGTTCTGTGGTTTCTTTGTTCAGTTTTTGGCATGTCCAGAGGTGATAGTGGAGTGTTAAAGTCATCAACTATCAATGTGTTTGGGTCTATGAGTGTTTTTAGAGTCAGTAGTGTTTGTTTGGGGTTTTTTTGTTTATTTTTGGCCAGTCCTGGGCCTTGGACTCAGGGCCTGAGCACTGTCCCTGGCTTCTTCCCGCTCAAGGCTAGCACTCCGCCACTTGAGCCACAGCGCCACTTCTGGCCATTTTCTGTATATGTGGTGCTGGGGAATCGAACCTAGGGCCTCGTGTATCTGAGGCAGGCACTCTTGCCACTAGGCTATATCCCCAGCCCCTCAGTAGTGTTTGTTTGATGAAGTTGTGTGCTCCTGCATTTGGTGTGTAGATATTTAGAATGTTTATAATTTCCTGTAGGAGAGATCCCTTTACTATTATGTAGTTACCTTCTTTGTCTCTTCTTACCTTTTTTAATTTGAAGTCAATTTTGTCTGATACTAGGATTGCAACTCCAGCCTGCTTATGGGGGCCATTTGCTTTTAGAAGATGTTTACTTTTGCTGGATAGATGTGTCTCTTGGAGGCAGCAGAAAGATGGATCTTGATTTTTGATCCAACTTATGAGCCTATGTCGTTTGATTGGAGAATTAAGTCCATTAATGTTGAGAGTTAGGATTGAGAGATGATCGTTTGTTCCTTTCATTGTCACTATCTTTTTTAAAGCGGTGTCTTCCCATTTCATGATCTGATGTTTACTATTTAGGGTTCTTTTCTCTGTCTGTATTGTGATCTTGATTATTTTCCCTGTATAGTACATCTTTAAAGATTTTTTGCAAAGCTGGTTTGGTGGAGATACATTGTTTTAGTTTTTCCTTACTATGGAAGACTTTTATTTGGCCTTCAGCTATGAATGAGAGTTTAGCTGGGTACACTATTCTTGGTTGTTAGTTATTTTTATTTAGTGTTTGGTATACCTCATTCCAGGCTCTCCTTGCTTTCATGGTCTCTGCTGAGAAGTCTGGGGTAATTCTGATTGCTTTTCCTTTATATGTGATTGTTTTCTTCTCCATAACAGCTTTAAGGATTCTTTCCTTGTACTCTACTGATCCTGTTTTGATCACAATGTGTCGGTGGGATGTCCTATTCTGGTCTGGTCGGTTTGGGGTTCTAAATGCTTCTTGTATCTGTATAGGCCTTTCCTTCTAGATATTTGGGAAGTTCTCAGCTAAACTCTGTTAAATAGGTTGCCTATCCCATTAACTTCTTTCTCCAAGTTTTCCTCAATACCTATTATTCTTAAATTGGGCTTCCTGATCGTGTCTTGAATTGGACTGCATTTGTATTGATTTTTTTATCTTTCTCCATAGATTCTAGAGAATCTTCAGCTCCTGAGATTCGATCCTCTGCTTCAGTTAGTCATGACTGTAGGCTAGCTACGTGATTTTGAATCTCTTTTCCTTCTGACCGGTCTTTCCTGATGATTTCCATGTCATTTCTTAGGTCCTGTATGGACTTCTTTACTTCATTAACTTCATTAATTTGGTTTTGAGTGTTGTCTCTCAAATCTTTATGCTGGGTAGTTATCTTTTCATTTGACTCTTGAAGTTCATTTATCTTTCTATTTGTGGATGCCATGAAATTCTCCATTAATTTTTGCTTTGCCTCCTCATGCTCTAGAATAATTGACTGAAGAGATTCAAACTTTTCATTTATCATGTTTATCAGTAGACTTTGTAGAACATTTTGGGGGTTCTCTTCTATGTCTTTGATTGACTGCTCTGCTTCCTGCTTGTTTTGAGTGGGGGATAATACTTCATTGTTTGCCATCTTTCTTGTGTTCCTTCTGCCCATTTGAATTGGGAATGCCAGTCTACCAGCACCTGTGAGCACCGTTTAAGACCCAAAGCAGACCTTACCAGGCACTGGTGTGTAAATCTTAGAAGTTCACAATTAAATACACATACCTTCTATACCTGTGTATAAAATTAGATTTGATGTTCCTAAAGAATACAAGTTCAATGTAACAACCAATCCTGAGCCCTGTATTCAGTAGTTACTTATTTACTGTTACAACCCTATGAGCAATTCTTGTTTTTATATTAAGTTCCTTTTGGACTGGCTTTCTTTATGAACCCCTTTGTTTCACTCGAATTAAGCAGGGATACCCTCTATCCAATAACCAGGAGTCAATGGGATCTGGAGGACCTAGTAGTAAGTCAGGAGGGTAAGTTAGAGGTAATAAAGAAACTAGAATAAAATGTATGGGGGGTGATGATTTTGGTTTAGTTTCCATGACGTGGAAATGTGGAGGAGAGTAGAATCAGTAGAAAGAACAAGGTTAAAATGATAGACAGTGGAGAGTTAGCAGTAAAGAGTGGAGATGTTATTCATAGGAAAATAATTTTTAAAGAAAGAGAGTACTGAGGGAAATAAAGAGAGAATACTGGAAGACAGATGCACATAACCGAGAAAAGTTAAAAAATAAAATAAAATAAAAAGAAAAAAAAACAGAAAAAGAAAAAAGAAAAAAAAAAGATCAACAACAACAACAAAAAAAAAATGACAGAACCAACAGGTGAAAATGGGAAACAAAAACAAACCAATGATGTTTCAGAAATGAAAATGTAAGAAAAAAATTAAAAATAAAAATGGAAGGTTAATAAACTTTTGAGACAAAACAAACAAAACAAAACAAAGCAATACTTGCAAAAGGGTTTGGTGTAAGTGAACTGAACACCTCAGTGGGGGGAAGGGAAAGGGGGAGGGGGAGGGGGGTATGAGGGACAAGGTAACAAACAGTAAAAGAAATTTATCCAATAAATAAATAAATAAATAAATAAATAAATAGCAAAGCTAAAAAAAAAACAGAAAAAGAAAAAAGAAGAAAAATGATCAACAACAACAAAAAATGATAGAACCAACAGGTGAAAATGGGAAACAAAAACAAACCAATGATGTTTCAGAAATGAAAATGTAAGAAAAAAATAAAAATAAAAATGGTAGGTTAATAAACTTTTGAGACAAAACAAACAAAACAAAACAAAAAAAGTCTTCCTGTTTGGATGGGCTTTCTACAGTCTCTGGTTTCCTTGGGATGGTCTGCCATCTATTCTGCCACTTGGCTGGTTTGACCTGCCTTCAGTTTGCAGGAGTGGTTCTGTTCTGACCCTCCTCCCCTGTTGGTGCAATCCTGGGTCTCTGTGGTTCCCACAGCTTGCAGGTGAGACTTGGGCATGCTGCTGTCTCTGCAATTTCAGTCCACCCATGTTCAGCCTGCGATCTGTATGTACGCTGCCTTCTGGAGAATTTCTCCCTGGTCTCCATTGAGCTGTGCGGGTGCGCAGCACGGTGCCGGCGCCTGCACTTGCGTGGCGTTGGGACTCCGCCTGGAGCTCAAATCCTTTATTTCGATTCTGTATCCAAGGTGCTCTGTTAAGGTTGACAAGTCCTGTTGGAATCTGCCTAGTGGGGGTCCTCTGCCTTTGTCCCAGGTTTTCAGGTCCCTGTTCCGGGCACCACACCTGCCAAGCCAGCCAGCAGCGACGAGGAAGTCCTGATTTAGGGGGCGAGGACCAGACAGCTCTGCTGACAACCCCTGGGACGGATGGCGGGGCCTCCTCTTTCCATCCTTTTCTTCTGCCCTTCTCATGGTGGGCTTGGCTGCTAGTTGATGGGTGCCTCTGGTTGGTGTGATGCCAAGCCCACCAAAGTTATCAACACTCAGAAACACTGTGGTCTTAATTGGGGAGATATTAATTTTGTGTGGGCACTGGAATGCAGACAATACCTGATGTCAGGAGAGAGAAAATAAATGGAGGTAAATGACCACGCTTATTTTGGCAAGCTGAACAAAAAGCATAGACTAAATGCCCAGACATATGGGAAGTCCAAGACATTTACACAGTGACCAAAAAGGAAAAAGGAAATAAATATGTAGGAAGCAAAGGGGAAAGAGAAATACGTGTATGCCTCTGAGCAGACACCACTTTATGTGTGCTTACAGAGCCTGGCCTCAATTTATCTCTGGCCAAAAATCTCCGGCAAAAGCAAGCTCTTTGCTGAGAATACATTCTGATTGTATTGCAGTCCTATCCTATTGGAATAAACCAGAAACTATTCCTGTGATTTGTAGGCAAAAGTTTCTCTTTCAACAATTATTGTGTTAAAAAGAAATCTGTTTATCAATGAAACTTGATATACAGACTATAAGCAGACAACGGGTATTTTGTATTCATCTACCATTTTGTACCTTATACCCTATAGGATGGAAATTTCTCTTAATGTCATGTCTATCATCACTTCATGCTTTCATATTCATACTGATTGTTTTGGCTTTCTGTTGACCTCTTCATTGAGGTTTAAAAAGAAAAAAAACCAATGTTGTGATAACAATAAGAAATACTATTCTTGTGACTCTCCAGTAAGAATTTTTAGTCCTTTTTGAAGTTTCTTCTCCCAAGTGTTATAGGAATTCTCCAAAGAATGAGCATACAGTAGTATACAGAGATGACACTTTCATTGATCCCCGACTGAAAGGGTGTATTTCAGTCTTTTGAGCTTGTCCTTGTGTACATTTGGGTTCCATTCCATCTTGAAGACTGTGGGATATGTGTACCAAGAACCTGTATTGCTGGTGAAGTTACTCAGCCATTCTGAGGACACCACTCAGCTTCCAACCTCTGCAGCTGATCTGTCCTGAAACTTCCTGTGCTGCTTGATCAAACCTGCTGACCCTACCCCCACCCCAAAGCCACTTGCGTCCCCACCTTCACTGAACTGCAAAACAGAATGTGTCATGATGTATCTGCTCCTTGTTGTCTTCACATTTCCTCACCAGAAATCTTCTGTTGAAAGAGCTTTTCCAGGTGGCCCCTCACAGTGTGGCAAACTGTTCGGGCACAGAGGCCATTCTGCTTTAGAACCTCTCAGACAATTTTATTATTGTGCAGTATTCCCCTTGGATCAAAGTTGTCTGCCTCTAACTTTTTTCCTCACAGAATATTTTATTTACCAGAAGTTTTTTGTTCCTTCACACAAGTAAGATTCCTGAAAGACATACTTTCTAGGTCCTCAACTTATGATGAGATTTAAAAAAAAAAAATACACAAAGATGTGCAAAGACAAAGACCAAAAGCCTGACCAACATGCAGCTCACATTCTGCCCAGAAGCTATTTGAACATCTTACATCATTTGTTCTGATTTACATATAGAATCTGGCCTTCCCTATATTGAAGCCTGATACAGTGCTAAGCTCAATACCATACCTAGTATTTTTCCCCATTTAAAAAATTATCCATAATTTAAAAAATTATCTTTTTGTAGTTGTACAGAGAAGGTTCAAGTCAACATGACAATTTATGAGTACAACAATGTAGATCAATGTCACTCCTTTTATAATTTTCTCTCATCTCTTCCCAGCCCACTCATCCTCTCAATTTTCCTAGATCCATTGTCACATAGATACTGAATATTATGATTGCAACTGTCAACCCTTCCTCTCTGCCTACATGGTATTGTATTATCAGAGAACTTTACTACTACAGCAATTGGAGATTCCAGATTTAGAACTATCGGTTGCTCTTCTCTTCTTCAACATAAAATAATTCTACAATTGTTTATAATTTGCAGAATTTGATGTGTCTTTTTAGTTTGATCATTGTTTCTTCTGTGATGAACTGAAATGCAAAGAGGCCCATGACCACTGATTTCACCTTACTAATAAAGCCAAAATATCAAACAAGAGGAGGCTCAGTCTCCGTTTTCCTTCTCCTTGGTCTATGGAGCTATGCTCACTGGCAAATGTGGAATGTCAAAATGTTATCTTTCATTGTCTAATTATAAATGATATCTTACTGTGCGTAGCACAGAAACTTCCATTTTCAACATCTTGCTTTTTGCAAGTCCATGCTCCACTTCCCCAAAGGTTTTCAATTTATTGTTAAAGTTCACCGATTCAGTACTTGCTCCTCACAAAAGTCTTGGAACCCACATACAAAGATTAAAGTCAGACAATGAGGCCAAGGAATAGAAGTAGCTCCCCTCTTCACACTCGCCACACCCCATCAGCCAACAATAAATCCTCTCCCGACATAAAAGTCCCTCTCTCCTACTCACCCCAGAATAAATCCCCTGTTGGCAGGAAGCCAGGCTGAACAGATGTGTCTGCCACCATTTCCTGGGGTGGGGTCAGCCTGCATCAGCTTTGATCAACCAAAAGGGGGAATTTCCAGTGTCAAGAGCCCTCTGCATAGAACGTCCCACGGCCTACTCTAAGAGGTAAAGGGACCAGGGATTAAAAAGCTTCTAAAAGCATCCCAGTTGAGCAGAGCAGCACAAAAGACTCCTGAGCCTAGAGAGGTAGCATCTTACCCATTCTCTTCATTTCTTGAAAAGTAAATGCAGAAAAACCCACTTTTTATGTCAGAAACTCAATATCACCGTAGTAACAGTGGGCTTATCATTCCCTTGTGGGCATTCTTATGAGTAAAAAAGACATACTGAAAGAATATGAAGCGCTTTGCAAGTCAAATGTAAGTACAGATTAATATGTTGATGTCTATGAGAATTATTTGGCCAGATCAGAATCATGGGTGCTCCACAATGCATTAAGTTGGCTCACATAAGGAAGCTATATCCTAATTTCTACAAAAGATACTAAACACAGGCATATCTGCCTGCCTTGTTTGGACTGTGAATGCAAAGCTTGAGAACTTTAAAAAGTGGCAACATCCCTCACTGAAATTGAAGGAAACTTCTGTAGTGAAGCAAAGTAAAACATGTTGCCCAGTCAGTTGAGATTTGTTCTTCTCAGACTCAGAAAACCTCTCCAGTGAATGTTGTAATTTATTCCTAAGAGGAACTTATGTGGCATTTTGTTTGGGAAATTTTGCGAAGCCAAATAGGCTGAGTATTATAATAAAAAGTATCAAATTTCAGCAGTCAAGACCCCTGGGTTATACATTTTACAGTCCTGTTTAGGTTGGCAAGGATGAGGACTAAGAGAAAGAAAGACTTCCACTCTAAGAAGAACCCTGGTTCATTTCCTCTAGTGATTGGCTCCTTCTGTTAAATGGCTTTTGAACCCTCTATTGGATTTTCTGCCCCTGTCCAGCACATGAGAAGGGAGGCTAGAAACTGGGAGCATTGCTTGAGCACTGTAGGAGAACATCATCTTCAGCCATCTTTTTTACTTTTTGTAACTTCCAGGGAGGATGAAAAACATAACAAAACATAGTGCTCAGATTGGGAGGAAAAGAAAAGAAAATAGGTGGTTCAGTCATTTCTGAAGAGCTAAAATACATTTGGGTCAAATTTTGGATATTAATTTGTGAACGAGGACCTTTTCATTCACAAGGAAAGAGTTTACCAATTCTAGATTAGAAAGCAAAATGGGTGGCCATTTTTATTTGAACAATATGGTTTACTCCATAATATTTTCAAACTATGCAAAGAATGGAAGATCCCTTGCTATAGGCTGGATGTTGAAGGAGCATCTCAGGGCCATACATAAAAGTTTTGGTTCAGGGTTGTCTGACATAGTGGAAAAAATGGGAGATAAGTTATCGTGGGAGGTCCTTAGGTCATTGGGTGTATGCCTTGGAGGGATTGTGAGACCCCATTCTCCTTTTCTTTCTTTGTTTTCTGCTTCATAAAGTTTCAATTTTTGCTCCTTTGTGTACTCTACCCAGATGTACTACTTCACTACTGGCCCAAGAAAACACTGCAATTCCAAACTCATAAGCAAAATAATCCTTCCACCTTGTAAGTTAGCTATTTTATTATATTATCTTAGATAATGGAAAAGCTACCTAAGTTTTGAAAAATATTATTATATTGAATGATGATAAGTTTATAAAATATGTAAGGAAGTTCATAGTAATGAATGAGTTCATGAGGTCTCTGGATTATGTTATTAATCCTTCAAAGCAGGTACAATGAGTGAGAAGGCACAAAACAATGAAGCCAAATACTGTGGGCCCATCTTTCCCATTTGTCTTCTTCTTCGGTTTTCTTCTCTAAAACTCAGGCGAGCAAGTCAAAGACAGTCTGTGATACGGAAAAGCAAAGATCGTAAGTGGAAGAAATGGCCACTGTGGTTGGGGATCATGTACATGCACACATTTATTGAGTAAATAATAATGTATTATGGAGCCAAATTTCACGTTGGTAGAGAAGATAACTGTAAATGTAGAAAAGAGAAAAGATTAGAAAGAAGCCTAACATATTAGGGTAGTCTTGGAAATAGTAGCATGAACTCATGATGTATGTATGAGTATATGTATGTTATACATATATATTAATATATATAGGACAAATACATATACAGAGAAATACCTAGATACGAAGAAGTATTATGTGGTGTTATTTAATGCCAATAAATAAAAATATGTATGTGCATATATATGTTCATGCTTTCTTGCTCAGCATAATGGAAATGCCTAGAATTATTAAATCCTAGTTGCAATAAATACAGTTAACACTTAGACTTTAATTTCCAAATACTACTATCCTCTACCAAGATGAGCCATGGATCCTTTGAGAATTTCTAGTGTCCAGAAATCAAACAGGAAAAAAATAGAATAAATCTGGAATAGATTTATATTAAGAGACTGTAAATGGCCACATACTGAAAGAACATAGAAACAAAAATATGGACATGGAGTGAACTAGAAAAGGTTTAAATACAGAATAGCTTTAGTATCAAAGTACATATTAGGGCTGGGAATATGGCCTAATGGCAGGAGCACTTGCCTCCTACACATGAAGCTCTCGGTTCGATTCCCCAGCACCACATATATGGAAAACGGCCAGAAGGGGCGCTGTGGCTCAGGTGGCAGAGTGCTAGCCTTGAGCGGGTAGAAGCCAGGGACAGTGCTCAGGCCCTGAGTCCAAGGCCCAGGACTGGCCAAAAAAAAAAAAAAAAAAAAAGTACATATTAATATTAATGCATTAATTTCCAGTAATATAATAAGTGAATAAATAAATCACTGGGGGAAGAGAAGAGGACTCTCCCTTAGAGTAGAATACCCATTTATAGTAATAACTGTAAAGTGTTGATGAAAACAGAGAATGTCACAGAAGTAGATGATTCAGAGCCCAGCCTTTAGACTATCAAGGCCAGTGGCTGGATGTTTGGTGTGAAGCAGAACATTGGCATAATCTCATAAAACCTTTTTTAGAATATACCAATAGATAACCATAAAGAGAAAAAGTGAACATTTGAGCTGGAGAAACTTGCCAGATGCCAATCTAATCAGGGGACTATAATTAATATCTAAGCAATGGCATTGGTTGTTGTGATATGCCTCTTGTTTTGATACACTGAGAACACAGCATCACTTACAGGATTTCCTGCTACCCCCAAAAAATAACCTCACATGAATTGGGTCTAATCATGAGTGAATAGCAGGTGGAGCCAGGTTTAGGGTCAAGCATCTGAACAACCAGGAGAACTTAAGGAACTGGTTCAAACTGAAGCATTCTGAGGATTCATAATTATGTGCTCATGTATTTCTGCATAGGATCTTGGATCAGCAAAGGAAATAGCTGTCATTGAGTCATAGAAATCTGAATGAGCTCACTGGTAGACAATAGCACTGTGAACAGTGTAGTAGATTTCCTGGTGTGGAGTTTTGCATCCTACTTATTTAAAAAAATACCTCCTAGAATGCTTCAGAGTTAGAAACATCATCTTATAGTTTGCATATGAAAGCTTCAATGAAAACACTAACGACAACAGAAGTTTATGTGAGTGATGATAAACAGAAGAGTAGGTTACTTGAGGAACCTGGGTGAGGGGAGTACACAACTATTTTGTACTATACTGATAATTTTTTATAAGTCTGAGTTTATTTAGAAAGAAAAAAATAACAAAAGGAGATGGTCTCAATTTAAATTAAAAGTGTGTCTGGATTTCAGTTGGATTCTTTTGGATGTATTTTAAGTGATGTCAATGGGAAAAAATGTGAGTTATGTTTAACTATTTTGTAGCTGAACTATTTTGAACAGCTGTTCCATTTCAAGGCTGGGTTTATGGGATCCAGAATTTCACTCAGGTTATTGCACCTATCTTTTATTAAGTACATACTAAGCTTTGGATACTGACAGTATCCAACAATTAGTGGACATATAAAAACGCTTTGCCTGCATTATTTGGTTATATCTTTATGATAGTCATTTAGTTTAAGCACTATCTGTATCTCCTTTGCTAAATGAAAAATTAGGATTGTTAGTTAGGGTCAAATTTAGACACATAGAACAGAAAATTTAAAATCACAATCTGAAGTTTTCTTTGCTAAAGTATACTTGAAGATTTGCAGTTTAGGGTACATGATTGGGTTCATCTCATCCTGCTTTACAATCTTTAATATTTGGTTTACATTTCTAAAATCAGTTCATGATCTAGGATGGCTGCTAGAGCTCTAGCCTCTCATAGGTATCCCCAGAAATCAGTAAAGAAATAAAGTAGGAAGTGGGGCATGCATCTCTTTTCCTGAGTTAGTCTTCTCTCAGAGTCCCAAACATTACAAAGCTCTTTGTGGCTAAAATTGATATATACCCATACTCAGCTGCTAGAAGTTTTGGAGAATGTCATAGTTGTTCTCGTTAAATTGCATGGAATTCTATTAGTAAAGAATTTCTCCTCATCTTGGAAGACATCTAGTGCATTTTTTAAAAGTACTTATGGTAGGTCAGCCAGCTAGCAAACTGTGACAATTTGGTTAAGCCTATAGTTCAAGTGTTCAACATGATGATTAGCTGCTCCTACCTGAAGAAGATATGACTCATAATGAGGTGTTTTCTATGTAGTCAACAGTTATCAGTCAGCTGGTGTTGGCATTCATCTCCAGCTATGGTTTTAAGGTCATCAAAGTCTCAATCAAAGTTCACAATACATAATTATATAGGAAAAAATATATATACACAGTATATCATAACTGAGAGGATCATATACCTGAGTACACATGAATGTTCTCAAGCTATCACTAGTCAGGAAATTTCACACTACCAAGTAGGTCATGCAGCTGTTATTATAGCCCTAATTATTCTTATGTATCATGACCTACGGAGATTTGCAGACATCATGGATGCTTTGAGAGTAATTTTCCACCATCTGAGAGCTGAAGGAAAGTGTTAAAGTGGGTGAAAAATACTCTTTCCTTCATTCATTTTGCTCTGAATGTATCTGAAGGCTTCCCGTAGCTACAGTACCCTCACTTTCTGAGGACCAAGCAGCTATTCCTTTAAAGCCGAAGAAGTAACGAAAATCTCAGGGCCTCTAGTAGCACACAGATGTCTCCATGGAAGCTGCTGGATATTCGTTATCTACAACTAGACACCAGGATTTGCCCTATCATATTCCCTGGAGCTTGAAGACCATGTCTGAAGCTGCTCTCTGCCTGCCACATAGATTCAAGGAAGCAGGCAAGAACTGAGAAGTTGTGAACAATGACAAAAGATCGTTTTTGCCACTCAAGCTGAGAAAAAATAATTAGCACAGTCTTTATTCACTCTGTCTAATTTCACTTTCATAATGAAATCTTTTTAAGCCAAAGGAAGGAAAAATTTATTCTTCACAAATAGTCCAAATTGGAATTGCTTTTGGCTATGTCAAAATCTAAAAGAATCAGCCAAAATAATTTTTCAATCAAATCAGTTTTTAAAAAAAGACACAACAACAACAACAAAGTTCCCCTGGGTGTGAGGTTGTGTAGGTCAAGGTCTAACCTGATAAAAAACAAACATGTCTCAGGAGAGCAGAGTTAGAGGTTAAATAAATGTTTCTGACAACAGGAATTTAAAACTGAAGCATTAAAAGTAGATTTTTCTGCCTGTGTAAAAAAACAACAGACAATTAGTGCCTTTAATCTTTTCTCTGAGTTCTGAGTGAGAAATACTGCTTTGTGAACACATTCTGGAAACAGATGTATAACTTAACATGTGAATGAAAATATCTAAATAACAACTAAAGAAAATGTTCATGTAAAATAAACTATATCTTAGTTAATTTGGTAATATTAGGTTCTTTAATTTATACTTGGTGAATGTATTGATCTTTATCCAATTGACGCATGGCTGTTGGCAAAGCAATAATTTGTAATCCAACTAACCTCAAGTGTTGATTTATATCAACAGACTATTTTTAGTTCTATCTCACTATGTATATATGGATATATATACATACATATATACATGTACATACAATATCTTCCAATTAGCATCTTATTGAATATACTATTGTGTAATATCCTTACTCACTTAGCAAGACAAAGTAAGTATTCTTTCCTAGATCATTAAATACTGTTCTAAAGCAACATCTATAAATTGTAACAGAGGCATCCTTCATATATGTGTGTATGCATATGTGTGTATATATATATATATATATATCTTCTTTCACATTTCTTTCATCTTAATTTGAACACACTATTTCCAACTGTTTGCTATTATCATTAAGTCTGCAACTGACACAATTCACAAATTACAATTTAAAATTAATATATATTTGAATTTTTCTGTGACTTCTGGTTTAGTTTACATTGGGTAATTTCTTTTCCCAAGAAAACTTTTTGAAGGAACATTATTGTACCAAGTGACAAGGATATAGTTAAGGATACAGAAAATAGCATTTCCATGATGGCATTAAAATGTGTCCCATTACAGAAAGTTGTATAGACCTCTGTTTTCATGAGTGAAATACTTTCATTTCTTTAATTTGTTATAGAATTCAACCTTTTCCCATACTTAGAATTGTAGGTTCATTCACTCTTGGTATTCTTTGTTTTCCCCCAAACATATTATCTTTTCTCAGAAACTTGCTAGAATTTTTATTTTGCAAGTTGCAAATCTACTTTGTTTATTCATTGATTGGCCTACATGATTATAATGTCCAAACTGAATAAATGTCCAACTGAATAAATATTCTGTTTCATTGCATTGCATAGTTCAGATTTAAGTTGCATGACAGCTTAAGGAGCTACAAAACAACCTAACATGGGCATCTTCATCTTTATGTGAGATCATGATCAAGGAAAATAGCAATATGTCTCAGGTTTCTATAAATGGATCAAATTTCTGATTCTCTGATACAGGAAATAGAAGAAACTAAAATAGTGAGGTGATCTTTTTGATGCTTCCAGATCTAATCCATAAAAACTGGGGGGCCACAAACCCCTGAACTGGGGATTAAACAACACTGAGTCTACATGTGGACACAAAAGCAAACAAAGAACAACTATACTTTAAAAAATTGACACTGGGAAATTGATTTCAAAAAGACAGATGATATACCTCATTTCTGCAGACGCCTGATGGAAGGATATGACATGTGGTTTCATGTAGAATTGCAGAACAAAACCAGAAGACAGCAAAGAATGACACAATCACTTGGGGAATGTTGTTTGGCTTTGTTTCAAAATCAAATAGCAAAAAGGTCCTGGTACGTTGGAGGGGCTAGAGTGTTTTGTTGTCATTTGAACATGGCTTATTTTTTTAAAATATTTTACTACTTATAAGTAGTTGTGCAAAAGACCTGCCACTCAACAAAGTAGTTTGTGAATACAATGCATCTTTTTAAAAATTTAATTTTATTGGCAAGGTGATGTACAGAGGAGTTACAGTTACATACATAAGGTAGTGAGTACATTTCTTGTCATACTTGTAACACCCTCCCTCATTTTCTCCCATCTCCCCTCTTCCATCCCCCTTGGCTTGTACAGTTATTTCCCAACATATTTTCTTGTGATTATCACTATTGAACTGGTTCCTGTTATCCTTTGCCTCACCATTTTGATGTTCTCTTTCCCTTCCCCAATTCAGATAAATGTATATACAATATCCAGGGTACCAAAATCAAATATAGTAACAACAGGGGATAAACCATAGGGAAGAAAAAAAAAGAAAACATTTCACATAGTACATTAAAAACAGCAACAATAAATAAACCTCTTGTTTCCAAATCTTGGAGCTCATTTTGCTTAGTATCATCTTATATGATCAACATACATAGCTACTGAGTGAGATATTGTGATCCTCTCCTAGCACTATACTAGACATTTATTAATTATTACCAATGAGGGATGCCATGAACTCCAACATATAGAAACAAGAGGTTTTTTTGTTTCTTTGTTTTTTTAATGTACTGTGTGAAGTTTGGTTTGTTTTATTTCATGTTTTCCCCCTTTGGTTTATCTCCTGTTGTCAGTTTTTGAACCACATAGATTCTTAAAACTTTTGGCTAAGTTTAAAATTCATACCATAGTGTAGATTCATCCTCAATCTTTTTCCTATTGTGTTACAATGTAATTAATGCAAAAAAAGGATCCAAACATAATTGAAGGAGATATTCTAACTCATATGCTCTTGTGTAGATCCATCTTCTGGATTTATGTATCACGTGTGGAAGTGCTAGTGGAGAAAGCCTCTTCAGAACAGTCAGGAAGAAAAGCTGAGCAGTCTGGGATGGGAGAAAGGGAAGGTACTGTGGTGACAATAGATGAGGGAGTCAGTGGCAGGCTGGTTGGTAAGGCAGAATCACCTGTGGTATGAGGATGATGCAGTCAGGGGAAAGACCTAAGATGTGAATAATGCAGTTAATGAGTGTTCAGGCATTGGTATCAGAAATGGCTACAAACAGAACCTTCCAATTTGGCTAGTCACAGCAGAGGATCACAAGAGCCCAATAGCTATATCCTTATGAACACATAAGATGATGCTAAGTGAAATGAACTCCATGTTATGGAAACGACTGCTATATCACTGTTGTAATTACTTTCAACATGTGATGTGAAACCATAGCTTCTATTATTGATGACCCTCTTGTATCCCCTTCCTGTGGTTGTACCTGCACGATCTCTATATCTTATCTGAGTACATTGCAATTGTGTATACTGGTATTAGAACTAGGAAACTGAAAGGGAATACCAAAATTGAGAGACACAGGGTAAAAAGACAAACAACTACAAAAGCAATACTTGCAAAACTGTTTGGTGTAAATCAACTGAACAACTATTGGGGGGGGGGGAATGAGGAAGGAGGTAACAAACAGTACAAGAAATGTACCCAATGCCTAACGTATGAAACTGTAACCTCTCTGTACATCAGTTTGACAATAAAAATTTTAAAAAAAGAACCTTCCAATTTTGTAGCTGCAAAACGTGCATAGTATTTAACATCTCTGAACACTGGATTCCAAAGGTGGTAAAGTTGTAAACACCATAGGCATAACAAAGAAATCAGTGAGATAATGTGCATTAGGCACTTAATCACCTTGTCACATGACCACATTTAGTTATTAATCCAAAAGATGAGAACTATCTGTGCTATTATAAACAACAAATGAGAAAAATAAATAAAAGTTTCCTTAAAAATCACCACACAAAAATTTAAGTGAAATGACCAAGCCTAATATCTACGTATAATTGATAACTAACAGCTCATCAATTAATACACTAGGAAATTTTAAAAGAAAAAAAACTGTATTCCAAAATGAAAGCTTTCATGCAACGTGGGATTACCAAATTAAGGCGAAAATGAAAATATAGTCAGTATTGCAAATCATTAATAGCATGTGCTTACTCAGGAGGCTGAAAATAACCTTTTCTCACTGTTCAGCAAAGCCAGATGTAGGCTCACTATTTAATATTTATTATCATGTGTTAGTCATTACACTAACTGTTTTCACTTAAATTCTCGCTGAACTTTAATATAATCTTGGGGTGAGTACTATTATTACTCACAATGTATGCAAAAGGAGGCTGAATCATTGAGATATAAAACACAAAACTCTGTGGGCTAGCAAGCAAGTGATTAAGTTGGAACCTATATCCAGGTCTTCTCATTTCAAGCTAGATACTCGAGCTAGCCTTGAGCAAAAAGAAGCCAGGGACAGTGCTCAGGCCCTGAGTCCAAGGCCCAGTACTGGCAAAAAAAAAAAAAAAAAAAAAAATGCACCTGAGGAAGAAAAACACGAACCACCCAAAATTAGGGAAGTCATATGAAAGCTTTACCTAACTAAGTATGTATAGCTCGGGAGTGGGGCATTAAGAGAGGTTTCAGATTTTTCCCACATCAATTCCATTTTCACATATGTACATAAATTATTTTGATTATCTTCAGCCTCCTTCATCCTTTCTGCAGAGAGGGTTTTACAGTCCTGTCATTCATTTGTGTGTGTGTATGCATGCTACTTGTTCAAAGGAGACTGAAGAGTTCAAGTGTGAAAAAATCAAAAGAAAAGATTGATTGTTATAGTAACTTGAGGATGATGGGTAAATTATTATTATTATTATTATTGCTGGGCCTGGGGCTTGAACTCAGGGCCTGGGCTCTGTCCCTAAGCCACTCTGTACTCAGGCTAGTTTTCTACCACTTGAGCCACAGTGTCACTTCCATTTTTTTCTGTTTATGTGGTACTGAGAAATCAAACCCAGGGCTTCATGAATTCTAGGCAAGCACTCTACCACTTTAGCCACATTCCCAACTTAGGTAAATTATTTTGATATAGATATTTCTCTTTAAAGATTTTGATTGGGAGCTGGGGATATGGCCTAGTGGCAAGAGTGCTTGCCTCGTATACATGAAGCCCAGGGTTCGATTCCCCAGCACCACATATATAGAAAATGGCCAGAAGTGGCACTGTGGCTCAAGTGGCAGAGTGCTAGCCTTGAGCAAAAAGAAGCCAGGGACAGTGCTCAGGCCCTGAGTCCAAGGCCCAGGACTGGCAAAAAAAAAAAACCTAAAGATTTTGATTGGAAAATAATGTTAATCTTTAGAAAATAAATGTTAGGCCTACAAGTTCTTGCTGGATATTTAAAGGAATGAAAAAGAAGTAAAATTCTCACTGACAGAGCAATAATCAAGAGCCCTATTTAGAAGAGCAGTGATTATGTTAGGCTGTACTAGAGGCCCTTAGAAAAGTCCACTGAGTGTCTCAGGTTTTGGGAGATGTACTTTGCCTGTAGTAAGGCAGATGGTGCCTTGACTTTCTATTAGGTTGGGGTTTCCTTAAGGAAAGCAAGGATGTTATGGATATGAGGCAGAACAAGATGGAGATGAAAGGAGATGATTTTTACGTATCACAAAGACAAATGGTGTGAGTTGTGGTTCTTGAGAATAATCTTGTGCACTATACAGTTTTATATACTCTCATCTATGGAGCAATGTTTAACATCATTTTGTGGAGTCATAAGTGAAGGTCAGCATGAAGTTAAAGGAATAAAGAGAACCACCCTCTGTTCACATACCCTTATTGAGGTCCTTCTACAGGGACCTCCAATGTTTCACATGAGTGACCATCATAGTACCCTCAGCAGAGACATGGGCAGTGTGGAAAAATGTCTAACAGCAGAGCAGGAATGAGGCAAACTCTCCTTTTACCCAAATATTTCAGAAGCATTTAGGAGAAAGGAGCAAGAGGGTGATTGATTTAAAATATCTACAAGAAAACTACTTAGCATTGACTGTGGGTAATCCTATCTCCTACAGACTTGAGAAATGCCACCCACCAGGAAACTATCTGGGGTTCCTGAGTGTTCACAACAACTACTGTTAGTGGAAAATGTGGTTCACTTTCAATGCTCTAAGCTAAAATGAGCATAAGCTTTCCTGAATGACACTGTGTTTTTCTCAACTATAAAAGACAACTGAGTTGACCCTTTGGTCACTCCCACTGAACCTGAGAGGTCTTCTGAGGGAAAACAGGATGTGGCTAAGAACAATGACATCTCTGCCAACTACAAACAGCCAACAGATGGCTAAAGCTCTGGTGTTTTCAGAAAGAAAAAAGGAAAAGCATGAATTAAATAGGACAACAATGATTGTGGAAATACTATGGTTCATTTTGCCCACAAGCTAAACAATCCCACCTTGTTGCTCTCCCTTGTTCATTCTTTTTTTTTTTTTGCCAGTCCTGGGCCTTGAACTCAGGGCCTGAGCACTGTCCCTGGCTTCTTTTTGCTCAAGGCTAGCACTCTGCCACTTGAGCCACAGCGCCACTTCTGGCCGTTTTCTGTATATGTGGTGCTGGGGAATCGAACCCAGGGCCTCATGTATACAAGGCAAGCACTCTTGCCACTAGGCCATATCCCCAGCCCCCTTGTTCATTCTTATACAAGGATAAAGGCTGGAAATGAATTTCGATGCACCAGGCACACTATTGCTTCCTCGGTTCCTATGTGGTTATTATGTTTGTTGTCATTATTGTGATCTTTTTAAGTAACAAATTTGTTAAAGTAATCTAGCAGGATCTCCCTCTTCAGAGAAACTACAGATAGTATTTATCCACAGATTTTATGTGGATATGTTTTATGTTTGTGTATGCATATTATTGTTACATTTAAAAGAACACAAAGAAGGTAAAAAGATTGCTATTAGCTCTCAAAACCAGCTCATTTTGGTCTAAAATATTTTATAGCAAGATCTGATATTTCTGTTAAAATGTGAGGAGAATGAATACAGAAATATAGAAACAAGGTATTTTTCAGTTTTCACAATGGCTGTTGCAATAGGAATATCTATGAAAATGAGCAAGAGGGAAAAAAATCAATTCCAATCAATAAAGCAATAGCAATGCATTAAGTTATTGCTCTTTCCAGCACTCAATTCCTTCCTCTGGCTACATTTACTTTAAATATCCTTAATCCAGGTACAAGGAGCTTTAGAATTTGTGGCAGTTGTAAAGGAAGACATTATCATTTAAACCGAACTAATTTAGAAGAATATTAGCTCAAGAGCAAAATATTAAGTACCAACTATTAAAATTACTGTTTCTGCTATTCGTCAATTTAACTAATGGTTACAAATAAGTCCTAGACAAAGGCAGTAGCTAAGGCACTTAGGCTAAATGAAAGGGAAAAGTGAGACTGTGTGATTTTTCTTAAGAAGTCAACTTTAAAAATTCTTTTTATTCTTTATGCCCTCAGTACCTTCATATGACTTGTAAAATATGTTAGAAATGGTCAAAGTCAATATAAAGGTCCAGATGCTAGCATATGAATAGGCTGTTGATGAAAAAGTTGGCTTGAACCTTTTAAGGCTCACAATTTTAAGGCTTAACAATTGGGATAAAATTGTGGCAGAGATATTTCTAGTTAGCCCCTAGAGATGGCTTAGGCTGATGGTCCTACTGCATCAGCTATTGTATACAGTCCACGAAGTGGTTTTCTATTACGAACTTATACCGTCATTTGAATCTGGCATTTGAAGAAGTTATTTTAATGCTGGTGATATCAAAATGACTAACATGTTATAAGGCCCTATATCATTCATCTTATTATCAGAGCTAGATTCACAGTGTTTGGTTCATATAACCTGATAAACAGTTGAGCAATGAATGATACAACATTTGTTCAAAATGGTACTATGTTCTCTTAACCTCAGTTTTGGTCTTGGCTCATGTCTTTATATTTCCAGCTTAATTTTTCTGCACTTAAGGAACTAACAATCAGCTTTTAGATCAGAATGGCATCTCTCAATAACTAGAGTTGTTTTCCAGGAACACCCCTTACTTTGAATTCTATTTCGCTCTTGACCTTTTTCCAGTTGGTAACTTGAATAACCTGTCTGTACTTTCTTAAATTATGTGCTGAGGTAAGGAAGAAAACACTTGTAATTTATGCCCCAAATGTCCTCTATTTTCTTTCTGGAACACTTTGAAATCCTTCAATTTTATACACAGGCTGTCAATATAAGGGACACACTTTTGATTTATAGGTAGAAATGTAAGTCTAAGCTTTTATGTTGCCAAGCTACTCATTTGAAAAGCACAGTGAGTTGTAGAAGTAAATTTGCAGCACTGGAGTGATTCCCTTCATCTCTTAAAGTATGAGTGCTAAGCAATACTCCTCTCTGACAGAAGACTTTTGTTTACCTCATCAATCATTAGCTCTGTAAAACATCTCAACCAAGTTTTTATCATCTCCTTTTTGGAAAAAGAAATAGTTACAGAAATCTTTTGAGGAACATGGAGTATTAAATATCTGGTCATTTGTTTTGCATTTGACAGTATCTAAAATCAAATATAGGTCATAGTTTTGGAGACTAACACATTAAAGAAAACATGAATTTATTTAAACTGAAATTATTTCCAAAGTTTAATTATATAATAATGCCAGTGATAAAGGTGTCAGTGTCAGCTAATGAAGAAATGTTGTTTTGGGGTGTGTGTGTGTGTGTGTGTGTGTGTGTGTGTGTGTAAGAGAAACTATAGTGAAACTGATGTCATGAAAAATAACATCTCATCTACCCAATAACTAGCTAAAATCTGATTGTTTTCACTAAGAGGTAATGATTTAAATCTCCAGAAAAGTACAAACAGAAAATTTAAAAGTCTGTTATTCAATAATTCCCTCTTTCTTTCTTCTTTTCTTTCTCTCTTTCTTTCTTTCCTTCTTTCTTTCTTTCCTTCTTTATTTCCTTCCTTTACTTTTTCTTTTTTGAGAAGCATATGTTTTGGAAGCTGGGTATTTATTTGGACTTACAAATATTGGCAAAATTCAGTTGTCTCGGAGGCAAAAGTATCTCTCCTGGTTACAGAAAATTGGAAAAAGGGCCTCATCTGGGAAGTGAAGAATTCATGTTGTGGACATTGTCTGATAAATTGAGCACTACCTGCCCATTCTAGCTATTGCCTTTCTGGAGGCTAGAGAATCCTCTCCAGCAGCTCCTGGAAAACCGGTGCTCTAGAGGAAGTCTATGTGAGCACCATCATCTGGGACTACAACAGTAGATTTGGGGGGCATATAGCCATTCAGGTCCTCAAGACAATATTTTCTTTCTGTATGCTGCCACTATCTCTGGCCCATCTGGTGCTTCCATCATCTGCACAAACTACAAGCAGAACTTAGCACACTTCTCTCCATTATCTAGGAATCAGATTCATTCTCTATTAATATTGCTCTTTGCTTAATATCAGTCTTGGATTCTGTGAACCATACTACTAATTTTTTTAACTCCTATTGCATAGTCAACCTTTTAGCAGCTTGGCACTAACTATTGAATTTTTGTTTTCCATCCATACTGTAAGTTTTCTAGCACTGACAAAAAATATCAAATGTCTGTACTGAATTAGTCTCTGATTTGAGTGTTTTACAGGTGTCAACTCCTTCCGTTCTGTACAACTCAATTAGTATTGCCATTTTAGACATGAAAAGTAGGCTATAATGTGTTAAGTACCTTGTTAAGTCATAGCTAGGATTTGGATGCAGTGTGTGTCCTTTATCAACATTCTTCATTCCTTTAGAAAAATGTCTACCTGAAAAATACTCCACACATCCTGACTTCTAAGACAATGTTGTTTTATGGCAAGGAAACATTGCATCTGGGTTCTAAGAACCCAGAGCCAGGAAAAGTACAGATGTCTAGCTGGATTTAGTCACAGACACTTACTGAATTTCTCTCCCTGATCCAATTTTAGAAAGTGAAGTAGTCTTTTGGAAAAGATATTGTCATTTTCTTACGTATTTCAATTCTTCCAACAACATCAAAACCTCAAAAGATTGGTATAGCTAATCTGGGGCCAGCCATTCCTAGGACACGAAGGCTATTGAGGTGGTGAGGGTAGAAATACCTTCAGTTTCTCATCAGTCACAATGTACGGAGGTCAACTGGGGCTTGACTTCATTTTACAGTATTTACTCTTATTAATATCCTCTGGAAATAATGTTTTGTGAGACAAATTTCATGAGCATACAATGAAATGACATTTAAAAGGACACCTAGTGAAAAGAAGCTGCAAAAGTCAGATGTGATTAATGTGCGGGAAACAGAGTCCTCAGTATGATGATACTGAACAAAAGTAGAGCCTGTGAGAGATGTGATATTGGGTAAATGGATTAGGTCATGGGAAGTACTGCCCTCTGAATGGATTGATGTAGTTCTCAGGGGACTCTAAGTTCTTCTTGTGAGAGTGGGTTGTATCTTGGTAAAGTCACTCCTTAAGCTGAGCTTCTCCTGTATAGTGCCTGTTCTCTTTCCATTGCTCCTCATATTGTGATCTTGCCCAGTGGACCCTTACCAAGTAAGGAAGATGGGATAAAAATAAATAAGCAAATAAACTTCCTTCTTTATAAAGTACTTGGTATCAGGGCTTTTGTTGTAACAACAAAATGCAGAATAATACAGAATAATATAAAATAGATAACATTATCTTCATTTCATAAATAAAAATGCAGAACATATTTCACTCAAATGTTACTATTTGCTTACTCTGTATATATTTTATAATCCTCTTTTCCATTACTATACAAATCTGGTACTACTATCTCTATTTTTATTTTTTTATTTTTTTGAATCCACCATTTCTAGAGTGATATATCACTTCTTGCTGCACCCCCAACACCCCCTAACCTTTTTTTTTTTTTTTTTTTTGGCCAGTCCTGGGCTTTGGACTCAGGGCCTGAGCACTGTCCCTGGCTTCTTTTTGCTCAGGGCTAGCACTCTACCTCTTAAGCCACAGCGCCACTTCTGGCTTTTTTCTATATATGTGGTGCTGAGGAATCGAACCCAGGGCTTCATGTATACGAGGTGAGCACTTTACCACTAGGCCATATTCCCAGCCCCCACTATCTCTATTTTTAAAGAGGATGAAATTCAAGTTTGTGGTAAAGTTAATCAGGAATCCAGAATTCAAACCTATTTCTATTTCATTCCAACTCTGTTGTCTTCCTCAAATGACTTAAATTCTTAAAAACAACTTCAAGAGCATAAATCAGTCAACTAATATTTCTAGTGTGACAAAAGGTGTGATAACGTCTCAAGGCCACATAGAAAAGAATGTTACATTTTTCATGGCTATATCCAACTGTCTGTGTGATATCTTTATGACCAAATATAAACTCATTTTTTCCCAGATCTCTTCTTACTACATATTTACTCTTCTCAGTTTATTGCTAATCAAGTTCTATTTTTCTAGGATAAAAATTCCTTGAAATAACTTTCAACCCTATGTTTCTTACCAATTAAATTCAAGCTTTTAGGTCATGAATGTGCCTCTCTCTCTCTCTCTCTCTCTCTCTCTCTCTCTCTCTCTCTGAATAATATATCCAGAATTCAGTCACTTCTTACTCCTCCTTTGCTATGTCCCTGTTCTGAGCACTTCTGGCTTTTCCCGCCTTCCTACTCCAGCTGCACATTCTTTTATTTTCACATAGTAGCCTCAATGACTCTTTATCAGTCAGAGCCCATTCAGGAGAAAAGAATCATACCAATTGTGTTAACAGATGATTTTTAATATAAATCTTTGCTAGCTGAAATGAATTGTTAATTGAGAAAGTAAAGAAAAACAAAGGTATAATGAATGTAGAAATAGTAGGATGCAACCCTCATAACAAGAGAGAGAAAGAAAGAGGCCCAAATTATTAACACACACTCAGCTTTGGGGCACGCCTGCCAAGATGCCTTGCATCATTACGAGGTGGTTCTAGCTGGACCCGCCTCTTTTCCCAGCCTCGGACTGCATGTGAACCAAGATGGTCACTGGTGGTGAACCAGAGGCAGTCCTGTGGGCGGTGACATAGATGTAGGCTGCCCCTTAGGGAGGTCCCTCGGAGCTCCACCCTGACGGACAACTCAGGCGTCCATTCACAGCCCCTACATTGGTGCAAATACCCCTCCCCTTCCGCCGCCCTCCGGTTTAAAAGAACAGCTCATTGCCACCATTAAACCAGTCTTAGCATTGACTTTGCTCCCAGACTCTCTGTGTGTCCTCCGTCCAGAGGGGGGCTGGGTGTCAGTCTGTCAACCCTCTTTTCCTCTTCTTGGCTTGTCTGGGTGGGGCGTGTTTTCCCATCTCTCCTGCAGGACAGGAGAGTCTGGGAGGCTAAAAACCCCCGACACTCAGCAATAATGGCTGGCATTGGTATTTCTCAGTGGGTATGATAAGGCTGGTCTGAAACACTAGAATGCTGCAAACTTCTGAAAGACAAGGAGCTACTGCTAGGATGAAAAACTGCTAAGAAAAGGGAATCCACAAAGAATAAATATGAAAGAGCAAGCATTTACTTCTCTACTACTACTTCTTGTTGGTGGAGCCAAAGAAAAGTTGCAACTTTTTGCAAGCAAATTGGTCTCTTCCCAGTATTACACATGCTTATATAAGGATAAGTTTGGATTGAGAGACAATAGTTTGATACCCGGTAAATTCATCTTTAAAGTTAATAACATTTATTTTGGTTTAAAACTGTAGAAGAGGTCACTATTTCGTGATACCAAAAGCTGAAATCGGCCTGCAATGGTGGTGACTCATGCCTATAATATTAGCTACTAAGGAGAATGAGATCTGAGGATCACAGTTTGAAGCTAGCCTGGGCAAGAAAGTCTGTGAGACTCTTATTTCCAACAAACAACCAAAAAGCTGAAAAGTGTGGAGCTGTGGCTAAAGTGAGAAAAATGTTATCCTTGAGCATAAAAAGCTCAGAACAATGCCCAGGCCCTGAATTCGTCTCAAGACACACACACACACACACATACACACACACACACACACACACACACACACACACGCACACACACATACACAAACCTGGAAATTTTTATCAGGACTTCCATGTTCTGAATCCAAATCCCTGAAGTTTTGTTAACTCTTCCTCATACTTTCTGCTCTAATACTTTGTTTGGGCCTCTCTTGTTCTTTCTCAAGTATATATGTCATGTGGCCATCCTAAGTTTGTCATTACAATTAGTTCTTCTACCTCCTATGAACTATTCTTCTATCTAGCAGTTACCCATACAGTGATTTCCTCACTGTCAGCACTGTGATTGTGTCTCAGCTTTTCAATAAAACTTCTATAGACAACTGTAGTTAATACAGCAACCAGGCCCTAGCCTCATACCTGAAATACAACATTTTCAGGAAAGGGAAGCAACCTTGAATAAAAGTTATTCACAAGATAAGCATGAAATGTTTGATGATAAACAAATAATCAATTCCTCAGCAAGATAAGCAAACATAAAATAACCACTGTATCACTAAAGTATTAAAACCAAATCTGGGGCTGGGAAAGTGGCAGTGGTAGAGTGCTTTCCTAGCATGTATGAAGCCCTGGGTTCGATTCCTCAGTACCAGAGGAAAAGCCAGAGTGTCACTGTGGCTCAAGTGGTAGAGTGCTGGCCTTGAGCAAAAAAAAAAGTTCAGGGACAGTGCCCAGGCCCAGAGTTCAAGCACCAGGACTGGCAAAAAAAAAAAAAAAAAAAAAGCAAACAAATCAGTGTTTCACTTATAGTTGTCTACTTACTCCCTGCAAGTCAAAAGGGACAAAGTTCTAAAAGGTAGTTTTTATTCTGCCTGAAAAGAAAGCATCATTTTAAATAAAAGGTGGCTGTTATACTGTCATTTTGTTTTATACCATTTCATTAACCTGAACCTGTATGTTTTATGTACTTTTTTCAAGGGCATATTATACTTCACAATGAAAGACTGAAAAGAAAAGAAGTAATAAAAATTATATACAGCAAGACTTGACTATACAGAGACCAAAAACAAATTGAGGCAAACCCATAATAATATTAGGTTTTCTGACAACCTGATGAATTTACTTTGAAACTGTAAATCTCCTGCAGCTTCAGCCATTGTGGGTTTGTGGTATGAATGTTTTGTTCTGCCTCAGAGAGGCTGCCTGGGAATGCTGGGAAGCCCAAAGTAGGAAGAGCCCATTGCTTCGTAGGCTGACTTGGAAGAGACAAAGGCTTTGCAGTGTTCTCTTGCAGTCAGGACTGGATCAAACTCTCTCTGAGTGATTAGCCTCTGGGGTACCCAACAATAACAGACTCAAGCAAGTTCTCAAAACAAAGAAACAACCTTCATGAAACCAATAACTTCTGGCCTGTATGAGTCCTAGAAATGGGTTCTCTTCCCTCAGTATGGCCTCTGAGAGCTTGGTTCCCCAAAAATAAAAGGTGAGAGAGAGAGAGAGACAGAGACAGAGAGAGAGAGACAGAGACAGAGAGAGAGATTGATTTCTCTACATACAGAGCAGGGAAAAGAAGATTCCAGGAGACAGATGGGAGCTCCTGGACACCCCTGTAAAGCAGAGAGGAAAAAGGAGAAATGACTGCGGCCAGGAGAGCTGATAACTTGCTGACTGAGCAGTGACAAAGCATGAACAGGAAGGGAGAGGCCCTGTTCAGCCTGAAGGCAAAATAAACTGACAACTGAGGAAGACAGGACCTAGAGAAGAGTCAAAATAAGGCATACCAGGAGCTGTCTCAGCAGGTCTAGACTGAGAAAAACCCAGCCTGCTCTTAAATCCATGTGGGATAAAGGCAGGATAATTTAACAGGAGAAATGAATGAGAACCATAAAAATGCTGCACATAATCCTATCTGGGTCACCTATTATAGCATATCCTGTAAATATTGCATGAGGGTGTCAGCATTAAAAAGAAGAAAATTGCACAGTGAATTTTCTTCTCCAATCGAGATGGTTTTCTGAAGCATCCAGCTTTTATTGAAATTAATAACTTCCTCTCTTTTCCTGTAGGCTCAACCTCCCCACCCATCTTTCTTCTCTATGAGTCTAGGATAAGTTAGGGAGAGGTCACATGGAATGGCCCTGAGTAGCAAAATTATAAAGAAAAGATGGCTTTTACTGTCCTCTCTAAGCTTCCTTCCTTCCTATATAACTTGTCTTTCCTTCATTCAAAAACACACAAACACATTTCTTCTTCTTGGGTCCATTACTTGACTCCAAGGAAAAGTTATTGCCTTGCAAATGAGAAAGGAGAAATCTAAACACATTTTTAAGAAATCGTTTAGTGTTAGGTGCAAATCTATGCTAAATTTCATGTAGGAAGGCCACATCTGTCAGAAAATCTGGGAGATCATAGTTATGAAGGGGATACTGATCTGAGTGGCAGACAGAAACAGACAGCAACCCAGTCATGATAACATCCCTCCTCTTCCTGGGATCCTGAGGAAAGTAGAGATAGTCCTTAAAGCCTGAATTTCCTCCTTTTCCATAAGACCTTGCCAAAGCCAAGATCTGCCCACCTGGTGGAAACAACTCCTTCTCTGGGAAAGTCTACATAACAGCTCTGAGAAAGCAATGACTTTGGTGACCTGGAGCAGATTGATGTAGAGGAAAAACACCCCCTTTCCCTTGGGGTGAGGTGGCCTATAACTCAACTAGATGCTAGAACAGCTGAGATTCAACAAAAAGACTATAAAAGAACAATCCTGCAAGCCTACAGTGAAACTACTGCCAGGTTTCATTTCTTGTTCTTTTACAGTGAGAAGTGTATACCCCTCTCCCCTCCCTCTTTCCTACCCCTTTTATCCCCCTTTCTCTTCTTTTTCCTCTCCTGTTCCTTTCCCCTCCTTCCTCTTTCCCTTCCCCTCCTCCTGTTCCTCTCTTCCCCTCCCCCTTCTCTCCTTTTCTCCCTCCCACTCCTCCTTAGGATAAGACCTCATATGGCATAAGATGGCCTTTTGAGTACAGAGTCCAGTCCAGATCCCAGGCTTATACCAACCAGCCAATAGCTAAGAGGCACTTACTGGCATCTTACTTTTTCAAATAAATATTGCCTCTACTCCTACTTTTTCTGTCTCATAAAATCTCTATCTGGTTAAACTCCTCTTTGGAGGAGTTCTTTCACTTTTAAGTAGTTTGGTTCCTGTACTAAAGCTCAACTTTTTGCCCTATCTACTGTTTCCTTTCCTTCAATTATTTGCCACATTGATACAACACACCCAACCCCTAGACAATAACAGGTAGATAGACTAGCAGTTTCTTTATCTCTAGCAGATTTCAGCTTGTTCCTTTTGTACACATATGAGCTTTCAGCCCTAAATAGTTATTTGCTGAGCAGAAAATTTTAGCATCTGTGATTTTGGTGGCAAATCTGTTTCAGACCCTACCTTAAGATTCAAACCTGTCAGAACCCATTAGTATACCCACTTTGCCCAAAACATTCCACATGGACTCCATTTGGAAAATTTTTAACTTTGAAATATCCCATGTCCAGAATTCAGTCTTCTCAATTCTTCATATTTATATTATAACCATTCCTTCAAATTTTGCCTGAGATATTATAAGAGTTGATTACTTCAGCAGTACAATTAATTTGGAGAAGGGAGTTAATTACCCACAGTCCTCTTTTCTGGGAACTCTATCACCCATTTTCACTTCTGAAGGAATGAGGTAAGTTTTTTTCACATACTCCTTCTTTACAGCACAATAAACTAAACCAGAGATAGAGAATCTGTCTGACAGTTACTCAGGTCACTGGCTGGTTAGTCAGGTCAATTCTCACTGTCTCTTAAATTTGAGTGCAAAGACATAGAAACAGTCAAATGTGTTTCTAAATTTTATCATTTGCCCCCAAGAAAATTTGTAGAGCTTTCCTTTCCAGAATTTGAATAATAAAAAAATGGTTTTATTTAGCTTTTCTAAATATACAGTTCTACTAAAATATGAAAGATGAATATTCAAATTGCTCATGCCCCTCCTCCCCATAATTAGAGATTGTGACATGCACAGTCTATCTGGAATACACATTCCATCTCACTTGAAGATCACAGCTATAGTTGCAAATGGCAATATTGAACCTATGTGATGAGATTAACTTAGGGTCATCATGTGGGACCATGTGAAAGCAATGGAAGCAAATCTGGTGAAAGAGAAATAAAAAAGAACAAAATTACTGGAGGGAATTAAAATATGTATACCCTGAGAAACAAAGTAAAAATATTTTGTTACCCTTAGGAGACCCAAAAATAATTCTGTTTCTTTGTATCTCTTAGTTGTAGGTAACAAAGCACTGATTCTACTTTACTTCACGTTTGGAAGTTTGTCTTGCCATAGAATCCCCTTTGTTACCTAACATAGAGCTAAAAGATTTTGTTGCTCTAGTCTAATAATAGGCAATAAAGTCTTCACACTGTTATGGCAATAGAAATTAATTGTCTTTTCAGTAGAGCAATTTTGGAATTTTGCTGCTCTACACCATTTTATCTAAACTTCCTATGATTAAAATATTAGACTTTTAAAGTATTATGAAATGTTTAATGAACCATAGTGTTTATTTCTTTTCCTTCTCCTTGATGTTCTACAAACATTTGTAAGTAAGGTAATATGGTAATGACTTTCTATGAACTTGAACTGTCTGGTTATAATCTGCATCATAATAGCATTCCTGAACACAGGAAAATTACTATGACCTACCTTTTAACAGGAGAAAAGCAAATCACTTCATTGTTTTGTTACACTCACACTACAAATGGGCCACAATAATGAAAACTATTCATTATCATTTTATATAGAAATAGAATGCTTTTTAGATAACGTACGGTAGTTGATCTTTCAGGAAATCCAATATATAGTCAGTGAAAAGTCCAATACTTAAACTCAACCATCCTCATGACGAATCTAATCATATCTCCTACATTTCACAAAATAATCTTTATTTTAGACAAAGGAAAACTTGATCCAAAATATATTGGCTTATCTACTTTATAACATGATGTCTGCAATAGCCACTCACAAGCTTTTTCCTAGCAGACAGATATCCAATAGGAAATGCCAAGAGGCCAAGTGGTCATGAATAGCAAAATTATGTCACTTCAGATGCTTCACTGGGCATCTAACTAGGAAAGAAAAGGCACTTTTCAAGTCACCAGGACTCAAAGCAAAGGTTGAAATTTACACTGCCCCTTTGTGTCCTTTCCCCTTTCCTTTAGGCTATCTACTAAATATGACATCGGTTGTGTATAATACTGACTAGCAGGTGGCATTATCTTCTTTATATTTTTTCTTTTATATTTTTATCATCTTCCTTCAGATCACTACCTTTATATCCACACTGTATGCATACATATGTGTGTTCTATAAATAACTATTATATATATTTTTCACTCTTAATTATTTTTGAAATGTTTCAATGCCTATAACATGGTGACAATTATTTCATTTTGCAATGCACTAAAGCATAAATATGTATGAGTATTTCCTAATAAATATTCTTTATTTTCTGGTCATGGAGCTTTGAGCCTGGGCACTGTCCCTGGGCTCCTTTTGCTCAAGGCTAACACTCAGCCAAATTGAGCTACAGCACTATTAATTTTTTTTTCTGTGATTAACTAGAGATAACAGTCTCACAGACTTAGCTGCTCGGGCTGATGTTGAACTGTTGTTCTCAGATCTGAGCCTCCTGAGTAGCTAGGATTACAGCCGTGAGCCATCAGTGCCCATCTAAACGCTCATTTTGATAAATGGAAGATTTTTTTATGTTGGGCTAGCTGAAGGCTACTTAATCAAAGCATCTGGGTTAAACAAAGATGCATTCAAATCACATTTGCATTAAAAAAATTTTTCTGTCTTATTTATTTGACTTATGACTTGGGGCAAGTTACCAACTTTCTTTCAGTCTTAGTTTCCATTCCTGGTCATTATAATGGCATATAACCCATAGAATTATTATGAGATTATATAAATTAATGCCTGAAAAGTTACCAAGACAGATAACATCCAGTATTTGGCAAATAACAGAACTCCATCAAATGTTTAGCCATTATTATACTATCGTTGAAAGTCCTTTAAAAACTGAAACAAAGAAAAATAGATACAATTTTAATATTTTAAGTTTGGTTCTCATTCTTTTAACTCACATTCAAAAAACTGTATTTGAACCAACTAGAGGAATAGCTTCCTATTATTGAGAAACAAAATGTCTAGATTTTGTCCTATGCTAATAATATTGTTGTAACCCTCCTAAACAAGCTCTGCTACTTAATTATTAGCATAAAGAATAGCTTAAAATCAACTCTACAGAAAAAAACAAGATCATCTTTAAAGATATTCTCTGTCATTTTTTTGGCATTTATCCAAAAACTTTATATGGGTTCAAATCATTCAATTACACAACCGAGCTAATCCTAGAGGCCTCACAAATATGTAACTTGATTAAAATTTGACACGGCATATGTACCACTGTCTTTTTCCCCCTTTCTCAGTAGCTAATCATGCCAACATTGTATCTAAAATGTACTGGAATAGTTTACTTGCTATGGCACATAATATAGTCTGATTTGTTATCCCTTAATTAAAATATTAAGCCTTTCTATTAAATATGCCTGGGTTGTGGAGTGTACAACCACGCTGGGTATTTTAGGATTGGGCTCAATTAATTAATTAATTTTCCCTCTTCAATTGACTATAAAAATCACATGAATTGTCTTTCAATTGTCAACATGAAGTACCATTAATAAAGATTACAACACTTCATATTTTGCAGATCCATTAAGAGAAATAATATTACTCTACAAAGTGGTAAATGTTATTTTTAGATCTAGCCAGATTATTAGGACTGTGTATCAGAACTGCTTTTCCACTGTAATGCCAGAAGACTGCACTGAGAAAAGGAGTATTAGAACTACAGTCCTTGGAAGCAGTAATGTGTGTGTGGCTGAGCATCATATCTATTTTATTCATTATGAAAAAAAGAAAGAGAGAGAGAAAGAAAGAAAGAAAGAAAGAAAGAAAGAAAGAAAGAAAGAAAGAAAGAAAGAAAGAAAGAGACAGGAAGTAGGGAAAGAAAAGGGAAGGAAGGGAGGACAGGAGGGAGGGAGGGAGGGTTCAAGAAAAACACTTTAGGGCTGGGAATATGGCCTAGTGGCAAGAGTGCTTGTCTCCTATACATGAAGCCCTGGGTTCAATTTCCCAGCACCACATATACAGAAAATGGCCAGAAGTGGCGCTGTGGCACAAGTGGCAGAGTGCTAACCTTGAGCAAAAAGAAGCCAGGGACAGTGCTCAGGCAGAGTCCAAGCCCTAGGACTGGCAAAACAACAACAACAACAAAAAAAAAAAAAACCCACAAAAAAACACTTTAGTTGTCATATGACTTTTTCTATGAGGTCATGAACTACTTGTGAAAAATTTAATCATTTAGGGTCACTCAAAACTCAGGATTTAGGGCTCCAGGTAAGAACTTTAAATAAAAATTCTTCCCTGTAAATGCTAATTTTTTTTCAATCTCAATATAATTTATCTAAAACATTGCTTAAAGTCCAATTGTCAGTTGAGTACATCTAATGGGTAAGACTGTTTGGTTTCTTTGACTTATCACCAGCACTGATAACTTCTTGTATACATTAACTAATAGGCCTCTTTCAAAGGCTGCTGACATCTAGATTAGTGTTAAATGATTTTTAATGAGCTCTAAACCATCCACCATCACCCTTCCTTTCTGAAAATGAAGCCCATCAGGAGAACTAATAGCATTGCTCATTCCAATGATTGTGAACCAGGGCTGGACCCTCCCTGGCTAACTTCAAGCTGGATTATTATCATGAAGACAAAACATTCTTGAGGTTAACTTTTTCTTTTTAACTTTTTAGTCAGATATTTAGCAATTTGTAGACAAGGCCAAAAAGTGTTTATTCCAAATGATTTAGACATTCTATTTACTTGGAGCATTGAGTAAATTTTGTTGATGACTCAAGGAATTGCAGGTAGAAATAGCCCCCAGATTTCATAACAAATACCCCACTTTCCCCATTCACATTTCCACTGTATCCCCAACAAATGTCTCAGAACCTAAACAAATGATTCCTAAAGCAATACTTACAAAATAATTTGGTGTAAACCAACTGTACTACTCATGGGGGAAAGAGGGAAAGAGGGAAGGGGGAAGCAGGGGGAAAATGAGGGAGGAGGTAACAAGTTGAACAAGAAATGCACTCTGCCTTGCATTTGAAACTGTAACCCCTCTGTACTTCACTTTTCAATAAAGGGAAAAAACTCTACTAGAATAAAACCAAATTTTGAGTATGAAGTTGTGGTCTAAAATAAATCAATAAATGTAAAAAAAAAATTGAAAAGGGTATTGGGGCCTTTAGCTCCTCCTCTCTCTCTCTGTCTCTCTCTGTGTCTCTCTCTCTGTCTTTGTCTCTCCCTCAGCTACCATGAGGTAAACACACCTTTATTTCCATGTGCACCCTGCCATTTACCACTATGCTACCACAGTCCCAAAGGTATAGGATCAACTGTAAACCTTTTCTCGTTGATTTAATGTCAAAACAATCTATCATGTCATGGAAGAGACAAGGAAGAGCAAGGAAGGGACATTTTTGGAAGTGCACAAGGAGAGGAGTCCTCTACTATCACAGAGCAAAAGGAGCCATCAATAGTTCATATATTCTGGGCTTTGGTGGCTCAGGCTTGTAATCCTAGCTACTAGGGAGGCTGAGTTCTGAGGATCATGGTGTGAGGCTACCCTGGCAGCAATGTCCATGAGAGTCCTATCTCCAGTTTACCACCAAAAGGCCATAAGTAGAGCTGTGGCTTAAGTGGTAGAGTTCTAGAGTGGACAGTGCCTTGGCTCTGAGTTCAAACCCAAGGACTGGCATACACACAAAAATATGCATTTATACATGAACATGTCTATGGAATTATCACAATATACCCTTCTGGTACTGTTAATGTATGCTAAGAACAAAATTAATATGTACACTACTACATTGTAGGAAAACTTGATTTACAAAAGCAGTGGCAGGCTGTAGTCTATAGCTTTGCTGGCCTCGTGTGATGATGTATCAACTTGTATATTCATAATTTGAACACTTCTGTATGTGTTTTATTGTTCAACTTTTAAGTTTCTAATATAACAAGCAAACTAAAAGGAAAAACTAAGGCAGAATTATGCATTCAAAAAAATGATAAGAAGACAAACCATTCCAAACCCAATACTTCCAAAACCATGTGATGTAAATAACTTTACAACTCATGGGGGGGGGGAGGGAAACGGGAAGTGAGGGAGTGGGGGAAAATGAGGGAGGAGGTAACAAGTTGGATAAGAAATGTATGCACTGCCTTACATATGAAACTGTAACTCCTCTGTACTTCACTTTGACAATAAAGGGGAGGAAAAAAGACAAACCAATCCAACACCAATACTTTTAAAACTATATGGCGTAAACCAACTGTACAACTCATGGGGGGAGGAAAGTGGGGAGGGGGAGGGGGGAGAAAAATGAGGGAAGAGGTAAGTTGGATAAGAAATGTACTCACTGCCTTACATATGAAACTGTAACCCCTCTGTACGTCACTTTAACAATAAAGATATGAAAAAAAGTTCCCCAACCTCTCAATTGCTTTGGGAAGTATGTCCTTTGGAGGACTTTGAAGATCCAAACCATAACATATAAGGATACACAGAATTTCTCTTTCAGCTGTTCACTGTAAACTTAAAGTATTCTATACCTTGTAATCATCTGTTACTCACACACATTTGCTTCCTTAGGCAACATAAGTCCATAGCACATAAGAAAATGGGAGCAAGACAATCAAAAGTAAGATATCTTCAGTTCTATAATATCAGCTTCTTCATTGTTACTTTTCACTGATTCCACAATAACACTTCCAATTTCATGGCATGCCTGATTTTACAAGGGAAAAGGCATGCCTGATTCTAGAAGGGAAAACAGTATATAAACATAATGCATAGTATAAGGAAAAATATGCAACGTTTGTCTCTCTGTGTCTAACTTACTCCTCTTAACATAATTTTTTTGAAGTCTTTCTATTTCTTTACAAATAATGCAATGTCATTCTAATGGGTAAATAAAACTCTATTGTGTCTATATACCACATTTTCTTGATCGACTCATCATCCACTGAAGGGCGTCTGAGCTGATTCCATACCTTGGCTATGGTGAATAGGGATGAAATGAACATAATTGTACTGGTGATTTACTGTAACCTGGTTTAGTTTTTGGATAAATTCCTCAAAGTGGAATTACTGCTTTCTAGAGTGATTGAAGAAGTTAAAATTCTCACCAATAGTGTATTAGGGTACCATTTTTTGATACATCTGTGTCAGCATCTGCTACAGTTAGTTTTCTTGATATTGGCCATTTTAATTGGGGTAACGTGGATTCTCAATGCTGTTTTGGTTTGCATTTCCTTTATGGCCAGAGATGTTGACCATTTCTTCATGTGTCAATTGGCTGTTTTTATTTCTTCTTCTGAGAAGACTCTTTTAAACTCAGCTTATTCATTAACTAGGTAGAAGCTAGAGTTTGCTTATAAACTTACAGGTAAATACATTTGGTGGTATGCAAGTGTATATAAATATATTAACTGAAATATAGTCGATTCAAAGGAGAACACAGTGCAATTCCTTGGAAAGGCAAAGTCAATATTCAACCAAACCAACACCAAGTGGGTACTTGAAAGGAGTGGAGGTGGAATCAAGGGCAAAGGGGTAGAGGAATGAAGAGGAGAAGGGCAGAATAGTGCAGTCAAAAATCCAATGCATATCCCACAAAATTAAGAAGAGTGAGAGAAGGAATGTGTAGGGAAGGGATGGATGAGAGTGTTAAAAAGGGTGACATTGATCAAGATACGTTGAATTCATAAACTGCTTTATGAAATGGAAACTCTTTTGTACAAGTATTTAAAGACAATAAAATTATAGAAAAAACTTTGCATCTTACATAGAATCTTTAGAGAAAAAAATCACATAAATATTTTATAGCCTGTACAATAAATAATGTATATGTTTAGAAAGGCAATGTAAATATTTTATAGACTACAGAGTTGCTGTTAAGGTTGAAACAAAATCACTGTGTTTGGAGAAATATAGTATACACTAAATTGTTCCACATAATTTTACTGTAGCTTAGTACAGTACAGCTCATAAATCACTGCATGTTCTGCATTACCTGGGAGCTCAAGAATCCCAGCTGCCAAGTGGGCTCCTCCCTTCATCCTCTCCTGCTTTGAGAGATTCTCCACTCCCACCTCCCCACTCAAGGCCCTGCTTTGAACTGTGTCAGTGATCAATACTGGCTCCTTGAGAAATGGAACCCGAGCATATGAACAAACTTACACAGATCACCTACTTTGCACAATGATGAGAAAGCTGATCAGAAACGGACATAGAAAATACCAAATGAATTCCATATGTAACCTGTGTTCTGCATATTTTTTCAGGTGGTTGAGGACACATTATCTTGGTTTCCTGAAATCCAGACCTCATGAGTCTTGATTGGCCACTCTAGGGTTCAGTTATGCATCAATGCCATTGTGATGTTTTAATATTATAATACTTGCCAGATTGTGTGAAAAAGATACAGGTGTGTTTTGATAAATGGCTAATACAAATCAAGTTTTTCTGAAGAAAGGCAACACCGTATCAGATGCTTGCTTTCCAGTTGATTGAAACAACCAGAATCAGAAGTCATGTAGTAATCTACGCAAAATGAAAATGTTTCTATCATTCATCACCTGGAGATCAGAGGAGAAAGCTTTTGCTTCATGTTAGTATTTTAAGTGGCTGCTAATGATGCCTGGGAGAGAGAAAAACTAAACATCTCACAGAAACAACTGAGTTTTTTAAAACAAACTAATCGGTTTAAAGATTATATTTAGAGACCTTTGATTAGTCAGTCAATAACAAGAAGCAAAGAGGAAAGAATCCAGGAAATGAAGAGAGAAAGACAGTAGTTCGAAACCACAGCCAATTACAGCTGAAAGACAAAGAATGACCAAAAACAAAACCAAACAACACCAAAACCAAACAAACAAACAAAACATTAATATGCATTGATAACAGGAATGTGCCAAAAGTAAAAGCAAGAAAAAATTCCTAAAGAAGATGAGTCAAGTATAAGAGAGCCTGGAAACTTAACTTATAGATTCCTAACTCTCATTCACTGAGGTTCTACTTCGTGATAATTATAGGGTCAGGGAGTGTATATGTGGGGCAAGTATCAAAGGTGATTTGGTGGAAATAGCTTATAAGGCATGCTTTAGAAGCCCTTGTTTATCATCAGAAGATATGAGGGTAGAGAGGGACCACCTAAGCATTCTACTCAACGTTTTTTGTCAATTATTGTAAATACGTGCTACTGAAAATCACCATCTTTGTGTAGGATGCATTCTGTGCTCTTTATAAAAGGTTAAGTTCTGTATCAGCAAGGAAGAAAATATATTCCATTCAAAGTAAATATTTCTCTAAGACAGGGTACTTCATACAAGAGATCTCGCTTTCCTTAAGAAACACATTGATATTTTAATAATGTATGCCTTATGAATAAATGATGGATGTCTTTATTGTCAATTAAATTCTGACTCTTTGAATATAAGAAGGCTTTTGCTGCTGGTGGTGGTATTTCTCTAGACAAGATCTTGCTATGTAGCCCAAAGTCCCACTATGTAACCTAACAACCACTGAACTAATATTCCTGCCTTAGTTGCCTAAGTGTTGGAATTACAGGCATGCACCATCCACATAGCCATAAGAGATCTTTTAATCAAAGAAAAGACATTTGTTTTCTTGGGTAGCAGGAACTAAATTGACAATGTGAGAAGAGAGAAGGCAAGCACCAAAGAAGAACTATGCTAATGAAACTGTCCTGGTTACCAGTTATGTAATAAATTACCAAAAAATGACTTAGAGCCACAACCATTTATTAATATCTCAAAACTTTGTGGCCAAGAATCTATACTGGGCCCAGTGGCATGATTCTTTTATTCTTCATGGTGTGAATGAGAGCAACATGCTGGTCTTTAGCTAGTGGATGTGCTGATCTAATGCTTCATGGAGGAAATGGGTACAAAAATGTGCTCAGGTAAAACTACCAACTGACATATCTAAATACAGTTTTTCTAGCATGGCAATCTCAGAGCTCCTAAACATAGAAAATAAAAGCAATTTATCATTTAAAGCCTGAGGCTAGAAAGTGATTCAAGATCACTTCTATCCTGTTCTGTTGGGCACATAGTCACAAAGTCTGCCCAGATTCAAGGAGAGATGTAAATCCTGCTTGTTATAGAAAAGAAGGTGTATGCCTTTGTACCCTGATACCTTAAAGTGTTATAGAAATAAATGGATTTCCTTGTTGGATGATGCTGTGAGGCAGCTGAAGATGTAATCATTCCTTTCTTCTTTCCTTACAAAATAGAAAGCCTTTGAAGAAAAGTTGAACATGAGTTCAGGAGACATACAACTGAAATTGTTTCTTGTCTGATACTGTATCACTAAAGCAAAGATTCTAAATTTTGTTTTGTGTTATAACTAACTATTCTATGTTACTATGCTAATAGTAAAGAAATGTATTTTTCAAGTTATTTAATTTTTTAACAGAATTGTGTTCAATATCACTTTCACTTACAGGTAGAATCATATATAGTTACTAGAAATGCCCTTGCTTGGGATAATATATGGCAGTTTCTATGTAGATAGAACTTAACTAGTTTCTGATTTGTCAGGGGGAAGAAATTTTGAAGATATTTTTAGCAAAGATCCAAAAGATGGGTAAGGGACAACTGTGCTAAGAATCAAGAGTGCTTGCTGGGTTCATGTTTTTATCCTAGCTACTCAGGAGTAGGATCACAGTTGAAACCAGCCCAGGCAGGCAAGCCCATGAGGCTCTTATCTCCAGTTAATAATCAGAAAACTGGAAGTGACACTGTGGCTCAATGTGGTAGAGCAAAAAAGATTAGGGGCAGTGCCCAGTCCTAGAGTTTAAGCTCCATGACCAAATTAAAAAAAAAAATGCTTCAGGTAGAGGGAACATGGGTAAAAGTCTTGAGTGTGACACATGGTTATCTTAAAGTGCAGGGAAGAATTTTAAGACCCAAGGAAAGTGGTGACCTAGACCAGACATTTAGAATCATTTGGACAGGGACTGAGTACATAAAAACAGAAAGAAAAAAAATCCAAAAAGTTGAGTCTAGTTACTATGCCTTAGATGTGTAAAGAATTTGCAGAAATTGCGACATTTCATCTTTTTTTAAAATGCCAATACTGGGGTTTGAATGCTCTAGCTTGTCACACATTGCTGGAATTTTACCACTTTTAGGACATATATGAGATGGCAAAGCAGCTAATAAACCAGAGAATAAATAAAAGGAAGACAAGACCTAGTGTTTTATCAATGAGATTTTTATTATTTCTAATGCATTTTATCATTGAGTTCTTTTCTTCTAAAATATCTCATCTGATTAAACTCCTTGTTATTTTACTGAAGCTGGAACGGAGAACCAGGGAAGCTAAGTAGCTGCCCTTGTCTCATGGCCAGTTAGGGACACAGAATGGAGCAACCTCCTTGTTGACTTGTTATCAAGACCATCATAACCCATCAAACATCATTCGATGAGAGGATGAGATTCCTGAAATTCATCTTTCCATCCTAGACAGAGAAGCAAATGAAATCGGCTTCTATTGGAAATTGCTGCAGGTTGAATTCTCTAGGAAGAAAGCCAAAGATCAGCCTACACCATGAGACATGGATTAGCATATATTAGGGCATTGACACCTGTCTGGGACAGGAATGGAAGCAGTAGTGACAGAGACAGAGATGGTCTGAGGTAGAATCCACAAGGCCTGAGCCAACACTGCAGGGAGTTGTAAAGCTAGGACAGCCCTTCAGAATGTCCAGAGAGACTGAGCCTTTCTACATCAGCCTCTCATTGTGTTTGCACTGCCCCAGGGAAGGAGCAGGTGGCTCTCTTCTGAAGAGACAGTGCTGATTGCTGGCAAGCCAAACCCTCTCAGCAGCTGGGGTTTGGATCCCTTATTTGTGGGGGAGGGGAAGGTGGAAGTGAAGTCTGGAAAGTAGAAGCCGAAGTTCTCTCCCCCCTTCTCTCAGCACCTCCACTGCCATATCCCAGTCTAACCAGCACACAGGCTATCTCAGACTACTGTTATCCTGGCTCAGGCTCCTTCAGGTGTTGCCTTTCTATAGGGCATCAGCCATCTCATATACCACACAAAAGAATATATGTAACTCCACTTGAAAACCTGTAGTGAATTCGCACCTCACACACAGTGAAGTCCAAACCCTTTGCCATTACTTGCTTCTAAGACTGATCATTGATGTGCCTCTTTATCTTTATTTTTTCCCATCTTAAAATACAATGTACAATTCAGGAGGCTGAGTTTGACACCAGCCTTGCAAGGAAAGTCCATGAGACTCTTGGCTATGGTAAACCACCAAATAACCAGAGGGAAAGTGATGGTTCAAGTGGGAGAGTTGCCAACTTTGAGCAACAGGAACAGTAGGAATGACACTTGCACCCTGAGTTTAAGTCCCAGCATGGGCACCAAAAAATGCAATGCACTGATTTTTTTTTTTTTTTTTTTGGCCAGTCCTGGGCCTTGGACTCGGCCTGAGCACTGTCCCTGGCTTCTTCCCGCTCAAGGCTAGCACTCTGCCACTTGAGCCACAGCGCCGCTTCTGGCCGTTTTCTGTATATGTGGTGCTGGGGAATCGAACCTAGGGCCTCGTGTATCCGAGGCAGGCACTCTTGCCACTAGGCTATATCCCCAGCCCAATGCACTGATTTTTAACTGTACAGTTTGGTAAGTTTTGATAAAGGGCCCATTCTCAGGTAGCCATTGCAATAAGATCAAGAACTTTTCCTTCACAATTTGGAAGCTATCTTGTGTGCTTTTGTATCCATCTGTCCCTCATTTCCCAATCGTGCATTCCTTCATTCACTCACTACTCATGTAACCCGTCACAAATGTACTTACTTCCCTACTTGTTTGTTTGTTTCACTACTTGTTTATTGAGACAATGCACAGGTCTAAGACCAGGCTGGGCTGCAGCTCATGATACTCTAAAATGTTGGTATTACAGCCTTCACCAGGCCCAGATGCCATAGCACTTATTTTTCACAAATACACATTTTGTATTTTTTGCTTTGGTCCTGGGCACTGTCCCCGAGCGTTTTTTGTTCAAGGGTAGCCCAGTAATACTTGAGCTACAGCTCCACTTCTGGCTTTTATGGTAATTAATTAGAGATAAGAATCTCATGGCCTTTCTTGCCCAAGCTGATTTCAAACTGTGATTCTCAGATCGCAGCCTCCTGAATAGCAAGAATTACAGGCATGAACCACAAGTGCTTGGCATATTCTTATTTTAAAGGTGTTACTATGATTTTAAATGACAGTAGTTTTAGTAATGAACTAGATTGTAACCTCTCAGTGAACCATCTCAAGGGAGATGGGGAAGACAAATCACTGATGTTCACAACTTTCTTCCAAAAGGAGCACGTGGTCTGTTTCTTTCTCATCACAGCATTTCACATAAGGAGGTATAATAGTTGTAAATAGCAATTCAGAACAGCTATTAAAACTGTTCGGGTTCTATTTCCTGATGTCAGTGTGTATGCTTGCACTTGTGCATACTAAGCCTCTCTGGCTTGAGTTTGCTTTGCTGGTTGGAATGTAAATGTAAACCATTGACTGTATTCCTTCAGTGACAATTACTCTGCTACAAGTAAACAAAACGGATACACTGCCTTTCATTTCAGACCATATGAATAACTTTAGAATGAATTACACTACCAGTGCAACAACAATGGCTTTAAATAGGTGCAGCTGTTTAAGGGGTGTGTTGTGTGGTTCCTCCTGGTGATTCTCCAACATACACCAAAATGGTTTGGGCAAAGAAATTTCCTTTTAGCTCTTGGTGTTTTTTATGAGGTGGATTATGACTTAAAACTGAGGGAATGATTTCAAATGCTTCTATCTTATCCCTCTGGATATTTTTCCCACATAGAAAATCTTAAAATAACTTTTATTGCAACCAAGGGTATGTATTACTTAAAGTTTATGGAATTCATCCAAAGATCTCCAAAGAGACTCAGATAGGGTACAGAGAAGAACCTAAATGATTTAGAGAGGATGATTGAATTGGGGTGATGCTGAATTCTTGGTGTGCTGGCTGTGTGTTAGGTGAGTTACTGCTTGAGCTTGGGGTAGACTAGAGCAGGGGAGGGGTTGGGCTTCCTCACTGCCTATGAAATGGGGAACAGTAAGCTATTCTTCCATACAGAGGTGACTATTCTGTTTTGAATTCTGGGGAGTTAAATAACATCATATTATTTAGAGGCCAAGTTGTACCAAATCCACAGAGGAAACAAATTATGTCTACCTATTTAAATGCACTCAAGTAAATAATTAAATTTAACATGTTTTACATATTCAAACAGTTCCCACCAACAATATGTTAGGTCCTCTCCCTGAGGGCTCCATGTAGCTGCCTCCACCTCATTAAGTCTCCACCCAGTTACCTGGGTAACCTGCAGACCTGGAGGCAGTTACCTCCCCTTTCCCTGAGGTCACATCCTAATCCACCTGGCCACACCCTTTGCCCCTGCCCTAGATATAAGGCAGGGCTGGGTGGGGGTCTCTCTCTCTCTCTCTCTCTCTCTCTCTCTCTCTCTCTCTCTCTCTCTCTCTCTCTCAAATTCACCTTTGATAAAAATGTGATTGGGGTAGAAAAACCAAATGTGTTTGCAATTTTTTAGTTTGCTACTAAACTCCTTTAGCATGGTTCTTTTAGACAGGAAATGTACACCATTTCCTCCTAAGAAGCATATTGGATCCCAAGTATCTTAGTAAAGTTTGCAAAAATAACCACGGTGCTTTTTTTTTTTTTTTTTGCCAGTCTCTTTTTGCTCAAGGCTAGCACTCTACCACTTGAGCCACAGCACCACTTCTGGCCATTTTCTATATATATGGTGCTAGGGAATTGAACCCTGGGCTTCATGTATACAAGGCAAGCACTCTTGCCACTAGGCCATATTCCCAGCCCACCACTCTACCTTTTTTAAATACAGGTCAGGCTAGAACTCACAATCCTCCTGCTTTAGCTACAGAATTCTGGGATTGCAGGTGTGATCAGTTACAGCTATCTACCACTGCATTCTTCCTGTCCAAAAGCATGATTATGAAAACAATACAAGCTAAGATTCCACCTCAGCCCTGTTAGAATGGACATGATCAAGAAAACTAGTAAGAACAGATGCTGGCAAGGATGCAGCCAGAAAGGAAATGCTAATACAATATTGGTGAGAGTGTAAACTTGTTCAATCACTCTGGAAAGCAACATGGAAGTTCCTCAAAAACAAAACAAAACAAAAAACTCACATACTTACATAGCTAGAGGCTCAGTCCTTCTCTGTTTCAATGTTTCTTTCCATGTGAAAAGATCATGACTAGCACAACATTCTTGACCTCTCTATAATCTCCCACACACTATTCTTCGAGAGAACAGAGAAGAATTCCCTTTGTTAAATTCAACAGCTCTTCTCTTACTCTTGGAGGTGAATCTGGCTAGAGACAGCACATGTTCCTGGTTGTCTAAAAAACAGTGAGAGAAGACAGGCCATTTGTAACTGGTTAAATGAATCTGCAGTTTCAAAGATCCATAGTTCACAGGAAGATGTATCATCCAATGGGAACTTGATATATAACAAAGATGATATTTTTATCTCTCATCTGCATTATTCAATATTTTACACTATTTCTCATTTGGATTATAACTTAGACTATGTAATCCCTAACTAATTATAGGATATAGAAAATAAACCTTAGCTAGCTTTAAGTAAGTCATATTTGTAACAATTTGAAGACTTACTCGCTAACTTCTGGTTTTTCAGATGCAGGGTCTGATAATGTCTATTACCTTGAAGTGATTCTTTTTCTTTTAATGCAAATATCTGGAATTATTCTGAGATATTCTCAATTTCTGAGCTTATAGTTCAACCAAGTGGCATTTGTTTTTGTTGCTGTTGTTTTTTCCTTGGGGCCACTGTCTTTGAGGGTTTTTGTTTTTTTTGTTTTTTTTGTTTTTGCTGAAGGCCAGTTCTCTACCACTTAAGCCACAGCTTTACTTCCAACTTTTTTTCTAGTTAATTGGAGGTAAGAGTCTCATGGACTTTCCTGCCCAGGCTGGCTTTGAACCACAATCCTCAGATCTCATCCTCTTGAGTAGCTAGGATTACAGGTGTGAGTCACCAGCACCTGGCTAGAACTGGCTATTTTATATTCTAAATTGCTGTTTAATCATATAAGGAATGAAACAACCCTTTTCAGAGTACCAGTGTATTCTTTGGCATATATCCGTACATACGCTTCATCTCCTGTTAAAGTAAGCATCACTTTAAATCTGGATCTCTGTGTATCTTTTTCTTAGCTTTTACTCCTATGTATGCTCATGATTGGAAAGAGGAGATTAATTTGCATGTTTCTATGTGTTGTCTCCATAATTCTTTCACTCAACAATATTCCTCATGGATCTATTCATTATGCATCATAATAATACATCACAATATGCATCACATTTTGTCTACTTACACTATACATCGTTATGTATAAATCTGCCTGATTCATTGTAATAGAAACATAACCCAAACTTTGAGCATATGCTTTTAGTGATTATACTAATGACTAACATGTAGTTTTCAATTGTTTTCTATTTCAATCAATATTCACACATGGGACTCAAATGCACAATACAGTTAATAAACATAGTAATTCCTGGGTCATTTTACAACTAAAGTATTAATGCATGTTCTTTATAAAGTAATAGTACTAATTTATCCTCCTCGTTAATTTGCTAAAGTAACCACTTTCCCTATCTTGTTTTTATCAAATTTTTAAAAAGGAATCTCATTTTTGTTTCAATTTCCATTAGTTTGATTATTATAAAATTGAGTATTATTCTGTTCACCATTTATTTCTTCTCTCTTGCAAATTTCCTGTTCATGAATTTTATCTGTTTTAATTTGGAGTTATTTGCCTTTTGCTTCCCTCTTTCAAGCTTTTTTTTTTTTTTTGCCAGTCCTGGGGCTTGGAATCAGGGCCTGAGCACTGTCCCTGGCTTCTTTTTTGCTCAAGGCTAGCACTCTGCCACTTGAGCCACAGCCCCACTTCTGGCCATTTTCTTTTTATGTGGTGCTGGGGAATTGAACTCAGGGCCTCATATACACGAGGCAAGCATTCTTGCCACTAGGCCATATCCCCAGCCCCTCTTTCAAGCTTTTAAATAAAACTTTCATTGTAGGATACTTTTGAATTTACCATCAAGTTGTAAACAATGGTAAAGACAGAAGAATTATTCTTCTCACCAAGTTTACCTCATGATTGGCCTCTTATATAACTGTGGTGCATTTCTCATAAGCAAAAAAACAAAAATTTAAATTAAAGAACAGCTTATTGTGATTAGTTAAATTCTAGTTGTTAACTGGAATTTTCTATTTATTCTACTACTATACTTTCATATTCCAGGGTCCAATCCAAGATACTACATTAAATTTAATCACCATAATTTTTAAGACTTCTCTGATTTGTAAAGTTTTTATTTTCTTCCCAGTTTTTGTGACTTTAAGAGTTTAGGAGTATTTGTTAGCTACTTTGGTTATAGCACTCAACTTGAATATCTGATTTTTTTTTCATTTGTGTTTTAAGTTTCATAAAGACAACATGGTTCCTCATCATATCATGTCAAGAGATACATGGTATTAATGTGACTTATGAATAAGGCGTTTAAATGTGATTATCTGGTCAAGGTATTGTTTGCCAGGTTTTCTTCAAGAGAAGAAGTTATCTTCTCTTTTCATGTTCTATTCTTTTGGAGGAAATCACTAAATTCAATCCATGCTAAAAAGAAGGTAGACAATGGTGGAGTCATTAACCTCTATCTCTTGGAGATAAGAAATATTATCACTAAAATACTTAGAATTCTTTACAAGAAAGATTTCTCTTCCTATGTTTATTTATTTGTTCAATCATTCATGTGAACGAACATGATCTTGTGTATATTTTTTAATATTCTAAGTTATAACCCTACATTACATTATTTATTTTACTTCCCGAATTATTCCAGCTTTGTCCATAGAGAGCTCTTTCAAGCTGGTCAGTCTTGTGTCTTTGATGCATTTCCTTACTCTGAAATAGTACAAGACTCCTTGAACTCATTTTGTCTTTTGTCTTTAGTTTTATATTTGATGTATCTCTGTGCATATTTTAGATACATTTTGAGTGTTATATAAATATTTGAAACTATTTTCCCAGTCTCTGACTTGTAATTGTAGTATTAGCACAATTATGAATATTTTTCTTAAAGGTTTCGAGGCAGGTTTTTGTTTCTTTTAAGATCTTCTTTATCTCTTTAATCAGTAAAATATGTTCAGTTTTTACCAATAAAGATTGTACACATATAGCAGTTTTTATTTAAAAAATTTTAATCCATCTAGAATTTATTTTTGTAACAGGTGTCAAGTGAAGAGACAGTTTTAATTTTTCCTCACTTAAACAAATACTCTACTATCATTTCCTGTTGATTTCAAGTGTCACTGTTTACAAGTGATCTTTTTCTGCTCCATTAGTCTATTCGTGTTGTCTATTCCTTCACTGATATTACACAGCTTAAATTACCCATGCTTTAGCAATATTTCTTGATTTCTATTTGAGCATGGATTTCCTTGTGTACTTTACATTTGAGAAAGCCAGTAGCCTAATTCAGTGTTTCTTAGCTTCAATTCTATTGTCATTTTTGAACAGAGGATTTGTAGGGTTGCCAGATATTTAGCAGTGTCCCTGGTTTTGTATCCTTTTGGTTCCAGTATCACCTTATCACCAATGCAACCAAAAAAAAACAAAAAAAAAACCTTCATTCATTGTCACATGTTTTCCCTGGAGGAAATGTGCCCCCATATGACAACCTCTAATGAACAAGACTTTTAAGAATTCTACTGTAGCTTACAATCTTATTGCATGCAGCAATTCTGGTGTATGGAGGGAACAACTTACTGTCTCCTTGAAACTGGGCCTGGATATAAGACCTAGTTAATTGAGGAAATAGGAGGGAATGTGGTCCTCTAAGGGGATACCCTTTAAAGCCAATGCTTACATCACCTTTGCTCCTATTCCCCTATTGGAAATGAAGGATCCTCTGCTTCCTCCATTGAAAAAAGCTCCAACTAAGCCAAATCAGATGCATAATATAAACCAATGGGATTTTTATAGTAATCCCAATGAGATTTGGGGGTTTTCATTACAGGAGCATAATTTTGTATGTTCTTATTGACACATTGAAATTTGTACAATAAGAAAAAAATATACCAAGCTCTCTTTGCACCCTGATTTAATTAGAAAGTTATCTACTCTCTCTCTCTCTCTCTCTCTCTCTCTCTCTCTCTCTCTCTCTCTCTCTCTCTCTCTCTCTCTCTCTCTCCCTCATTTTCTCTCTGTCTCTTTTGTTTTCCTGTTAATCAATGCTAGGGTTGGGGAATGTGAACATAAAAGCTATGTCAGCAAGTGCAGTTGTCAGGCACATTTGTACATTATTAGTGCTTTCAAGTGCCAGTGAAGGAGCTGAGAATGGAATGAGAGAGATCTCTGATGTCAAAAGGATTATTTTCTAATCACCATTAGATGCACAAGCACATGTTTCCCTTCTTCTGTTTGCTGTTTTCTCTTCTGCAAAGATGGTTTACATAATGGGGTACCTGAGGTACAGCATCCTCAAATACTTCCAGAAAAAAGAAAACAGCCATATCAAAGGTAAAAAATATGAAGAATTTCATAACTCTAGCAGAGAAAAAGATAAATAATTATATTTGAACTTTAAATTTAATTTGAATATGTGCGAGCTTTTATCACTGTTTGTTTTGTTCTGATTCTTGTTTTTGTGGGTCCTGGGGTTGAAACTCAGGGCATAAGGGGACACTGTCCTTGAGCTCTTTTGCTCAAGGCTAGTACTCTACCACCCTGAGCCACATCTCCACTTCCAGGCTTGTTTTTTGTTTTTGAATAGTTAAGTGGAGATAGAGAATCTCCAGGAAACAAGGATTCTCAGATCTCAGCCACCTGAGTAGCTAGAATTACAGGCATAAACCACCAGTCCAGCTTATAGGTGTTTTTACCAGTACTTTTAGAAAGATATCATGAATTAGGCATGAAGGCATGTGCCAATACTTCCAGCATGAGGGATCAGATGCAGGAAGATCATGAGTTCAGTGCTAGCCTGGGCTACATAGCAAGACTCTTGAGAGACAATTGGAGAAAGAAGTAAAGAGTGAGGAAAGGAGGGAAAGAGGGAGGGAGATAAAATGAGGGAGGCAGCAAATCTGAGGTCTTGTTTAACCATTATTTTAAAACCCTAAGAAATATATCACCCTCAACAGAAGTATCCCCTTGATCTTTTCAAGATATTTTCTGGTATATGGCCTAGTGGCAGGAGTGCTTGCCTTGTGTACATGAAACCCTGGATTCGATTCCCCAGCAGCACATATAAAGAAAACGGCCAGAAGTGGCGCTGTGGGCCAAGTGGCAGAGTGCTAGCCTGAACAAAAAGAAGCCAGGGACAGTGCTCAGTCCCTGAGTCCAAGCCCAGGACTGGCAAAAAAAAAAGGTATTTTCTGGTAGAAGTTTACATATTTTCCATGTTCATAACATAGCACCTTGTCATATGATCATCAAAGGCTTGAATACTAAATAAAGTGTCTCCATTTAACTGTTCTATACCCACTGCAAATCTTCCCAAATGCCAGTGGAACACATTCTAAATAATTACTCTAAGGACAGTTTGGATTATTCCAAGAGCTTCCAGCACTCCACACCCCCCTTTGGAGCCAAGTGCTTGGAACGGAAACTATTTCTTTAATTTTCTAAATTGGTAGGTGTGTACCATTACTCACCAAGAAAAATTATTGCCTAACAAAGTGGGAACACATGGAATTGGCTCAAACCAGGTACAACTCCAGCAGGTGTACAACTTTCCCACCCAATACAGCCTCCATTTCTCTTTAGTTACTTGCCATCTATTTGCCAGAAACTCCTTATTTACACCACAATTGTTGGCAAACAGTCCCAGTGGGTCTTGCCAAGCAATGTCATTCACATTTACACAACTTCAGGAAACTAGTGAACTGAGTTCCACAGTAGAAGGGTTCATGGTACTGGAATTCCAATCACTTGACTCTCAGAACTGGCACTTTTTGTCACTAATATTAAGTAGGCAAGTACTTTATGGATCAAAAGACTCCTCATACCCAGAAGCAATATAATTTCTGTTTTGAAGTTGTTCCATGAACATTACGGATAAGAAAAGATGGTTTTTGCTGGCTGGGAATATGGCCTAGTGGCAAGAGTGCTTGCCTCATATACATGAAGCCCTGGGTTCAATTCCTCAGCACCACATATACAGAAAAAGCCAGAAGTGGTACTGTGGCTCAAGTGGCAGAGTGCTAGCCTTGAGCAAAAAGAAGCCAGGGACAGTGCTCAGGCCCTGAGTCCAAGCCCCAGGACTGGCAAAAGAAAAAAAAAAGATGTTTTTCCTATTTGGAAAAAGTCAAAACAGTCTCCCCAGATTCAGCCTGTACAAGATTGTCTGATGTGTATTTGGCACTCAATACCTTGAAGTGAAAACACTCAGGGTGCATCAACACACTCAGTGGCCAAAACAGAGACCTACCTAATGTTTAACCAAAAGTAACTGCTTAATAGTATGAGTGACTGAAGTTCAGCCATTTACTTTTCTGGAGTGTGCCAATACCATTGTTTAAAGCAACACCACTTTTGCTCTTCCAGGTGACAGTATGGAATGTCAACTAAAGGAAGCCCAGCAGTTTGGCTCTGCACACTTTTATTACAGTAATTATGATAATAATAGAAAATTGATGGTGTGTTTATCATATGCCAAGCACTATACATTCAATTCTTTCTTGGATGAAGTGCTTTAGCCTACATAAAGACAGGACATACATGGTCTTCCCAATGGCTAAAGGCTTACATAGAACTTGGTATATAGTGTTTTCATGTCTTCCTTGACTGGCAAATGGAGAAGGTATATGTCTTTAGTAGATCAAGTAGAATTTGAGCTCAGGTTGTCTGTCCATAAATCTTATGTCTCTGATCCTTATGGTATCCACTTATTCTTTCCAGTTTTAACCTGCAGAAGAATACAGCAAAATTCAGAGATAGACGTTTCACAAGGATTCACTGTTTCCACATTCCCTCCTCTCAGTCCACTAATTATAGAGTGGCCAGTACAAGCCTACCTAGACTGCCCACTCAGGACAGAAACTTACGTGCAGGGTAAATAAATAGTGTCATGTCTGGTGAACTAGGATGTGAGAGATTAGAAAATTATAGACATCTTGTGCAACTTTGATGAGATTTTCCTTGTGCTATCATAGCAGTTTACAGAAATCTTTCTATGTCCATTAAGCCCTCATGTAATCACTGATACTCACTACCTCTTCTTGGAAGATGACAAAGAATTCATTGTACAAGCCTTTATTAGACAATTACAACAGGAGAAATCTTCTGCATTTCTTTTCCGTTATGTCTTTGGCACTTCTGGGAACAGGAAAGGTACTGAGTTGCTTACATACCTGACCCATGCCATGCAGCCAGAGTAGCTCCTCTTAGGGTGAGCAGTGGAGAAGAATATCTTCATTGTCAAGTGAGAAGGAAAGCCGGCAGCTGCCCTGCTGAAAGGTAAATAGGAGAGGAGCTTCTCTCCACATAAAAATCAATTCTAATGCACCCGACATTCCTTGGACTGTCACGTCAAACCACACGTGGCATGAAAAAGTGCAGATTTCAATTTAGGTAATGTACATGCCATTGAAGGTTAGCAGAAGACCATGACCAGGCCAATCCATCTTCAGTAGATTAATGTCTGGGTTAGGCAGGTATGTCATAAAACATGGCCAATGCAGGGAGGCGCTCAGGGCTGGCCTCCTTCTCTAATGCACAACCATGATCGCCTGTGAGAGAGCTTTGGTACTTGGAGGGCTACTGCTTTTAAATGTTCCCTCTGACCCAGATAATGTCAAAATGTCTGAATGCATGTGATCCTCTTTTTCCAAAAGAGCAACTCTAATGCAATGCAAATGCACATTGTAGGGGAAATTCCAGCTGAGAAAATGAAGCCTTATATTTCTAAAACCATATACATGTCAATAGCCCATTATTCTCCTGTTTTAAATGTAATTGCAGCCCAGCTCTGAATGAATTCCTGAAATAATAAAATACATTGAGTAGCAGTCACTGACCCTTGTCATTATTTTACACTCTGCTCTTCCTTTCCTCTGTCCCTCCCAAACCCCAAAAAGAAGAACTGTGGAGAAGGAAAAAGAAATGAAAGTCAGATCCCTTGTCTTGAATGTGTTATCTAGCAGAACACTATGTGCAAAGAAAATAGGAAGCATTACATTGCTGTCTCTAAACCATTTATATAAATGTAATGTGCATAGGCCAATTTTGCATGAGAAATTATTTCCAGGCAATTAAAGAATACTTATAATTGTTTTCTTTGGTAGGAACTTCCTTCTATTTCCATTTTTTTTAAGCTAATGTTTCCTGTAAAGGCCCAACAGCAATCGTTTTGAAAGAACCTTTCAAAATTGCTTTCTCTCTTGTCATGTGAGCTGTCCTGCCCCTTCTTGATAAATTTAACATATGTGTAGTACACCTTTATTGCCAGTCTGGTGAATTTAAAAGGCTCATTATTCCATTCAATTCCCCCCTTTGACACGCCCCTTCTCCACCTTTTCTTAGTCCTTCTCACTCCTCCTTTCCCAAGAACTAAGAGATTTTTCTCCTGAAAATTAATTTTGTGGCTAGAATACATGTAAGGATCTTCCTACCAATTTTGGGACTGTATCTCTGTTTACAAATAAAATTAAGATGTCCCACTGACCAGGGACAAAGATGTGAAACTTACCAAAGAAATTTTAGAAATCACAAAATTGCATTGTATAAAACAAATGAGAATGCTGTTTAGTACCCTTCTACACTTTGAAATAATACTGTTGCCCTTCTTTTAATTTCTAAGATATCAGCATGGGAGGCATACAGTTCTTTAATTTGAAAAGACCTTGAATGGAGGGACAAAAGGTGAAGAAATGAAGCAGTGGTGCTCACTAGACATTATGTTGAAAATGAACTGTACAACTTGTGGGTGGGGATGGAAGGGAAAAACTAGTAGAGAGTGAGGGAAGAGGTGACATGGTCCAAAAAGAAATGTACTTTTTACCTGACTTATGTAACTATAACCCCTCTGTACATCACCTTTATAATATTAATTTTTTTTAAAAATTAATGGAAATAAGGCTGGAGGATGGCTCCAGTGGTGGATATCCTGTCTAGAAAGCATAAGGCCCTGAGTTCAAACCTGTACCACAAAAATAAAAATAAAAAACATAAAATCACAAACAACTCCTACAAATAAAGAATTTCTCCCCATAGGAAAAATAAAAAGATCTTGAACAACTATTTTTTACCTGATTCACTCTTCCCACTATTTTCTACAGGAAAAAAATCATTTGGATAATCATTGTGGTTCTTTAGCCCAAGAACCTAAAATCTGTTTTCTAATTTTTTTTCTTTAGTCTCTGACTTCCATGATACAACATCTAGGAAGAAAGAGTCCAATTTTCATTAAAATACCTTTACCTGATGAAACTGAAACACTCATTAAGTTGCTTAAAGCAACTTAAAGCATCAAGACATTTTTTCCAGAACAAGAAGGCCAGGGAGATAGTTGGGACCTAGTGATAGTTACAATGGCCACTCTCTTCCAAAACTCCTGAACTCCACATCTTCAACCAGGTGTTGGGATCTCTTCTAAGCATCTCAAAATGGCTGCTGATACACCACCCACCAAAGATTCATAAAAATCATTGCATTAAGTAAGTATCAGTTTGTTTTCACTGGACAAGTTTGACATAACAGAACACAAATTGCTTTGAAACGTTATTTCCTAAGTTAGTTGTAGAGACACAACTTTGATTAGCTGTTTCAGTAGAAATTACCAAAAATTCTGTCTGGTCTTCTATCTTATACCCTTAAAGATTCTATCTCCCAGGAGGTCTCTGGCATACACTACTGAGTGTACTCTCCACTTCCATCCTAATCATTTCCTGAACGATAGTTACAAGTAAAGCAGCTGTAAGTCTTGGGTCACCTGTATAAATTCTTGGAATTTACCCCCAGTCTCTGGTGTTGTGCCAAACATTTTTTTTTGGTCCTAAAGCAATCAAATCAGTCCTTTGCTATAGTAGAACCTTCCTCCTTTGAAGTCTCCATGAGCTCATCTTTGAGCATTTGAATGAGATACCCGTGCCCTTCCTGCAATTGCTGCTTGGCTCTGAGCCACGTGGCTTTGCTACTTCTGATCGTGTAATCCACATAATCAAAAGTTTTTCCACCTCCCTTCTACTTTCTTACTCTACATTGCTTGCATCAGCCTAAGGACAATCAATACCATGTGCCACCTTGCTTCGGTAGCAGTCTTTACTTTAGGTGGTCAAAAACCATGATTTAATTTCTCTCCTTCAGAGCCACCCTATTTCAAAAAGTTCTAAAGACAACTGTTGGATGGTCACATTAGCAACACATATATTAACACTGGAATAATACGGAGAAGATCACCAGACTCCTGTGTAAAGATGGCATGCAAATGTGTGAAGGGCTTCATACTTTTGTACATATAATTCTTATGTCATAATATATCTGTTAAAATCAATTTAAAGTTGAAAAGAGATAAAAAGAATAATTTCTGGAAGATTTGAGACTGTGTATTCCTTCTGAGTGATGGTGGCTCATGGCTGTAATCCTAGATACAAAGGAGGCAGAGATCTGAAGAGCAAGATTCAAAGCCAGTCCAGGCAGGAAAGTCTGTGAGATACATATCTTCAATTAAGTACCCCCCCTCAAGAAAACAAAACAAAACAAAAACAAAAAAAGCCAGAAGTGGAGCTGTGGCTCAAGTGGTAGAGTGCTAGCCTTCAGCAAAAAAGCTCAGGGATAGTGCTCAGGCCCTGAGTTCAAGCCCCATGACTACCACAAAAAATATATATATACTTATTTGTTTTTATCACTAAAAATTTTGATTGCTTAATGGAAAGCTTTGGGAATTATTTATAAGCATTTGGTAGCCACCAACAAACAGCTAAAAACCAGTAACCACAACATATCTGGGAGTCTTGTTCTTTGTCACAAGAGTCCTGAAGACGGCTCAGGACCAGTGTCAAAACACTGAATGCAGCTAGGCATCGGTCGCTCACATCTGTAATCCTAGCTACTTAGGAGGCTGATATCTGAAGATGACAGTTCAAAGCCAGCCCGGGCACAAAGTCCATGAGATTCTTATCTCCAACAAACTACCCAGAAAAAGTCGGAAGTGGCTTTGTGGCTCAAGTGGTAGTACACTAGCCTTGAGCACAGAGAAGCTCAGGGACAGTACCAAGGCCCTGAGTTCAAGCCCGAGAACGGCTCCAAAACAAAAACAAAACACTGAAATCATGTGAATTTATTCCCTTTTCTACTTTCTTTAGTATTACCACTCTGAACCCTGGTTCATGGCTAGAGGTGGAAGAAGAATAGAAGGTGAAGAGGTTCCAGCAAAAAGAAGATGCTCTCTGGAGAGGGAATCCTTATAAGGCATGAACATTTAGCACCTGGTGGCTAGAGCAGGGAAAGAGACACTAATTAGTACCAGGGAACTCCCTACAGTGGAATCCTTAAACATTATTTACAAAGATATCACACCAAGAAACTCCAAGCTTTCATCTTTCTTTAATTTGTGTCACAGATTGTAGTTATATAAATTCCACCTCTTATCTGTTTCTCATCTAGACGAATTTCTCTCAGTGTTTGCAACCCTGAGGATAGACAAAACTAAAATTAGCTCCACTTCAGTATGAACAGGGAAATTTTTTGCAGATAAAAACAGTCTCTTTAGGTCTTTAAATCTATGGTAGTTGATTAGTCCCTGCAGTAGGGAAAATTAAATTTTGTGGTTGAGACTCAGCGTGCTTGGATGGTTTAATAATGCTATGGCCATCATCCAATGGCTGACAACCAAGAACTGAGGTACACTCTGTACTTTACTCCCTCGTGCAACACCTGAAAATCCTGGGGCGAATCAAACAGCAAATTAGAGCTCAGACAACCCTCACCTGCAAACCATGCACGGTATAAGGAACTCATTTTAATGTTTTCTGGCTGAAGTCATAGGACATAGAAATACAAAAGAATGGTCATGAAGGAATCCTGGTAAGTTCTTAAAGCACCCTAGTTTGTGATATGTTCTTCTCCTTTCTAATTTCTTGTAACTTTAACTGTGCTTAAAAGTTACTGCTATATTTTCTCCAAATCTGTACAAAGGCCAAATTGGACACTGAACAGAAAACAAAAGTCTTATGAATAAATGAACTGTATCTGAAGGGTGAAGGGTGGGAGTGTTTGGAAAGACCTGAATTTGGAATTTGACTCTGAATCTGTGCAACTTTCCCAGTTCTAAGCTGAGACTATATTTCAATTGACAATTCAGTGACTTGGTCATTTCAAATAGTGTCAATTGATTAGATAGAACTAAGTAGGTGAAATCTACCTAGTAGGTGAAATCTTCTTGGTTTGAAACCACTTGCAGACATTTTGCTTATTGTGTGTCTTTTAATTAAGTCTAACACTTATTTTTATAGGTTCTAAAGTGTTCTGTTGGAAGATACTCATTTTACTCCTAAGAAATTCCATAATAAAAATTTTTGTATTTTAAATTATTTATGGTGCATGTGATTTGTGGATTGAGGGTAGAGATTCAAAATAATAAACCAGAAACACCAGAGGTAGAAGATGAGATGCTATATCAGGTTTTAGTTGCTGCTATGTACCAGTTAGCAAAGTGAGGGGCTTACAATACAAAAATATCATCTTCTCGCTTCAAAAGCCAGAAATCTTTAGACTGCAATTTTAAATAAAGGTGTTGACAGGGCGTCATTTCTTCTGTAGGTTCTCAGGTGAATGACCTCCTTGCCCTTTCCAACTTTTCAACCTCCCTCCATATTTAAAACTCACTATTTCAACTTCTGCCTCACATGTCCCTTCTCCCTGATCTTCACACTCAGGATTTGTTATCTCTGTGATTACACTGACTTTAGTTGGATAATATTACCATCCACATTCCAATGTTCACATCCTTTGAGGCCATTTTTCAGGCTATACATGATGTTTGAAACTACACTCTAATTGAACTGTTGAATCCAGGACCTGTGACATACATTCTTTCTCAACAAAAGGTATGGAGCAAGCTGTCCCTACGCTACTGTGAAAAAAAATTTTTTTAATACTTATTTCTGAAATGAGAGCGGTTTTACTTGGCTTGAAAAACTGCATAAGCTTCTCAAGATTTAAAACAAAATGTAAATGCATGCTCAGCTAACCATCAAACAAAAGTCTATCTCACATTGACCCAACTCACTTCATGCTGTCATTTCTACTTAAATCATCCACTCAGCCTATGATGTATTTTCTTTTCCACACACTTTTAAGTTTCTTTCTTGGTCAGCTCTTCTATGATGCAATCAAGGCACATTTCACATCCCTCACCTCCATAGAGATCCTACGAGTTTTAGAACATAAAGTAAATTTTACTAAATATTAATTCTTTTTTAAAAATTTGAAACCTAGTCTCGAAAAAGTTAAGGTGCTTAATGAAAAGAGATTTCGAATCCAGATTCATGCTTACATTCACTTACATAGTTAAAATTTTTTTATTGTAAAGGTGGTGTACAGAGAGGTTACAGTTGCATGAGTCAGGTAATGAGAACATTTTTTAACAGTGTGATCCTCCTCCATCATTTTCTCCTCACATCCCTGCCCCCTAAGTTGTACACTTCATTTCCAACATAGTGTCTAGTGAGTACCACTGTTGAATTGGTTTACCCTTTGTTCCACCATTTCTGTGCTTCCCATTCCCCTTCCCAAATCAGATATATTTATATACAAGATGAAGAGTACAGAAATTTTTTTAAAAAGTGACAGAGATAATAAACTGAAGTGGGGGAGAAATCTACAAACAATATAACAACAACAATAAAAAAAAAACCTCTTGTTTCCATTTCCTGGAGTTCATTTCGATAAGCATCAATTTATATGGTCATATGTACATAGCTATTGAGACACTGTTTTGTATCTCCCTTCCTCTCTCTCTCTCACACACACACACACACACACACACACACACACACTGACATCTAGACTATTTTTTAGGAATTTTTCTCCCATACCTTTTCCTCTAAATTTGGCTTCCCCTTTGAAGCATTTGTCACTCACTGTCTGACAACATGGGTCTGTTTGTATTGTCTGCTATTTGATAGGCACTTAGAGCAGTGATCGTGTTTTTTATCTTACTATTTCATTTAGACTCCAACAAAAATAATGTTCATTTACTGATTGCACTTTTGTCATTTATATTATTTATACCTTACAATTACTGTGTGAAAGAGAAGTTATTCATTTCATTTAATAGATTAAGCTGCTAGAATTTAGAAAAGTTGCACAACTTTCTTTGGATACATAGCAAGTCTGCATGATCTGCAAGCCCATATTCCTTCCATATGCCTTGCTGCATACACACTCAATAAATTCTTGTTGAAGTGAAACAAATATCACTGTACTGTAACTCTTGTGAAATATGTTTCCCTTAGAGAGATGGTAGAGTAAGGAAGGAATTTGCCTTGAGGTGACGCTCCAGAAATATATTCTGATTGCCAAAAACAGGCAAAGAAGGAGATAGGAGAGAGTCTGTGAGTTTACTTACATTTTGAGGCTTCCTGAACACCCTCTTTGAACCAGACTCTGATATCGTAAGCCAACACTTGCTTAGGAGGCACAATTTTGCCTTTTTGTAAGGAAAAAAATGCACCTTACATACATTCAGTTAGCCAGGAGAAATGATTGATTTCTGGATAATAATTGAGTAATACTTTGGTATGTGATTCACTGCCAAGTGGATACTGTTGGTTTCACACAGCTGTAGTTAGGGATGGCAAGAAGCTATTTACTGGGGAAATGATAATGCAATTGAATGTTGTAGTGAACCCAAGGGCGAGATAATTTCTGTTGTGCTATATCTCAGGCCTGCAGTTAAAATCTGTTTGGTCAGCCCATTGGTATGGTTTATGTGGCTGAAGTTAATTCATGGGATTCGGTTATGGAAGGGGAATGTTTGCTTTCGCTCTGTTAAAGGAAATGACACAAAGATTTAGTCCCAGTCAATTGGTATTTTCCAAACCCATAGTTTGCTTTTTAAGCATATAGAGTGCATTCTTCCCCTTGGACTTGTTTGACTTGAATGTTTACACGTGGATTCAGTAATCTCACTCTTGGGAATACACACTAAAGAAATCACATAAAATACAAAAAGAAGCAATGGGCATATTTTTGTAGCACTATTTATAATCAGGAAACATTGGAAAAAACCTAAATGTCCAGCAATCAGTAAGTGCCTAACAAATTATTCCACATCCTCTTAAGGGAATCATTGCGCTGCAATCAAATCATAATTGTGAAGACTATTCAATAAATAAATACATGCATAAAATCATGATTACAATTAACTAAAGGCTCCAGAAACCAAGAAATCATCAATTTTGTCACCTGAGCCAGTTTTTATTATTTTGTGCAGCATCCCTATCATAGAGTTCACTTGAGAAGTGATTTGCAAATAATGTTCTGAGGAGACAGAGTTTTATGCAACAAACTTACTCTAGGAGGTAGCAAAAGAGGAAGAGAAAGGAGATTCACGGAAGGAATCCTTGCTACACAAATGATGAACTACTTCAGGGAGTAAATGGAACATTTTTCAACTAGAGCAGCTCTATTTTAGCCTTCGTATTGCCTGGTGTTCTGAGGGGAAAATAAATTGATCTGGAAGGGAATTACATTAGAAGAGTTTTGAAAAGCATCTTCACTTTTTGTTTGTATCTCCACTAAATAATCATATCCAAACAGTACAGAAGTGTATGGCATGGCCTATTCAAAACATAATGACCCCATTGATAACACATTTCAATAGTTCATCCAATTGAGAGGTTATTTTTTGTTGGCATTTTTCTTTATTTGTTTCTTCATTTAACAGTATCATAACTGGTCTTGCTTTACCTTCAAGGACCAGTTATTAAATTAAGTGAACCCCTTGGGAAGACATAAATTTGATGAAGCAGTTCCTGTAGCTGATGAGTGAGGGTCTTAAGGCTTAAAGGGGCACAACCTTTATGGGTACATATACTGTGCAGTCCATGCTTCCTTTGGCTGCACTTAGGTTCTTTGTTTCACATAACAAATGTGTTCCATGTGGGATCTCAGCTTTTCTGGGATTCAGAGGTTCCTAAGGAAACTTGCATGAAACAGGAAGATGAAATAATTGGGCCTGATTTGGGCCTGTTGTCACATTGGGCTTTAAGTTTTTGATTAATCATCTACAGGCATTTATTATAATGTCGTCCAATGTATTTATTGCTGAGCAACAGCCAGCTAATTCAGTTTGTCCTTGTCTTCTCCTTGTCCTGTCCTCACACATTTAATTTATCAAATGCCAGTACATTTCCTTCTACAGTGTCTGTCCTCCCTGGTGAAAGTTTCATCGCTGGTGGAAGTTTTGCAAACTCTTCTGCTGCCTTCCTTTTGGTAACAACACATGAAAAGCAGGAAGGAAAATGGGACAGGGTGTAGGGACAAGTTGAACCATGATAGAATTCTTACAAAGACCTATGCTGATCCCACAGGAGTGCTGATATGAAGATAGTCCTTCAGAGATGTCCCAAAATGAGCTACCCATAGAGCGAACAAAAGTTAACCATGCTTTCCAATAGGGAACCTAGAGACTTACAGCTGTGAGCCATTCACCATCACTCCTAGCAGCTAGGAAATGAATGACTTCATTTCTATTTGTGGGATCCAGATACTAGGTAACAGCCTCTATTAAAGCAGTTATCTCACATGCATTTTTCTATCTAATCCACTAAGGATGTCCTATTAGGAACAGAGATGTCAGTATAGTAACAGACTTTCAAAAAAAAAATCCTCCCTGTCCACTAAGCAATACGTGAGTATTCCTAGATTTTACTCTGACATTAATACAACTTTTCAAACAAGGATATGAATTGAGAGAAGTTTCAAATATCAAGATTCAAAATTAACATTTATGAATCATGCTTATTAGTAATGTTAAGGATGATTTGTTAATGTCACCACAGGAACAAAAATTTCTGCCACTAAAATGAGTAGCTAGCTGTTCATCAGTGCCCTAAAGAGACAATAAAAGTCAATGAATAATGTATTTCAGGATAGGTATGTAACACTTTTTTTCTGTGGAATGTAGGAAAATAGTAAATATGGAAGAGTTTTGAATGCACAACAAATTGATAACCATTTTTCTGAGTGAATTGCATCTTTACCAGATTCTGGCCTAACTACTTGAGAATCACAGACCTGAGTGTGCACACTTGAGTACTGTGTGAGAAATACTGTTCTAGGATCTCTGCTCTAAATGTCATTCTCAGATTGTACCAGACCTTAATAGAAGGAAGAGGAACTAATTTTGGTATGACATGTTTTCAATAATAATATCATACATGATTCTGTATCACTAAGCTATGATTTAAGAAGAGTTCCCTTGGGCAAGGAGGATGATGAAAGGAGCAACACATATCAAAATACATTTCTATAGCTATTTAAAGGAAACTAAACAATTAATTTTTTAAAAAAGAGTGGAGTTGCCTTCTTGTAAAATTTTCTCAGCACATGAAACCTGATTTCTATTCCCAGTAAAGGTTTAGGAAATGCCCACTGGTGTTCTGAAAAAAGTATTTTTAAGATAATTATTTATTGTCAAAGTGATGTACAGAGGGGTTACAGTTTCATACATAAGGCAGTGGGTACAGTTCTTGTACAATTTGTACAAGAAAGTATTTTAAAATCTTGAATTTTCTTCTTTTTTCCCCTCATTAGAAAATGCCACAGATCTTTTTGTTTTCTATTTCCTTTTTGCTTCTAGAAATACCTTCTCTAATGTCTCTACTAATGGAAATAATTAAAATAATACCATTAATAGGGTACAAAATTCAAGAATTTCCTGTAGTTCCCTGTAGGTACAGAGGAAGTTTAAATTTCTCATTGACTATTAATGAAATACATGTGCAAGCATTGCACACACACACACACACACACACACACACACACACACAAAACACTTGTCCCAGTGTCCTGAATGCTATACTATAATTATTGAAACAAATCAACCTTTCTGAAAGAGAAGTCCATTCATGGATTGGAATTCTCAGAAAGGAATCACACAACTGCAATTTCAACAACTGTCACTTTCCAAAGGCCAATTTAATAAAGTTAGGAGTAAGAAATAATTGTTAAACTAAAAGAAAAAAAACACTAAAGTAATCAGGAAATAGCTAAGAGTCTTGCTAGACTACAGAGGCTAAAGACAAATAAAAATACAGGGAGTACAAATGAAGAGGTTAGAATGAGTTGGAAAACCACCAGACCTATCTTTTTTAATGGCTGTCTGGAGAAGCTAAGGTGGGGGATTGTCCACTTTCCTTCTCAGTTTGCTGTTCTGGGGAGATGGAAGCTTAGCCCACAGCTCTCTACAAGTGATCACAAGCTCCAGGCCTGATCCTGTATAGTATTTACTCCTAGACATAGCGACAGACACAGGATGGGAACGTATTTCTAGCCAGACCATTAAAAAGCTTATTCAAAATCATTTCCTGACTTTATTTGAACATCTGATGCTAACTATGCCTGAAGTTAGGCCAACATAAATTGGTGAAAATATACTGACAAATTACACTATTGCTCTGTGGACACTCACTCATAACTCATGTCTCTTTTACCTTAACGTGCTACCACTGGCATTATTTCAGTCAAAAAGGATAATTTCTATGCTTTTCATTACAGGTATGTCCCCAACTCTCTGCTACAAGCTTCTTTCATAAGGTCGATTTGCACACAGGTTAAAACAAGGTCTACTGCGTGACTGACTATAACTTAAACTGTGCTTGTTCTGAATGAAGACTCTCCTCAGACTCTGAAGAATTTACCCAGTGTAATTAGATACACCCTGATTCATCCCAATGCTATCCAAAGGCTAAATATCTGTGGCTTAAATTGAAAAAGCTCATTAACTTTAAATACAGTTAGAGTTATTGAGGGAAAAAAAAAACCTCAGTAGAAATACCCTAATAGATTGGCTAGTGAGACAAAAAAGAAAGGTTTATGTATTCTGTGCCAATTAATCTTGACATTGCCTACATCACTCCACTTACATTGGATGTGGGGCTGAGAGTTCCAATAAGAAAACATATGCAGAAGTGCAAGCTGAGTTCTACTCACTTGCTAGATATATAACAGAATTTAATGCTTTAAACTATAGTATCTTTCAAGTAACTTAAGAGTAGATGTTTTCCAACTAACAAATGAAGAGGGGATTAACTGGTTGGGCTATTACCCTTTCCGAACTTCTAATGAATTAAGGCTATTAGGAAGAGATTATCAGCAGCTCCATAAATCACCAACTAGAAACAACAAGGTAATGAAAGTAATCTTGCTCCAAAATGTGAATCTGCATATGACCAAGCCTCTAGCTCAGTTTCTCAATTTCCACATTGTTGACATTGGCCAGATAGGTTTTTTTAAATTTTGTTTTGTTTTGTTTGGTGGGGGGGGGGGGGGCATTCTCACATTTTCTTTCATTCATGGAGGTTTGGCTGCACCTTTGCTTTCTACCTCCTAGATGCCAGTAAAATTCCTATGTTGTGAAAAACCAAACCTGCCCCCAGGCATTGCAAAGTGTCCTGTCATGAGAACAGGTTTGGAGAAAAATGTCATGCTGCATGAGTGTCTCTGTTATGGGTTCAAATACCAAGTTAGAAGACACACACAGGATTGTCACACATGCCACGTGATAGTATCAAGTTGCAGGATCCACAGTGCGAAGAAATTGTAAATCATAGAGGGTTTTCTGTTTGCTTACTTGGAAAGAAGGAAGTAGAACTATGGAAGGGAAGCCTATAGATTCAAAGTGATAAAAGGTATCAGCTAATCACAGTTTATGAGCTTGAAAACAGACTATAAAAGCAACAACAAATAAATTGCTTGACTGTTCACTGAATATTTATTTTATGGGAATATCACTAAGTTTAGGTGTTATATTAAATGTAATGTATAATTGTAATTATACATGTAAAGAGTTCTTATTTTTTAAAGCTTAATATAGAAATAATTAGTAATGGGGCCGTGGGTGTAGCTAAGATGTAAAATGCTTGCCTAGTGTGTGCAAGGCCCTGGACTTGGTCCTCAGCACAGAAAGGAAAAATAGGAAAGACAGAAGGAAGGAAGGAAGGAAGGAAGGAAGGAAGGAAGGAAGGAAGGAAGGAAGGAAGGAAGGAAGGAAGGAAGGAAGGAAGGAAGGAAGGAAAGAAGGAAGGAAGGAAGGAAGGAAGGGAAAGGAAAGGGACACAAGTAGGAATAAAGTACAAGAACATAGGAGAAAAAGAGAAGCAGAGAGGAGGGAAAAGGAGGAGAGGAGAGGGAAGAAGAGAAAAGGAGAGGAGAGAGAGGAGAAGACTAATGGAATGAGATGATGTTAATAAGAATTGCTTCAAAATAATATATTTACCCCCAGTACATCTGGGGGCAAATGTGTTGGAAAATAAAGGGCAGATTAGTCATAAATAGGTAATTTAAAAGTTGAATAATGGATTCTTGAAGGGCCTTTATTCAATTCAGTTTATACTTATAAAGGTCTTTGAAAATTCCATGATAATTTTTTTTCAAATACATTATTTCATTTTTTTACTTCATTTTATAAATTTTATTTTTATTGAAAAGGTGATGAGCAGGGAGGGTTAACAGTTACATAAGTAAGGTAATGCATTGTTACCCCATCCCTCATTTTTTCCACTTATTCCTCCCTATTCCCTTCCCTTCCAAGTTTTAGGGTACATATCCAACATATTGTCAAGTGAGTATCAATGTTACATTAGTTCATCCTTTGTCCTGAAGTTTCTGTGATTCCCTTTCCCTTCCACATATCAATTAATCTTATCTATAAGGCACAAGGTACAGAAAACTAAGAGAAACTACATACAGGACATAATAAGGACCTCTTGGAGTTCATGTTGATGTGCTTCATATTGAGATCCCTTTTAAGAATATCATAGACATATTCTAGTTCTTACAAATGAGGGAACTCATGCAACCAATTTTCTTTGGATCTGGCTTACTTTACTTAATATAATTTTTTCCAAGTCTTTCTATTTCTTTATGAACAGGGCAATGCCATTCTTTCTGATGGAAGCATATAACTCCATTGTGTATATATACCACATCTTTCAAGTACATTATTTCTACGAAGCATGTTTCTTTGGATAAAGAACTGTAAAAAATATTTATGAAAATTAAATCTTTCCAGAAAAAAAATAAATTGTCCATGACCATGGGAGAAATAGCTCAAAAGTACTTTTTGTGTGTGTGTGCTAGTCATGGAGTTTGAACTCAGGTCCTAGATGCTACCCCCGAGCTTTTGTGCTCAAGGTTAGACTTGAGCTACAGTCCCACTTCCAGTGTTTTGGGGGGTTATTGGTTATAAGAATCTCAAACTTTCCTACCTGGTCTGGCTTCAAACTGAAATCCTCAGATCTCAGATCCTTGAATAGATAAGACAGGTATGATCCACCAGCATCTGGTGATATTTTTTAAAATGTAAAAAACAAAATTTGGGAGGGAATATTCACCTTGTAATATAGTGACCCTCTTGACAGAAAAGACATGTACAGAAACATCGATATCAAATATTGCAAAATAATTTAAGCAAGTAGCCATTAAAGCCAAATATATGCTAGTTTCCTTGTTAAGAGTAGTGTCTAGTATATTAATTCCTTCCTCATAAGTATCTAGAAAAATGAAATGAGGAAAACTTCATAATGTCACTGATGCTAAGTAGACATTGTATAAAAGGTGTTCTTATTGGCTACAACTTTCCTCCATTTTGATAGAAAACTATTGACATCTTCATTAAATAAAAATGCCTTACATGAGTAAATATTTTTATTTACATTAAGATAAGGAATACTGATGTGGATAAAACTAAAAAAAATTATTTTCAAGTCCCTCATTTACACTATCCTTTGCCAAATCCATATATATATATGTTGTCTGTAAATTTGTCTTTTTAGAAAGAAGTTCCTTCAAATTGTTTAAGCTTTAGGTCCTGTAAATACTAAATCTGTAATATTATCGGAAAGATTAGCGGATAACCCAGAAATGTCTAGTTTGGAAGATTGAAATGAAAGTGTCACTAATGACTGACAAAGAAGAAGAGAATGAGGAGCCCAAGGGAGAAGAAAATGAAAAGCAAGAAAGAAGAAGGACAGGAGGAAAATGAAGAGGGAAGAGAGGAGGAACCAAAAGGAGAATTGGGAGAAAAATGAAGAGGAAGAAAAAAAGAAGGAGAAAGAAAAGATGTCAGGAAAGAAAGTTCAATTTTAGATAGTTTGATTATAGGTATGATAGGAACAGCCAATAGAAGTTTCCTGTTGGCAAGGTACTGAGACAAAGATTTTGTAAACATTCACAAAGGTGCTCATTAAAGTCACAGGAAAGCATTGCACATTAACCAGTTTTCAGCTGAAGACATAACAACCAATAGATACCTAGAGATGGAATCTAGTTGCTTAGTTCCAGGGATGTGGTAAACATCTCCCAAAAAACAGAATAGTTCCCACATTATAGAGATGCCCATTTGAAAATGTGTGTACTGCTGAAGAGAAGAAGGTCTCTATATTAGATTAGACTATGGAAGAGATTGAAGGAAATGATGTTGAGAATGAGATGAAAAGAATCAGGATTTCGACATGCAGAGCTGAGTCATAATGCATTCTGAAGAGACTATTAAAAAAAACAGGAAGTACCAAAAACATTTATACCAAAACTTGATCTTACTCTCCTGTCAGTGGTATCTACCAACTGCAACAGCCTTGTCAGGGCGATGATTCTCAGATGAAGAAACATAAGTTCATTATGTCCAGGATAATAAGGGTGTGAATAGCAGGCAGATGCTGAACATCTGCGAATCCCAAATTGAATAACTCTTCAAGTTAATGCTTTTTTGGACCCTGGAAGAGTTGCTGACATATAGTGCCCAAAAGTATTTTCTGAAAATTTGTTTTGCATCTAGTGTTAGGGTGTGTCTGGATTGGTGTCGTTCCATGACTTATGGTTTATATTATTTGTTTAGTTAAGGAGAAATTGAAAATAAATTATTGCTGGGCTAGATTTCACAGATAACATTGGTGACTCTCCATATGAATATTGTGAATGGTTAAGTTCAGGAGAAAAAAAAAAACCCTTGAAATCAAATAGCCCTTTGGGACTAGGAGGTAGAGCTCAAAAGATTAGAACACTTGCTTTAGAATGCTTAACCCATGAGTTCTATAACCAGTCCCATAAAGAAAAGGGGAAAAGTCCTGTTTTGTCTATTTCTGTACTATCTCTTTATTCCTACTTTATGTTCAGTAAGCACTGGGACACATGTGCTGAGTAGGGGACGCATAAGAGTAGGAGGTGGAAAAAAATCTTAAACTTGCTTTGTACATATTCTTTATCATAATCATTTCTTACACTCCTTAAAATTCTCTTCTGTTCTCCACAATTGTTCCTCATTTAAAAAAAAATGTTATTATTTGGGTTTGAACTCAGGGCCTTGTGCTAGCTAGGCAGACATGCTATAACTTAAGCCACACTTTCAGACCACTTACTTTTTAAAATATATTTTGCATGCTTTTTTTTTTAGAAATTAAATCAGTTAATAGGTAAATGCATTTTGATTAGTAACACTCCTTTCATCATTTTCTCCCATCCTTTCCAATCCAACCCTTTTCAATTTTCCTACTTTCACAGGTTATGAGTTGAATTTTATGACTGTATTCTCTGCCTCTATCCCTTTCTCTCTTCATTCATATTTTTTTTAACATCTTGCGATCTCTATTTGAATCCTACTATGGTCTTTTCTTCTATCTCTTGTATCAGATTTCTAACTGTATTTCTGACTCTAATTGTATGAGAATATCTAGGTGAGCTACTGGTCTGCATCCTGCTTTTTGGTGATTAAGTGGAGATAAGAGTCTTATAGACTTTATTGCCCAGGCTGGCTTTGAACTATGATCTCAGCCTCCTGGGATATTGTAGGATTACAAGCATGAGCCACTGGCACCTTGGCTGATCCTCCAACTTTTTATGTACAAAAAATCACTGAGCATTTCATTTCAGTGGAACAGTGTATGTCTAACTCACTCCTAGGAGAGGCTGTGCTTTTTCCCTTATTGTTAAATGTAAAATGTTTATTCACAATCTTTGGGAAAATTCCTTGTAAACAACAAGCCAAGAAAAATTACAAGAGTAACAATAGTAACTTATGCCAAACCAAAAATATGAATCTAATGTACATAAACTTAACAAAGCAGTAACACAGGCAATGTGAATACAGCAAACCTTTAGAATATCTCCAATGATATAGCCACAACTTAAATTATGTTAAGATGGATTTTAGTAATAGTATTATCTAATGTGTCATATTTACATATTGAAATATTGTATTTGTTTCTGTGAGATTTAAAATGGACAAAAAACTACACTTGTCATTGCTTAGCAGTTCAAATATTCAAAGGGCCACATATTTTTTAATACAGCAAGAACTTGAAGTTGCTATTTAGATATGGTTTGAGAACATGCCTTCCTATGGTTTGAGAACATGCCTTGCCATTTTTTCTAGAGAAGGAAAGAAAAAGATAACAATGAAAATCCCAAAATAGTTTGCTTGCTAAAAATCACAATCTTCAAGGCTGATTTTTCTTGTAACACACATAGAGAAACAACATGGTTAGAGTAAACTTCCACTGAAAAATATTGTTTCCACTTTTAAAATTTTTTCTATCTTCTCCACTAACCCCCTAGAAAAATTTTTACCACATCTATAGTAAAGATACATTAAGGCTGATATCTCCAAACTTGTTTGATTTGAAGAGTCATTTTTAAACACTTGCTGTCCCTACAGATTCTCAGACTTTTCATACTGGAGATCTTAATTCATCCCGAGGTCTAGAATTGGCCCCAGTCTGGGCCAAAGGACCCCATAGGATGGTTGTGATCAATTCAGCCTGGGAACACTGGACTGGCATGAAGTCATTCCCCAGCTCCTGCAATTTCCCATCACTTTCTGGAGGGGCTAACATTGCAGTCCTGCCAAGAATTAAGCCCCTGTGCAAGTTACTGGCCACAGAAGAACATGTAAGATGCTGATGCTGGCCTATATGACTTTTGATTCCAGACATGAGAGCTACAGGCTGTAACTTCCTTCAGAAAACTCAAAGTATCATACCTTTAAACACATGCTATTTATAGGAAACCAGCCACTCAACCTGCTCCCCAGTGAGTATTGCTTTACTTTCTTCTTCAATTAAAACCAAAATAAAAATAATTAGAAGTGATATTTACACTCCCCTAAGGAAAATGGAGGTAAACACACCTAACACTTTTACCTTAAGAAAAACACTTAACTAATAGAACCAGGAATTATGGGATACCCTGGGCAGCCGACTCTGTGACCCTTGTCCAGAAAAATCCTTCCCTTAGAGAATACCTCTTGCAGGCAAAGAAGAAATTTTTTGGGCTAGTCAATATTCAACACTGGAAAAAAAGTGTTTTGTATGTCTTTTTAAGGATAGTTTTTTCTGAGGAAAACTGTATAATTTGTGTAAAGTAAATGAATTTATTTGAATGATATAAAATAACTTCTTTAAATAAAACAGAAAGAAGAATATTAATAATGCTACCTTCATGCAATATAGGCTCAAACAGAAATCCGAGAAGAAGCATGTCAGAGTTCGTTCAGGGCTGTTGGTGTGAGGATATCCTATATTTCTTTTTTTAAAAAAATGAGATCCTCTACTTTTTGTGAATACTTATAATGCCTCTTCAGAGCCTGTGGTCTCTACATTTTTACCTGGTAATTGTTTATTTATCGCTCACATGCCTACAACTGTCCCCACTGGACTTTCTTAAGCATTTAGTTATTGAGAGTTACTCAGAAATTCATCATCATCTGCCTAATAAATTTAAACCCTACAGTGGGAAGTACAAGCCCTTTCTGACCTTGTGCCCCCAACTTATCTAGCCTCACTTTTGGCTAATCCCCTTCTGGCTACCATGTGTATCTGTCTGTCATGTAAATTCATTCAGATCTCCTGAGTACATAGTACTTGGAGACTACTCATCATTTGCCAGTGTTGACCTTACATAGAAGATTCTCTCTCAGTTCCCACCATACCTTTTCTCCCACCTGTCTGCCCAAGAAACACTAACTAATGCTTCAGAGCAAGCACAAACACATTACTCTCTGATAACCAATGAGGACTGTTGTTCTCAGGGCATCCATCCGACTTCATACCTACCCTCAGCCAAGGGTCGTTACTAGCATTTTGTTTCTAATCATTATTTACTTTAACGCTATTTCCAAAGACAATTCTATCTCTTCAAGACAAGAATAATGCCAACTCATCATGCCATTTCCAGTTCTATTCCCAAACAGACTACCTGAAACAAAACCCATGCTTGACTCCTACCTAAGATTACTGATGGCTGGGCCAAAATGAATGAGGATCCATGGAGCAGCGATATCTACCCAGAAGTAGATGTGGAGCTGACCTTTAGCTGACTATATGTTGAACAGTTAAGCTATCAGCCTATGGCTCCAAAACTCCATACTTAGGAGCAAGGTTTGGTTTCTAGACTGCTAATCTGTTAAATCCATACTTGTGCCAAGCAGCTGACATCATGTTAAAACAGGTTGCCAATACATAATTTGTCCTACTCTACTCTATACTCTATACACCCATGTGGTTCTGATCCTTTGGGCTTATATTATTATATAATCTCCTGTTTATAACCACACTTCATTCTTTAGGCCTGACTATGACTTGAGTTCTTCTCTTTGACTGTGACTTGAATAACTATTTTCACTCTAAATTTATGGTTCTCTGTGAATGGATAAATACTGGTATCCAGTCACTCCCCCCCAGAACCCCTTTGGTGAATTACCCAACATTGTAAGTACCCAACGTTCATTAAGAGTTCTTGTTGGATTCACCTCAACCTTCTGGGTAGGATACAAGTATAAAGAGCGTTTTTTTGTCTGCTAGCTGGGAAAAAAATGACACACATTGAAAGTATTAGGAAGGAAACAAAGGAAGTTGAACAAAACAAAATAAGCTATATAACATGTCACTTGGTAGGTATTTGCAAATGTTCCATGTTCTGAGACATTTGTATTTGCCTCAAAATGATTGTATCTCCAGTATTTGGGTTGTTAGAGAAAGATGAAGAACCACAAAATGATCTTAGAAGAGTGTAGAGGTAGCCAGATGCTGGTGGCTCACACCTGTGATCTTGAGGTCTGAGGCTCAAATTTCAAAGTCATCCCAGGCAGGAAAGTCAGTGAAAATCATATCTCCAATTAACCACCAAAAATCAGAAAGTGAACGTGTGGCTCAAGTAGTAGAATACCAGACGTGAGCAAAAACGCTAAGGATAATAGAAAACATGCCCAGAATTTAAGCTCCAATATTAGTTCTAATAATAATATTTTCAAATGGTGTAAAGGTATAAAGGAGGAATGAATGAAAATAGTGATATTACATCAAGATGTGCCAGTTACCTCTACTGGATCCTTATGGTACAACTGTAGGGGACGGCTGGCTGCTAGCCAGTAGCCCCGCCTCCTTCCGGGTCTGAAACCGGAAGAGGCAGCCAAACCAGCCCCCTCTTGGCAGTGAGCATGTGTGTCCTGATGGTGCCAGGCTGAGCCAAGAGGTCTCCGCCTCTGCGGGAGGTTCCGTGACATCATTGTGATGGACATGCCCATTCGCGCCTATAGTTAGCACATGGTCAGTCCCTCCCCTTCCCTTGTCACTACTGCTATAAGTCTGTTAGCCCCTCCCTTGAATAAACAGAACACTCTTTGAAGTTTCTCTGAGAATCCATGCGCCCCTGTCTTCCTTGGCAAGTATAGGGAGGGGGGAGGGCATTCTTGCAACCACATGCTGACCGAGGCTGCACGTGGCCTTCACTCCCACTGTAATTCCTTCTGGCCAGAGGATATGCATGAGAGCAATAGAGGACCACATGGAAGGGGCAGATAGGCCCAGGATCTCTACATGGAAGGAGGTAGAGCTTAGCCCGGCATACAACAATGTTGACCTGATGCTGAATACACCTCAAAAGCCTGGCTAGAGACATATTTCAGTGATGGTAAAATGAAAGAGATTGACAAGAACTTCTGGAGCAGCAAGGTGAAAAATTTTACACTCCTGAACTATAATATTCCTCTGTGTGACTTAGGATGTCTTGTCTTTCACTTATCTGAGAGAGAAATAAATTTCCATGGTATTGTAAGGGAAAAAAGAATGAAGGAAGTGTTAATGTCAAGTGGTTTGACACATCTTTATAGTAGAGATGGGAAGAAGAGGATATCTGTAAAATAAATTTAAATAATGTAAGTCAAGCAGATGTGGGATCAAATCCCCAATCTGCCCTTTGTGAGACAACAAGACCTTATACTACTTAGCTCCACATTTACCAACTTCATCATATACAATTCAAGAATGAATAGACGAGGGCTGGAATGCAGCTTAGTGGTAGAATGCTTGCCCAGGGTGAGTGAAGCCCTGAGTTCACTTCGTCAGCACCACATAAACAAAAAAAACAGAAGTGGCACTGTGGCTCAGGTGGTAGAGTACTGGCCTTGAGCAAAAGAAGCTCAGGGACAGTGCTGAAGCCCCGAGTTCAAGCTCTAGGACTGGTAGAAAGAAAGAAAGAAAGGAAGGAAGGAAGGAAGAAGAAAGAAAGAAAGAAAGAAAGAAAAAGAAAGAAAGAAAGAAAGAAAGAAAGAATAAATAGACCTAATTTTCAGTGCTAACTATGGTAATTAATCAAGTTATTGATATGATAAATAATTATTATCAATATTAAGAATTCTGCTTATTTTATATTGATGTTTGCTATGTTAAGAAGAACATAGTGAAGATGGTTACAAGGAGGTCTGTGGTTCAATGCCATCTGTGCCTGAATGCTACTGAGACCACAACTCAACCAGCAAGTTAAGCATGGTGGCACACAGCTGTGTCCAGCTAAGCCAAGAGGCATAAGTAGGAAGAGAGTTGACCTAGGGAAAATTTTGAGACCTCATCTGAAAAATAACTAAGTAAAATGGGCTAAGGGAATGGCTCAAGTAGTAGAGTACCTGCCTACAAAGTGTGGAGCACAGATTTCAAACCCTAGTACTGACCTCGCCGCCCTCTACCCAAAACCATCTAGCTATATAATGGCCATAACAATTAGGTAAGTATTAATAAAATAGAATGTGAATTAACTTGCTTTTACAACTTATATTTATTTTTTCTTCCTTCTTCCTCTCTCTCTCTCTCTCTCTCTCTCTCTCTCTCTCTGCTCTCTCTTTTTCACACATGGCTATGGAAGTCCTCTGCCACTTTAACTGTGCCTTCAGCCCTCCAGTTCCATTTCTTAAAATTGGCTACCCTCTATTATTCTATGGAATAGTCTCTTCAATGATGTCATTGGAAATTATTCAAACTAATAGACTTCCGTGACACACTTCATTCCTCTCTTTTCTTATTTATTTATTTTATTTTATTGTCAAATTGATGTACAGAGAGATTACAGTTTCATACATTAGGCCTTGGGTAAATTTCTTGTACTGTTTGTTACCTCCTCCCTCATTCCTCCCTCCCCCCTTCCCCTTTCCCTCGCCCACCATGAGTTGTTCAGTTGGTTTACAACAAATGGTTTTGCAAGTATTGCTTTTGGACTCATTTGTCTTTTTATCCTTTGTCTCTCGATTTTGATATTTCCTTTCACTTCCCTAGTTCTAATACCAGTACATACAGTATCCAGTGTATTCACATGAGATACAGTGATAGCACGAGTAGAACCACAGGAAGGGTTAAAAGAAGCTATGGTTTCACATGGCATGTTGAAAGTAATTACAACAGTGATATAGCAGTTGTTTCCGTAACATGGAGTTCATTTCACTTAGCATCATCTTATGCATTCATAAGGGCATAGCTTATTAGGCTCTTGTGATCCTCTGCTGTGACTAACCTAAACCTGTGCTAATTATTCCTTATGAGGGAGACCATAGAGTCCATGTTTCTTTGGTCTGGCTCACTTCACTTAGTTTAATTTTTTCCAAATCCTTCCATTTCTTTATGAATGGGGCAATGTCATTCTTTCTGATAGAGGCATAAAATTCCATTGTGCATATGTATGACATTTTCCTGATCCATTCGTCTACTGAGGGGCATCTGGGTTGGTTCCATATTTTAACTATGACAATTGTGCTGTGATGAACATTGTTGTGCTGGTGGCTTTAGTGTATTCTTGTTTGTGGTCTTTGGGTAGATGCCCAAAAGTGGGGCTGCTGGGTCATAGGGGAGCTCTATGTTTAGTCTTCTGAGGAATCTCCATATTGCTTGCCAGAGTGGCTGAACCAGTTTACATTCCCACCAACAATGAAGTAGGGTTTCCTTTTGGCCACATCCCCTCCAACGTTTGTTATTGTTAGCTTTCTTGATAAAGGACATTCTTATTGGGGTGAGGTGGAATCTCAATGTTGTTTTTTTGGTTTTTGTTGTTGTTGTTGTTTTTTGCCAATTTGGGGCTTGAACTCAGGGCCTGAGCACTGTCCCTGGCTTCTTTTTGTGCAAGGCTAGCACTCTGCCACTTGAGCCACAGCACCACTTCTGGCCTTTTCTATATATGTGGTGCTGAAGAATCAAACCCAGGGCTTCATGTATATGAGACAAACACTCTACCACTAGGCCATATTCCCAGCCCTCAATGTTGTTTTGATTTGCATTTCTTTTATGACCAGTGAGAGCACTTTTTCATATGTCTCTTGGCCATTCTCATTTCCTCATCAGAGAAGTCTCTTTTTAAGTCTTTAGCCCACTTGTTGAGGGGGCTGTTGGTTCTTTGTGGTTTTGTTTTGGAGGAATGTAATTATTTTAGTTTTGCATATATTTTAGATATGAGGCCTTTGTCCATTGTATGGCTGGTAAAGATCTTTTCCCAATCTATGGGCTCTCTGTTTGTTTTGTGAGCTATGTCCTTTGCCCTGCAGAAGCTCTGCAATTTGATGCAGTCCCATCTGTCCAACCTTTCTTTGATTTGTAACATTTCTGGGCCTTTATTAAGGAAGTTTCGTCCTTTGCCAAGGAGCCCAAGTGTTTCTCGTAGTCCTTCTTGTAGTGTTTTTAGGGTATCTGTTTTAATTTCAAGGTCTTCAATCCATTTGGAATTGATTTTGGTGCAGGGTGATATATCAGGATCCAGTTGTAGTTTGTTGCTGGTGTTGAACAAGTTTTGCCAGCACCATTTGTTAAAGAGGCTATCTTTCTTCCAGACTACTTTTTTAGCTCCTTTATCAATGATTAAGTAGGCATAGTTCTGAGGGTTCATTTCTGGGTCTTCAGTTCTGTTCCATTGGTCTTCAGGCCTGTTCCTATGCCAATACCAAGCTGTTTTTATTACTATGGCTTTATAATACAGCTTGAAGTTTGGTATTGTAATTCCTCCAGCACTGTTCTTTCTGCTTAGGATTGTTTTTGCTATCCTAGGTCTTTTATTGTTCCATATGAATTTCTGGATTGTTTACTCTGTTTCATTAAAAAATGGTGTTGGGATATTAATGGGTATTGCATTGAATTTGTAGATAGTCTTTGGAAATATTGCCATTTTCACTATATTAATCCTCCCAACCTAGGAGCATGGCAGGTTTTTCCATTTTCTTAGTTCTGCCTTAATTTCATTTTTCATGTTTTTAACGTTCTCATCATACAGGTCTTTCATTTCTTTGGTTAAGGTTATTCCTAGGTATTTTATGGTTTTTGAGGCTATTGCAAAAGGAGTTGCTTTCCTGATTTTGGCCTCGGTATTCAGGTCATTGGCATATAGAAAGCCCATTGATTCTTGAGGGCTTATTTTATATCCTGCAACTTTGCCAAAGTTTTGGAACAGCTCTAGTAGCTTGGGAGTAGAGTCTATGGGATTCTTTAGGTATAGGATCATGTCATCTGTGAAGAGAGAAGGTTTAGCTTCATCTTTTCCTATTTGGATCCCCTTTATATTTTCTTCTTGCCTAATTGCTTTGGCTAGGAACTCTAGTACTATGTTGAAAAGGAGAGGAAAGAGTGGACATCCCTGTCTTGCTCCTGATTTTAAAGGGAATGGCTTTAGCTTTTCACCGTTTAGAATTATGCATGCTGTTGGTTTGTCATAGACTGCCTTTATTATATTCAGGAATGTTCCCTGGAATCCCAGTTTTTCCACGGCTTTTATCACAAATGGGTGCTAGATTTTATCAAATGCATTTTCCACATCTCAGGATATAACCATGTGATTCTTTACCTTGCTCTGGTTGATGTGGTAGATTACATTAATTGACTTGTGTATATTGAACCAACTTCGCATCCCTGGGATGAATCCATTTTGATCATGGTGTATGATTTTTTTGATGACCTGTTGAAGTTGACTGGCCAGAATTTTGTGGAGAATTTTTGCATCAATGTTCATGAGGGAAATCGGTCTATAGTTCTCTTTCCATGATGAGTCCCTGCCTGGTTTTGAGATGAGGGTTATACTGGCTTCATAGAATGTGTTTGGTAGTGGACTTTCTCTTTCAATTTCATTGAAGAGTTTGAGAAATATTGGTGTGAGTTCTGTTTTGAAGGCCTTGTAGAATTCTGCTGTGAATCCATCTGAACCTGGGCATTTCTTGGATGGGAGATCTCATGGCCTCCACAAATAGAAAGATAAATGAACTTCAAGAGTCCAATGAAAAGATAGCTACCCAGCTGAAAGATTTGAGAGACAGCACTCAGAACCAAATTAATGAAGTAAAGAAGTCCATATAAGACCTAAGAGAAAATTATAGCAAAGACATGGAAACCATCAAGAAAGGCCAGTCAGAAGGAAGAGAGATTTGAAATCAAGTGGCTAGCCTACAGTCCAGACTAGATGAAGCAGAGGATCAAATCTCAGGAACTGAAGAGTCCCTACTATCTATGAAGAAAGAACAAAAATCAATACAAAACCAATCCAATTGGCAAAACAGATCACTCTAGGAGCTCCAAGATACAATCAGAAAGCCCGATTTAAGGCTAATAGGTATTGAGAAAAACCTAGAGAAAGAAGTCAATGGAATAGGCAACTTATTTAACAGAATATTAGCTGAAAACTTCCCAAATATCCAGAAGGATAAGCCTATCCAGATACAAAAAGCATTTAGAACCCCAAACCAACCAGACCAGAATAGGACATCCCACCGACACATTGTGATCAAAACAGGATCAATAGAGTCCAAGGAAAGAATCCTTAAAGCTGTTAGGGAGGAGAAAATCACATAAAAGGAAAACCAATCAGAATTACCCCAGACTTCTCAGCAGAGACCATGAAAGCAAGGAGAGCCTGGAATGAGGTATACCAAACCCTAAATAAAAATAGCTATCAACCAAGAACACTGTATCCAGCTAAACTCTCATTCATAGCCAAAGTTCAAATAAAAGTCTTCCACAGTAAGGAAAATCTGGAACAATATATCTCCAAGAAAGCAGCTTTACAGAAAATCCTCAAATATGTATTACACAGGAAAAATAGTCAAGATCACAATACAGACAGAGAAATGAACCCTAAATAGAAAACCAGAATAATAGATCAAGAATTAGAAAGACACAACTTTTAACAAGATGGCTATAATGAAAGGAACAAATGATCATCTCTCAATCCTAACTCTCAATATTAATGGGACTTAATTCTCCAATCAAACGACATAGGCTCATAAGTTGGATCAAAAATCAAGATCCATCTTTCTGCTGCCTTGAAGAGACACATCTATCCAGCAAAAGCAAACATCTTCTAAACGTGAAAGACTGGAATAAAATCTACCAAGCAAACGGCCCCCATAAGCAGGCTAGAGTTGCAATCCTAGTATCAGATAAAGTTGACTTCAAATTAAAAATGGTAAGAAGAGACAAAGAATCAACCAAACAAGAGTTGGTTCTTTGAAAAAATTAACAAGATAGACTGACCCCTAGCAAATCTGACCAAAAATCGAAGGCAGCACACCCAAATAAACAAGATCAGAGCTGAAACAGGTAACATCACCACAGAAACAACCAAAATTCAGAACACAGTAAGGGACTCCTTTGCAAACCTTTATGCCAACAAATTCGAGAACTTGGAAGAAATGGATGATTTCCTAGCAAAAACTGATATCCCCAAATTCAACCATGAAGATTTAAACCTTCTAAACAGACCCATATCCAGCATTGAAATAGAAACGGCAATAAGAGATCTCATTCCTCTCTTTTGCCCCCCACCTAACCCGAGGACAAGTTCTAGCAGTGTGGTATGTATGCTGCCACCATCACAGGCCAACTTGCCAAAACTATCTAAAACTATCTGGCTCATTCCACCTTTGTTCTCCTGGAGTGTATTTGGAAAGAGAAGGTCAAACGATGCTTTTAAAACACATCTTGGATCCATAGGATTCCTCTACTAAACATTCCCCATTGTCCTCCTGTTTTACTCAAAACTAAAACATCTCTTTCATGTCCCATAGGAACTCCATGATCAGAAGATGCTGGAGCAAAGGGTGCTTACCCTTGGGTGATATCACCTGCCCTCTTGCATTTTCCTCCATGTTCACACCACAAAAGCTGAGCTAGCCTGTACTGATCCTCAGATACAATAAGCACATTCATATCTCTTGGAATTTATTTCTCTCTGGAACTCTGTTGCTTGGAGTATTTTCATGATTTTTTTGTTTCTATCCTCTCAATCAAAATATCAACTGAAATCCACTAGATAGCCATAGACGTGAGACATAATAAAGAAAGCTTTGTACAGACACTAGAGATATAAAATAGAGCCAAATTGCAGTGCTGTGACATGATGATTATGTGAACCTGGCTGGGACAGAAAAGGGTGAAACAAGAAGGAATGGTGAGAAGGTATTACACAAAGTTCAGAAACTGTCTGTATTTTCCTAACCGCTTTATACAAAATAGTTTCCAAGCCCTATCATGCCACCCCTACCCTCTTAACTTCCTATTACCATTTCATTGCTTTTATAGACCCGAAGCTCTCTTCTACTAGACTATATAACTGTATTTTTTGGTTCCCCAAATAGAATATTCTCTATTTTGGAGTAACATTCAAAGATATACTAGCAAGTATCTGTACAAATGGTATGATATCTATAAAATGGTATGTGTATGGGTATAAGAAAGAAAGATAAAAATTAGCGTACCTTTTTTATACTGGAGCTTGTCTGTTATTGACTGATCTGCCCTTACTATGTTTCTTACAAACAAGGTTGCTATGTTTCACTGAAGTGAAGTGAAGTGAACCTTAAGCCAATGGGTGTGAATAGAAAACCTATTGTCACCCTGACCTGGATGGTCAGGATCAGTCACCAGAATAATTTGCTGATACAGAGTGCTGGTCCTACTTTAGGTCTGTCAAGGCCATGGGAACACACATTTCTATCAAATGTTCCTGATGCTGATGGCTCTGTAGACCACATTTTGGGAACCACTAACTACATTAGCCCATTCTTGCAGATTCTTCCAATGGATATTTTTCCCAGAACACAGCCTGACTTGGGGTTAGAAAGATCCAGGGGAATTGTTTCACTTAGGCTATGAAGTTCAATACAGCTCTACTTGTTAGTGACTTTGCAAGGTTTCCATTCAACATGGGAGTTACTTACTACATTCAGTTAATCTCGATGAAGGGTCCGGGTGTATTTAAGAATTCTCTTTATAGTCAGTACTGGCACCATATTTTTAAAATAAACCATATCTTTCTGTAATTGGCATGTCTAAGTGGAAGCAGGAAAACAGGATATGAAGACCAGAGTAACAACAGTGAAAATCTCAGAAAACATGACGAAAATGAAAAAGGGCAATCCTTATTTGAGGGCAGGATTCTTTTATGCAAGATAACTTTGGAGGAATCAAACTGATTTTCTTTGAAGAGAGGAAGAAATCTCAGGGATAAATAATTGGCTTTCTATTCTACAGGAAAAGGTAGTTCACTATCAGCAGTAGTCAGCTGCTACCATTGCACTTAACACCACAGCTCTTAATCAAAGCCAGCTGGCAGCTGTACTGATTTCAGTGGATGATCAGGGGACAAATCATATATGAAGAAACAGGGTGCCATTGGCAAGCCTCACCATTGCTTTCTTTCTTTTCACCATTGCTTTCTAAAGTGGTTCATTAGGCGGCAGCAAACACAGGGTTCTATTCCAGAGAAATGGACCATTTTCTGATACAACCCATTACACAGTCCTATCTGATCCTGACAGATCATAAATGATAGATCCCATCCTATAAGTTGTATACTAAACAATAAGCCATATTTTAATCTATATTTTTCTTCTGAGTTGTATTTCTCTGGTGATTATTTTTCAACAAATGCTGCTTAGAAGTCCATGAATAAAATGTCTCTTATGACAAAAAGATTAACAAAGCTAATTGAATATAAAATTAATTTACGAGCTGACTTAACTGTCTGGCTGCTGAATCTTGCTGTAGCTGGGGAGGTTTTTATTTCTACTGATTGCTATACAGTTGGCCATTTTTTTTCAAAGATTATTCTTATTCCAAAAGTCTTCCAAGCCTTTCCATTTGAAAATCTGATGGAATCAGCTATCATTGTATCATTGAAATTATATTTGTTTGCTAAGTATTTGTAAGTAAAAATATTGTATACAATGCATACATAGAGATATACCCGTACAATATGTTATATAGATATTATTCTTACATAGATAAAGATTTTATGATATAAAGATGACATTCTCAATCATCTTTGACCTAACTTGAACTTTTATAAGTAGACCTTGAAAATCTTATCCAAAATCTCTGACAATTCTTGAAAGCATGTGTTACCTGAAGTTATATATTTGTATAATTTCCCCTTCAAGCATATGTGAACAGCAAACAAAACTGTGTAAACATTATCCTTTCAGAATAATAACTACAATTTTCTCTTAGGCTTAATCATATGGCAAGTTCTCAGGAACTCTAGCCTTACATTTTACAAAGCTTAGAAAAATGTTAAGCTGTTCCCTGTCTGTCTACACTTTCCATAACACATTGTTTTGAGAAGTTTCTTTATATCCTTTAACATTACAGCATTGTTTTCTTCCGTAGGATCACAGAATTGCCTTAGTAGGATTCGCATATATGGGCATTAACCATTTCCAATCCCCATAGCAGATGTGTAATCTAAGTCCTCTTGTTTCTCTTTGTCTCCTTTCACTTCAATACCTGAACCTGAGCAGTTCCAGCTGTTCCATGAAGGGAATGACAACATACAAACAGCCTTAATAAACTACTTGGTAATGACTGTCTGACAATAGATCTGTATCAGCAAGGTGGCATCCGCAGACGTCCTGCCAGAATGATGCTATGTAAAAATCTTAACAGGAAGCCCCTCCAAAGTGCTACAGGATCTGAAACATGCTATTACACGTTTTTAAGTCTTTTGGGGGCTGGAGAGAAAATTAAAACCTGGACTCTGAACACAAATGCAACTTTCTTGTTAAGCACACACAAAAGTTTTTTTTTTCAATATCAAGCAAAATGCAGGGACATTTAGTTGACACTTTAAACCCCTGCATCTCAGCAGCAGTAACACTGAAGTGGTATCAAAGGGCCTATTCACAGCAACTCTGGAAAACGCTTCTTGTGCAAAATAAAGCAACTCACTCAAAAGTAGGATAGCGGGGGTCTACCATTTCATTGTCGCTGGTTTTGTGCTAATTTTGGCAATCAATAAAAAGCAAATTGCAGGCTGAATACTTCTACTGAGAATCCATTGTCTCTATGTGTGAAGAACCTAAACTAGTTCAAAATAAATAAAAATTGATGTGTGTGTGTTATGTGTGTATGTGTATGCGCACGCGCATGTATGTGCAATTTACTCGGTGGGTGCATGCATGGTTGGAAGCTCTTCACTGCACATTTAACACTAGGTCCCAACACACTGTAGCAGCCCTGAGACCTGTTGTTGCTCTGAATAGCAGAGCCTGTATTGCCTACATTCAATTCCACTGCCTTGTGGAAAGGGTCCAGATACTTTTACAGCTTCCTTCCGCACCCCTAGGTGAGGAGATCTCTAGTGGGGCTTGATTCTCATCTTCCATAAAGGTCTCTGGTAAAAACAGATTTAGTAAATAACAAAGGGATAAAATTCAGAAGTCAAGTCGCTCTTCAAGACATGCCATAAAAAATTTTAGGAAGCCCATTAAAAATTTTAAGAATAATCTTAGACATGGTCACTTTTTTGGTTATCACTCTTTGAAGAAGTTCCAGCCTAAACACAAGAATTCTGGTAGTTCCTGCCGATGGAAGGCTTTTCAATGATAATTAAAATTCCTGGTGACCAAAGAGAATTGAATAGCATTGCAGAGTTTAGCAGCAGAAGCCAGAAGGAAATCAGGTTTGAAGGTTTCACAAACAAAGCATTTCGACAGCAAGGTGGCATTAAGAATTATTTTTATTTAGTAACTTTTTTTAGCCTTCTTTAGTAAATGGAGCAGACAAAGGAATTGTTTTCAGTTTTCTTCTTTCCAAGTTTCTCAGACATTAACAAAGAATGTTGACTGGAACCCTGTCTATTTACTAGTTACCACATTCAGCAATTATAGTTCTAACTCATGTTTCTAACTCATGTAGCCACCATTATCAGACATATTGATTTCTATAACAGTTGTCAATAAGAAATTAGAAAACCTTGATCCATTGCATCTATCTTTACTCCTTAATATTATGGTAGAGTCGAAGGACACTTTAAAAAAATGTTTACATGCATAGCCAACACTCCATGAAAAGCTTTGCCAAGTATACCACTTTGCTTTGGTTTCTTGTGCATAAGTAATTATAGCTATAAGATGGTTTAGCAGATTTAGGTCATAAAGATACAAGAACAGTTATTTATTTGCCTAGCTCAGGCCAAATATCCATTTTTGGGGAGCATTTCAGCCATCCAGACTATTGGTAAGGAATCTCTAAAACTGACTGCATTATCTCACCTTCCTAGGCTTTAAGCAGTCACTGAGAATCTGGTCTTTGAATCTAAATATCAAAGGACAACATTAATAATGAGCAAAAGGAGTTATATTGACAAGCCTCATTGGTTGCTTATCATAATCAACTATAAGCTCTATTATGTGATTTACATAGCTCTCTTTCTAGATGAAAAGTTAATGGGAAAATAAATAACATTAGTCTTGAGCAATGCAATCATTGTGCACTTATATTTGTATATAGTGTTTGCATTTGTTAACTAGATAAATATTAAGTGCTAACCACACTCAAAGCATACCTGAATCTATTAAAATGTTACAACGTTTTCCCTCACTTTCCACAAATACCAAGCAATCATGGGTTCAGGGAGAAAGGAAATATCTTTTAATGTTATTTAATCATTCAGTCATGGGTCTAACTTAATTCCAGGCAAAGACTTTCTGAAAACCTGCCATTTTATTACTCTCCTGACACATATAAAGTTTTCTTTTCCTATGAAGTTGTACCTAAACCTCCTGAGCCTATTATATAACTTGGCTTAAAAAGCATGTACTGTTGTTTATAAACACGAATGCACGGTTTTGAATGCTGAAATGGTGCACAATATACACATCCTCCCCAACACACACCTATACATAAGAGTGGACACTTCATCGTGAACTTTTTTACATCACTGACACATGCAGAACATGTTCACATTCTCACCATTTTATTGTGATCTGCAGTTAATCAAAGCACATGCATTCCTCCTTGGCAATTGCAGACCCCAGATGCACAGCCCCTGTGAGGAATTGCTCCAGCAGTGTCATCTGGCTGTCACCTTCGCTTGTCTGGTTTCCCCAGCAGATCTCAATGTAGCACCGCTGTGGGTCATGCCAGTTTCATTGACTTTCACACTATTCTCTTGTAAATGAGATGAGGCAGGCTATTTTATATGCTTCTGAACTACAACAACAACAAAAAAGAAATCACATGTCCAATTAATTTTTATATGTAAAAAATTGAGAAAAAGGATAAGGGTTGTCCTTCTCTTACATGAGAAAGTATATTCTATTTATAAATTAATGACTGCACTGAGCACCTATAGACAGAGACATGAGCTGTTCTGGACTGGAGCTGAATTTTTAATCATTTTGCTGTACATTGAGATCACATGTTTGCTTTAAAAAAAATCTATGGGCTTCTTTTAGACAAAGAGCCATTGTTTGTGGTTTTGACCCAGAGTCTCTTGAGCTTCTGTGGTTCTAGGCAGAAATGGTAATTCAATCAGTTCAACTACACACAAAATAGGAAATGATTCTGGTGGATTTCTCAGTTTCAAATATATCCAACTCCTATTTGAAACAATTTTGTCCGATTTTCATGGAGGCTGTATTTTAATGACTTGCATTACTTAGAAATAAAGGCAGAGCACTGTTTTCCCTAATAGTTTTTGTATTAAAGGAGGCAATTCCCATTCAATCTCACTAAATCAACTGTCCTACATTTTCCTGGTTGATAGAGCTAACATGAATAATTTGTTCCTAATATCTTTGAAAGTACTTTGAAGGAAGAAAATAAGAGAGTAAAATATGGGGTGTTTCAGAAAAAAAATGGTATGTAACTCAATCAATTTCTTAGAGTTACATTGGTATTATTCTTAAGTAACTAAGAACAATTTCTCCTAAACTACTTCATGCTGTTCTGGGTGTAAATTTTCATGAAATGATATAATAGTGCTAAAGATAAAGTCAATCTTTACCAAGATTTTTCACCAGTTAAGTGAACAACAATATATACCCAACACTGAAAACTGTGTACAATCTGAGTGAGAGAATCAATGGTGCTGTATGGTTTAGTTTTTCTGTGTCTGTGTGTCTGTAATGTGTGATTTGAATAAAAAGCTGAATCTTCTAACAGTGGAAATGACAGATGTGATCAAGTGCTTTGAATCTCATTTTTCCCTGCAAACAACTATCTCAAGAAAGATTGTTTAATTTCTCTGGGCTTACGTATCCTCATCTGTTAAAAAGATTAGTTGTTTTCCAATTTCTGTAGCACCAAAATTAATTTATTCCACAGAAACTCTGATACGTAAAACATATGAATGTAATTCAGATACAAATGTACATTTTTATAAGCTCAATTTTATAATATATTGGCTGACCTTCTGGTGACCTCTAGGACCATATAGATGAGAAACTTCACTATAGGTAGAAGAAAAACTTCAAAGGGTGATAGGCTTCTGAGGATTTTATACAACTGCTTTACCATCCCTGAATATCCTGCCTCTGGGATTTTTATGAGAGCATAAAATCTTCCATGTTTAAGCCAGTTATTTAGCCTTCCTTTCCATGTAAACTGAATTTAGTCCTAAATTGGATCCTCTCCTTCACAAACCAACCAACAAACAAAACTGAACTGTTGTTCCTCTTTTCCAGAGGAGAAAGGAGTCTTATACTTATCGTACTGGGATCAGAAGGATTTGAAGAGTTTCTCCTCTAACACTGTTTTTGTAACCCTATTGCTAAAGACGTAACGTTTGTATAATAATAAAAGGCCAAGCATATCCACAACTTAAAGAAGAAAAAACCTATATAGAGCTAGGAAAGAAAGGGGAGAGGATGAGTTTGTACAGAACAAATAAACCATGTAGCAACCTGTTGGAACATAATTTTTGAGGTTGTGTATTATATCCAATGAATTTTTACTCCTTCTCAGGCAATGTAACAGATCATGTTAGACATGCAGAGATGAGTAGAAAATGCTCAAAATGACTACATGAATGAGTAGGGTAAACAAGCATAGAAACAGCCAATATTTTATGTCTTCACAAATTGGTTATCCAGTCTCTACTCAAATATTTTCTATAATGGACTGTCATATTTTCTATGATGGTTCCACTTCTAAAGAGTTCCTGTCAATATACATATAGTATTGACTTTTTAAATCTAGTACTTCCTTTACATTCTAGCACTTATTGCTCTATTGTATGTTTTTGTTTTTCTATTTGATGACTCTAACATTTTCATCCATGAATGGAAGCAATGTAACATCAATAATTCCATTTTGTCCATCACTTTTTCCAGTGCCTTTAGAAAAGTACCTGGCACATTATAGATATCCCCTATATATTGATTGCCCATATGTATTTTGGGGGTTTTGTTGTTGCTCTGTGTCTTAGGCTTTTTTTCTATTGAGCCAAAAGCATGTGATATTATTTAGATCTATTTCAATTTATAGTTAGGTTTATTTTTTCTTTACATTAGTGAAAGATAGTCATATAGATCTCATGCTGATATCTTGACAGGAATGAGAGGCCAAATGGAAATTTCCTTAGATTAATCTTTGGATTAATCTAAGTCTGGAATCACATCGAATTCATGCCTTTTGAATATGATGGCTCATCAATTACTGGGAGGTGGCTATCATATCCAACCTTCCTATATCCTCCCCAATATTGTCTTATTCACACTAAAAGTCACCAATTCCTGAAAGCATCTCTCACATATCCTTTCAGATCTCTTCATCATTCTTGTTACTACCCTCAACCATGAAATACATTGTCAAAATTCATTTTAAAAGGCAGTGTCCCATCTTAAATAGATGTTTCAGGAGAATTGTATGTGGCATAGTGAATCTCAGCTCTCTTTTCTAAATGCCATGTTTCCACAAATGCCTCCTCAGAGCTATTTAATTCTAATCATATTTCCTTTCATATCCTACATATTATGAATATGGCAAATGGATGTAAAAATGACTAATAGATGATCCAGTCTAATCCTTTCCAGCTAAGCCAAGAAGAAATAATCTGACCCCTGACTGGCAGATAAAAGCAAGCCTAAGGGGAAGCAGGAAACAGAGAGCCAGCCCAGAAAAAGACTCCTGGGGGGAAGGAGGAAACTTAGTCTGTTGTGCACAGTGTAATCATATGCAAATTATCATGTCTTCTACAAATGCATCTTCCAATAAGCAACCAGGGTGCTCATTCAATACTGACAAGTGTTTAAGGCTATCTTTACGAGCTACCAAAACATCTGGAAGAAGAAAGGTAAAATCAACCAGACAATTGAGGAATGAGAGGGCTGATACTGTAGTTAGTTGAAACTGCTGCATTCCTTTTTTACACCATTGTAAGATTTCAACAAACTTCTTATATTTCTTCTATATACCATCTCTATGTACATGAGTATACATATACTTGGGAGGGGAAAGACAGAGAAAGATTGAGACACAGAAAGAAAGACACGGGAGAAAGAGGTTGTCTCAGAAAAGGAAAAGGATTGAGATATTATCTTCAGGGTGTCCTAGTTGTCTATAAAATGTGTAAACTTGAAATGACTATATTTGGGTTTTTCATTTTCATGGTCTTTGAAATTTCAGAACTTTTCTTATATCAGAAACATATTGGTTCCCATGAAGGCAAGCTTCAAGTACTTGTTTCTAGCACTTTCTGCTTTTATTTTGTCTGTGGCCTCATCTATAGCTGCTAAATCTGCAAGAATCTCTGTGTTCATAATCTGTCAGTCCAGAAAGACAGATAACAAATGGTAATCTATCAGTATTGTGCTTATTGCCCTTGATGAAAATTGAGCACCTCAAGACAGTGTTTACAATGCATTAAGTTAAATATTCAAATCCTGTTCTTTCATTCCAATAGAACAAAAATGATATATGAATCTCTTTCCATAAACATATCCTTCTGCCCCCAAACTGTATAGAGTCCCTTCACAGTTTGAGTTACAGTTGCATTTCTATATGAAAAGAAATATAATGATTAACTTCTTGGGAAATTTAATGTAATTTTTGTCATAAAAAATTTTACTCCAATAAATAGGAAATTTCTAAGGCCACTGAGGAAAAGGGAATGTAAAATGAGCATATTTGCCTTGAATTAAAATATAGATATTTATAGCACCACCTATTGGTTTCAAAATAAATATTTTTTCTTCTTGAACTAATTATAAAGAATAGTATAAAAAGACATTATATTGCTAATGTTGAGTCACATGAAGATAATTTTTTTCACTTTCCAGTGATGTTATGGAAACTTTTAAAAACAAAATACATGCTTAGAGGATGTGCCAACATGAGCTTTTAAAAGCTAGTATAAATTAAAACTATAGTATGCCAGGAAAGTGAAATAGAATTAAGACTTTTACATATTACTTACATTGAGTTCTATTAAGTTTTTTAAAAATACCTTCTGAACATTATTTCTAAACTAACAAAGTGTGTTGGGCTGCACTTTCTCTACTATCCAACTGGAATGGGGGTTCAAAATGATGAGCCTCTAATGTCTCCCTTCATATTTTCCCCTAACCCAGGAGAAGAGGCTGGAATGCCACACTAGAGTGAACCTGAACAGCACTGACGACTTCAAACTCTTTCTCAGAGTTTCCCCTTTTGAAGTCAGTCAGCCTCCACCTCAAGGAAGAACCTTCAGAGAGATTGTAGTTGCACTTTTCTGTACTACTTTCTGTATGTACCAGCCTGTACCATCATCCAAAATGCTGGACTCTATCCTAGGGTACAGGGGAACAGAGCCTCTCCTCCTTTCCCCACACTGCCTCTCCTACCCTTGGGAAAACTGAGTTCATGAAGGGATCACTTTAATTCTATAACAGAGTGTATGAACACATTTCACTTTGTGCTTCTAATTCTTGCACATGCATTATTTTTAAAATCCAGTTTTCCCCTTTGAAGACTTGAAATAAAGGCCTTGAGGCCATCAAACCTGACATCTTGGCTTTTTTAACTTCGAAGAGGAAAATGATCTGGAAAACTGATCTCTGTTCAGAGGGCCTCAGGATAGAATTGAAAGGAAAGTCATCTCTCTTAGACCCCAACATTAAACACGGCTCTTAAATGTTCTGTTTTCATTTCACTAAATGTTCACCTCTCCAAATTTTCATCAGGCACTAAAATATGAATAATGTCTTAATTTAAAAGCAAAGGAAAGGAAACAAAACAATTCAGAAATAATAATGGGCTCACACTAGGTTCATCCCAAGAAATTAGATGCAGATTTTTATAAGGGAGGTACTGTTGGGGTAGAGTATATGAAATTACATTTAGTAAGTCAAAAGGCATCATTCATTCTACTATTAAAAGGAAATAAAATGATACCATCACATTTAGAAGAAAAAATGAAAAGGGGGAGCCAGTAATACTTCACTAATCAACCTAGAGAGTAGTAAACAGCATTTTGTGTTTTCTTAACCCAAAATTGTCAGTGTAGCTCATCTTAGCTCCCTCCCTAATTTCTAAGCATGAGCGTTAGCTACTGATTTCATCCCCAAAGCCTCCCTTTCCTTTCCAATGTTTTGTGATTCGTTTTGCAATGTTCATGTTTAAAACTACCTGTTTTTAAGATAATACAATTCAGGATGAAATCTCTGAACTTATTTTGTAATATTTTATTAAATGGTTGTTTAGTTTGTTTGATTTTAAGGGAACCAAGCACATCCATATCCCAATTGGGCTTGGAATCCTTCAAGATCAAGTCCCATTTTCTATTTCCCCAGTATTCTAAACAAGCTTCACACCAAGCAACCTTCACACCCTCCCTGCAGGTCTTACTCACAGAGCAAGCCATAATAACAAGCTCCATGCCCTGGCTGGCTTTTTGGCTCAATGGGACATTTTTGTTGCCAAATCCTGCTCACAGGGCTTCATGGATTTATCCTTACATGCACCTTAGTGATGTGATGTATTTTGTCTCTTCTTAGCTAGGTTAATTTTCTAGGTCCGCTTGTTGAGGTTTGGGAGACAAAAATATCTGTATCTGAGGGAAAAAAAAGAAAACCTTCGATAAGATTTTGTCTTTTTCACTGGAAAAAATATCATTGTGCATGTGGAGAAAAATGTGCTAGTAGTCAGAGCAGGAAATCTGGGGGAAAGGTGCCATTATCGGAAACAGCCAGATGAAATTAAAAGATAAGACGGTTTTGCAGAAAACCGGGTGATAGTAGTTTCAAAACCTACAGTACCTCATCTGCACACAGCTAAAACATACCAAAAAGCTTAGCTCAGACCAGCAAAGTTAGCTTCTTCTAAACATAAAACAGGGAAATGTGGAAGGTTTGTTTCTTACTCTTTAATAAAATACATTAACAAAGCAGTTTGGGGAACAGAAACCTTTTTTATGGAGTAAGAACTGGCACTCTTAAAACAAGAAATATGTGCAAGGATGGTGTTTATTTTTGTATACGTAAATATACACACATGCAATGATTATTAATATTTACATACAGATACACGTATGGGAATCATTGCCTTAGAATGGTTTAGATTTAGAAACAATTGGCAGGCAAAGAAAGGAAAATTGAGAGTGGTCCAGTCTACAAAAATATCCCAAAGGACACCATTCCCAACAATGAGAAGACTGATAGCATAATAATGGTAATCAAAATAACATAGAGAAGGAGACTGGAGGAATACTATGAAAAGTTTTGGGAGCTAATTTTTTTTTGCAAATTGACTTTTATTTATGTGTGCAAAATATAGATTGACAGTTCCAAATGAAGAGTAGGAAAGTGTCAGTGTTTTGGGAAGTAAGGGTGAATGCTGCTTGGGAGAGACAGACAGACAGACAGCCTTTCTAGAAAGGTATTCCCAAAATAAGCATGTCACAGCCCACTATGGAATCAGTGTTTTGTTAGGACTCTGCAGGATTTGGGTTGATTTTTATGATGATCAACACACATCATACCATAGACTATTTTACATGTTTGCATACATTGACAAAGAGAAAAAACAACAAAACAATCTAATACAAAGACACACACCCAACACACACATATACACACATACAAGACATATACACACACAAAATAGGATTGTGCTCTTTTGTTTTGCCTTTTCTGTAAACCAGATTGTGATAATTATCTCCCTGGCTTTACAAGCCTTTCCTTTCATTCTAAAGGCAGATTTTGGAATCACGTTACACTTAACTCAGTTTAACAAATAAGAGTAGTCTGGCAAAATGGCACCATGTGCTTTCCACAAATATTTGCGGTATAGGCAAGCTCTCAATGTTTTTATTATGCCCAGGGTTCTTTGGTTTTAAAGCAAGTGGAATAAATGTAAAGAAAGGAGAGGCAGGGATTGATTCGGGAACTGGGTGTGTATTCGAAGCACTTGGCAGATCTTTCTGTGCCAGGGAGAGAACCAGGGAAAGATACATTTTAAAAATAACTAGGGAAATAAAAAGAGAAAAAAAATTAAAAAGGTTTGGAGACACTTAGCAGAACAGAGTTTACCCTGGCGTGAGCTACAGGCTAATGATAGAGTAATAACATTTGGCGCTGGAGCCCGAGAGACTGACAATACGCTCACTGTAGCCTGCACTCTTCACACGTTTGCCCGGCTCTGTAGTCAGGACAAAGAATTGGAGAAATACAGGAAAGTAAAGAAGGGGGTGAGTGAGACTCTGTGCTCAAGTTTGCTGTAATATAAATATACATACACTGTGCTACAGATGTTCCTCATTGGCGAAGGCTGGCACATAATTATGCTATGGGCTTCATAATATTTAAATGAGCTTTTTCTCTAAATAGCAACCAAAATGAACAATAAGAAGCTCTTAGGGAGGGAAAGTTGCTGTTGTTTTTGTCCCTGGGAAAAAAATTCTCATAATAGGTTACATTAGAATGGCAGGAAAAAACACCGGTCTGGGTTTAATAAAACTGAATTGAATCTAAAATATGGTTTCTGAAGCTAGCTCCTTTCCCCCCTTTAACTTAACAGTTCATTCAGACTAAAGGGATAACAAAAAAGCAAAACAGGATTATAGCGTAATTCTGGTAGATTGTTCCTCTCCCTCTCCTCCTTTCTCTCTCCTCTCTTTTTAAGAGAAAAGAATTCTTAAGTGGAACTGTCGCAACAATGTTGTTAATATATTGTGCCAATTAAAGTCCTGAAATAAATAACAAACCACTTAATATGTATTGTAAATGTCATACTGATTTAAACATTGTTACACATAGATTACATCTCTCCAGGGAATGGATGGCTGGATCCTCAAAGGAGGGGTGTGTGTGTGTGTGTGTGTGTGTGTGTGTGGTGTTTCCCATTGTTCTTTTCTACATTTTATTATAAATTCCAAAATGAAGAATAAACTAAACTTGGTATTCTAAATAATGAGGCTGGATTTTAGCATTGCTCCTCTTGCAAAGAAAATAATTCTTTTTGACCATGCTCAGTATGTCATTTCAAAACAAACAAACTCTGGCAAAATGACAGCATACATCTTGCTTGGGATGCAACTTTTTGGATTGGTTCTTTGCGTGAACACTTCTTTTTTGTTTTAAGGTGGAATATATGAGACAACTTATTGTGTAACTTACAAGTGAAATTATAACAGTAATACTAAAGAAATACTAACCACTGGATGCTCTCTGGAGAAGAACAAATTTTGTACACATTAAACAATGTATGTTCAGGTGAGGAGCATTAGATGTTGTCTTCCTGATTTGGGTACTATTCAGAATTTCCAGTTCTCCTGATGTTTGCCTCACTTCCAGACTACCCAATTTTCCATTCTCCCTATTATGGCATAGCATGGGATAAAGGTGGAGGTAAATTCTCAATGCAAGGACTCCATCTGACAACCAGCTCAGACACCTCAAGTTTGTTTTCTACTCTTGCATTTCAATAGGAGGGAGTGACAAATTTAAAAAGTGGACCCCAGGGAAAAATCCATATGAAATAACTTTCCCAAGAAGTTTATGAAATATGGTTTAAAGACAGCTTAATTGCCACCTCTTCTATATCTGTCCTTCTTTAGGATGTAAAATTATGTTAATAGGAAAGACTGGAGGACACTACAAAATTTGCCATGCCCTCAAAAATCAGAATTTAAATGAAATTGAATTATGATGAATACAGTTTGGGTGTCAAGTTTATTTTAATTTTAATTTGTTTTAGAAGTGGTTACTTTTCTGAATGACAGTTTTGTTAACTTAATTGGCCAGAATATGTTAACAATCTGAGTATCACTCACTGCTAAACCAGATAAATGCCCTGCATGTAGATCTTAATATGTGTGTATGAATTAATTCTTGAAGTTTTCTATGTATACAAATAATTTTATAGGAAAAGTAAATGTGATCATGTGTGAATTTTTATTAGTTTTTATATATTCAATAACATAAGGAATCATAATCTGCTTTTTAAAATAAATCAGATTAACGTGTTAAGCTACATGTAGGCAGAAATTTAATTAAATGAGGCATACGGCAACTGAGTGCTTACCAGCCTGGACTCAGGACCTGAATTATATGAAATCTTGATGTGACCTTGAGCAAGTTTCACACTTTAGTAAAACCAAAATGGTTTAATACTCATAGCCTTATTCAAAGGACTGTGAATTACTAAATAAAGTAACTGCAATCAGTGCCTGAAACATAAAAAAAAGTACTCTAAAAGTTATCTTTGATTTCTATTTAATGAATCTTGATCGTTTCATTTATCAGTTGACCAGAAATTTGAAGTCCTGGACCTCTGACTCAGTTTTAGCATATGCCAGCTTTGTGATCTCCATTTAATCTTTCACAGTCTTCTATTTCTTCTAACCATAAAATTACAGCCAATTGGAATGTCTTTTACGAGTCTAGCTATCAGAACAACACACCATTTAAAATAGTTCAAAATTTACTAAAGACACCTAATGATATTGCAAAAAAGAAAGAAAGAAAATGATGTGAGAACTTGAATCAAGAGTAAGAGAAAGTGAGAAGTGAGATACATCGCTCCCTGGAGATGGAGATCTTCTCTCCTATATACAATAATAACAGGTGCCATGTAGAAGCAAATTACTATAACATGAAGCATTGGGGTCAGCCTGTCTAGCTGAATGTCACTACATTCCAACGCATCATATGGAGCGCCTGGCCTCACCTCCTTGTTCTTGCAGGAGAACAATCAGTACTTAGACATGTGCTGTTCAAACCCACCCTGCTACAGACCACATATTTTTTTCCAGGGATGTATTGCTTCTTCTCCCTGGAAAGTCAGCATTTTTGTCTCTCTAGGATATTTTAATTCCTTTCACAAAGTTACATTAATAATTAATTACTAATAACTAATTATAGTTATTATTTATTTTTATTATTATTTTAAATTAATTTTTTAAGAACTAAAAAGCAAAGAGTTGAGTTAAGGTTTTTTGAGAGCTAAAGCTCCTGATCACAATCACACTATTCTTTACTCCATGGGGAACAATGTGCTTTTCCACTGAATCTGCATGGAAAATAAAACACACAGGAATTATAAAGCCTCCCTAGATTAGCAATACTGTCTCTTAGTTGATGAATGCTACAAGTATTTATCATCTAATCAGTTCCCTCGCAGGTACTGAACTGTTACTCTGTGTCAAATGATATTATTGGTTGCTTTTCATGCATTTGTAAACTCACACCTTCCTTATCAGACCCTATGAGGACATTTTTATCCCATGTCTCAAAAAAGAAGACCAAGCTGTGGAAGTGACACTATAGATGTGACACCAAGGGCCCCAGCAGTCAGACTACAATCCAATTCCAGCAATAAACACAACATAAAACTTTTTATCAACAGAGCCAAAAGCCTTCCCAACTCCATAGCAGGATTTATGACTTCCTGATCAGGCTAAACTATTCTATTTGCACCAGCTAGTTTGGTGCTTTCCTATTTGCACTGTAATTGCACAGCTTGTTCTGGATTGCTTTTCCTAATGATCTTGAGAAGTGAGGAGAATCCAGGTTTTTGTTTTGTTTTGTTTCGTTTTGTTTTACATTTCTATGCCGGCACTTCCTTCTCCTGGCCTTAATTCCTACTTTGCATCATTTTGAAAGGATCTCGCTTTTCGATGCTTACATATTTGGAAATTGTAAAACGCGCACGCGCATGTACTATCCCCTATAAGGGTTTCCAGTCCAGATTCCTCAATTGTGAGAGACTCTCCCATAGGGATGGATCTCATCTCTCCTCTACAGTACTATGTGTATTAATTGAATCTCCATTATTAAACCATTGCCACTTTCTAGCTCCGTTAATAAAACCACAGTCAGTCCCCTCCAGTTGGGTCAAGGACGGAGTGATTGCTTCATAAGGGAGACAGCTCTGGTGAAACTGATTTGTCACTGCCCTAGCTAGCTGTCCTGCATGTGTGTTCTTTCTGTTGCATTAGCGGCAATAGAGGACCTAGAAAACTGGTACAGATCATTATCTTAAACAAGGAACACAAGATATATTGATATCAATATTGATATGGATAGATAGATAGATATACATAAATAGATGTAGATATATGGGGGGGGGAGCATTGGTCCCATTTGATTTTAAAAAAAGTGGAAATCCAAAGTTACTTGACATTACAGATGAATATTGAAATGCTAAGTAAATTTAAGGCTGAATTCTGAATATTTAATTTTCATATTGTTTCTGTAAGACAAGAGATACAAATGTCTATTATATGAATGTATAAGCCTTTTAATCTTTACAGTGAAAAAATATTATAACAGTACAACAGTATTAAGCAAAAATTATGGTTCTCCATTGCTTTCAACTTTAACATCCCAATTACATGTCTTTGCTATACAGTTTGGAATGATTTAAAGTAAAAAGATTCTTGTTATTAAAATCTTGATGACTTGGGGCTGGGGATATAGCCTAGTGGCAAGAGTACCTGCCTCGGATACACGAGGCCCTAGGTTCGATTCCCCAGCACCACATATAAAGAAAACGGCCAGAAGCGGCGCTGTGGCTCAACTGGCCGAGTGCTAGCCTTGAGCGGGAAGAAGCCAGGGACAGTGCTTAGGCCCTGAGTCCAAGGCCCAGGACTGGCCAAAAAAAAAAAAAAAAAAATCTTGATGACCATTGCATTCATGCTGTCTTAGCATGTAGCAAAAGGAATTGCAGATTACACTAGACAGAGTATTCATTTACATGGCACCTGCTAACATCAGAAGACATCATGACACCAGCACAAAGCCAGATAAATCAAGACCAGGGTTTCCTATCACTTCTTAACCTGAATCGGGAACTTTGAAAGTTAGGTCAAACAGCTTTGATCCCTAAATTCCCCCCATTGGGAAGAATTACTTGAACGTTTCATGTTTTGGTGTCTATTTCTCTAAGTTCTGAATATTTCTTGACTCAAATGGTTGTAAGGATTAAAGAAAAAGCATGTATCACTCCCATCAAAAAGCATGTCAAAATGCTGAGACAAATGGTAAAAGGCAAACCAATGCAACAGTAATACTTACAAGACAATATGTTGTAAACTAACTGTACAACTTGGAGCCGGGGGCATGGGAATTGGAGAAGAGGGAAGGGGGAGAAAAAGAGGGAGTTGGTAACAAGTTTGACAAGAAATATACTCACTACCTTACCTATGTAACTGTAATCCCTCTGTACATCAACTTGACAATAAAAATTTTAAAACAAGCTTGTCTCATGGTAGGCGCTATATAAATATCTAGCTGCTCTTTTTATAATTAGTTCTACCTTACATTCTCTGACTTTCTGCATCTATTGCTGATACTATCACAGCTCTCGTAAAGCTCTTCATGATAAGATTATATAACTTTACTTTGGCTTGAGATAAAATAATCAAGTAGAAAAAATACACAAAGGAAATCAGGGTATATAAGATATGAGAAAAATAAGATCAATGGCAGACATTTGGGCTATTTTTGCTTATATTTCTGAAATTGGTACTAATAGGGCAGGAAAGCACAAAGCTATTGCTTAAGGTTAGGCATGACTAGGCAGCATATCCCATTATACCAAAGAGAAGGAGACATGACACTCAGGACTCAGTTCTTGATTGTGGAACTGGCTCTGGGTTAAAATGTTTCTCTGGGATATATTGAAGTATGTATAATTATAATTCCCCTTTACATATTGAAGACATTGACCCATTTTCCATATAAAACAAGAATAAAAAATCATCATGAAGAAGATCCTACTGTTACTACCGTTCAGAATGACTCCTACCCACCCATCTGAAAGCATGGCACTCCCACACATCATTGGGAAAGATAATTTGGGGGAAATACCGAAAAGAAGACTTCACTCTAAAATCTAGTATTTGCAATATGCCAATTGTTTCCATTGGCACGGGGTGGGAAATTGTGTGTAAGGGTGTTTTCCTCAACCTGTCACCTAAGAAAAGAGCTTGAGAAAGCTAAGACACAGATTGCAAATGTCTGAACTGTCCATCCTGGCACAGATGTGTTTGTGAGTGGCTCTATCTTTCCTGCAATGGCTTCAGCTGGATATAATTCTGGTGCATTACAGTTGACAGAGGGAAAGGAGAAAATTGCTTGTCTTGGTAGTTCAGAGGGCAAAAATGAATCCACAGGAAAAACATTCTGGTCTGTGTTGTTTTGAAAACAAAGGCCCTACCCTGTGATGTAAAGGTCTTAAGGTGCTCCAAACAACTTTCACTAAAGAAAATCTTAGATGACACACAGACAGACAGAGAGACAGCTGTGATCTGTATATAGATGATAGGCAAGTAATTTCCCATTGATCAGCACGAACTCCAAAGAAAGTTTTCCCTATATTTAAGGAATATGTTTTGAATTTGTATGAGGAAGAAGAGTCAGTCTAAGACACCTTTGATGAATGCTTGAGAGAAGACAAGTTTCTCTCAACAGAAGTAAATATATTTGACATTAAATCTAACCATAGCTGGAAAGGACTGGAAGTAGTATGGCAAAGGCTGAAACAACTTTAGTTGGACATATTAATAGAATTAATGTCTTGGAAAAGAGTTGAGTCAGAAGCTTGAGATTCTATTTAAAACAACAACCATAACAATAACAATAATGAAAGAATGAGACAACTAGTAAACAGTTGCATCAATTCTAAAGTAATACATGAAAGCAATTAAACCTCTCTGCTTAGCCTCTCAACCATTCCACTCAAATATACTGTATTCTTGCCATAAATAGGTTAACCTGGTGCCAAGAACATAGCTTCTACACTGGAGAAAGCTCATAGATCCAGTGACTGCAGGATTCTGATTGGAGGGAAGACCTAGACAATATTAAACCCCAAGTTTCTCATGGCCTAAAAGCACACTGGTCTATTTTGCACTGCAGGATTTTTCCCACGGCACATGCAGGCCTCTGCGGCTGCTTTGCCGACATCCAGATAGACTTCCAGATTGTTTTCACTAATGTGTAAGCATCATTCCTTCTTTACCACTCTTAAATAGGATGGCTTTTCATTAAAATGATGTCAAAATTGTATTTAGTATTTTTGATCATAAGAGCTGTTGATGGCTTTTGCTTGGAGGTTTCCATTATTTCACTGCTTTCACCCCTTTCTGCACTCAGACAAACATTTGACTAATGACTCTCATTCCATGAGCCCTCCCATAGCATTCCCATGCATGTTCTCCTACCTTTGTACTTCTACAGAGCTGTAGACTGTTTTGTAGAGCTGTAGAGCTGTTCCGACTACAGAACTCATAACCACAGAACAAAGTACAATGTTTGTACAATCCGATGCCACATGAAGATGTGAAACTCCTTGTTTAAAAATGATGAAACATTTTCAAATGGTAAATCAGGGCATCAGGAAAAAGCCCAAAGTGGGACTGTAGAGCAAATGAGAGCGTAGAGTACTAAATTGATTAAAAAAAAAAAAAGAAAGAAACACCCAAAAACCTCCAGCCTTGGATTTCAAGCCCCAGTATACACACACACACACACACACACACACACACACACACACACACACACACAAAATCACATGGAGTCCATCCAACTCCAGTTTAAATAGAGGAAGCACAGTTGTCAGGTAAAGATGAAACCCATTATCCTCCCCCTCCCTTCATGCTATCTAATCAACTCAATGTAAATAAAATGTTACTGAGCAAAGTACTAATCTTGGCTGTTCTATGTACAGGTTCAAAGGCAAAAAAAAAATCAATTAATCAAAAAAAGCTTCCAAACAATGCAAACAGCATTAACTACAGTAATTATAAGATAAACATTCAAGCAATTTTCAGTTGATGGGGTGTGGGTGTGCAGAAGTAAAACTATAGTTTGCCTTCTGGTGCAAGAATAGTTTACATGCCAATTAGTGGTATTGCTACTAATTATTAAAAGCATTTTTAAAGTAATTAAAATTAAATGCACCTGTGTGATGGCTGTGTTATAGCAAATCATTCAGGTTTTCCATATCAATCACACAGGAAACACTCTGTGAGATGGAGAATCTTGATGCAAGTTCAGAAGTCACACAATGTGCACAAGTGCTCTTTGTATGTGTGACTGAGGTTTGGTTTTTCTGCTCAGAACTTGGGAATGGATGCTCAGCTAACTAAGACAACAGCAAAGGGCTTAATCTTTGCTTCTGGCACTAGTTATATGAGTGCCACAAAATACTGATGAGAAACAAAAGTATAGAGAAAAGATAGCTTGACCTCCTCTATGAACCTACTTCCAAAGTTAAGAACAATTCAAAGGAAAGCCATCTCCAGAATTCTAAGTAGAACACCAGAATGCTACTTTTATTTTCACCACTATGAGAGGATCACAGTCATCTATCTAACCCTTGCAATCTCAGCCTTTTTTAGCATCACAGCATGAATATGGATTAATTGGCCTTAAAGGTTCTTCCTAGTTATAAAAAATAAGTCCATGTATTAATTAAGCTAATATCTATATCAGAGGACGAATGAGAATTGGAAAATGTACACCGAGTACTTACAAGTCTCATATTTTTTCATCAGTTGTTCAATCCTTGCACACTAAAATTGCCTGGGAGAATTTTTATAAATGATCACACCGAAGTCCCTTCCCCACAGAATTGGATTAATTCATCAGAGTCTAGAACAGATTATGAATAGTTGCTTTTCCAAGCCTCCTGGTAGAAGGTTCTAATGCATGCAGCAGGTTACAAATAACCAAACTCACCTTAGAGATAATAGATTGCTAGATTTGATTTTTTAAATATATTCAAAGTTAGGTACTTTTGTCCCCATTTTACAGATAATGAATTGTATCTAGGGAAGTTAGCAAGGACAGAATTTAAGTCCAAGACTCTCTGCCCCCCCCCCATATCCTGATTTGATTTTAAATATACTATAGATTTTATAACTTCTTGATAAATTCTTTTTCTTTTCTTTGATTAAGATGTGTGTCACTCTAGTGCCTGACCTTTTATTTATTTAAGTTTGTAATTCTCAGATATTTATAGAGAGTAATAGACATAGTTAGAAGCATGGATTTGCCTGTTGTTCCTATAAAAGATTCTTTTGCAGTTATTTCTTTATGCTGGAAAGAAAGCCCAAATGATGACACTCAAGAAAATCATAGCAATACAGGCTCTTTCAATACCTAGCAGAACCCAAAAAATGTCCAGGCTCAGATGCTAGCATCTTCTGAGGTATCACCAGGCCACAGTGGATGGGCAGGGTGAAAACAGCAAATAGAAAGTGAGAGAAAGTTCCATCCATCTTTCCTTTAAGGATCCATTTATGTGTTGTTCATCTTATTCCTATTGATTATTAAACTGGCTCTAGGACATTTTAATCTCTTGTTTAGTTATTATGTTTACTAGAAATCTATTAACTTTTCAAAAGGTAAAGATTAATCTATGTTCCATCATCATTTTCTTTAGATTCATTGTCCTGTACAGTCAAGACTAAGAAAAGTAAGATATAAAAATGAGCCCTGTGGGCTGGGAATATGTATGGCCTAGCAGTCAAGTGCTTGCCTCATGTACATGGATCCCTGGGTTCAATTCCTCAGCACCACATACATAGGGAGAAACAAAACCCAGAAGTGACACTGTGGCTCAAGTGGTAGAGTGCTAACCTCGAGCAAAAAGAAGCCAGGGACAATGCCCCCACCACCACCACCAAAAATGAACTATACAACATTTGGGTGGGGGAGGGAAAGAAAAACTGGGAGTGACTGAGGAAAGGGGTGTCCAAAAAGATGTGTACTCTCTACCTGACTTATGTAACTGTATGTAACCTCTCTGTATGTCACCTTTATATTAACAATAAAATTATTTAATAAGATATAGATAATGATAGCTATAGAGCTATATAGTCATGCATTGTGACCTAAGGAAAAAATAATAGCCAAAAGGTTAAAAAATAAATAAATCAGGATTAGAGCCCCTGGACTTGATTGTTATCTCGGCTACATTTTTGCTGCAAAACATATTTAAGCAAGCTGTATATAATTCCTCATCTGTAAGAATAGTGTTTAACTATCACAGACACAAACTTCACACACCCATCACAGTGCTCACTCTTCTTTTCTTACTAGAACATTCACCACCTACCATTCACACTCTAGCTGCCAACTCCCTCACCTGCAAGCAAGAAGGAATTGTATTTTCACTCCAGCATAGAATTGGCAGACCTACATTTTGTTTTTGCTTGTTTCCTTTTTCCTTCCTCTCAGCAAAGTCAACGTGCCTTCCTTCTGACTCTCTTTGCCAAGTATATCAGATTGTGTGAGGTTTCTGGATACACAATAATTCATGGATAACCTGAAAGGTAGGGAGACTGCAAGGAGACAGTGGGGAGAGAGAGAGAGAGAGAATAAAAAAGCCTGACTGAATAATAGAAGACAGATTTGAGATAATTATTGGAGAGATGACAGAGAACACCATGATTTGTTTTGCCAGGTTGTCATTTCAAAGATAATGAAGAACTATTAAATCATCTTTTTTTACACCAGGATATTAAAGGATAAATGAAATGAATGCACAGATACTAATTATAAATAACAATTATGATGAGTTTGAGTAGCTAGCTACTTTACATAACCTCCTAGAAACATTTGTTAGGCAAATGCATCCACTCTACCCAGTGGCTTCATGGATCCTTGGCAAGAGGTCTGGAACTCTTGTGCAGAAAGTAAATGGTGGCTTAACTCAGTGGGGGTCATTTTATTGCCAATTTAACTGGTGTTAAATTAGTGGGTATTTAACTGTCACTAAAACAATTTAGGGCTCAATTCACCAAAGTATCATTTTTACTAATATTTTTGTGCAAGTGAAGCATCACTCCCAAATGCTGGGGCGATCTGCTGGAGGCACCTCCATTTTCTAGTCCACAGCAATGAAATTTGCATTAGCAAAAGTGGCTGGTTGCCTATCAAGAAAAAAATAATAATCTTAAGAACTTGGTATCATGCTGCAGTTTATGGCAGTAAACCATTTTAAAGTCCCTTTTCACTGATTGAGGCTCCCCCTACCCCCCTTAGATTCCTAAGTCATGAGCCAAATTAGTATTAGTATAACCCCATTCAATTATTTCATGGAAAAGTTCCATGTATGATTACTGTGTTGAACTCCCAACTTTTTGTGTTAAGGAAAAATTATCATGCACATTTCTTTTTCCCCACCAACAGGAGAAACATGATCAACTCCAAATTCAGAAAGATTTACAAATGCCACAACACAGTTATCTACCAGCAAACATATCATTTCTTTGTTTCATAGGACACCAAGGATGAATTATTCATGAGCCCCCATTTCACATGCTCATTGTGTCTGGTGGCAAAGTCCCCGCCTGCTCAGCCTTGGGAAAGCTCAGGCTCGCTGCTGCGGGCACAGCATTCTGTGCCATCCAGGGACCAGCCGGGTGCTCTTGAGTTACTGGAGCAGCACAGGCAGTTCCAGTGGTCTCAGCTGTGGAGACAGCTGTTTGCCCACAGCCTGTGATGGCAGAAATGTGTGGCAGGCTTTCCCCTAACAGCATGCCCTCCCCCCCCACACACACACCACATGCATGCAGATATACACACCCAAACAATTCTATGCTGTGCATCACACATACACACAACTACCACCACCACCACTAAAGAGGTGAAGTGAGCCCCATGGTTTTAGTGCTACAATCAACAATGCACTACCATGTTAGAATAACCCCGTCTTCTGTATGAAACTACTGGAACTGGGATACAGTCTGGAACTCTCAACCTAAACCTTTGTTGTCATTTATCTATCAAAAGGTTTGTGCATGGGTGAAACTCAAAATGATTTATTGTTTAGTTATTGCCTTATTTAACTCGTCTAATAGATTGATTGGTGTTCTAGAACCTTTAGACAACAGAGACTTAAAAAAAGAAAAACCTTTTAAAGAAAATAAGTTGCAACCAGGATTTCCAATAACTAAATCAGTCCTTTTTGACTGGTCTATATTTTACACTGAGTTCTTTTTCATTCTTGCCAGTACCTGTCTCTGGCTATTCATTAACACAATGTAGTATACCTTATACACTATGGTGGTGAGAGTGGAGGAATAAATAAAATATTAGGTGTTGAAGGGCAAAAACTGCAGGGAGAAAATTTGGATCACACTCTAGAGTTTTAGCCAGTAAAATATCAATAGTAGGAAATTTACACATGGTGCCTGGGCTGGGAGTGACAGAGCTGCTTTACAACAATGGGAGTTATCAGAGGTCCCCACAATCTGAATTCTTCCTGTAGTCCTAGATTCTTCTGTTTCTCTTAAGAATTTTATTGTCATTTTACAATGACACACCAGACCCGAGGAGCTGATAAAATGATATGAAACCTTCCCCAAACAAGACTGTTACAAGCACTGCAACCCTTTTTTTTTTAATACACTGTCTTGAATTTCTTTTATTAGTTTATTAGAAATTCAAATTTTCTTAAAAGAAAATAAGTCTTGGTGACTAGGGGCCACATGAAAGAGGTAGGGTTTGAGTTGTTTATAGAAACTGGAGGTTGAATTTGTGCAGAACTCATTCTCTCAGTGTGCCATGCGAGCGACATTTACGTAGGATCTCTCTCTGTAACCTCTTTTCCAAACAAACTCTAATTTGACATAATGCAGCATAGAATGGCACCAGTCATCAGGCTTGCATCAGAAATGCATTTTACTTGGATTCAGTTCAGACTCTTAACGAACTGGTTCCCGTAAATGCCACAGATGGGGGTGAGGCGAATGGAAGTGTGTGTGATGCCTCACACCAACTACCAAAGCCTTCCCTGAGTTAGCTGGTTAGTTAGTTAGCTAATTAGTTAGGCATGTCCCAGCTGAAACTTTTCACGATCATTAGCATATTCCTCTTACGCACTACATCAACTGGAATACTGAGAAGCTACAGTCCAGCCAGAGCAAGAAGATTCTTTGCCTTCCTTCTCTTTCTCTCTCTTACTGATTAATGTGACAAATGCTGCCAGAAGATGGTCCAACGGTTTATAAACCTGGCAAAGCTGTAGCCAGACCTTCTTTTCGAAAGGTCAATGAAAAATGCTAGTTGTACTGCAAACATAATTCTCCCACAGAAGAATGCCATGCCCAGCCCAGAGTGGTCTCTTAATACAAAATATCAATTTGATTTTTCTCAGGAGATTCACTCTCCTTTTGCAATGCAAATATTTTCAAGTGTACTAAACACGTTTTAGCACCTCAACATAGGCACTAAAACTATTTGCATGCAAAATTACCCAGAGTAGGCAGACAGGCCCAAGCTTATGCTCGCACCATATGTGCTAAAGAATTTGAGCCAGGAAACAACTAGTATCTGGACGTTATTTACAATTTAAATTTAATTTTACATTATTATTCAAATGAGAGCTTATATATAAGTCTCTATTAAAATTAATGCTTCACATGGAGCAACATTTCACCTAAAATTATATTTGTAATAGCGCTAGGGCTTTTTTTTCTAACTATGTAAATCATTCAAGAAGTACAATGCATTTTTGTTTCCTGTCTTCCAACTCTACCCTCCCTGAATGGTTCCTTTTTTCTTTTCCTTTTAAATGTTCCCTCAGAAAGAGTAGCAAAATTTATCTTGATTGGAAGGCCCAGAAATCAACACGGAAGAGACTAACCCCCACGCATAACAGAGCTGAAGTGGTTTGGGAAAATCCACACTACCTGGAAATAGCACTGAACACTGTCCACATTGAGATTTAAAACAAAAAACAACAACAAATCTTTTTTTTCTTTTTCTTTCCAAGAAGCTTCCCCATGTTTTATGAACACAAGGAAATGACTTTGTTTAGCATTTAGCTTGCAAATTGCCATGTGTCATACTGTCCCCAGAAAATGGCACTTTTTTTACATGTACAAGAACACTATTAACTCTAGCTCTGTTCTGTTTCCAATGAAGAAACTTAGTAAAGAAATGCTAAATCTTCTGGCAGCCATCAAGTACCATGTTTCATGATTATTTGTTAATCCATACCAAACAGAAGACAACCTTTTCTGTTAACCTCTCAAATACTCTTCTAGTGTAAGTTTAGTAAGATGTTAAATCTTTAAGGTTACTGATTTAAACATTTGCTTATTTGTTTTTATGTTCATCTTAGGAAAGAAGAATTCAGAGGAATCAGAATTATTATTTCCAGCTCCTTCCAACTTTCCGCTTAGAGAGGAAGTACAAGTGAATTTTTCAGGGACTATTTTAGAGTAGAGTTCTCTAGCTATCCTTTGCTAGCTCTCTGCTCCCTTATCTGCCAATTGTTACAGTTCATATCTGTGTGTACATGACATATGAGTATCTATGAGATAAAAGCAGTATTTGAGCGAGGTGCTTAGAGATTGTTACTTAATACCCTATTTTAAACTAAAATCTAAATAGCAAAAGTAAAATGACCTCTTAAATATCCCGTTACTAATCCTATATAAACTATGCTTGGTGTGAAAGGAATATAAGAAAAATCAGTATGCTTTATTTTATCACAAGGACATCATCAACTATACCCACAATCTTAATTATAAGAAATTCATTCTCCTGTGTTAATGATACTCAAATTTATCTTAAATCTATCATATTTTTCTTTGGAAAACTGCAAGTATCTTTCTATAGCAAACATCTTTTTTTTTTACTTCCTTTTCTATCCTTTTTTTTATAAGAGCTGTAAGAAAAATCTGCTTTCTTTCTTGACTTGATATCAGTCTTAGAAATGTTGAATCATTACCTAGGTGCATGAACTCAATTCTGAGCAGCTTTAATTTATAGCAGCCGACTTTTCTATAACATAAGCTCTCTAAAAGAGGCACAGAGAAGAACCAGAAACCTGTGGTTGTATAGGTTTAGTGGGAATGGAAAAATCTCCACGTTTACATATCTATTCTTGCATATTAATATCATTACATTTAAACGGGGGTTTGATTTCAAATACTGAATTAATTAAGAAGGGAACTTCCAGGTGGAGATAGAATGCCAAATCAAATGCTGCCAGCGCCCTCTACTGGCAGGTAGAGGAAAGCTTCTAATCGTCCAATAAGAAAAAAAAAACAACACAACTTTGCTATTTGTTTACCTAAGAGTAGATTGCTATCCTCTACGTGCAAGTCCTGTGTTCAAACCATAGTATTTACCGCCCCCCCCCAAAAAAAAAATAAGAAAGAAATCAGGAAGGAAGGAAAGGAGGGAGAGAGGAGGGAGGAGGGAGGGAGGGGGAGGGAGGGGGAGGGAGGGAAGAAGGAAGGAAGGAAGGAGGAGAGGGAGGAAGGAGGAAAGGGAGGAAGGAAGGAAGGAAGGAAGGAAGGAAGGAAGGAAGGAAGGAAGGAAGGAAAAAAGGAAGGAAGGAAGGAAGGAAGAAAGGAAGGAAGGAAGGCTCTTCTGCTTATTACCATTCTCAGTTTAATATAAATTACAGCTTAATTATGTTCAATGTTTTGCTTCTTTCCCCAATAGATGGCCAAATAAGGTAACTGGGAAACTGAAAACAAATATCTTCATCAAATTAAATTTCTCAAAAATCAGCAAGCCTCTTGGTACATGTGAAAGATGCTCGCCTGTAGTTTGAGCAAGGAAAATACTAAGAATTATGGAAATGAAGTTAACAGTTATATTTTATCAATAAATAATTCCTGCCTCCACTAACAAATACTTATTTTTTTCCTTGTCAAGATTAATATAAAGATTAATATAAAGGCTTGGTTTATGGTTTTTTCTAGACTTGACACCAATTTCAAATTTTCTTTCTGGAAGCTGAGGAATCTGAATGGAAGTAGATACTTTTGCACTATATTTCTTTGTCTCGTGTTGACATATGAAAAGCATTTAAACAAAAAGATCCTGAGGTACAATGAAGGAAGGTGTGACATTGACCAAGAAGCATTGTGCACATAATCTAACTTACAGAAGTATGGTGCCTTAATAACAACAGGAAGAAGGAAAAGATCGAATACCCATCTTAACTTTTATTTTGCTGAGGAATAGTAGACAGATTTTACTTGGAATATAGTTTGGAAGCACAGAAATGTTGGATTATTTTACTTAATTTCTAATGTTTGATGTAACATTAAGATACTAGGATAATAAAAGAAAAAATATTAAAACTAAATACACACCAGGTGTTGGGTGGCTCACACTTATAATCTTAGCTACAGAAGGCTAAGATCTGTGGATTGGGGTTCCAAGCCATTGGAGCAAAAATGTGCTTGAGACTTATCTCCAATTAACCACCTGAAAACTGGAAGTGGAGCTGTGTGTTTCAAAGAGCAATTACCTTGAGCTAAAAAGCTCAGGGACAGTGCCCAGGCGACAAAAAAAAAAAAAAAAAAAAAAAAAAAAAAAACCTCAATAAATGAAATAAAAATAGAAACAATAGAATATTTTCCTCCCAAAGATCTTGCCTCGTGCTTTCTGAGGAGCACTGTCCTCTGTTATCTGTAACAATCTGTCTGTCTGATTGGTTTCATTCATTTCCAGCTGACTCTTTCTCTCTCAACGTTTGGCCACATCTTCCCACCACCATTTTTACTCCTTGACGAAGGTGGAAAGGGTCCTAGCACATACGTAAGTTTTCAAATCACACTCATTTCAACAAGTGAGACTGGTCAAGGTTGATGTGATACTCTCACGTGAGAGGGTTTAGAATGTAGATGACAAACACTGTGGGGGAGAAGCAGAACAGTAGAGAACCCAGTGTTCTACACACTGTCTACTTCAGCCACGTGATATCTCTCCGATGCTCTGCCTGCTTTACCACATAACCTCTGAAACCAAACTTTACATTTTCTGTACATTACAGCACTCTTTCTCTACCACCCCCAGCCTCCTACATGTACCCAACAAAAGGAAAAATATATTTTTAAAAAAAAACATGTAACACATATACACAATGCCTCAAGATACATGTATTCTTCATCTTTGGAATTAAGCCCTTTCTGTGAAAGCCAGGTATTAAACTAGATATCTTAATTTGGGAAATCACACAGATTTCCTAAAGCATTCATAATTGGTGTCAAAATGACAGAGAATCCTTTTTTTCAACAAGTTCTTCCTTGTTTAACAATATAACTATTGTTGAATGATAGTGCATACTAGAATACAAACTTTTGGTGGATTTCTAATCTCACCTGATTTTCTGAAAACAATAGTTGTCTTTTTTAAAGCTGAAGTTTTGAAACATCAAGTTAAGAATGTTGGTATGGAGTCAAATGGTCTCCTGGGTTCAAATCTCATCTCTGTCATTTGTAAATGACAGGTGTGACTTAAGTTAAGTCACTTGAACCTGGTGATCCTCAATGTCTTCATTTATTAAAATATGTTTTTAAATGAATAATATATTCCTACTTCACTGGATGGCTTATTGACAATTGATGTTGTTACTTCTGTTCAATAAACAAGGAGGAAGTTGTAAATGAATGAAAGTGTATTATTTTATTAAGAGGCAAGGGGGTGATGAAGTTCCATCCTTTGAATACTGACTCTCAACAGTAAACTGAAAAGGAAATAAAAATTGAAGTTGGGACCAACTGTACAATTGGGGGGGGGGGAAGGGGATAGAGGAGGGAGAAAGTAGGAGAAAAATGGAGGAGGTAACAAGCTTGGTTAAAAAAAAAAAAAAACGTGCTCACTGCCTTACATATGAAACTGTAACCTCCCTGTACATCACTTGGACAATAAATAATTATAAAATAAATTTTTTAAAATGAAGTTGAATGGGTTAGAAAGACATGGAACATCACAGGGTGACTTCTCTTTGGTCCACTGTTTGAAATAGAATAGAAAGTTAGGACCTAGAGCTTAAGAATAATGCTGTCCTTGCTGAGTCATTTCAAAGGAAAGAGCTACTAGATGATGTGTCAAGGAAGGGTCTTGAATCAGCTGAGTTGCCGTGAAGTACATCAAATATGCCAGTCCTACCTTTGGCACATATTCTGTGACTTGTGATCAGCTCCTCAATTCTCTGGGTTTTATTTTTTGATTTAAAATGTAATAATGTTGTCTAATTCATATACTTGATCCTGGATTACAGCAAGATGTCTATATATCTTTCTCTGGCTTCTTCCTTCCTTGTAGTCTCTAGCTCTAGCACTCATCCCCACCTTTTCTATTCTAGACAAATGTGTCTTGACAGCCTATTCCACATTCTTGCCTCCCACTTTCATACTGGATTATGGAAAGTCTGCTCCTTTTTCATATCTTAGGTCAGTTGCTACTTTCTTCAAAACTTTCTTTGAGGGGCTGGGAATATGGCCTAGTGGCAAGAGTGCTTGCCTCATATACATGAAGCCATGGGTTAAGAGAAACAACAACAAAAGCAATACTTGCAAAACTGTTTGGTGTAAGTAAACTGAACACCTCAGGAGGGGAAAGGGGGAGGGGGGAGGGGGGTATGTGGGACAAGGTAACAAAGAGTACAAGAAATGTATCCAATGCCTAACGTATGAAACTGTAACCTCTCTGTACATCAGTTTTATAATAAAAACTTTTTAAAAATTTTAAAAAAATAAAAAATAAGCAAGAAAAAAAAAAGAAAAGAAAACGGCCAGAAGTGGCGCTGTGGCTCAAGTGGCAGAGTGCTGAGGGACAGTGCTCAGGCCCTGAGTTCCCTGAGTTCAAGGCCCAGGACTGGCAAAAAAAAAAAAAAAAAAAAAAAAACAAAAAAAACTTTCTTTGACTTCACCACATAGTCTAAGTCCTTTCTCTGTTCTTCAACATCACGTACCTATCATCCACTATGGCACTTATCACAGATTTAATTGGTTGTGTCCCTCGTAGAATTAAAAGCTACCCAAAGGCAGGGAACAGCTATTTGGTTATGTCCCAAGGTTTGGTGAAGAGTAAGAAAATAATAATTATCTGCAGAATCAATAAATGGAATCCAAGTACATAATAGGTAATTGAGAAATGGTAGTTTTAATATAAAATCTTAATAACAATGGAATCATAGAAGTCTTCCGGACATGTTTAAAGCACTTTTTTCTTCAAATAATTGCAAGTTTATATCCTCTTTAGATCAGTGAGCAGGATCAAGACTTAAAAATCAATGTCTGCCTATTCAAATATTTGTTTAATATCCAATGGTATCCACATCGCCTTTGGTTTGCCTTAACTGCACTCCACTTTATAATTGAAACAGTCTCTCAGCTGCAAGAAGCTATGGATGTGATGACAGTCACTGTGAAGCAGGCCCTCCAATGGGGATTTTTATGCAGTGATAGGACTGGAAGTTATTTACTTAGGGAGGGGAATCCTGTTGGGAGTTCTGCATAGTCCTTTGTATATTGTGAGAGGCTGTGCACATTGGTGGAGTGGGAGGTCCTGGAATTGCATTCTCAGATGGTTCTTAGTCCTCTGTCTGCATATTTACTATACCACTTACCCCCTGTAAAATTCTGTCACCGGATAGAAGTGGCAATAATGCTTGGGAAATATTTTAATGTCATAATGAAAGTCACTGCAAGTGTGGCAACACAAGAAACTGTAGTGGCAAAACTGAAGAACATTTACGTTTTTTTCCACTCATTAAAAAAAATCCTGAGAGACTTGAAGGGCAGGAAATGCTTCCACTTTATTGCCTTTTTAGTCAAATGCCTTTATAGGCATATCCCCTTAACCTATATTATTAATATTGATCCCTCAGGGCCTAACGCAATTTCCACCTCCTCCCTGTTCTGACTACCCCAAGATACTTTGACCTGCTTTCAAAATTCCCAGTACCTCTTTTTCATGCTTGGCTAATCGTTTCGGGGCCTTCTGCCCTCCTTCCCTCTCTCCCATTCTCCTTTTCTTCCTCCCTCTTTCTCCCCCCTTCCTTCCTTCCTTCCTTCCTTCCTTCCTTCCTTCCTTCCTTCCTTCCTTCTTTTCTTCCTTCCTTTCTTTCCTCCTTCCTGGTACCTGGAAAGGCAGGAACACCTAGGAAAGCAAACACCTAGTTAAGGAGACCTAAGTAAGAAAAGTACAGAGTATTGGAACATATGTGGGTTGGGAATTCAAGACACAGTTGGAATTTATTTTCTTGACCCTTTCTTCCAGTGAGAACTTGGCCCACTACCTAGATTTAATTTACAAAAGCAAAAGTAGATGGCTGGGAATATGGCCTAGTGGCAAGAGTGCTCGCCTCATACATGAAGCCCTGGGTTTGATTCCTCAGCACCACATATATAGAAAAGGCCAGAGGTGGCACTGTGGCTCAAGTGGCAGAGTGCTAGCCTTGAGCAAAAAGAAGCCAGGGACAGTGCTCAGGCCCTGAGTCCAAGCCCAGGACTCGCCAAAAAAAAAAAAAAAAAGCAAAAGAGGAAATACCTTACCTTATTGCATTATTGTTAGAAATAAAATTTGGGCAACTATCAGCAGTTTACTTAGATCCTTCCTGTAACCAAGCCACTGATTAAAAATCTAGTATGGCATTATATATATTATAGTTTCGAATATGCAAATTATGAACCATGGTAAGGACATAATTATGTAATCCCCTAGATGTACTACTTGTGATTCAGACCTTATATTTTTAAAGATATTTTTATAATTATCCTCCAGCCCTTCCCATAATGTATTTTAGTTTTTATTTTTTATTTTTTTTGTTTTTGTTTTGGTTTTTGTTTTTCAAATTTTTTTTATCAAACTGATGTACAGAAAGGTTACAGTTTCATATGTTAGGCACTGGATAAATTTCTTATACAGTTTGTTACCTTGTCCCTCATACCCCCGTCCCTCCTCCCCCCTCCCCTCCCCCCCCACGGAGGTGTTCAGTTCACTTACACCAAACAGTTTTGCAAGTATTGCTTTTGTAGTTGTTTGTCTTTTTTTACCCTGTGTCTCTCAAATTTGGTATTCCCTTTCAATTTCCTACTTCCAATACCAGTATACATGGTTTCCAATATACTCAGATAAGATTACAGAGATAGTGTAGGTACAACCACAGGAAGGTGATACAAGAACATCATCAATAATAGAAGCTACAGATACACATAGGACGTTGAAAGTAGTTACAACTGTTTCCATAACATGGAGTTCATTTCACTTAGCATCATCTTATGTGTTCATAAGGGTATAGCTATTGGGCTCTTGTGATGCTCTGCTATGACTTGCCTAAACCTGTACTAATTATTCCCAATAAGGGAGACCATAGAGTCCATGTTTCTTTGGGTCTGGCTCACTTCACTTAGTATAATTTTTTCCAAGTCCTTCCATTTCCTTACAAATGGGACAATGTCATTCTTTCTGATAGAGGCATAAAATTCCATTGTGTATGTGTACCACATTTCCTGATCCATTCGTCTACTGAGGGGCATCTGGGCTGGTTCCAGATTCTCGCTATGACAAATTGTGCTGCAATGAACATTGTTGTGCTGGTGGCATTACTGTGATGTTGTTTGTGGTCTTTTGGATAGATACCCAAAAGTGGGGCTGCTGGGTCATAGGGGAGTTCTACATTTAGCCTTCTGAGGAATCTCCATATTGCTTGCCAGAGTGGCTGAACCAGTTTACATTCCCACCAACAATGAAGTAGGGTTCCCTTTTGGCCACATCCCCTCCAACAATTGTAAGTTTTCTTGATATATGACATTCTAACTGGGGTGAGATGGAATCTCAATGTTGTTTTGATTTGCATTTCTTTTATGGCAAGTGATGTAGAGCATTTTTTCATATGTCTCTTGGCCATTCTCATTTCCTCATCAGAGAAGTATCTTTGTAAGTCTTTAGCCCACTTGATGAGGGGGCTATTGGTTCTTTGCGGTTTTGTTTTGGAAAAAGGCAATTTTTTTAGTTCTGCATATATTTTAGAGATGAGGCCTTTGTCTGTTGAATGGCCGGTAAAGATCTTCTCCCAGTCTATGGGCTTTCTGTTTATCTTGCGAGCTATGTCCTTTGCCGTGCAGAAGCTCTGCAGTTTGATGCAGTCCCATTTGTCCAACCTTTCTTTGATTTGTAGCCTTTCTGGGTCTTTGTTAAGGAAGTTCCGTCCTGCGCCAAGGAGCCCAAGTGTTTCTCCTACTCCTTCCTTTAGTGTTTTTAGGGTGTCTGTTTTGATTTCAAGGTCATTAATCCATTTGGAATTGATTTTGGTGCAGGGTGATATATAAGGATCTAGTTTTAGTTTGTTGCATGTGTTGAACCAGTTTTGCCAGCACCACTTGTTAAAGAGGTTATCTTTCTTCCATACTATTGTTTTAGCTCCTTTATCAAAGATTAAGTAGGCGTAGTTCTATGGGTTCATTTCTGGGTCTTCAGTTCTGTTCCATTGGTCTTCAGGCCTGTTCCGGTGCCAATACCAAGCTGTTTTTATTACTACAGCTTTATAATACAGCTTGAAGTTGGGTATTGTAATTCCTCCAGCGCTGTTCTTTCTGCTTAGGAGGGTTTTTGCTATTCTAGGTCTTTTATTGTTCCATATGAATTTCTGGATTGCTTCGTCTATTTCATTAAAGAATGGTGTTGGGATATTAATGGGTATTGCATTGAATTTGTAGATAGCCTTTGGCAATATTGCCATTTTGATTATATTAATCCTCCCAAACCAGGAGCATGGGAGGTTTTTCCATTTCCATAGTTCTGACTTAATTTCGTTTTTCAAGCTTTTAAAGTTCTCATCAAAGAGGTCTTTCACTTCTGTGGTTAAGGTTATTCCCAGGTATTTTATGTTTTGGGGGGCTATTGCAAAAGGAGTTGCTTTCCTGATTTCAGCCTCTGTCTTCAGGTCGTTAGCATAGAGCAAGGCTGTTGATTTTTGAAGGTTTATTTTATATCCTGCAACTTTGCCAAAGTTTTGGATCAGCTCTAGTAGCTTGGGGGTAGAGTCTATGGGATTCTTTAGGTATAGGATCATGTCATTTGCGAAGAGAGAAAGTTTAACTTCATCTTTTCCTATTTTGATCCCCTTTATATTTTCTTCTTGCCTAATTGCTCAGGCTAGGAATTCTTTTTTTTTTTTTTTTGGCCAGTCCTGGGGCTTGGACTCAGGGCCTGAGCACTGTCCCTGGCTTCTTTTTGCTCAAGGCTAGCACTCTGCCACTTGAGCCACAGCGCCACTTCTGGCTATTTTCTGTATATGTGGTGCTGGGGAATCGAACCCAGGGCCTCATGTATATGAGGCAGGCACTCTTGCCACTAGGCCATATCCCCAGCCCCGGGCTAGGAATTCTAATTCTATGTTGAAGAGCAGGGGAGAGAGTGGACATCCCTGCCTTGTTCCTGATTTTAAAGGGAATGGCTTTAGTTTTTCACCATTTAGAGTTATGCTAGCTGTTGGTTTGTCATAAACTGCCTTGATTATATTCAGGAATGTTCCCTGGAATCCCAGTTTTTCCAGGGCTTTTAGCATAAATGGGTGCTGGATTTTAAAGAACGCTTTTTCCGCATCCAGAGATAAAACCATGTGGTTCTTTACTTTGCTCCAATTCATGTGGTGGATTACATTAATTGACTTGCATATATTAAACCAACTTTGCATCCCTGGGATGAATCCAGTTTGATCGTGGTGTATGATTTTTTTGATGACCTGTTGAAGTCGATTGTCCAGAATTTTGTTGAGAATTTTTGCGTCTATGTTCATCAGGGAAATAGGGGATATAGCCTAGTGGCAAGAGTGCCTGCCTCGGATACACGAGGCCCTAGGTTCCATTCCCCAGCACCACATATACAGAAAACGGCCAGAAGCGGCGCTGTGGCTCAAGTGGCAGAGTGCTAGCCTTGAGCGGGAAGAAGCCAGGGACAGTGCTCAGGCCCGGAGTCCAAGGTCCAGGACTGGCCAAAAAAAAAAAAAAATTGTGCTTTTAATTATTCTTACTTTTCCTTTACTTGACTTCAGAACACAACATTTCTTGCTCTACAGAATATAAAATGAGCAAAAACATAAAGAAGAATGAAAGAAAGAGGAAGAAAGAAAAGAAGGGAGGGAGGGAGGGGAGGAGGGAAGGAGGAAGGGAGGAGGGAAGGAGGAAGTGAGGAGAAAGGAAAAAGGAGAAAGGAGAAAGGAGAGGGGAGAGGGGAGAAGGGAAGGGAAAAACCATAGTGCTTTGTGTTCTTTCTGATGGTTGTTTGCACAGGTTCCTTGGTGCCTCAGAAGAGAAAGTCTTACCCAGCAAGCAGACAAATGTCTCAAGCTTTAAGAGTAGGTGGGATAGGGTATGACTCTCCACCCATGGTCTCTTTTTTAGTTCCACTATATTCTCTTGACACTTCAGAGTTGACTTATTGTGTGGATTTCCACTCTCCTCATAAAATAAATTCTTGTTATAGAATCATAGTGAAACTAATATTTTACCTATAGTTTCTGGACTCTATTTTTCTAAAACAAAAACAAAAACAAACTTCCCTAACTATATTAGTTTGTCTCTTGGAGATGCTTTGGGAATATATTCCTCAAGCAGTTGAAAGTTTTCTCCATAATACCAGAATGCAAACATACCAACATAGTGTGACTGAGATTTCAGAGCTTTCTTCACTAAATTTTTCCTGTATTCTACTTTAGTAGACTTCGCGGTAAGACAGGTAGGTTTCTACCAGGTACCTATCACCAAGTGATGGATTGATTTTTTTTTTAAGAACTTACTTCTTTTCTCCCATCTTTTTTTTCAATGTCTCATGTCTCTTCTTTAGCAGGTTCATAACAAATGAATCTGTCTTTCTGGAGCCAGCTCTTCATAACATCTGTAATGCAACAATAATTCTACACTTTTTAAGCTGAGACTAGTATTTTTCTTACTACATGTGTGGTAGTGCAATTCTTTGCATCAAGAAGTAAATAATAGGGCTGGGGATATAGCCTAGTGGCAAGAGTGCTTGCCTCGGATACACGAGGCCCTAGGTTCGATTCCCCAGCACCACATATGCAGAAAACAGCCAGAAGCGGCGCTGTGGCTCAAGTGGCAGAGTGCTAGCCTTGAGCGGGAAGAAGCCAGGGACAGTGCTCAGGCCCTGAGTCCTAGGCCCAGGACTGGCCAAAAAAAAAAAAAAAAAGAAGTAAATAATAATTATAGTTCACTTCAGTAGTATAAATGTTTCCATAAAATTAAAAGTAAAAAAATAATCAGGAGAAAGTCTTGTTAAGGTTGACTTTCCATTTGTTTCCCAGTGAACATGCCCAACTGCAGGTTGTAACCTACTCTGCTAAGAGAATATTAAATCCTGTGGTTACTTGCCCTCCAATTTCAAGACCCAACTATTCAGCCTCCTATTATGTTTAAATAAAGACAGTCAAATAAAAACCACCAAAGCAATTTTATTTGAAAGGAGGATTTAAATATAATATACCATTTATCTCTTCTCCATGGCTTTCAAAAGATATGCCAAACCATTGTTATATCCCAGGAATTGAAATAGAACATTCCAGTGTTGTATAAAGAAACAAGAAGGAAAATGGTGTGACTCTTAAAAATAATTTAGAGTTCTGCCAATTATAAGCTTTGCTAAGGCAATGACCCTAAGTAAGACCACTAATCTCTGGGCTGCTTGTGTTTCCTGTATAGCAATAGAATAATTAAGGTACTGTAATCAGAAAGTGCAAGGCACTGGATGCTAGTTGCATATGCCCATAATCTTAGATAATCAAGAGGCTGAGATCTGAGAATCAAGGTTCAAAGCCAGCCCGAGCAGGAATGCCCATGAGAATCTTATCTTCAATTAACCACCAGAAAACCAGAAGTGCTCAAAGTATTACAACACTAGCCTTAAAAAGCTCAGGGAGGGCACTCAGGCCCTGAGTTCAAGCCCCACGACTGACAAAAAAAAACCTATATGGAATCAGAAAAGCAAAGAGTTGCCCAAATGGGGATATAAATATAAACCAGCACTTGCTATTTTTTTCTCTTTTAGTCAAGTTGAGTAAACTCAAACTTCAAAACCAAACTCTGTTAGGGATTCTTGGACATTTGCTTGATTAGCTATAAATGTAGGCAGAAAATGTAAAAGGCACTCACAAGAAAATAATCAGATATATTTCTTGAGCAGTTGCTTCAGAAGATTTGATCAATATTAATCCATATGATGTTTTTCTTTCCATTTTAAATTAACAGAGTATCGAGCAAATTGTGTGTATTCAATAAATAGTTTCTGAATAAATACATATTTTAAATATCTTGAGCAATTAGTCTTTCTTTTAAAAAATATACCACTGTTCATTTTTTAAATCATCATTTTTTTTGTTCTATCCAAACACTGTAATCTACTAAACTTTGCTTCTGCACTGGAATATTTTGCAGCAAAAAATGTGGGTGTGGCCAGCCATGAAAAACACTTGTTAAGAAGAAGAAAATATTAAATTAAATATATACTTAAAACCAAAGGTAATGAATACTCAAACATCATTTCTTCACTAGCTGAATACTCAAACATCATTCTTCACTTACACTGTACCAGTAGCTAGGCTCTTGATGTTCTTTTCACCTGTTGTATCATTATTGCAAAAATGCTGCAGACCAACGTGTGCTGTGTGTCTCCTTCCCAGTCTCCTACAGTGATGTCCTATTGATAGTGTACAATCACATATGTCAGCTTATTGGCACCAACAAAACCATAAAACAAATACTGTGAATCAAAACATTTTCCCAGATACCCAGTAGTAAAGCCAAAACCCTACTAGTTGTATCACATTAGATTGAAAATAATAATGTGAGCAATAAAAATCCAACATATTTAAATAGATTCAATCAATCATGGATCAAAAATATTTCAAAAATTTCAGAACATTCTACATGTGAGAACAAGAATTTGCCACGCCCTGTTGCAGTGTACCTTGGACACTGAATCCAGTTAATGAAGTGTGATGTGGACATTCCTGGTGAGCCTTCACCATGTCCCAGACCTCAGTTGCTCCAGCACTCACTATTTTAATTTGTCCATTTATGAATAACACTTGCTCCTCTACTGAAAGTAAATGGACTTTAGCCTTATCACACCCCCTAAACAAAACAGTGGAACAACTATTTATTATACAGGATTTACATTACATTCGTCACTAGTAGTGCTCTAGAGAAGATTTTTAATCTTCTCTAATCTATGTAGGTTCTATGCAAATGAGGTGCCATTTTCCATAAGGCAGGTCAGTCTCCTCAGACTTTGGTATTCATGGAAAGTCTTGAAATCAGTACCAGATAAATTACAAGGGAATGAGAATTTCAAAACAATGCTTTCCTATGGTATCCTATACATTTTCCCATCTCAAATTTTAAATCAAGGAATCTTAATTGACACAATTGTTTAACAATTGACCAGATACTTTTAAGATAGTCAATAGTAATGGGATTTTTTTCTCCCATTTCAGCTAAACAGGGTAGATTGCAAATCATGTAAACATTTGTGTGGTTGTAAGGCAGAAACAGCACTGAAGTTTGCACATTTTATATCACCTCTGTGATACCTGCACACATGCTAACTGGTAAAAGAATCATGTCTTCAGAAACCTGAAAGGCACTCAAAAAGGATTAAGTAGGAAAAGATTGGATAGTCCCATCTTCAAGAGTAAGGAAGATGGGCTGGGGATATAGCCTAGTGGCAAGAGTGCCTGCCTCGGATACACGAGGCCCTAGGTTCGATTCCCCAGAACCACATATACAGAAAACGGCCAGAAGCGGCGCTGTGGCTCAAGTGGCGGAGTGCTAGCCTTGAGCGGGAAGAAGCCAGGGACAGTGCTCAGGCCCGGAGTCCAAGGCCCAGGACTGGCCAAAAAAAAAAAAAAAAAAAAAAAAGAGTAAGGAAGATGGCTTCCTTCCTGCTCTTTGACTTAATGGCTTATTCTTCACTGTCTTCCATGTTAACCATGTTGCTCTAACGAGCACATTGGATATAGTTGATCTTACCTATGTGTTAAATAGGAGAGAAGAAAGATTCTTAAGCATTTCAGGATAGCAAATGAGGTTTTTAATGAGTCCTGAAGAATGGAAAGGACCTTCAAAGTGAGATAAAATAATTGATGAGAAAAAGAAGGAAATCCAGTGACTATCCAGAAAAGAGGCCAATAATCCAGTTTGGTGGAAGAATAAAATTTATAAGCAAGAGTAGTGGGATAAAGAAACTAAAGGATACATGGAAATATGGCTCACAATAACTTAAAATGATGGTATTGGTCTTTGATGCTAAAACCAGGACAGATTTAGGATAGAAAAGTTGATGAAGGAAAAGGGTTTTCATTCTAGCTTTTAAACGTTTATTTTTAATAGTAAATTAAGTTTAATAAACGTGCTTGCATTACACTTAATGGGGAACAAATGGCAATCTAATTTACACTACTCTATACAAATTGGACCTCAGATAAATGCTGTTTTAAATTTCTTACAAGTATCTCAAAGATCCTCTCTTGAATGTGGCTTATATTGGGCATCAAAAATATGAGAACATTGTTTATTTCAGATAATAATATTAACAATACACATGAACTATACAAAAAACTTGAAATATGATGCCAAAAATGCAATATATCCATGTAAGTTTACAAAAAAAATTAATACCTATAATAATGTCTTGTGGGAAATAACATATGTGCTCATTTGAAACTATTGGAAAAGCCTCCCAGATTCCATTAATATTGCATATAGCCAGCAGATTTACACAAGAAATTGAATCTGAGTGATACCAGCAGCTCAGATAATCAGCTGACAGAAACAAGGAAATTCAACATACTGGTGGTCTGATTTTTATATAAAATGAAATGTTAAGTTTCAGCTGTCACTTCCCAGAATTTCTAATTTCACTGCAGCCCACAGTTCTTTCCACACTTGTTCATTGTGAAACATGTCATCAGTCTTGCTGACTTCCAGTTGACAAGCACTCAACTACCATATCCATGCTAGATAAACTCAAGACACTCAATTTCACAAAAAAAAAAACTAAAATATAAGACAATTTTGACAACAGGAAAAACAAGTTAGACATCTATGTTTTCTCCCTGCTATTGGGGTTTCCCCTGGTAGTATTGGGGTTTGAGCTCCAGATCTCACACATGTTAAACTGGCACTCTACCACTTGAACTATACCTCCAGTTCTGATTTTAACTGGTTAATTTTGAAATAGGTCTCATTTCCCATCAAGAAGCATGCCAGAGCTGTGCTCTGCCTAGCTCACACTTTCCATCATTGCTGGAATCACAGCAGGATTTTTCTGCCCAACTTGGCCTAGCACCCTAATTCTCTAGTCTCAGCTTCATAGGTAACTTTCTATGACAGGTCATGTCACTGCACCTACCTTTAAATCAATAAAGGACCTTGCAAAGTTTTCTGCTCAGACTGGACTGGAGTCACAGCTTCCATTTCACAGCCTCTGATGTAGCTAGGATTGTAAGCTAAAAAAATAAATTCAATGCCTTGAAAAACAAAATGAAAACAACTTAATAATTAGAGAGCAGGAGATTTCATGGGACTAATCAAAATGGGACCTACAAGAGTTCATTACTAATAAGCAAGCATAAGCTTGCAAGCACCATGCTATATTTTTGATTCATTATCATAAAAGATGACTAGTTACTATTTCATCAGAGTAAAACTACTGATATAATAATTCAAGAAAATGTGATATAAATATAACAGATGTCAAATCAAGAGGAAAAATTCAACAAGACTAAAATTTCATGTTACTGATATACTTTTCACTGATATAGTCTTCAACTGATAAAACTGTCTGGTATATGGATATAAACTATCTTAACGCTGGTTGTTGTGTTTTCTGGGGGGGTGGGGGGTGAGGTGGGAAACAAATCTCACCCAGTTGGAGAAGTTTGTTGGTCTTTTTGGCAATTTTTTTTTCAAAAAGATTTTTAAATAAGAAATAATATAACCAGGGCTGGGGATATGGCCTAGTGGCAAGACTGCTTGCCTCATATACATGAAGCCCTGGGTTCAATTCCCCAGCACCACATATACAGAAAATGGCCAGAAGTGGCACTGTGGCTCAAGTGGCAGAGTGCTAGCCTTGAGCAAAAAAAAAAGCCAGGAACAGTGCTCAGGCCTTGAGTCCAAGCCCTAGGACTGGCCAAAAAGAAAAAAAAAAGAGAGAGAGAAATAATATAACCAATCAATGACCATAATTACAAAGAACTAGTATGGAGAAGAGAGAATAGGGGCAAGAAGATCTTCCAGAAAGTTCTGATTATGTTTCTTTGTCCCAATTTTTATAAAGAAAAATAATTTTGAGGGCAAGCACCCAAATGACACGATGTGTACATTTTATTTGCCCATCATTTCAGTAGAGACTCACCAGGACATGGGCACGGAGGACTGCAATGGGCTGCGTTGGAGCTCTGGTGCTATAGTTAGGCTGGGTAGTTGAAATCTGGGTTTTAGCACATGCCACACTGAAACTTCAGGATGCATGGCCTTTGTGAGCTCCTTTTTACTGAAAAATGTTGGTGACCAAAGAAAGTATACAATAAACTGCTTGACTTGTTCTCAAAAGGAAATTCCATAAGAAATTGCAGAAACTGAATTTGAGCATAGTGTGTGTGTGTGTGTGTGTGTGTGTGTGTGTGTGTCGCGCGCTCCCAAACATAACAATCCTGATGTGTCCTCTTATATCCCATGGCCCCATTCTGCTCATTTGCCACCATCTTCTACAGTGAATTAAATCCTCATTGGCTACCACTTTTTTTTCCTCTTAAAAAGATATCCAAGTGGACTCTGAATCTTCAGTTAGGAGGCAGGGGACCAATGCTTATGAGAAGTCTTGAAAAGTTCTACAGGCAGACATCCCCAGAGTGCAAAGAACAGAGTACAAAGCAGAATCTGCCAAGTAGAGCTGGAGTCTTGGAAATGAAAGGAAGCTTGAAGAGCCTTGTTCAGTGGTTTTTATCTACCTGTGGTGATGAAGCTAAAGTCTACCTGAAGAGAAAGTGACTATTTTTTCCTGCCCTACACTTCTCCTTCAGACTATATTGACAAACTAAAACATTCTTTTCCTTCCAGAGGTTTAAAAAAAAATCTTGCTTCTTGTGTTTGATCCAGTGACGCTTCATGAAAAATTGGATGAAATGTATAATATTTAAATTCCCAGGGCAGCAGTAGCTTGGGTACCTAACTGCCTATTCTCAGGGCCTAAGTAGGGTCATGGTCTGGGGGTAGGGTTACAGGGAGCTGGAGAGTTCAAAAAGTCTCTTGAGTGCCTCATATAGGTCTGGCAGGTCCAGTAACCTATTGTCCAAGTCCCTACCCAGGCCTCAGAAATTCAGGCACACCAATCACCTGGGGGTAGGGCTTTATCTTCATCCACCTAGAAGCCAAGATAGTATCAATTAGACCCAATTCCCTATAATTCATCACATTGCCAAGAAGGTACCAGTAAGATCCAGTGTCCATATTTCAATCTATCCCTATTTGTTCCCACAGTACTAAGCATTCATTTATCATTAACTTTTATCATCTTTGCAATGAAAACCATATTGTGCCATTCAACTGTCATTCTTTGACATAAACTTACAGAAAACACTTATTTCTTATTCCAGTAATAATACCACCTCAAATTTCCATTTTCAACTCTATGTTTCCCATGAATCCAAAAGAAGGATACTTCCAACAACAGCAAGATGCAAAAAAAAACCCCATCATATTAGACTTGAAAGTAGTGAAAGGCTAGACATTGGTGACCCACACCTGCAATCCTAGCTACTTAAGAGGCTGAGATGTGAGGATAGAGGTTCAATAGCCAGCTTAGCCAGGGAAGTTTATAAGACTCTTACCTCCAATTAACCACTAAAAAAAAAAAAAAAGAATCTGGAAGTGGATCTGTGCTCAAGTGGTAGAGCACTAGTCTTCAGGAAAAAAAAAAGAAAAAAAAAAAAACCTCAGAGAGAGTGCCCATTGTGCTCAGGCCATGAGTTTAAGGCACAGACTGGCACACACACACACACACACATAAATCCGTTTATGGTGTTTGATGAGCGTTCTTATTAGCTATTATCTCAATTCTGTGACGTATGTTTTTACTATATTATTTTACTTTAACGAATTAACTACAATTTTAAAGCAACATATGTGGTATTCAAACATTGAAAATTGCTTTAACAAAGTCAGGTTTGGGACTTCTTAAAATTTTCATTTACTGTATTTATATGTCTAGGCCCATGTCCCATCTCCACCTCCCACTTGGCTCCTATATTAACTGCCAATATTTAGGAGTAAATATGTGATGTAATTTTTCTCCTTACAAGCTTCTATAAGTGTCAACAATACAAATAAATAGGAAAGACACACAAAGGAAATAATGATGAGAAGAGTTGAAGGGATCTAATGACTCATTTTCAGTGAAAATTAAAGGCAGGGTGTATGAGTACAAATCTTACGTTGCTGTCTCTAAATATTTTAATTGTAAGATAATTGTACTCATAGACACTATATAAGTATGAAGAAATTTTATTTGTCTGGTGATATCTAAAGGCAGGAAGAGGGTCTGGGAATATAGCCTAGTGTAAGACTGCTTGCCTTATATACATGAAGCCCTGGGTTCAATTTCTCAGCACCACATATATAGAAAAGGCCAGAAGTGGCCCTGTGGCTCAAGTGGCAGAGTGCTAACCTTGAGCAAAAAGAAGCCAGGGACAGTGCTCAGGCCCTGAGTCCAAGCCCCAGGATTGGCAAAACAAAACAAAATGAAACGAAAAACTAAATTAAAGGCAAGAAGAAAAAAAGCCAATTATTTATACCTATGTTGAACTAGGACACAAGTATCCAGCCAGAACACGTCAGAACAAAAAGCAGTTTACCAAGAGCTGTCATTTTGTCAAAGCCAGCATTTCTTCTAATTGATTGATGATGGTATGTAAGGATGGATCCCTGTATGTAGCATCCCTATGTGGCACTTATAAATGCAATTGAATTCTCGGCAATATCGCACTATACAGAAAAAGAGTCCATGGAATTTTGAAGGGGAACATCCATCATATCCACACTGGTTTAAGAATATTTCCTGTTGGAGTCAGCTGTTACTTTCAAATAACAAGGCTATGTCCTTTTCATCTTGTTATCATAGCGCTTAAGGAAATTTTGCCAAGTAATTTGTGTTCAAGTATGTTTTACTCAGTTGAACTGAAAAGATAATGATGTATTTCATTTGGGTGAAGAACATCTTGCCTAGGAATACAAGTTCCATATGTTACTCAACCTATAGCCTGTTCTGTTCCAGGCTACAAGTGTAAGGATTTCAAGGGTCCACTTATTTACCCCCTCAGTACCATGACTGCAAAATTTTAATTTACCTCAATCCTTTTCCCTCATTATAGTGTATTACTTTTCAGGAAACAAGTAGTGTTTCCCAGAACTATACCCCCAAGTGAATGTGTGACAGATAATCTTTAATTACCAATATTTTCATAGCAGTGTTATTTCTAATATTAGAAATAATATTAAATAAACAAAATACCTATTTAAACTAAATACCTAAGAATGGGAGAGTGAATTAATATATTTTAGGAGAGCTCTATAATGAGATGTTATGAAATCATTGTGAATTGTTTTTCCATTAATTTCTAATTTTTTGTAAAATAAATTTTTTACTGAATTATAACATACAGAACAAAATTGTGTAAGCTATAAACAAATTCTTAATGAATTATGAACAAACTACACTCTGTAATCACCTTCCTGTTTAGGGAATAATTTATTCCCATTACCCTAGAAGCTATTTTACATACATTATTTTACCTAATATGTGGGGAAGAAATTATGATCAACTAAGTGGAAAATGTTACAAAAAATCATGTGTAGTATCCTCTGACGTGACTCATCTATAAATAAGGACTAGAAAGACATAACTAAAACATTTGTGGTGATTTAATTTAACAATCCAATTGGGATGGCTTTCAGTTTCTTATTGTACAGAAAATATAATGCATTCATATAATAAGTAAACAGGAAAAATATTTAAGAGAATAGCATATATTATAACCAATTGAAAAGTGGTGTTTTTTCATGTTCATCAGGGAATGATATTATTTTAGTAGTCTGAAATGTGGAAGAGATGAACAAGTTGCCTTAGAAGTTGTGCTGCAATATACGGTGGCATTTAAACCAATCTAGTTCCTATTAGAAGATGGATAATTATGACAGGACTTTGAACATATTTGAGACACTAGTCACAAAGAACCCTATGCCATGCCAGAAAACCACATGGAGTATAGTTACCTCTTCTAGACTGAGTGACTTTGCATTGCTTCTGCTAACTGATCTGATAACGTTCTACGTGTCACATTCCAGAGAACTTCTTTCCCACTCTTTTGATTCTGCTTATGAACGGACAAGAAAATGAGGCTGGAGATTATACAATCAGACTTGCAGAAGTTTTTTTTTTTTTTTTTTTTGGCCAGTCGTGGGCCTTGGACTCAGGGCCTGAGCACTGTCCCTGGCTTCTTCCCGCTCAAGGCTAGCACTCTGCCACTTGAGCCACAGCGCCGCTTCTGGCCGTTTTCTGTATATGTGGTGCTGGGGAATGGAACCTAGGGCCTCGTGTATCCGAGGCAGGCACTCTTGCCACTAGGCTATATCCCCAGCCCCTTGCAGAAGTTTTACAAACAAAGAAGCCAAGTTCTAGATCTATTCTGGAAACAGAACAAGATTTCTAGAAATCAATTGAGGTCTAGGGATGTATAGATGATATATTCTGCATTTTGTTTTACATTAATAAGAAAAAAATGTAAATCTGTTTGCCTTTATTTTTATAGAAGTCAGATTAATATATGACATGGGAGTAGAGATGTGAAGAAATATTTAGATTTTAAGTAAGCCTTTAATATACAATCAAGATTAGCTGGATTCCTTTTCATTTTGACCTTCCTTCTAAAATTTCTTTCTTCTATTTATTATTTGTTTTGAAAAAAGATAGGAATTCATTGTACAGCAAGGATGTAGGAAACCTGGAGGGAATGAAATAAGAACTAAATAGAAAGCAAATGGAAAGGAATTCAACAATATTAATTTACAATATGATTTATCTAGGAGGAGAGAAGCTGAAAACTTTCCTGTTTGGGAAATCTTCCTCTTGGGAAGTCAGTCTTCTCAGAAGGAGCTGGAAGAAGGAATACTTTTTTAACTCATGCATCGTCAGAGCTTGGCCATTCATCCAAGCAAAAGCTCTGGCTCTGTCGAGTTCTGTTGTAGAGAATAACCTTGACTAAATTGCTCAGGTTGCTAAGGAATTGCACGCTTTAAGTTGAGGAAAATGAGTGGAAATTGTTAGGAATCACATAGTAATGAAATTTGCAGATTCTTAGGCTCCAAACTTCTCTCTTTATTGTCCAGTAAGTTGCTATTTTTCCTGGAAAGAAAAGCCCCAGGACAATGGAATGTCGTTTAAAAATAATAATAGTAGTAGTAAGTAACTGCTCTAATACCCAGTAGAAATTAAGGGCCAGCCATGACCCAAGTGATAATTTTTCAAACCTTGATGTTTATTTCATATGACTATATAAAAGTATTTCATGTATATATTATTAATATTTAGGTATCCAGTGGCTGGTATGGATAGTGTTGTATTATTTATGAATCTGTTTCTTCTAGTTCACAAGGAGATGAGTGGTTGCCATTGGCCCAAGAAGGATTCTTTGATCATAATCTATTAGTTTCTTCAGAGAAAAATACTTTACCTTACGATCTGGTGCTGGGGTAAAGTATATTAGAGCAGGGGGCAAGAGAACTGCATTGCAGCTCTGGGACTCCAGCTAGTTAGGGATATAAAGTTGTCTATGTTGCTCAGTTTCTCTGAGACTGATTTATCATCTGTCAAATGAGAATGTTAACAACCTTTTATGAAGGAGGACATGCCACATACCATTCTGAATTCCTTAAAATAAAAAGTAATGCCTAGAATCCATCTTTTTCTCCCATACATCTTAGTTTCCTCCTATTAAAAACTAGGAGGTGAAGAATGGAATGTCACATATTTCTTATAATTGATATGAATCACCTAGGGTGTATCATGAAATTTGTGTAAAAACCAATATGGAATTACCATGAAAATGCTAAGTAGATTATTCATGTTTGCCTTAGTTAAAGGAGGAAGAGTAGCTTCAAGGATGCTGTCAGCTCTCCCAGACAAAGAAGTTGACGGTATGTTAAATGTGACCTTTGTGTTTATGAACTGCCTTGGGTAGAATGAAGGGGATTTAATTAGGACTTCAATTGCTAGCACTTTTAGATGATGTTAATACAATGGCAAGGTCCCTACTCTGTGAGAGACCTTACACATGGACATTGCACAGAAACATGCCTTACCAGTCAACGGCTGGTATTTGAATGTCTGCCAATGAAAACAACTCTGAGCAGTTTTATTACTTTATATTTTCCTAAAGGAGACATGATAAGATCTCTACTTATCTTATTTCTTTAAACCATTCCACACACCTTACTTCACTTCTCTGAATTTCTTCGAAAGATTTGCAAGAATTCAACTGTTAACAAGTATCACCCAAGAAGTAAAATTCATAATTGTCAATAAATAGCACTAAAAACAAATTTTATAAATGCATCATCATATATAATTACTAAATGTTCCAAAGCAAATGTTTAATTTTTTTTCACTTTTATGTTACCTTTTTTTTTCTTTTTTCTTATTCTTTTTGTTGTTGTTGTTGTTGGTCATGGGGCTTGAACTCTGAGCCTGGATGCTGTCCCTGAGCTCTTCAGCTCAAGGCTAGTGCTTGAGCCACAGAGCCACTTCCTTTTTCACTTTTATTACTAAAAGAAAAACAATTTTTAAAAAATAAATTTTAAGAAAAAGGCATAATATCACATGGTCAGTTGAAAATACCTCCGATGTCACTGTAACTGATTTTGATACCTGGGTATTGTATATATGTTTATCAGAACTAGGGAAGGGAAGGGGAACCTCAACATGGAGAGACAAAGGGTAAACAGTGAACCAATGCAACAGCAATACTTACAAGACATTATGCTGTAAACCAGCTGTACAACTAGGGAAAAGGGAGAGGAATTAGCCAGGACGGAATGGGGAGAAAAATGAGGGAGGAAGTAACAAGTTTGATAAGACATGTACTCACTGCCTTACATATGAAACTATAACCCCTCTGTTCATCACTTTGACAACAAATTAATTAAATTTCAAAAATCAATTCCTTGCAAATTTTATAAATGTAACCCATATATTGCAATTCTGTTTGAGTTTTTAGGTATATGGATATACATAGGCATTTTAGGTGGTTTGTTTTTATTACATGTGTGACTTTTGAATGTTAATTATTTTCCCATATTTTTAATCTGCATCATAAACAGAAGAAGTGTTTGTCACCAATGTCTAGTAATGATGAATTAAATGTCATAGGAATTTTACATTGTCAAAGCCATGTATGATTTGAAATTAGACTTATTTTCTAAGTGCCATTCATTGGGCACTTGTTTGAGAGAGGTTCAGCTGGATTTTATTGAAGGCATGGAGAACCCTCACATCTCACTGATTTGTAACAAAAGATTGTCCTCATTCTGGTCACAGGTTTCCCCTGAATCAATCATGATTTTTTTCTACTGTCATCTTCAAGAGCAGGTGTAGGTGGATTGAAGACCCTCAATACTGATTATCCACAACACAATATTGCTGGGCAGAGAGAAAAGAGTAATAGTGAACCAAGAAGTGACCCTAAAAGCTTCCATCCTGAAGTTCATTTGTCCCCTCCTCCATGACTCTTCCTACCTTCCACATAATGCAGACACATATCCTCTCATAAACGAGGCACTACAGGGAGAGAAACCTGAGCCTTTGGCAAAGAGCAGCATAATCTTTTTTGTTGTGGAATCTGTCCTCAATAGTCTCACAGTTTGGTAGCACTTTATTAGCCTTAAATATGATACAAATGGAGTAAACAGTCCAACATCAGTGAAAGTAGAAATGTGATAATGCGCAGTGGGTTGTTTTTTAAAAAATTTTAGTTGCTTAAGGCTATTTGGAAATAAGGATCATATGAGTTCAAGGGCCTAAGATTCATAAATGACTCCAGATTCTTTCATCATTCCCCAAAGGAAAAGCAATAATAAGTAGGATAGCAGACGTTTATGTAATCTCTCTGAGATCATAAAGGCTAACAAACAAAAAGTTTTCAAAGGGGAAAAATGTTTTGCCCCTTCTTTTTAATAGACCTTATACAGTAACCACACACGTGTGTTCATGGCCTGGGGACATCCACCTTGAGTCATGATACAGGCAGATACAAAGACTCTGCAAGGTTAGGCAGGTTGGGTTCTTACAAAGAAGACCTTTCTGGAATACTCAGAGATGACAGAAAGTACAGTCACCCTTCCAGAACAGACTTCATTAAGAGTTTAACCTGTTCAGCAGCTCTTCTCACTTACATACTGGTTATAATTTTATTCATACTTCCTTGTCCAGTTTCATCACTAACAGTGCCATTATTTTTTTTACAGCTACACTTGCCTTGTGTTTAAATGGATGGGATGGTCTCCTTTTAGACTTCTGAAACTATGTATAGACTTAGCCTTCCCATGTTTGAAATAAATGTAAGGCATTAATTTTATTCAGACAACAGAGCCCAAATCAGTGGGGGAAAAGCATTTCGATGTGTAATTCATCATTAAGGGGCTATCCACCAGTCCATTACTCCCTGGAAGTAAATTAGGCTCTTTGAAAGATGTATTAAACTCTTCCCTGCTACTCCATACCATTTAGGGCAGTGGGGACATAATTTACTTAGTAGTACCTTGGTAGCCTCAAAAGTTTATGTTGTTTTGAACATTCTTAATTTTCTTCTACAAGATAATTTATATACTAGGAGGTTGTGTATCGTTGTAAATATATTTCCAGAAAGGCAATGTCTATTGAGTAAAATAAATGAGATAAAATTTTCATGCCAATGTAGAAATTAAATGCTCAGAAATGTTTTATCTAGGCTATCCAAGAAACAGATGTATAGCTCACAAATGATTATTGCTTTGGATTCCTTTTTTTTAATTTACAAGACTGTGTTACATTTTATTACAATTAGTAATGCTTCATGGCTATAAGGATTTCCAGATCCACATCACTGCATTTTTCCACAGTTTAAAACACATTTATCCCAAGTTAAACTAACGTGCTAAATATACTGAAGTTTCTGACAGCAAATTACATTTTGTTCCTTTCATTAACAGCAGGATTTCTTCCATATTAAGTGAATTGGTTCCTGAGGTTTCATACCTCCTACTTCAGTCACTTGTCTGGTTTGTTAAAAATGAATCAAGTTTCAAGCACCTAATAAATTCTGGGGTTTGCTTTCCTTTGGGGAAATTACTGATAAGAATAAATAAATATTGTACTCATTAATTATAAAATGCAAAGATTTTTCAGATTTTAATGTCTCTAAAACTCAGGGTGTGTCTTATAACTGATAGTGTATCTCAGTTTTTTGGCATTTTTCCTCTCCTCTTTGTCATAAAATGATGGTACATCTCACAATTGATGTCATGCCAGTGTAGAAATTAAATTTAGATTTAATTAAATTTAGGTTTAATTTCTCCTAGGTTTTTGAAATACTACAGAATGTATTATTTTGATAGAGTGAATAGAAAATGACTCTAAAACATGAGCATATTTCCATTTACAAGGCAGAAGCTAATTTTCAAAGTATTTTTAAAATTACTCATTATCCTTCCAAACATAGACACTAGCCAGTTTAAAAATGCCTGAAAGGAGCAAACATTGATAATTTCATGGATGTAAAAACCTGTGAATATTTTTTAAAACAGAAACTATAATGAAACAGTAGATATGTTTAAATTAATAATAATCAAAATGCAGGAGGTAAAGGTGGGAGGGTTGTAATCTAAGGCCAGCTCGGGCAAAATAATAAGGCTGCTCTTAAAAACAAGCTGGGAATCTTGTTAATTTATCTGTCTTTGGGAGGGTGGGAGAGGCACAGAAATGGGGGACAATGGGTGAACAAATGCATCAGTTGGTGCTTACTAGACACTGTTGGGTTCTGGCTATACCTTTAAGGGGGTGGTCCTGAGAGGCTGCCCCCTCTCCCGCCCTGGGGCTGCGTGGCTGTTATCCACTCTTACCTTTTCCCTGGGTCCGGAACCGGAAAGGTGGCCCAAACCAGCCCCGCCTCATGTCTGGGAGCACATGGATCATAATGGCGCTGAGCAGAGCCCAAGGGGGCGGTCCTGTGGGCTGTGATCTCTGCCTCTGGGGGAAGTTCCGTGGCATCACTGTGATGGACAGCTCATCAGCCTATCGCTAGTATCCAGTTAGTCCCTCCCCTTCCTGCCGCCATTTCTGTCACATAAACCCCTCCCCTGAGTAAAAGGAGGAGAGTTCCAGAAGGTTACCCCTAGACGCCTGTGTGTTCTGAGTCCTTCATTTCAGGGGCAGGAGGGGGGCGTTCTCATGTCTACACACTGCCAAGGTTTGCACATTGGGCCACACTCCAGCTTTTCGCCTGGAGGGACAGGGCGGAACACGCACGAGGGTGAAAGGGTTCCCGACAGACACTGTGTTGAGAATGAGCTATAAAACTAGTGGAAGGGAACTGAAGGGAAAAATTGGGAGAGAGCAACGAAAGGGGTGACATTGTCCACAGAGAAATGTACTTGTTACCTGACTTATGTAACTATAACCCCTCTGTACATCACCTTTATAATAACAATAAAAAAGAAACACACAAGCTGGGCAATCAGGGCACTGGCAGCTCAGGCCTGTAATCCTACCTACTCAGGCAGCTGGGATTTGAGTATTCTGGTTTGAAGCCAACCAGGATAAGGAAAGTCCATGAGACTCTTATCTTCAATTAAGTACTGTGAAAAATTAAAAGGCCAGAGGTAGAGCTGTGGCTCAAATATTAGAGTGCTAGGCTTGGGCAAAAAAGCTCAGAGACAGCACTCAGGCCCTGAGGTCAAGCCCTAGGACCAACACCAAAAAAAAAAAAAAAAAAAAAAAGCTGGACACAGAGGCACACGATTGTTATCCAAGCCAGGTGGGGGGCAGATACAAGAGAATCATGATCCAAAAGCCAGCCCCAAACAAAAGTGTGAGCTTCCTTATCAGAAAAATAATTAAAACATAAATGTCTTGGGGTACAGCTCAAGTTGTACAGTGATTTTTCTAGAAAGGATAAGGCTCTGAGTTTAAATCCCAATACTACATACAAATAGATGACAGACAGACAAACAGATAGATAATGAAGAATGAGAAAGCAATTCCTACTGAGGCATAGCTTTAAAAAGAAGAACTGACCCAATGGTTTTTATAACTAATACACTTTCTTTTATCAGAAAACTGTGAGAGAATGCTACCTGATCTGTTTTTTTCAAGATAACTTCTAAATTTCCTCGAATAGACTCAGTGGAATCTACCATTCGGTTATCTGGATAGAACACCAAGTCTACATGACCATGACAGCAAACAGGAGAGGTGGTGAAAGGAGCAGAAAAAAAGAAGGAAATCTTACAATTTAACAAGATATAGAATTCCTCAACTTATACCACTGATATTGTCTTATATGGAAATCTATTTGCCTAAATATTCAACACATTTATGTTAATAAATCATAAATGGGAAAATGACCTGTAATTTTCTCTGAAATATTAAGCCTAGTGAACTTTGCATACTATATTATTTCAAAGTACCAACACACAATTGAGAGTCCCATTTCTAATTTACCGAATGTGGAAATCTGAAGTATGATTACATGATTACATAGCATGAAACTCCCTGGAAAGGGAAATTTCAAGGAAAGATTTTATTCTAATTTAAATATTTTATTTAGATAAATCACATATTAAGTGAAGTGAGCCAAACCCAAAGAAACACAGATTCCATGATTTTCCTCATTGGTAATAATTAGTATAAGTCTAGGATAGTCCTAGCAGAGAATCACAAGAGCTCAATAGCTATGTATATGTAGTCATAGAAACTGATGCTAAGCGAAATTAGCTCCAAAATATGGAAACAAGAGGTTTTTCATTGCTATTATTTTTAATGTACTATGTGACATTATTTCTTTTTCTTTCATTTTTCTTTCCTATGGTTTCTTCTCTGTTATCACTGTATTTAATTTTGGTACCTTCAGTATTATATATACCTTTATCTGGATTAGAGAAGGGAAGCGTAACATCAAAATGGTGACACAAAGGATAAAGGGTGAACCAACACAACAGCAATATTCATAAGACAATATGTTGGAAATTAACTGTACAACTCTGGGGTGGGGTTGGGGTCAGGAATGTGGGAGTAAAATGAGAGAGGAGCTAACAAGTATGACAAGAAATGTAATCACAACCTTACCTATATAACTGTAACCCCTCTGCCCTTCACCTTGACAATAAAATTAAATTTTTAAAAATCACAATCAAATTTTCAAATGGAATACACAGAGTTGAATGCCATTTAAATTTAAGTTCTTGAGTCTAACAGATATACAGACTATCCTAGAACAAGAGTTTGTGATATGTCTACATACCTCTACAAAATGATTTCAATTTTCTGTGTGTGTGAATGTGAATGTTAAGGTGGGTTGCAATAGGGTAGGTGAAGGTTTTGAAACCATTCCGAGTTGTTTCTAGTCAACAAAACAACACATTTAAATGTAGCTTTGTTAAATGTCCAATATCTATACATTTTGAAAGCTTTAATGGTTTCTATTCATCCACAAATTCCACATTTCCTTGAAATTACTCAGAGTATCTTATTGTTATAAACTTTATAATTACAGAAACAACATGAAATTCCAAGTTAATTTAGAAATTAATTGCAAAACTTCAACTAGTTTTTCTTAGTATTTATATCCAATGGCTATATTAATCTACTTCCATCATGTGTTTATTCAGGATCTGGTATTTATGTCAAAGAAACAAAATTTGAGCTTTCTTACTAATACTATCCCTAACATCTAACAATCCATTGCCTCTCTGAGTCTTAGTTTCTACATGTACAAAGTAATGTTTACTTTCATTGTAACTGGTGTGATTAAGTTAATTAATATTTGTAAAACATCTGAGACATAAATATGCACCATCACTGATAGCCTAAAGTAAGTCCTTTAGTAAACTGAAGACTAGAAGTAGGTTACCCTTTTCATACTACGTAACTGGAATATAGTTGGAAGCTTAGATACAGTGTCTCAATATCCTAACATAAAGTTATGGTTTGGAAATAATTATTCTCCTTGAAATTTATGTTTCTTTTCATTGTGAGGTAGTAAGAAATGAGATTAGTTTGAACATTTAAGAAGTTATTTGTTCTCTGCCCTCAAGAACGAATTAGTTCACTCATGGGTTATCTAGGTTGTCTCAAGAGTAGACCTTCTACAAAAGCCAGTTGGACTTGATCTTTTTTCCATCATGTGATTTTTTTTTTTTTTGGAAATTTGGGACTTCCTCAAGATGAGACCTTTGATTTTTTTCTTCCTCTTTTATTTTTTCAATTTAATTTAGTTTTATTAGCATTATAAAGATGATGTGCAGAGGTGTTACTGTTTCATAGTGAATACATTTCTTTTTGGACAATGTCACCCCTTCACTTGTTCTCTCTCAATTTTCCCCTCCCATCCCTAGAGTCAATCTATAGTTCATTTTCAACATGGTGTCTACTAAGTACCCTGCATGTTCCACCTCTGTTTCTACATTTCTGTGTTCCTCCTAAGGCCCCCTGGGGGGGGGGGGAAAGATAAAATAATAACAAGATAAAAAGAAAAGAAGAAAAGGAACTTCTTTCCAGTTCCTTGAATTCATTTCAATAAGTATTATTCTATATGACCAGAGGCACAAAACCCTTGTTTGTTGTTTTTTTCATCAGAAACATAAACTAAACTAAGTCTTTTTTTCTTATAACTTACCAAGTTTGTGGTATTGTGTTATAAGCCACAGAAAACAGGCTGACACATAAGTTTCAAAAACATTTAAGCATTTAAGTCAATAAATATTTTTTCTCTAGACTTATTATTCAATATGATGATAAATCTAGAGAGGAAAGAAATCATACAGTGTTTCCCCATAGCGTGTTCATAGAATAAGTAGACATTAATAACTCACTTTCACAAAGTCTTCATAAACAACATGAAACTCCTTGTGACTTAACTGTGGTGTGGTAGATTAATAATCACAGAAATCATGAAACCACTTATAAGAAGCACCCAGAAATTGATATTGAAAATGCCATCTTCAAAAAACTGAAACTAGGGCTGGGGATATAGCCTAGTGGCAAGAGTGCCTGCCTCGGATACACGAGGCCCTAGGTTCGATTCCCCAGCACCACATATACAGAAAACGGCCAGAAGCGGCACTGTGGCTCAAGTGGCAGAGTGCTAGCCTTGAGCGGGAAGAAGCCAGGGACAGTGCTCAGGCCCTGAGTCCAAGGCCCAGGACTGGCCAAAAACAAACAAACAAAAAAAAAAAAACTGAAACTAGATCCATAGTATTATTAGAAAGATTGAGAGAAAACTACGCAAACATGAATGAACACTTGCATGATACTTTGGAGACCAGAAGATTCATCAAAGGCATCTGGCAGAAATATAATGAAGAGAGAATCTTAATTTGTTCACCAAATAAGTTAAAATGCTTTTATTACAAAATGTATTTACTACAAAAAGGAGTTAACTAGATGGCAATTTTCTACTTTGTTCACAGATCAAGGTTAAGTAGATGTGTGTGGTGAGAGGTTTCTTGCTTAAAGTCTAAGGTTCACTAGTCATGGGTGACCTATTTTACTGGCAAGGCGATGCAGGAGAAGCTGGAGGATAACATATGACCTAAGATTCTGTGGATCATGAAGGGAATTCTCTCATGTCCCTCTTTTTTCCTTATCATTATTTATTTATTTACTTACTTACTTACTAACTTATTGTGCTAATACTGGGGCTTAACCTCTGAACTTTGGTACTGGCTCTTAGCTTTTTTCCTCTCAAGGATGGAACTCTACCACTTAAACTACTACTCCACTTCTGGCTTGTGCTGGTTAACTGAAGATAAGACTCTCATTCATTTTCCTCCCCCAACTAGCTTTGAACCAAGATCCTAAAATCTCAGTCTCCTGAGTAGCTAAGGTGTGAGTAACTAGGACTTGACATCTCTTTTTATTTTTAAAAATACTATTTCATCTAGGCACACTTGTGCCCAGCTACTCAGGATATGGGGATCTCTGTTCAAAACCAGCTGGCAGAGGAAAGTCAATGAGACTCTTATCTCAAGTAAAATACCAAATAAGCCAGAAGTGAAGCTGTGGTTCAAGTGGTAGAGCACTAGCCGTGAGCAAAAAGCACAGGAACTGTATTAGTCCTTGAGTTCAAGACCAAGGACCAAGAAAATTTTTTTAATTCTATTTTTGAGTGAAAAAAATGGCTATATACTCATATTTGTATCTGTAATGTTATTGTAAACAGAATTCATTAACATATCATATTTATATTTTATTTTTTAAAGCCCACAATCAACAAGTTGAACAAAAAATGTACCCACTGCCTTATGTATGAAACTATAACCCCTCTGTACATCACTTTGACAATAAATAAATAATTGTTCATTTAAAAAAAGCCCACAATCATTAAAACAGTAGCTGGTTAAATAAGGCAGAGGAGAAAGAAAAATCATAAACAGGATTTTTTTTTTCATTAAAGAGCAACACCCTCAGAGAAGAATCCATTAGTAATATTCATCTACATTGAAAAAAAATAACAATACATACAAAGTGTTTGCACTGATGTTATTTCTTTTATTAAGCCATTTCATCTTCCTTGCACTCAATATAAAGAAATAACTCATAATCAGAAGAAAAATATGTTCCTGTGATTCACAATAAAAAGGGTCAGATACATTCTTGCATGTGTGGGAGTACTGAACAGTAGGGAAAACTTAATGGCACAAGTAGAGCAACATAACCTTCTGGTTCATTGAATAGAATCAATCATATCTGGTGACTACAATAATTCCATCATATCTATAATAACTAAACCACTTTTTTTAATATACTGCAGTCTTGTTAAATAAGGAAAGACCTTAAAAAGTAAATGTTACCAATGTTCTGCCTATAAATTATACATATAAGCTCCTTCTTAAGTATGTAGTAGCATAAGAGACCCCTTTTCTTAAGTGCATGGATGAAAGTATTACTGTGGCCTAAAGATTGCTAGATTGTTATTTCATAATAATGGTGACAAGGCACACAGTAAAACCACTGCCAAATTACAAAAGTTCTTCAAATAATGAATAAGGTCCTTTTTTTGGTTGACAATTAGTCCTGTGTTGGTATTACTCTTGGTTATGAAACACATCTGAATTAGACCCACTGGATAGATGTTATGATAATAGATGATTTTTTAAGTCCAATTTTTTCCCACCATAGCCTGTAGCATGGGTGAAAATAAATGAGGAAACAGGTCTCAAAGCTTGTTTGGAACATTATTATCAGCCACTTTGGTAACAGATACTCCATTGCTATGTGACATCAACATAACATGAAGCCCAATACTTGGTGGATTCTTAATAAGAATTGACATGATGAATACTTTTCTTTCTCATGTTGTTTTCCAAGCCTGGGGCTCTTGGCTGCCTGAATATCTACAGGGTACTTCCATTACGTGTCCAGGACAGAGTCCTCTACAAACCCCTATCTCATGCCTTCCAGGAAGCCCTTCCTTTGTCAGCACTCTCCCCTCCCCCAATAATTTTTCCTCTAATCTCATTAAATAGATGATCTTTCATGTTTGATAATTCAGAAATTGAGAGCATAGTTCTAATTCAAACATGTATACAACAAAGGTTGTTTACTATCACATAAAAGAAATCTGTGTTAGAAAATTATTGTACTCTATATTATTCTCTATTTCAACATGAGAAACTTTTTTGGGTCTCAGGCCTTCCTGTCTGCTTCCATACCCATAAATGCATTAGTCAAAGGTGTGATGAAACACAGTGTTTAATAACTCTTCTAAACATTTAATACTATTTATCCAAAAAATTCCACAATGGAAATATTTTTTTAATTTTTGTTGATAGCGATGGTAGTGTTATTTTTGTGATAATAGTCATGGTAGTGTGTTTTGCCTTCAGTATTTTTTGTCCTTTTAGGGGGAAAAGAAGGGAGGCACAGAAATGGAGAAAGGAAGAGAGGGAGAATAATGAAGGCATGGTATTCAGTAGACTATGTGGAAAATGAGCTATGCAACTACGGACAAGGCTGGGAGGGGAAAAATGGGTGAGAGTGAAGGAAGAGGTAACATTATCCAAAAAGAATTATACTGGTTATTCGATTTACAAAATGGCCCTCTGTACAATACCTTAACAATAACTATAAAATTATATATAAAATAAAAACTTTTTAAATAGTGTTAACATCCTCCCTGTAGATGATATAGAGAATAATTAATTAATTAACCAGCCTTTTCAAAGACTTTCATTATCTCTTACCACACATGCATCTATTTTTTTTACTAAGTATTATTTGTTTCTCATAAATAGAAACATTTCACAAGATTGTAGAAAAGATTTAGGAAGACAGAAAACTAATTTCTACTCTTTTCCTCCCAAAATCATTGGTACTAAGATTTTTTTAATTTTTAATGAAAATTTTTTAATTTTTTACAATAGGGAAGAGAATAGAAGTTTTGTTGGAACTGTCTGAACGTGAGTGGGGGAGGGGAGGATTTAGTGCCTGGTATGAGTGGGAAGTTTAAGACAAAGCAGAAACCTCTAATTATTATTGATATTGTTAAAATCTCTTTAAAGAATCTTCAAGATTTGTTTCTCTCAGAGCCATTAAATACTTGTTTCTTTATATGTTACACCACATGGAGATTGAACCATATGGAGCCTCAGGTGTTATATCTGATAAAAATTTATATATAAGCCAGGAATATACATATATATATATATATATACACACACACACACACACACACACACACATACCCATCTAGGTATACATATATAGTTTTCTTTGAAGGCCAAGCTCTTGTTTATCTTCACACCTTCCCACAACTTCAGGTACAGCATAACGCTTTGCATACAGAAAGCAGTCTTCATTTAAGCCAAGTAAAAAGTGTGGTTCACAAATTTGTATTTACTGAAGTAAAAATATTGTAAAATATTGGGAAGAGGAATAAGGAACTTGGTGACTTACAAAGTCTCAGTTGTGTTCCTGGCTGTTACAGTCGGTAGCTTTGGAATCATTAATAAGTTCCTTCTATTCCCTGCCCATCAGATTCCTTCCTTTGTGAGACTGGGTCATCTCTGACTACTCTTCCAAAAATTATGAGTTTAATCCTTTCATCTGACAACTTCCTAGCTGCTTTCATTTGCCATTGATGGATTAAGTGTCATTTCGCCAAAAATTCTTGGGGTTCTTTAATACTCTGTATGGTTTTCTATTTTTTTGGTACCTTGAGACAAACAGACAAGAGAGTACTCTCAAAGAAGGGTAATAGAAAGTACTTATGTATAATTCCTGCCACTGTTGTCAAATAACTTGAGATAACAAAGTAGGCCCAAATAATAACAGCCCAAACTTACAGTATGTTACAGGCCCTGCCTGTAACATTTAACCATCATTTTATTTTTTACTTGTAATAGCCCCAAGTCTCTTTGCTTTAGCTACCTATCTCTCCTAAGCAACACTAGGAAGCCTGCTCAATTAAGACTAAAGATTTGACAAGTGAAGGACTTCTGCAGATGATAATTTTTAGATGTTATATAAGAATGTCGCACACATTAGTGTTTACAACTTCATATTTATACTTTATAATTTTATCTATTCATACTATTTTAAGCATTCCTATCTTATTTGAAGGGCTTCTACTTGGGCTTATGAATTTTATTACAAATTTCCTTTGTCCTGTTTGCAGCTGGATCTAATGGAACTGTCTTTTCCTTACAAGTAGATGAAATAAAGATTTATAGTCCTTACAACATGTGGGAATTAGAAAAGGGACTAATGGAATCTATTAATATCCTCTCACCAATTAGATGAATTGTAGATCAATACAATATATTAATAGAGTCAAACTGATATATGTGTATATATATACATATATATATATTGAAAGAGATATATAGATATCCATGGGCCAGCCTCAGGTAGATAGAACAAATCTCAATTGTCTTGAAAAGGATGAAAAGAATTCATATTTATCAGACAAAGGCTTTCTTCTTACCTTGTACCTTAACAATTTCAAAATTAAGATAGAATGAGTCGGTCTACATTGCTTAATGATAGCCTATCACTTTCTGGTCGAAAGCCAAACATTGACTAGTAGTGAAGTAAGTGATATTCTTACAGCAGTAAATACTCTTATTGATAAATTATACAGTTAAGTATTTATAAGGCTTTGTTGCATTCTTTTAATATATTTTTATCATATTTAAGTAGTTGTACAAAATAGCAGCTGTGTAGCAAAGCTTCTTTTAAATTCATCTTGATTGACCCTTTCATCATTCTTGCCCACCTCTCCCAACCTCATCCCTCCCTTCAAATTTCTTCATTTCACAGGACATGCATTGGATACGCTGACTGCCTCCATCCCTTTCGTCATTCATCTACTCCCTCTCCTCTTTTTTTTTTTTTTTTTTTTGACCAGTCCTGGGCCTTAAACTCAGGGCCTGAGCACTGTCCCTGGCTTCTTTTTTGCTCAAGGCTAGCACTCTACCACTTGAGCCACAGCGCCACTGTGGCCATTTTCTACATATGTGGTGCTGGGGAATCGAACCCAGGACTTCATGTATACAAGGTGAGCACTCTTGCCACTAGGCCATATTCCCAGCCCTCCCTCTCCTCTTGTTCATAACCCTCTCCCTTTCAAGTACCCACTTCCTGGTGTTTATTTGGTTGGACTGTGAGTTAGCCTTTCTAAGGAATTACACAGTTTGAATTCTTCCCTGTATCTACCATATTTCAGTTAATATGCCTGGGTATAAGATTTATAAAAGGGGATTTTTAGATAGTAAAAGTTATTTTAGTTAATATTTCCTCACAGTGTTAGGAGGCAAGTAGGAGACTGATTAAATGTGATGGATGTAAGCATAGTGCTGCCCGCACACGTTCTCCATGAATCCTAAAACCCACACTCAAAGGTCAGAAGCAGAATTCCAAAGGAAAATTACTGCATAAGTACTTTGTGCTACACTGGCCTCAGATATAAAAATAAAATAATGTCACTAAAGCTTAAGGGACTAATTAAGATTTTACTACAGTCTCATTGTTGGGAAAATATTAGGAAATGGGATTCCAAAAGCTCCATGTTTCACAAACCCAAACAAAAACAACTGAAGCCATCTATCAAAATGTGCTGGAATTGAAGTTTAATGAAACTCTTTTGTTAATGCATGTGGGATCACATTTTGTCATTACCAGTGAAAATCATGAGAAAAACAGACAGCATGCTATGAACTGTCCACATTCCTATTTGGAAGGAAGGAAGGGATGGAGGAGGGAGGAAGGGAGGGAGGGAGGGGTCAAAAGGTAGTCTGTGGCAGTTCAGCAAAATAAAGAAAACAAAATATAAATTATCTTCTTCAGGACATCACGTTCAACCACATTACAAGATTTTTTTTTTATTACTCATTATACTTCAACATCCTGGCCTGAGAACTTAGGTTTATCAAATGCATACGTGGTCTGAGGGAATGCTTTACTCCAAATAAGGAGTTAGGCACATATATTCTGACATTCCTTAAAGGAGACAGGCACCATTGCAGAAGTCATTGTGCAATTTTCAGCAAGATGAAGAATAAAGAAGTCAGATTTAATTATCCAGGAAAGGTGGAGAAAAGCCTCAACATTCTTTTCCATTTATGTTGACAGCCTGCAGAAGTGAAAAGAAGGAAAAAGAAAAGAAAAGAAGCATTAAAGTCAAAATCTGTTTCTCATTGTTCCTACTCAAGAGGAAAAAGTGGTACAGATTGGGCTGACATGCGGTTTTGATTGTCATATCACTGATTATGAATTTAATTTCCATTAATAAAGATACTAGAAACACTTTGATAAGAATCCCCTATTTCTGAAGTGTTCCTTCAGTTCTTGCACTGCTTTCTAAAGTCAAGGTTTTTGCACTCTATCTAGTTTTAGAGTGTATATTTGAAAGCATAAGATGATACACAGAACTGACATGTAAATAAAGCATTTTTCCCCCATTTGTCACACCATTCTAAGGCCATCTCTAGTAACATGATGAAATACTCCCTGGCAGCTCTTTTCCCGAGTATGGTGTGGAGGGAAAAACAAATACATTTCTCCAACCTTCCTGCAAAGGTGGCTGCTGTTGAGGACACTGACATTTGACTTTTGATATTTTCTTCACAGAAGTCTCTGTTTCCACAAGTGCCTTACAAGGAATGTGAAGTCAAATCTGGAATTGATTCAATCATTTTCAACTGAGGTCTTCTATGAAGAACTTTCACATACTTAAGTTTTAACATTGTTTTAATGAACTAGGAAGAGGAAAATAAAACTGCTGAGAAGAGGAATATTGAAAAGGAATATATACTGACTTTAGGAAGCAGAGGACCCTGATTCACAAAGTGTGTGTGTGTGTGTGTGTGTGTGTGTGTGTGTGTGTGTGTGTGTGTGTGTGTACCAGTCCTGGGGCCTGAACTCCATTTTGCTCCCTACCATTTGAACCAAAGCTCAACCTCTGGCTCTCTTGGTAGTTAATTGGAGATAAGAGTGTTTTACATATATCATGTAAAAGATTGGTGTCATATGTTTGGCATGGATGATTGCTTACTTGTTACCCAGCTCTAAGAAGCAGACATGATATTGGTCTCTATGTTATTAAAATGAGATAAAATGTGGGCTCTTCTCCAGGAATACATTAGGAAATAGTAGATAATAATAAATAACATATGTTCAACTTTTACCCTGTCTCTGGCCCCCAGGTCTAATCCTATTAATTTCTGGATTTGTGCTGTGAATGGAGTGGTCACTAGTCACCTGAGCTGTTTCAGTTTAATTTAATAAATTATCTAATGAATTACCTAATTAATTTAATTGACTGCAATTAAAAATATATTTCCTCACCACAAAGGCTACATGTTAAGTGTTCAGTGTTAACCCTAGGCCATGGCATGAATAGTTTGTTGTCAGAGATGTCTTTGCAGAGGGATCATCAGCTTCATCACATAGATGGCCCAGGCTTCCTCCTCCCACCCATAGTCTCTCAAACTAGAATGATGTCCACAGAAATGATCTGCCTTATCATGAATCTTTTCTTCTCATTCCCCATGAAGAAGCTACCATCCTCTCATCTGGAGAAAATTGTTTCTGTTCCACTTCTTCAAACAAAGCTGTTTTAATAATGTATAAAATGATTAGGAATGAAAGTTAAAAATTAGTATCAAGTAGAAATGTGGAGGGTGCTCAGTGTGAGTAAATGTGGACTTTCACCAAGCCATCTGTATGATCTTTGACAACTGAGAAAGAAAAGCAAGTAAGATTATTATGAAGCATATTTCATGGTGCTGATGTTCTTTTGGCATCACATAAAGAGCTGATGAAATTTCACTAGGGAACGCTGCTATGTGCCAGTCTGCATAGATCGCTATAGGAGGACATTTCTAAGTCTAGGAACACACATCAGAGAACAATCAAAATGATTCAGTGCTAAATCACAATGGAGGATTAGCCAGTCTTGGCCTGAGTCCTATAGACAGAAAGATGTTAATGAATATCATAGGGGTAAATGGGACCCAGAAGGGAGCAAAGCAGGTTATTGCCAATAATCTTCTCATAATGGGAGTTCAAGATAATGTTAGTTAATAGTATACGCTGCTGATCATTAAGAATTAAAATTAAAGTGTTAGGTGGAAAATCCACGATCAACTTTCAAATATGGTAAAGAAATCTATTCGGGTAGAAATTCATTTTTTAAGTAAAAGAAAAAAGAGAAAGAAAGCTGACATAAAAGCTGAAGGAGCTAAGATGTCAATCAATGTCAGCTGATTTGGTTAAGTGAATGAAAAATAAAATGAAGAATTAATCTCATCATCTAATACACAGTCTGACTTATTCTAGCCCTTATTTCCTCAGTAAAGATGTACCTGTTTGGGGCTGGGAATGTGGCCTAGTGGCAAAAGTGCTTGACTCATATACATGAAGCCCTGGGTTCGATTCCCCAGCACCAAATATATAGAAAATGGCCAGAGGTGGCGCTGTGGCTCAAGTGGCAGAGTGCTATCCTTGAGCAAAAAGAAGCCAGGGACAGTCCTCAGGCCCTGAGTTCAAGGCCCAGGACTGGCAAAAAAAAAAAAAAAAAGATGTACCTGTTTCAGAAGTAACATGCTGCTTCTTAGGGGGTAGGGAGAAGGGGGAGATACTAATCCTGGAGCTTGACCTCAGGGCCTGGACACTCTTCCTGAGTTTTTATTGCTGAGGGCTAGTTAATGCTCTACTACTTGGGCCCTTGCTCCACTTTTGGCTTTTTGGTGGCTAGAGATAAGAGTCTCACAGACTTTCCTGCCCAGTCCGGCTTTGAAATGTGATCTTTAGATCTCAGCCATCTGAATAGCCAGGATTATTGATTGAACTGATTTGAATCAAACTAGTATTATTTATTGAACTGAATCTAGAGATGAAGAGACTGGGGCTCAAACTGGTTCAAGGTTTATCTTTTATTTGGCCTAACCTATACTTTCTCAATAAGTCAATACTGCTCCAAAAGGGGTGAAAATTGGTTCTTAGGAGTCAAAAATTCTTGTCCTTTTCTGTATAAATCAGAGTTAGCTATATTAAAAGTACATAAAGAAATGTGTGATATAACTGAGCCAGTCACATTTTATGGTAGATGTAATCAGAAAAAAATATCTATGAAGACTCGTATGGAGACAATAATGAAGAAAAAAAGGCTGAGAAACATCAGACTAAGCTTTTCATGAACTGGGAAAAAATAGACAAAAAAAATCAGAGGGGAGATATCGCTGTTTTAGAGTGTGTATTACATAGTTATATTCTAGTAGAGGCTCCAAGTTGGCATAGATATAATGTGGCAAGCTTCTCCTTACTCTCTGAGTGTAAGGAGCTCATAAAGCTATCTACATGGGTAGTTATTCTTTGTGTATGCCAGTTTGGGGACTTGAACTCACAGCCTGTGCTCTTGCTTGGCTTTTTTCTCAAAGCTACCACTTAAAACAGACCTCCACTTCAAGCTGGTTAGTTGGAGATAAGATTCTCATGGATGTTTCCTACCCCATTTTGGCTTCCAACTATCATCCTCAGACCTCAGCCACTTGAGCAGCTAGGATTATAGCCATGAGCTACTGGCACCCAGCTGTTACGTTGTTCTCAGGATTCAGCTATTCAATCCAAAGCTTCACTCACATTCTATTCAGAGTCATCTTCTTTTCCAGTATTATTGATCCCTTGAGAAACCCCCTCATTTCTTGCAGTGGACTCCAGTTCTTCACAAATTTTCTCAGCATCATAGGTTTCAATTGTCATTTGACCCATGAATGCCTCACTCCTGTTTCAGGAATGCAGATGGACTCCCTCCTTCATAATTTTGGGAACCCCAACAAGGAAATCTCCAAAGTTAAACATCTTGGCTAAGGCTAGCACATAACTGGTTAAGATACTAATGGAAGCTAGACTGGCAAGACTATGAAATCCAAGATCTCAATAATTTTTTTTCCAAGGTCTGGGGCTTAAACTCAGGGCCTGAGCACTGTCACTGAGCCTTATTTTTTTTTCCCTCCAGCCTAGTGCCCTAATACTTAAACCACAGCTCCACTTCCATTATTTTGGGCGTATATAGGAAACAAGATTCTCACATACTTTCCTTCTTGGGGTGGCTTTAAACTTCCATCCTCAGATTTCAGCCTCCTGATTAGCTGGGATTGCAGGCATGAGCCACTGGTGTCTAACAAGAACAAGAAGTTTTAAGTAGAAGTAAATTAGATTAACTTAATATGGGACCTGCTTGGTAAACACAGTTGAGAGACCTAACACTTTTCAAGGCAGAAATACTCTGCCTAATGTCAGTGCTCAGGACAAAATCAATAATTATAATTTACACCATCATTTGTTTTACACTCAGATACATCAGGTGGTATTATTTTGATCTGAACCTAGAGGAAGATGAAATAATAAAAAATAACAGGATAGCATTCAGGAAGTATTAGGGGAAGATTCAAAGACTCAGTTACTCTTCCTATTATTGATTCTTTTCAGTATTTTTTTTCTAGTAAGAAGCAGAAAGAAAACAGGAGGTCTGCTTAAGTAATTTTTGGGACAACATAACTAAAGCAGAACACTGGATCATTTCTGGTTAATAGCTGACTAATTTGTTGTCACGATGGCCAAGTATTTTGGACACGAGTTCCATCTCTGATTCATCTCTGTCACCACAGCCTAAATCACAGCTGTGTGACCTCAATGGATTGATGAAAAACAGAGGAGAAAAAAGAGAGAAAAAAACAATTAGATGGAGAGTTGACTTTGAAGCTGTTTTACATTATTTCTTACCTACAAATGCATGTAATCTTATCTGTAGGTGTATAATTTCTAGCTTTCATTATTATTCTCACAGATGTGCACATGGCAAGCACTTGAGATATTCTTGTCACATTCCACACACCAGTTTTTTCAGAATATACTTTCAGCTTACTAGTCCCCATAGATCCTCTAGAAGCTGACTAGTTGATTCTAGGGATCTAACCCCTTAGAGATCTTGTTATGGGTGCTAGCTGTTGCCTAACTGGTTCACTATGCACTATGCCAACCTTGCTGCCCTGCCCCCTTTTTGGTTTTCAATTTAATCTTTTTATTTTATTTTGGCAGTTCCAGGTTTTGAACTAAGGACTTCTTGCTAGCTAGGCAAATTTTCTATTATTGGTGCCATGTGCTCAGCCCTTGTAATGCCTCTAAATAATGGCCTTAGGTGCCCTTTGGACATTTCCTCTTTAGTGCAGAGATCTCAAGATTCTCTAAGATTCTCTCAGACTATGATCAGAAACCTCCTGATAGGATTATTATACTATGTGAAATAATATATTCTAATGTTGATGTGTTGGGTTAATTGTCAGGACAGTTGCCCTCTCTGAGCAGCCCAGCACCCAAGTGATCACTGGAAGCAGAAAGTGAGAGGTCAAAATTTAGGCTTCAGTGCAGTAGTAAACAAGCAACGGACAGCTCTTTAAACTTTAACAAAGCAGCCAAGTGCCAGTAGCTCACACCTATAATCCTAGCTATTCAGGAGGCTGAGATCTAAGAATCACAGTTCAAAGCCAGCATTGGCGAGAAAATCCATGAGACTCATCTTCAATTAACTACCAAGAAAAAACTCTGAGGTAGAGATATGACTCAGGTGTTAGAGTACTAGCTTTGAGCATGAAAAAGCTCAGGGACAGTAGACAGGCCTCAAGTTCAAACCCCAGAACTGACACACACACGTACATACATACAGCAGACAACAAAGCTATTAGGAACTCCAAGTTCTTAAACATTCCTGGAGAATTACACTGAACTCAAATTATTGTTGGCAGTGTACTACAGTTAGCTTGCACCAACTTGAGAGAAAGTATTCAGCAAAACCTTTCTAATTTAGAAAAAACATTAAATTAAATTAGTCTCAGGGGACATTAGCAGTTCAGTTCACTAAAGAAAAAAAAAACAAACAGAACAGTACGTCCACTGGAGAGGAGAATGATGGGGAGGAGGGAGGAAGGGAAGAAAGGAGGGAGTATAGGAGGGAGAGAGGGAGAAGGGAAGGGAGGGAGGGTAAAAGGGAGGCAATTGAGCATAATGTCTATGGATTATCTTTCCTGCTTAGGCTATTGACTGTCTAACAGTTCAAGCACTTGTTTGGGAAAAGTTAAGCATAGAGGTCTTGTGCTTAACTGGCCAGAAAACCACTAGTATTATAAGGGTTTCTGAATAAAATTTGTAATGTCTTTGCTATGCCTCAGTTTTTTCATCTAGGAAATAGAGTTGATGTCAAACATAAAATGTTTAGACATTGTGGTGTCTACTGCCTGTGTTTATTTATTTATTTGTTTGTTTGTTATTTATTTATTTATTTTTGCCAGTCCTGGGTCTTGGACTCAGGGCCTGAGCACCATCCCTGGCTTCTTCCAGCTCAAGGCTAGCACTCTGCCACCTGAGCCACAGCGCCCCTTCTGGCCGTTTTCCGTATATGTGGTGCTGGGGAATCAAACCCAGAGCTTCATGTGTAGGAGGCAAGCACTCTTACCACTAGGCCATATTCCCAGCCCCTACTGCCTGTGTTTAGAACCAAAGCTTAAGGTGACATTTTTCTTTAGGAGGAAGCTTCCTATTTATTTCACTGTAGCCCAAGAGTTCATGGTATCATTTCAGACCTCTCATTACTTCAGTTGATATCCTCCTATCTGACACAATTAGGCTCAGTGCTTTGTCTTATTTAAAAAGTTAAATATGCAAAGTAAATTGAATTTTGACAATTTAAAAAGAATCATAATCTTATCTACTCAGGAGACTGAAATCTCAGGATCTCAGTCTGAAGCCAGCCCAGACAGAAAAAGCTGTGATACTCTTATCTCCAATTAACTACCAAAAAATTTTAAAAAGCCAGAAGTAGAGCTGTGCCTCAAATGGTAGAACTCCAGCCTTCAGCAAAAACATCCAAAGAGAGCACCCAGGCAATGAATTCAAGACTCTGGATTCACACACACACACACACACACACACACACACACACACACACTAACAAAAAAAAATCCATCCATTTTCTAGGCTTCTGGCAATAGCAAAGGCAAGGCCTTGTTCTGTGCATAAATCCACTATTTAATCTCCCTAAATTATCTTTATTGTACTACTTAAACCCAAAAGGTATGATCTCATCTTTCTATTATTTTCTACACCTAGTTCTATGGAGGAGCACCAAGACACCCCACCATCCAAACCACTTATGAACCCTGCTACCAAGAAACCTTTAGAATCACAATTATTTCTAGTACAATTCTATGACAGCAGGATACTAAAAGAATCAGTAAATTGAATATTTAAATTGTTCATTCAGTTCATGAATATTTTATGGTATCTTTTTATACATCAAGTACTGCCTTGAACCCTTGATAGACATCAGTGAACACAAAGATTCTTTATTTTCAGAGATTTCAAATCCTAGCTCTATAAGATTATGAAACCTGCATTGCTCTGTGAGAGCTAGAAGCCCAGAGAGCTTCTTAGTGATACTTTTGTACCTTAAAAATCTGGAAGAAGAGGCAAGGGGTGATATTGTCCACAAAGAAATATAGTCATATGCCAAGTGCTGGAGGTCACACTTGTAATTCTAGCTACTCAGGAAGCTGAAATCTGAGGATCTCAGTTCAAAGTCAACCTGGGCAGGAAAGTCCATGAGACTGTTATCTCCAGTAAAATACTTAGAAAAAGTCAGAAGTGACGCCGAGGCTCAAGTGGCAGAGTGCTAACCTTAAGCCAAAGATGCTTAGGGACAGTACCTAGGCTCTGAGATCGGGCCCCAGGACAGGTACACGCGCGCGCGCGTGTACACACACACACACACACACAATGTACTCAGTACCTGACTTATGAACAATAACCCCCCTATACATCACCTTTATAATAACAATTAAAATTTTAAAATGTGGATGCAACTGTAAAAAAATCTATATTATTTGTTGCACAGAAAATTCAATGTCCTCCTCAAAATTTATATTATTAATTATTAGTGAACATTCTTCTGCGATTCCTAATTTTAGTAAACTTTTGCCTTTCACATTAGACCTTATAGACATTCCATTCTTGGACAGAATAAAATTGAATATTAAATATTATTGTTCTTAAAATCCACTTGGGCCTCCTGGGTTCCAGTTCTCAGGCTAAACCATAAACTTTCTCTCCTTAACCACAGACACGGCAAGGATTCGGCTACAGTCCCAAATAGACTTTTCAGGGCATCTTCCTAAGGAAAATGAGTTCCTTCCTTAGAAAGGCCATTAATACCATTTGTTGAAATAAGTTTTCACCTATGATTCTGATATGCTCAATTCTCCAGGGTACCTCTCATGTACAGATGCTTCAACTGGGTCCTGACCGCTTACTAGCTGAATGGCTGACTGTCATTTTGACAAGTCATTCTGGCATTTATTCTTTAAATTGTAAAATACTAAAAGAAGCCTCTCTGGCCAAATGATCCCTTTTTTTTCTCAACAACTTCAGTCTACTCAAAACTTTCAGATAATTCCTTCTCCTCAATTTTAGCACACAGGATAGGGTTTGCAGTGAAACTTGAGAGTATTTCAAAACCAATTGCAAGATGAAAGATACGTTGTGCATATGGAAAGATCATCAATTTTGTTTTTGATGCTTCACCAAAAATGAAATAAAAGCCATAATGTTTCCTTCACTATTTCCATCTGTATGGCCACAGCAATAAAAAACAGAAACAAAGGTGATAAAATGCATTGAGAATGACAGAGAAAGTAACTACAAAGAATAAAATGTGTTACAATAACATTGATGAGACCAGGAAATGATTTTGTATCCAGACACTGGAATTTAGAAAGTTGTCTACTTTGTTAAATGGAAGTACTTGGAAATGCCTGCAGCACCTTGTAGCAGTGTTTTTCTGGTTCAAAAAAAACCAAAAACCCAACTACATGGAATGATATTGACATATTGTAAGAAAATCAAAATATTCAAGAAGAGAATAAAGCAAAATGTGTATCACTATATTATCAACCAGGAGTGACTATTATTAATATTTTTATTTGCTTCTCTGTGTTGGAATTGAATCAGAGCAATAGCATACAAATAATTTTATATTCTGCCTTATTTTTATTAACACAGATGGTATTATATTTCTCACATCCATTTGTTTGTTTTATGAAGTGTTTAGTCATGACTAAGGCCACATTAATCAAAATCAGGACGGGCTGATGACTAGGCCCTAGAACTAGAGTGATGATTTCATTTTCAGATGAACTGATGAGGTTGACCTCTTGTTTTCACAAGCCTTGAAGGAGACTAAAAATTATCTCAATATTTGAAGGTTGTTTTCATTTTTGGTATCCAAACCTCCCAGTTTTATGTTATAAATAGTTGGAGGCAGTATATTTCAGTAAACATTACTACAAGGCCTCTAAGGAAAGTAATTTCTGGATTAGGCACTGAGGTAAAAAAAAAATAAGGTATCTAGTGGCAATATGGTGCCATGGGGAACTCAGGAACCTAGAGGTCTTATTAATTCAAACTGTAGGTATGTAAATCTTGTTAGCTGAGTGACCTAATATAATTTTCCCTGAATGGGACTTCAGTTCCTTCTTCTTTTCTTTTCCTTCCTTCCTTTCTTGCCTTTCTTCCTTCCTTTGTGCCTTCTTTCCTTCCTATCTCCCTTCTTCAATTTCTTTATTCCTTCTTTACCTTCCTTCCTTCTTTCCTTTCTTTGTCTTTTTCTGTGTCTCACTATGTAGCTCAAGATGGTCTCAAACTCATATGCTCCTATCTGTTTTCTACATGCTAGGATGCCCAATCTGGAATTTAGGCTCTTCATCTCAAATAATTTAACCCCATACTTCATTAGGACTCTAGGAAATAATTAGCATAGTGCATGAAAGTGATTTATCCCAGAATATCCTTTTAAGTTTGTAATGTACACAGTTTATAATATAGTATATATAAAAAATATTACTAAACTTTGACAAATTTTGGTGTGTGTGTGTGTGTGTGTGTGTGTGTGTGTGTGTAATATCATCCTACTGAATTTTCTCTGGCCACTAATTTTAGGACTCTTTTTTCTTTTCCCATCTCTTAGCAATATCATGAGCAAATTCTGCAACGTGTGGTCTCTTCAAATGATCAATTTCTAGCCTATTCTGGCCTACTTAAAACTCCTCTGAAGAAATATAAATCTCATTTCTTTTATCCTCATTCTCACTCCTCACATCCTGTCTCTTAATGCCTGGATTGGAGAGTAAGTGATGTGGTCTAGCTCCAACAATACTTTTCTGCTTCCTCAGAGAGTGATTGGATACACAGGGGGTGGGAAAGGGACACGTTTATTATTGTCTTGTTCCTTTGATGGCTGGCCATGTTAGACATTCATTGTTGCTCCTTCTATCAATAGCTACAATGGGTCTTTTGTGTCCCAAGTGATGTTATTGTCCTTATGAGACACATACTTGAATTCTCATAGAGGGCCACTTTGTGGCTTCTCCTAAAGCTCAATTATCTAGCACAGTAATCAAGACCAGTGCATTACCTAGGACTGCCATAACAAAGCATCATAAATTGGAAGGCTGAAACAGCAGATTTTTTTGTTTCCCTCACAGTTCCAGGGACTAGAAGTCTGAGAAGAAGGTGTCACTAAGATAAGCACCTGGCCTGAGGAGGTAGTACTTCAGCTTTTTTTCCCACGTTCCTCAATAATCATGTTTCTTTTTCTTGTTCTTTTTTTTTTTGTAATGAGAAAATAACTGTATACTTGCATCGAATGTTTCACAATCCCTATAAAAACCAAAGCAGGATAATAACATTTAAATGGTTAACATTTACTAGAAAGCCAGATAGAGTGTAATTTTTAAACACAGTATTGCTGCCCCCCCACACCCTCCTCTGATTAATAATAATTTAAAAAAAAACTCATTTGGGTAAAGAGCAACACAAGATCAAAATTGGCAGCTTATTGAATACTTAAAATTCAGGAAATTAGTTCTGTAAGTAAAACTGGATATATTCACCATCTCTAACACACAGGTTATTTTTTTTTTCAATGTATGGTATAGTTAAATCCATCCTTCAACTAGAAAAAAATGTCTTTAGAGACAAGAGTCAACACTGTTTTAGTGTCCCGTGTTATGCTCTGTGTGTGTGTGTGTGTGTGTGTGTGTGTGTGTGTGTGTGTGTGTGTGTGCTCGCGCGCGGGCAGCATGCATGGGTATACAGAGGCAAGGAAATTAAATGTGCCATCCTAGTAGATCTCCTACCACGGTCAGACGCCGTCTCCACAATTTCTGCATGAGAAAGGCAAGGCATGTCAGTAGCCAGTCAGCTCCAGAGGGAAGGGGACATTTATAAGCGCTGCAACATGGAGCCCGACTGGCTCCAGCGGGAAGGGGAGATCTAGAACGCTGCAGCATGGAGCGCTTTCGGGAAGGTTTTTGATATCGCCTAACAATCTAAACATCTGTTATCGTTGCGTGCTGGTTGAGGATGGGTAGAGCTTCAAAGGCAAAGTTGTTCATGAGCTGCTTCTTTGTGGTTCATGGAGCAGGATGACCTTCTGCCAGGGATCCTTGTCCCATGTTTAAAAGGTTACAGGGGCTCCTGTGAAATCCTAGAGCCCAGCACAGTGCTGTGTCTAAAGTGGTGGCCTGGTGTTTTTTGAAAGAGTAAAACTCAAGAGCACAGAGAAAGTCTGGCAAAGCATGTGTTTCTTAAGTACCTAAATTACTTCATTTTATCAGCACAGCAGCCACTGGATAAATACCTACTCTAGTACTTTTTCTTAATGGATTAGATCTGCAATGACTCTATTCCCAAAGGTCATATATGAATTTGGAAGGACAGAAATCAACTTCTGGAAGTGAATGGCAACCATTCCCAGGTCAATTAGCCCCTTTTCTGAGCTCTTGGCTGTATAAGGGCACCCACTGGGACAATGAGGGCATAGAATGTATGCATCCTTTTCCCTATCCCTTAGTTACACCCATGTTTGTCAAAGAAAAAAACAGTACTTAGACTCTTATATGTCACCCATTCCCGGGCCTCTGACTTTAAATAAGAGAGATACTATGTTAATGCAGCTTAGCCTCAGGCCTTGGGTGATTTGCAGCCACCAAGCCTATGCCAGGTCTAGACACTGGTTCTAGAAAGACACATAGGAAGTTCCCCTCAAGTCCCAACACTTTGTTTAGTATTTCATAGTTATTAACTCCTTTTCCCAACATTTGTTTGCCCAGTGATTTTTCTCCTATGTATAGAAAAAGAGTAGAAATGTATGTGAAAAGCTTTGAAGACAAAGGGTAGATTGGTGATGCTTTGGGTAATTTCCTCAAGAGTTAATAAGGACCTTCCTGCTCTGAGTTATCCTACATGGCCTCTAGAAAAGAGAGAGAGAGAGAGAGAGAGAGAGAGAGAGAGAGAGAGTCATAGTTTGAAGTAGCATGGGCAGGAAAGTCCATGAGACTATTATCCCCAACTAACCACCAAAAAGCCAGAAATGAAGTTGTGGCTCAAGTGGTAGAGTACTAGTCTTGAGCACAAAAGCTCAGGGACAGCCCTGAAGCCTTGAGTTCAAGCTCCCAGACTGGTACAAAAATAAATATATATGTATTATATATGTATATAAATTTATGTTATATATAATACATAAATTTCATTAATATAATATAAATATATAATATGATACATAATATTAGTATTATTCATCCTTAATAAAGAAAAAAATTATTTTATTTTATAGCATGAATGAATTTTGAGGACATTATATCAAATGAAATAAGCCAGTCTTGATAGGACAAACAGTGCATGATTCTGTTTACATGTTTCCATTAAAATAGGAATTTTGTGTGTTTCATTGACTTTCCATTTGAGGACAGCAGCTTTTTGAGAAGAGTAAAATCACTGGTGAGGAATAGTTCTACATTAAACATTTCTTGCTTTACCATGGGAGAGGGTTATAATATAAGGCTCAGGCATGGTTTCCCTATTTCTCTGGTTGAAGGGTGTTTGCCTCCTTGGGCTATTGTGGTGTCTGAGGGCCACCTTCTGAGCTGTGTCCAAAGACTTCACATGAATTGGATCCTAACTATGATTGTTAACCTAGCTTTGTTTCATTTGTCCCTTTTAAATTAGACTTTTGCTCGATATATTGTCTCAATGTTCATATAATTGGAAATTGGATCCCATATAATTGGTTGATCAACAAAACACTCTAGTAGATTTGGGGACAGAAGCTTAATGAAAAAGAAAACTCACCCAGAATCTCAAATGCCAGCTCTACCTGATGGATGTAGTCTATGATAGCAGTTCTGAACATAAGAACAGCATTTTTTTCAAATAAAAAAAATGGATATAGCTGGGCACCAGTGGCTCAGGTCTGTAATCCTAGCTACTCAAGCGGCTGAAATCAGAAGACTGCAGTTCAAAACCAGCCTGCAGAAAAGTCTTGAGACTCCATCTCCAATTAACCAGCATAATGATGAACTGAAGGTATGGCTCAGGTGGCATCAGGTGTGAGCCAGCAAGCCAAGAAAGAATTCAAATCACAATAGTGGCAAAAAACAAAAACACCCAGATGAGGGTATAAAAGAGCAAACCTGGTGGAAGCTTATTTCTTCTCAATTCTAGAAGATGTGACACAACTCTATTTTCAGCGTTTCTTCAAAGCAGTGGTTCTCTGAGTGAATTTGCTAGATCAACAACATAGCCATCATCCAGCAAGACAGATGTGCAACAGACCACACTCCAGACACACACAGAATCAGAACTCCTGGCAGTGCAGTACAGACAAGAGTGGTTTAATGAGCTACGGAGTCATTTGAAAGCACGCTCGAATTTGAGATGCTCTGTTCTCCACTGCTACTTTTTTTTTTATTATGGCTACATATTAAAACATCAGAAGTCCTGGGCCCTGAACCTATTATCAATTAAATCACAAAATTCTGGAGAGAAGTAGTTAAACTCCTCAGATGATTTTGAAAGGGCAGCCAGGATTGGATTCCACAGCTGTCAATCAGCAGATTCTGCACTGCACCTTCAGTGCGCATGCGTCCAGTGCTCTGCCTCAACAGTAATTCCACCAGAGCAGCAGTACAGTTATCTATTTCCCACACTTGGCTGTAGTATAATGTTTTGTTTGAACAAAGTTTTCTGCTGCTTAAAAATGCAAACTTTAATTCTTTGAGGGATAATATATTGTAAAAATAAAAATGAACAAACAAGCAAAAAACCCAAGTCCCCCTTTATTTCCTTCTAATTCCTAGAGAAAGGTGTGACAGGAAAATAAATATGTCTGGACCTTATTAGGAAAGAATAGCAATAGGAGGCTCCTGGTGAGGCTATAGGAAATTGGAGGTTTGGGAATGGACTGAAATGCATGAAAACATCTGTGTGGGAAGTTCAGAAACATGGGATGCTGTTCCAGCAGTGCTTAGTGGGTGGTTCCTCTAAAACTACTTCCTCATTGAAACATAAATTACACTACCACAAATTAGAAACAACTTCACCTTTTGAGAAATAATACAGAAGGGAAAGTAGTGTTGTTTTAGGAGGAGGGTGTTGTTTTGCTTTTTTCAGTTACGCTTAGCCAGCATCAAATCTTTGAGCCATAAAAGATAAAATAAAGCTGGGTGCTAGTGGCTTATGCCTGTAATCCTAGCTACTCAGGAGGCTGAGCTCTGATGCTCAGGATTTGGGGGTTTGAAGCCAGCCCAAGCAGGAAAGTCTGTGAGAATCTTATCTCCAGTAAATTACTTAAGAAAAAAAGCCATAAGTGGAATGGTGGTTCAAGTAGTAGAGCACTATCCTTGAGGACAAAAACTCAAAGACAGCACCCAGGCTCTGAATTCAAGCCAAGAATTAATTATCATGAAAGATGAGAGAGAGAGAGAGAGAGAGAGAGAGAGAGAGAGAGAGAGAGAGAGAGAGAGAGAGAGAGAGAGAGAGAGAGAGGAGATGAAGGAAGGAAGGAAGGAAGGAAGGAAGGAAGGAAGGAAGGAAGGAAGGAAGGAAGGAAGGAAGGATAAAATAACAAGGTGACCAAAGAGGAGAAAGACATCTAAAGAGCCCGAGTCAAATATTTCCATGAAAATTTACACTACAACAGGAAACATGCTAGATTTTGATTACTTATTTTAAATGTGTTCTTTTAATTAATTGATATCATTTAAGTATATAAACACACCAAAGGTGTATAAGAAGAAAGAAACACCAAAGTTGGAATGTTTACAGTGATTTCCCTAATACTGCTGATTGAGAACTTTCAAATATCTGCTATGCCTCTGGAAAAGGAAACATTTCTAAGGCTAGAGCCTACCAGTTATCATGCTGATGATGGATGTGAGTTCTGAGTAAGTGCAAAACAACGGATAATATATAAATTTGTGAAGGTATGAAAACAAATGCCTGATGAGTGTCAAAAATGTCAGTTGAACAGATGGAGAGAAGAATGAACCTACAGGGTGGGAAGGCAGAGGTGGCTGTCAAAGGTGGTAAAAACAGGAAGCTCTAGTCGGTGGGATACGTGGTTAGAATGATCATAATAACACCAATCACCATAGGCACCCCCTTCCTCCCCCCAGCCCAACTGTATAAATAAGGAATTAACTATGGCAGGCATGCCATAAAACACTCATAAAATTACATTGTCATTCCAGTTCTCTTTTTATCTGTCCTTGCTCCAGAAACTCAACATGGAAGGGGAAAAAATTATCCTGGCAGAGGAGAGAGTTCAAACAAGATTTTTCCTTTAAAGGAGAGAAAAAGAAGTCAGACCAACTGACAAAATTCAAAACATACAACCTTCTTCATCATGAGCCTTTGGTATTAGAAGATCTGAAACACTGGGGCATGACTTGAGAGACATTTTGTTATAGCTTTTAAATTACTGAAGGTAAAGGTCCATGCCCTGGAATTGCAGCAGTAAGGACAAGACCTGTAGTTTGAAGTTAATTTTGAAAAGAAGAGTAAATGCACTTCAAATGTTCTGTTGTACCACAAAGAAAGTTACTAGTAAGACTCATATAAAATATTGTACATTGTATATCACAGATATGTATACATATTATATGTTGATCATAAATAAATAAGCAAACAAAACTAAGTAAAATAATAATCCCAATAGCACTGCTTTGTTGGATTTCTTAAATAATGTTTTTGATCACACATAGTCTGGAGATACCCCTTGTATATCTTCCTAGACATTCTCAACTTTTAATAGTGGACTTATGTAATCTTTCTAATGACCATAATTTATTTTTTAAAAAAGAGTAAACTAGAGCTTCACTGGCTGACTCGGAGGCAGAGATGAACAGGGAACACAGGCTTTGGGGTACAGAGTGAACCAAAGCATCTCCCATGAACCACTGCGACACTTAGTAGAGCACACTAACAAGCATTTGTCCACTATACACAACATTATCTATCAGCTCACTCCTGTAGTCATAGCTACTCGGGAAGCTGAGATCTGGAGGAGGAGAAGAGTTTGAGAGTAACTCAGCCCCAAAATTCCACTAGATTCCATCTCCAAAAGCAACCAGCAAGATGTTTTTAAAAGCAAGGCCTAAGGTGTGGCTCAAGTGGTAGATAACAAACCTAGAAAGTACTTGAGTTCAAACCTCAGTATTACCAAAAAGAAAAAAAACCCCAAAAAGTTATGAGTCATGAATATAGATGAAGGATATAGATAAAGATTAATAGAGACAGAAAGTTCAATGATAGCAACTACTTACTACCTAAAGGCAGTAACATAGTATTATCACTCTCGCACTAACCTGGATACCATACCCACAGAACCCATAGAAATTGCCTTGCTTGAAGGCCTTCAGTTTCTCAATTTACTCTTCTCTTTACTATGAACAGAAGAATTTCTCTTTAAAAATTGGAATCTGAAGTTACTTTTAATGAAGGAGATATAACTTACAATAGAAAAAGTGTACAACTCTTGAATGCACAGCTTCCATTACTTTGACCTGTGTGTATATTCTGAGCAAGAGCTCATGTGAGCTCCCCAAAATGTCCCTCTCATACCAATGCCATCTGAGTAGGTAATGATTCTGTTAACCTTTAGTACAGAAGTTTTGCCTGGTTTTTGCCCCTGGTATAAACAGGATTGCATCACAAAAACTTCTTGCATGGTTTATGAACTCAGCATGTGAGATTCATCTGTGTGCATGTGATACTGATATACTCATTTTCTAAAATGTATTGAGATTACCTTAGCTTTTTATTTTCTTGCTTCATAAGTTGTCTGACATACTTAGTCTTTACCTACCAAGGATTAATCTAGACTTAATCATTATCAGAATTTAAATGCAAAAAAGACCTTTGGACAGTAGTTCAGTAATGTTCAGGGTGTGAACACCCTGGGTCACTGGAAAATCCTGGAACAGAGAAGCTCTTGATGTCATGGCTCCCTGCCCAGTAACTTTTGAACCATTTATCGTTATTAGTGATGAGTATTCATTAATTTCATCTCATTCATCAGCCCTACCATTCTTACAAAAACCATCAAAGGACTCTTTCCTGTTTATAAACCTCTGAGAAATTTCAAAAGTTCCTCACAACTCCAGAGTGGCTCAGTCTCTTTTTATTGACTATTTGCTCTTTTCTTTCAAAACCATACTTTGTTCTTTGTTGACTATTTCCACTGCTGCCTTTCTTCCTAAATCTACCTTCCCTTGGTGCCTTGAAATCTCTCTTCCAACTTATCAGTCCATGAAGATGTTCTTCACTACACTGATCACTGATACTACCCAGATACCAGATGCCATTTTAGTATATCTTTTTAGCTACCTACTTCCAGATTTCAGAGACTTTTGACTTCCAACTAATGGAAATATTATCCCTTGTATCCTCCCACAATTTTCTTTTTTTTTTTTTTTTTTGCCAGTCCTGGGCCTTGGACTCAGGGCCTGAGCACTGTCCCTGGCTGCTTCTTGCTCAAGGCTAGCACTCTGCCACTTGAGCCACAGCGCCACTTCTGGCCGTTTTCTGTATATGTGGTGCTGGGGAATCGAACCCAGGGCCTCATGTATACAAGGCAAGCACTCTTGCCACTAGGCCATATCCCCAGCCCCGCTCCCATAATTTTCTATATGACTGTAGATCTTTAATGCTTTTCTTCTAGATGTGTGTGTGTGTGTGTGTGTGTGTGTGTGTGTGTGTGTGTGTGTGTTCTTGCTGCTGTTTGGATTTACTTCAGAGCATCTAATTTATTGGAATACCAAAATTGTAAAGACTGATAGTATCAATAATTCAGGGGAAAAGATGACAAACAAACTGAAAGGATATGTCCTGGTCATCCCAGAGGACCATGCGGAGATAATCGCAGACAGGAGAAGAAGGTTCACAAGGAGGTTTATTAGTGGGGCCACAGTTCCCACGGGAGACTGAGCAACATGGTGTCTGCACCTTATCCAGGTGGCAGCTTCTCTCTCTGGGGGTAAAGGGGAAGTAGGTAGGTAGTGAGTAGGAGTGGCTCATTAGGTATGGGTGGATCTGGGGGCTAGTGGGAGGAGCTGAGGACCTGAGGCTAGGGAAATGCTAACACAAACCGCAATAATAATGACAAATTTTATGTGGCATGTACATTCGGTTAAGCAACATTCTAAGCATTTTTATACATATTCAATCATCTTATCACCTCTGTCTCCTATAGATGAGGAAACCAAAGAAGTAACTTGCCTAGGGCCCATAGTCTATTAGGAGGTGAATTCAGGGAGTTTGATCCACAGTATTTGATCTTAACTGATACCCAAAGATGAAAAAGGTTTGGATACAAAAATATAGCGGGAGGACAAGTTTCAAGTGTTTGGAATGAAATTTTAGGGGAAACTTGAAGGGATTTCCAGGGATAGGCAACAAATATAAGAAATGGAATTTTCTAGCAAAACCATCTGGAAGGAAATGATAGGTGGATCAAATGAAGAAGATTCCAAAGGGCTCATAAGTGGCCACCTTCATGTAAAGAATAGAAAAGACAAGTTTAAGCATCCACCCAGAGCTGTCAGAACAAATATGATGACTCAGCTAGAGAGAGGGATAATGTTTGGGGCTAGTCCAGATGAATTACTTAGACCAAGTTGATTTCTATAGATTAAAAAATAATGACAGCTTATACATCTTAAAAATTGAGAACATTGTACATTGCTCTCTATAATAAGGCAAATGGAATGAAGTAAATGGATAAAATAATTGAATTGGCAGAAATTAAACCACATGTAATTTCTTTAAGAACATAAATAGTATTTAACTATTTCCTATATCACTTATGATGCCAAAATACCATTTTCACATTTGAATACCAGAATTTCTGCTCATAACTACTCGTCATCAGTAGAAGTAAAAATTGGTGGATGATTGCACCCAGCTAAGAAAATAATAATTAACAAATATTTGTTAAGCCCTTACCGTTTGCTAGGCTTTTCTCTAAGTGCTCTATGTTAATTCGCATGGGAAAAAAATTGTATCAATTTTTGCATTCTATTCTCATTTTCAAATGAAAACTATTCTCATTTTCAAATGAAAAAATAATTGAGGCTCAACGTACCCCAGTTAATGGTGATCCTGTATTATTCACAGGGAAAGAGAAAAGCAGAAAGGGAATAAAACAGAGAGAGGAGGAGTGAAGGAAAGACAGAAACAGAGAGATGGAGATAGAGACAGAGATAGACAGACAGACAGAAAAAGAGACAGAGACAAAGAGATTTTAATATTGTGTTCTATATGAATAAGCAATATTGGTTTCATTTATATGAATTAAAAGATATTATAGAGCTTTGAAATAATTTCATCTGAAAATCCTAGAACATTACTCAGCTTTTCCAGCTACAGTATATATGTCCTTTTGTGAGGCTCAAGTTCTGCATAAAAGGGTCTTTGGTCATTGATTACACTTGTCACAATCCTACTAGAAAAAAAATAGATGCCAGATATATCCATTGTTATCTTTGCTTTGCAAGATACTTTTTCTTGTTTAACGTCATTTTTATTATAAGATGTAGCACAGAGATTTCTATGCAGAAATCTAGTCATAAGGATGGTAAACAATTTGCTCACATCCTATCCCAAGACAGAGATAACAGGGCCTAGCCCAGACTCAAATCTTGTGCTCTTGATTCTTTATTCAACACTTGTTTTTTTTTTTAGTTTCACTTAAATGATATCCATTTGCCTCAGAACATGCCTCTAATACTGCTTTCTCTGTGTGCCTTATCCCTAAAAATCTTTGATTAATATATATTGAAGAAAGACAAGTTATATTTTGTCAAAATAGGCTGATGGATGCATTACAGATATTTAGATGAGATTTTCCATCAGGTGATGGTATCATTCATCTAATGTTACTGTGATTTGGAGAGTACCATGAAGATTACACTTTCCAAATGCAGCATTTTTTATAAAAGTGGGTATGAACTTTTTTTTTTTTTTTTTTTGCCAGTCCTGGGCTTGGACTCAGGGCCTGAGCACTGTCCCTGGCTTCTTTTTGCTCAAGGCTAGCATTTTGCCACTTGAGCCACAGCGCCACTTCTGGCCATTTTCTATATATGTGGTGCTGGGGAATTGAACCCAGGGCCTCATGTATATGAGGCAAGCACTCTTGCCACTAGGCCATATTCCCAGCCTGGTAGGAACTTTTAAACTGACTTATTATATAATTCATAGCAGATCAAACCTTAGTACTAGAAGGCTCTGATCTAAGTATTAATATTTATAACCAATGGTATAGACAAATTATAATCCAACTATCCTAGCACTGTTTTCCCCACTAGCAATAATTATCTAATAATATTTCCTAGTTGACAATATTAAATATAGTTGAATATATTATATAGTTGAAGATATTAAATATGATATACAAGATGCTTAAGTATGTGAGACAGTATAAAATGATTGGCAATGATCATAATTCTACTGTATTTCATCTATAATAATACTACGCATTATTTTAACCACAAATAAAGAAAAATATTGCTAATTCAAATATGTTTTACTATCAACAGTAATATACAATTTTAATAGTGTGGGAAATGTAAGCGGATTTTCAACTTAGATGCATAAACTACAGTGTGTGAGAATGTGTGTATGAGTATGTGTGTGTGCATGTGTGTTCCAAGATTTGAACTGCAAAGTCTGCCAAATCAAGTTTAAAAGTGGAAAGTTTTAACTAAATTTCCCCAAAGTTTAAGAGTGGTTTGCTATTCAACCAAGTAAGAGTCTTTCAACAGTCCCATGAAAATGTTCTAAGGTAGAATGATATTTGTGCTTTTCTAGTTAGTGTGTTTAAACTTAGGAAGAATGCTTTAGTTATGTTCATGATTCACAGATTTTTGTGATGGGCTAATCATGTATATTGCAAATATTAATAAATACTTCCAATAGGTCATTTGGAAAAATAAGTATTTTTGTTTATAGTCAGATAAATACACTTGCAGATGTTTTCCTATAAAAGAGGTGATATTCAGTGAATTTCAGGGACTTTTTTGGAATGACAAAGTTCAAACTGTGCCAAAGTCAGCACATGAGGTTTATAGAGAAAAGAACAGATTTCACTGGTGTTGATGAGATTTTTATTTCTTAGTTCCCATTTTCCATGACTACCAGGTCAATAGGCCTGAAAGACTCAGGGTGGTTTATGCTCTATAAACTTCTCAAGTCTCATATCCTTCTCATCCAATTTATTTAAAACCAAGCACAAAAACTAAGTACACAGAAAGCCTGCAGAATCAGTAGAGAGCTATGCTAAGATCTCTATTCACGGTTAAAGATATTCTAATGTATAAACTCTATTTGGATCACTGACTTTGTTTTATGATATTATGACTCTAGTAAAACTAAGGCATGGCACAGTTGACTCAAATTTCAGGTACGTTCACTATTGTGGTAACTGTTAGACTGAGTGCATCAATCCAATGTAGAGGTTTTTTTTATTTTTCCTTAGAAGTGAGATTAATGATGTTTCACTGGTCTTTTGATGACTATGGTTAGCTATTTGCAAACAGAGACTATTTTATAGACATTTGCAATGAGTTTAAAAGGAAGGAACTCTAAGTCCAATCACTCATAGTAAATGATCATAAATTAAAATCACCTCCATAATATACTTTATTTAAGTCATTTCACTTCCAATTGTTCCTGTTCTGTAGCACCGAATGCAGAAATGCTAGGGCTGTGATCCCTATTGAATTCTAGATTTTAAAAGGAGGCATTTTTGAAGTCACACACTACAATCCTTTCAATTTAGAATGACTTTGTTTATAAAGTGGAACATTCATCTGATGGGCTACTAACAACAAGAAATTTACTAATGTATCATTAATCATAAGACACATTTCAGTCTGGAAAATATTGAAATGTAAAAGTATTAAAAGTTACCATTGGGGCTGGGAATATGGCCTAGTGTCAAGAGTGCTTGCCTCACATACATGAAGCCCTGAGTTCGATTCCCCAGCACCACATATATAGAAAACGGCCAGAAGTGGCACTTTGGCTCAAGTGGCAGAGTGCTAGCCTTGAGCAAAAAGAAGCCAGGGACAGTGCTCAGGCCCTGAGTCCAAGCCCAGGACTGGCCAAAAAAAAAGTTACCATTGATAAAATATAATTTCCATGCTAAATGTATCCATATCTTTCTTGCTGAATATTTTTATTATCTTTCAGTAAATGTAACAAAGGAGTTGCCATTCAGCAAAGCTATTTATGAATGCAGTGAGTCTTGATCAATGTCACCCTTTTGACATTCTCGCCTACCCTTCTCAGCCCATCCCTTCCCTCACTTTTCTTAATTTTTTAGGATACGTATTGAATACTTTTGTCAATTAATAAAGCAGTTTATGTATACAATGAATGCATCTTGATCTGTGTCATCCCTTCAACATCTTCATCCTCTTAGACCCACCTCTTCCCTTACAAAACTCAAGTATAATAGATTAAATGGAGAGCTCAAATAGTATATTTCTTTTTTCTTTTTTTTTTTCTTTTTTGCCAGTCCTGGGGCTTGGATTCAGGGCCTGAGCACTGTCCCTGGCTTCTTTTTGCTCAAGGCTAGCACTCTGCCACTTGAGCCACAGCGCCACTTCTGGCCATTTTCTGTATATATGGTGCTGGGGAATCGAACCCAGGGCCTCATGTATATGAGGCAGGCACTCTTGCCACTAGGCCATATGCCCAGCCCTAAATAGTATATTTCTTTAGAAAGCCAAAGTCAAAACCCAACAAAATAAGTATGAAGAAATGAATACTTTTAGGGGGGTGAGTAGAATAAGGGGAGAGGGGTAGATAAATGAAGGAGGGAAGCGGGGAGAATGCATTCAAGACTTCATTGTATAGACCACAAAATGTATCCATATCTTTGAGATTTGGGCTACATATCATTCAAAGAAGACCATATATCATACTAGATTAGAAATCAAGAAACTTGTATAATGGTATAATGGTGCACTCATGTTTCTGAGTGTGTTAAAATGACCCAATGGAATAGATCTTAATTCTATAATCTATAAACCCAAGATATCTCCACTACCCACTTCTTACTAACCATCCAATATAAATGCTCTGAGCAAATATTCACAAGCTTGCAAAGTAGTTGTTTGATTGTTGCCAGACAGTCTATCAAAAGAGCGAAATCAAAACAGGAATCCTAATTCTCCATCAAGGTAAATTGCTAATTAAATCATTTCAGTGGGAGAAGGGGCAGCCTGGGGAAGCAAGGAATGGACAAAGGATAATGACGTATAGGTTCTCATATTGTGAGATGATATGATAAGTTTATTTCTCCATGGCTGGCCTATGTTTCATGGTATGTTACCCTTCCCTGAGCGATTATGATAAATATGATGCACATTGGGAAACAGAGATGAATTCATGTGCTCAAAGTCATCTAGAGTGACTGAAGTTAGGTAAGCATAACAAGTCTCAATAGTCAAAAGCTACATTGGAAAGAGGAGAGAGACAGAGGCAGAGACAGAGAGGAACAAAATAGGAAAGGCTATATGAAGTGACAGAAGAAGTAAATTAGATTTGATTAAGTGAATTTGAGAGACGAAATAGAAATATATCTGGGCCTTTTTACATACTTCTATTGTGTTTGAGGTGAATTCATCCTCTGACAGGAAATAATCACATCATGATCTTTTACAATCTCTGTTTATCTCCCAGTCATAAACATGGTTATCCACAAGGGTTTCCCAAGGGAAAGAACTTCTAGAATTGTCCCCCAGAGTGTTCCAGAAAAAAAAATGAAAGAAAACTATTCTAAATTTTGTAGATGTTAAAGACATTCTGTCTATTCTTAGGCATTTTCATATCTGGATACTTCAATTAGGGAATGAAAAAGAAAAAAAGATTTTAAATTGAAATCTGTTCTTATATTTACATCGTCTGCCAACTCTCTGTAAAGCTATTATAGCAAGAAAATTAAAAAGTTGCCACAGATCATGCAACATTCTTTTCTATTTATTTTTCTTAGTCTCACTAAACATTGCTCTCTCTTTTAGAAAAGGGATAGACATCAAGAACAAATGTACAGGAATGGCATGTCTACATGACAACCTATATAAACAGCACATTACAATGAAACTCGACTGCACGTGTGCCAAACTACACAAAACTGTGAAATAACAGAAGCCAAACTGTGAGAGGGAAGTGGTTTAGGGTACATTTAAGTTTGATCTGGAAGATATTCGTGAATCTAAGGAAAAGACAAAATGAAGTTGTAGGCTCTTTCCTTTTTCAGTGTGTTTTAAGCTATTTTCAATTTCATGCTATATGTGTACTTTCTATGCATGATTCCACAAGTTTTTGATGGATTTCAGGAAATTAATTAGGCCTTAGACCCTGAGGATTTCCCATGTCTGTGGAATGCCTATCCTTTAGCACAGTGGGAGCTCCACTGAGCAGAACAGCTGCAACAACTTGAAAGGCTCTCTATTGTGCATTGCTCACTGTGGTCCTGAGAACCGGAACCAAGGAGGTTCACCAAGGCTACTCTCTGCCTTTATTGTTAAGCGGTGCACCTTCCTTAATGGAAGTAGACTCTTCACTAAAAGCAAATTTCTCTTCATTGCCTTTCATTTTGCAGTCATAAATCCAGGCTATGTTCCTATATAAAGAATGTTAGCTCTGATAGAACACAAAAAGTCCTCATCATATGAGTGCAACTCTTTTTTTTTATTTGTCACATAATAAAAAGAACAAGATTTCTTGGAATTCCCTAATGGTAATCCTCCTAAGAGATATTTGTGTAGACTAACATGAAGCTGATGATTCTACTAAGAAACAGAGCCCTCCCAGGGCTTGTTCTACATAAAAGCCTTGGTCTTTAAATAGAGAAGATACTTAAAAAAAAATACACTTTGTAACCAGCTGCATTCCATGAGGAGCAGACATTGTCTATCACTCCTTTAAACATATTGCTTCTTCTATCAAAGATCTCTTCTTATGAGGGGGAAGTTTCTGTCACAAGTCAAATTGTTTTATGTTTGTTTTCTCTCAGGTACTTTTTCATACTTTTGGTCTTCTTGATCCTTTCAACCTTGAGATACACATATTAATATCACAACTTTTATCTACAAAAACAAAGGGTCAGCAATATTAAATAAACAGTATTTGGACGATTTGACAGATGCCATCATCTATGGTGTTTTAATAGGTTGTTAAACAAGCATTCTGGTTCTGGTTTTGTCCATTGTCATTTTCTTTCTGTACCTTTCTATCCAGGTATGCTTCAATGGTACTTTGCTTAGAATCACAGGCACACAGGTCATTGAACTGCCCCATATCAACCACCACCACTCCAAATAAATCCTTTAAGATAAAAATTGAGAGCATGAAAAAGTGAGACAGCAAAAACTAGAAAGACTGAGAATTCTCCTCTAGGTAGTACACTTGACAAAGAAGAGAAAATACTGAAGGCCAGTTTCACTCCTGGAAGGCTAGTGGTCCCTAAAGCAAGATTATGTGCAAATGAATGTCTGCTCTTTCCCTTAGTGTTGACTTGGCTAGGCAATGAGGGGCTTTGCAGCACTTCTTAAATCCAAGGTGCATGGAATTACCAGGGGATCCTGTTGAAATGTGATTGTGGCTTTCTGGATCTGGACCAGGCCTAAGATTCTGCATTTCTAACTAGTTTTCAGATAACCCTGGCTCCAGTGATTCACTGGGTACATTTTGAATATCAGAGGTATAGAGAAAATCACTAACTAGGGCCTCAGACAAACCAGTATTCGAAACCAGTCTCTGCTATTTAATAAGCTCATAGACTAAGGTATCTTCACACCTGAGCTGCTGTTTCCTCATCAATAAAAAGTGGAAATGACTAATTTATATTATATGCTAGGCACTGTGGTAAATGCATGTGAGTGGCCAAGAGGGACTTCAGAGCCATGAAGCTTTGTTCAGTTGTCCACACTAAACCTCTGTACCCTATTATTACATAGGTCTTGCTGTGCCATATGTAAACTATCTTAGTTAGGTACTAAATATGTATCTTAATTCCACTTTTCTTCTCCTGTACCAGGGTATTTGTCTCTAAACCAGCTTTACATATTACAAAAAAAATGGAAATTGATTCCATTTTCTAGGATGTGTTTTTCAAAAGGATCCTGTCTTGCAAACTCTTCTTCAGCTAAAGGAAGCCTTTGGTGTTTAAAGATTTGCATGAATTGCTACAGTTGACAGAAGGAATTGCTTTGATCTCTCTTGCATTATTACTTGATCCATTTGTTTCTTTTCTTTCTAGAAGTGCCAAAAAATCTGCAATAGACAGAAAAGATCATTTGCTACAGCTATGATCTTGTGAAAGTATTCTGCATTTAGTAAAACAGGAATCTTAATCCATTAAATACAAAATGGTACTAGTTCATTTTTTAAAAATCGTACCATTTTTTCATGTAAACTTGTCATTTAAAATTGATTAAAAATTGTTTTTATTTTATTTTTTATTTAATTTATTTATTAATTGAACACAAATTTTTTGACAAGGTGTTGTGCAAAAAGGGTACAGTTACATAGTAGGGCACTGTGTACATTTCTTGTGATATCTTACGCCCTGTTTATCTTTCCCTTCTCTAGGTCAGGTAGACATATATACAATACACAATATATCAAGAACATATACAGTATCCACGTGGCCAAGCCCAAGAAAATTCGCCTAGGGCTTTAAATGTAATGTCGATATTAGACAATATGTCGACAGTAGTCTTATATGAATGTACATACATAGCTTTTGGGCTATTGTATTCCACTGAGAGGTCAATTTTTGACCTTTATATGTTGAGTAGTTGTTTGGTTTTAGTTACATACTGTTGGGTCGCTGACGCAATCCTGTGGGAAATACCATTTGACAAGAAGTTTTTGGTTTCACAGACCTGGTCTCTACTGTCTCCCCGTCACCCTTTCTTAAGTCATATATCAGGGAGATCATGCCCCTTTGTTTTCTGTGTTCTAGGCTTGTCTCGGTCAACATTATTTGTTCAAGTTCTGACCATTTCCCTGCGAATAACAATATTTCACCATTCCTAATCGCTATGTAGTATTCCATTGTGTATAGGTACCATATATTTTGGATCCATTCATCTGTGGAGGGGCATCTAGGTTGTTTCCATATTTTGGCTATTATGAATTGTGCCGCGATAAACATGGAAGTACAAATGTCTGTTTTATATCTTGGGACCTGCTGTTCAGGATAGATGCCTAAGAGTGGTATGGCTGGGTCATAGGGTAGGTCTATATTGAGCTTTTTGAGAAACCTCCATACAGTTTTCCAAAGTGGTTGTACTAATTTGTTCTCCCACCAACAATGGAGAAGCGTTCCTCTTTCCCCCCATCCCCTCCAGCATTTGTTGTTGCCTGAGTTCAGAGTATAGGCCATTCTAACTGGAGTGAGGTGGTATCTCAGGGTTGTTCTTATTTGCATTTCCTTTACTACCAGGGATGTTGAACATTTCCTCATATGTTTCTTTGCCATTTTTATTTCTTCTCTTGCGAAGTCTCTCTTTAGCTCTTTTTTCCATTTCCTAATTGGTTTATTGGGCTTGGAGGGACTTAGTTTTTTGAATTCTCTGTAAATGATAGATATTAGACCTTTGTCTGTTGCTGTGCTGGTAAAGATCCTTTCCCATATGATTGGCTGTCTTTCTGTTTTGGTGGCTATGTTCTTAGCTGTGCAGAAACTTTTTAATTTGTAGTAGTCCCATTTGTCGAGTCTCTCCCCTATTTGTTGTGCCCCTGGGACTATATTCAGGAAGTTCCTTCCTGTGCCTATAAGTTCTAGCATCTTTCCTACTCTGTCCTTCAGTAGTTTCAAGGATTCAGGTCTGATATTGAGGTCCTTGATCCATTTTGAGTTGATCTTAGTGCATGGTGATAGGCTTGGGTCTACTTTGAGTTTTCTGCATATGGCTACCCAGTTCTCCCAGCACCAGTAGTTGAAGAGGCTATGTTTATTCCATTGTATGTCTTGATTAAAATTTTTTAACTAAAAATGTTTTATAAAAATGCATACTATCATGACAAGAACATATAGGAAAGATGAGTGAATGAAAACTATTTTGTAATCTGTAGTTTGTTTCAAAAAGTAATTTTAAATAGTTTGGACTTTGATGGCTTATAAATCTTAATGACTCAGGAGGCTGAGATCCAGAGGATCATAGTTCAAGGCCAAGAGAAAAGTCCATGTCCATAATAACCAACAAAAAGTGAGGCTGGAAGTGTGGCTCAAATGTTACATTACCAGCCAAGCTAGTGAAAGATCCTGGGTTCTGAAATACGTATATGACTTAAATTATCAACAAACTCCAAAGCATGAAAATTGTTTTGTTTTTTTTCCATTTCATTTCTGCCTACCATTATTTTCTTCCTGAAGTCTATGCTAGTAAGTGAAACAGCACTTTTGATACTGTGAGCTTTCTCGATATATTTCTGGATATACTCTCCCCTGTACTAGAGTTAGTGTGGTTCAGTTTTTGTTTTACTTGTTTCTCCATGACAGATCTTTTTCCATATTGGTTAAATAGTTTGCTAAGCTCACGTTGAAACTCCAAATTTTATAGTAATGGGTTCTAGGTAAATGAGCATGTAGGGAAGATATGATGAGCATAAATCTGTCTATCCTGTCAACTAATCAACCCTAGAGAAAAACACTGGAAATAATAGAGAATTTTTTGTTTGAAAGTAGGGAAGAGTAGTGTTGGTCCAGGGATTAACAATAGTGACTTTACATATATCTCATTTAAATTCTTAGTGATTCAAGCAGTGTGATAGTAATACATGATTGAACATACAAAACTATAGGATACAATAGGAAATCCAGATATACATAAATTTGGAATATATAAAGAAACATCTCAATCCAAATATATATGTATGTATATACATATATATTTCAACTGGGTCCAAAAGTAATGTAGGACATCCTACATTTAATATATATTTCTAATACATCAAAGGCAAAACAAAGTATAAGCTTACGAACAAAACAATCACCAATAACAAACAATCACCAATAAGTTTGGTATAGGAATGAAGCATCATGGCCTCTTGAAGATTTATGAAAAGGAAAGAGATTGCTCTTCTTTACAATCTCAGCCTCCATCCCACCATCCCACCAGGGCCTCAGCAGTACCTATGGACCACAAGACATCAATAATGGATACTGTAGTCTCTCAAGTTCTTCCCATCGGTTCCTGATCTAATCTTGTCTGTAGTAGAGAAGATACTGAAAATGTTCATCCTTGATTCATTCTTGGGTTTAATTGGCTGTTTTTTGTAGTAAATACTGACCCCTCTGTGCTCATCAACGATTAATTTATATTTTAACTTCATTGTGTTTGATAATTTATAAGATTTTTCTCCCATTCTTTTAAGGTAATTCTTCCTTTGATTGTTTGATTGATTGATTTGATTGGTTTTGTATCAGTCCTGAAGCTTGAACTCAGGACTTGGGCATCGTCCCTGAGCTTTTTGTTCAAGGCTAATGCTCTACCATAACTCCACTTCCAGCCTTTTTAAAGTGGTTAATTGGAGATGAGAGTCTCCTGGATTTCCCTGCTGGGGCTGACTTTGAACTATGATTGTCCAACTTTAGACTCCTAAGAAGCTAATATTATAGGCATGAGCCACCAGCACCAGTCCTTTCTTAGATTTTAGAAAAGGTTATCAAACATGCATCATCACTGTCATTATTACATATAAACAGAATAAGAATTTGAAGACTTATCTGATTTTCCAGGACACTGTCAGTCTTCCTCATCTTTGTTTCTACAGGAGAATGACATTCTCACAACCACAAAATAATTGTCTGTCATAATAAGTTGAGTCAGAAGACCACAGACTGCATGTGGCCGTTCACTTGTTTATACAAATGATGCTCAAACAAATACTTGGCCAATTACAACACAAGTTATTTGGTCATAACATAAAAGACAGTTATGAGATTGCACATGGAATTCTTTTACCTTCTTGTTTTCTATAAAATAAAATTTCTGCCCAACTGAATCTCAGTTTTCTTAATGAGCTCCCTAGGAGAGTCACTCTGGCCTGAAGTTGTTTGATTAAAAGAACATAAATTGGGGTGCTTGAGGGTTCAGAGGCATTTCCTATTGTAATTTAAATAAAGCAGTCTTGGGGTGGCTGACATTCCTGATGGAGCTTATAATGGGATTAGTAAGGGCTTCATGAGTGAACCCAAATTCACCAACCATCCAAGTGTTTAAATGTCACTACACATCACGAATAAAATGTACTTCCCCCAACAAGAATAAACACATAAGGACTAGAGAGTTCTTGAAAATAATGAAAGCATATCTAAAATTAAAATTTAGAACAATAAAAGAAGTTATTGTCTTGAAAGAAGATCATTGTGCATGTTTAAAAAAGAAGAAATAAAAAAAAAAACCCTACAGTTCATGCTAAGTCTAAATTACAGTTGGAAGAATGCCAGCTAGTTACAGAGCACAGAAAGGTGAAAATCTCCCCCAACCACAGTACAATTAATGCTGTCTAGGCTCTCTGGAATCCTTTCCAAATGTATTTCCAAATAAAAGTACTTTGCTTCTCTGTTGGATGCCAATAAATGGTAAAACTTAAACTTGGGAACTTACAACCCAGCAATAGCCAGGAGCTCATTTACAAAACACCATGGAAGGATCCATTTCTCCTCATGACATGAGGGAGAAAAACATTCTGTTTCTTAAAAGAACTTTCCATTTATTAGACATTCTACCCATTACTACCAGCACTTTTGTCTTCATCCCATTGTAACAAAACATCCAATAGGCACATTGAATCAGGAAATGATATGGTAACGTTTCCACATTGCCTGACTACACAGTTTTAAGATTTTTAAAAAATTTCTCCAAACCACTGCAGTGATTGATAAGCAAAACTGGGAATTACTAAGCCTTAAAGCTGCAAGACGACATACAAATTCAAGTATATCTCTTTTTTTTTTTTTTAACACAGCTTGAAAGTGAGGCTCAGAAAATTCAATGTCTTAGCCAAAACCCACAGGTTAGCTAGTGGAAAAAGCAAGACCTTGATTTTCAATTGAGCAATATGTTCAGTTATTAATAACTCACATTTATTGCACATTTTAAGTGTCACTATTTAATTCTTTACAGAAATATCCACACCGTGTTTACATAAACACTAATAGGCTTGCCTAATCCTCAAGGCATTTATTAGTTTAAGTCTTCCTGAACAAATGAAGAAACTCAGACCAAGTAACACAGCAACGTAAAAACAGTCCTGAAGAGTGGAGAAAGGACTTGAATCTAAGACTTATGAAAGATACAATAAAACAACATTCTTCTAGGGGAAATCTAGGATAAAACAATACTGTGTGTTGATGGCTCCGGCCTATAAATCTACTTGCACAGAAGGCTGAGATCTGAAGATTGCAGTTCAAAGCCAACCCAGAAAGGAAAATCCATGACTCTTATCTGCAATTCACCACAAAAAAAGCAGGAAATGGTGCTGTGGCTCAAAGTGGTCAAGCACTAGCATTGAGCACTAAATCTTAGGGATTGTGCACAGGCTCTGAGTTTAATCCCCAGGACTAGAACAAAAATAGTAACATCAACACTAAGACATGCTTAGAAGTAATTCTAGCATAAGTTACACAATACTACCTCCATTGCTTACTCTGAGACTGGAATTGACCCAGGACTCGGACTGTACCTATGGGGAAAGAAAAACTGAATCCTCCAAAGATAAACTGACAGGAAATAAACAATTTCAAGTTGATGTGACATGAGAACCTTCACAAAGAAATGAAGACCCAAAGAAACAATTCAATGCACCCATTTTTAGATGTGGCCTACTGGAAGGAATTTAGGTTATGTTTCATGAAGAAAATAGGTAGTTGTGGAGATATAGGACCAGGCAAAGGGGATGCCTGACCTAACAGTAATAAAGTGAGGAGAATGTAGCAAGGCCTTCAACCCAAATTCTCTTTATTTCTATATTTTAAATGATGAGCATGCTTCTTTGCTGTGAGTCAGAAACACATGAGAATATTATGATGGGCCACAGGAGAATGTTAATAAAAATTCTTCCCAGGTTTTAGGGCCTGCTTCAGGAGAGAAGCACTGGGGGAAGATAAGAGTGACTCTCCTCCTAATGAAGTTTGTCTAAATTTCCCCATCTTAAAATGAACATAGACTGCACCTATACCTTTAATTTCATCAATGCTGAACACATGATAATTCTAGTGTCGCATATAGATGCTCTGTAGACAACTGTGGCACTTAACACATACACAAAAAACTACTTTGCTGTAGTGTCTGACATATCTGTGTAATTCTTGAGCTGATGATTGTGTTTGAAGTAGTGTTTATATGCATAGAATTAAAGAGATTCGTAAATACTGTACAGGAAAAACTAGGCTTTTCCATCATATCATTATAATGGTCTCTCTTTTTCAAGGCCCAATATTTCTTAATTGATGTCTAAAATTTTATATAGGATCCTAGGCACTTGATATTGCCTAAACATCATTGATTTTGACACAGATATTACATAGAGATCAAAATATCAGATACTCATTTTCCCGATCTCTTTACCTCTATAACTCAGTTATATAAATAGTAATACTAGACCAGAACAGTAAGTATTATTCCTGTTTAAAGAGTGGTAATAATTTGAACTTTGTGTTAGACAGCCTTCTGTGATGATAAAAACCAATTTACAGGAGAAAAGGTTAATTTAGGCTCACAGTTTCAGAGGTTTCTGCCCCGAGTTGTTTGGTATCCTTGCCTTTGGCCTGTGGTAACACAGTACATCTTGGTGGGAACATGTGGTAGAGTAAATGTTCACATCATAGAGAACAAAAAAGGGGGATTTGAGGTTACAACATCTCCTTCAAGGGAATTCTCCCAAGGGCCTAAATTCCTTCCTTCTCCTAAAGGATCTAACACCTGGAGGAAGAGGCTTTTAAGCCACTGGGAATACTTATCTAAATGTTGGCAGATTTGGTTTATGTTTATTCTACTTTAATACTGAAATTTCAAACAACTGGTATAAATTATATTGTCAGATAAGAAGGCAAGAGACTGATGCAAACAACTTTGTGGAATTTGAATATCAATGCTCAGTGAAATCCACACAGAAGAGAAATCCTTAGTTCTCAAGGGATATGAAACTGCCTATAGTTTCCGCAGGTTCCTTATATGACTAGACTGAGAAAGACCACATTGACTGTAGAAGGTCTACCTATTATAGTATAATGCAATTCCCTGCTGTATGATGGGTAGGTCCTTGGCTCCAAGTCCTGTTTTTAACTTCACTTGTGTGTCTCATAAAAGACTAGATCTTAATCGTTCATAAAAGGCAAAATGTTCTTAAGAAAGAGGTAAAGAATGAATTGCTTCTAGGAATGCTATTTTTCCAAGTAATAAAAAGAGAGATGAAGGTTAAATGGATTGCACACTCCATTTCCTTCTTACCTTTGGAATGGACTATGAATCTTAAATTCAAACAGGTATCTTAGGACTGACTGTTCAGTTCTAAGAAGAAAGGCCAACATCTGGGGATAGTTGAAGGTTAAAAAAAGAAATCCCAGGGCTGGGGATAAAGCCTAGTGGCAAGAGTGCCTGCCTCGGATACACGAGGCACTAGGTTCGATTCCCCAGCACCACATATACAGAAAACGGCCAGAAGCGGCCCTGTGGCTCGAGTGGCAGAGTGCTAGCCTTGAGCGGGAAGAAGCCAGGGACAGTGCTCAGGCCCTGAGTCCAAGGCCCAGGACTGGCAAAAAAAAAAAAAAAAAAGAAATCCTGGGGGCTGGGAATATGGCCTAGTGGCAAGAGTGCTTGCCTCATATTCCTCAGCACCACATATATAGAAAATGGCCAGAGTGGCGCTGTGGCTCAAGTGGCAGAGTGCTAGCCTTGAGGGGAAAAGAAAAGAAGCCAGGGACAGTGCTCAGGCCCTGAGTTCAAGGCAAAAAAAAAAAAAGAAAGAAAGGAAGGAAGGAAGGAAGGAAGGAAGGAAGGAAGGAAGGAAGGAAGGAAGGAAGGAAGGAAGGAAGGAAGGAAGGAAGGAAGGAAGGAAGGAAGGAAGGAAGGAAGGAAGGAAGGAAGGAAGGAAGGAAGGAAGGAAGGAAGGAAGGAAGGAAGGAAGGAAGGAAGGAAGGAAGGAAGGAAGGAAAGGAAGGAAGGAAGGAAGGAAGGAAGGAAGGAAGGAAGGAAGGAAGGAAGGAAGGAAATCCTGGCTGGGTGCCAGTGGTTCATACCTGTAATCCTAACTACATAGGAGACTAAACCTTCTATCGATTGTTTATAACTGGTTGGTAGTAGATACTTAATAGATCTGACCTTCGATTGCCCATCTCTTTCTGACTAAGGGAGGAAAAGACTCTTTTTCTCTTGTAAAAACGCGAGTCATTAGATTGGGCCAACTCGGACAATTCAACATAACCTCTCAATTCTTTATCACATCTGCAAAGTCTCTTTTGCCACATGGGCTAACATAATCACAGATTCCCCAGTATACATCTCTCAGGGGCTCTTATTCTCTCTACCCACACCAAAATTTCTAGAAATTCATAAATGTGTATACACTAATTATTTACAAAAAGACAAAGGTAATTGTTACAAGAACACTGAAAAGAAAATATTAGAGGTAGACAACAATATAAAGACAATTGCCATGTGGGAAAGAGATTCTGACATGGGGCAGTGGGCAGTGGTGGTGAAAGTGGTGGTGAAATGGGATGACTGATAAATCAGGAGAGCTTAAGGTTCTCTTCAGTTTGGTTTTAGATGGATAAGTTTGTAGGAACTCTGCATTGCAGCAAGGGCCAACACTACGGCATTAATACTGAAAACTCACATCAGTATATAAGTTTTGTGTGTATGTAATATACTTGAAAAATAATCTAGAATTTTTCTTAAGTAGTATTCTTATTAGTTCCTGGATAATTTGGGTTTCTGGCAATGTGTTAATGACTGAAGAAATAACTTCGGGTAAGAAACTAAGTCCTGGGGAAATTCTTCTATCTGGGGCCCTGTCAATGTGGAGATTTGTCTGGAAGGAGAATCATGAGATCTTTGGGGGTAAGAGCATGGCCTATAGCAGGAAATAAAATGACTATTATAGCAAGAACAGGAGATGAGCAATTGGTAAACTGGTAATGAAAACCACATCCCATTCTTCAGATTGAAGAAAGCCTCTTGGAAACAATCTACACACAGAGTAAAAGAATCCAGTATAAAGATTTCCTCTGTTACAAGGAGGTCATACAAACTAGATCATTGTGTGAAAACTCAGTTCAGTGAAGGCCACCGTGGCCCTTCTTCAGACTGAGACTTTATAATATGGCTGCACCTTAGGGGCTTCCGCTCTATGGGATATGTTCTGACATCCTGTTAACTCTCCTGATTTGATATATCAGAGTTATTTTATCCAGAGAAAAGCTGGCCTGATTCTCCTATGTGAGCCTTGGCAAGTTCTTAGTCTGTTGGTGGTATGGCTGTAGGCCCAATTCTCATCTAGTGAATGTAGTCAGTGACTGCATGTTTTTGGTATGCAGGCCTGTTTATGTGTACCAGAAAAGGAATTTCAGCATAAAGGAAAAAGCCTTTAAGGTATGTGAGTCTATACAACTACTGTTAAGTGTGAGGTGGGCTACCTCCTTATTACTGCACAGGTTTCTCTAATTTTGTTAATAAAAGCCAGACTCTCATGCCTACAGTTAAAGTCATGACCAAGATGAGTAAGAAGTAGAGAGAACAGATGTGCAATTCAATTACAAATAATGATACAGATCCTTAGGACCCATGTTAGACGTTTGCTATTAAAATGATAATGAAAGGTGGCTGTAATCTCTTCTGCACTCAGGTTAATGGCATTGTTTAGATGATCATTAACATTGACATTCCACCTTTCTAGAATTAAATCAGAAGTTCAGATAGACTGCATCTTCAAAGAATTAAACACCTTCAAAAACTGAAATAGTTCAACTATCCAGATGTTTAGACATATGGTGCCAAACATCTGCATATTCGTTTTACATGGACTCAACAAGCTTTTGTTGAAATGTTTGAAAAATCATGTATAGATAAATCCACTTATAAAGAATAGCAAGCCTGGCAGGAGGCCTAGAGATCATCTAGTTTCTCCATTTCAGAGCTGACAGCGGAGTGAAGAGAGCATTGTCCATTGGTGGAAAAAGGATGAAGTAGAGTTTGGATGAGTAAAGGGGTGAGGAAGAAAGGTGATGAGGGCTCTGAAAAGCAGATATTGCTGAAAATTTGCTCACTTTAACCATGTGTCTTACAGATCCATTTATTTCTGATATTCTTGATTTCTGATAATAGACTAGGTCTTCGTAGGTGAGGAAAAGTTGACCTACATTTTCAGTGTCCCATTTTGCCTTAGAAATGAAGAAATGAAAGCCTTCTTACACTTATCACTAAAGTTCTACCACTTTCCAAGGACACATTCATTGCCATAGTATGTACAGGAAAGTGATTTTTGAGTGCCTATGGGTGAAAATGAAAGGTATTAGTTAAATTCCTTGGGCTTGAAATGAATAGGGAAGCTTTTAAATTAATAAAACTAGAAATAGCATTGCTTTCACTTAGCCTGATTTTGTACACTTAAAATACAATGTGCTGCTGTGAATCTATTTATCATACCTTAAAATGATGTTGTGATTTGTGCAGACTATGAAATAAAAACTGAAGAAGGACCCTTACCTGCTGCGCCATACAAACAAAACAAGATTTAATCCCACTACTCTTAGGAGGTAATAATACAAACTTTATGGAAGTTAGAAATCCTCCAAAATGAGAACAAATAATCTACAAAAAGATATACCTTTTTCTAAAAAAAAAATACTGTCATCTTCAATGCTCTCTTTCAATATCAAGAGTATAATGCTTACATTTTCATATAACCAGTCAGTAGGTATTTACTGAAAATAAACACAGTTACAAATATAGGTATGCAGAGTGAAGGATATGAAGAAAATGTGCTAATTTTTTTCTTTCTCTGACTTTGAAGTCCAGCTAGAGGGACTAGATTCAAATAAAATCAGAGAACAATAACAGCCTTAAGCTCTAAGTTATATATTTTGAGCTCCAGAAAATTTTAATTTTGGAAGTCAATAAAAAAGTGTGAGTAAATTTTTGTGTTCTTAGACTGCATGTAATTCTCTAAAATGTTAATGTTAAGTGTCCACATGGCCTAGAGAAAGCAGGTTTGACTTCAGAGATTTCTACTTTTGCTAATGAAATCTCACAGAAATGAGGAATCTCAATTTATAATGTATTGCTCTTACCAGATAGTGGCTTAAGCCTGCAATTCTAGTTATTTGGGAGGCAGAGATTGGGGCATCTCAGTCGGAGGCCAGTCTAGGCAAAAACATTAGGTGCCATCTCAGTTAATGGCTGGACAAAGTGGCTCCTGATATCCTCGGCAACACTGGGTTATAGATGTAGATGGAGCACAGCCCAGACCCAGGCATGAAGTATGATTCTACAAAATAACCAAGAAAAAATAAAGGCTAAGGTATGGCTCAAGACCTACCTAACAAGAGCCAGGGGTCAAGCTCCATTACTGCCAAAAGAGAAACAAAATGAGGCTCACAATGTTAATTATAGTTGATGAAGTAACAGGGAAAAATGACTATTGGTATAGCAGTTAAAATGGTCAGTAATCTTCCATAAGTTTTCTTATTTAATTCCCACATGAATCTTTTGAACAGATAACTAAAATCCAGAGAAATAAAGTAATTTTCCCAAGGTTACAGATTATGTGAATGAAGAAACAAAATCTAAGTATAGATCTGTCCAATTCCGTATCTACTATTCTATTACAGTTAACTCATGGTTAGTTTTCATGCAGTAGACAAGACATTTTGAAAATATCCCATACACACAATGTGATTGTGAAACTAAAAGAGATGTTATAAAGACAAATTTAACTTTGTCATAGATTCAGTGAACAATTGGGTCTTGGTCACTTACACAGAGTGAAAACCACTTTTTACCATTTATAAAAGAAAAAAATTTAAGTTATTTTTTGGGAAATACACAACTTCCAAATGAAATGATTCTTTGCCTCTCTTCTGAAATGACAAATTGTAATGACTCAACACATCTATATGCCAAAGGGATAAACATATTTCAAGCCAAAACTCAAATTTAAAAATAATACATTTCTTCTGGAACCATTACATAACTAAGTCTGAATAACAGTTATATGGTTTGATCACATTTGACACTGTTGTACCTAGAAAATTAAAGTGGGACATATTATTTTAGCAGGAATTTCAAAATCTTCACATATCATACATTTCTTACTGTTTTTCTAAGATACATTTTTAAAGGTCCTATTTTCTAAAGAAATCAGTATAGACTGAGTTAAAATTTTCAAGGAATTTTTAAATAAAGACAAGAGAGTAGAAAGTGGTAATGTAATACTATTGTGATTCAAAGAAATATATAAATACTTCTTTGAAATGAAGGTTCCTATCCTTCAGTCATGAGCAAAATATATTGAATGAGGATTCAATTATAAGAATTTTCCTACCAAACATTCTTACCAATCATTCTATTATTAAAAATGAAAGGGATCTATTACTTCTATTTTAACAATAGCCTTGCTATTTCTCAAACTATCAGTGCTTTATAAAGACTCAATTCCTGTTTCAACTTCATTACATTTCACCAAAATACACTGAGTCCAAAATCAAATAGCAAAACTATGATTCTGTAAGGGACCTATGAATCACTTTCTTTCCCTAAATCTATGTCTAGTCATTTTTCTTTACACAGACAAGCCTTATTCTCTATTTAGCTGATTCTTCCAGCCTACCAGCAAGCCATGTTCTGAGCCTACTTTTCTGGTTCAATAATACTTATTGCTTTTCATTCGAAGATGCTTCAAATTTCAATCTCAATCATTATTTCTGTTCATTGGTCTCTGGAAACTTAAAATATCTATTCCCAATCCTTTAATGCCAACAGTAGATGATTATTTCCATCACCAGAGTCCCTAATAGCCTGGAGAGGTGACTCATACTTGTACTTGGAAAACAAAAATCAGAACAGTCATGGTTCAAGACCAGCAAGGGAAGAAAGTTAGTGACATCCTATTTCAATCATTAAACTAGGCATGTTGGTGAGCTCCTGTTATTGTGGATAAACAAGAAGCACAGGTAGGAACATTGTGGCCTGAGGCTAGGTCTGAGTTTGTTTTTTAATGCAAGACCCTAAAATTTAAAAAAAAAAAGCTAAACTTTAAAAAGTGCTAATGAACAGCATGGTCCAAATGGTTGAGCACCTGCCTATTGAGACCAAGGCCCTGAGTCCAAACCCATAAAACTGGTATTCCAAAAAGAAGAGGAGGAGGAGGAGGAGGAGGAGGAGGAGGAGGAGGAGGAGGAGGAGGAGGAGGAGGAGGAGGAGGGGGGAGGAGGGGGAGGGGGAGGAGGAGGAGGGGGAGGAGGAGGAGGAGGAGGAGGAGATGGAGGAGGAGGAGGAGATGGAGGAGATGGAGGAGGAGGAGGAGGAGGAGGAATCTCACTAATTTAACTCATACTCTTGTTTTTAATTAAGATCATTCTAACACTGTGACATTCAAATTATGAGGGAAAAAGAATTTCTATGTGTGTTTCATTATCTTAGCATACAGACAAACTGAAATCTTAGCAGAATATTATACATTATAAAATGTATGTGTAGTGGTGAGATTTTGGTGTTGTTTATTATTCCTTTTAATGATCAAGGCAGTATCTTCTCATTCTGTGGTAAACTGTAGAGTTTAGGATGTGGTTATCTATAAGAATTTTAAGGGCTGGGGATATGGCCTAGTGGCAAGAGAGCTTGCCTCGTATACATGAGGCCCTGGGTTCAATTCCCCAGCACCACATATACAGAAAATGGCCAGCAGTGGCGCTGTGGCTCAAGTGGCAGAGTGCTAGCCTTGAGCAAAAGGAAGCCAGGGACAGTGCTCAGGCCCTGAGTCCAAGGCCCAGGACTGGCCAAAAAAAAAAAGAATTTTAAGTGTAATCCTCGTCATCTTTGCTTCAAAACTCCAAGTGCCTACAAAACAAAATGTTGTGTGTAGCAGGTAACATTAGTAAAAAGAAATGAGACAGAAGGAAACAAACCGAGCATGTTTAGAATAAGATTTTTAGAAAAACCTGAACCATAAAAAACATTTGCTATGGAAATTATTTACTGTAGGTTCTAAAGTTGGAGTACTTTGGGGAAGAGAGAAAATCTTATTATTAAGGAATTTTCCATGCTAAATTTAAAGAACTACAAAGATCTGGAAGAAAAGCACAGTAAAAATGATTAGAAAATTGAAATATGGAGCCCAGTGAAAACTAACAATCTCTCTTATTATTGAGTTCCAAAAGTCATTCCCTACACTGGTGTTCTATAAAAGCCAAAGACATTCAACAGAATGACTTAAAGTGAACACTGGGGGCCACAATAATATTATTGAAGTAGATTGATTTGAAGTTTATTTTGTGAAGATTTGAACATTAGAGTATGTGGAAGACAATTAGTATGTATCATAATCTAGACAAGGTATGCCATTCAGGTGATTAACACACATTTTTTTCTATTTTTTGTCTTGATTATGAGATCTATAATGTAATCTTTGTAAAGAACAGTGTCTAGGTCTTATAATCAACACATACCATTGCTTTTTGATAAGAAGGTACATATATTTGATACTGCTATTTTTCTCTGTGTGTGTGCCTACATAAGATTTAAATTCAGGGCCTGGGTGCTGTTCCCTTAGCTTTTGTACTCAAGGCTATTACTCTACTACTTGATCCATCTTTTTAACTGGGTAATTGGAGATAAAAAGTCTGACAGACTTTCCTGTCTGGGCTAGTTGTGAACCATGATCCTCAGAAATCAGCCACCTGAGTAGCTAGGATGATAGCTGTGAGCCACTGGCATCTGGTTTGTTACCATTCTTTTAAATTATCTGAAACTTTCACCCATAACATTGTGCTTTCCACAGAAACCACATTTACCTTATGATGGCTCAGGCATATAAAATAAAAATTCTCTGTACATGAGCAATTACAAAATGTCTTATAAAGTTACTAGGCACAAGCCAAAAGACAATGTGATGGGCTGGAAGTATGGCCTAGTGGCAAGAGTGCTTGCCTCCTACACATGAAGCTCTCTGTTCGATTCCCCAGCACCACATATATGGAAAACAGCCAGAAGGGGCGCTGTGGCTCAGGTGGCAGAGTGCTAGCCTTGAGCCGGAAGAAGCCAGGGATGGTGGAGCCCTGAGTCCAAGGCCCAGGACTGGCCAAAAAAAAAAAAAAAAAAAAAGACAATGTGATGTTCCTAAGCTACTTTAAACATTACAGGGGCTTGTTAACACACAAGGGCCTGCCATTGTCTTACTGTTCCTGATTAGATCAATGAAGGTTGGCCAGTACAGAATAACCCTTGTGATCTACAGATGTGATGTGTGCTGTTTCTGGTTTGAAAATTGCAATCAATTTTTAATCTATGATTGAGAAGATTGAGTTCACCATTGTAATTTGTAATTTTTGTAATTACCTTAGGTAAATTAGATCGCCCTCCATGTCAGCCTTGAAATGCTCCATAACCACCACCATCAGTTTCAATTTGTAAAATGAAACAAATGAAAGAGTCATGAGGGGCACATTCCCACTCCTCGAACTTAAATTATGCATAAATAAGAACAACCAACACCTCCAGTGAGCAAATGAGTTTGAAAATGAAGGGGTTTCTGTGCAGAAGAAAAGTTCAACTCAGCAATGCCAGCAGGACTGCTCTACTACGTCAACTGTGAGGCCACAATAGTAGCATAACATGGATCACTGATTTTTGCTATGGCCAATATTTCTCTATGTAAGATGCCTGGATGCCACCAACATGTGCTTTCCTAAGAGATGTGGAGAATTTAACTGCTTGATTACAGATACCATATGATGAAAAAGCCAGACAAACCCCAAAGAGGATAGAAGATAACTAATGTAATTCCAGCTGAAATACATGCCTTCCTTCTCTTTAACAAAATCTGCAAGAACAGTCTAAGGAAAAAGTGTCAATTATGCAAAGATTTAGAGGTCAGCAATTGGGTCTGTGAATTCTCATTAAATTTGTCCTATAAATCAGATTCTATGGAATAACTCTAAAATGCAAACCTTATCTTCTCCAGGAAAGCCCATTGAATATATTTAAAACCTCATAAGATTCTATTACTTAGGCTGTATACTGTATTAAGTAAGCCCATTTAAAGCACACACTTTAGCTTCCTTAAGCCAATGTTTTTACAAGTTCATGACCATGATAAAATATATTGCTTTTCAGAATAAATATCCTTTTTGCCTATCATAATTATGTTTTACCAATTAAACTACACCAACATTTATGGGACGAAGTTCCCTTTAAAAAAGACTGTGTTTAATGCCTGCAGTGACACCTACTGGTAATGAAATACATCTATGTCTTGAAGATACTTGAAAACAACAGTGTCTTATGTCCTTGCCCTATTCTCAGGTCCTGAATTCACCATCTACCACAAATTCTTTTTTTTTTTTGCCAGTCCTGGAGCGTGGACTCAGGGCCTGAGCACTGTCCCTGGCTTCTTTTTTTTGCTCAAGGCTACCACTCTGCCACTTGAGCCACAGCGCCACTTCTGGCCATTTTCTGTATATATGGTGCTAGGGAATTGAACCCAGGGCCTCATGTATATGCCACTAGGCCATATCCCCAGCCCCACAAACTCTTTTTTATTAGCTGACTCATTGCAGTAGATGAAAATGTCTGCACATTGTATTTTACAAATAAGGACTTGCCCTATAGTAGTTTGTTTGCCTTTGTTGGGTATGATAAATGCCTTTTTGCAGGCACTGGTGGCTCATGCCTGTATTCCAGCAATCAGGAAGCTGAGATCTGATGATCACACAGTTGGAAATCAGCTTTGGCAGGAAAGTCCATAAGATGCTTATCTCCAATTAGCTACCAAAAAAAGCTGAAAGTGGAGCTTTGGCTCAAGTGGTAGAGTGCTAGCCTTAAGCAAAAGAAGTTTAGGGACAGTCCCCAGGCCCTGAATTCAAGCCCCAGGACCAGCACAAAAATGCAAACAAAAATGCCCTTTTGGGTAGGTAACAGATCATTACACTTATGTAAAAGCAAATTCTTCTTCCTAGTCAAAATGCCATGAAAATGGTAGTCCTGATAAATTGAGAAGGATATGTAAAAGGAAAAGAAATCTCCTGCAGGAACTATAAATTTAAAGGATTGCTCCTACTACCATCATAATCTCTGAGGATCTCTAGATCTATTCCATCTTGATGTTATGTGCTTCTTTGTTTCTCAGGGTTCTTGTTCATCTAGAATCTGCAAATTCATTTATTTTTGGGACTTTCTTCCTCAAGTATATCCCGACATCGGTTCTCTATGACCATATTTAAAGTCAGCTACCTACGGCTATGCCTCCCATTATGCACATCTCCCTTAAATTCATGTTTTCCTCTTCTTCGTTTCTCTATACAAAGTCTCTCAAATTATTAAAAATTCTGAGAAGCCTTTACTGGCCACACTTCTACAAGTGCATTCCCTGATTTTGAATTTTTGTCATTGATTTATATTCCACATCACTAAAAATTATTTCTCTCCTCTATTGTAATCACTGCAGTGAATAACCATGTATCATTCACAATGTGCTGGAAATACGCTAAGCTGAATACAATGGCTTTTTTATTCTAATAATGACAATTCATGTTAGGTACCAACATCCCCAGTTTTCAGATAAAGAGGCTAACATAGGAAAAATCATATAATCTGACAAAGTTAGTATTCTAAACTAAATAACATCTTCTGCTACACATTTGTGTTATCTGTAAACTTTGTCCTTCCAACTTCTAGCCCTGGCATCTCTTGGGAGTATTCCATCCAGTGAACGCAACTTTCATCTCTTCTCCTCTAATAAAGGAAGTTGTGCATCCTAGATAGCAGAGTTTCAGAATATTCTTCTGGTTTTGCCTAAATATTTAAGCCCTGGAAGGTTAGACATCTATAGTAATTTTAGGGAAAGAATTATAGAAAAAGTTCCAGATACAATGCAAGTATCTGGCTCCTTTGTGCCAGTGTGGTGTCTACCAAGGAACTTGAAAAGAAAATCTGCCACTAGCATCATTCGGCAGGACACTTGTCATTATGCACCTGTCCAGATTTATAGACTGTATAACCAATAGAACACTTTCGTCTAAACTTTGGAATTTGCATGATAGTTTTATCATAATTTTCTTCATTTCTTTATTGTTAAAGTGATGTATAGAGGGGTTACAGTTTCATATACAAGGCACTGAGTACATTTCTTATTCAACATGTTACCTCCTCCCTCATTTTTCCCTGCCTCCCCCCTTCCAATTTCCATCTCCACTCCATGAGTTGTACAGTTGGTTTACATCATATAGTTTTGTAAATATTGCTGTTGCATGGTGTGTCTTTTATCCTTTGTCTCTCGATTTTGATATTCCCTTTCCCTTCTCTAGTTCCAATACACGTATATACAATATCCAGGGTACTAAAACCAGTTAGAGTGATCTCAGGGGTAAAGCCATGGGAAAGAAAGACAAAAGAAAAAAGGGTATAATTTCACATGGTATGTTGAAAATAACATATTAACATGTCAATGTGGGTTCATACATGGCAGCAAATATGCCACTGACACAGGAGAGATTGTGCACATGTGGGTCCTGGAGCAAATGGGAATTCTCCATCCTTCATGCTCAATTTTGCTGTAAATCTCTAACTACTCTAACAAATAGAGTTCATTAGTCATTTTAAAAGTCTGCCCATGCCTGGGCCCTACTCCAATCAACTGACTTAAAATCTGTGAGTCAAACGTGTATTAATATGCCAGGCGACTTCAAAGTACATCCTAGGTTGAAAATGGCTGTTTTCATGTCATCACTGTATCTGGACTCCCTCTAATCCTCAAGTTGCCTGGAGATGGGAGGGGACACGATTTGAAACTGTGATAGGCAGTCTTTCCTGTAAACAGTATGGTCTAACACCTCAGTTTGTATTATATATGTGGACATCCACAATGTAAAGATGGGCATCTAACATAGCACCACCTTATTTCAGAGTCCTTATTCCATATCCTCTGATATATTTCCATATCTGCTAAGAGACTAAATGTCTCCTAGCTCTATTGTGACTTTGAATTCTGCCCCCAGATTTGGCCCTGAATTCCCATAGCTCTCTTCTTCACTTGACCATCATCTTGCATCAATTCTATATCCAAATGTGTTTATTGGAGACACAAATATTGCCCAGGGTTAGTGTTCAAACCTTGAAAAGTAGTAGCATTCTGCTTCTAATCTATAATTCTGGTAAGTGCTCCACTCAGCTTTAGCTTTTACAAATATTTCATAGACCCTGATTTTTTTTAAAAGGCATCTCAGGATCTCTAAGTGCATCTACCATACATGTACACATAGTTCATAGGCTTGAGGGAGCATATTACTCATTGAGGGAACCACTCTTCACCTAACCAGAGCACAAGGTCTTTGAAGGAAGGAGATGTACCCTATTCACCTTTACCATATAGTGCCACCAGTAGATAATGTTGTAATGTTGTAAATGAGTAAATTAATCTTCCACTTTGGTCTTGAGGTCCTAAAGTATGCCTACAGAATTTTCACTATTCAATACTCCTATTAAAATATGCACTTAGACTCTTTCTCATTCGCAGTGAGTAGTGTCTACAAAGTATGCTTCACTGGAAGGTTTTTGATTGAAACACAAATTGTGAGACCACTGCATAACTGGTAACCTTGGGATTATTTTTACCTTCTTCTAAGTAACCAAAAAGTAAAATATTGTTTTATCAAGTCCTTTCATTTTGAAATAATGGTAAGTTACCCAGGAAGTAAAGCCTTTCATAAGGAAAAACATATGATCTGCTATTTAGTCTTTTGCTACTGCTCAAGCCTCTGACCACCTTCAAATTACTTAATGATAAAAACTACTTGTGGGGTTTATTACTTTTTGGAAGTAAGACTTTTGTGCCAGATATATGGCACAAAATATGGTTAACTATTATTGTTATTATTCCTGCTGACATGTTCCTTACTTTGCCATTAAAAATTTAAATGATGATTGACCTTATGACTTAAATATAAAATCTGTTACTAATCTACATTGTACCTGGAAAAGTCTTCAATTAGCTAAATCAGCCAATGGTCTTAAAATGTAGCCTTTCATTCCCAAGAATACATATAAGTTAATTAGCCACCACAGCTCAGATAATATTTTGGCTATGGCAGAAAAATTTTAATAAGGCAAATTGTATATACGTATCATCTAAGGCAATTGACATCTAAATGTCCTATGGCTATTTTATGAGGAATGGACAATCTTAGTTTAGCTTAGCCCCTTAGGTCTCTAAGTTACACTAACATCCTAGCTCTTGCCTTAGCAATGGAGAAGAATCAGGCCAGCTCTTCTTGACATGGGAACAGTCAGACTTTGAATCAGATACTGAAATATTTAATCTGTCCAAGATTGTTTTGATGCCCTCTAAGTAGAAGATTAATATTTTGGAATAGGAATGATGTAGCCAGACAGACCAGATGTTTGTTTCTGTCTGTTTTGGGCTGTGATTGTTTAAATACAACCTAAAGAAAGATCTAATGAGTACTTGCTGTGGAGATGAAAATTCCTGCAGAGCTTCCAAAGTTGCATTTGTTGATTTGCATTTCAGCCTAGTGTCACAATGCTGGTGGAGGCCTATTAATACCATTTTATGCTACATTTTCTATGTGCCTAATTTGCTATACACTTAAATGTGTATATGTACACACACACAAATGTTTGTGCTTGTTATTTAAGGTATTCCATGTAAGGCTTAAAACATTGAAACCATCTGATTTGCATTTTCCAACAAGAACCAACATTTGTATGTATTTATGGAAACATTTTTGGCATAAGACTTTCTACTAAATTATAATAAAAAGCTTTCTATATCACCCTGGGGAATCTGGCAATCAGCCTACCTCCTACCCAGATCAGTCTTCCCCACCTACTCCTGGCTTTCTCCCGCCCACTGTGTGCATAACTCAAAGCTGTGGTCTTGCCTGGAGCTGATGCTTGAGGAGCAACAAAGTTAAGTAAGACTGTGTGGTCACATGGCTATGATCCCTTATAGTTTGAAGTGCCTTAGGAGCCCACACATTGACCATCTGTCATTTTGGTGCTTTATTTTCATTTTCCATCAAGTGGACACATATAGTTCACACTTATATCTTATATTTAAAATTTTAATAATAGTCCAGAAACTAATGAGCACAGCTATAACCTATGCGCTAAAGCTGGAGAACCACATTCCTGTCAATTAACATTTTTTTCATTCTATATCCAACTTGTTTCAAATCTAGACTGGGTCAATTACTGATCCCTCAGATAAACACCAAGATTTAAAAATTAAGAAATGAGTTACTACCATTAAGCTCATAACAATCGCAATATAAATAATGAGTGTTTCTTGTCTTCCAGGCAATATCCTTATTTAAATATACACATTGCTTACACAAGTGATTTCATTAAATTTTCAGAATTTCTGTAGGTGTTATTGTGATGCCCATTTCATAATGGCAAATCCAAATATTTAAGAAGTTAAAGTGATTTCTCCAAAACCATCCAATATATGTAGATAGATATATACACAAATTATATAGCCATATATTATATACAATGCATATATATGTATTTCTGTATATGTGTACATATACATGGTACATTTTATATATATTATATATATACTGCAAACAATTTCTATATATGTATCTTATATAATATATTTAATAGCATCCTATTTAATAGACATATTCAATATAATGTATTTAAACAGGCATTCCTAAATAAGTTACTATCGAGATTCTCGTGGTATCAATAATTTTTTAATTAATTTATTTTTATTGTGAATGTGATGTACAAAGGGGTTACAGTTACATAAGTCAGGTAATGAGCACATTTGTTTTTGAACAGTGCCACCTCTTCCCTTGTTTTCTCCCAGTTTTTTCCCTCCTGATCCCTCTCCCCCACAAGTTGTATAGGTCATTTTCAATGTAGTATCTAGTGAGTGTCACTGTTGCATTTAGTCAATTCTGGGGCTTGAACCCAGGGCCTGGGCACTATCCCTGAGCTCTTTTGCTCAAGGCTAGTGCTCTACCATTTTGAGCCACAGTGCCACTTCCAGTTTTGGGGTAGTTAATTGGGGATGAGAGTCTCACAGACTTTCTTGGATGCAATCTCATTTATTTTTAAGATTCGAGAGGGAAGGGTTTTCATTGAAGTGAGTACTTCACACTTGTTAGATAAATATTGTTCCACCTGAGCTACATTCCCAACCCTTTGTAAAAGAAAAAGAAAAAGGAAACCACTTACTTTTTCTTTTCTTAAGACTGGATCTCACTAACTTTGCCTTGAACTGATTATTTTTCAGCCTCTATCTCCAGATTACCTGGGATTACAGGTGTGTGCCAGGATGCGTGGCTTAAGATCTAATTTTTGTCTGCAGTGATAAAGTTTCTCTCATATATTTCTTAATAAAAATATAAAGGCAAGTCTGGGCACTGGGAGCTCTGCCAAAAGCTGGATGTGGAGCTGTAGCTGGACGTGATAGTGTGCTAGCCTTGAACAAAAGAAGTTCAAGGACAACTCAAGTCACAGGACTGGCAAAAAATAGGTTTTTTTTACTTGTACTTTATTATTTAGTTCCTACAACATCTTGTTAATGGTACTTCATTTTATACTTCCTATATGATGGTATTTAGATCTAAAATCAGGCAACTTTTTCATGTTGGAACACTAAGAACTAACCTATAGGGTCACTATAAAGATCAAATGAATGTATGTAATGGCATTTATCCATACTAGACTAATATTCCTAAATTTCAACTGAACTTCAAGGTTTGAAATTCAGGAATCCAAGACACAGATTGGTGAATGACTAGCTTAAGTCACAGAGCTAATTAGAACTGGAGTCACGACAAGTGAAGAGGATTCTGTTGTCAACTATTATTTGGAAGATGGATTTGTTTATTCTCTTAGGTCCTCACAATATAATAATACTTTTCACATATTAAATCTTCAGAAGATCATTATATTTTCCCAAAAAACTACATATAATATCAGTAAGGTTCAGAGACACCAGGCACTTTTATACATGATTGTTAGGAGTATAAATTAATATAGTTTTTTGGATGAGAAATTCAACAATAATTATCAAATTTTAAAATATACATACCTTATAAACCAATAACTTTCTTCCTAATTTTCTGTGCACAGACAAATGCACAATGATACAGCCTCACTGCATAAGCAAAAAAAAAATAGAATAAAAATTAATAATTATCAAAGCCTGGTGATTTTAAAATATACATTCACACAACAAAATTCTTTGAAGCCATCAAAAGATAATATAGGGGCTGGGAATATGGCCTACTGGCAAGAGTGCTTGCCTCGTATATATGAAACCCTGGGTTCGATTCCTCAGCACCACATATATAGAAAATGGCCAGAAGTGGCGCTGTGGCTCAAGTGGCAGGGTGCTAACCTTGAGCAAAAAGAAGCCAGGGACAGAGCTCAGGCTCTGAGTCTAAGCCCCAAGACTGGAAAAAAATAAAATAAAAATTTGTAAGGAAATGGAAGGACTTGGAAAAAATTATACTAAGTGAAGTGAGCCAGACCCAAAGAAACATGTACTCTATGTTCTCCCTTATAGGGAATAATTAGTACAGGTTTAGGCAAGTCACAGCAGAGGATCACAAGAGCCCAATAGCTATGCCCTTATGAACACATAAGATGATGCTAAGTAAAATGAACTCCATGTTATGGAAACAATTGTTATATCACTGTTGTAACTACTTTCAATGTGCTATGTGTAACTGTAGCCTCTATTATTGATGATCATCTTGTATCCCCTTCCTGTGGTTGTACCTACACTATCTCTGTATCTTATCTGAGTACATTGGAAACCATGTATACTGGTATTAGAACTAGGAAATTGAAAGGGAATACCAAAATTGAGAGACACAGGGTAAAAAAAGACAAACAACTACAAAAGCAATACTTGCAAAACTGTTTGGTGTAAATGAACTGAACAATTCATGGGGGGGAAGGGAAAGGGGGAGGGGAGATGGGGGAATGAGGGATGAGGTAACAAACAGTACAAGAAATGTATCCAATGCCTAATGTATGAAACTGTAATCTCTCTGTATATCGGTTTGATAATAAAAATTTTTTTAAAGATAAGATAGGCTTGTGACAGCAATAAGAAATTATCTGTAATTCACTAATTAAAATTTTCAAGATGTAGACCAGTACATGTAGCACGTCCACACTTGGGTAAAAACAGTCAAAAATGTGTAGGCTTCAGTGTCCATATCTTCTTATTGCTCTGGAAAGGTGAACTGATAGCACAGAGCAAATGTTTCTTCTGAGGTGATGTACACATGAATAGAAATCAAGAGCAAATGTTAATTAGTTGATATTAATGAGTTAAATGTAATTTGAACTCAGCCTCCTTTTATACCACTTTCAGTTTTGACCATGTGGCATGTTTTAACTTTGTGAAATTTAAGAACAAATTGAAAGAATAATTACACATAGCCATGCCTGTTTCAATGACACATGAAAATATTGTGTCAGTACTCTACTTTAGTTCCTGTCACAAAATAAAATAAACTTTGAGAAATTCTTGTGAGTAGAAGGCTAAGACACCTGGATCTGGATGGGTAGAGACAGTAAGAGCAGAGGGTGGGAGGGTTGGCTAGGGGAGATGAACAACAGGGAACAAAAGACAAAAATGGATCTGTGGAAGAGAAATTAGGAATGGAAAGAATTGTGAAGTCTCCTGAACATTCAATCTCAACAGCTCCCCAGATCTGATGTATCTAAGAAATGGCAGCCCCGATGACAACATTAGAACTTGCAATTGGAAAGGCAAGGCAACAGCCATGAAACAAGTGCGAGTGTAAAAGCCAATATGGTAGAGAGATCCACACAGAAAACTGTCTCTCATAGCTTGAAGGTCTTTGTATTTAGATTTCCAGATGGTTTCCATTAAATCATAGAACACCTGATGAATCTGTATCTGGAAGTTCAAAAACTAGATGGCTTAAAACTGGACATCAAATAGCCTTCTTTGCAATATCTTCTATTGTGCAGAATAAACCTGAAGATGAAGGAGAATTGTTTGAGCATCTCTCCTTCATTGAGTGTTCTGCTAGAGATGGAAATACATGATGCTCCAGGACCAGCCATACAGGTGTCCTAGATGCCATTTAACAACAAAATCATATTCATTCTTGAAATAAGATTCATTTTCTTATTCTTTTTTAATTATGCTGCCACATTAAAAAAATTAAAAAGTTATTGAGTGGGACAGCAAAGAAATCACATTTCATTTGGAGATCTATATAATTAAACAAATCATTTCATTACAATAAATCAAAAGAAAAGAGTTAGAAATTTAGCTCTTTCTAGGCAACAAAAATTAAATGTAATATTTTCAGCAACCCTGGAATAGATGATGCATTTCATATGTATATTACATATGCTCTACAGAAATCTAACTTTTTGAAAAATTCAACAAATAATTTTGCTGTTGAAAGAAAAAGCCAACTGCAAAAGCACACAAAAATTCAAAAGAAAATTGAAAAGCAGTATCATAAGGCCTGTTTTGAAAGTCAGAGAAAGTCTTGTTCAGAACAAAGCTTAAGTGGAGAAACAGCTTTAATAAAGTTAAAAACAAAAATTTAACTTTGCTGGTAACTTAAAATACTTGCTGACCTAATACTTGACAGCTTTAATTTTTTTCACAAATTATTTGTTTTCAGTTATTTATCTCTTACACTATTGGTAAGTGTAATACCTTTTACTATATGATTATTTGGGAATCTTTGAAAAGACATTCAGGAAACTTTTGAAGAACTGTCCTAAATCCTAACTTATTGAGTCATCTACCAAATTAATTTAATTTATCAAGGTCCTTTGTTTATTCCTTGGAGATATACACTAGGAGTCAATTGGATTTATTATTATTATTTTCAAAGCAGAAGCACAGATTGAGTTTTCACAGATGTTCAGATGTTTTAATTTGAGGAGTCTGTAATTCCCACTTGGATTTAATCAGTTCATTCAGTAATGCTGGCTTTTCCTACATACTGTAGTTTCTCACGCTTGTTTCTCAGCTCCAAACCACAAAGGATCCTACAAAAGAGATCCTGTAAAGCAAGCTTGCTGTGGGAATGGAATTCTCACATGCCAGTAAGTTTAGAGTGAGGGAATGCCCTTAGTTGGGGGTGGGAGGTGGGATGATAAACAAGAATGCACTTCAAAAATAAACTCTCTACTCTGGAATTAACAATTTGCCTTTTCTCAAAGAAATGGGAAACCTCTTTCAACATTTGTAACTATCTTACAAAATTGTTTTCTGTTTGCTAGATATTGTCCATTAAAACTTTGTGCAAAAAAGAAAACTAACATTTTCAGATTCTGTCATTAGATTAAATCACAACAATAAAAGCTGAATCTTATTCAAAAGTTTCAATGCAATCTTTATAGTCTTTTTTCTTTTCTTTTCTTAAATACCAGGCTGATGAGAAAAGGGGTGAAATTGTCCAAAAAGAAATGTACCTGACTTATGTAACTGTAACCATTCTGTTCATCACTTTTACAATAGCAATAAAAATACCAAGTGAGTCTGTGATAGAGCTCAATATCCAGTGTTTGTTTTCATTGTGTCAGTGGCTTAGGAAATTGCTCGTCACAATTCAAATGTTTGTAGTAGCACTTTGCAAAACAAACAGAAGCGCTCATAACTATTAAATAACATTACTCTTATCACTAAGAGATACTATGTTTAGAATGTGGTAGAATTGGTTCATGGGAACCTATATGAAAGACCAGGCTTCATATTATATAGCAGTCCATAGTAAAGTCTGGATAAAATATAATATTAGATTCCCAATTGCTATGAAATGATGTCTTATATTTTAAGATCTAATATACATTATAATTGTCTAAGATATATTTTTTCTGTGTAGACTTTCAAGCTATTGTTAGATATTAAATCCTATATTGATTGAATTGGAATTAGAAACATAAATAAAAGGGTTTTAATTTTTTTCAAAAAAATAGAATATGTGACACTTCAATCCTCTTCTATCCTCCATACTCTATCTCAGACATAATTCCTAGACATTATTCTATAGTTCACTTTTATCCTTGCTTTCTTTTGCTCCATGGTCATACTATCTTGCTGCTGCTGCTATTGTTGTTGTAGGTCATGGGGCTTGTACTCAGAGCCTGGACACTGTCCCTGAGCTTTCTCACTCAAGGCTAGCACACTACCACTTCGAGCCACAGCATCACTTCCAGTTTTCTGGTGGTTAACTAGAGATAAGAGTCTCACGGACGTTCTTGCCCAGGCTAACTTTGAACCTCAATCCTCAGATCTCAGCTTCCTGAGTAGCTAGGATTCCAGGCATGAACCACTGGAACCCAGCACTTTTAAACATTTAAGATGAAATATTGGGCTGGGGATATAGCCTAGTGGCAAGAGTGCCTGCCTCGGATACACGAGGCCCTAGGTTCGATTCCCCAGCACCACATATACAGAAAACGGCCAGAAGCGGCGCTGTGGCTCAAGTGGCAGAGTGCTGGCCTTGAGCGGGAAGAAGCCAGGGACAGTGCTCAGGCCCTGAGTCCAAAGCCCAGGACTGGCCAAAAAAAAAAAAAAAAAAAAAAAAAAAAAGATGAAATATTAACAAAGTAAATTCATTTGGATTATTCCAAGGTGATTTACTGATAGAAAATTTCATCAGATATAATAACACACTGGTAAGTCCAATTAGAAAGTGAATATGTATACTGTGCAGAGGATAAACTTTAACAACACTTTGTGATAAAACTTAGGAAATGAGAGAATAGTAGTTCTTGAGCATAGTGTAAAATGTCTACCTTGCCTCAATTGCCAAAATCATAACTATAATAAAACCCAAGAGGCCTTCTCAATACTATGAGAACTTGATCAGGCAACATGCTGTCACTGAATGCTATTTATGTTCAGTAAAAGTTCTGGTGAGGCTAGGGCACTGGTGGCTCACACATATAATTCTAGCTACTCAAGAGACTGACATCTGAAGAGAGCAGTTCAAAGCCAGCCTGGGCAGGGAAGTCTGTGAGACTTGTAATAAGGAGGTCAGATCTGGCCAGCGCCATCATTGACTGTGGAAGGGGCATCAGATTAAATTCAGCTCTGATTAGAGCAGAAGCCAACTCCATCTTCACTAAGATCTCCCCCACCCTATCCAGGGAAGTTCCCCTTTATTATGATAAGTTATATAAATTGACCACCTGGGGCATGGGAGGTTCAAGGGAACTTGTGCCCTCCCATGAGTGGGCATAGCCACCTGATGTCAAATGTGCCAATTCTAACTAGAATGATAGGTTGTCCAAACAGATACTATGAGACAGACTGTAACCTGTGTGCGTGTGGCCTAGCATGCTCTGTAAGTGCTGTATCCTCATTGGCCACCTGTGTGTGGCAAGTTTGACTGTGATTTTGCCTTATAACCAAGAGGAAGGCCACACCTGTGCGCACGGTTCCAGCTCCCAAGTCTGGGCTGCACACATGTGGGCGGTTGCGGCTCCCCTGGGTGGCGACCCTGCACATGTGGTCGGCAGTTTCAGCTCCGGAGTCTGGGCTGCGACCAAGGCTGGTCAGTTCGCTTTTTGTTCGCCTTTTACTTCCCCAATAAATACATCTTTTTATCAGCTTGTAGCTGGAGACTGTGTGGTGGACTCTTGGGGAAACCAGGAATCCCCTCCCTTGTGGGGGGGGCAGGGGGGGAACCTGTTTCATTGTAGCGAACCCCACTTCAAGACTCTTATTTCCAATTAACCACCAGAAAAAAACAGAAGTGGAGCTGTGGCTCAAAGTAGTAGAGCACTAGCCTTGAGCAAAAGAGATAGGGGCAGTGCCCAGATCCTGACTTCAAGCTCCACTACCAACAAAAATAAATCATCATCATCATCATCATCATCATCATCATCATCATCATCATCATCTATGGGATTTGATGACACACAAGCTGGATAACAGATATGGATGTGAACTAGAGGAATCCCAAAGGGTCCTGCCGCTTCCTAGAATAGGAAGAGCAAAAGACCACACAGGAGCCTGAGGAAGCTATCAGTAAAAAGCCCCTCAAAGAATCATAGCCTTTGTCAGGACATACCCCCCAGAACTAATTAAACAGAGATGGGATTCTGGAAATAAATTTGTCTCCCTCACTTTCCTCTCCTTTCATTTTCCATCAATGCCCTTTTGGCTCAATAGAGCAGGGAGCAAGTAGAGTTCTGACTGATGAATGGGTAATACTAAGAAAACCATCTTATTCAAGGTATGTGCTTATAGGTTGTTGTGGGACCCACAGATCGACAGGCAATGAGACACTCAAATTAGGAAAAAAAATTTAAAGATTTTATTGCGCAAGGAATACTGGAACACCAGGACTGTAGGTCGGGATCTCAAGATGCAGTCCTGGCCATCTCAGAAGGCAGCTTATAAACCCAAAAACTTCAGGAATTTTCCCTTTAGCTTAATTATAGGGGCTTGTTACTTCCTAGAGGTGTTAGTCACAACAAACAGGTCAGGGTGTCTTGATCTTCAATGGAAATTATCTAACAACCAGGTGGCAAAACAGGATGAAACTCTACAAGTTGGGAGGGTGGGTGGGTACAGAACAAAACAAGTTCAACCCAAGTTGGGTAAATACAACTATAAAACTTTACAGCAAGGGCCAGCTTCAGAAAAGTTTTACATTAAACAATACAGAACAGTGAAAGAAAATTTTTACATTGAACACTACTACAGAACAGTATTAGCAATACTTTGTTTTTGAGAGCTAGCATAGAAACAGATTATCTTCATCACTTCAAGATGAATCCAGACACAGAAAAATCTGACCACAGGACTTGAGCTTATTAATGTCCTATTATACCACTGCTTTCTAATCTTGAAATTACTGTGAATATTATCCAAAGGGAATGAGGATTTCAATCTCAGTGGCAGAAAAATATATTATAGAATCCCTATTACAAAAAACAACCTAAATCAACTGAACACAGTGGTACACCTCAGTCATGGCAGTGATTTGGGACTCTGAGATCAAGAGGGTCATGGTTCCAGGTTTGTTAAACACTTATCTCTACAGAAAAAGCATGTATCGTCATGTATACCTGCCATCCAAGATATGAAAGAGGCACAAGTAGAAGAATGGCAGTTTATTCCTATGCAAGCAAAAGGACAAAAAAAAATACAGGAGACTAGCTCAAAAATAAAAAGAGCAAAAAGGACAGGAGACATGGCTCAAGAAGTAGAAAATCTACCTAGCAGGCATGAAGCCTTAAGTCCAAATCTTAGTAGTAAAAGATAAAGAAAGAATGCCAAAAGAAATTTCAACTTAAAAAGCCTATATAGATGTTCATTTTCTCCTCAAGATTTGATAAGTTTCCTTCCATTACACTAGATTTCTGTAATTTTAGTCCCTACATTGGGACTATATGTTAAAAATACATTAAATTTTGTCTTTCAATCATATATATCCTAAATGTCTTACTTATTTTGTTCATAATTCCTTATTATTTCTTTAACACTATCTGATGTGACAGTTTATCTTCTGCTTGATTCAATCTATCACTGATTCTTTCAATGCAATTTTTTTTGGTTGGTTATGGGTCTTGACCTTGGGGTCTGGGCACTGTCCTTGAGGTCTTTGCTCAGGGCTAGCACTGTACCACTTGGAGCCACAGCATCCCTTCCTCTTAATTGGAGATGAGTCATTCAGATGTTCCTCCTGCCCATGCTGTCATTGATCTTGCCCTCCTGAGTAGCTAGGATTACAGGTGTGAGCCATCAGCTCCCAGCAAAACTATTTTTTTTTTTAATGTAGCTTCTCATGGGCTGGGAATATGGCCTAGTGCTAGAGTGCTTGCTTGAATACATGAAGCCTTGGGTTCCATTCCTCAGCACCACGTACATAGAAAACGCCAGTAGGGGTATTGTGGCTCAAGTGGTAGAGTGCTAGCCTTGAGCAAAAAGAAGCCAGGGACAGTGCTCAGGGCCTGAGTTCAAGCCCCAGGACTGGCAAAAACAAAATAGCTTCTTACTTTCAAGGTGTGCCACTGAGCTACATCCCCCAACTCTTCCTGGGTTTTCATACATCAATGCTTACCAGGGATATTTACGTTTAATATTCTTATAGTTCCATTTCTGGTGTTGGAATCAAAATTCAATTATACTTGTACTGCCAAATCAACTGATTGGGCAATAATTTTTTCTCTTCACTTCTTTAGAAGAGAATGAGAAGAAATGGAATTTGTTCTTTAATCCTGATAGACTTCATTATGGAAGCATTCAAGTTCTGTACTTTAAAAAATTATTGACTTAATCCATTTAGCTATGATCAGATTTTCTATTTCCTTAATTCAATATGTTTTTTGTTGTTGCTGTTGTTGTTGTTTTTGCACCAGTCCTGGGGCTTGAACTCAGGGCCTGAGCACTGCTCCTGGCTTCTTTTTGCTCAAGGCTAGCACTCTACCACTTGAGCCACAGCACCACTTCTGGCTTTTTCCATATATGTGGAGCTGAAGAATTGAACCCAGGGCTTCACGTATGCCTGGCAAGTACTCTACCAGTAGGCCATATTCCCAGACCCTTAATTCAATCTTGGTGGATCATATGATTCTAGGAATTTGCCTACTAGGTTATGTTTTGTTTTGTTGTCATCGTGGTCATCGTGCCATCCTATTGTCCTCATGTCATCATTATTGTTTGTCCCAGTTCTGGAGTTTGAACCCGTTTCGGGGTGCCAGGGGACTTGCTGTCTGCTGATAGCTTTAGTATGGCCTTGTTTGTGTTTGTAAATGCCCAGAAATGAGATTGCTGGATCATAGAGGAGCTCTATGTTTAGGCTTCTGAGGAACCTTCATACTGCTTTCCAGAGTTGTTGAACAAGTTTGCACTCCCACCAACAGTGTAGTATTCTCTTTTTGCCACATCGCCCCTAGCATCTAATGTTATTAGAATTCTTGATAATAGCCATTCTTCTAACTGGGTTGAGGTGGAATCTCAATATTGTTTTGATTTACATTTCTTTAATGGATAGAAATGTTGAGAGATTTGTATTTTTGTATCATACTGATTAGGAAAGATTCTTTTTTCTCCTTCTAAACGTGGAACCACTCAAGCCACAGATCCATTTCCAGATTTTTGGTAGTTTATTGGAGATAAGAGTCTCACAGCCTTCTGCCTGAACTGACTTCTGAACCATGAAATCTATCATAGGAATTTAAAATGTATTGAAAATATGAATATTTAGGCTTTGTCAGACTGAAAATTATAAGCCACAATCTATAATATGTAGAGTAGCGTAATAGTGAGCATGTTAGGGTATTTCCATATGTAAAATCATTATATAGACACAAAATTAAACAAATTATACCAAGAACTTTTAATGAAAGCAATCATAATACACTAAATTTTAAGGTACAAAGTGGCCCCATTTTCACACATCTGTGGGCACATGGAACTGAAATAAGTAGTGCCAATGAGCTGTTACTCTTACTACACGACAGGCAGTGTTGTTAGTGTTTTAAAAAGCTATATCAATGATCAATTTTCTTCTGAGCTCCAAATTACCTTTTTGCCTGTGTGGTGAAAATGGAACTAGGCCCCACAAGTATTTTTCTCATGCCTTATCATGCAATGTTAAGCTGTGTCAATAGGGTGTGCTGGAGAGACATTGAAGACAGAATGGAGTTTATTTTCTGTTTCTGGCTAATCTGACCCCCACAATACAGATGACCATCAGATTTCTCTTGTACCTGTCCTTTCTCCACATGTACTTTTGTACCAGAGCCTGCTATGAAACACTGTCCCCATCAAAGCATTCCCTGACACTCTAGAGCATAGATTTCTGGTAAAGTCTACCAATGAACCATTGCAAATTCTTTTCCATGGAATGAAACATAGCCACACCTTCTTTAGTAAGTTTGAATGTGGAAAATGGCAGGAACTCTTCCATGGCCTTTCTTATGGATTATGTCATTAATATCTATATAACTCCTAAAAACTAGGGCAATCTTTTTGGTACTAAATTATTCTCTATATTACAAATGAGGACAATGAGTCACCATGTAAGCTCTTATAGATAGGATCTGATAAAGTTCAAGTTTAATGTAAGCACTTAGGCTCCAGAATACATACTCAACTACTATTAGCCTGACTTCTGAAATATTAACTATGCACATAGAGATACATAAAAATACATTGGACTAGGTGCTAGTGGCTTATGTCTGTAATTCTACTAGCTACTCGAGAGACTGAGATTTGAGGACTTCAGTTCAAACTCAGTCCAGGCAGAAAAAGCCATGAAATTCTTATCTCCAATCAATAAACTGAAAGCCAGAAGTAGAAGTGTGGCTCACATGGTAGAGTACCAGATTTAAGAAAAAAAAATGCCCAGTGAAAGTACAGAAAACTAAGTTTAAGCCCCATTTTTATCTGGGAAAAAAGCATATGAAAAACAACACCAAAAACAAACAAAAAAAAGAAAGAAAAGAAAAATATTGAAAGTAAAAAGCAGGTACATGTAAATGGTAGCTACCACAATGTGGTCAAAATTCTCAGTTTAAGGGCATAACTCATATAACACTTGCCCAGTAAGTATGAAGCTCTTGGTTGAATCCCTAATACCTAAATAAATAAATAATATTACAAGTGTCTTATATTAACCACTGTAAAATTTCCAAATTTCTTTTCACGAGTAAATATCATCAGAAACACAGCTTTTAACTAATGAAAAAGAAACTGTAGATTCCTCTGTTAGGAAGTCTTGGTACCGTTTCAATAAGGTTTTGAGTCATCAAAGCCACTTCTGTCTGTCATGCACACTTCAAGCCCATTCCTGATGTACACTGGTGCATATATATTGCTGAGGGTATGATTCCAAAATTTTCTGAGAGCACCGCTTTTTGTCCATTCAGCATTGAAGCAAAACTAACTGCAGCTACATTTTAATTTGCACAATTGCAATCCCACACCAATAAAAAGCATTCATTATGAGTTAAGCCTTGGCTCCATAGCCTATACCATTCCCCAGGCTTTACAACTAATATTAGCAACAGTGTGCAGCATATTTAAAATAAGTTTGAGGAAGCTAAACCATGAACATTATTTCCCAATGTCAAATTATGTAAAGTTTCTTCTCTTTTATATCTTTCAAATGCTTGTCTTGAATTCTTTATATCACACTCCAGTAATTTGCTCTCTGGCTTCCCCTTAATTATGTTGTAAGCTGAGTTTTTCTGCTTCTTATTCCTGAAATTCAATTCCTTGGGAGAATGAATTTTCTAATGTTCCTGATACTTTTATTCTAGAAGTTTCAGTATAAATAACATGACTATTATTTTACATTTTATAAGGAACAAAAAGGGATTCCATATATTTCTACACACATTCTGGGACTCCTTTTGAGTAATTATCTCAAAGTTAAAGAAAATATCAGTTAGGTGCTGATGGCTCATACCTGTAATCCTAACTACTCAGGAGGCTGAGATCTGAGAAAACCAGCCTGGACAGACAAATGTAAGAGACTCTTTTCTCCAGTTAGCCAGATTAGCCAGCAAAACATTGGAACTGAAAGTGCTGTTCAAGTGGTAGAGTGATAGTCTTGAGCAAAGAAGCTAAGCAACAGCATAAAGACTTGAGTTCAAGCCTAGTACTGGCATGCACATGCACACACACACACATGCATGTTAAACCATACACACACATATATACATGCATGTGTGTGCATATATATATGCATATATATGAAGATACTTTTAATCATCTAAGGAAACATCAGATGAAAGCCATTATTCTAAACTAGCATGAGTCTTTAAGTTTGTAGACTGAATATTTAAAACAGATTTTTGCATATGTCTCTAATTTTAGAATCTTATGGGATATTTGGGTTATCATTAGTGATATGATATATAGATGTATATAGAGAGATCATATATATAAGATATATTTATATATTATCATACTGAACTCATAGCTATTCCTTCCTTATTGTTAATCTTTAATTAGTTCCATCATATGTTCAATATTTCAGTCAACAAACATTTACTGGGTTACAGATAATGCCCAGAGAAAAGAATATATAATTATATAATTTCTAGATTGTTAATACCAAAATAAGCTTTAAAGAACAACATGGAAATTTTATGTTCTTACAGTGAAAGACTAAAAAACTGCTGAAATCATGTGATTATGTGTGGCTAAAAGGATTGACTTAATTCTTACCATATTCATCATTCTCTTCTTTCTTCAATGTTCAGACTCTCTTCCTGTGAGATACTCATTACTCTGCCTAAGCTGTGAGATTTTTCAAGTATAAAGACTTTACTATTATTTGCCAAAAAAAAAAAAATCTTGTAGTTCATTCTGCCTAAAATGACTGGCATGTAAATGTAAAGTATCATACTACTACAAAGGATTTTCCTTTTTAAATATGTTCTGTTCTACACTATAGTGTGTGTGTGTGTGTGTGTGTGTGTGTGTGTGTGTGTGTGTGTGTTGGTATTTGAACTCAAGGCTTGAACACTATCCTGAGCTGGTGAACTCAATGCTAGCACTCTATCACTTGAGCCACAACTCCACTTCTAGCTTTTTTGGTGGTTAATTTAGATAAGAGTCTATCCAAGCTGGCTTTGAGCCACAGTCCTCAGATCTCAGTCTCTCAGTAGCTAGGATTACAGGTGTGAGCCACCAGCACCAGCACTACACTGTTTTGTTTTGTTTTTCTTGCCAGTCCTGGGCTCTGAACTCTGGGCCTGGATGCCGTCCCTGAGCTTCTTCTGCTTAAGGCTAGCACTCTTATCACTTGAATCACAGCACCACTTCCAGATTTTTCTGTGACTAATGCAGATAAGAATCTTATGGACTTTCCTGCCTGGGCTGGCTTTTTATTACAGTCCTCAGATCTCAGCCTCTTGAGTAGCTAGGATTACAGGTATAAGACACCAGACCTCTGGGTTACATGGTATTTTTATTACAGTAAAGACTTTGTCTTCTTATGATTGATATTGTCTTTATTACAGGCTGATATTGTTCTCCATTGTTCTTTCTCTTTAAGATTTGAATGACATAACATTTTTCTACATTTTTTAGAAAGGATAATTTCTAAATTAATCTTGGGTCATGAAGGATTTTCAAAAGTCTAGAAACATGAGTGTCATAGTACTTTCTGCAGGAGATCAAAGGTGGCCATATGATGTGATGAGTCTAATTTCCTTGTCTTTGGGTTTAGGTTGGTTTCAGTGACCAACTGAAATTTTTGATGATAGGTCACTATCTGTAGCCCAGGTCTCTCAGAACATTCTATATGAGAAGCCTATTTGGGCATATATATATATATATATATATATATATATATATATATATATATATATATATATATCAGTCCAGCTAACCCGAGATGGCCATTGTGGAAAAACCATATGTAGATACTGTGGTCGTTAATAGTTGCATCTGCCCTCCCTTCTACTCATCCCTGCCAAGCTGAGAGACAAAGCCACTGGACCCTTTAGACAATTATCTGAATATCACTAAGTGACTTCTAACTGAGCCATATGTAATACAGGAATGGAAAAAAATAATCAGCCTCAAATCCTAAAACTTGCCAGGCACTGGTGGCTCTTGCCTGTAATCCTAGCTACTCAAGAGGCTGAGATTGGAGGATCAGAGTTTGAAGCCTGCTTTCTACAGAATAAATCAGGATGCAGGAAGGTTTGTTCACCAGGAAAAATAATATTTTTATTAAGTACTTTTTATTGCTATAAAGGTGATGTATGGAGGAGTTATTGTTTCACAAGTCAGGTGAGTGCATTTCTTTTTGGACATCACCTTTTCCTTCGCTCTCTCCCAGTTTTTCCCTCCAGTCCTCACCCGCAACTTGTATAGTTCACTTTCAACATAGTGTCTAGTGAGTATCATTGCTGCATTTGTTCACTGTAGGGGCTGCATTGCCCCTACAGTTCTGTGTATGAAGTAATATTAGAAAATGTTCCATTGAGCACTGTTATCAAGTGAATTTCCAAAGTTAATTCAGTTGGAAAAATATGTCCTGGAAGAAGAAATGAGATCTTTTTTGAACTAAAGTGCTACCTTGTTCAATTGCATTTATAAAGAATGAAATCCTGAAGCATTGTTCTAGGGTAAGGTGAGAGGAGGTGAAAAAAATAGAAGGGCGACAGAAAAATTCAATGCACATTTGCTTATCAGATAAAACTAATTTCTTCAAGCCCTTTGTTTTCAATTTTCAGGCTTTTCTTTCTTGTTATTTTTTTCTAAGCCGGCAATGTATATATTCTCACTCTGTCATCAGTGTTTCATACTTGAAAGATAAAAACTTTGCTTCTTAAACTGAAGATAAGAAAAGTGAGCCACATGCTGTCATCTCATTCTGAATCTGAAAACAAGCTCAGAAGAATCCTTGTTGAAGAATATAGCTAATTGTAAGATCAACATTACTTTTATTTTATTGTCAAAGTGATGTGCAGAGGGTTATAGTTTCATATGTAAGGTAGTGAGTACATTTCTTATTAAACTTGTTACCTCCTCATTTTTCTTCCACCTTCCCTTCTCCCTAATTTCTTCCCCCAAAGTTGTACAGTTGGTTTACAACATATTGTCTTCAAAGTATTGCTGTTGCATTGGTTCTCCTTTTACCCTTTGTCTCTTCATTTTGATGTTCCTCTTCCCTCCCCTAGTTATGATAAATGTATATACTATGCCCAGAGTACCAAGGTCAGTTACAGTGACATCATGGGGAAGAAAAACAGCAGAAAAGGGCATAATTTCACATAGCAAATTGAAAATAACAACAAAAATGATAAACCACTTATTTTCATAATTTGGAGCTCATTTTGTTTAGCATTATCATATGTGTTTATATGTACATAGCTATTGAGCTATTATGATCTTCTGCTAGGACTATCCTAGACATATACTAATTACTACTAATGAGGGAAACCACAGAGTCTATGTTTCTTTTGTCTGACTCCCTTCACTTAGTTTAATTTTTTTCCAAGTCCTTTCTTTTCCTTACGAATGGGGCAATGCCATTCTTTCTGACAGAGGCATAGAATTCCATTGTGTATATGTACCACACTTTCTTGGTCCATTCATCTACCTAGGGGCATCTGGGGTTGGTTCCATATTTTAGCAATGGTAAATTGTGCTGCGATGAACATTGTTGTGCTGGTAGCTTTAGTGTCTTGCTTGTATTCCTTTGGGCAAATGCCCAAAAGTGGGGCTGCTGGGACATAGGGGAGCTCTAAGTTTAGCCTTTTGAGGAACCTCCACACTGCTTTCCAGAGTGGTTGAACAAGTTTACACTCCAACCAACAATGTAGTAGGGTTCCCTTTTGGCCACACCCCACCAGAATTTGTTGTTATTAGTTTCCTTGAAATGGACATTCTTACTAGTGTGAGGCAGAATCTCAATGTTGCTTTGATTTGCATTTCTTTTATGGCCAGTGGTGTTGACCACTTCTTCATGTGTCTCTTGGTCCTTCTCATTTCCTCTTCAGAGAAGTCTCACTTGAGAGAAGTTGTTAGCCCATTTATTAAGGGGGCAGTTGTTTCTTTGCAGATTTGTTTTGGGGGAATTTAATTTTTTAAGTCCTAAGTATATTTCAGATATGAGGTCCTTGACTACTATATGGCCAGGGAAGAACTTCTCCCAATCTGTGGGCTTTCTATTATATTGCAAGCTATGTCATTTGCCACGCAGAAGCTCTACAGTTTGATGCAGTCCCATTTGTCCAACTTTTCTTTGACTTGTTGTATTTCTAGACCTTTATTGAGAAAATTTAGACCTTGTCAAGGAGCACAATTATTTCTCCTATTCCTTCCTGCAATGTGTTCAGGGTATCTGCTTTTACCTCGAGGTCTTTGGTATATTTGGAATTGATTCTGGTGCAGGGTGATATGTAAGGTGATACATAAGGAAGATCACAGTTCTTTTGAATTGTAATTCTCAAATCAATTCATATATTTGAACCATGAAGGAAGAATTTATTTGTTTGTTTATTTGTTTATGCCAGTCCTGGGGCTTGAACTCAAGGCCTGGGTACTGTACCTGTACTCAAGGCTAGTGCTCTACTACTTGATACACAGTGGTACTTCCAGTTTAATTAGCTGTTTATTGGAGATAAATGGGGGACTTTACTGCCCCAGCTGGCTTCAAACTGTGATCCTCAGATCTCAGCCTCCTGAGTAGCAAGAATTACAGGCATGAGCCACCAGCACCCAGCCAACCTAGGAATTTTTCAATAAACTATTTCTCCAAAACTCTGGTGTGAGATCATATATATATATATATATATATATATATATATATATATATATGTGTGTGTGTGTGTGTGTGTGTGTGTGTGTGTACATATATATAATAAGGTTCAGTGTAAACAAAATAAAACCCTTGAAAACAAAGCAACAAAAGTTTAAAAGTAAATCAAGTAAACCATTCAGTTATCTGTTCCCCTCCTTAGTTTATTTTGTGTTGCTAGAATAGGGTATCAGACTTGGAGTGATAATGATTGGAGAATTTCAGACACTGAAGATTCACACTTGCAATCCTAGCGTGAGGATCAGAGTTGGGACCAAGCCTAGGCAAGAAAATCCTTGATATGATTATCTCCAATTTAATCATACACACACACACACACACACACACACACACACACACGTAGGAAGTGGTGGTGTGGCTCAAAGTGTTAGAATGAAAATTTGAAGCTAAAAAGCCCAGCTAAACAGCACCTAAGACCTGAGTTCAAGCTTCAGGACCAGTACACACACACACACACACACACACACACACACACACACACACACACAACACACACACACGGAGACTTATTTCTTACAGTCCAAGATCCAGAAACTTGAATTCGGAAGGGGCAGGGGTGTCTGGCTCTGTTATCTATCAAGATAGAAGGCCGCAGAACATAAATGTAAGGGGGTATCTCAACCTTTTGTCAGGAATAGACAACTGGCTCATTTCCACTATAATCCCTTTTGTAAATGAGTGTCCTCAAAATCTAATTGTCCTTTAAAAGCTCTACTTCTCAACACGGTTGTATTGGGGATTAAGTTTCCAACACAGGAACAAAGAGAGGCACCTTCAAACCTCAACTCAATCTGTGTGCTTTGGCCCATTCTTTCCAGTACATCCATATTCAGGATTATATTTTCTACCACTCTGTAACTGTCATCGAGCTACATAGCCATTTAAAATTTGAATGCAAGCTCTCTCTTAGATGTATTAGTCTTCTGTCAATTTACTCAAATATATTAAATCTTTAACAAATTTCATCTTTTTACCTGCATTGTTTTCCCTCTAATACAGCTATGATCCTGAAATTTCCTTTTTCCTCTCCTACTTAATCTCTTTGGGCTTGTAGTTTACTCTTTCTTAATTATTTCTCTTATTTTAGTAAAAGGAAGATGATATTTTAAGACACTGCATACTTGAACCAAATTTATAAACTAGAAATCTTATTTTTTGTGGATGTGGATACTAGAGTTTGAACTTGGGGCCTGGGTACTGTCCCTTAGGTTTTCCATTAAGACTAAGATCCTTTCATTTGAGCCACAGCTCCACTTCACTTTTTGCTGGTTAACTGAAGATAAGAGTTACAGACTTTCTTACTCCAGCAGGCTTCAAACCACAGTTCAGCCTTCTGAATAGCTTAGATCACAGCAGGCATGAGCACTCTACTAAACTAGTAACCCTATTTATTTCCTTGAAACCTGAAGGCAAAATCTCCTTTGTTTTCTGATTCTCAGAATTGCCTTTGCTAAGTCCAATGCCATTGTGATTCGTGATCTTTTTAGTATGAATTCTTTATAAGCTCTTCCATTTCTACTAAACATTTGAAAATTTAAGACTATTGCTTTAGTTTAGAACTGTTTTGATTCCTTTTGACTCTCATTGGCACTCCCTAATTAGCTTTCTGCAGGTTATTCTCCATTTCAGCAGGAATAATAATCTATTTATGTTTTCTTTTCTTTATTTCTTTGGGGTTTTTTTTCTTGTTTTGATTTTTGAAATTTTTGAGGTCTTTGGGTTTCTTTGGACCATTCTGAGGCATTGTACCAAAATCAAGGAATTTCAACTTATTTTCTTTCTCCTCTTAAACTACTTGTGAGACACTTTTACCTTTCAGATATGGCCCATCAAAGCAACCAGAAGTAATAAGGAATTTGTAGTTCTTTCCTATAAATGATCCTAAATATCCCTTCCATACCATATTACTTCATGTCATGTGCCTTTGTCACTCCCTTATAAACAAGAACTTTTCACCCACCTCTGCTCAGTGACTATGCTAACTGTTAAGCATTAGCTGTTAAGCTAATGTAATGGCCCCATATTCAAACCACTATTTAATCTCATTTGAGTGTATTGATTATGGAATTTTGTGGTACATCATCGTTCTTTACTGGAAGAAAACAGAATTGTGTTGAGTGGTTCAGGAGCGAAACACCTATTTGATAGTATCTATACAGCAAATAGAACTTTTTACTAGGATAAGTTAAACACCATTATAATTTTGGACAGCATCTTTTAATCAGAAGATATCTTGGTGCTTTAAATGCAAAATGAGCTAACATATCATATTGCCTTTTTACACTTGTCACTAAATATTAGATCTTAATTCAAATTATACATTTGACTATTTGCAAAGTAGAATCAGGCCATATTTCACCATTGATAAGAACTTAAAAATACCTTTTATATTTCTTTAGCCTTCTCTGTATTTTATCAGACATTCTGCTGTATTTACTGTAGTAAAAGATGACACAATTGTTAGACCTTTCTTGTACAATAGTAAAAGTATTATAATGTGTTGTAATTGTATCCTTCTCCTAGTACTTGTTAAAAATAGAGTTTCAGAGATGATAACATTGTAATCCCTGGTTCTACATTAAGGGGCATATTTTCCCCAAGATACTAATGCATAAAGTAGAATAGTAATAATAGGTATGAGAAAATGTGTACTTGGGGAAGAATATAACCTTTTAAAATTACTTACAAATAGAAATCCAGGCAGTAGGCCTGCCAAATTACAGTTTATCACAACTGAAACTAATTTTGTATTCTTGCAAACACAATTATAAAAGCATCAAATGAATTCTAAGTAGTAAACTTAAGATAAACTTTCCTAATTTCAAGTTCACACACTAACATAATGTTTTATAAACTATTTTCTCTAACACAATGGTTTCCAAAGTTTCTCATGGAAACAAAGTCTTTGTTCAAATCTTGCCCAAAAGCAGGAACGTCATGAGTTCAAGACCAGCCTAAACAAAGTTAGTGAACTCCTATCTAAAAAACAGAATAAAAATAAAGGGTTGTAGGTATACCTAAGCAATGCTGTGGGTTCGATCCTCAGTACTGCAAATATATGTGTATGTACACACATTCATGCATACATGCATGCACACATACATACATGCACACATACATATTTCAACTTATTTTTGTGGTATCGCCTCACAAAAGCCCATATTTGCTTATATTAACCATTTTCGTTTCTCCAACCTGTACACATTTGGGTGCCACAGGTATACACTTTTTTTTCTTCTTGCTTTAGCCTTTTATTTATGTTGTTATTTTTTTTTTCCATTTTGTGTTGTTTTAGCAGCAGTAAAATGTCTCCTTATTTGCCAATCTATTACCCTTACTTTTCTTATTTTGCAGTGTTTCCTGGGCTTTTTGTTCTTCTCATCATCTAAATATGTTTGCTCTTAGTGTGAATTTAAGTACAATCCTTTCAAGATTGTATGATTAAAATTGTTTTTAATTACACTTTTATTTTGAGGCACAGTTTGGCAGATTTTTTAAATTTTAGGCCCAAATTTGTCTTTCTGAAATGCTTTGAATTATTATCACATTTTTTCCATTTTTGTCTTGCATCTAGTGCTGCTGTTAAGTCTAACATGAGTGATTCACTGTTTTTTTTTTAGTGTTCATCTGCTCTTTCAGCTTGTAGAATTGTCTTTTGTTTACTCAGACACACTGTGATTTCTTACATGTGGTACTGGTATATATTTCTCTCCCCTGTTCTCTATGCCATCTCATAAGACTTCATTATCTTCAAGCCTGGGAAATCACATCTATTCTTTCCTCAGGTCTCCTTCTCTCCCCCTCCCTTCTATTTCTGGTCACTGTGTGCCCTACAGAGACATTGCCTTTCTTTCTTCTACCTCAGTGCCCTTCCTTGTCTGAGGTAAAGGAATTTGTGTGAGAGGGAAGGCACATAAGAACAGAGAAGGAGGGCAAAGATAGATAAAATGTATGCATGGGTGAAAATGGAGCCAGGCAACTTGTTGAGACTAGTTTGGGAAAGGGGAGGGGAGGGAGAAAGACTAATAGAGGGGTGATTGTGATCAAGAAGCATTCTATACATAAATGGGCTTGTTAAAATGAAACTCCCTAGGCTACTAATGAATCTCAATAAAAAAAGGAGTTGAAACATTATTCAAAGAAGATTTTTTTTTGTATAAAAATGGATGAAACTGGAGATCATCATGTTAAGTGAAGTCAGACTGAGAAAAACAAACACATATTTTATTTCATATTTGGAGTCTAGATATAAACAATAAAGAAGAACATAACCTTATTGGAGGAGTATAAACCAGTGGGAGTTGGGAGGCAGAAAGGGACATAATATGAAGCCCATTTAAATAAAGTTTAAATAAAACAGAGGAAGGAATAAGAAAGATCAATAGAAGGGTAGATATGACCAAAATGCCATATATACATGCATATGTGTTTATACAGAAATGCACAGTGAAACCCTTTACTTTGTACAATGAATATATAATAATATCCAGGTGCTGGTGCCTCATGACTGTAATCCTAGCTGATGCTAAATTCTGAGGATTGCCATTTGAAGCCAGCCTGGGCAGGAAAGTCTGTGAGAATATTACTTTTTATTAACTACAAAAAGAGCCAGAATTTGGAATAAATAAATTGAGGCATGTAATATGTAAATTAGAGAAGTAGCCCAGTGCCAGCAGCTCATATCTGTAATCCTAGCTACTCAGGGGCCTGAGATCTGAAGATCAAGGTTCAAAGGCAGCCCAGGCAGGAAAGCCAGTGAAAATCTTATCTCCAATAAGCTACCAAGAAGCCAGAAGTGGAGTTGTGGCTCACGTGATACAGTGCTAGCCTTCAGTAAAAGAATCTCAAGGGAACATTGTAGGGAACTCTAAAGCTGAGCTGTGAAACCTAGGAAAAGGTTGAGAGATTGGAATGCACCTCTACAGCACTCAGAATGCTGACAGCTGGCCACAGAAGGGATAAAAAATATAGCCCCGGGAGGGTGAAGAGACTGGGGTACCATCCCCCTTTCCTTAGCCTGTCAACTGTCCTTGGGACCTTGTAAACTGGACAAAAGACCTTCATAGCTTAACCTTGTGCTAGATGAATGGACACTGTCTCTGGACTTCCCCTAGGCAGTAGTTTCCTGTATCCAAATCTCTCTCTCTCCCTCTCCCTCCCCCTCCCTCCCCCTCCCTCCCCCTCCCCCCATCTCCCCCTCTCCCCCTCTTCCTCTCCCTCTCTCTCTCCCTCTCTTTCTCTCTCCTGCCCCCCTCCCAGCGCATTTTGCTAGCTTATCAGCTGGCACTCTGTATTATTTGAACCATATCTCCAGCCTGGCTTTTTGCTTACTATTTTGGAGATGGAGTATTATGGAATTTTCTTTCCAAGATGGCTTCCAACCAAGAGCCTCTGGAACTCTTATTCATGGGTAGCTAGGGTTACAGGCCTGAGTCTCCACACCTGGCTTAGAATGGGCCTTTTTAGTTTACAAGCCAATATCTTTTAAAATTTATTCTGAGCCAGTTTAGATTCTGCTTTCTATCACCTAGAGAAAGCATTACATCGAAATAGTGAGGCAGCAGAAGCTAAGAGTAAGCAGAGTGAAGTCGGGAGACAGTTCAGGAAATAGCAGAGGGCCACCAGGTACTGAGGCAGTGCTGTTAACTAAAGGACAGGAAATGAGTCAAAGATCTCTGCTCCTGGGAGCTTGCATTGCAACCTGGAAGGAAGACCCTAGGGATTTAGATAGTGCTGCAGAGATAACAGAGCAATGTCGTATGGAAGAGGCTGCTGCTTTACTAAAGCCACAGAAGTCTTCACAGAGGTGACATTTGATCCAGGCCTGCAGGAGGAGATTCCAACAATCATGTGAAGCTCTGAAGGAAAAACTTTCTAGAGTAGAGATTAGAAGCACGTTCTTGGAAGAGAAAAATAGATGGAAAAATGGAAACTCTTTAAGAACATAGAGAGTGGGAATAAATTTTCTGGGGTCTGGCCAAAGGAAAGGTTCTGATTCTATATGTCTCAGATACTAGAGATCATACTTTTTGGAGGGGGTTGTGCTATGTGGCCTAGGCTGGCCTACAACTTGCTATGTAGTTCAGGGTGGCCTTGAGTTCTATATCCTTTTGACAGCCTCTAGAGTGCTGGGATTACAAGTGTGAACTACCCTGTCTGGACTATGATTGTGTATTTGTAACCATTTACCACTATAATGCCAATATTTCTGATTAACAGACCAAACTTGAACTACTGTTCCAAAAGTGTTTTCTACAGCCCATTCCACAAAGAAATGAAAGCTAAACCTTTGTAAACTTTTGCAGCACTTTAACATTGGCAAAAGGGCCAAACATGATACCTTTCTTTCTGCCATTTCCAAGCCCTGCCCTGAGCTGAGCACTTTCAACTGAGGATGGAGATACTAACACTGCACAGTAATAGGGAACTGTGAGTTACCAGGTACAATAAGGAGTAGAAAGAAAATGTCAGGTGTCAGACTTGATGATGAATCATGCAAATGCAGGCATGATTGCATACACACACCATCCTGCACATACAGAACTAGCTGCTGGCAGTCAGGCTTCTGCTTCTCAAAAAAACGGCCAGAAATGACTTCCCTAAGAACAACCTGGAGCTCCAGGATGAAGACTTTCCTGTTCTGGGGCTGGGGATATGGCCCAGTGGCAAGAGTGCTTGCCTCGTATACATGAGGCCCTGGGTTCGATTCCCCAGCACCACATATACAGAAAATGGCCAGAAGTGGCGCTGTGGCTCAAGTGGCAGAGTGCTAGCCTTGAGCAAGAAGAAGCCAGGGACAGTGCTCAGGCCCTGAGTCCAAGCCCCAGGACTGGCCAAAAAAAAAAAAAAAGGACTTTCTTGTTCTGGAGTTTAAGGGCTAGAGGGTATGGATGAGATGCTGCTTCTTCAAAGTTGATTCAGCATCCTTTCCATGGGCCCAAGGAGTCCTGGCAAAGCAAAGTTCCTCGGTTCCGGGTGGTTAAATAGGAACAGACCAGCTAGGACTAGTACACTTTCATGGAACCAAATTGAGTGAGTATTGTTAAGAGTCAGAGGCAAGCAAATCCATAAAATTATACTGATGGACTTGCCAAGTTTGCAGAAGACCTGGGCTTTAGACTTCTCACCTCTGAAATGACCTTCTACTTTTCTCTATGTGTTCCTCCAGTCACCAGAGGCTGACAGAAACTCCTGTCTTCCTCATGTTTTCTAGCTATCTTATCATAAACTTCTTGTAACTGAAGCAAGCCCAATGTGTTCCTTGAAATTTCGAAGTTCCTGTCTAGTTCATTACTGGTGGCTTAATAGGACTCTTTCATCAGCTTGAGTGCTTTTGGTGACAACATCTGATGCAAACTAGTTTAGGAACTAAAAAGGGTTTGTGGTCAGACAGAAATAAAAAGATAATAACTGGAGTGGACTGCAGGTTAAGAGGTGATCCAGTAACTTAATGATTTTTCTCAAAAATTCATTTTGAGATCTCATTTGTCATCACAAAGGAGGAACATTACTTATTACTGATTGTACTATATCAATAATCCCTTTCCATTATTATAACTATTTTCTTGATTTTCCGGGGGTGGGGAGGAAACAAGTGAATTACTCCTTCAAAATTTGCATAATAGGATAGAAATGCTATGTGAAAATATTCTTGAAGGTTGCATAAACCTGAGACAGAGAAGACAAATATCTTGGAATTCTGAGCATGTGTTCACATTAACCAATACTTTCAGAGCAGCTTTATGGCACCAGAATGTGTGAGCCCTGAAAGAAATGAATTCAAGGTCAGAAGGTCATGGCTTGCCAAGGCCTTTTGGCCCATCCTCAGAGAAATGACATCCACCCAGACACAGTCTTTCATAGTCTTTATTCCTCTGTAAACAAGTTTCTCTATGAAGAGAGACTGCTTGCAGGCTCTCAAAAGAGAAATCATTTCTGCATTTTTCTCATGCTTAGGATTCTCTTAGCCATTTTCTTCTCCTAATGACTCTCTTCTACGCATACATATATTCACTCCCCTCTTTTCTTTCTTCTTCTTTTTCCAATATTACCTATTCTCAATGAAAAATAAAGAAACTAAAGACCAAAACATTTCTTTTAAATGAACACATGGAAAAAAATCTAAATGGATTTATTTTAATTGAGAAACTAAAGGCCAATTGAAACCCTAAAATCAGTCAGCCAATATTCAGGATATAAAAATATTTCTGCAAAGTATAGTAAGTGAGAATTGCACATGTGTTATATATTAGATAAACCTGTAGGTAGACTCCCACCATCTAGTTTGCACTTGAATGTAGCCTTATTAATAAGAGTCATGGCTAATTAAGGGTAATGGAAACAGACCAGGCTTCCACTATTCGAATTCTGCAGATTGCTTGTTTGTTTGGAAAAGGCCTGGGTCCTACAGAATGCTGCCCTGGAGTCCTGTAGAAATGCCTCCCTACCTGCATGTGTGGGCCACTCATGGTTGGAAAGAAGACTGAAGAGAGAGAGTTTGTTCTGTGAGCAACTAAGAGGCTCTTTTGGTTCTAGGAGCAACTAAAATTGAATTCTATAGATATTAAAGCTTCAGGGGATACAATGGCCACTTTTCATTTGTATATTTACATTTTTACATATGTAAAATAGTACTATCTATTTGGTTTCTGTTTGTTCAATTATAATACAAACTAACAACAATTCTGGAAGTCCCTAGAAACTTCTTTGTTAGAAAAGTAGTGGAACAGAACTAGACTGGAGAAAAACAACTGTCAGTGGAGAGTATTCCACTGGATCAAGAGTTGGAGTGCCAACAGGGTCGTGGGACTCACTCTTTTGCCTTCAGATTACAGATGCTGTGATTACCATGGAACAGAACAAATTGAGAATATGCACTTACCTGTAGTGAGCTTGAACCCACACAGAGTAGAAGAGCTCGCCTCTGTCTGCTTTATAATTTGTCTTTTTCTGTCAGATGATATTTCATATTCTTTCATCTTCCCTTCCCTTCCCTGCCCTGCCCTTCCCTGCCCTTTTAGCAGTTACAGGAGTCTGAACTTAGAACACTGCACTTGCTCAGGTAGATGCTCTACTACAAGAGTCATGACCCAGACCTTCCTATTTCTCTTTTTTTGTTTGTTTGTTTGGTTTTTTTTTTGTTTGTTTGTTTTGGCCAGTCCTGGGCCTTGGACTCAGGGCCTGAGCACTGTCCCTGGCTTCTTCCCGCTTAAGGCGAGCACTCTGCCACCTGAGCCACAGCGCCCCTTCTGGCCGTTTTCCATATATGTGGTGCTGGGGAATCGAACGGAGAGCTTCATGTGTAGGAGGCAAGCACTCTTGCCACTAGGCCATATTCCCAGCCCGGTTGGGTTTTTTTTTTGGACAGGATAGCAAGTATTTATCTGGGTGGAACTCAACCCATGATCCTGTTACCTATGTTTCCTCTGTAGCTGGGGTTACGACTACACCCCGCTGAATTGCTCAGTCTTTCTAACTTGCTAACTTATTGGTCTTGCTAACTTTTTTCCTTGGCTGGCCTCAAACTGCTTTCCTTCTCCTCTGTTTCCTGAGTAGCTAGGATTACAGACATGGCTCACCTAGCCTGAACAAAAGAGCTTTCTCTTGGGAAAGGAAGTTTGTCATTGTTTTCTAAAGTTTGAGATAGTAGCAACAGAACAAGGTGGATTAAAGAAAGATAAAATCCAGCTGTGCACCCATCTGAACTGTGAACCACATCAGACTTTTAATTTTTTTAAACTAATGGAATATATGTGTCTGTCTACCTATCTATCTATCTACCTAACTATTATCTATTTATCTATCTATACATATATACATGTACATACACACACATATATCATATTGCCTTATTTTGTCTAAAAAAACCTTTGACTCTGTGGGCTAGAACAAGAATAGAAGACAGTAGAGGAAGAAATATATAAGCTATTAGAGTTCGATGGTTAAGTATCCCCCAAAGACCATGTGTTAAATGCTTATCTGTAAACTGGTACTATTAGGACTTGGTGGAACTTGTAGGAGTTGAGGCATAGAGGGAGGTTTTTAGGTTATGAGGCACATGTCCTAGAAAAGGATAATGGAACTCAGCCTCTTTTCCACTCTTTAGCTTGCTTGCATTCAGCTAAGCAGTTTTGGTCTCCCTCTCCCTCCCACTACATGATACTCCCTTGCAACAGGTCAAAGCAACCGAGCCAACGAATTTGGACAGAAACCTTCAAGACTATGAGCCCAATAAACAACTCTTCATAAGCTGGTTACTGCCAGGCACTGGTGGCTCACACCTGTAATCCTAGCTACTCAGGAGCCTGATATCTGAGGATTGTATTTCAAAGCCAGCCCAGGCAGGAAAGTTCATAAGACTCTTATCGCCAATTAACCACCAGAAAATCAGAAGTGGCACTGTGGCCTAAGGGGTAGAGCACTAGACTTGAGCTGAAGAGCTCAGGGACAGTGTTCAGGTCCAGAGTTCAAGTTCCAAGTGTTGGTTATCATGCTGGACGTTAAGACATGAATTAACTCCAAAAGTAGAAGCTCCTGATTAGAATCACTACAAACTTTGATCCATTTATGAAGAACTAATCCTAACGAAGAGAATTTGTGTGTGTGTGTGTGTGGCTTTACATTGACGACTCATGCCTGTCATCCTAGCTACTCAAGAGGCTGAGATCTGAGGATTGAAGGTGAAAGGCAGGCCTAGTGGGGAAGTCTGTGAGACTGCTATCTTCAATTAACAACCAAAAATCCAGAAATGGTACCATGGTTCAAAGTAGTAGAGTACTAGCCTTGAGCATAAAAGCTCAGGGACAGTGCCCAGGCTCTGAGTTCGTGCTCCAGGACTGGTTCACGAACGTTCATGAACACATACACACACACAAATGTTTTTGTGTGAACAGGGTTTTCAGTTGGGCACGGGTAGTTCATATCCAATCCTAGCTACTCAGAAGGATGATATGTGTGAAACAAACCTGAACAAATAAATTAAAGAGACTTTTACTTGCTGTTAACCAGAAAAACTGCAGAAGTGGAGCTATGGCTCAAGTGGTTGAGCACAAGTTTTGAGCAAAAAAAGACATGCAAGAGTGTGATTTCAAGCCTCAGTACTGGTGGAGTGGGAGAGGGAAAGGAAAGGATTATAAGATGTGATTTTATGAATGGTGCAGGAACAATATTGCCTTTGAATCAAGCTAGAAAAAAATTCCTTTAATCTCATTTATTTATGGTGACTCAGGGAATAAATCTCCTTCCACTTGGTTGTAATGCAGTATTATCTTTTCTTTCTTCTCTCTCTCTGTGGTTTAACACAAAGTACCATTTTACCTTTAATGATGCACACTCACTTTCAGTAGCTGGTTACTACAGGGAGTTCTTTTCCTCAAATACTTTTCCTAACTGCTAACATTTCATGCATTTATTTTCTTTACATTTGAAAATGACTGGATTTAAATTTTGCCACAGGAGTCTTTTGCATTTCAACAAAGGAGAGTTTCTATGAAATTTCTAGGCAATCAGAAAATGTTCTCCAAATGAGACACCAATATCATGTGTGTGATTTGTTCACTCTCACAGTCATTTATTTATCCTTTGCTATTGGAATACCAACCAGATAGGAAGCATTTTTGGTCTTTGCCATTATGGAACTTGTGGTTTAAATGGAAGGAGAGATATTGTGGCATAGCATAAGTAGTATCAAAGAGAAATATGTAACTACAAAGTAGGATAACTATTATGAGGTAAAATTATAGGATCCACTGAGTTTTTTTTTTTTTTTTTTTTTTTGGCCAGTCCTGGGCCTTGGACTCAGGGCCTGAGCACTGTCCCTGGCTTCTTCCCGCTCAAGGCTAGCACTCTGCCACTTGAGCCACAGCGCCGCTTCTGGCCGTTTTCTGTATATGTGGTGCTGGGGAATCGAACCTAGGGCCTCGTGTATCCGAGGCAGGCACTCTTGCCACTAGGCTATATCCCAAGCCACGAGATTTTTTTTTTTCACAGTGGGTTCTTTTTAATTTGTAGGAGTCATGGAGGAACCATTCACAGAGACACTGAACTGTGTGTGATGACAGGGCTTGAGTAGAAATGTGGCTCCATCTTAGTGATGCAAGCTTGAGACCAGCAAATAAGTATTTCCAACAAACACTTGGATATATGGAGAATCTGGGATTCAGCATATACATTTAAGAGCCCTTGATTATCAGATGATAAATTAGAAGTGAAGGTGAATTTGAAAGTAGAGCTTAAAAAAGGAAATATGGTCCAGAATTGAGTCTTGGGAATTTCCAGTATTTGAAAGGTTAGGAAAGAAGGTAAGTTAGCAAAATTAAGTGGCCTGATGATAAAGGTAGATTCCCCCTGGAGACTGACAAAAGTTTCTTCATATTCTTCCTTCTCTTGCTTAGCAGAAGCTTTAGTATTGTGTTTGCATGGTGGGTTGACACATCTGTCTCTAAGAGAACTGAATAAAACCAAAGAAGTTTGGTGGCTTGCATGAAGGTAGAAGTGAGGTAGGGCAGGGAGATAGAGGTAGGTACCACTACCTCTATCAAAAGTTGTGGGTACCTGAGTGATTCAGAAAAAGAAAATATATTTAATGCTTTTTAGGTAGCAGATGGCCAGTAGTGTCCACAGCAAAAGATCTATCAGTGCAGGGATGGCACAGGAAACCAAGATCTCTTTAGTTGCTAAATTCAAGCCATCTAGTCATGAAGAAAAAGGCAAAAAGGCTGGAGAGAGAAGCTGTAGCTGGAAGAAAGCTCTGTGTTTCTTTAAGATGAGAAGACTTGAGAGTGCTGATGGAAAGGTTATACAAGGCAAGAGGTATGTTGACTCTGTGGGGAGTGGGGTGGGAAGATAAGCAGAGGGATGAGTTTCTCTCAACATAACTATATTTTCACTTTCAAAGGGCCCAAAGGTGATGAATATCTAGATCATGAAGAAATCCAGTTAGTCTTTACTTCCTTGGTGGAAAACTCTGTACAGATTCATGTGTGGGAAAGCACAGAGTGCCTTGGGCCAGGGCACTAAATGTGCTTTGCTCGGCTGCCATTACATAAAATGATGTGTGTTACAGCTTTCTGAGAGTATCCACTTAAAGTCACAAGTCAGTTTACCTCTGAAGCCACACAAGTTTTATAAACTGTCTCTCCCTCTCCAATATTTGGCAAATGTTGGAGAAATGCAAATTGAATTTCTTTAGTAGACACAACAAAACTATAAGTCTGCCAAAGGAAAAAAAAAAACAGTACTTTTATTCAGAATGTTACAAGAAATTCTTTAATTTAAAAATTATGAGTAATTTTTCATTATACTACTAGTCACATGTATTGAAAAACACAGCAATTTGCTCCATATCAGGAAACACATGGGACTCACAAATTGAAGTTATCAGAAATTTTTTTTTCAGTACCGGGGTTTGAATTCAGGATATACTGTCAGCCCTCAGAGAGTCTCTTAAATAGCACAACAGAATCAACTATGTATTCTAGGTTTCAGGCAACTCTGAGCAATTCTTTACTTAAAAAAATGTGTGTGTGTGTGTGCATGTGTGTGCGTGAAGGTGCTGTTCTTTAAATTTTTCGCTCTTTGCTAGTGCTCTACTACTTGAGCCACAGCTCCACTTCTGGCTTTCTGCTGGTTAACTTAAGAGCGGCATGGGCTTTCCTGGCTGGGCAGACTTTGAATCGTGATCCTCGGATCTCAGCTTCCAGGATAGCTAAGATTAGAGGCCCGAGCCACCTGCTCCTGGCTGCTTTTGTGTTTTGATGGGATCATCACACTAAGTGCTGATTGACTGATGTGCTAAAAATTAATTCAGAAAGTGAAGTTACTGCTACCCATCCCATGCTTCACATGCAGTGCGTCTCTTCATCATCTTAGTAGCTAGATGTGTGAAACCCTACCGGTTGCCAGATCCTTCAACCCACAGGACTCTTCACTCAAGTTGCATTTCAGGTAACAGTTTATAATTGTTTGTTTGTTTTTTGAGTACAAGGTATTAAGTCTTTAAGTATGTCACATGGGTTATACTGGCACTAAAAACATTATCTTGGACTGTGCGCCCGGGATTTGATCTGCCAAGCTTCCAGACACCCCACTGTCCCTCTGCCCTCCCCTCACTCAGGCCCTGTGCCCCCCACCCCCACACGCTGCTTTCAAACTCACGACCCTCAAGCCCGGCTCGGCCGCGCCCCCTGATTGGCCGGGCGCGCCCGCCACCCGCCGGTCGCCGGCGTCACGGCTCCCCGCAGCCTCGGTCCGCCGCCGCCTCCCCGGCAGCCCCGGTCGGCGCAAGTGCGGAGCGCAGGGGGAGGGGGCTGGAGCGGCGGAGCGCGGCTGGCATCGGCCCGGAGGGATTAAGTTTCCTGGTCACGCGTGCGTGTCGGTGCGCGTCTGTCCCGTCGTGACTGTGGAGGGGAGTGCGAGCGCGGGCCACCCCCTGCTCCTGGACCTCTTGTGCCACAGTGGGCGAGACCGGGTAAGTAATCCGGAGCCGGGCCTGGGAGGCCGGAGCGCGCCCCCGCGTCCTGCGCGCGCCGGCCGGGAAGGTGCGCGGGTGCCCGGGGGCTGGGCGCAGGGGATGGCACGGGGGACGGGAAGGGGTGGGGGCCCGGGTGCGCTCGCTCCACCCCGCGCGGCCCGAGAGGCCCGCTGCGCGGTCGCCTTCCTAAAAGGATGGGGTCTGGAAGTTTCCTTTGCTCCTCCCCAAATCCCTCAGGACACCACTTCCCCCGTTCACCCGATTATCCCAAGTGGTTCTAAAAGTTGTTTCTTTTTTGTGTTCTCCCCTCCCCCACCACCAAGAGGGGTGTGTAGAAACGGTGTCGGGTGGGGTGGTGGCTGAGCGGGCAGGGCCTTCTGGGGGTGAGGAGCCTGTTGATCTCTGCCGGGTGGACGCCCCCCCCCTCCACCTTGCCCTGAGCGTGGTGGGGGGGGGGGCCGGGGGCTGAGAATGCTCCCGGTCTAGCGCCCCTAGCTTCTGGTTGTAGGGTGGCCCCCAAGGCAGAGCCACTAATCGGTACCCTTTCCCCCTCGGTGCCCAATCATCTGCTGTGCGTGCGGCTGGGCTGGGTTAGCTAGCTCTGTCCGTTCCCTTCCCCCCACCCTGCCCCGGCGGATGGGCGTCTTTGTCCGCCGCCTTGGGATGCCGGATGTCCCGCAGGGAAGAGCTGTTTGGGGAGCCGTGCTTTGTGTCTTGGGGAACTCGTGCTTGTGTCGGGGGATGGGGGTGGGCAGTGATGGTGTAACGTTTTTGTTTGCAACCTTTGCGGAGGCACCGAAAGGCCTAGTTCTCTGTGGTCCTGGGGAATCACGAGGAAATTCCAAGCCCGGGCTCCTGGGGAGGGCGGCCTGGGCGGAAGGAAGGTGGTGGTCGCTGGCCAAGCAGAGGTGAGGAGTCTGCGCCCCTCGGTGGCGCAGCGGCAGAGGTTGCTGTGCTGGGAGGGAAGATGCTGGCGGCTGGAGCTGAGCTTAGAGGCGGAGGCCGGTGCGGGGGAGTGGGGTGGGGAGGGTGGCTGGTGTTTGTTGCCTTAGTAGCATCAGATAACGGTGGAGGACCCTGACTTCACCAGCCGGCAAGGAACACCTCTCATGTTCTTTAAATGTCCCGAGGGAAGAGAATCTGAAAAGTACCAGAGCCCCCGTGCCAACATCTTGTACTGGTGGACAGCTGTGCTGTAAACATTCCCTTTGGGTTTTCGTTTGCATTCATGTAAGTTGTGCTTTATAAAAATAATTGACATCTAATTTGCAGACTAATAAGATGATGGTCCTTGGGAACTTGGGAATGTGTGTGTGTGCTGGTTGACTTGGGTGGTAGGTACTTGCAGAACGTTTATGTAAGGGTCAGGCATCAGAGTTTGTGTATTCTGTGCGTTAGTTAGTGGCTAGTGGAATGTAGATAATCAGCTACTTTAAAAACACAACAAAACTTAGAAGTTCCTTGGCTCAAACTTCTGATATAATACAGAGCTCTGGGTGCATGCACCCTGTACCCTCTTGTATGTCAGTTAAGTAAAGATAGTTTTGGGGATCCCAAGTTCTCCACTCCTCCTCTCTATCTTATATGGTAAAATAAAATCAGACTGAGCTGATTCTCTATATACTTAGAGATCAAATGTATAATTTATCTTTAACATTGCATTTTTGTCTTCCCTATCTGCTTTCAGCATTTCTTCTTTCTGTTGCCTTTCCTATTTCTGGTTTTCTCCCTTTATCCACTTTCTTTGTGTATATGTGTGCGTGTGCATGTATGCACACATGCGCACATATTGGTCCTGGGGCTTGAACTCAGGGCCTAGGCACTGTACTTTAGCTTTTTTTTCCCAAGCTACTTGGGCTACAGTTCCACATCTGGCTGTTTGCTGGTTAGAGATATGTCTTGTGGACTATCTTACCCATTCTGGCTTGTAATCACTATCCTTAGATCTCAGCCTCCTGAATAACTGGGATTACAGACCTGAGTCACAGGCTCCGGAAGGCGTTCATCATCATCTTTAATCACTGAAGTCTGATAGTTGTGGTCTGGGAAGGGATGTAATGTTTAATATTTTTAGTGTCCTCCAAATTACTGTTGCATAGTATTTTGCTTGGCCCTTGAAGATATGTTTGTATTTCACAGCCCTTTTAAATGCATACTGGACATAGTAGAGGCTGTCCTCATACTGCTGAATCTATGTAGTTGGGGATGACTGGAAGTGGTGCTGTGGCTCAAGTGATAGAGAACTAGCCTTGAGCTGAAGAGCTCAAGGACAGCGCCCAGGCCCAGAGTTCAAGCTCCAGGACTGATCAAAAAACAGGATGGACAAAGAAAAGGGGCGAGGAGCTTTAAACTGTGGTTTTTCATTGATTCAGCCTCATTGGCACTTCTAGCATTTTTCTGATGGAGTGTGCAACCTCTGCTTTACAAAGAAAGAAGAGGTGGACCCATTGTGTAAGGTGAAGAGTAAGTGAGTTAGAAGATGATCAAGAACATTGGGTTGCTCGAAAGGTAACTAACTGTTCTGAGTTAGTGGTGGATTATTTTCTCCTGATTAATCCCAAATCTGATTTCATAGATTTGGTTCCATTTGAGTTGCAGATTGGCCTCAGTTTGTATCTTCACAACAAGTCGAGTTCCCTATGAATTTCATCAAATATTTTGAGGCAAAGATTGATTGGATATATGCCTCCAAATGTGTTCTAACAAACAGTCCATCTGCCAGAGGGATATACACTTCACAGTGTAGAAGTACATGACTCTCAGTGAATTCAAGACTGCTTGATGCTACATGGGAATGGTGATATTTCCCAGTGATATGAAAGCAACACTTGGGAGGCTGAGGCAGGAGCGTTTCAAGTTTGAGGCCAGCCTGGGCTATGTAGTGAGATTCTGCTTTATATTCCAATACCAAAAAGCACATAAAGTGAACCAACCAAAAAAAATAGACCTATGTCTTAAGGTAGTACTCATTTACAACAAGAAATGTATTACATTCTCTTGTCAATCAATATTATTCACAGGATATCATTTACATGAATGAAAATAGGGAAAAGGTGTGTAGCATGGTAAAGTTGATATGTTACAATCATACTTCTTAGGGTGCTGTGGGCTAGGAACTGTTAAGAAGGTAGTTCTTCAAGATAAGTCAATGATAAGTAACTAGTTGCCTCTTTGTAAAATATTTCTTTTTTATTATTGTTTAATAATTATTTATTGTCAAAGTGATGTACAGAGCAGTTACAGTTTCATACATAAGGCAGTGGGTACATTTCTTGTATAATTTGTTACCTCCTCCCCAAATATTTCTTTTTTAAAAAGGTAGTTACTGGATTAGTAGGTAGTTACAGATGGATTGGGAGGTATGCTGCATTTGATTAGGTTCTTGTATCTAGAGGTAGCTGTTATGCAGTAAAAGTTCAGGGATTCTAAGACAGTAGATCAACATGGGGTGCTAGCATACTTTAGGCTCTTCAGCAAGAAGCAGAGGGTCTTCTGTCTTTAGATAAGAGGAGGAGGAAAGTGAAGAAGGTGTTTTTTTTTTGGCCAGTCCTGGGCCTTGGACTCAGGGCCTGAGCACTGTCCCTGGCTTCTTCCTGCTCAAGGCTAGCACTCTGCCACTTGAGCCACAGCGCCGCTTCTGGCCGTTTTCTGTATATGCGGTGCCGGGGAATCGAACCTAGGGCCTCGTGTATTCGAGGCAGGCACTCTTGCCACTAGGCATATCCCCAGCCCGAAGAAGGTGTTTTGGGTATGAAGTACAGCTTTTTTCTTTTTGCATTGGGAAATGGAGGTGATGGTGTAGAAGAGGCTGGAAAGTGGGCAGGGTAGTAGGAACTAGAATCCATTTCCTTGTGCCTTTCTGGTGTAGAATAGAGAGTTTGGCTAGGGAAGGGAAACTGATGAAAAGTAATGAAGTGTATATAGTGAGAGTTTTGGTTTTAAACTTTTGATGTTACCAGAAAGTATGCATAGTGAATCAGTCTTAGTCCTAGCATCTGGCAAAAGAGTTATTCAGGCAAGAAGAAAAAGTAGTGAAAGTGATAGGAAGCAAATATAACAGAGAAAGGAGATTATTATGTGTTATAATGCCATGGGAATATGACACTACAGTTCATCTTCTGCCATCTTCTGGGCGTAGGCTCAGAGTTTTAAGGGTTAAATAGAGGAAAAACTAGTGTCAAGGGACAAAGATATGCAGTTTTAAGTATCTCCCTTAAAGGTGTAGCATAGATGGTCATTCTTCAGTTCTGGCTCTCCTGGGTTCTGGAGAAGTTTTTGCTATCCTCACTTGAGAAGCTGTCTCATTCCCAAGAGATGACTTCTCTGTCTCCAACGTACAGCCTGGAACTGCAAATTATCCTCATTTGGGAGTGACCATTCTGCTAGGCTCCAACATTCCTTGTGCATAGTTGTAGTCCTTGGTTGTAAAGATTCTTATCAGTTTTGTCTTTATTGGAACCCAAGTTGAGATTGCAAAATAACTGTGAAGAGAGTGGCTTAGAACAATGACAAACACAAAATAGAGACAGGGATGCCAGCAAAGACAGTTTAAGTACTTGTTACTGATGTAACTGAAAAACTAGGTATGGGCTCTTGTGAGAACAATAGCCTTAGCTTTTGTGGTTTCAATACTTAATGAGATTGCTTGCAGTAAATGCCTATCCCTAGGTTTACTCTACAGGACAAAGATCACTTGTGAATCACAAAGTCTTAATTACAGTATTTTCTATTAAGGACCTCTTGAAAGTAGCATTCATTTATTTATTTGTGCCAGGCAGGACAGGTGCTTGAATTCAGACAGGGCCTTGTGCTTTCACTTGGCTTTTCATCCAAGGCTGCTGTTCTACCAATTGAATCATGCCTCCACTTTTTGCTTTTTGCTGGTTAATTTGAGATAAGAGTCTCATGGACCTATCTGTCCAGGCTGTCTATGAACCTAGATCCTCATGTCTCAGCCTGTGTGTAGCTAGGATAACAGGTGTGTTCTAGCAGCTCCCAGCCTCTATTGTTTTATAAAAGCTTTATTTTCTTAAAGTTCTTCCTTCTCGTTAATAATTATTACAACATTGAATTTGGTAAACATTAAAAATGAATGTTATACATTTCAGTATTCTTTGTGGCTGATTTAAAACAACACTATTTTCATTAAATTACATTGACCAAAAATCTGTATGTCCTCTACATGTTTTGTGGGCTAACATTTGGTATAATCTTTTGATTCCTGGAAATTTCTTCCCATTTTGGGGAGAATGCAGGTATAAAAAAGTAATTTAAATCATATGTAGTAAGATATCAGAAGCTTTCTTGTAGATGCTGAAATTTTAGTTGATGAACTAGTGAAATATTAAATTAATTCTCTCAATTCTGGACAGCTTAATTTAAAATAAAGAAGTAAACTAAGACTGAAATACTTGTCCTTTTCTTTTTGTCTGTCTGTGGTGGTGAAATCTGTTTTGTTTATAGAGCCTTCTTATTTTTATCCTTTTTTTGTATAAACCACTTTACTTCCAGATCTTAGATGGTTCAAATGCATTCATGAAGGGAGAGTCAGAAAGGAAACACTTTAAGAGAGGTGAAAACCCTTTGACAGCAGCTATTTATACACATGCATGCACACACAGGGACATCCCCATAAACATATATAGACTTACAGAAATGCAGATGCCAACCGGCAGACCATCACAGACATTTTAGGGAAAGCCTCCTTAGGTTTTATTGAAGCTTTGATGTTGGTTTTGAATAGTTTGAGTAGGTCCAAGATAGTTTACCATTTTTTCTTATTTATCACTCTAAGTTATATATAGCTGTTTCTAGCCCATTTAAGAAACATGGAAGGCACAGACAAGTGTGAAGACAAAAATTTGTCTATAATTCTGTTAGTCAAATGCCAATCTCCACCCCTCCCTACCCACTGCCAAACCTCCATGTACTTTGGAAATGTAGATGCTTAAATTATTTTGCTAAACTAATGAATTAGTAGATCTGTGTATGGGTATATTTCACTGATTGCTTTATTATTTTTCCCCATCAAAGATATGCAAGATCTTAAATATCCATCTATTTTGGGTTGACATTAATAACACTTATTTGACGCAGTGTCTCTTCACTCTTGAGGTGTAATGTAGTCAATGCCCTGCTAACACACGGGACACAAGATACAAAATTAACTGCTAAAAAGTAACTTCACAACAGTTTTATATGAGATGGTTGCTAGGATGCTTCACTTCAGGGACTGGTTGTAGAGAATGGGCAGGTGAATATGTCATTTCCAACTTCTGCAAGTATAAGCAATAATAAAATTCTATTGATCATAAGCCACCAAGCCTATGGTATTTTATTACAGCAATCCCAAAGGGCTAAAACAGGATACTAGCAAGATGTGAAAAGCTGTGCAAACCTGTACACATGAAATGTTGCGGAGTGATTCAAGTGGTAGAACACCTGTCTAGCAAGTGCAAAGCCTTGACTTCAAATTTTAGTACAACAAAGCTAAACAATTGATGACCTCACATAATGATAGTATTACAAGAATTAAAATTGTATAATTAAAAAACATTTCACGTGTACAAGGTTTGCATATTTGCATAGCTTTTCACATCTCGCTAGTATCCTGTTTTAGCTCTTGGAGATTGCTGTAATAAAACACCATAGGCTTGGTGGCTTATGATCAATAGAATTTTATTGTTGCTTAACACTTTCAGAAGTTGGAAAGTGCAAGATCAAGGTGCAGGCAGAGTCAGTGTCTGATAAGGGCCACAGTTTCCTGGTTCATAGGATGTGCCTTTATGCTGTGTCATCTCATGGTGAGGGGGCCAGGCATCTCTCTGAGGCTGTTCTTAAGCAGTCTTCTTACCCTTGAGGGTCTTGTTTTGTCTTGGTGACATAATTACTTCTCAAAAGCCTCATCTCCTAATACCATCCTTCTGGGAATTAAGATTTCAACACAGTAATGTGTGTGTGTGTGTGTGTGTATTTATATATTTATATAGTATATAATAATATGTATAATAATATATACTATATATGTATTATATATATGTAAAATAACAAACTTTGGTAGTATAGAAGTCCCTTTAACAGGTCCTGCTTTGTATAAGCTATTACTAGATAGAATTCATAAAGCTTAGTTATTACCAATCCTTCCCTACAAGTCTATTTGGTTTTAGTAAGTCCAGCATGAAGTCTACCTGTGGACAACATAGGACTAGAGGAGCCTTCATTATAGAGTTTGGTGGAGAGTTGTGTTGCCCCCTCCCTCCTTCTTTACCATGTTCATGATTTTCCTGGGAGTACTCAATGTTGTCATCTTACACCATTTTAGAAAAGTATGTCATTAAACATGCTCTGTGTCACAAAATATTTTTAGATCTGTTTTGTGGCTAAAGTAGAAAACAACACGAAACAGCCTGTGGACCTGGATTACTGCTTCCTAGCCCGCTTCATTAAGTCCAGTGGTTATTGTTGGGGCAAAACCCAGGAGGTTATGTTTTCTCAGGAGGGTGCAAGGACTGTTTATTTTATTGTGGATTTATTTGTAATTGATGCATACCATAAAATCATCTGCTCATTCAAGATAGTGGACATATTTGACACTTAAAAGTTTTTTTAATCTCTCCCAATCTCCCTTATATAACCATTCCTGTCTTCATATAATCACCAAGCTGCTTCTTTTAAATTTGTTGTTTTTGTTTTTCTTAGCAATTTATTAGTTTATTTCAAACTATATTTTTTATTAGTCATTTTTTTTTGTGTGCCTGTTTTGGCGCTTGAACTCAGGGCCTAGGTCCTGTTCCTGAGCTTTTGTTCTTAAGGTTAGTGCTCTAACTACTTGATCCACAGCTCCACATATGTATTTTTTGGTGCTTAATTGGAGATAGGAGTGTAACAGACTTTCCTGCCCTGGCTGGCTTTAAACTGTGATTCCCAGATTCAACCCCTTGAATAGCTAGGATTACAGACATGAACCATAAGTGCCCAGATTATTACTCAATTTTAAGAAGCTTATTTATTATCTTAAAGTAGTTGTTCAAATGGGTTTCAACTCAGTATATTGACTTATGAGTACAGAATATCTTGATCACTGTCCCCTCTTTCAGCTAATTTGCTTTCTATCTCAACAGGTTTGTATTCTCTACAACTTTACATAAATAGATTCACACAGTATTCTTTTTTTGCCTGATTTTTTTTCACCACCAGTTATATAATAAATTATATTGCTTATATTCATGATTTACTCTTGTTTATTACTCAGTACTAGTCCATTGTACAGATGTAAATACCCAAAGGAGTTTTTTCATGATTTAGAATTCTATGTTTGTCCATTATAGTAATAGTACTCATTCTTGGTTTTGTGGATGAGGAAAAAATTACCTTTTTAAGATCAATAGTTGAGACCTGGAAATTAAACAGACAAAAGACAAGTTAACAGGAGACAAAAGCATATAAATTCACTTGGTGTTTTAAATTTTCACACATGATGGCTATGCAGAAAAGGCTTTCAGGGCTGGGAATGTGGATAGTGGTAGAATGCTTGCCTAGCATGCATGAAGCCCTGGGTTGGATTCCTCAGTACTACATAAGCAGGAAAAGCTGGAAGTAGCTCTGTGGCTCAAAAGATTGAGTGCTGGCTTTGAGCAAAAAAAGCTCAGGGATAGTTGCCCAGGTCCTGAGTTCAAGCCCCAGGACTGGTCAGAACAAAACAAAACGAAGGAAAAAGAAGGGCTTTCATAGTAAAAGTTGTTTTCCTCTTACTGGTACAGGAGAGAGGAGTATATTTGCCAATAGAAATCAATGTCACACTAACAACGGGAAAATTTTGCCTTGCTCTTGGGTGGCAAAGCTGAGGATTGAGAATCCTTAGGCCAAAGTGGCATGTTCCAGGGTGACATTTTCTTCTGATCTCCCTAGTTTCAACTGTGTGGGTCAGAATTTTCTATTTGGCAGTTTCTCCTCTCCTGTTCTGGTGATAATATATTTGTTAATATTGTTAGTGATAATAGTGTCCAGTACTTAGAATTCTTTAAAAAATTTTTCGTCTCTCCCCTCTCCTGTTCTTGTTTTTTAATTTTTTTTGAGGTGATAGAGCTTGATCTCAGGGACTTGAAATTGCTATTGCCTAGTTCTCAAGTGAGCTTTGCTTTGATTTTCATTTCTGAAAGTTTTCATTGACAGTATCTTAGAGAATCTGACAATGGTCACAAGGAAACTGACTCAGATTAAAAGGGCTTTTTACCATGTTTTGCTTCTTGGTGGGAGAAATAAGCTATAATCAAGTTTTCCTATGGGATCAGCTTTCACTTTAGTGGAGGAAGTGATTTAGTTCTTCCTATGCATCTGAAACCTCAGGAAGCCCCACCCTAAGCCCCACCCTACTCTAGGGCCTGTTAGTCTGATGAATGCTAAGGAATTTTGTAGAGCTTCCTAGGTCATCTCACTTTCTTTCCTCTTTCAGCATCCTTACCTCATTATTACTTTTTTTTCTTTTTTCACTCTATTATGTCTTTGTATATATGAAACATATTCACCTGTTTTCTCTGGTAGGTATCTTAGTAATTAAGGCAAGTCAGTACTTGGACTAAGCTGAATTTTGGGGTTTGCAATTGTCAGGTTCATTTCTACTCCCTTGAAGTACAATGGAGAATGATTCTGAGGACCCTCAATAGTGTAGGGAGTGTCCAGTCATGGGGGAGATGTCATAAAACTGTGTACTTTGCTATGTATCTAGGACATGATAGTTTGCAGTTTCCACTACAGAATGAGCAATGCTGACTTGTATGAAAGAATTTGTAAGCTACATAATCTAAGAGCAGTTGGGAATGGCAAAATAGAGTGACATACAGGCTGCATGAAGTGAATACCAAGTAACAATAGCAATCACTTTTGTATGCCTATTAATCTCAGGCATTTTGTATATGTTAGTTCTGTCTATTTTAAAAGTGGAAAGAGCAGCTCAGAGTAGCTAAGGGACTTACTAAGATTTCACCACTAGTAAAAAGAATAGTACTCATTGAAGAGATTTATTTATAAAGCACTCGGGAAGCTCTGAAAACACAGCTGCCTGGAGATACTTAATCTGAATGTAATTAACTATTATTAGAATTATTATTATTAGAGGATTTAAGATGCTTACTTTCTATTAAAGTCTTGGGTAATTCACTTGATACCTTTTTTACTTATAAGCTTCATGCAGCCAGGAGAAACCCTACCTTTCTGAGCCTCAGTTTTCTTATCTGGAAAATGAGAGTGTCTAAATGAGTACTGGTGAAGATGCGTTCTGCTTAAGGAAACAAGAATATCTGAAAGGTACTTCATAAACAGATCCATTTTAAGCAGTAAAAGCAATGCCAATTTTGATGGCTAAGCATTCACTTTCTGGGAGAATCATTAGAATAGAATGAATAGCAACTAATTCTTAAATATAAATCTATTATTGGTTGTTAAGGAATAGCACTTAAAAAACTCAGAATAACAGATTGTTATTTCAATTTGTAGATTAGAACTATGGCTTGAAATTTTTTGACATTTCAAATATGTGTGTGTATGCACACACACTCACACACACACACACACACACACATATTTGGAAAGTTCTGCCTCTCTATGAGAGTATTTGGTGGTGATTTGTGCCTGAGGAATAAAGTTGCTTTTTTAAACTCACAGTGCTGTTGTGTGAAAGGTTAGACAGTGTGTTATTCAGGGAGTCTAATTGTATTGAGTAAGGCTTAAATCTAAAAACAATATTATCTTTTAAGTAGTTGTACAAAGGGGCTTCAGTTCATCAGGTGAGTTTGTAAATACAGTGCAGCTTGATCAGTGTCACCCCTTTCACATTCTCCCCTATCTCCTCCATACTCACCCATTCCCTCAGGTTTCTAGGCTTACATTTCACATGTGCACATTGACTCTTATGAGTGTAATGTATTTGTCTACCCTTCCTCTCTCCATTTGTCTGTCCTCCCTCCCCTGGTGCTCCGTCTCCCAACAACACATATTCCAGCTTTCTAGTATTCATTTTATTAAACTGTTAAGTTATATATCTAACCATTGCAATCTTCCCCTATGTATATCATATTTTAGTCAATAAGTGCATATGCTCTCGTATACGTTTTCATATATATTTGTAACTTAAATCTAACTTCCACACATGAGAGAAAAACATGTGCTCTTATGTTGGAATAAGGTTCTTTAATCCTTAACCTTCTTCCTCTTCTCTGTGAGCTGCCAAATCCTCTTGAAGCTGATTTAAGCTACTTTTCGCCTAAACTGTTCAGGTAATTGTTGGTATTTTGTTATATAGGCTTCTCAGTTATAACATATTAACAGATATAGAAATATGATTGTTTAATAACAGGTCTGAGTTAGATGAGCCTGATAAAGTTAATGATCTTTTTTGGTCCTCTATCTCCACATCTTTAAAATCTGGTGTTGGGAATTTGGATCTTACAAAGTAAGTGTGTGTGTGTGTGTGTGTGTGTGTGTGTGTGTGTGTGTGTATACTGATGCCTTAACCCAGGGTCTAGGTGCTGTCCTTTAGCTTTTTTGCTCAAGACTGGTATTCCACCACTTGAACCACAGCTCCACTTCTGGCTTTTTGGTGGTTAATTGGGGATAAGAGTATTATGGACTTTTGTGCCTGGATTAGCTTTGAAGTGTCATCCTCAGATCTTACCTCCCTGAGTAGTTTGTATAACAAGTGTGAGCCAGTTGGTGCCTGGCCAAACTCATAAAGTTTTATAAAACTTTTTCAAAAAAAATTTGTTATTGTTGCAAAAGCAAGTGTTGTTTTCTTCTGCCAGCCACATTTGAATGTTCTGAATTGCTTCATGAAAAATGTTCTGAAGAGTGTGCTCAGAGACGGAGTATCAGAGTGTCATTGTCCATAGGCCCCTCACAAATTCCGCACATGGTATATCTCTGCACAGATCTGGAGTTCCACCCAGAAGTCATACAAGCCACTGATGACCACAAACATTATACAGGTCACATGAAGCAGCACTTTGTTATTGTGTTTTCTGTCCAGAAGACTTTTGATCAGAAAAATGAGCCTACTCTTTTATGAGTAAAGTTTGTAAAAATTTTCATTTTTACTCCTATTCAAATTCAGCAAACGGGACTCGTGGAAACTATTACTTGAATTTAGAAGGTACTGATTGATGGGGGAATGATAAAAATATCCAATAAAATAGAGTACTTATAGCTGTGATAAATAAGTGATAATGGTAGGTGATACTTCATCATTTTTACAGAAAAGATTTCAGAATGGGAAAAGTGTTTTGGAACACTATAGGGAAGTGGTAGAAATATAATTATTTTTAATAGTTAATGGGAAAAAATCCTAGGAAATCACCTTGAAGGTCATACTACTTGATGCAGCATGACTGTAATATTCAGGTCTCCCTTACACCTCTGAATTCCACAGTGAATGGAGGGTTGTCTGTCATTACCTATTAGGACTTAACTGAGGAATCTCTGGGTTACAACCAACAAAGCCTTGCATTGTTGTGCCCCAGACCTGTTACTAAGATCTCACCAGCTGAATGAAAACCGTGTCACCGAGTGGGCAGCCCAGGAATGGCAAATGTCTTCTCTCCTGTCTTCTTCTCCTGCTGTTGATAAGTCCTAACACAGACCAGCTGTCCGCCGTGTTTCTGGGTCCCATGGGGACACTGAGTATTTGTGCTTTTTATAAGCACCAAGGACACAGTCTGCCCAGGCTCACTAGGGAATTGCTTCATTCCAGGCAGGCAAAAGGGCAGAAGGCAGGAACTTGCAGTAATTTCTCAGGAGAATTCTGTTGCCAGTGGAGAAATTGCACCTGAGGGTTTTGTGCCACAAAGCTAATCCTTCTGCATGTTTTAGGTTTCCCTCAGGAAAACACTGTGGCCGGGCTTTGAGTGCTTTATGAGCAACTAACTTCTGTGGAGTCGGACATTGATGTGCTCACCTGCAAGAGCAGCCCTTGGAGGGAATCTTTGTGCCTGGCTCTGCCCAACAAATATGCCTGGCATTTTGCATCTTGGCACTGAACACTGAAAACATGGTTATGAACGGGGCCAACAACCTAAATTCCTTTGAGTTTAACTAGGGAGTAAGAGACTAGAAAAGGCTAAACTTCACTCTCAGAAGCACTAAATCTTTTTCCTGAGTTTCCTTGGTTCCTGATTGTGTGAGTTATCTGTTCGGAAGTACTGCCTGTGTCCTATAGGGGAGTGCTAAGAGAGGGCATTATGGATGGAAAGTATGGGTGCCTGGAGATGATATTTGAAACCGTAGTTTTAATGTGTACTTTGACTCTTTTTTAACCTAAAAAAATATGAATGAAGGTGGAGGATAAGCAGGTAAGTATAAGTGATGAACAGGATTGACTTGTCTAATACATTTATTTTTTTTAAAAAAGGTAAGTTCAGCTTATAAATAATTGAGTAATAGCAGCAGTCCAGTGATATAAACCTCAGTGAGGTTTGTATAATCCATCCACAGGGAGTTTTGTCTGCATGTTCCTCTTCCTCCCTCCCCAGTTCCCTCCTGCTCCATGAGTTGTACAGTTGGTTTATAGCATATAGTTTTATAAGTATTGCTGTTTCATTGGTTCTCCTTTTACCCTTTTTCTCTCCATTTTGAAGTTCTCCTTCCCCTCCCTAGTTCCAATAAACATATATATGTAATACCCAGGGTACTGAAATCAGTAACAGTGACATCAGGGGTAAAACAGTGGGGAGAAAAAAGACAAAAGAAAGTGGCATAATATCAGATGGTACATTGAAAATAATGACAATGGCAAACCACTTATTTCCATAACTTGGAGTTCATTTCACTTAACCTCATCTTATGTGTTCATATGTACATAGCTATTGAGCTATTGTGATTTTCTGCTAGGACTATCCTAGATATATGCTAATTATTACCAATGAGGGAAACCATAGAGTCTATGTTTCTTTATGTCTGGCTCACTTAGTATAATTTTTCCAAGTCATTTTTTCTGATTGAGGCATTCCATTCCATTGTGTATATGTACTACCTTTTCTTGATCCATTCATCTTCTGAGGGGCATCTGGGTTGGTTCCATATTTTAGCGATGGCAAATTGTGCTGCGATGAACATAGTTTTCCTGGTGCTTTCATGTGGTCTTGCTTGTAATCTTTTAGCTATATGCCCAGAAGTGGAGCTGCTGGGTCCTAGGGGAGCTCTATCTTTAGCCTTTTGAGGAACCTCCACACTGCTTTCCAGAGTGGTTGAACAAGTTTACACTCCCACCAACAAACAGTGTAGTAGGTTTCCCTTTTGGCCACGTCCTCTCCAGCATGTTATTAGTTTTCTTGCTAATGGCCATTTTTCCTGGGGTGAAGTAGAATCTCAATGTTGTTTTGACTTGCATTTCTTTTATGGTCAGTGATGTTGAGCACTTCTTCATGTGTCTCTTGGCTATTCTCATTTCCTATTCAGAGAAGTCTCTTTTTAGGTCTGTAGCCCATTTATTAAGGGAACAGTTGATTCTTTGAGGATTTGTTTTGGGGTAACTTAATTTTTTGAGTTCTATATATAGTTGAAATATGAGGCCCATGTCTGTTATATGTTGGCCATTCTTATTTCCATTGCTAAGATGCCCCTCAGTAGATGAAGGGATCAATATGCGGTACATATACACAATGGAATTCTATGCTTCCATCAGAAAGAATAGCATCGCCACATTTGTCAGGAAATGGAAAGGCCTGGCAAAAATTATATAAAGCAAAGTAATCTAGACCCCAAAAATGTAAGTTTCTTTCCCTCATACATAATAACTAGAATATGTCCATGATATTCTTAACAAGGGGTCTCAACCCAATTGCTAAGCACATTGGGCCATATATAATAAAGCATATCAACATGAACTCCAAGAAGTTGAAACAAGATGTCCTTATTATGTCCTGTGTGTAGTTTTTTTTTTGTCTCTGTTTCTCATAGTTTTCTGTACCTTGTGTCTTGCATGTAAGTTTATTCAATTTGTGAAAGGAAAAGGGAATTACATCAGCAGGACAAAGGACTAGCTAATGCAACAAGGACATTCACTTGACACTAGATTGCATATCAACCTTACAACAGTGGGGAGGGAACTAGGGAGAGGTAAGCTGGAGAAAATGAGGGATGGGGTAACAGTGTTTAAAAATCAAATGTATCCATTATCTTACTTATGTAATTGTAAACTCTTGCTTGCTTATCACCTTTTCAATAAAGATTTTTTTAAAAAGCACTAGGAGTTGAGCTAGTTTCCTATTTGCAGTGAAGTTGAAGTTAGGTTCTAAATTGGATAAGGAAAGTCAGTAACTTGTTCTCTGTTCTTACCCAAAGCAAAAATTGTGGGCATATACTGTGCTTCTCATCATCTATATCTTTTCCTCTTCTTCTTCCTCTTCCTCCTCCTCTTCCTCTCCCCACTCCTTTTCACTTTTCTTACCACAAAGAGGTAAGAGGCCAGCTGTTTTCTAAGAGAAGTGCCCTCATCATTTTCAAGATGAAGAATGAGGATGTATGTTGGTATATTCCTTTTCTTTAATGGAAGAATAATTGACTGACTTCCTAATAACCTGGGATTTTCTGTGAGGCAAAGGGTAGATGCAGCTATGGAGACAGTTGTGCAGAATTGTTCACATCAAACATAGAAATGCTTAGTGTATGGACATTAGCAGTGCAGATCTCTGTACTTAGGAGTCTAGTTAAGCACTAAGCTTAGAGAAAGCTTTATATGGATTGAAGAAATTAAAGATGTGTTTGGAAAGCAGAAGATTATGGTTAAAAGTGTATTTTGAAAAGTGAAACAAATTAGCACTGTGTTCTCTTTCATTCATTTATTAACCTAGGATTTAACCTATTACCTTGTAGAGGTTCATAGTTCATATCTGCTTTGGTAGCTTGGTTAATTTCTAAGTTATATGTGTCTGTTGGCTTCCCATTTAACACTGGTCATTTGAGGGTAAGAACACAGAACATATCTTTTTACATTTTTGCCCTCAGAATTTCTTATAGAGATTGAAATAAACTTTACATTCTCTGCTAAGGAAATCTATTTTTAATTCAGGAGCTCAGTGGTCTGTTTTAAGAAGATCCTAAGGAAATATTTTGGAAACTTCTGCCATCTTATTTAAGAGAGAAATTTTGCTTTTCTCCTTATCCCAGTGTGGCAGGATTGAATATATAATTTTGAATACATTTTAAGGTGATAATTTTTGTCCTTAAAGAAAACTATATAGTTAAATCAAGTTTGTAATGTTAAAAGGAATTATGATATTATTATGAACTTTTTAAGAGTGCTGAGTTTTAGAGTAAAATTTAATCATCCTATTTTTTTCTTCCCAGTGTTCTTTTTCAGTCGCTGTTTTAATCATTGCAGAGGACATTGAACTTTGAAAAAAAAATGTTGGAAACCATAGGTAAGACTATTCTTTTCTGTCTTATTGGATATCTTTGAATATTATACAGTCTTCATGGGAGATTCTATCTATAGTAACTTACCTTAGATTCAAAAAGTTTTCGCCTACTAACTTTTTACCATTTCTGTGATTGGACAATTTTATTTGAGGTATTTTAAAAACAAACCATTTGTAAGCAAAAGTATGAGATATTCTATTAATCATTGGGTTTATTAAAGCTTTATGTAAGCCTAATTCTAATTAATGAACTAGTTGTGGCTCTTTCTGGATGGTCCCAGAAAGTTAGGAGTTCAGTGTTTTTTGTTTTTGTTTTTTTGTGTTGGTCCTGGGGCTTGAACTGTGGGCACCATCCCCCAGCTTCCTTTTTTTGCTCAAGGCTAGTTCTCTACCACTTGAGCCTCTGTGACACTTCTGGCTTTTTCTGAGTAGCTTATTGGAGATAAGAGTCTATGGACTTTCCTACCTGGGCTGGCTTCGAAGTGTGATCCTCAGATCTCAGGCTGTTATGTAGCTAAGATTACAGGTAGAAGCTACCAGCATTCGGCAACTTTAGTATTTTTAATACTGAGAAAAGGCCATAATTCATGTAGTTGTGGTGGTGAGGTACTACTGACAATGAAACAAGCACATTAACAAACTTTCAACCTTTTGTGCAGTTTAATTTCTGTATGCGATAATTTAGGTGAAGTAGCTGCATTTCCAAGTTCATCTTTTATCCCACTACTTGTTAGCTTTAGGAACATGACTTTATAGAACCATTCACAGGTATCTCCTCTGTGGTACATAGCTGCAGCTGTCTGACCCCTTGGCTCTACCCCATACTCTGAGTATGACTGTTAAAAAGTATCTACTAGTCACTCTGGCACTTAAATGTTACTGGCTGGGGTTTAACAGCTGCAGGCTGTGAGGAGTAGAGGGGAAGTTGGTGGCAATAAACGAAAAAGGCACTATTTTGGTGATAATAATGATTTTTGTTCCCAGTTCTATTCTGATCATTAAAATGCTTGGATGCACTTTTCCTCCATTACTCATTTTAAATTGAAGTCATACACCATAGAGACTACTAGTCCACATAGGAAAATTCCTCATTAGAAAGTGGGGAGGAAAGAGAAGTGCAAAATTACGTAAACCATTGGATTTTTAAAGCTTTATTCTGTTAGCTATTACCGAGTTGCCTGCCTTCTAGGAATCGGTATGGAAATGAGTAATACTCAGTTACCATGGGAATATGGCCCAGAATAATCCTCTCATATGTATCTTTAGGGTAAAAATCCTGCATGAGTAAATAATGCTCATTTTAATTTGCTTATGTAGGTGAATTCATGGTCAATATTACTTCTCATGTCAATTACCAGATTTCTGTATAATTCCACAATGGGTGCTATAGAAAGTATCTCCGGTGATCACCCTTATGTGGCAAATATGTTTTAATGGATATACTTATTATCATCATGAATGTATTGGGGCATATGTCTGAATACTCCATAAAGACAACACAGGAACAGAACAGGTGGCTATCAAGTACATGTAACCCTTGCTACTGAGGGGAGGCTATGATTGCAGGTTGGCCTGGGTAAAAGTTTGTGTGACCCTTTCTTAACCCATAGCTGGGTACAGTAGAGGATGCATGTCATCTCTAACTATGTGGGAGGCTGTGGTTGTGAGGATCATGGTTCGAGGAGAGTCCTTGCAGATAAGTTCAGTAGATTCTATCTGTACAGAGACAGGCTGGATGCAGTGGTGCCAGCCTGTCAAATGCTACAAAGCATAAAAATGGGTGGACTGCATTCCAGACATGAGCCTGCACAGGAAGTTAGATAAAAGCATGTATGTATGTATGTATGTATTGATATTTATATTGATTAAATATACTTTTTGCAACACGATGCCTAACTCATAAGGTACAAAACTTAGTTGAATTTGTTTGATGTATATGTAAATATGTGATTTAATTTGGGGGGAGACACTTCTAGTATTAAGCAATGTTTACAAAATTTTAAATCACTGTATATTGTTATTCATCATACTTGCATAGGACATATTTTAATCACATGTATCCCTCGATTACCCTCCTTTCCCTTTTCTCTTTCCAGAAGAAGTGGCTTGAAAAGACTGAATTATGAAATGTTTCCTAATAAATTTTCTAGGATGGTTTGCTCCCTCCTGTGTGAAATTGTTATATTTTAGGTGTTGCCATTCATTGGTGATGTTATTCATATCTACTTACTATTGAGATAATTATATTACTCATTTTTCTTTTCTTAAATAAGATTTTAAGTGTCTTTTTTGAGAAGGAAAATATCCACACTTCTGAGATCACAGATTATTGGTTTTATGTATTTTTACAAAGGTTTGAAGTAGCTGGCATTGGAATTCAAATATCTATCATGTGAATAAGTTTCTGTGGCCTTCCCAGTTGCATGTAGTGTATGCTTTACTCAGTGCCCTGCTTTCACATACATTTTTCTCTAAGACACTTGAAAGTTTGAAGGACATATGTAGAGCAACATGTTTATTCTCCTCTTATTTGGATTGATATGAAATGTATGCAGATGTGCTGTTTAATTTTGAAGAAAAATATTTAGAGTATTGAAGTGTTTTTTATTTTTGTACTGTATTAAAAATTTTGTACTTTAGAACTGTTTTGTGCACTCCGGTGGAATAGCGTTAAGTGTATCCATAGATTTAACATGTATCTTTTGACTTGCATGTGTCATTGACTGACTAATGCTGCTATTTGGAATAGACAAAAACCGGGCCCTGCAGGCAGCAGAGCGCTTGCAAGCTAAGCTACGAGAACGTGGGGATGCAGTAAATGAAGAAAAACTGAGCCTTCTGAAGTCAGTTCTGCAGAGTCCACTTTTCAGCCAGATTCTGAACCTTCAGACTTCTATACAGCAGCTGAAGGACCAGGTAGGGTATCACTTGCCCATGCGGGCATTCACAGTATGACAGAGACCCTGTTAAACACTCCTGTTTTTCCAAAGGCTGATTTTTATATGCTTTAATGAATAGTTAATGAAGTCATTTAGGCCTCCAAATAAGACATTCAGATTTGCTGTGGCTTTTTCTCTCCTAGTTATTTTTGTAATGGTTGTTGCAGTATGTTGTAGAAGATATGACATTGTGTTGAAAGCTCTGGAAGCTGAAGAATGAGTTCCTGAAGGAGAAAGGATAATACAAATGTTTGGGGTGCATGGCTGTAGACTTGATTTCCATCCTCACTAAGCCTCACTGATCATGTGCTCTACTCATTCAGATTCTAACAGTCATTGCACTCAGAAGATTGTAGATAAGCCTGGATTTGCATGTGTAATCATGTGTGTGAGGAAAGGAAATCACCTCTGTTTTGACAGTATAAGGAATAATTACATTGTCATCAGTTAGAGGAATTGCAATTCTCACTTCTTAAAAGAGTGTAAGTAGCAATTGCTTCCATGACAGCATCAGATGGTGATAAACATTAGAACTTCTAAATGTAACACCATGTTTTTTCCCTGTAAAAATTATGAGCATTAAAAAGTTTGAACAGTTATATTAAAGTTGAAACATCTCAAATGACAGAAGGAAAACTAAAGTCAGATGTTCTTTGAACTTACTTAATTTAATCACCATGTCTCAGGTTTAAAAAAGAAATAAAACAGTTCGAATACTCATGAGGTTTGAAGTCAATCTAATTATGCCTTCAAGTTAGCACTCATTCTCATGTTTTTAACATTAATTTAATAGTTATGGAAGACTTGCTAGCAAATATTCAGCCTTCAAAGGTTCAAAATGAAACTTGAAGACTAATTTCATAATTCAGTGAAAAAACAGGTCCTATTAAAAACTCCAAAATTGTGCCAAATGCAAAAGAACAAATAGTAGTTAGTTTGTCTAATGTCATGTAGATAATTAGTCTAGATGTATATTTACTTGTTACATCTCCAAAAGAAGTCAATTAAGTGTCTTAAAAACACTTCACTTTTACAATACAATTTAAAGTTAAAACAAAAGCGATACCTGCCTGCATACACACAAGAAATACTTTTCTTTGTTATTTTTGTTTTTGGCAGGGCTAGGCCTTTGAATCCATAACCTCACACTTGCTGAGGAGGCACTTTTACCACAGAACTATACTTCCAGCTCTGATTTTTTTTTTTTTATTCTCAATAGCTAGGGTAGCAGGCACACTGCCACCAAGTCTAGGTCTTAGCTGAGAATGGCCTCCATGAACTTTTTCTCTGCTGGAACTGGCCTCAAACCATGGTCCCCACATTTTCAGCCTCCAAGTAGCTAGGGTTATAGACATGAGCCACCCATGTCTAGCTTCAAAAATATGTCTCTACAGTGAAAGGGGAACAGTATTTGCACCAGTCTTGTATGATAAAAGGACTGGGCATATGGAAGAGGAGGATACAGGCTCTAAGAATATTTGGGTGCTTAAATACTCTGGGCATGTCTTGCATTTGCATGTCTTCGGACTTTTTTCCCTCATCATTATTCATATAGAGGAGAAAACTGATACTTAACAAGACCAAGGAAAACATATCACTGTGCCCTGTTTAGCACCATGACTTAGAGAAGTTGAGTAACTTGTTTATAAAGGTAGAGTCAGGGTTAAATTAAAAAAAAAAAAAACCCTAGGAAGTTTTGCTGTGGCTCAAGTGGTAGAGTGCTAACCTCGAGCTCAAGAGCCCAGGACAGCGCCCAGGCCCCGAGTTCAAGTCCCACAACCAACAAGAACAACAACAAAAATTTAGTCTGTGCTGCACTTTTTCTATCTTCCTATAGGCTAGAAACTAGACCCCTAGATGCCAAGACTTTCATTTCTGATAACTTTTCAGAGGTTCTGTGATTTCTTGCTTTATTCTCCATTCATAGCTAATTTAATTTATTTGCTAGCTTTTTTTTTGGTATGACTAAAGCAAAACTTCGAAATCTATTATTTTCTATTTTAAGTTTTTTTTTTCATTTCTTTATTGTCAAAGCGAGGTGCAAAGGGGTTACAGTTTCATAAGTAAGGCAGTGAGTACATTTCTTTTCTTTTCTTTTCTTTTTTTTTTTTGTGCCAGTCCTGGGCCTTGGACTCAGGGCCTGAGCACTGTCCCTGGCTTCTTTTTGCTCAAGGCTAGCACTCTACCACTTGAGCCACAGCGCCACTTCTGGCCATTTTCTGTATATGTGGTGCTGGGGAATTGAACCCAGGGCCTCATGTATACGAGGCAAGCACTCTTGCCACTAGGCCATATTCCCAGCCTGTGAGTACATTTCTTATCTAACTTGTTACTTCCTCCCTCATCCCTCCACCTTCCCCCTCCCCACTTCCCTCCCCCACATGAGTTGTACAGTTGGTTTACACCATATAGTTTTGTAAACATTGCTGTTGGATTGTTTTGTTTTTTATCTTTGTCTCTTGATTTTGGCATTTCCTTTCCCTTCCCTAGTTCTAATACATGTATTTTAAGTTTTTTTTAAAAAAATTATTTTTTGGTCGTACTGGGGCTTGAATTCAAAGCTTTGTATTTGCAAAGCCTACTATTTAAATCATACCTCTGACCTCTTTTTGTCTTTTTTGTTTGTTTGTTTTCTTTTTATGCCAGTCCTAAGGCTTGAATTTAGTTAGGGCCTGGGCACTGTCGCTGAAGCTTTTTGCTTAAGGCTAACTCTCTAGCAATTGAGCCACAGATCCACTAATGGATTTTTTAGAAGTTTATTAGATTTAAGAGTCCATGGACTTTCCTGTTCCAGGTGGCTATGAACCTTCTGAATAGGTAGGATTACAGGTGTCCAGGCTTCAGCCACCAGCACACAGCTGCCTTGACTGTTTTTGAAGTAGGATCTCTTAAGCCTGGTCTAGTGGTCTGCAGTCCTAATACTTGTTCTTACCTGTGCAGCTGGAGATGATAGGTTCTGTGCCCAGCCACTGTTTCCCTTATAACTGAAATAACAGGTGTGCACCACTTTGCCCAACTATTCAGAGAAAAGGAGTCTTAGGAACTTTTATTTCTGAGATGACCTTGGACTATGACCCCCAATTATTGCCTCTCAAGTAGCTAGGAGGTGCTTGGCCTATCTGAAGAATGAAATGTTTTTTTTTTTTTTTTTTTTTTTGCCAGTCCTGGAGCTTGGATTCAGGGCCTGAGCACTGTCCCTGGCTTCTTTTTGCTCAAGGCTAACACTCTGCCACTTGAGCCACAGTGCTACTTCTGGCCATTTTCTATATATGTGGTGTTGGGGAATCGAACCCAGGGCTTCATGTATATGAGTCAAGCACTCTTGCCACTAGGCCATGTTCCCAGCCCTGAAAAATGAAATGTTAAAGATTATAGATCATTCTTTAACATGTTAGACTTACCAATTGCTAATTCATTAAGGTGTGTGTGTGGGCGGTGTTGATACTGGAACTCAGGGTCTCATGATCTTGTTTAGCTTTCTTTTTTGCTTATAGAACATGCTACCCATTGAGCTACACATCCCTTTTTGTTTTCCTTTTGCTAGGTAATTGGAGATTCATGTCTAAAAGATTTGTCTGCCTAGACTGACTTTGAATTGATCCTCAGATCTCTGCTGAGTATGTAGTTTTCTGAGTAATGTATTATAAACATGAGCCATCCCCATAGCTAACACATTAATCCTTTATAATTTAGTAATTAGTACATCTAAGGAATGAAATTTGTTTCATGGTTTTAAAGATGACTACAGAAATGTTTGCATTGGATAGCTTATATTACCTTATACTTTTACATGTATAATCTTATAGGCACAGTAGGTAAGCTACTGTTTCCATCTTTTTTATGGTGATGAGAACATTCGATCCCTCCAGTTCTTCCCCTCCACCATTCTCTTGTCAGAGAAGCAAAAAGAATGAATAGTGGAAACACCCAAGGTGTAGTAGCATATTGGAGAACAAGATCATATTGTTGCAATAACGACAGATGCTGACATGTCATGTTGAATTAAGCCTACAATTTTTTTCTCTCAGATCCTTCTCATTACTTCTATTCAGTAATGTTTAATTTTTTCCAATTTGCTTCTTCAGTACTGAGACTACCCTTAGAAATCAAACTGTTTCCCTTTGGCAAATTAAACACTTGACAGGTGTGTAACAGAGAGGGCAAGAAAGCCATGCCCTGAAGGGATGTGCTATTTAAATATTGTCAAAAATATTAACAGGTCTGAGAGTATAATTGATGCCTCCGTTTAACTCTGCCACATTGTTCATTGTTCTAACCGCCAGCTAAAAGGATGTGTACTATTAAACCTGAATAATCTCTGATAGCTCCAGTTCATTTCCTATTGCACGACTTCTGTTTAAGTGAAGAGGAAAAAATAGAACTGTGACTGTGTGTCAGTGATCTGTCAAATGCAAATTCTCAAGTAGTGTCCTCACTGTCACCTAGTCATCACTGCTAATAACTACAGGGCGTAATGAGTATTCATGACAAAAATCCAGCTATTGTGGGGAAAATAAACACGTTAGCGATTTAATAATGGAAACGTGTCAGCCTTGAGGATATTGTATTTGCATATTTATTCTGTTAAGTTTCTCCAGTCCAATACAGGTGGGTGCTATTTGCCTGATGAATTAATTGCCTGGCCTTATGAACTGACCCAAAGGCATTAAATTAATCTTCTTGTCCTAAATGTTTTGTAGAAAACTGTGATTTAGAATTATTCATTTTGATAGAAATTTGAGGACCAATGTTTAGGAATTGACATTGCCAAGATGATTTTTAAAGCTATGCCACAGAGATTAATTCAAACATTGGAGAAATGATGTTGATAACTAGGTTACAAAAGCTGCTTATTTGTGAAATGAGCCTCAGGGCCTAGAATATTCAGGAGATCTTCTTGTCAATGATCTCCAGCCTTTCTGGAAATATTCTATTCTTTTGTTGTTGTTTGTTTAATATTTCCAGGTTCCCTAGTTCATTAATCTTCACAAAATTTGGCTCACACCATTTCAAGTAGATGTGGTGTAAGCACAATGTAAGCCAAATATTTCTTTGGAAAATTATGATATCTCATGAAATAATTGCTCAATGTTGGTTGATTAATTAGATCTTTAAAAAATTATTCCTAGAATGACATAGTTTTATGATGAACATTTTTGTTTTGCAGTTTTGTATTTGTAACTTTCACAAGTTCACATTCCAGAAAAGAATTTGAATTACCTTCTGAAGGCAAGCATAAGAATATTGCAGAGATACCAACAACCTTGACTTACTAAAACTGAGCATATCATTAAATTTCAGGTTCCTAGGAGCAAGGGCACAAAAGGGTGTGTGTGACATTGCTCATAAATGGCATTGTATGTATAAATTACTTTCTTGAATTGCAGCTACTTAAAGATAATAAAAATATATTTTAAAAAGATTAAAAAGGGTAAAATAACCAAAGGGTTATACAGTGCTCATTTAAAGAGCTTAGGTAGTGAGTCAAATTGTCTATGGGATGGTTATCACACGAACACTTTCATGACAGGCTTATATTCATGTATTAAGCCTTCATCGAACATTTAAAATCCACAAAATGGAATGAATTTCAAGATGGAGGGTTTAGAGAACATAGGAAATAAAGGGAATGGTGTAAGAGAAAAGTTAATAAGGTTTGTAGGATTCTTTATCTTGCTGAAGGCACAGCTGACATGGATGAAAAGAGAGTCAAGTTACATGGTTAGACATATTACACAAGAAGCCAGTGGGAGCCATTGTATAGCACTGGCAACACAAAGAAGATCTGGTTCAATGGTTCTTAGGGCTAGCAATTCCAGTGATTCTAGTTAATCATAGAGATGGTGCTGAGCTTTTTGGAGTACCTTCATGCTCCAGTTCCCTTTCATTGACTGCCTGTTGCATGTGGGCCAGGGTAGATTGTAAATCGCATTCTAAAACCAACATCTGTATTGATAGCTTTGTGGATTTCCAGCTCTGTTTTCAGTGCTCCTTGCACATGGGCTGTCTTCTCATTATCTTTCTCCTGTTGATCCTGCAGGTCTCCGTTTTCCTGCTTCAGTTGTTCTTTCTCACTGCAGAGCTGTTGGTTTCTTATTTTGTTGGAGTCCAGGGCAAGCACCAAGTGTTGGCAGCACCTCTCCAGATCCTAGGTGTTATTGGGACCTGAGGCTCTCTTGACCCTGGCAACTCTGCCTGTGTCCAAACATAGGGGAGGCTCAGGGTCAGCATGTTCTTTGGCTGTACCCTCAATTGAATTACAGTCCCTACTGGTATTTGTTATGGGGTTACTTCCTTTTTTTCTTTTTCTTTTTCTTGCCAGTCCTGGGGAGTGGACTCAGAGCCTGAGCACTGTCCCTGGCTTCTTTTTGCTCAAGGCTAGCACTCTACCCCTTGAGCCACAGAGCCCCTTCTGCCTTTTTCTGTTTATGTGGTACTGAGGAATCGAACCAAGGGCTTCATGTATGCAAGGCAAGCACTCTACCACTAAGCCATATTCCCAGCCCCTTATCTCCCTTTTTTTGTTTTCTTCTTTTTCTTGAATTTTACAGGTCCACCAGGACAGTTTTTGTGCTGGTATTCTTTCCTGTACCTTTCTTTTCTTTTTTTTTTTCATCTTGCTTGTTCAGACATACCAGCACTGGGATGTGGAAGATGGGGTAACCACATGCCCAGCCTCTCTGAAATCACCTCTGTTCTCAAAAATCACTATGTCTACTTCCTACTGTAGCTCCAAAGTCACCTTGATTGTCTCGCTCACCACTCAGCCATCTCTAACTTCCTCAAGTGGTGGTAGTAGTGGTGTAAGGCAACAGAAGGAATGCTAGTGCTACTAGGCAGCGTGGAATGTGGGCTTGGCCCCAATTTTTTTTTTTTTTTGCTAGTCCTGGAGCTTGAACTCTGGGCCTGAGCACTGTCCCTGGCTTCTTTTTGCCCAAGGCTACCACTCTGCCAATTTGAGCCACAGCGCCACTTCTGGCCTTTTCTATATATGTGGTGCTGAGGAATTGAACCCAGGGCTTCATGTTATAGGAGGCAAGCACTCTTGCCACTAGGCCATATTCCCAGCCCGGCCCCAATCCTTATATCCCACTGGTCAGAGAAAAACTTGAACTAGTAGGGGATGGGGTCAGAAAGGGTGGACTCATGATGACAGTTGCTCCTGCAGCCTCATCTCCATCTAACTCTCTCCAGTTTGGTTGGGGACAAGAGTGGGACCTGCTTTAGCTAGATAGGTGCTCAGTTTTTTTTTTTTTTTGGCCAGTCCTGGGCCTTGGACTCAGGGCCTGAGCACTGTCCCTGGCTTCTTCCCGCTCAAGGCTAGCACTCTGCCGCTTGAGCCACAGCGCCGCTTCTGGCCGTTTTCTGTATATGTGGTGCTGGGGAATCGAACCTAGGGCCTCGTGTATTCGAGGCAGGCACTCTTGCCACTAGGCTATATCCCCAGCCCAGGTGCTCAGTTTTACATGTACCTTTCCTGGCTTCCCTCATACAACTTTCACCACTAGAGTTTCCCCTGGGCTTTCAATGTCCTCCAGGAAGTAACACCAAGAAACACAGCTAGTTGCCCACATCTGATGCATTTCTGCTGTCATTCCATGCAGAAGTAGCTCTATTGTTCTAACCATATTGTTCTAACCAAGTTGACAATTATATTCTGATCAGAGAGTCACCGAGGTTCATAATGTTCTTGATATAACGTGCTCTTCAAGTCCCAGGGCGACTGGAGGGTACAGAGACATCACAGGTCAGGGCTCCTGTATTAGCCATGTTGCTCACCTAGGCCATGCCTAGCACAGCACATGCTTTATACACTGGCTGGTGATCTCAGAGGAATCAGAAGGACAGTGAGAATATCTGAGAACTCCATGCTGCTGCTGTCCAGGAATATGTGAAATGCATGCCAGCACAAAAAGAGGAACTTGCACATGACTGAAAACAAATCTGCTAGCCAAGTGGTTAACTACCCAGCCACATCCAAATGAGATTTTAAGTTATATAACATGGGCATATCATGGGAAGACAGAATTTCATTACATTTCCAGTCATCTTTAGGGGTACAGATATTGGCCTCAGTTTAAACAGGGAAAATTGAGAGCAGAGAGCAAGGAAGGTATGCATGGTTAAAACAATCTCAAGTCACAGGTATGGCATGTTGACCATTACTTCAGTCTTTGTTTTTGAAGGACTGACAGGTGGACTGGAGCTTTTGGCTGTATTCTTTAAGATGATGCAAAGATGGCATTGCCTTGTTTGAGGGATATTTTGCCTTTTGTCACAAGTTGTTTATCAGTAAATTCTGCCTTTTCTGGGGCCGAAGATGTAAAGTGACTGTAGGAGGGAATGGCTGAAATCAAAGAGCACAGATGCAAAGTTGGGGAGGGGGTTGTTGATTGTCCAGCTTTTAATTAATTATTTGTAGGCCCAGAACCATCTTTTAAATTGCCTTAAAGCTACTGTTTCGTACAATATGTGTTTTGTACAATACGAGATAATTGGAGGCAGGCACAGATTTAAGGATGCTACTAAACATTGTAAACTTCAGTGTACAACGTGGCACCCTCTCCCTCCCGACAATATGAATGGTGCATGAGATTGGGAAAATCCTGGCTCTGAGCCACACATGGACCTCTGTTGTCAAAGCAGTTAGATACTTGTGAGATTCGGGAGGGAAGGACACTAGTCAGGTCACGAAGCACCTACAGAGGTGTTTTTGTTGTTACTTTTGTACTTTTGCTTTCAACTTTCTAGGAAGCTATATTAACTCTTCTATTAAATATAGTATTTTAGAAATGATTTTATTTATTTTAAAATTTATTTTCTCCACATTTTTGTAATGGTATAACAATAATAATTAAGGTAAAGATTTTTATACTCTTTTGACAAGTAACATCTTTCATATGATTATAAAATATCTGAGATATTCTTCAATGAATGCTTCTTTTTATCTTCCTAATACTAAGAATGCAGCATCACATCCTAATTTAGTTACAGCTTTTGTGCTGAGGGGCACATGAGGTAGTATCCCCTAGAGATGAAGAGAAAATATGTGCTGCAAGGTATTACTTTCGAATATCTGAGCTAAGCAAAGGGTCTTGGGGAGAACATGTACACTATCCTGAGGCATGCCTGAAATCTGTGCAGTAAAGCTAGATTTATAAAATTACTAAGATTGATTCATGGCGAAAATATTGAGAAATGGTGCCTTTAAGTAGCAGAATCAGCAGCTCTGATAATTTCTTACATTTATTATCTTTTTAGATGTCAAAATGTTGGTCACTAAGCATTTTGTTATTCTGTTTTGACTTTGGTGACCTGAAAAAAAATGTTGTTTTGTGTCATGTCTTTTTTTTTTTTTTTTTTTGGCCAGTTCTGGGCCTTGGACTCAGGGCCTGAGCACTGTCCCTGGCTTCTTCCCGCTCAAGGCTAGCACTCTGCCACTTGAGCCACAGCGCCGCTTCTGGCCGTTTTCTGTATATGTGGTGCTGGGGAATCGAACCTAGGGCCTCGTGTATCCGAGGCAGGCACTCTTGCCACTAGGCTATATCCCCAGCCCTGTGTCATGTCTTAAAGAGCAGAAATGTCTGTATTTTTCCAGTTTTATTTTACTACTTAATTCATGACAAAAACATGACTCTCCTCTTACGGTTTTTAAATTTGAGAATAAAATGGAAATGATTATCTGTATGCTTGCCATCAGTAAAGGGAAATAACTTACCTATCTATCAAGAGTGTCTAAGTTTAATTATGTGTTGGTGTTGGTGGAGACAAGAAGCAAAAAAAGAAAATATACCTTGATCTCATTAAAAGAAATGATCTAAAAATAGAGTAGAATTATTCTCAGTTGTTGCTTGTTAAAAGGATTTTTAAAGCTGAGTGCTTGTGACTTACGCCTATAATCTAGCTACTCAGAGGCTGAAATCTGAGGATTGTGGTTCAAAGCCATCATGGACAGGAAAGTCCATGAGACTTTTATCTCCAATTAACCACCAAAGAAAGCCAGAACTAGAAGTATGGCTGAAGTGGTAGCCTTGAGCAAAAAAAGCTAAAGGACAGCACCTAGTTCAAGCCTCAATACTGGCACACATGCACAAAAAGTTTTCTTACTCCAGAAATAGTTTTATGATAGAGGACTACAGATCCTAAGTCAAAAGTAACTGTTGTATTTCTTGAGGTTCTATTGTACATTTTTAAAAGAACAAAGGAGAGAGCCATAGTGGCTCATGCCTGCAATCTTACCCAATTGGGAGGCTGGGAATGGAAGTATTGTGGTTCAAGATCAGGCTGGTCAGAAACATTGGAAAGATCCTTTCTTGAAACAAGGTGGGAGGTGTGGCTCAAGTGGTTGATTGCCAGCCTAGCAAATGAGAAGTCCTGATATATACACAATGGAAGTCTCTACTTCCATCAGAAAGAATGACATTGCCCCTTTCGAAAGGAAATGGAAAGACTTGGAAATACCATATTAAATGATTATGATTAAATGATCATGTTAAATGATTAAGTGATCTATACTCAAAGAAACATAGATTCCATGCTTTCCCTCATTGGTAATAATCAATATATGTCTAGGATAGTCCTAGCAGAGGATCACAGTAGCTTAGTAGCTGTGTACATGTGATCATATAAGATAATGCTAAGTGAAATGCACTCCAAGATATGGAAACAAGAGGTTTTTCATTGATGTTATTTTTATGTACTATGTGAAATTTTTTCTTTCATTATCCCTTGTTATCACTGTATTTGATTTTGATGCCCTGGGTATTGTATATACATTTATCTGAATTAGGGAAAGAAAGGAGAACATGAAATGGTGAGGAAAAAAGGTGAGCCAATGCAACAGTAATACACAACTGTACAACTTGGCGGGGGTCGGGGAAGGGAGGGAAAGTGAGAGAAAAATCAGGGAGGGGGTAACAAGTATGACAAGAAATGTACTAACTACCTTATGTATGTAACTGTAACCCCTCTGTATATCACCTTGACAATAAAATTAAATTGACAGAGAGCAAGAGAGAGAGAGAGAGAGAGAGAGAGAGAGAGAGAGAGAGAGAGAGAGAGAGAGAGGGTGGGGGACAAGGCAGGGGGCTATTGTTAATGTTTTTACATTTATCATAAAGTTTGTTTACTGTAAGAATTTAAAATTCTTTATTCTTGGTGCAATCACAGTCTTTATGTGTTTGCTCCTTCAGTTAAAAAATTGTAACTATAGAATCATTGAATAGACTGAAATTCTTGGTTACCCCCCTGGGTAAGAAAGCACTATTCAAACTTTTTATACAGTGCTGAATTAAAATGCAACACCATTTTGCTGTTGAGTAGAAGTGAAGATACAGCTCAAGTAGTGGAATGCCAGCCTTGAGTGGAAAAGCCAAGTGAGAGCACAAAGCTGTGAGTTTAGACCCTATTACTTGCATATACAGATACACACACACACACACACACACACACACAACTGAAACAGTAAGTGGTAGCAGTGGAATGGAGGGAGATTGTGGCAAAATAACATCAGTCTTCATGTTTACCATCCTATATGATAATGTTTGTAAGACTTATTTTATATTTACTTTTCTCCAAGTTGATTGTAAATAGTGAATCAGTTTTACTTTCTATGAAGCTGATAGGAAAACCGCTTGTAAAAATTCTTAACATGGTGTTTGTCTAAATTTTCAATTTTTAAATTGCTATTTCAAGCTACTGTTTTAAGTAGTGATTTAAAATAGCAGTAATTATAAGTACTTTTAAATAGTAATATAAAACTGAATTTTTAGGGGCTGGGGATATGGCCTAGTGGCAAGAGTGCTTGTCTCGTATACATGAGGCCCTGGGTTCAATTCCCCAGCACCACATATATAGAAAATGGCCAGAAGTGGCGCTGTGACTCAAGTGGTAGGGTGCTAGCCTTGAGCAAAAAGAAGCCAGGGACAGTGCTCAGGCCCTGAGTCCAAGCCCCAGGACTGGCCAAAAAAAACCAAACAAATAAAATTGAATTTTTAACTAAATTGCATTTTAAATGGTTTAATCTACTTAATTTTTATGTAACCCTGCTGTTTTGTTGACAGTTTTAGCCTATTTTGATAATATTACTTTTGATTGAACCACATTTCTTAAATTTTCCTGGAAAAGTTTGACTATGGAAACAGAATTGTTGAGATTTAAATATAAAGATGTTTTGCAAATACACATAAACACACTGTGTATGTAATGTGTTCCACTTTCTATTTGTTCCTAGCAAGAACAAAAAGAAGCATTAGAATTTATTATATTCCGGGTTTGTTTGAGGTTCATTTACTACCATATGCAAAGCCATGCCATGTACATCTTTGAATAACTCAACTCTAAAAATGATTGCTCAGTTAATGAATTCATGAAGATCCTTATATCCTTAAATATTTAAAACTGTTGTGCATTAAATATTACTTGTTGACTGAGAATCAATTTTAGCATGATTAAATCAACTAAATAACTAAAGTTACTTTGGAGAACTTATACTTTTAATAACATGTACCACTTATTATAATCATTGCAATTAACATGCTTTAGGTTTTTTCTATGTGCTGGGAATTGTTCTAGGTGTTGTTACCCATTTCATCGTTATGACATTATAATGTAAATAACAAAATTTCCCTTGTTTTGCTGGTTGGGAAAGGGCACAGAGAATTGTAGGTTACAGCTGACATTTGAATCTAGGAAGACTGACTCTGGGGCAAAACACTGTATAACACTGTATTTAAAAGAATTGTTTTCTTAGCTAGTACCATGAAAATAACCTAAGGATATCTTAGTGATTTAAGATAATCCTAAAAAAGAATTATCGGGTCTTGAATTGTTACTGTGTAGTATGTTAGCCCTTAGAAACCAACCCAATCCTGGTTTCTATCTTCTCATGGATACTTTTTAGTAGATGATTAGAGTTTATTCTTAAAAATAGAAATATATAACCTATTTCTTCTATACTATATATCATAATATATTCTAATTATATACAATTATATTTCATAGAACGTTATATGCATAGTTTTCACTAAGCCTTTCTATCTTCTTTTGGTTATAAAATGGGAACTAACAAGGATTTGAAAGGTCTAAAGCATAAGCCCAGTACTTTATCATCACTAAAATATATTAGTTTTCTTAGAGCTCCACTTCTGGCTTTTGGAGGGGGTAATTTATTGGAGACATTTGTCTCACAGACTTTCTTCCTTACTCGAAACTGTGATCCTTAGGCCTTAGTCTCCTGAGTTGCTAGGATTACTTGCTTGAGCCACCAGTGTCTGCTTCCTCTTTCTTAGCATTAACACAATAGATCTCAAACATTTTGGCCTCATGACCAATTTATACTCTTAAATTATTGAAAACTGCAAAGATCTTTTTTGTTTATGAAGTTATGTTATGCCCAAGTCGTGAAACGACCAAGAAGACCACCGAGAGCCAGACGTTCCGAAATGCAAAAGCAGGGCTTTATTCAGGCGAGCTGCAGATCGGGCCTCGTCCTACCCACCGACACAGCGGAGGTTAGGAGGAAGATCCCGAGCTGAGATTTCACAGAGCTTATAAAGGCAAAAAACCAAGTTACAGCAATCAGGTGCTCAAGCAAGATTAGGATACGGGTACAAATCTGATTGGCTCAGGGCTCGAGGCATTCCGGGGCAGTTAGAGTTAAGCATTCCCAGGCGGTTAGAGTTAAGCAGGGAGTTTCCTGACTGGCTGGGCCCTAATAAGTTTGTCCTGCTAGCTGGGATAATTGGTGGTCTAGGTTACTCATAGTTTAAACAGACAACAAAACGGGGGCTGCCTGAAAATGGGATTTACTTTAACTCTTCATTTCCCCCTTCTGATAGGTAACTCGAGAACCGATCATGGCTCTCCTTGCTTATTAGTTTGATTCTGATTGAGAATCGGTAGGGACAGGTTGGTATTGTGCCCTTAATACCATAAATTGTTGGTGGCACTTTACTCAGTTGGTAGCGGGTGTGGCTCAGGAGGAGGTCCAGTCTCATAAAGGGCCTTTAGCTTGTGCCAGATCTCTTGGTGGACTTGCTGTAGGGCTTTGGGGGGCGGGGGATAAAAGCTCATAACAAATGTGATTGCAAGTTAGGAATAACATGTAGATGACATCACACAAGTCCCTTAGCCCTGCAGATGCAGGTACAGATAAACATAGTTTTACACCGAAGCCCCAATTCTGACCCTATTTATATTATAGCCAATTTGATTACATACCATCTTTACTCATATGCTCTAATTTTAAGACATACTGATACCATTTGTTACATACTCAAACTTTCTAGGGATTGTCTTTCTCACTTTTAACATGCCAAAACCTTTTAATCTAAAGGAAACACTTTTGTTTCCCCAATTCTCTTTCTAAAGTCTTTCCTTATAGTTTTATAATGTGTCTTATAAAATTTAACATATCCCTACTCACACCATCTTCTACCTCCTCATGCCATCAGCGACTTACTGGAACATTCTGTGACAATTTACTTTTTAAATCCCTTTCTTATCCAGAGGAAACCATTTTGTTTTCTCTATCCCTTTCTTCAAGTCTTTTTATACTAACTTTCCTCTTTACATTTCCTGGGGCTTCTTTGCTGCTAGAGTTTTAAACTGTCTACATTTTCTTTTCCTCTGGTTTGTAGAATTATCTCAACTACATCAGGGCAATTTACTGTGACTCCACCCACAGGCTTTTGGGGAAAACAAAGATGGGGCAAGGGTCAGTCCAATGGGACTGCTGCTCCTAAGAAGCCAGACCAGAGCCAACTATCATGAGTTGCTATTTTAGAGTGGGTTTCTCCAGTTTCCAGTGCTTCTAAGTGCCTAAGGTTGGCCAGTGGCATCTGTAAGATCCACCCCAAGGAGGGCTCCATGAAGATGCCCCCAGCAGTTTAAATCTCTGTCCAGTTACCTTGATACCTGGCACACTTGATGGCAGTTACCTCCCTCTCTTCTGAGGTCACACCCTAATCCATCTGGACACATTTTAATACTCTTGGACACACCTCCCACCCCAGGCATTGCCTGGAAGTGAGTCTCCAGTCTATCATACATGCTTTGAATTTAGCAGCAGGCCAATCTGCTTGAATTTCTTACAGTATCCAATTTTCTTAATAGAGCTAGTTAACACCAGTCAACTCAAGAATGTCCCCCCCAAATTTTAGTTTTAGCAGATCCAAAGACTTTCCAGCAGAAATCAGCTGCGTGTGATAGAGTCCCATCTGAAGATGTAGATTCTTCCAGATGACTGTTAGACTATCCTTGATCCTCACTCAAATGGAATGGGCAGGGGCCATGGTGGTGTCAGGCAGCAGTGGCTCCCAGTGGTTCCAATAGAATGTCACACCTTTTGCTGGGTTACCTGCAACTTTCTCCATAGACTGGTTAGAGAAGCTTAACCTAAGTTAACCTAAAGCCTAACTTTAGTCAAATTTCCTAGTATTTTCCTGATTCCTTTTTAAGCACACTAGCTTTTGTAGGCTGGCACATCACTAAAAGTCAAGACAGCTTTAGGCAATCAATGGCCCGTGGGTAATTTTGCCACGGCAATAAGTTTAAATCAGATATTTCCAATAAGGCTAGGATTTTTTTTTTTTTTAATTTAAGCCAACATAGAAAGCTTGGCCTGTAACCATTTCTCACAAGTGCAGTCTCTGTACACTGTTACCTCTGTTTTCCATGCCTCTAGTTTATCCTGCCTCATCTTCCCCAAAACAACTCTGGTCCCTTGGTCCTAAAGGGGGTGCTGATGGGCAAAGATCATCCATCTTCTGTAACTTCTTCAGGCTGACTCAGGGACGTTAACCTTACCTAGCCAGGAACCTATAACCTTAGTCTGCTTTACCAAGGGACTGCAGGATCAGATGTCCATTAGGAGCTTTACTCCAAACTGGAAATTACATTCAACATTTAACTATACAGACTTCTTTTTGGGCTACCATAGTGTAGTCTTTTAACATTCTAGTTTGTAAAAGCTTTTTCCTGACTGGCTGGGGAACTGATCTCTGATGACTTTAAAAAATGCCTACATTACCTTTGCAGGCCTTTAACATCTCAATAAGGACACAATCTCAGGTCTGTAAGCTTTCTTTCCTGAACAGATGTATCAGCTTAAAATTCTCACTGCCAGTCAGGGCTTTGAGTAGATGTGGGGGCTTGGGATTTTAAACTATCCTCCCATTTGACAAACTTACCCTTACTACCCTCTACCACAGATGACAGGCAAGTTCCTGCCCAGTAGACAGACATGGGCATTAGAAAGGCGTGCTTATAAACTATTCTTCTAAGACTTCCCGGCTTTGATTAACTTTTGAAAGGCCAAACAGGAGTGACTCTAGGATCTGACACCATCTCTGCCATCCAAGCAGTGGCTTACTGCCTCTGGATGCTCCATCACTATTGTCCCAGGAGTGACTTTTCACTGGACTTGGACTCAGGGCCTGAGTGCTGTCTCTCAGCTCTTCAGCTCAAGACTAGCACCCTACTACTTTGTTCCCAGCACTTCTGCTGGCCAACTAGAGATGAAGACTCTCACAGGGACCTTTGTCTGCCTGGGCTGGCTTCGAACTGCAGATTTCAGATCAGTGAGTCTTAAAAGAGGCCACTTTACGCCAATTAAAAGGAACAAGGTGGTCCACACAGAAGTAGTTTTTAAGCATGCTCTTACCTGGAACTTATTAAGGGCCAATGTTAGATCTTGACAAACTTGTAGGAATCACCTGTCCTTCTCTGTGGGCCTGCTGGAAATTGTTAACAAAAACCTACAAACAAACTGGAATGGCAATTAAACACTCATTTTGGTAGCCATAATTTTCTTTTTTAACAACCATTTAGGGCAATTTTACTTTCAAATTTCTTATCTAGAAATGCATCCTTGATTTTCAAAGCCTTTTTACTAACCTCTGCTTTAACACTAACACTTTAGCTTTTATCTGCATTGGAAAAATTCTGAAGCTTACAGGCATTCTGAAACCAGGTGCTGCCTTTTACTTCCGGCTGCTTGTTTTAAAAGAGCCTCCCTTTTTTTTTCTTCAGTCCCTGTTACTGCATGGCATGAAGGCCTTTGAACTCAAATGACAAATTTTCCTTAATGCAAGAATTACAATTACAAAATTAGAAATACTTATCCATTTAGCTTTCCAATAAATTAGTGAGAAACGTTAGCCCATTTTGTCATTTCTTCCTACATACAGAGAGTTAATGAGTTTACTTCTATCCCCATTAGTTTAATATATATCCTTTAAAATCCAAATTACAAAAATAGCACAGGAATCGAATCACATCAGATAAATAAACTTTTTAACCATTTAAAAAACTTTTCCAATTCTTAGTACCTCTCAAGGGGCAGTTTTAGAAATTCCAGTCAAATCATTCATTTTTACCACCAGGTTTCCAAAGTTCACCTGAAAACAAAAGAGACAAAAGAAAGGCCCCCATTGGCCTGTCCTACCGAACGGCCTATCTCCATCCTACTCCTCAGAGCTTGATGAACTGTCTTGGTGCCGGCTTGTCCTCTTCCACCATGAATGGACACCCCCTTATGGCTGTCCCACCACGTGGATTCCCTCCAGGGCCTGTGCCACCATGTGTGCTGGCTAAGCTGCACCTTTGCCAGATCACCCCTCACTCCTGTGGATAGGCACACAGGCCTGTCCCAGGTTTTTCCTGCCCTTTCCTATTGGTCTTTGACTGAGAAACCCAAGGAGTTTTTTAAATTTTTTAACAGTGATAAAACCTTTACATCCAAATTTCTGACACTTAGCTTCGATTTTTTTTAATTAAACATTTTTTAACTATAGATCCTCTTTAAAACAATGCAATAATCCTTTAAAGCATTTGGTAACGCCCAAACTTGATGACCATTTGAATTTAAAATTAAACTCACTCAATTTTACATCATACTAACAGTCTTGAACATGTTCACACTCACACATGCACACACACATACATATTACTGTCAGACTCACAAACAACACAGAGACGACAGCACCGCCTGCGGGTGGCTTGGGCTGGCCCCCCCGTCCACCCCTGTTGGCAGCTGTGGGTCAGGACTTGGGGCCTGATATGTCCTGGGCTGCTGGCGCTGGCGAGTTGACTGGGCGGGACCCTACGGAGCGGAGGGCACAGCTGAAACATTTTCCTCAGAGTCCTCCTCTTGTAGAGTTAACTGGGGTGGAGAGTATGAAGGGGGAAACATTTCCTCCTCTGTGCTTCCTCCCTGGAGGACAGGTGGGTACAATTGCTTCTCTTCCTTCTTGGTTTCTCTCTTGTCTGGATGGCCTGAATGAGGGGTGTAGATTAGGCGTTGAAAAGTCCTGATCTTACCTATGTCAGAGTTCCCCTCAGGTGGCCAATTAGTTCCCTCCAAGGTGGGCCATTCTGACTTGCACAAGGTGATCCACTTTTCCTTCTTTTTTTTTTTTTTTTTTTTTGGCCAGTCGTGGGCCTTGGACTCAGGGCCTGAGCACTGTCCCTGGCTTCTTCCCGCTCAAGGCTAGCACTCTGCCACTTGAGCCACAGCGCCGCTTCTGGCCGTTTTCTGTATATGTGGTGCTGGGGAATCGAACCTAGGGCCTCGTGTATCTGAGGCAGGCACTCTTGCCACTAGGCTATATCCCCAGCCCCCCACTTTTCCTTCTTAATGGCCACACTCTTGTTCTGAGCTATCTCCTTAACCTACTTCCAGTGGGCTAGGGTCAAGTCTAGGGGGCTAGATGGTACATTACCCATTCTCCACAGTCTCGTTAGTCCTTCAGTCCACAATAAAATGAAAAACAGGAGAATAATGATAGTAACAAGGAAATAAAAGCAGGCCTGTGATTTACAAAGTGGTCGAGGTTACCTACGAGGTGGAGATCTCCCAAGTTGGTCCGCTGACTCCTGTGAAGGGACAGAAGGAGCAGACCCAAGATCAAGGTGGGTGGGATGAGCCTAGGTTAGGAGGCTTTCCCGGTCAGTTCTGGCCAAAAACCAAACTGATTTGCGCCCTATAAGTATCAAGGCGAGGTTCCAGGGGTCCCCCTTCAAGGGTGGAGCATCTGGGGCGTCTCGCAATCCCTCCAGGATTGCCGTGCAAGCGCATTTGCTTTGATAACCCCTTCAAGAAATACGAGTCGGAACGGCTGTCCTCAAGAAGGAAGCAAAACAGACAGACAAATGACAGGACAAGAAAAATCAGCAGCTGTTTTCTTACCTTCAGAGTCTGGGGTCTCGGGGGTCTCTGGGGCTATCCCGCATGAGTCCCCAACTGTTATGCCCAAGTCGCAAAACGACCACCAAGAAGACCACCGAGAGCCAGACGTTCCGAAATGCAAAAGCAAGGCTTTATTTAGGCGAGCTGCAGATTGGGCCTCGTCCTACCCACCGACACAGCGGAGGTTAGGAGGAAGATCCCGAGCTGAGATTTCACAGAGCTTATAAAGGCAAAAAACCAAGTTACAGCAATCAGGTGTTCAAGCAAGATTAGGATACGGGTACAAATCTGATTGGCTCAGAGCTCGAGGCATTCCGGGGCAGTTAGAGTTAAGCATTCCCTGGCGGTTAGAGTTAAGCAGGGAGTTTCCTGACTGGCTGGGCCCTAATAAGTTTGTCCTGCTAGCTGGCATAATTGGTGGCCTGGGTTACTCATAGTTTAAGCAGACAACAAAATGGGGGCTGCCTGAAAATGGGATTTACTTTAACTCTTCAGTTAATCCTCCAATATTTACCCTTAGAAATTAAAATTGAGCAATATTTTAATATTTACTAATTGACATGGATTTAACTATACTTGGTTTATGTTAAAAATCAAAAGGATAGGGCTGGGAATATGGCCTAGTGGCAAGAGTGCTTGCCTCGTATACATGAAGCCCTGGGTTCGATTCCCCAGCACCACATATACAGAAAATGGCAAAGAGTGGCGCTGTGGCTCAAGTGGTAGAGTGCTAGAATTGGGCAAAGAGAAGCCAGGGACAGTGCTCAGGCCCTGAGTCCAAGGCCCAGGACTGGCCAAAAAAAAAAAAAAAAAAAAAAAAAATCAAAAGGCTAGAATTGATTTTTGTACATCTCTAATATATGGCTTGATAGAAGAAAAACTGGATTTGCCTATTTTATCTTTGGATTTGTGGTTTTAGTTGACATATTTTGAGAAAAATCTGTCTTCATACAGATGTATAGTCTGCAAAGCACAAAGAATAACTTTTTCATATAATTGTGGATTTCCTTTTTTGTTGGTATACAGAAATCCTTCTCTTTTTTGTGGGAATAGAAAATCTGAAACCAAGTGAATGAATTTTTCATACTATAATATTGTAGCAAAGTCTATTTGTGTATTTTGCTTTTCCTTTTCTTTCTTCTCAATACTGGTGTTTGAAGGCCTTTGGCTTGCTTGACTTGCTTGGCTGGTACTCTGCCACATAGCCACACTTGTTCTGCTTTTTACTTTTTCTTTTGGGGAGATGAGTCTCCTGAACTTCTCTGCTCCATCTGGCTTTGCACTGTGGTCCTTTAGACCTTGCCTCTTTAGTAGCTAGGATTATAGTCATGAGCCAGGTGCCTGGCTGATTATGTTTTTTAACAGAAGCCTAATTTTATATCTTACTGGCCCTTTCGAAAATTTGAAAAATTCCAAAAATCACATTTACATTTCAACATATGATAAAAAGATTATTTGGGGTAGTATCACTTGAGATCTTACCTGCAAAGTCTAAGAGGTATTTAACTCAGGGTGTTCTAAAACTCTCATTTGTCTCTTGGAACTCAAATTTATCAGTTGCTGTCAGCTATTTTCTTTGATGTGACACACTTTATTTTTTGAAAGCATCTTTTGTATACTCAGGTATGCATAATTGTACTTTGATTTTCAGTTACTTTTCAAATGTGATACCCATGAAAAATATGGCTAGTTCAGATCGCAACTCTAGTGTTTTTCTGTGAAGTGTCCATCATAGTTTTTTCCAAAAATGCTTTATATGTATTTACCACATTGAAACAGATACTAAAATAGAAATGTACTGAAATGTTAAGATTTGATAAAATTGATTACTTTGTGACAAACTTTATTAACGTTTAGAAAGGAGAAAATAGATTTTTGCTCTTGATTAGAGTACTTATGGCTATTCCTTTTAAGCTACCACTAGTTCCTTTCTTTCTCAAACAAGAGTAAAAGTAAAGCTACCTTCAAAACAGACCAAACAAGAGCTAGAGGTGTAGCTCAGATAGTAGAGTACTTGCTTAGTATGTATGAGGCTTTGCATTTTGAACATCATAAAAATCAAACAATTTTGAAAAAAAAACCTCATTTTTGAATTTAAAATTTCAGTGAAGCTTTGGGGATAGTTAAAATCTGGGTATATTTTGCTTAATTGTAAAACCTGTTTCTTTTTTAATGATGAAAGTGAAAAAAATAAAGCAATAATAATGGAAAAAAATTGAAACAAAACAAGGACTGTTATAACTTTAGATTATTTCCCTATCATTACCCAAATGAAGTTTGAATCTTTCTGCTTAAAAGAGTATTTCTAAAAGCATGAGTGTTATCTGGGCCTTCTTAAAAAATTAAAGTATAATGCACAAGTAATATACTGTCTGAGCACAAATTATATTAGATTGATTCTAATGAAATATCTTTTTTTATAGTTTCTGGAAGAAGGGAAGTCTTCAGAGATACAAATTGGAGTGACAACTAAAACATAAAATAACCTGCCAAGTGGCCATTCACTTAAATTGACAAGATTGTGCTGGATCTTGTCATTTAATACACTATCGCAATAGCATTACTCTGGGTAGATTAGTGATCATCTACACATAGCCTCCTAAATATTAAAAAGGAAAAGTCAAGAGTCTTACATACTTTGTAATTCATTTCCTTCTTTAGGTGCTAAGTGTTCTTTGCCTTCCATCTTGAGTTGTACAAGCTGATAATTTTAAGACAAATAGGCTTCTGAAGCTCTACACTTGTACTTAAATAGGGGCAGGTGCAGAGACTTCACATTTTGATTATGTAGGATGACTCCTTAAACAGTCTTAGATTAAGGCATTCGTTTCTAAATTGAGTACACTTACCTTTTTTATATATCAGTTTATGATAACGACTGCTTTAAGGAGTGTGGCAGATTATGGATTCTAGACTGTTATCTGCTCTGCCACTTAAGAACTCCTATCTTTGACAAGAAAGTAACTTGAATATTTGAATTGGACTAAGGACTTTGGAGTAATTTTATAGAACATTTAACATAGAAATTAGGAAGACATTTTGTCACTTCACTGTCCCCATCACCTAGATCTTAAATGCTCAATAAATATTTGAATAAATAAAAGGAAAGTTTCATAGAAAATGGCAAATACACTTTTATGTGAAAACTTTTTTTTCATAGCTTACTGTTTAACTTTGTATTTAATTTAGTTAGGGACTATGAGCTACTTTATGTCCGAAGTAGTCTCATCACATCAAGATAATCCCCTTTGAACGTGCAACTCCATTTCTTTAATTAGCTTTAAAAATAACAATCATTAAATCAGAGTGCCACCATCAATTACTGAGCAAGGGTTTACCTGTTCAATAATGCATCAGCACTGTGCTCTAATAAGTCTTTCACTGAAAGATTTATGGAAAAGGAGACCTCCTAAGGCTCTGAACTTGAAATGGACTCTTATTCTGTCTTAAAAATTTTCCTGTGGTTACTACTGTTTTAAATAGTATATTTCATTGAATACTCCCAAAATTCTGTTTGTCTTTGAATTTCACATTTGGGATCAGTTCCAGAAAGTGTTTCACAGCATTTTTAATTTCACAAGAAAATAGGCACGTTTCTTGCTTTGAAAGAAAAAAAAGACAAGGTGCAGTTAAAAAAAAAAAAAAGTCCTCATTTCTAAGAGGCGCACCTGTTATGGCAAATCCCCAGATAATGCCTATTTTTTTTGTCATTGTTAAGAGGTACCAAATAAAAATTCAGCATTGTAGGTTTATAAACATATATATATGAGCATATTTGTGAGTGATTATATGTACATTTTAAGTTTAAATAAGGTTACATATTTGTTACTTTGGAATGATTTGGTTAACTAAATCAATTCCTGGCTCCTACGGAATATAAGAGATTTTTTTCTATACTTGTAAATACCGAGAAGGTGCTAAACTCTGCTGTCTCATGGGTAATTTGCTGCATATTTTTACCTACTTTGAGATATTGCTAGTTAGTTCAAGTTATCCTGGAACTCATTATATAGCTCAAGCTTGCATCAGACTCAGAACCTTCTGGCCATTAGTAGAGTGCTGGGGCCACTGTACCAGTGATATGCAAAATATTTTTTTTCTGAGTAATTCATTCAATCTTCAATTAAAGTTTATTTTATGTACTTGCACTAATTACAATCTATAAATCAACTTAATGTATGTTTATTTATTAAGCACACAGAAGTTCTTTCTATACCGAAATTCTCAGCCAGAAGCTAAACAGAGAGCAGATAATTACTTGGTGACTTTTAGGCATTGACTAACAACTTCCATAAATCATACAGATTGTTTATCTGTATATAAAACTTGCCAGATATTTGTGTTTTATTTAGTTTGTAGTCTGCAAACTAAGAGTGGGAGTCAAGTTCTTTTTATTAAACATTTATAGCATATTTGCTGTGAACAACCTATGAAGGCAAATAAGAGTCATTCTTGTTTCTGAAAAGATTTAGTTCATGAATCTATTAAATAACCTCAGTAGAATCAAGAGACATCTTTGTGCTTTTTCCTAGGAATATTGGTTTTCAATTTTAAAAGCAAGATTATCACTGGTGTTATTAAAGGTAGTTGTAGAATAAGTGACCTGCTTTAAATATTGTAACTATTACTTTTACATTTGCGTAAGGTCTATAAGTAGCAGAAAGGAAGTAGAGCCCCTGACCTTTGACAAATCTTTAATAAATAAGAAGATAATTGATATCAACTAATTGTATGTGGTATTCATATTGTAAGTTTGTACTTGCTCTGCTCCTACTACCTTTTCTCTTGGAATATGTTTGAGCTGGTCTTCCTCCTCATCAGAGCTCCTACTTCTATGGCTTATTTTCTTACCAATAGATAGACTATTCGTAGAACAAGCTTTGTTCCTTCTGGCTTACCCTAGCAGAAGTCCAAATATTTTTTTTGCTATGCAAACATACTATAGGAATTAGGTCCTGGTGTGTGGGATCCTCAGCCTGTCACAAATTTTATTATGCCATCTGCTTCAACCTGAGCTGTATATCTTCTGGCAGACGTTGCTGAAGTTGCCATGGCTGAGGGGGAAAAAAAGTAGTCTTGGCATACAATGCTTGCGTTTGAAAAAATAATAATTGATCATGCCTGCTGCATATTTTAAAACAAGTGTTTGAAAGGGTTCCCACAAACCTTTTCTCAACATCCTTAACACTTTTTCATCTGTGTTCGTGGATAGTCAATGAAATGGTTGAATTATTGTTTACTTTGGCAACTTAATGAGTTTTCTGCTTTATTTTTAAGGATAGGTTACAAACTCTTGTGTGTGGATTAGTGATGCATTTTGAATTATTTTGATCACTCTCTCCAGTAGATCCTCTTTCTCTCCTTTCATTATCCATAAATGATATTGCAAATGATTTGTGCTCTGTGAATAAATAGCACACAGACAATAGGAGCACCATGGTGAAAGATTCCAGATTACAAACCACTCTTTAGGCATGTGGTTATATAATATTATCAGTAAGGTGGAGATACTTACACTCTAAAAGGTTGAGAGGAGATCAATCAGAGTAGGTTCTCAAAAATGGATACATGTTTATTCTGCAAATGTGTTCTGAAGTACAGCTCTGTTCAAGACACTCATCTGGAGCATAAGGACCTAGGAGAAAGTCAAATATTCAGATTTTGACCTTGGGAAAATTGTACATTCTAGTCTACTTCTGCTGACAGAGGTGAAAGCCATATGAGGGTCAGGTATATTTCAGGTCCTGATACAGTAAGTGCAAGGTCTGGTTAGCTCATGGAGCAAGGTATAGTGGGTTCTATGTGGTAGCTTTGTGTGGAAGGTTTTTTTTTTTTTTTGCTTTTTGAGTCAAGATTTGCTTTTTAGAGTAGACAAGTGCAATAGATAAGAATGTGTGTGTATATTTGGAGGAGGATGTATCTGGCTGGTAGAGTGGGCTGATCGACAGTTTGAGGTTCAGCGAGGAGGTCAGTATAGCTGGAGCTGAGTCAGGACAGTATAATCTAAGCATATCAGTTATGTAATCATTCTGATATATACTTTTAGATAAAGTCACATTCCTGACCAGGCCTTACAGAAATAACAAACTAGGACTGATGCTTCATGTATCTGCTGCCTTATCGTCTAGCTTTAACTTGAAGCTCTTAAGAACAGTCACCCATGAATAATTGTAAGTTATTTTGTTGTTACTTATTCCTTTGTACCAGGAGTTAGGCAGCCTGCAAAGTGTGAGAGCACAGTCCATCAGAGTGCTAATAGCTGTGACAGCACTTCTGACTGTAAGGGGTTAGGGTCTAATTTCCAAGTTAAAGAGAAAAGTACCCCTACAATTACTCTCATTCAGACACTAGTGCAGACCAGTTTGATAATTTGTTAATTCACAAGAAGGTATGCTCTTGTTAATAATTACTATATTCTTCTTAGGTAAACATCACAACTCCAACAACTTCATCTGTTGAACATACCCACATTCCTCATCTTAATTCTGCTGTGATTCCGACTCTGTCAAATGAATCCTTTTTATTATCTGTAAATAATGGGAATCTGGAAGCATTTACAGGGCCTGGTACACACATCAATGGGAAACCTACATGTGATGAACTTGATCAGCTGATCAAAAATATGGCTCAGGTAAGAATACTTCTTGCTGTTATGACAGAAATGGATCTTAAAAGGATAATCAAGTCCTAGGTAACTGAAGAACACAGTGCATTTTACAGCATCTGGAAATATTAGAATGAAAATGAAGTTGCTTTTGTGAAAGTTTGACTAGCTTAGAGATTCTCCTTTACATTTTTCTTTTTCTTTTGTTACCACTTATCCTGAGGTTTGAACTCAGGGCCTGACTGCTGGTCCTGTGATTTTTTGTTCAAGGCTAATGCTCTCCCACTTGAGCCACAACTATACTTCCAGCTTTTTGGAGTTTAAACTGAGTTAAGAGACTTTCCTGTTTGACCAGGATTTCCAGCTTTGAACCAGGGTTCTCACACATTAGCCTCCTGTAACCACAAAATTAGAGACATGAGGATATTATTTATTTCTTGTGTCTAGCTTATGATCACATTTTAAATGATTATTGTATGTTGCTTTCCAGAAACACTCTTTTGTAAAAACAGAATGCTTCATTCTAGGTAAAGAGTACTATAGTGATCTGAGCATATGTTTTCCAGGCTGGTAACCAGTGGCTTACTCTTGTGATCCTCATTATTCAGGAGGCTGAGATCTGAGTATTAAGGTTCAAAGCTAGCCCTAACAGACAAATCTGAGAGACTCTTATCTCCAAGTACCCAGCAAAAAAACCCCAAAACAACAAAAAACAAAAAATCAGAAGTGGAGCTGTGGCTCCAGTAGTAGAGCACTAGTCTTGAGGAAAAAAAATTACTAAGCAAGAGTATGAGGCCTCGAGTTCAAGTCCCACTATCAGTTGTATGAGCGTGCGCACGTGTGCGCACACACACACACAAACACACAATGTTTTTTCTAAATTCTTGTGTTTTTTTTTGTACATCAAGTAATACCAATAATAAGATGATGATTAACTGTAAAAATTAGCTGTTTTGGTCTGTTTGTTTTGAAACTAGGTTATAGCCCAGGCTGACCTTGATCTCACTGTGTAGCCCAGGCTGGTTTAGAACATGTGATCCTCTGCCTCAGCCTCCTTAGTCCTGGGATTAAAGAGTGCATCACTACACCTGACTAGTCTTGGCTTTTCATTTTACTTCTTGCTTTGTTTCTGGAACAGGGTCGACATGTGGAAGTTTTTGAGCTCCTCAAGCCTCCATGTGGAGGCCTTGGGTTTAGTGTTGTGGGGCTAAGGAGTGAAAACAGGGGAGAGCTGGGAATATTTGTGCAAGAGATCCAAGAGGGCAGTGTGGCTCACAGGTGAGACTGTCATAGCATCTTCTCTGTTTTGACCCCACTCAGAGAGTTTTGATTATTTTAGGGGAATTTAGAAAACCATTAAACAAATGAAAACAATACAAAACTGAACGTAATCTGTTAACTGATTTTAAAAAGTTATTAACATTTTTCAAAAATTTTAATTTATTTCATCTGCCCATATTCAGCCCATTTTTGTGATAGAAAAGAAAGTTCTTTGATGTGGAAATAACTTATAAACACACTTAATTTAATTATATTTTAGGGAGGAAAATGCTTTGAGTATATAACCTTATTTTCATTATTATATGGGCTCTTGATTTGATTTAAACAGCTATCATAGAAATACCATGATCATTTGAGTTATATTTCATCACTGTAATCAGGGAAACAAGACAATGTGTACTTTCATTCTTAAGAGTTAGGGTGATAAGAAATATAGGTGGGTTAAATGAGTAGTTGAAAAACAAGCTTTTTAGATGAGAGAGATTAGTGAGAGGTAGCAATGGAATTCTCTTAAAGAAATTGATCACTTGGAGCTGAATCGTATACGTTAAAAGGAGAACTGCTGGAAAAACTTGACCAGTGTGGAACTTAGAAAACAGGATTAATAGTTACCTGAGCATGTTTACCATAGACGCTGTTATTTCCTTGAGAGCTCTCAATATCCCATTTCCATCCTCGACAGAGATGGAAGACTGAAGGAAAGTGATCAGATTCTTGCTATCAATGGACAGGTTCTTGATCAGACAATTACACACCAGCAGGCTATCAGCATCCTACAGAAGGCTAAGGATTCAGTTCAGCTAGTTATTGCCAGAGGCTCCTTGCCCCAGGTCATCAGCCCCCGAGTGTCCCGTTCTCCATCTGCAGCCAGCACCATCTCTGCTCACTCGAATCCGGTAAGTTCTGAAGAGTTTCAGAAGCAACAGAACAGGGTTCGCTGTTTCTTCAGGTTTCTAGTCTTTCTAGGTTGCTTCTGCTTGTTGAAATTTTTGTCTTTTTATTACTTGATCTCTTCTTTACTCTGGAATATTTATTGCTAAATTTTGATTACATTTCTAGCTTCTGAAACTGAGTTTGCTTTTCTTTGTGTAGTTTCAGGATACAGTTCCTGTAAATAAAATGTGGTCTTTTAGTACAATTGGCTTTTTCTGTAGACAAATACAATTATGACTTTGCTTGATAAATTATATCATTATTTTGCTACAGTTAGTTTTCAGTGACATTAAGAAGTCATCTAATTTGTTAACGAGACAGTTTTTTCCCATAACATTTTTCTTTCTTTCTTCTTTCCTTCCTTTTCTTTTTCAAAGTTCTAGAAATGTCTTTTAAGCAGTACCAAATCTTTAATTGGTGAAATATAGTCACTAGAATGATGGATCGATCTTTCTGTCACTATAGTGAAGGAAAGGGACATTGAACTCAGTTACTTTGTACCAATAAAATAATCTCCATAAAATTTTAGATTTTATAAATTTCTGCAAATTTATACAAGAGGTTTGTGTTTAGGTTCACTGGAAGCATGTGGAAGCAATTGAACTGGTGAATGATGGATCTGGTCTGGGATTTGGCATCATTGGTGGTAAAGCAACGGGTGTGATAGTCAAAACCATCCTGCCTGGAGGAGTAGCTGATCAGGTAAGCCACTTCAATTGGCCTTCACTGCTGTTATTTATCCAATAACATGGCTTCTTTCTTTGAAGTGTTTTGTTTTTTAATTGGCAGTGCTGAGCCTTGTGTTTGCTAGGTAAGTGCTCTACCACTGAGCCACACCTCTATCCCTTTTTTAACACTGGCTATTTTGATATAGGATCTTGCTTGTTACCTAGGCCTAGGCCTCTACTGTAATCATCATACTTGGAGCTTCCTGCTATAGTTAAAATGATAGATAAGCACTACAATACAAACTTCTGCTGTTGAAATGGAGTCTTATAAAAGTTTCTTCCTGGTCTGGCTTGCAACCATGATCCTTATGGTCTCAACTCCATGTTAGCTATTATTTGAGAAAGGGGTTTTGAAACTTTGGCCTGGGCTAGCCTCAAATCATGCTCCTCATGATTTTAGCCTTCTGAATAGTAATTATTTTCCAAAAAAGAAAAATTCCATTTTATTAGCATGTATTAATTTTATAATGTAGTAGAATTCATTATGACACTTTTATGTATGTTCTTGATGCACTTCGATTATACTCACCCTCTTCTCTCTCCGACTGGTCCCCATTCGTCTTACCTAATATTCCTCTTTCTACTTTCATGTAGTATTTCTGAAAATAGTACATAATTCTTTTGTCTTTATGAGTCTCTTATTACTAAACAATAAGATCTCTACCTCCGTCCATTGTGCTGGTCCTGGGGCTTGAACTCAGGGCCTGAACGCTGTCCCTGAGCTTCTTTGGCTCAAGGCTGGTACACTACCACCAAGCCACAGCTCCACTTGTGGCTTTTTCTTGTAACTTGGAGATAAGAGTGTCATAGACTTCCCTGCCCACTCTGGCTTTGAACTGCAAACCCTCATACTATCAGCCTTCTGAGTAGCTAGGAGTCACCAGTACCTAGCATAATTAGAAAGTATACACTGTTTATATTTAAGGGTATTGCTAAGAGTTTGTACGAGCTTTTCCATTCTTCATTAGAGATTTGCTGGCTTAATGAATTATGCTTTATTCTTGCCTTATCATTTGTTTATGTCTTTGCCGAGTGATAGTTTTTCTTTTCCATGTTCGTTTAAGTTGTATATGTCTTTCGTCCTCTTTGTGGTATCTTTTGCTACACTGGCTTAAGAGTCATGAATTGCTTTAGTTTATTTTTTTTATCATGGAAGATCTTTATTTCCCCATCGATTTAGTAAAATAACTTTGCTGAATACAGAAGTCTTATTTGGACGTTATTTTGTTTCAGTTACTGAACCATTCAGTCACGAACTCCATTGCTTGGAGGCTTAAAGATTGCTTTTTATGTTCATCATCTGTGCAGATTTCATATCATTTTGATCTATCACTTTCATCTATGACTGTGTTCTTTTTTTTTTTCAAATTTTTATTATCAAACTGATGTACAGAGAGGTTACAGTTTCATACATTAGGCATTGGATACATTTCTTGTACTGTTTATTACCTTGTCCCTCATAGTCCCCTCTCTCCTCCCCCTTTCCCTTTCCCCCCTGAGGTGTTCAGTTCACTTACACCAAACAGTTTTTCAAGTATTGCTTTTGTAGTTGTTTGTCTTTTTTTACCCTGTGTCTCTCAATTTCAGTATTCCCTTTCAATTTCCCACTTCTAATACCAGTATACACAGTTTCTAATATACTCAGATAAGATTACAGAGATAGTGTAGGTACAACCACCGGAAGGTGATACAAGAACATCATCAATAATAGAAGCTACAGATACAGATGGGACATTGAAAGTAGTTACAACTGTGATATAACAATTGTCTCCATAACATGGAGTTCATTTCACTTAGCATCATCTTATGTGTTCATAAGGGTATAGCTATTGGGCTCTTGTGATGCTCTGCTATGACTTGCCTAAACCTGTACTAATTATTCCCAATAAGGGAGACCATAGAGTCCATGTTTCTTTGGGTCTGGCTCACTTCACTTAGTATAATTTTTTCCAAGTCCTTCCATTTCCTTACAAATGGGACAATGTCATTCTTTCTGATAGAGGCATAAAATTCCATTGTGTATATGTACCACATTTTCCTGATCCATTCGTCTACTGAAGGGCATCTGGATTGGTTCCAGATTCTAGCTATGACACAAATTGTGCTGCGATGAACATTGTTGTGCTGGTAGCATTACTGTGATTTTGTTTGTGGTCTTTTGGATAGATACCCAAAAGTGGGGCTGCTGGGTCATAGGGGAGTTCTATATTTAGCCTTCTGAGGAATCTCCATACTGCTTGCCAGAGTGGCTGAACCAGTTTACATTCCCACCAACAATGAAGTAGGGTTCCCTTTTGGCCACATCCCCTCCAACAATTGTTATTGTTAGTTTTCTTGATATATGACATTCTTACTGGGGTGAGATGGAATCTCAGTGTTGTTTTGATTTGCATTTCTTTTATGGCCAGTGATGTAGAGTACTTTTTCATTATTATTATTATCAAGGTGATGTACAGAGTGGTTACAGTTACATGCATTAAGTAGTGAGTACATTTTTGTATAACTGTGTTCTTTTGAGGTACTTCTGATTGTCAGAGCTAGACTTTTTATGGTTCTTAGCATATTTTAAGTAATAGTTATTGTAGTTGCATATTGACTCCACACTGCATGTTTGCTAGATGGTATTTTTTTCTTTGAACTCTCAACAAAGTGACACAAAAAGATGTTTTCTCCCCTTTAGTTATCAAAATGAAAAGTTTATATCAACTACTGATTTAAGGAATATTTGTGAATTTTATTTGCATTACATTGCATTAAATGATACTATAAAGGTTAAGAAGACAGTTAATACTACAAATGTTTAATGTCCCAGGATTGGCATAAAGTCTCATCACTGCCACCCTTCCCACATTTAGGATTTGTCTAAAGCATTTACAATAACAGCCTTATTATTCAATGTCTCCTTTTTCGTTCAGCATGGGAGATTATGCAGTGGAGACCATATTCTCAAGATTGGTGACACAGATCTGGCAGGAATGAGCAGTGAGCAAGTAGCACAAGTTCTGAGACAGTGTGGGAATAGAGTTAAGTTGATGATTGCAAGAGGTGCCATGGAGGAAACGGCAGCATCCACCTCTGTGGGAATCTCTTCCTCCCCATCTTCTGCACCAGACATACGGGTAAGTGACTTAAAAAAAATCATAGGAAAGTGAGAGGGAAAGGCTTTCAAATGACTATGATGGATGGGCCACCTAGACTTACCAATGCTCATATCTATACCTGTCTGTCTATTTATCTATCTACCTACCTACCTACCTACCTACCTATCTCTGTCTCTATCTCTATATGTAGTTAGTGTTAACCAACGGAACACATTTCTCATGGTAAGACTGTTGCAGCACTAATCATTTATTAGCAAAACATCCAAGATAGTTTGCTAAAAGTTCTAGGTGATCATTTTACATTTTTCTCGAAGCATTGCATTTGTGATGATAATACTTAGAACTATGAATGAAATGGTAAAGAATTATTTTCCTTCAATGTCTGAAACGTTTAACTTAATAATTCATTTAACCCAAATGCTCTCTGTAAATGGGGTCATAGTTCTAACCCTTCCCTTTCTATAAGTTTTCTCTTACTGTTCTGGATATGTGGAGATTGGGAGCCAGGAGAAGGGTTGGTGGGAGTGAATAAGGCTTAAAACCTTTTCACTGTTAGGTGTCATTTAAAGGTAAGTCTTGGCATTATTATTAGATTTATAAGGAATACTCAATTCTTAAATGTTTTTAAATAACAATTTTATTACTTAAAAAATAAAACATGGGGCTGGGAATATGGCTTAGCAGTAGAATGCTTACCTAGCATGCATGAAGCACTGGTTTTGATTCCTCAGCACCATATAAACAGAAAAAGCCACAAGTGGTGCTGTGGCTCAAGAAGTAGAGTGTTAGCCGTAAGCAAAAAGAAGCCAGGGACAGTGCTCGGGCGCTGAATTCAAGCCCTATGACTGACAGAAAAAAACAAAACAAAACATATTTTAGAGTTGTAAGAAAACCTTTATTCATAAGCATAACCTTTTGTCTTTGTTTTTAATTTGATATGGAAAATTCTAAATTGGAAGGCAGTAACTGCTTCAAGTTTAAAAGTTTCAAGACTATAGTGGATAAAATATCAACCAAATTTATACAGAAATATCATGAATATTTTAGAGAAAATTATTCTTAGTTTCTAGAAAAGGTTTATGTGAGATAGAAGACCTACATTCCTTTTCCATATATATGAAAGTTTTTCTTTTAAGTTGTTTATAACCACTGGTTTCAGATTCTTTTCTAATATCCTATACTCCACCATAAGCCTTTTAAAACCTTATTAGAACACTTGAAATTTCCATGATTGTGTTGTTTTTAGGACTGAATTTGGTTGCTATTTTTTGCAGACAAAAAGAAGTAAAAAAGAGAGCTTGTTTATGAAAGTGTTTAAATGGCATTCTTTTGTGGTAAACAAAACATTTTATTCAGCAATATATAAATGAATGCAATACCGAAAACCACTTGATGTAATTGAAAGCTTAGAAAAATATCTATTCTGTGCATATCATCATTTCTGAAGCTTGTGCCCTGTTTAAAACCATTCGATAGTCAAATTGCCACCCTCTAAAATAGCACTCGCATAAGTCTTATTAAAAATAGAAAACACATTTGTTTCAATTGAAGCAGATTTCATCCTGTCATTTTCTTGTAATTATCTAAACTTTAAACTTTTGCTAAGTTTGCACAGATAATTATGTTCAATGAAAAAAATAAAATCAAACTTTACTGTAAAGTTATCTTATTTAGGTAGTGATATTATTAGTGATATATACTAAGAGTTGCCATTAGATACCAGTCTTCTTTTTGTCATGTATTTTCCAGGACTGATGAATCTTCTCACATAAGTACCAATGGCTTATGGTGCCATATTGTGCTAGTTCACTAATGCTTCATTTACAGAATCTTAACCTTTGGTCAGACATGCAATTAATAACAATTCTACATGTTGGAGAAGACTGCTTCTAAGAACCCTGCTTCTTGTTAGTATTCTGGAAAGGATGTTAATCAGAAAGGGAAACTTTCCTTATCTTCATAGTAAAGTTTGAATGTACAGAACAAAAACAAGGGCAATTTAAAAAGACTTCATTGGTACCTTTCACTGGTTGTCAAAATAAGTCCTATTTATGATGGAGCTTAGGATAGAGTAACTTGTATTATAATTAACTATAGATTTTAGATAATAATAGAAACTAACATATGGGCACCATTTCCCTACATCCTACTAAATGTTTTATTTACTTTATATCATTTAGGAGCAGAAACTTATACCTAGATTATCTGGGTTGAAATTCTATCTCTACTAGATGTTAGATGTTTAAAAATGTTATGGTGCCAGGAATTCTCTAAAGAAAGCTGCTGCAACAATTGTACCTAGCTCATTGATTTATGAGGAAAGTAAGGAATATTATACTGTTATAAAAATGAATTGAGACAATACCTGTTAAATAGAAACTGCTTAGTAGTTGAATGGTCGAACTGATGATTATCATTCTTTTCCTGGCAGACAGTTATACAATTATTTATTTATTTCAGGTTGATGCCTCTACTCAAAAAAGTGAAGAAAGTGAGACCTTTGATGTGGAACTCACTAAAAATGCCCAAGGATTAGGAATTACCATTGCTGGCTATATTGGAGACAAAAAATTAGGTAATTTAAAACCTAAGTACTAAATGTACTAAAAGCTTGCAATTAGTTCTAATATCTGTGTCTATGAAATACTGAATCAATGCATTATGTTTCAAATTGTTGGACAAAGTAGTTGAAAACTTCCTTAGAAACAATTTAATATTATAAACTGACAGTTGGACAAAACAGTCACCTCTTCTTCCTCTTAGGGGTTTGGTTTCTGTGCATTGTTGATTAATGTTTATTTGCAATTAGGGCTATTGATTAGGAGACTGGAAATGGATATTCTTTGAGTGTGCTTTGAAAATAGTGATAAATATCCTCTTTCTAATCTTAGAACCTTCAGGAATCTTTGTAAAGAGCATTACAAAAAGCAGTGCTGTTGAACATGATGGAAGAATCCACATTGGAGACCAGATCATAGCCGTGAGTTTCACATTTAATAGTACATGTGGTTGAGAAGGGTATTATCTTAGTTAGATGATGTTGGAGAACTTCAGTGAACTCTACTAATTTATATTTGCTTTGGGGGTTTGAGGCTGTCATACAATTCCATTTTTACTTTCTTGTTGAAGCAATATAGATCATTAGATTACATGCTTTACTGATCTTAATTGAAAGTCAGGACTTCTCTTTTGTATAATTTCTGATATATTTGATTTTTGATTACCATGAATTTGTTACATTAATACTGCAGTTGGATTTGTATAAACTTCAAAATAAAGACCAGATATCATGACCTTTAGGAGACATGATTCCGAATTTTTTTAAAATTTCAAATCAGCAGAACTCTGCTGTTACTATTAACTGCAAGGCCAGAACTCTGCTTCTGCTCTAAGAATATACAAGAAAGAGAGGAGGAGTAGATGGAGATCCCCTTAATTACATCACTGTGCTAGGATTTAAGCATACTGCAGATTCAGGCAGTGTATGAGCAAATCCAGCCTTCAGATCAGGTCTGGTAGATACTAGATCTCCCAAACTGCTCCTAGAATCAGAAACTCAAAAATCTCTCAGTAAGAACTTCCTGGCTAAAATAAGGTTAAGAAAATTACAATTGCATGTATTACAACATGAATAAATCCTGAGGACATTATGCTAAATGAAATAAACCATCATAAAAAATGACATAGTACATGATTCCCTTTATCTGAGGTATCTGAACCAGTCAGAGGAACAGTAGGTAGAATACTGATCTCTCTAATATGAAGTTTATTTACTCAGTAGAATAGTGATTCATTTTATAAGATAAGATCTATTACACAACGTTATAAATGTACTGAACACTAGTAAATTGTACCTTTCAAAATGACCATTTTAGCCAGGTGTTGGTTGCTGATGCCTGTAATCCTAGCTATTCAGGTGGCTGAGATCTGAGGATTGCAGTTCAAAGCCACCCTGGCTTTGAGTCTCACCCTGTGAGACTTCTATCTCCAATAAACTACCTTAAAAAGCCTGAAATAGCACTGTGGCTCAAGTGGTAGAGCACTACTAGCCTTGAGCACAGAGAGGTTCAGAGAGAGAGCCCAGGTCCCCAAAACCCCAGAACCAGTAAAAACAAAAACAAAAACAAAAACAAAGTAATTTTGCTGGGCACTGTTGGTTCATGCGTGTAATCCTAGCTATTCAGAAGGCTCACAATTCACAGCCAGTGCAGGCAGAGAAGTTCCAGTGAGACTCATGTCCAATTAACCACTCAAAAACAGGAAGTAATGCTGTGGCTCAAGTGGTAGAGTACTAGCCTTGAGTACAAGGAGACTCAGGGATAGTGCCCAGGCCTTGAGTTCAAGCCCCACAACTGACCCCCACAAAAACCCCAGAAAGGTGATTTTGCTAGTCAATGATGGAACATGGTCTGCAATCCTAGCTACTCAAGTGGCTAAGATCTGAGGACTATGATTTGAAGCCAGCCTAGGCAGGGAAGTCCATGAAACCTTTATCTCTTAACTAATCAACAACAACAAAAAAGCCAGAAGTGGAGCTTTTGGCTCAAATGGTAGAGGGCTAGCCTTGAGCACAAAGAAGGCTCAGGAACAGTACCCAGGCCATGAGTTCAAGCCTCCAGAACTGGTGTAGGTGCATGCACACATGCACATGCCACATGCACACGCCACACGCACACACACACACACACACACAAAAGATTATTTTGCCAAATATGTATAGTAGTTCACATGTAATCTTAGCTAATAGGAATGTGGAGATTAGTGGAATCATAATTTAAAGCCAGCTTGAGCAAAACAAACTAGTGAGTCCCCATCTCTACAAACAAGCTGAGTGTGATGGGTCATGGTTGTAATCTTGTTATATCAGCTATGTGGGCAGTGTAGGTAGGAGGATGTTGGTTAAGTAGAGCAAAAATATGAGACCCCATCTAGAAAATAGGGCTCTGAACTAGGCTGTGATATCAAAATGAGTATTTTTCCCCCAAATATTATTTTATGTGATGTGTTTTTTTTTCCTTTTTTTTTTAAATAGGTAGACAAAAGACTCCTTTTGTCTTTGCCTCTTAAGCATATAATATATATCTTATAGTACTCCAGGGTTCAGTGCTATGAAACATCCACACTTATTCACTTATTATTTTTACGTTTTTTTTATTATGTTTAAATACATATAAAGTTTTGATGGTCAATTTAGGAGTGCAATTAAAGTGAGCTTGTCACCTAATTTGGCTGTGTACTGGAAAAACCTCTTCAATGTACCTTAGTTTTGTCATATGATGAGAATTAACTAGTTCATTTTTTATTTTGATTGAAAGAGAAGGAGAAAGAATGAGTAGAGATTGGGCATGGTGGTTCATGCTTGTATCCTAGCTACTCAAGAAGTAGCTTAGCAGCCAGTGAGAGCAAAACATTAGGAAGACTCCATCTCAACAAATAAACTGGGTATGATGGTTCACACCTGTGGTCCCAGCTACATGGAATGCCATCTATAAGTGGAGCATGATCCAGATTAGCCCTGACAGACCCTATCTAAAAAAAAACTTACAAAGAAGAAAGGGCTGGAGGTCAGGTTGAAGTACAACAGTATTTTAAGCCCTGAATGCAAAACCCAGTACCACCAAGAAAAGAAAAAAGAAAAGAAAGAGCCAGAATGAATAGGTGTAGTCTTCAGTTCACATATGATGCCAGATTAAAATTGTAAACTCATTTAATCTTTATCCTCCTTTAAGTGTATTATTTCACTAGATTTTTAATAAATCAGATTTGTTAAATATAATCCACATAGTATATATTTTTTCCATGTAACATATGTAATTCAACATAATGTCCAAGGGTGTACCATTGCTGTATTTGTTTACCCTTTGTTCCCCCATTTCTGTGCCTCCCCTTACACTCCTAGAGACATACAGACAAACAAACAAAACAAAAACAAAAGAAGACAAAATGGCAAAAATGAAAATGAACTTGTGAGTGGAATGGGAGAGAAAAACTGGGAGAGAGGAAGGGAAGGGGTGACATAGTCCAAAAGGAATATATTCTTTGTCTGACTATGTAACTGTTACCTTTCTCTTTTAATCATTTCCAAATAAAAGTAATTAATATAAAAGGTATGTAATTCAGTGGCTTTTAATATCTTCTTAGAGTTGGGCATCCATTGCTATACTCAGATTGTTTTCATTACTCATAAGAAGAGATCCCAAACTCATTACAGTCATTCCTTAATTAATTCTACTGAAACTCCAGTCCTAGGAAGCCTCCAAGCTTTCTGTCTCTGTAGATTTGCATTCTCTGGGACATTTAGTGTAGTTGCTTTAGAACTCAGGTCTTTGTGACTGACTTCTTTCACTTAGCAGAATTTTTTTTTGAGGTTCATCTGTGTTACAGCGTGAGTTACTCCTTCATTTCTCCTATTAATGAGTATGGGTGCACCAGAATTACTCATTCACAATGAGAGCTGACTTTGCACTATGGCTGTTGTGTACAATGCTGCAATGAACCTAGATATACAAAGTTGTATGCAAATACATGTTTTCACTTTTCTGGTATATGCAAAGGCATGCACACTTGCTCCATTACAAGCTTTGTTTTAGTTTCTTTGGCTACAAAATGGAGATGTGGAAGCTTCCATTGCTTGAATTTTTAGGAGAGCTAAATTAAACTTTCATTTAATAGCTGGAATGACATTTAGCACATAAGTTCATTTTGATTATTTATGAGATTTATTGAGGGCCTGAAATTAGTATCTACTTGAAAAAGTCCCACAACAGTTTCCTTCTAAATCTATTATTGTTTCCATTCTTATGTAAGTAGACTCTCAGATGTCATTCCTCTTAGCCAAAGCCAATGGCAAAGAAAACTGCTGACACACAAAGGTCAAGTATTTTTTTTTAGCAGTTGTTTTCCTGTCCTTATAACAAATCACTTATCTTCTTGTCTTTTTAGCAACATTTTCTTCAAAGTTAGCAGCACCTAAACTCTTGGAGAATACCTTGTAATGCTTTAGTCATGTAAATTTTGTGCAACATATCCTCACCATCTTGTGGCTGGTTGATCTATGGGTAGTGAAGTCCTTCACACCTCCTTACATTTTCACAACTGTGGTCTTTTAGCTTATTTGTTCTATTTTTGTTTTGGCAGCTGTTATTGGAGCTAGATCTATTCTTATTTTGTTGGCATGCTGAGAAGATTAAGAAATTATTTCTTACTATTTTGAGCAAGTGTTGTTTTGGAACCTAACACTATTGTGCTGTAAGATTCCTGTCACACACACTGCGTTCTGTGGACCCCTAGTGTTTCACTATGGGCATTACAGGGGTAGGAACAGATCAGATTGGTTTACCATTCCCCCTACCTATGTTGGCATTCCATGTAATCGTTATTGACAAAAGGACTATTAGTTATTTTGTTTCAAGTAGCCTAAACTTGTTGTTGTATAAATCATATACTTATTCTTTTATTGGCATTTAGTAATCCATGCTAAAAGCAGAATGAATTTTAATTGGTGAAAATTATTAGGCAAGCCTATAAATAATGAAGAGTGTCAAGTATTACTTTTCTTAGTAGGTTCACATTTTCTGTGAACAGATATAGGCAGTATTGAAAGGCCTTGGCAAGCTATAACTGAGTGTGCTGGGTGCTAGGTTTTGTGAGCTATATTTCTTTCCTGTAATTGATTCTATTGGTTTTGGTGTCAGCACTGGACATTATGAGGGTGCTGATGTCTTTTTGCAGGGAAAATTTGCTACCATAGTACCTGCACTCTTGCATTGTACTATTGTATTACTCTCTTATGGCATCATTAAGTTTGATTTGACTCTCAAGTCTTTCTGTGAGCAAGTGGAGCCACAGGATGGAAGACTCCTGCCTCTGTGGCTAACATATGAGTTGGTTATGAATAATCATCTCCATGAAGCCTGGGCTTCATGTGTTTATTACTAAGTTCGTTCTACTAAAATTATAACAATTCCTGGGTATTCTAATACAAAATGCTAGGTTGAGCTCTCATCCAAATAGAATGTTACAAGAAAATGTGTTGGTAGATTGCCGGATAATGGGCTATTTGTTTTCACACTGCTGTAAGGTGGCCTTGTGTGAGGTGAGGCTGGTAGATAATTAGAAAGGACTGTCTCCTTGGCCTCCTTATTAGGCTGCTAGTCCGTTTTTGCTATCAATTCCGAAAGTTATTTGATTTTCAAAGAAATCAAAGGCATATGATGTAATTGTCTTTATACTCCCATTTGAGATGAATGTCTTTTGTAGACAACACTATGATTTAGTGACATTGTTGTAAGCAGAAAATTCATAGAGCCTGCCTTTGGAGAAAACAGCTATAAATCACACAATGAAGGAGAAAAATCCTAATAAGTTTTATGAGGGAAAAGGGGTACAAGTGGGCTTTGACAGGAGTTGGGGTATATGGAAATAACTTCTGGATGTAGAGCCAAAGTGATTATAAGTGTTTCCTAAGTGAGGTGAAGAGAAAGATCATAAGTTGGGCTAGAGTGGGCTGTCCAGGGTCCCTTTGTTGAGAGGAGGGCTGCAAGTGAGAGGACTGGAAAGGATTCCACTGTGACTGGAGGGCAGTGGGCAGTGGCAGCACCATGCAGGCTGAGGGTGGTGCTAAGTGGTGGCAATGCTGAGAGAAGGTGACAGTTGGCCAGGCCATCATAAGCCATGTTTAGGGATGGAGTCTGGTGTTCAGGATTAATCTACAGAAGGCATGATTAGGGGAGTTTGATATCAGTGCTTAGGAAAGATGGCAGGAACTGGGTCAATTTTTTTTTTTTTATCAATTTTGAAGGTAAAAAAGGGTAACGTATTTATTTAAAAGATATAAAGGATTTCAGTTTTATCCTTTTGTAAAGGCAGTATTATTAATGATATTTGGAAGACTTCAGTGAGTGCTTGCTTTACTTCTTTTCCTGTCTTTATATCTTTGAAATACTGCTTCTGAAACTTAACCTTGCTACTGGATCATCCTAGGAATATAACATAATATTTTAAAAGTCACAGAAACCCCTCCCCCAACCATTGGCTCATAATTCCTAGTAGTGCTACCCCAAAATCTGTCTCAAAATAAACTAAGCCCTTGAAGGATTTCTAGCACAGCCACTGAATAGTTTCTAATGCTGGTCACTAAATATGTCTTAGGGTATTATAGCTTACTCTCAATTAGATAAATGCTCATTCCTTTCTTCTCACATTAACAAGTAGTGAATACATGTTTTTATGAATTTGCAAATATGCATTTATATTTTGTCATCCATTTTTTTTTGTTAGCATTACGTAGTTGTACAGGGGAGTAAACTCAGTCCTTCCATCATTCTACTTCATTGCCCTTTTACTCTTCCCCCAACACTCTCTACAGGAGTTGTTCCATTTTCATACCCATTTATAAAATATTTGTACATATCCATCCTCCTTCATTCTTTGTCATAGGTGGATGGCACCAGCCTCCAGGGATTTACCAATCAACAGGCAGTGGAGGTGTTGCGACACACGGGACAAACAGTACGCCTGACACTAATGAGGAGAGGGATGAGGCAGGAAGGAGAGGCTACACCAAGAGAGGACGTCACAACAGACCTTGAAGCGCCCCCCATTAATGCCAGCATAAGCAAAGGTAATGCCATATACACCTGGTTGTCAGACCTTTACATTAGGTAGATTTTATTTTTCAAGAAATGTAAAGTAATTTACTTAGAGAAAAAGGGAGTTTAACAAAACTGGAACTAACTGAAAGCAGCTGCCTGTCTGTAAGCTTCAGAATGGGGCTCTGAGTAAAGCTGGCTTTTTTCTGTCATCCTCACTCCTCTCAGTCATCCTTAGTCACTGTTGCTGAGCTGGAGACGTGTAGCCACCTACCTCCCTGTCCTAACCTTAACGTTGGGTATCTTCACAGTATTCTTCCTTTAGAGGGATAAAGTTCTGTCTGGATTGTTTATATGAAATCTTGGTGACTCTAAGTGCCCAGTCTTTCCTTGAACTTTAATCCCACTATTAGAAATGCCATTCATAAACAGTTGATGCATGAATTCTGCAGTTTACTGAAATAATTTTATAGCTTACTGATTGGAAGGTGTTGTTTGACTTTTCTGGTACTTAGGGCAGTACTCAGAAGTGGAAGGCAGGGCAGAGGAGAACTCTGTGTAGGGTACCCTGTGTGTTACAGGGGCACTTTTTAAAAGTACATACAGTCACCAAAGAGTTTCTCTCCTATAAATGGACTCTCATGAAGAGGTTCAAACAAATATAGCACATTTAGAGAAATTCTGTGCTTGGTTATATTCTAGATACAACTACTAAAATATGTCTTTTCTTTAAGAAAATTATGAGAAAGGTGAAGATTCCTTATCATCGAAGAGAAACACCAGCATATTACCAATTGAAGAAGAAGGTAAAAATTTAGGACCAGGCTGTGATGTACATTATTACAGTTTTAGAGAAGTAGATTTTATTAATGCAGTGAAGCCTTTCAGTGAATACTATAAGTATCAAAACTTTGTGGATGTACTGTATGTTACTTAAAAAGCAATCCAAGAAAAGGTGGCCCATGTAAATCTGTGTTTATAGATGGTTAGTTGCTCTGATAGATTAAAGCAGATCTTTTTTGATTATAAATATGTAAAATAAACAAGGAGAATATTAGGTCGTAGGCAGGGAACTATCCAAGGCTGTTTATTACTTAGTAGTAATTTTTTCAAAAGTTCTGGGTTTTAGTATTTTCAAAGTTTGATTGGGTAGCAATAGTACAGACAGATGACAAACCTTAAGAATTCTTTGACTACAAACTTAGTAGGACCCATCATCAAACCATTAAAAAATTTTAGAGTAATGTTGTTTAATTTACTGAGTTCAAATCCAGTATAGTTCCCTCCTGTCACAATAATTGAGTGATGGATATCTTGGCTCATGCCTGTAATCTTAGCTCAGGAGTGGAGAACAAGAGGATCATAGTTTGAGGCCAACCTCAGCAAAAAGTTAATGAAAACACCCATCTCAACAAGAAGCCAGGTACTACAATGCAAGCCTATTGTCCTAGCTACAAGGGAGACAGTGGTAGGAAGAAAAAAACTATGAGACTCTATCCAAAAAGTAACTGAAGAAAGTAAAGTTTGGGGATTATGGTAGTAGAACTGTTGTCTAGTAAGCATGAATCCTTGAGTTCAAACCCAGGACAAACAACAACAAAAATTAGGGACCATTGCATAATAGCATGTTTTTTTTTAAATTTATGTAATGAAATATAGAATCTTTGACTATGAACTGAAAATTCTTTTCAACCTATTTTTGTTTTAGTTGAACATTCTAAATTTAACATTGATTTTTGTCATCTTTATGATTTTTATTTCCCGTTTTATATTTTGATTTCCATTTTTGCCAGTTAAGGGGATCCCCGCTATAACTTCTATTTTAATGCATAACTTCATTTTTTTCATTGTGTATTTTTCTTTGTACTGTTTTATTGTACATAGAGTTGTATATGTTGCTTTGGGGGTGGGGTACTTGACCTGGGCCCTGAACATAAGGCCTGGGTGCTTTGCTTTGTCTCTGAACTTTGGTTAAGGGTAGTGCTCTACCATTTGAGTCACTGGTGGCTTTTGGGGTTATTTGGAGATATAAGTCTCACAGACTTTCCTGCCTGGGCTGGATTTGAACTTTGCTCCTCAAATCTCAGCCTCCTGTGTAGCTAGGATTATAGGAGTGAACCACTAATGCCTGGTATATATGTTACTTACTAATTTCTTTTGTTGTTGTTGTTTTAAAGTAATAGCATATACCCTTGCTAGTTCCAGCCAGTAGATTCCAGGGCAATGAATGAAGTAACGCCCATAAAGTGATATCTCTGAATAGTGTTTATTAAATAATTAATATTCCCCTTACCACCTTGGGGCAGGAAATGAGTTTAACTGACAGATTAAGATGTCTCTCCCAACTTCTGCTATTATGGGTTCAAAGTGGCCCAGGCTTAGCTGAAGGGAGTTACAGATTGAAAATATACAAAATTGAGGTAGATGACAAAAAACTAAAAACCCACCAGTAAAAGATCCAGGAGTTTCTCACTAAGATAAGTACATACAGGCTCATCTATCTCTTGACAGGGATTAGTTCAAAAGCTCAAACACTCATATTTCTGTGTCTTTGGACATAAGATAAACAGTCATACAACCAGGGTTTTCCACTGGTATCATTCACATTCCAGGCAAACTATCAAATCTCCTGAAACCAATCTCAGTCCCCATAGAGCTAAGGTCCCTGCCACCCACTGCCATACCAAAGAACTAGGTGAAAATGAATGCGAAACTGACAAGGAGGTGACCATAGAGTCCTCATTCTTTTAATAAAAGTTACATGGTCTACGGATACTTCAATAGAAGCATAGTTAAGATTTACAAAGCTTAAACTAAAAGAAAATGATGTTGAACATTGCAAATAGGGTCGTAAATTAAGTTGTTGAAATTAGTATAGAAATAAGAGTAAGATATTTGCAAATATAGGTAAAGAGTCTGAGTTGGTATAACACATTCGTTCTTGTCAGTCCCTGTAGTGTAGAATGTTAAGCTCTGGAGGGTTTTGGAGTTTGTCACTAACTTATTTGCCCTGACTATTTTTGGCTATTTCAGGGTATCCGTTGTTGTCAGCTGAGGTAGAAGAGGCAGAAGATGTACAGCAACAAGAAGCTACCCTGCTGACAAAGTGGCAGAGGATAATGGGAATTAACTATGAGATAGTGGTAGGTTCTCCTGCCCTCTCTAACTTTTTGCCTTCCTCAGTAGGAAATTCATGGCAGTGATAATTATCACAGAAAGTCCCTGTGGAGTGTCAGGGCTTTTTTAGATGACCTAATGTAGGTATTAACATACTCAGGTGGGTATAGATAGTCACCAAGGTGCTGAAATAAGTTGAATGCAATTTTAATTACTCATGACACATGGGTATTTTAATATTTTTGATAGTAGTGTAGACAAGGGTTTTGGTGGTTGTCAAACCCATGATTCATAGAAAGAACTAGAATATGACATATTCTACTTTGAAATAAAATGAACTTGCCATGACCTGTGTTCAGAATTGTACTCCTCTCCCAGGTATTTTTTTTAATCACTGTGTGTTTACCTTTACTGAGAGGAGTTCTGCCATGTGCTGGAAATTCACACATGTAATCCTAGATACTCAGGAGGCTAAGATCTGAGGAATATGGTTCAAAGCCAGCTTAGGTAGAGAAATCTGAAAGGCCTTTAATCACCAAAAAACTGGAAGTGGAGCTATAGTTCAAGTGATAAAGTGCCAGTCTTGAGTGAAAAAACTAAAGGACAGTCCCTAGGCCTCAAGTTCAAGATCCAGACAATTGTGCACATGAGCATGCACATGCACAGCTCTAGGTCCTCTTCTACCTTCCCAACTTTGGTTAAGGTAACCTCACTGAATCTTAGTTCTGAATTTGGGAAATAAATTGCGCCTTCATATGAGAATCCAATGAGATAACCTGTGGGATTGGATCAGCAGTCTCAGGCACATAATAGCAGATGCATAGCATATGTGCTGGCTGCTTCTTGTTTGCCTTTGTTGCTTTATAAAACCAGTAGCCACCAATACCCTCTCAAAGCTCCAAAGCCTTGCACCTTTATAGTAAACTTTATGAAGTTTTTATAAGAAAGTTGACCATTTTGGCGTGAATGTAAAATGCATGCATGTGTATGAGAAAGCAAAAGGAAGAATAATAGGAATGTGACCATCACTGTCATTTCAGGTGGCCCATGTGAGTAAGTTCAGTGAGAACAGTGGTCTGGGGATCAGTCTGGAGGCAGCAGTGGGACATCATTTCATCAGATCCGTGCTACCCGAGGGGCCTGTTGGACACAGCGGGAAACTCTTTAGTGGAGACGAGTTATTGGAAGTAAGGACTGTGCTTTCCTTTCCCAAAAGAAAAGGAGGCTTAATACAGTAGATGACTTAAGTTGTTACTGTACATTTCTCCTCCAGACTACTTGAGAGATACCTACAAATTACAATCCACCCACAGAAGAAATTTCAAATCTATGTTTATTGAACTTCAGACCTAATTTAATACGGTATTTTTGTTGTGTAATTTTTTCCCTTTGTTTTGTATTTCAGCTATGAAGGGTTTCTTAGAAAATTCTCAAGTGTATTTCATTTTTATAATATGTAATTCTTTTTAATAGAGAATACAAAGATAAACAGTGAAAAGTTTCCCTCCTGTTCTTATCCACCCACTTCTCATCACTGGGTATCTGTCAGTACTTGTTTCTTGGAGATTGGTCAATACTTTTGTGTGTGCCATTTTTTTTTTTTTTTTTTTTTTTGGCCAGTTCTGGGCCTTGGACTCAGGGCTTGAGCACTGTCCCTGGCTTCTTTTTGCTCAAGGCTAGCACTCTGCCACTTGAGCCACAGCGCCCCTTCTGGCCGTTTTCTATATATGTGGTGCTGGGGAATTGAACCCAGGGCTTCATGTATACAAGGCAAGCACTCTTGCCACTAGGCCATATCCTCAGCTGGTCAATACTTTTATACATTAAAAACAAACAAACAAACAAACTTGTATTCCTTCTCCCCCCAGGTTAAAGTCCTTCTAATGTATGATACATGATACTTTATGTGACAAATTGTATAAAAATGTCTATTTTTTTAATAATGTGTTTTCCTTCACCCTTTGGGAGTATTTTCACAGCCTGTCTTTTTTTACCTTCTACACTGCAGATCAAACATGAATGGAAGCTAGTGCTTCATAATAACATTTATGTGTTTCTATTAAATATTGTTTTCAGAAGAATACTCGTATAATGAAGTGTTTTCTTACATGGACAGTGTCTCTTTTTGTACAGGTAAATGGTGTAACTTTGCTTGGAGAAAATCACCAGGATGTGGTCAATATTTTAAAAGAATTGCCTATCGAAGTCACGATGGTGTGCTGTCGTCGAACTGTTCCATCCACTGGCCATTCAGAATTGGATAGCCTGGACTTCACTGATATTGAGATAACAGAAAAGGTATCCTGTTTGCAGAGATGGAGGGAATCTGAATGTACAGTAGGCAGGCCAGATGGTGTTACCTTTCAAAGCCAGTCCTTTCCTTGGATATTTGATTTCCTTAAATAGCCTGTGGCTCACAGACAGACCTGGGTGTGATCCAGACATGATACTAGCTGAGTGACCTTGGGCAAGTCACATCACCTTTCTTTTTTTTTTTTTTGGCCAGTCCTGGGCCTTGGACTCAGGGCCTGAGCACTGTCCCTGGCTTCCTTTTTTGCTCAAGGCTAGCATTCTGCCACTTGAGCCACAGCGCCACTTCTGGCCATTTTCTGTATATGTGGTGCTGGGGAATCGAACCCAGGGCCTCATGTATACGAGGCAAGCTCTCTTGCCACTAGGCCATATCCCCAGCCCCACATCACCTTTTTGAACTTCAGTTTTCTCTTTTGTAAGATGTAAGTCACCCTGCCTGTTTCAGGGTTGTTCTGAAGGTTACAAGAATAATATTAGATGTTGTTCTATACCATGTTCTTGTATAATTTACTTGTACTATTCCTAGTTAATTTACTATATTTGTATTTGCAGAAGAGAAAACTGAATCATATATATATATATATATATATATCGTGTATGGAAAAAGATTATTTTATATCAAGTACTCAGCTCTGTCACTTAATACTACTTAGTAAATAGCTAAAATATCGGTGGACATTATGAATAGTTTTTGGTACATTTGCCCATCGTACTTTAATAATAAGCAAAATTTGAGCTCATAGTCCATGTCAAATAATTCTCTGTGACATCCAGAAACTCCCATTTTCCTGTTTGTTTTTCTTTTTCCATTTATATCAAAGTCAAGCAATAAAGCTAATTAGCTCTGTGGAAGATACTCTATATTCATATCTCAAGTTAAGATCTGAACTTTGCATAATTTATGGTTTAGTCAAATTTCATTTAAGGCATAATTAGAGATGATGTTGGGGTTTGATTTAGAAGGAATAAATTCTATGAAATACTTTCGCAAACTTAGGACAATAAACTTTAATAGTCACTTGGGTGATTAGAATAGGGCTGAATAAAAAACATAATTCCAAATTGTGTACTACTCAAAGGCTGTCTCCATATATGTCCATGCATATTTTTATGTGGTATAAGTGAGATAATTATAATAAATCACTTGAAGACATTGGTGCTCATGTCCTTGGCAATAGAGCAATCAATCAAAACAAAAACAGCATACAAAGTAGAATTTCATCCTAATAAACATATCTGTCTTAAATTTGATATGTCCATATAGATGAACGAAGTTGAATTAACCCATCTATTTCAGTTTGTTTTATTGAAAGGAAACCATCTTAAATCCTTTCAGTATGTGTGTGTGTGTGTGTGTGTGTGTTGCTTTATTTACTTTGCAAAATATATATATATATACATACATATATATATATATATATTTTTTTTTTTTTTGCCAATCCTGGGGCTTGGAGCTCAGTCTGAGCAATGTGTCTGGCTTCCTTTTGTTCAAGGCTATCATTCTACCTCTTGAGCCACAGTGCCACTTCTGGCTTTTTCTGTTTACGTGGTGCTGAGGAATCGAACCTAGATCTTCATGCATGCTAGGCAAGCACTCTACCACTAAGCCACATTCCCTGCCCCTCAAAATACTTTCATGAAACAAGTTAACTGCAAACCCATGTTAAGAATATTGTTCAAAATAATACAGGTAAGAAATAACAAGTCAGTCTTCAAGCCCCAGCATTCTGATTTAAAATCTAATACATTTCTACTATTACATTAATGTATAATAGAACAATCATGGGAACAAGTCACAGTATTTTGACATCCTTGTTTGCATAGAGCATTCAACCTTTATACGTACTCACTTTTCTTTTGATTTGTTTTTATTTATTTATTTACATCAATTCCTTTATTTATTCATTTTGTTAGTACTGGGACTTAAATCCAGGAACTCCCATTCTCACTTGACTTTTTGGCTCAATATTAGGGCTCTACCACTTGCGCTATAGCTTTATTTTTAGCCTTTTGCTGACTAATTGCAGATAAGAATCTCACTGACTTTTATGCCTAGGACTGGTTTTGAACTGTGATCCTCAAATCTCAGCTTCCTAAGTAACTAGGATTACAGGTGTGGGGCACCATTAACTGGTTTTGTTCCATTTAGTAACGGATATTATTCCTCCCTCCCTCCCTCCCCTTCTTTTTTCCTTCCTTCCTTCCTTTCCTCTCTCCCTCCCTTTCTCTCTCTGTCTTTCCCCTCCTCCTCTCCTCTCTTCTTCTTCCTCTTCTACCTCCTTCCCCTCCTCCTCCTTCTCTTCTTCCTCCTTCATTTTCCTCCTTCCTTCTTCCTTTTTTCTGTGTTCTTTTCCTCCTCTTCTTCCTTCTCTTTCTCCTTCTTTTATTGTTTTCTCTATAGCTGTGATTCTGACTAGGAAAGTATAACCATCAAATTATTTAGTCTGTCTTTCAGTCTTTTATTTTTATTGCTTGTTACAGTGTAGGCATTCTTTCTCCTTAACAACTTTCAATAATAATGTCTTAATTCTTATAAGTGTCATGCTAAACTGTTGCTTGTTTGCAAGTGTTTTGTTCTGAACACATGCTGGGATTCTCCTGTTCATTGCAATGTTGGTGATATGTGTGTCTGCTACTCTGGTCCCTTTGAAATAAGAGATGTCTGATCTGTTTTCCAGCCTCATTTAGATCTAGGTGAGTTCATTGGGTCTTCAGAAACAGAGGATCCACTGCTGGTGCTGACCGAAGCTGGTCAGAATGTGGAGGAGGTCCAAGCACCTTTGGCCATGTGGGAGGCTGGTGTTCAGTACATAGATCTGGAGAAAGGAAGCAGAGGCCTTGGTTTTAGCATTTTAGATTACCAGGTAAATATATCCTACTTTTAACACTTTGTTCAAAAACATGCTTTATACTAGAAGTACATTGCTGCTATCAGAGAAAAATATTTTACAGTCATCATAGACAATTGCTTGTTTCTATTTAGCCTTTTAACATAGTAACATACATGACTCATTAATTATCATAAGGGGTTTCTTTTAACATTGAACTAAATATAATAATTCTAACATTAGGGTCAGTTCTAATATTGAACTGTTATGTATTTCAACTCTTGAGAATTTGAGGAACATGAAGACTACATTTTAGTAATGCCACAGCAATGCAGTAGCTTTAGTGGGGGAAGAGAAAGTCTATATTGCTTTTTTATGCCCATGTTTTTAACTGAGGCTCATACTGTAATGGTAACTCAGTAGAGTTAGATATTCATTTCTTTTGTGAAGTAAATATTTTTTGTGATGGAATGTATTTAAAATTATGGTATTCCAGTCATTTTACTAAATTGTGAATATATTTTAATTGTCAAGTGTAGCGTCTATCCTTTCCTGCACTGTTTTGTGTCCAGTAAATGAGAAAATGCTAAAAGCAGTTTGAGTGCAGCTGTTACTCCTAATAAGAACAGATAGTCATTTCTGATGCCTCCAGGGAGTTGTGTTCTTCAGTGGGAATTTGGGAGCTATGGCTAAGGCTGAGGCTGCTTTATAAATGTAAGCACAGATATCTCTGAGTATGGTAGGGCTCTTTATTTTTTCTTTTCAAGGGAGAGGCCCAGCCTTCTGTATACTCATGTCTACAAACATCTCTTATTGAACAAAAGCTGTTGTTAATAGTTCATATGCTTGACATGTAGCTTCAAATGGTTGTAAAATTTAACAACTTACCAAAAATGTTAAATTAAAGTTAATTATGCAGTTAACTCAGCAGTGTTAGCAAACAAATGTGCTTTTGTTCTGACAGGTTCACACACACTTTGAAATGAAATGGAGATTACCTTTGTCTAGATACTCACTAGAAATATTTTAATAAATTCATTTTTGTTTGCATATATGTACATGCACTTATTCATATGTATATATACATACATGCATATGTGCTTACACATCTATAAGTTATTACATATAGTAGGGGCTTTCATAGTGACATTTCCATACATGCACATAATGTACCCTGATCATAAGGAATTTTGTATGAAATGTTTTAAGATTTTTATAGCAATAACTTGTTAACCATGACAGGAGACAAGTTGTGAAAATTGTTTTCTGGCCAGGCACCAGTGGATCATGCCTGCAATTCTATCTATTAAGGAGATTAGGATATGAACATGACAATTTGAAGACATTTGAGGCAAGAAAGTCCATGAGACTCTTATCTTCAAAGTACCCATTGGAGAAAATAGAAAGTCAGAAGTGGTGGTAGAGCACTTGAATAAAAAGAGCTCAGGGATAGTGCTCAAGCCCAAGACTGCGCGCGCGCGCACACACACACACACACACACACACACACACACACACACACACACGTTTTCTGTATAAAAATAAACTTGAGTTCTTGTTATGTTCCATTCCATCAGGACCCAATTGACCCAGCAAGCACTGTGATTGTCATACGTTCCCTGGTGCCTGGTGGCATTGCTGAGAAGGATGGGCGCCTTCTTCCTGGAGATAGGCTCATGTTTGTCAATGACATTAGCTTGGAGAACAGCAGTCTGGAAGAGGCAGTGGATGCACTGAAGGGAGCGCCAGCTGGAACTGTGCGGATAGGCGTGGCCAAGCCTTTACCGGTGAAAATTTGGATCTTAGTGGCTTTTATTTTTGCAAGCAATATAGCCTTTAGACTTTCTTTTAGCTTTAAATGTTCTCCTAATTGAATTACCACTTTTGGGAATTTCTTCAACATTGTTATTGGCTCCATGAACAAAAATATTCCATTTTGAGTCCTATTTTCAAGAGAATAAAGGAAAAAAAACAGCCATGATGTTCAGAGATGAATATAGAACTCACTATTTTGTGCTTCTCTTTTGACCTTGTTTTTATAATTAAATTGTGAGCAGAAACATATTTTAAAGAAATATGAATTCATATATTAAAATACAATTATAGTGCAACATTGAGATAATAAATATTAACTGCTGGACATGGTGGCTCACACTTGAATACCAGCCACTTGGGAGGTAGAGATAAGGAGGATTATGGCTTGAAGCCAGTCCTGGCAGGACATTAGTGGGACCTCATCTCAAATAAGAGGTGGTGTTCACCTATGAGCCCAGCTATGTGTGCAAGTAGAGTGCTTGCCTTGCAAACATAAGGCCTTGAGCTCAATTTCCAGTACTGAAAGAGAGAGAGAGAGAGAGAGAGAGAGAGAGAGAGAGAGAAAACCCAGTCATTTTATACTTGATCAATAGTAGAAATAATTAATGGATTTATACCACATAAAGCAGTATGCTTTATTAGGTGTAGTGATTGTAGCATGACACTTAGCACTTTGTGATTAGATGTGAGATGTCAGTGTTTGGCAGGTGTTTTCTTCCAGGTAAAAATAACATAGCTTTAAATGATAGCCAAAATAAATGTTTTTTAAAGAAATTACACAGATATATTTGCATAAACAGCAATGGAGATTGTGTAATTTTATGAAGGGATTTGCTCAAATAGTAAGCTTTTTAAAAAAACATATTTTAAGTGTTAATGAAAATGATTTTATGTGCCAATTTTATTCCACAAAGCATTCTGTAGCTTATATTAATGAAAAAGTAAATCAAGATGGGGACAGAGAATGAAGAATATGGTAATCAACCCAAAATCCAATCAGTATTATGGTAATTTTTAGAAAAGACCCATATGAAGGGGAATACAGGAATGAAGATGGAGCCTGGTACCAGCTGCTCATGTCTATGATCCTAGCTACTCAGGAGTCAGAGATCTGAGGATAATAGTTGAAAGCCAGCCCGGGAAGAAAACTGCATGAGACTCTTATCTCCAGCTAACCACTAAAAAGCTGGAAGTGGAGTGGTGGCTCAAGTGGTAGAACACAAGCCTTGAGGGGGAGGAAAAATATCAGGAATAGTATCCAGACCCTGAGTTCAAGCCCCAGGATTGGCACCAAATAAATACGTACATACATATATACATGCATACATGAAATCAGCACTGGGTTTTGAGGAGGTTGAGAACTTCAGGGTCATGGCTTTAGCCAGCCTGCACAAAAAAAGCTGACAAAACTCTCTTAAATTATAGTTGGGTGCAGAGGCCTGGTTGTCAGACTAAGTGTTGTGGTAAGCTGACTTTGGGAGGATCAGGGTACTGAGCCATCTGGGAAGAAAAGTCTACAAAACTTCATCTCTGGAGAAAAGCTGGACATAGTGGCCCATAGCTATGATTCCAGCAGCAAAGAGAAATCTAAAAGTAGGTGTACAGCAGCCTAAGTGTGCACTCATACCACAAGTGAAGCCCTATCCTTAAAAGTAACTGATGGCATTGGGGACATAGCTATCATACCAGCCTAGCAAGTGCCATACTCTGAGTTCAAACTCCAGTACTACTAGTAAGTGAATGAATGAATGAAGGCCATCTCTAACTTTACCTTTTCATTTAGACTGGACCCTAAGTTTGGTTCTGGTCTTTCTGTTAGACAAAGAGAAATGGAAGATATGACTCAGTATACATTTTGTACCACACTAAACATGGAATGGTTGGTACCAGATATTTTGAAGCGGAATTGTCTTTTTCAAGCTAGTTTCAAAATAGACTTTCTAAATAAAATATTTGACATTTCATATTTAGTATGCATTAAACATATGATGGCTATTTCTGTTACTTCAAGTGAGGTGTCACACATATCCAACTTATATGTGTGAGAAACGAAGACAACCTGTTTTCCTCTAAATACTTGAACGTGCCTTACTGATATGGAGGGTTGTAGGCCAAGACTGCTATCTAAATACTTTAGCACATTGCACCAGAGACTGGAATAAAAATATATCAGGCTTTTCAGTCAGTGTGGTTGAGACTACACTATAATGACTCAAGCTGCAGTTTGTAATTTCTTTGGCTTATTTTGTCTTTAAACATAATTTTTTTTAAAGTAATAGTCTAAGAAAGAATGAAAAGAAACATATCTGTAGTATTCTAAAACAGGACACTATTGATTTTTCTTTTAATGTTTTATTGTTTTGCAACTTTGAAAACCAATAATAATAACCAGAAAATTATTAGAATAAAAATTGTTCATTTTGTTGTTTTTTTTTTTAAAATTAGAAAAGGAAAAAAATACCTACTAAAAAGAGATTCTCACTTCTATTAGGTACTTATACTGGAATAAAAAGTTTCCTTTTTAAATCAAATTCTTAACACATATATTTTCATATTTCACACTTAACATTTTATGTAAGTTTTACATTGTCATTGAAAACTGCCATTTTTTTCCCTCTCTACTTATGTTTCATCCGCTTATCGCGTCATCTCTATTTCTGTTCATTCCCATATCATCCCCGGCAACTGGGCCTGGAACACACTTTTCCTGCAGCTTTCTCCAGAAGAAGGTTACGTGTCTGCTAAGGAGGATTCTTTGCCCTGCCCACCGCACCCCTGCGAGGATCCAGGGTCTGACAAAGCGCTCTTTAGGGCTGACTTAGCTCTGGTTAGTAATCACAGTTGACCAAACTCTCTTTGCAAAAATTCTTGTGTAACTCACTTTTCCCTTAAAAAATATTGTATATATTTTGACAATACTAAGTTTGGAGAGGGGTGTAATTTTTTCTGTTAATTGTTTTTGAAATGGTTATTTGGAAAGTTTGGATATATTGAAGTAAATGCAATAATTTTATATCATTGTTTCTAATACCTCAAGAAACACTATTTTCTTGAGTTTACAGGGCTTATTAAATGAATGCCAGTTCAAAAGAAGATTAATTCCACTTGTGTGTAATAATAGTAGTATGTGGGCTTAGACTTCTCTTTAACCAGCTCTGTAGTCTTGGACTGGTCACTGTATTTCTCTGGGACCTAGTGTTTCATCTCTATAGTAATTGAGCAAATTGATGTATAGCATATCTTCTAAGATTTTAGAGCGTCAGTGGTAGGCATACACATTATGTTGATGTATTTTTTCATTAATGTTACTTTAATATTTTTCTATTGTAATCTAGCATAAGGCTTAGTTAAAACTACCTGTCTAGATAACAAATGACAAGTTTTTGTCATCTAGAAAGGTACCCTCCACATGTCGACTCCATAGTGAATTTAAGCATGTATTTAGAATACATTTTCAGGCTTCTGAAATATATTTTAAGAGAGAATCACTTTGTAACAACCCACCTGTACTTTAAATAGTTTATACTGCAATGTTACAGTATTGAAATTACAAATAAATATATGATACCTTGCCATCAATGTAACTAGAAAATGCTGGTAATATCACAGAACAGTTATTTCTACCCATTCTAAGGTATGATTATGAGTGAACTGCAAAGAAAGTGTCAAATTTAATGTTTATTTCTTTCTCTTGGGTTTACTAGTTGGATGCTAGTTGGATTTGTAGATGTGATAAAATTCTCTCTCTCTCTGACTCCCCTCCCCTTTCCTACTTCCCTTCTCTTCTCCTTTTCCCAACCCTCCCCTCCACTTTCCTTCCTACTGGAAATTTGACACAGACTGATGCTTGCTGGGCAAGTGCTCTAAATGCTTGAGCCACGCCCCTTGACTTTCATTCATTATGAATTTTTAAACAGAAGTTTATAACCTAGCACTTTACTATAACCATATCACAATTTACCCTCTTATTTGTTAATAAAATTTTAGCATTCAATCACAGTTGTTCTCTTAGGCTTTTTACAAACTTGTGTTGTTTTAAAATCTAAGTACACCTAATTTAAGCATCTAATTGATAATTGTCTTTTTGACTTAACAGCTTGCTTTAGCTGAGTGGGAAAAGTGATGGCCTCAATCAATTTACTTATAAGAACTAGAAAAAGTAAAAGTTTTTATTAATTTATGGATTAAATTTAATTTATGGAATTAAACTAGCTCTTTTGTTGTTAGCTTCAGCTCTTCGATTGATGGCAGACAACAGCCTTGTCCACCAGCACCCTGTGTGTAGGTGGGCAGTTTGTCCTTGTACTGCTGCAGTAGTTAGTGTGAAATGTGAGAAAGTATGCGAGGGAGGCCATTCCACAAACAGGACAGACAAAAGAATGGCACCAACATGCCTCTTGATCTCAAATGGTGAATTAACCCCTGATGTTATTTTATTCTAGGTGGACACACCAGAGGGTGAATTAGTAGATGAGTCTACTTTTGCATCTCAGTACTCTCTGGATAAGGACAGCGTCTACTCTACTCAAGCCTCCATCTTATCTCTTCATGGCAGTGTTTGTAGTGATGGCCTCAACTATGGCCCCTCCCTTCAAGCCTCTTCTCCTAAGGTACAAAGGAAAAGCCAAACTCTGTGTACAGTTTCCAGAAGTCAGCCTTAAGAGTTGTGGGAATAGCTTTTTAAAGATAGTGTGCTTTTTCTAGTCATGGATGGATTCATTATTAGATTGAAGCATGACTTCATTCACTTGTGTCTTTCAGACTACTAGGGACTATTTAATTCTATTGTCTGTGAGAAAGACAGCCAGAGACCCAGACAGACATAGACCCAGACTCAGACACAGACACAGACACAGATACAGATACAGATATAGGTACAGATACAGATACAGATCTCACACATACATACACATACACATATAGAAGGATGCAAAGCTTAGATTAATTATTTGCATGACAAAAAGAAACCATTTTAATGAAATATGTTTCTGAAGTCATATTTTTAGCAGTATCTGATTTGGAAAAAAATTACAAGAATAACTATTTTTAATGGCTTTATAATAGTTTTATGCCAAATTGATTGGTAAGATACTGCTTACATTGACTTACCATTTGCTAGCTATTGAACTTAATGGTTTTTTATATCAAATGCCAAAGAATGCTTTACTTAAAAATCATAGTGAGTGGCACATAGTGTTTATATCAATGGCCATGAGTAAAGAGCGACTATTTGACATATTTGTGCCATCTGTGTTTGAGAAATAGACTGTTGGCATAAATGCCTTCATTGCATTCATTTTCCTCGTGACCTACTCAGTATTGCTCACTACATAATATTTTAAAGCCTATTCAGTCTTTTAACTGTAAAATAGTATGTAACTACATATGTCAAGTTGGATCACTAGTGGGACTGAATGCGTTTCCATTTTACCATGTGTTATTTTGCTTTTATCAGTGATCTCTCCATACATTTTAGTTGTTCTAAAATTAGCTCTTTTGAGTTGGGGATGTGGCATAGTGGTAGAGTGCTTCCCTAGCAAGTATGAGCCCTTGGGTTCTATTCCTCAGTACCAAATAAAAACTAATAAAAAAAATTAGCTCCTTTTCTTTCTGTTCATTTATTGGAGTTGTTTATATTTTCTGGAAATAGGCATATAAATATATAGTATGTAAAAGTTATATACTATTATATTTTTTAAGGATATCATATATCTGTGTTTACCAAAAAAAATTAAAATTTGTGTGTGATACTTCTCAATTTTAGGAGAGAAGTTATCTATGGAAGGAAAAGGAAACATTGGGATCTTTCCATATCTGTAGTGTATTGTTTTAAGTAGAACGGTTGAAGAAAATAAGGAAAATGGTTGTATATGAAATCTAGGCAAAGCATTCATGTTTGGACTTTATTTTTTCTTTATTTTCTGTGGTGGAAATATACTACAAAATATTAGTGATTTTTAAATTATGATATGGTATTTTTACATAAATTTAGTTCAGTGGAAAGAGGTCTCATTTATGACTAATTAGAAAGGTAAGATTTCCATAGGTCTAGCATAGTTTTCCTCTTCCTCTGATTAACAAATATTTGTTTTAGCCAGAACATTTTCAAAGCATTTTCTTTTATTTTTGAAGTGCACCTGTTATCCTTTCAAATGATGCTGGGCAATCCCCTTGAATGGTTTGCAAGGCAGTCTTGAGTGGAGCAGCTGGTCCTCCCTTAGCGCACCTGAGACTATGTCTGGCTGCGACCTGTCTGGAATGTGTTCAGCCTTTACTGGCCTCAGGACTGGAAGCTGAGTTCATCTCCTGATGGAATCTCCTAATCCATAGCATAGCATACTTCGTGCCAGTGGGACAGATTGCATTGTTTGACTTAATAATTGTTACTTAAAGGGATTACACAATCTGCATACTGAGAAGCACGTAGTTTTCTGGTTCTCTGTGTTACAACATATTGGCTTGCTGAAGTCTGTTTGCCTCTTGCATTTTTTTCCCTGAGCAGTTTACTCTTTTGTTGAAGCAAGTTTTGTCAAGCTGGCCCCCAAACTGAAATATTTAAACTGAAAAGATAACAAAGAAGACATTAATGTCTTAAGTACATTGTGAAACTCTTGTATGTTTTAGTTTTCTTAGAAAATAGGACTCTCCTGCCTTATGGTAAATCCCTGTCACTGTGGTGTTTTTTTTTTTTTTTCTTGGCTGCACGTTTTTAATAAGTAGGATCATTTATATAAATAAAAATTCTATAATACCTTCTCCATGTTTATTTACAGTAAATGCATCCTAAAAGAGAACTGATTATTTTTCTTAAAACACGTGAGCTGACTTCGGGATTTTTAAATTAATGAAAGGAAAGCATATATTATATGTGGCTATTTAAGCATACATGGTTGTATTGCTAAGTATATAATATGATATATATATATATAAATGTTTAAGTAAAACAGAGATGGCTTCATACTGTTGAATACAAGGATAAAATAGAGACTGAGGATCTCAGACATTCCTCTGACTTTTTATTTTAGGCCTTAAATGGAGGCTAGAAATGGGTATACAATTTTTCCTGTCCCTGTCCCTCTCCAGACTTTTGTCACCCATGTCATAAGAACTGACAGTGGGGAGAGGGGGGCATGCGCTCACCCTCCAGGGAAGCCTTGTTACAGAGCAGAGTTTAGGACTGAACAGCAGTTGATCACCGTGTGTGTGTGTGTCTTATACACACATATATTTGTTTAATTTAATTATCATTTAAGAATTTAATTATACTTACTTCATGATATTTAAATCAATTAGGGACAGGTCACTAAAAATCAGTGGGACAGGTTATTGGCTCAAGTGGTAAATTACCTGCCTAGCACACACCAATCTCTGAGTTTATACTTCAGTTTGTTTTTATTTAGCCAGACATAGTGGTACACACCTGTAATTCTGCCCATAGGAGACTGATGGAGGAAAATTGCAATTTTGAGGTCAGCCTAGCTCTATAGTGACTCTTCTAAAAAGAAAAGTGCACTTAAACGGCAATTGCCTATAGTCGGTAGGGTTTTTCCTTTCTCACTGTTTTAACTTTTGAAGATTTTGTTTATTTTGGTGGGACTGGGGTTTAACCTCAGAGCCTTTTCCTGCTAGGCAAGAGGTCTATTACTTGAGATATGCTTACCAGCCCTTTTGCATTAATTATGTTTTGAATAGGAACTGTTTTTTTATGCCTTAGCTGGTCTGAATTATGATACTCATTTTATAATTCCCAGCTTTATAGACTGAGATGAAATCTTGCTTACCTTTTGCTCAGCCTGTTTTCAAGCTACAATCTTCCCAATCTGTGTCGTAAGTAGCTGGGATTATAGTTGGAACTATGCTTATCCTATAAATCTTTTTATCCCTTTCCCTATTATCACTAAAGGCATGACCAAATGCAGTGATAATTGTGGTCTTTTTTGGTCAGTCATGAGGCTTGAACTCTGGGCCTGGGTGCTGTCCCTGAGCTCTTCAGCTCAAGGCTAGCACTCTACCACTCGAGCCACAGCTCTACTTCCAGTTTTCTAGTGGTTAATTGGAGATAAGAGTTTCACCAAGTTTCTTGCCTGGGCTGGCTTTGAACCTTGATCCTCAGACCTCAGCCTCCTGAGTGAGTAGGATTGTAGGCCTACGTCACCAGTGCCCAGCTTGCTAATTAATTTTCAAACTTAGCATATTTATAGACATTTTACTTAAAAGCTAGCATGGTTTCTGAGAAGATACTTGCTTTATTTTTATCTTTTTAAATTTTGACTTGAAAAATTCAGCTGATAAAGATCCGTAATTATATAATGAGTCATATTTCTTCTCCATTCCATTACATCATGTTACCTCCTATTACTATCCACCTTATTCCTTCACAGAGATGAAATTGTTACCTGTATGGTACATGTCCTCCATCCCTTAAATACCAGCATAGACAGAAATACTATAGATAACAGTGTGGATTACAGTTGTATTTGTTAAGATAGAAATTTTTCTTTGTACCTCTCACTTCAACTGCAACCAATGGATTCTATTATATTTTTAAAAATCTGCATAATCCAACAAATCTCCACTTAGCATCATTCTTTAGCATAAATATCACTACCTTCACATCCACATTTAGACTGTTGATCTGTTAATGAGTTTGGAGATGGATAAGATTAAAAACTTAAGTTATTGTAGTCAGAAAGAGGAAAGTGTTGTAAAAGTCCTGGTGACAAAATTGTAAGCTCAGATGTAGAAAAGACGTTGCTACTCACTACACTAAGGCAGTACAGAAATCGTAAGTCTGGGAGAATGAAAGTAGGCTGGAGGAGAGTATTTTTGTTTTTTGTTTTTTTTTTTTGACAGTTCTGACATCCTGTGTGCTGTAGATTTTAAACAGGGCTTTAGGCCTTGGTGGGTGGGGAGGGGGTAGGAGGTGGGAAGGTGGGCACTCAGCTTTGAGTGACATGGAAAGGCACCAATCCCTGACCAATCCCTGAGTTAGGGGTGAGGTCAGAATGACACGTAGGCTGTCCCCTTTTAAGGCAGGAGAGTTTTTTTTTGTTTTGTTTTTTTTTGCCAGTCCTGGGCCTTGGACTCAGGGCCTGAGCACTGTCCCTGGCTTCTTCCCGCTCAAGGCTAGCACTCTGCCACTTGAGCCACAGCGCCGCTTCTGGCCGTTTTCTGTATATGTGGTGCTGGGGAATGGAACCTAGGGCCTCATGTATCCGAGGCAGGCACTCTTGCCACTAGGCTATATCCCCAGCCCTGAGAGTTTTTTTTTTAATGTAAAGTTTAATAGAAATTCTGTGGCCAACTGCTTATTGAAGAACAGCACCTTGTAGCTGTTTATGTAAGAAATTAGCTAGTCTAAAGAAATTTGTTATCCAGATAGATACTATTTTCTATTTTTATTTGTGTGTGTGCATGTGTGTGGGGGGGTGCTGGGGTGAGCATGGGCACTGTGTCTTTGCTTTTTTGCTCAAGGTTAGTGTTCTGCCACTTGATCCATCGCTCTACTTCCAGATTTTGGTGGTTAATTGGAAATAAGAATGTCATGGACTCTCCTGCCTGGACTGGCTTTAAATGTGATGCTTACATGTCAGCTCCCTCAATAGCTAGTTTACTGTTTTCAAGTATACCTTACATTCTGCATTATATTGAAGAAATAGAACTTTTCTGAGTATATTTGACATTTAAATTTATCTTCCCTTCCATTTTTTTTCTGAAAACAAGAATATATCAAGTGGAGGCCTCTATATTAATAGGGATTTTAGAAAGACTTCAGTTTAGAACCAACTTGCGTTGGAAAATTGTAGTTATTTTTGGACATCTTAGGGGAGGAAGAACTTTTTTTCTTCTTGATCCATAAGACTTTTAAAAATAAAACTCTGTTGGCTTTTCAGCAACCAGAAACGATACTGAAGTGGGCGTATGTTGTCTACTGTGTTGATTAGCTGTTTCTTTTCTATGTATCTGTGTTAACTCCTTCATGAATAATGCATAAAAATTTCTGTTATACAATTTTCAGAAAACCTCAGCTAAGGGGTAGGTTGACCTCTTTTTCTGATGAAAAGTGGTTCTGATTACCTTTCCTTGAGGCTTGAATCAGATGATTTTCTAATTATTGTAATTAATTTAGTAATACTAAAACTTACCAGTCTTTCAGTGAGTACATTGCTATTTTTCATAAGAATAAAATAATCAAGGTTGGGTAGATGAACTACCAGTTTATCGTTCAGATTGTAGATGTGTGGAATGTTACTTCACTATTAGTTGTTCATGAAAATATTAAGAATATTAATTACTTATGTGGTGGACCTCTATAGCAGTTCTGTGTACCAGGAATATTTGATGATTTTAGAGAAATGTAACTTTGAATTGAGGAAGGGAAGTGTAATAAATTCTGTTGGAGAAGTTAAATTACCCACTTAGAAAAAATGAAAAGGATGAAAGACCCAGATCTTATATCAGATCTAAATTCCAGCTGGCTAAAACTGAAAACGAAATTATTTCTAAAATAGAAGAACATACTAAAACCATGTCCCATATGAATTTCTGGATTGCTTCCTCTATTTCATTAAAAAAATGGTGTTGGGATATTAATGGGTATTGCATTGAATTTGTAGATAGCCTTTGGCAATATTGCCATTTTGATTATATTAATCCTCCCAATCCAGGAGCATGGGAGGTTTTTCCATTTCCTTAGTTCTGACTTAATTTTGCTTTTCAAGCTTTTAAAGTTCTCATCAAAGAGGTCTTTCACTTCTTTGGTTAAGGTTATTCCTAGGTATTTTATGTTTTGGGGGACTAATGCAAAAGGAGTTGCTTTCCTGATATCAGCCTCGGTCTTCGGGTCGTTAGCATAGAGAAAGGCCATTGATTTTTGAGGGTTTATTTTATATACTGCCACTTTGCCAAAGTTTTGGATCAGCTCTAGTAGCTTGGGGGTAGAGTCTATGGGATTCTTTAGGTATAGGATCATGTTATCTGCGAAGAGAGAAAGTTTAACTTCATTTTTTCCTATTTGGATCCCCTTTATATTTTCTTCTTGCCTAATTGCTCTGGCTAGGAATTCTAGTACTATGTTGAAGAGCAGGGGAGAGAGTAGACATCCCTGCCTTGTTCCTGATTTTAAAGGGAATGGCTTTAGTTTTTCACCATTTAGAGTTATGATTGCTGTTGGTTTGTCATAAACTGCCTTGATTATATTCAGGAATGTTCCCTGGAATCCCAGTTTTTCCAGGGCTTTTAGCATAAATGGGTGCTGGATTTTAAAGAACGCTTTTTCCGCATCCAGAGATAAAATCATGTGGTTCTTTAGCTTGCTCCGGTTGATGTGGTGGATTACATTAATTGACTTGCATATATTAAACCAACTTTGCATCCCTGGGATGAATCCAGTTTGATTGTGGTGTATGATTTTTTTAATGACCTATTGAAGTTGATTGAATTTTGTTGAGAATTTTTGCGTCTATGTTCATCAGGGAAATCCGTCTATAGTCCTCTTTCCGTGATGAGTCCCTGCCTGGTTTTGGGATGAGGGTTATACTGGCTTCATAGAATGAGTCTGGTAGTGAACGTTCTCTTTCAATTTCATTGAAGAGTTTGAGCAATATTGGTGTGAGTTCTGTTTTGAAGGCCTTGTAGAATTCTGCAGTGAATCCGTCTGGACCTGGGCTTTTCTTGGATGGGAGATCATTTATTGCCGTTTCTATTTCAATACTGGATATGGGTCTGTTTAGAAGGTTTAAATCTTCATGGTTAAGTTTGGGGATATGAATTTTTTCTAGGAAATCATCCATTTCTTCCAAGTTCTCAAATTTGTTTGCATAAAGGTTTGCAAAATAGTCCCTTATTATTTTCTGAATTTCGGTTATTTCTATGGTGATGTTACCTGTTTCATCTCTTATCTTGTTAATTTGAGTGTGCTGCCTTCGTTTTTTGGTCAGGTTTTTCAGGGGTCTGTCTATCTTGTTGATTATTTCAAAGAACCAACTCTTTGTTTTGTTGATTCTTTCGATGGTTTTTTCGTCTCTAATTGATTTAACTCTGATTTGATTTTAATTATTTGCTTCCGTCTATTGACTTGGGGTTTGGCTTGTTGTTCTCTCTCAAGGAAATTAAGGTGCTTCCTTAAATTATTGAGTTGCTGTTTCTCCAGTTTGTTGATGTATGCACTCAGAGATATAAATTTTCCTCTGAGTACTGCCTTTGCTGTGTCCCAAAGGAGCTAGTACTTTGTGTCCTCAACTTGGTTGAAGTCCATAAACATTTGAATTTCCTTTTTAATTTCTTCAATGACGCACTGATGGTTCAGCAGTGTGTTGTTTTGTCTCCATGAATTGTAGGATTTTCTGTGGTGGCTGTTTGAGTTGAGCTCTAATTTTATTCCATTGTGGTCTGAGAGAATGCTAAAACCATGTCATTTATTTTGTTTAAAGAAGGATTTATGAAGCAATATAAAACCAGGAATACACAAAATGACCAATTTGATTACATAAAGAATTTAGCATATACATGATAAAATATTACGTACTTAAAAGACAGCCTGGGAAAATATGTTAAGTATAAATGAGGAATACTTTACATTTAGAATAGGTTAATGACAAGAATAAGCAAAAACTGCCTTATACAGTTAGAGGAAGCTGGCTGGTGGCTTATGCCTCTGATCCTAGCTGTTTAATAGACTGAGATCTGAGGATCATGGCCCCCTCAGGAGGCTGAATTCTGAGGATTGTGAATTTGAAGCCTGCTCTGGCAGGCAAATCCTAGAAATTTTTATCTAACTAGCAAAAATGCAGAAGTAGAGGTGTGGCTTAAGTGGTAGAGCACCAGCCTTGAGTAAAAAACAAAACAGGGACAGTCCCTAAGCTCTGAGTTCAAGCTTCAGTATTAGCACATGCATACATACACATACATACACACTCACATGCACACAGTGATATATCTTTTGTAAATAGACCAATGCATTTGTATAGAACCATAGGATTTCATAGAGTTTCAGAGAATTGTATGAATTTTCTAATGTATTGGCATAAGAGATTCTCTGATATATTCATGTTAACAGCAGAACCTAGATTGGAACTTATTTTCATGGTACCCAATTTAGTAGTTTAATATTCTGCTATAACTTGAAGAATATTTCTTCAAATTTTTTCTTTGGTGAATACCTATAAATATCTGTCAGAATAACTTTCTTTTTTTTTCAAGGCAATAAAAAAGTCATTTAAATTTCTGATACATATTAAAACATTTTAGTCAGTTCTTCCTGACAGCATAACAGGACAAATACACAAGACCTCAAACATGCTTTAAAATGACATTCAGCAAAGCATTTAAAATTTAATAAATAGTAATAATCACACACAGATGCATTTTTCATACTCAGTCATTAAGCTACTAAAACAGACAGCTAAAGAATAAGTAAATAGGAATCAACAATTAAGAAAAACACCTGGGTTTTTGCAACTCACTATACTTAAAAAAGGGGGCAATCTGAAAACCTGCGGCTAGCTGTACGATCTCAGCTTGGATTTACTTCAATCAGGCTTCCTATGGCAGGCAGATCGAGCAGTATCTGGAATTGTATTTTTAATTTCGCTAGATCACATCATTCAGGGTCATTGGCTTTGGTCTCGGCAGATGGAGATGAGGTTGTCCCTAATCAGAATGCCAGGAGATAACCTGAAAGAAATGCTCACAGAAGTTTGTTTTCTGTGGAATCTGATGACACAGACACAGAAAGTGAGAGACAAGATACAGAAGGAGCTTCTGGTGGGATTGTAGCACCTTTGCCCCAAAAAGTCCCTCCCACAACAGAAGTGGAGGCGATTCTGGGCGCTGGTGGAAGTTCCTCAGCTCACAGCACCCGAGGCAGGCACACGGAGAATGAAAGAGAAGCGACCAGTGTGGAACCCCCAAGTGTGAGCTCAGCACGACACCAGCTTTCCAGTGCTTTAAGTCCTATGACTCAGGGGCTACGATGGGTGCCTTTTACATTAGGGAAATCAAGTGCTGCAAGTCAGAACCAGAGTCCTTTGAGACAGAATAACTTGCTTGTGTAGGCTTTCATGAATACAAATCAATTAATATCATATTTGTAGGCTCTTATAATAAATAGGGACTTTTGACTGATTGGAAATTAATTACAGTTTAAGTATGATTTAGAAATATAAGTTATTTGCCTCACTATATAGTTTAAACTGAATAATTTCATTTTTGGGTAGAACTTAGTGTCTAAATAATCTTATTTACATACAGTCCAGGAACAACAGAGTGGAATGTGATATATAAAGATTTGTAGAAAATGTGCTCAGAAGAATTTGTCAAAATACAAATATGCAAAAATGTTTACTAAGTGAAGAATATATCCTTCCTTCTTTTTAGTTTTCTTCTTTTTAATTAATGCTGATACTTGGACTTCATCTTAAAGCTTGGGTGCTGTCCTTTTCTTTTTTGCACAAGGCTAGCACTCTACCACTTGAGCCACAGCTCCACTTCTGGTCTTTTGCTATTTAGTTGCAGATAAGAGTCTTAGGAGTTTTTCTGCCTAGGTTGGCTTTGAAATGTAGGATTGCAGGTCTGAGCCATTGGTGCCTGCTTTCTTAAAGTAATGAAAAATGTCATTTTTTTTCTTTTTGCTAAAATAGCAGCTCATTGAAAAGTGGTTTATGAAACAAGATGATATGATTTCTAGTCACAATTTTGATGTTTCTGTTCTTTAACCATCAGGATATTAGTGAAGATTCTGATCCAGCACTTGATCTGCATATGTCCTTGGAAGAGCTCTATGCCCAGAATCTCCTGCAGAGACAGGATGAGAATCTACCCTCAATAGATCCAAGCCATGTTTCTGGCTTCACCATGAATGATTATACCCCTGCAAATGCTAGAGAGCAGCACTACGAATGTGAAAGCAGAATAGCTTGGACTGAGTCTCAGTTAACCAGTGATGTGATGCCACGCACAGAACTTGCTTCTCCTGAGCTACCTGACTCAACTGGGAAGGTAGTATTTTAGATATAGTTTGTGTGCTATCATGAGCTTTGGCACAGAAGAGTTAGTGTTCTGGCTAAGCTCTTCATTTGGAATGAGTGCTCATCTGACACTGAGATAATCTCTGAACTTGTTTTGATCATAGGTAGGCTCTGGCTAAATAAAGCACTACGAATTAGACAATATGTGTACTGTTGCAATCACACTCCAAAGTCTAGTTTTTTCTCCTGTGACTTATCTTTTAGGGTTCTGAGTATTTGATTGAACAGCACTCCCTGGCCTCAAATGCTGGAAGTGTCATACTGCAGAATATGTCAAGAGAATCTTTTGAGAGGACTATTACTATAGCAAAAGGCAATTCTAGTCTAGGTAAGTTTCTCATTTTCTGTATATCTCTACTCCTCAAACTTCCTTGAGCAAGAGAGAGCTTGATCTTGGTAGTTTTTTTTTTGTATGTTTGTTTTGTTTTTGTTTTTGCTATACATCTGAAAACCAATGTTAGACTCTCTCTCTTTCTCTCTAAGAAATTTTGTTGTAGTTTCTGTTTTTCTCTATTCATGTATTTGTTATTTTTTCCTGAAATGGTTAACAGTTTTGTTTATTTCATACTGGCTTAAATCCTTCATTCTCTTAGTTATTTCAAAGTATTCAAAAGCCTCATTTACTTTCAAGTAAAAGATACATGAATTGTTTGTGTATGAAACAGCAAATCAGAAAAGGAATTCTTAGAAAATGGAAAGTCACCCATTTGAAATTCTAAATTCTCTGGAAAAGTGAATTATTAGTTTCTTTGAATGTTACTAGTTATGCACAAGTCAGTTTGTATTTAGTTTCTTTCATTCACTGGAATAAAGACTAAAGACATACAGGTGTTCTACCACCAGATATAAATGCCAGTTCCTCAATAGTTCTTTCCAGGTGGCAGGTTTCTAAAGTCCTCTGCTACCGAGTGTTTTGACTGGTTAATTATCACAAAACCCACAGAACTGGGCAAAGAAGATCTCCTTTGGAAATAAACCCCTAATTATAATAGCTAAACTGCTGGGACAGAGTGCATTTGTTCTTTCCTTGAGTATAAATAGTCATGTGATTCAGCCTTCTCCTCATTCCTCTTTGCAGATGAGAAATCTTATGTTTTGCCTGCTTCAGAACTGCCTGAAACTTTAGTGAGTTCTTTGTCAGAGACATTGCTCCAACCAGCACCCTTTACTGATAGGGCAGGGCCTTGTTTCTTGATTAAGTAGACTTAGCAGAAGTCGGCAGGGTTTATTTGATAAGGGAGACTCCCACTCTGTCCCCTAGATTTTATTCTATATGGGGCTTACTGGGTACTGCCTACTAGCATCAGGCAAGTTGAAAGCTATAGGGATTTCTACTTCATTGTAATATTTCGCGATATGAAACTTAGGTTCCAGAACTTTCCCATAATCATTAATTAGGGGACAGGTATTATCAGTATTTAAATGGTGTCTTATTTATTTCATCTGTTCATGTAGTATTTTTACAATTGTGGTACTCAGAATACTAATTTTGTAGCTTTCAAAGGCAGTCCCAAGTTGAATAATTTGGGATGTGGTAAATATAAGGAGACAAATACTCTTTTGGGATTACTTCTCAGTATCTTTCATACTGTGATGTGTATTGCAGAGTTCTGGGACATGATTATGGAATGCAGTATTTTTCACATTTAAATAGCCCCAGAGCCCATTTTTGTTATTGTTGAACAACTCATAACAGAAAAAGCCTCCTTGAGAAACTCTATTCTGATTCAGTGATTAAACATACGTTGGTCCTTATATTCTGGGCAGTGTACTTTAATACTATGATAGAATCCCTTAACTCAGAGAAAATGAGTAACAAAGTAAGTTAATGGACATGAAATCCTGAGGCATTAAAATACTCTTCATGCTGTGATAGACATATAGAGAACAGGAAGGACTTCTTGAAGGAGATGTTTAATAGGCTGATGAGGAAGTGGAAAAAGCTACAGAGCTAAGGCAAAGAGGTAAGAACATGTGTCTGTGTGATATCTGGTGAAGTAAGCAAGGAGTAAGCAAATCCTACTTGCAGCCAGCCACTGGTCAGGATTGTGTGCAGGATGCCAGACTTCTTATCCCCCTACGAGGACAGAAGTGGGACACAATCAAGATGTTTTAGGAAAGCCATTGCAGTGTAGGTGAGGGACAGTGTGGAAGCAGTAGGATGCTCTTTTAGGAGCCACAGTTTGATCCATATGATTTTACAATTCCATTAACTGACATAGATCACCTATTTTTAGTATACTGAAACAATATTCAATTTTCCAAGGTCATTTCTTCATCTATTGATATGATTAGGATTGTCTTGTATATGTTGTTTGTAGATTAGATCCGTTGATTTCTTTATTGTGGTTAAATATACATAACATAAAATTGACTACCTTTACTTTTTAAGTGTACACTTTTGTGTAAGCATTATTAATAATTAATATCCTGGACATTTTCTAGCTTTCAGTTTGGGATAGAGGTACATTTTAAATTATAACCTCTGAGTTTTCTTTTTTAGTTTTCAGCTATTTTTTATTGAACACTTTTTATCAACTATTTTAAAAAATACTGTACGTATCTGTCTGTTACTTAATTCTTACTTTTTTTTTTTTTTGCCAGTCCTGGGGCTTGTACTCAGGGTCTGAGCACTGTCCCTGGCTTCTTTTTTGCTCAAAGCTAGCACTCTGCCACTTGAGCCACAGCACCACTTCTGGCCATTTTCTATATATGTGGTGCTGAGGAATCGAACCTAGGGCTTTATGTATACGAAGTGAGCACTCTTGCCACTAGGCCATATTCCCAGCCCTGTCACTTAATTCTTTACCCAACACTAAGGTTAGGTATTATTATCTTCTTCATACAGCTCAGCAAACTGAGGCCTGCATCAAGTTAAGACAGTTGTTCAAGGACACACTGATCACTGAGTGGAAGTGATGGAGAACACTTTTGCAAGTAGTCCGTTTTCCATGGGACCTAATTCAGGCTATTCTTTTGTACTTCTCCTCCCCCAAAACATGAAGAGATCTTTGAAGTTATAGCCAAAATCTTGTTGGCAGATACTGTCTCCATGCTGTTGATTCCCCCAAATCATCATTTAGTGAAAGGAAAGCATAAAGTTGGTTATTATATAGGTGATGTGACCTAATAACCTTAATTGCTGGTACAGTGGTGAGTTCATTGATCATGTGAACCATAACTCATAATGACATTTTGATACTGCTTTATTGAGGAGTACATTGTGCTAATGAGAACAAGTCAATGAATTGAACTACCAGTGAGGATCACTGAGCTAAATTTTGTTTTGTGGTCATACATTTTGATCTTAACATAGTATAGTTATTTCGGAAATCCTGATGGGAAAGTTGGCTGTATATGTCAGTTAGTACCTATGGAAACATTTCAGAGTTGACTTCTATGCTAATTTAAAAAATTCTGAGATGAAATTGTATCTATAATTGTTTGTTGTTTTATGGTAAGTGAAAATATCTTCTTGCCAAATTCTGATGGCTCATGATTGTCATCCTAGCTACTCAAGAGGCTGAGATAAAAAGATTGTGGTTCAAAGCCAGCCTAAACAGGAAAGTCTATGAAACTTTTATCTCCAGTTAACCACGAAAAAAAAACAAAACAAAACCAAAAATCCCAAAAAGAACGGTATGGTTCAAGTGGAAGAGCCTTAGCCTTGGGAAAAAAAGCTCAGAGACAGTGCCTAGGCACTGTTCAAGTCCCAGGATTCATCCCATTTCTCCACCAAAATCCTCTTAAAACATTTAAAAGTAGCATAATTCTAACAATATTTGAAACGTGTAAGGTAATGTTCCATACTTTGAGTCTCAATTTCCTGTAGCCAGGCATAATATATTGGGCTAAAATCATAATTCAGATAATTTTTCAAAAAGTTATAATGATTTAGTCTGATTTGGTATAATTTACATTAATATTTGGAAAGATATTCTTTATTTTTATTTGTTTTGTTTTGGTCTTTTTGCCACTCCTGAGGCTTGAACTCAGGGCCTGAGCACTGTCCCTGGCTTCTTTTTGCTCAAGGCTAGCACTCTACCACTTGGGCCACAGTGCCACTTCCCGATTTTTCTATATATGTGGTGCTGAGGAATGGAACCCAGGGCTTCATGTATACGAGGCGAGCACTTTACCACTAGGCCACATTCCCAGTCCCTATTCTCTATTTTTAATACATACAAACATGTATATAATTGTGTGATTTTTGCCAAAAAAGTTTTCTTATAAATACCATTAAGGTTTTATCCTTCTTATTTTGTTTAATTATATATTTTGAAAGAAAATTTGAGTATTTCATTTTAATTGAACTGACATTATTTTTCCAAAAGTTTTAAACATGATTTTGAAAGTTTATATCTTGAAGGAATAAGATGATTATAGAGTATAGGGGGAACTTATTCAGACAGAATATCTTGAGCAGGCTTTATTTACAAAGTAATAGTGAATTAAGAGAGCTAATCAATTATGTGAAACCTACAAAAAAAATAACAGTATCAAAGACTCCAAAATGGTGATAAGCCAGAAGAAGGGTGGCTGGAATGTAGGAAACCAAAGATGGCAAAAGAAGAATGCACATTAGGAGGGATCCTCTACACTGTGCTGAGCAAATGTGCTGTTTGTTCATATAGCAGGAACCAGTTGAAGGCTTGTATCGAAAGGAATGATGGGATATGATTTCTCTTTTCCAAATGGCCTCTCTGCTGTAAGGAATACATTGAAACAACATTGGTAGCAGTTGTAAAAAGTTTGGCAAATATTTATTTAGTTTAAAATCAGTATGGAAATGGAGAAAGTTAAGTGGGTTCAAGATAAATTACAGAGATAGAAGTGATGTATGTTGCTAATGCATTAAATATAAAGATAGAAGAGAGGTAAGAATCGAGAATAAACTCCAGCATCTCTTTTTTTGGATACTGCAGAGTAGTGTGGTGCTACTACTGTTCATTAGGGAAGACAAGACATGGGGAAACAGGAGGTGGTGAAAATTTTAATGTTTGACTTTATACTCAAGATCACATTTCCTGTCATGATATGAATTCCAAAGGATATGTCAAGTAGGCTGGATGTTCAATGAGGCATTGAGCTCATAGGAGTTTAGAGTTAAAACATTAATAGTAAGCTACCTTCAGGCACTGTGGTAGGCATTAGAGATTGTTAGACTTCAGTACAAACTTTGTGCTGTTAGCATTTCTGTGCTAAGCTTTTTATAGCTTAAGTAGCTTCTGCTGAAGCTTAGAAACATAGTAACCATATTGTGCATAGTTGAGAACAAACACATGACTTAGAAATAGATAATAGAGTTTTTAAAATTTATAGAACGAAATTCCCATTTGTAATCCAGTTATTATTCTCTGAAATATGTAAGGAAGGAACTGTTTTTATGACATTGAGTTGATACTGTTTGTGTAATGTATTTAAACCCAAAATATAGACTAAACACATCGTATGGTCTCAGTTATATTCAGTCCACTGATATTTATTGTATTAAACACAGAGTGGTTTTATCTTCAGATAATTTCACAAACTTTTTTCACCCTACACAGTGGTTTGAACTCAGGACTTTACCCTAATTTGATCTTACTCTGCCACTTGATCCAAGTCCCTAGTCTTCTTTTTTTTTTTTTTTCTCAAATTTTTATTATCAAACTGACATACAGAGAGGTTACAGTATCATACGTTGGGTATTGGATACATTTCTTGTACTGTTTGTTGCCTTGTCCCTCATGCCCCCCTCCCTTCCCCCCTTTCCCTCCCCCCCCCCAGGTGTTCAGTTCACTTACACCAAACAGTTTTGCAAGTATTGCTTTTGTAGTTATTTCTCTTTTTTTACCCTGTGTCTCTCGAATTTGGTATTCCCTTTGAATTTCCTGCTTCCAATACCAGTAAACACGGTTTCCAATATACTCAGATAAGATTACAGAGATAGTTATGTAGGCCTAGTCTTCTTGACTTGGGTTTTTATTTTTCAGGTAGAGTTTTGCAGTTTTTCCCCCAGGACCACTCTCATACTGGGTTCTTTGTACCTTTGTCTCCCAAGTAGCTGAGATTATAAGCAGATGCTACAAGAATTATTTCACAAACGTTTTAAAGTTTAAAATATTTTGTTGCTGGGGCTGGACCTAGTGTAGAGTGCTTTAAAATATTTTGTTGGAAAAACTTTTTTTTTAATTCACTAAACATGTTTTTCCTTTTAGCTGTAGTGATTATTAAAGTGAATTCGAACACTATGTATAAAGTTATGCCTATACTCGTTTATTCCTAGGGATGACAGTAAGTGCGAATAAAGATGGCTTGGGGATGATTGTTCGAAGCATTATTCATGGAGGTGCCATTAGTCGAGATGGCCGCATTGCTATTGGAGACTGCATTTTGTCTGTCAACGAAGAATCTACCATCAGTTTAACCAATGCCCAAGCACGAGCCATGTTGAGAAGACATTCTCTCATTGGATCTGATATAAAGTAAGTATTATTTGGTCCCCATGTTGGCTTGGGAAATGCAGGAGTTTCAGTTAATTAGAATGTTTTCAGTATATATTCTATTTAGTGTCTTTAAGATTATAACACAAATGAAAATTTGCAAGCACTATTACTTTGCATTTTTATTTTACTTCTCCAATGATTTTTATACAAACCCTGCCTGTGAAAGATACCTTAAAAAGAAATATGTGAGAGTTTATTTTTACAGAGCTTCTTAGAAAGAGGTATGGATTAGACTAATGTTATCTACTACCTGATTGCCTTGTATAAATTTTAAAATCAAGCCAGTGCTTTAAGGGCTAGCCATGAAAAACACTAAATATGACAGCGTGTATCTGATCTGCGTCTATCTTTAACTATCTCATGACCCAAAGGGATTTACTCATATATTTGGTATCATTTCACTATAGGTTATATATGTTGGCTGGAAGTGCTTTAAATTTCCAATTATCCTATAATGTTCTAAAAGTACATAATACATGTGGCATAGTGTTTACCTTGCTAAACATTTTTTGAGTCAGCATAAAAATCAACTCATGACTTTATTGCCACACCTCATCAGTGTGGCTTTTTCCTCTGATATTAATCACTGAATATTTGTGTTTAATGTATAGGGGATAAAACCATAAAATAAGAGCTCAGGAAAAGATTTTTTTCCTTAAACAGATGTAATGATTACCAGTATAGGGGACTTTATTAATGTTAGTTTACTGAGGGCATTTTGTTTTACTGGTTCCTTTGCAAAGTATGTATTGCTAAAACTTCAGTAAGAAAAACTGTATTTGCAATCTGTTTTCCATTCTTCCATCAATAAAAATTGCAGAAAGGAACATACCATTTTGAGTGACTTCTGCTTTTTATCAAGGCATTCTTTTGGGAGCTTCACTAATGATCTTTTACATTTTCTGCTTGCCTTTTTTATTTCTCTTTTTCAGTTGAGCAGTTCATGTGACTGTTCCTTAATTATCTTCAGTGATGAGAGTACAAGTAAACATCATTAAAAATGTCAGCCCCTCTGTCACACAAAAGCAGAGATGCCTGAAATGCTTTCCTCACCACTGTGACCGTGTTACTTCATTTTGTCTAAGAGAGGAACCATACAGATCTGTGAGGAGACTGCTTGCTGCAGGGGTTGTAGCTTACATAGAATAGGTTAGCACACCATGCAGATGCCTAGTAACTGTGATTTGATTTGCAGTGGGATGATGTACGTGCTGGGCTATGTGCCTGTAACAGCCTGTCCCTGGCCCACATTTTGATATTCTGAGCATCAGCATTGATGCTTGATGCTAGCCTTGTTTTTCAGTTCTACTGACTTCAAAAAATTTTTAAAGTGATCTCAAAATAAGACCTTTGTGACTTCAGTTTGATGTAAGTCATGCATATTGTCAGTTCTAGAGAAGTTTGGAAGCATATTTTTTTAAGCTCTATGTTGCCTAACATTTTCATTCTGTGTATTTAACGTGTGTCTTCTACCCCTGACTTGCTGATTCAGCAGTGACCCATTCCTGTGGGCAGCAGCTTTATTTCAACCTTGAAAGGATAACTAGGTGTTTAAGTAATTGCTTTACCATCTTAGGACTCAGAATCTCCTGTGAAATTTTCCATTTAAAACAGAAAAAAAAATTCTATAACCGTTCTTTCCCTGGAAATCAGCTTATCAATCATTTTTACATGTTACACACACATCACACAATCATGCCCACAAAATGCATAGATTTCTTCTTAAATGTCCCAGTAATGTTCTGATTTAGATGAATAGAAATCCACTTGATGAGTAAGTAGTAGAAAGAAATAAAAATCATCTTTACATAATCCTTTTCCAGAAGGACCAATGTGTTAGATAGTGAAAGAAAAATGGCTGTTTAGATTGGCTGGGGTTGAGTAGTGGGTTCTCTATGTTTTGCATGGAGTGTTTTGGATCTTATCCATTTCTGTCACTTACCTTTCATGAAGCAAAAGTTAGAATTACCTTAAAAGCTATGGGAGCAATCCTCCCAAAAGGGAAATATACTGTTTCATTTCCTAATGGAATTGTAACACTGCATCTGGCCAGTTCAGCTTTATACTGTTGCCTTGCACCTAAGCTTGTTGCTCATCACTTTCTTTTTTTCTTATTATAAACCTCAATCTGGGGAAGTGGTGAAGAGAGGTGTATGGTAGGGACTTAAAAAATGAAAGAATCTGGTTCAGTTACGTAACTATTGGCTATATTTAAAAAAAAAAGCATTGCTTGTTGAGACAATGCACTGGATTTTTTTCTCTCCTTTCTATAGATAGATAGGAACTTTTTGTGCACGCATGCATGCCTGGATAGATAATTTGAGCTCCAAGAGTTCAAGAATGGCCAGTTTAAGTTCTAGGTTTTATTATTTTGTATGGAAGCCAGATGTGAAGCGTCACCAGAATGCATTTTGTTTCACTTCTCCTTCCACCTTGCCAGGAGCTCTTATATTTCTATAATAATAGCCAGAGTTTTGTGTTTAGCAGCAGCTGCTGATAACATCTGCCAGATAATTACCAAGCTGAATCAGAATTCACCTGCCTTAACCTAAAGTGTGGGATGAATTCCTGATCAAGGAATAAAAGATTGATTGCAGTTCCATTTTTCCATGCTTGTTAATAATCACTGCTATAGACACCCGTAAAGAGCAGATGCTTTTCTGGGGGAGGTGTAGATGAGAGGGAGGTGGAAAGGGGGGATAACCAGGAGCACCCACTTTTAACTACATATGTATGCATCTCACATTCAGCACAAGACATTGACATTTGTTAACACCATTGTAAAAAGATGCCGCGGCGTATGCTTCACATTCTAGATTTTCTGCAGCACCTGCTGACGATCGAGCCCCCTTTTATGTGTGAGTATCGGTGATTCAAAAGCTCATTATGACTGTGTGTTGCGATTTGTCTGTGAAAACCATTGTGTGTTTTTGTAGTCCCAGTGCAGGAAGAAATCCAGATATAGACTCAGTGTATAAACCCTGGCTTTTTCTCCTATGTTTATGTAAGAGCATAAATTCCCACAGAGCTGTGCTACTGTTCACATTTTCACATTGCCATGATGACTGGGAGCTCATTTCCAACAACTAAGCTTTCAAGCACTTTTGTGAGGGAATGATCCTGTCTGCATGTGCAGGCGCACTCTGTGCTTAATAGCTGTGTCACATTTCCGCATCACTAATGGTAGTTTTTTCTTCTTCTTCACATGTAACCAAAGGTTAATTTACGCTCATTTATATTTATTGTGAACACCATTCTCAAAAAAGCAGTCTCCGTGCATTTATGCAGTTTATAACTCAGTTTTGATGTTCTCTGTTGGTGATTTGGAGGTTTTTGTGTGTTCTTGTGACCAGGCATGTGTTGAACTGCCCTGCATGTGCTGTTGCATTGTAGGATTGTGAGAAGCTTGTTCTGGTGACTTGGTTGTTGACACTGAGCTATGTATCTGTGGAAACTGCCTTCCATGTTTTTTTTGTTTTGTTTTGTTTTTTGGCAGCACTGGGGTTTGAATTAAGGACTTTGCACATGTTAGGCAGATACTCTACCACCTGAGCCAAGACCTCAGACCTGAGCTCCCTTCTTTTGCTCTTTCTCACTTCGATCTACAGTCTCAGGAAAATGTAAAACCAACATGCCCAGTCTTTGGTAAAAGAAAAATACCTTTAAGCAAATGTAGAGGAAAATTCATCTTCAACATTATTTGAGATATTATTATTATTGCATTTATGGCCTATCTATGCCTCTTACTTTCATTGTCTTTTCTTTGGTTTATTCCCTTTTGTCACTGTTTTTTATTTCTGTACCCTTTATCTTGTATATAAGTTTAATGCCTTTTTCAAGAGGTTTATTTTTTGTGTACTTTCTGGAATCTTCAATAATACTATTAGCAATACCAGTTTTATGAAATATAATGTTTTAAAACTTAGATTTTGTTATTTTTATTTGATAAATACAAATTTTCTTAACATAATATACTGCATTTTTGACACATTAGTTTTGAAGGGATGACAGCAAATTTTCTATTCTTTTTTTATAAAATGGCCTAGTGGCAAGAGTGCTTGCCTTGTATACATGAAGCCCTGGGTTCAGTTTCCCCAGTACCACATATATAGAAAATGGCCAGAAGTGGTGCTGTGTGTGGCTCAAGTAGCCTTGAGCAAAAAGAAGCCAGGGACAGTGCTCAGGCCCTACGTCCAAGGCCCAGGACTGGCCAAAAAAATTTTTTTTTATAGATGAATAATTTCAGTAAGGCCTAAGTTAGAATGCAATTCTCTTACCCTGCCTTTATCATAAATCTCCTGCTCTAAGTATTCTGCTTTATTTTTTGATCCCTGAGGTAAGTGTGACAAAGATTCTCAAGGGAAGGTTTGTTCTGTTGGAACGAGGGGAGTGATCAGAAGAATAGTTTTACATTTATACAGTGCTGCTGCTCACCTTATGTGTACCTCTTAAAGTTGTAAACATGCTTGTATTTGAGGTCATTGTGGTACAGCCACAGAGTTTTACTTCCCATGATACCCCCCCGCCCAATGGGGGCCATGAAAGAGTGATCGCCTTTTATGTAATAACTAACATATTCAAGATGATCTATAATCATCCTCACTTTATAAATTATGCCATTATCATTTTTAAAAAAATTTATATGACAAACAATAATCCTTGTGCCCTTGCCCTCTAGTGCAAGGATAAATTATTGGTAGGTGGTTTAATAGGCTTCATGATTTTTGTATTGCCCATGTGTTTTACATACCTTTTTTAAGTTGCATACGCTGACTTCAGGTACTAATAAACTAGTTGTTAATAGTTATAGCTAAGGAGTCTTACACAGCAGCAGTTAACTTGAATTTTCAGATAATCAGTTTCTAAACATGGCTGTATTCACCTCAAAGCTGATCAGTACTTAGTGTATTTTTTAAGGGCAAACAGTAGGCTTTTCTTCCAATCAAATGTGAACATATAAGAAATGGCTACAAATTAGCTAGACTCTCCTTAAACTTAAGGATATGGCTTCATACTTCAGAACTGACTGTTCATAACTTAATATAACTAATATAGTTATTGATAATGCTTGTTTAATGTCTGTATTAAGTATATTATGGACTAATATAAATAAGTTTGGGAATTCAGTGTTTAATAGAGTATACCTAACTTGTTTCTGCTAGGAAACTCAAATATATTTGGATAGAAAATGTCCTCATTGATTATTACTATTATTATTATTTATCACACTATTATTTAAAATATTGGATATCAAATCCAGCACTTTATACATGCTCAGCTGATATTCTTAAGCACTGAAATACATCTAAAGAGTTTTAGAGCTTCCTGATTTCAAAAATTGACTATTAGCAATGACTATAACATATACATATATATGAATATATCCATATATGTGTATGTATTATCTTATCAGCAACATTTAGAATTTTCAGTGACATTTTTTGCTTGTGAAATATTTTGCTGAGTATCCTGAAATGTGTGAGGAGGTCAGGACAAAGGGTCAGTATTTTTTTTTTTCTGTATTTGGAAACATTTTCCAACCGGCAAGCTCTTGTTGCCCTTTGCTTCCATGGATTGTGTTTTCTTCCAGAATTACTTACATACCTGCAGAACATTTGGAAGAATTTAGAATAAGCTTGGGACAGCAATCTGGAGGAATAATGGCCCTGGATATTTTTTCTTCATATACTGGAAGGTGAGTGAAATACGTAATCTACAACAAATGAATAGTACAGCAAATACTAAACAAGAATTTTGAGCCTATGTTCAAACATCATAAAAACAAGTACATGTTTAAATTCTTTTCCTTCTAAGATTTTAAAACATCTTTTTAAAACATCATAATATAGTATGGAAAATTTGGGAAATAACATGAACATTTAGGCCAAGAAATTAGAATAATCTCCAATCCTACCACCCAATATAATACTTTTTTTTTTTTTTTTTTTTTTTTGGCCAGTCCTGGGCCTTGGACTCAGGGCCTGAGCACTGTCCCTGGCTTCTTCCCGCTCAAGGCTAGCACTCTGCCACTTGAGCCACAGTGCCACTTCTGGCCATTTTCTGTATATGTGGTGCTGGGGAATTGAACCCAGGGCCTCATGTATACGAGGCAAGCACTCTTGCCACTAGGCCATATCCCCAGCCCATAATACTTCTTACATTATTAGCTTTAGTAATTTAATCCAGACATATTATTTTATTAATTCATTAGAGCTTATTGTCTCTATGATTTTATATAATGTCTTATTTTATAAAGCTATCTAGCATCATTGGGAATTTATGTATTTTTTTATTATCACACAAAGCCAGAAACTTTTTTTTGTGCTGGTTCTGGGGCTTGAACTCAGGGCCTGGGCTCTGACCCTGAGTTTCTTTGGCTCAAGGCTAGCACTCTACAAAGTTTGTCTTTTTGGTAGTTTATTGGAGATAGAGTTTCTCAGACTTACCTGTGTGGACTGGCTTCAAACTGTGATCTTCTGATCTCAGCCTCTTCAGTAGCTAGGGTTACAAGCATGAGCTATCAGTTACTAGCCACCCAGAAACGTTTTTGTTTTTTTAAAATAAAAATACTTTCGATTCTTTTGATCTTAGCATCTTTGTATGGAATGGTGTAAAAGTATGTTAGGGAACAATGTGTTTAGCTGTTTTTTTTTGTTTTGTTTTGTTTTGTTTTTGAGCTGTTACTAGAACTTGAACTCCTTGGGGCTTGGGCTCTGTTGCTTAACATATTGGTTCAAGGCTGGCACTCTTCCAGTTGAGCTACAGCTCTACTTTCTGATTTTTTGTGGTTAATTGGAGTCTCACAGACTTTCCTATCCCAGGCTGGCTTCAAACTATGATCCTCAGATCCCAGCATCCCAAATAGATAGAATTACAGGTATGAGCCACTGGTGCCTAGCTTTTGTTAAGTCTTTTAAAGACTGTTGACATACAATATATTAAGAACCTTTAAATAAAAAAGGAAACGCTTTTCCTCTCTTAGGAAAGGCAGGAACTGAGGATGGAAGCTGTTGCTGACTGAGTTCAAACCAAGAGGAGAAATAATATTAAATTGATTTTCTGTCATGGATGTACCCTTTTATTCTTTCACTTATGGGCCTGTTTTTTCAGTTGCACCTGGTTACTGAATATCGGATTTCTCTTTAAGTGTACTGTTGAGAAGATTGAGCCTTGCATGTAATCTGAGGTGTCAGAACAGCCTATATTCCTTAGAGCATGTCAGAATATCCTAGAACCACACATATCCGCCCTACATGAATCATGAGACTAAATCATGCTTTCCCCTGTATATTATACAGGATCACAGCATACAGGGAAAAGAAAGTCATGCTATGTGTTTAATAAAGGGGAGGAATGTTATGGTCCTTTGGGCCTCATAAATTTTATGGGAAAATGAGTATTCCTCCCTGTGTAGAATTGAGTCACACAGCACTCTAAAATTTCCATCTCAGGCTTAATAGCAGGGATTGATTGTAATTTACCAGGACTTCCTGTCAAAATGTCAAAATGGGAGAAGCAATCATTCCAACATCCTTCTGAAAGATCATTTCAAACAGCATAATTAAAGAATGTACCAGTTAATATCTTAATCCTAAATTGCAAGGCCTTAGAACACTCAAGCAATTAGAAAGAAAGCTACTTTTTTCACTGAGCATCCTTCAGTCCAACAAGGAGAGTGTTTTGATTGCTATTGATATCTGATGCTTAAAACAAAGTCATCTATCTCTTACATAAGGCTAGCCTGTATTTTCCCAAGTCCCAAAGCTAGTATGTGTTAAAGCCAAACTTAGAATATAAGCAGGTAGACTGTATTTCTGACTGTTGGATCCAAAGAGTTTCACAAGGCCAGAAAACTTGTGTCATAAAAGAGCTCAAATTTTGTGGCAGAATAGCCTCAATCCCAACTTCCCTGCTACACTACAGTGTGTCATCGTCCCAGTTACTTTACTCTGATTTTATGTGTAGATGTGGGAAGTTAGTAGTTTTACTTAGCAAGAAAGTGTTTGTCAACACAGAAACATAGAGAAAAATCTAGTTCTTTCTAGATTGTCTGAGTGCAAGAAGAAAAATTGGTTTATTCTCCTCTTAGGATCACTTGACTTTTGATTTCCTGAAATCATACACTAAGATGGGTAAAGCTTTCTTGGCCAATTTAGAGTAGCACTAGTTATGGGTATGATTAAAGATTACAGAATAATTTGAAGAGATTGGGGTTTGTGTATCAGAACATTTAAACTATTTGTGTTTTCACAGCTAACAGTGCAAGAAGACCATGTTCAGAATAGCCAAGAGTGTTTGAAAAGCTCCTTGAGTTTATAGTCTTTTGATCTCAGCATCTCCTTCTAACAGTAGCTGTCAGCATATATTTTAGAGAGTTGCCTCTTAAGATCACATTCTCTGTGCCTTTCTAATCAATTTTTCCATCATTGTCTCTTCAGTTGTTATTTGTTGAGGTTTAGGCTTTACTTCCACCTCTTTGCTTTACAACTCTGCATGAGGGTTTCGCTTGGACTATTTCTCCTTCATTTCCTTGTTGTAATTTTTAGACTCTCCCTTAGAATTGTAGGCCGCTGTCTTGCCCTACTATCAGACTTTATTTTGAGAGCCCAGACTCATCTACAACCACATTTTTTTCAGCTTGCATAGATGAGTTAGGACACAAAAACATTGGGTTGAATCTGTAGAACATAGAGTTCGTGGTTACAGTTTTAAAAAAATATCTCATTAAGGCCAGATGTTGTTCAAGAAGAACCTGGAAATTTATTTGCTCACCAGAAATGCTGTGAACCACATTTAAGCAAGGTGATTATTGGTATTAGATGACCTTTGACCTACCTCAAAATAATTTGAGAGAGATCACTATTCCTGTCAGTGGAGAATGGATATAATTTGAATATATACTTCCTATAGAATTTGTAGTTCCTCTAAGATCAAGTATTTATAATTTAATAATCTTCAATGCTTTAAAAGAACTTGTGGACATGTTTGTTTTGATCAATATCATAATGGATTTGCTTATCATTTTAACCATTCTCTATTGCCTTTACAGAGTTATTTATAAGTGTACCTTTCAATAAACAAAAATAATTTTGACAATTATTATTATAGTTTTATTTATAGCCAGTAAGCAGACTGGACATTTATTTTACTTAATTAGCATTTGGTAAAATTTAAATTAGTATGAAAAGTGACAATAGACAGGGCACACAGGTTTATTGTGAATTGTTTTATATAAGGAACATTCTGTGCCTGGGCCCTCTGGAGGGGATGAAGCTGGACCATAAACATTTTCTTCTAAAATGGAAAGAGCAACATGATTCATTGTTAGGAAGTAAAGATGCAAAATTCCTGGCATACTTGGTGATAAATGCTTTCAGAGGAGAGAGCAAGAATGTGCATGCTTACAACAACCATTGTCCTGCTAGCTTTTGGTGCATGGTAGGAATTCAGGAAAGGTTTATTAAATAGTTTTTCCTTAAAATTCCAGTTTTTATTGGCTTTTTCATATTCCTTTCTTTCATTTTTCCAAGAAATCATTTAGTATCTCCTCTTGCCTCTTGTCTGGCAGGACACCATTCTTGTTCCTCTTCTGTGTCATGAAGTTTAAATGCTTGTTTGGAAAACTAATGATTTATAAGGTTTGATAGAAAGAGTGCATTAGTTTGAAGAGTATACATGGGAGAGGAAAGAATTTTCTTCTTTTATTTTTCTGCCTTACTTAGCTTGAGATCTTTGTAGCTTGGTTCCTCTATTCTAGCCTAGCCCCTTGTGCAGAATATACTAATCCAAGTGACAAACAAGTGAACTATGTCAAAAAGCACTCTCAATATGACATTTGACAAAAGGTTTTGTACTTTTCACATAGTTTGTTGCGCTGTAAAAGGATTAACAGCACAATGTTTAAAAAATAAATTAAGGAGTATTTATAGCATTAAGTGACTTCATTTGTATGCCTTTGGGATCTAAACCAGCTTAAAAAGTTTCCTCTATGACTTAGATACACAGCAAAACTGATGCTCTTCTGTGTACCACACGAGACATGGTCTGAGCAGTGCTTGAAGAACACTGCACAGGAAAATCAGTAATACTTTGAAGGTACCATCTCACACACTTTGTTTTATCCCCGAAAGAACATTAATACCTGAAGCTGAAGAAATTCAAGATTCAAAAAAAATTTTGAATATGTCAACATGAGGTAGATCAGTCATCAGTCCAGGTTTTTGACATTTGTTCCAGGTTGTTCACTTGGGAAGTCATTTTGTTAGGATACAGTAAGAGAGTAGAAATCAGCAAATAAAACCCCTGTGGAAATTTATAGTACAGTTGAAACTTAGAAGAATTCAGCAGGTCACAAGTAAACTAGAACTAAAACCTCATAGTCATTTCTTCTAGTTGCCCTTAATTTCTTGACATATTAGGGATACGTGAATTAATAGATTCCTCCTGAGCTTTTCCAATGTTACCATACTGAGCCTTATTCAAACTAGTGCTGTAGATAGTCTCTCTCCTCCTCATTTAGTTTCAGGAAAGGTTTCTTTCATGGGAAAGGAGTGTTAATTTTGAGAATTTCATATTTACAATAAACCAAAAGCCTGAGATCCATAGTGTTTATAAACCCCTTAACAACTGAGCATATTGGTCTTTCTTGAAATTCCTTCTGTTTTTCGGCAGAGGAAAATAGGGTGGCATAGCTGTTATTTTGGGAAAAAAAGTAGGAATAACCCCAAATTAAGATCTTGGTAAAGAAGGAAAAAAAGAAAAAAACTGCTTGTACCAAGTTCCTCTTTAGGCCTTGCCAAATCTGTAATATAAATTACCATGACTACTCCTCTTCAGGACCCACAAAGAAGAAAAAGGCTTGGATTCAGGAATTCTTCCATTGTGGGACGGAAGGGAGGAGTGGCAGCAGGGAGAGGGGAATATCAGGGAAGGGGAGAAGAATGAAAACACATTTGGCCTTAAAATAGCCAGCATTCTCCCAAAACCTCAGAGTGAAAGAAAATTGCAGGTCATAGTCAAATTTATTTTATCAAATTGGTATGTAAAAGATTTCTTTAAGATCCATTTTACAGAGACATCACTTACGGGAATCAAAGAATTCCTGTTTTGATATTCCTGAGTTAAAATAACTATGTTGCTGTTTATCCAGTACCTCATTTTTCTTGACTAAAATTACTTTCTACTTTAAGCTTGAATAAAAATCTTCATTGGTAACTGTGAAAAAAAAAACACAAAACATTTCTGCCTTTTTAGCCTAACCGGTCATTAAGTACCTATGAAATAGTATTGAATGGAATACTCATTGTTTAACCCTTTAACCAGAGACATTCCAGAACTGCCAGAACGAGAAGAAGGAGAAGGAGAAGAGAGTGAACTTCAGAACGCAGCCTATAGCAATTGGAATCAGCCCCGGCGGTAAGGGCTATTTCTGTCTTGTACTCACACAGTAGATATGTTTAAGACAGAGGTATTGTTTCAAATGCTATAACATGCTCCTTGTGACATGACAAGTTGTTTAACATTCCTAATCCTCCATTTCTTCATCTGTACATAGAGAAAATAATGTATATTTAACAGGGTGAAAACTAACAAATATTTAAGAGTCTGGAATATAGTAGTCAAATAATAGCCTGTAAAGATGTGTGTGTGTGTGTGTGTGTGTGTGTGTGTGTGTGTGTGTGTGTGTGTGTGTGTGTGTACCTGGGGCTTGAATTCAGGGCCTAGGCATTGTCCCTGAGCTATTTTGCTAACATTTGGCACTTTTATAATTGAGCCAAAGCTCCACTTCCAGCTTTTTCATGGTTAATTGGAAATAAGAGCTCATGGACTTTACTGCCTGCCGTAGCTTCAAACCATGATCCTCAGATCTCAGCCTCGAGTAGCTGGAATTACAGGTGTGGGCCACCAATGCCTAGAACTCTCTAAAAACTGTTAGTTTTCTCTAGTATTTTTAGAAATTAGATATTGAAAGATATATTCTAAATGTTGTTTTCACAGTTTGAGATAAGCCAAAGCCCTATGCACCACCGCATTTCACACACAGCAGAAACGATGACTCTACTTTTCTATTCTCTATTATCTAACTGTGCATCACAAAGCATGTGAATAAGCTTATGCTCAGTAAAATCAGCTTGAAATATGTTGAGTCTTAATGTGGACCCAGGCAGGAACTTGATGATTTCCTGGATAGCAGGAAAGATATGACGTACTTTGCTATGCCAGATGGAGAAACACACGAAACAAAGAATAATACAAGGTATTTTGAGTTAATTAAAAAATGTAAGTAATTATTGGAGATTCTCTCCAAACAGATCTGAAATTGCCTATCATCACAGGATCTTGTACTTCATAAACTTTAATATTTGTTATATAATGAATAAAAATGCTCCAGAGATGGAATATGATGTGATGATTTTCTCTATTCACAAATGAACTGAAATGCCTCCATCTACTAAATTTTCAAAATATGTCACTTTCAAGGAAACAGTGAGCATTTCCATCCATTAATGTGTGTGTGTGTGTGTGCGTGTGTGTGTGTGTGTGTGTGTGTGTGTGTGTGTGTGTGTGTGCCCATCCTGGGGCTTAATCTAGGCACTGTCCCTTAGCATTTTTACTTAAAGCTGATGCTTTAAATCTTGAGGCATAGCTCCAGTTTTGGCTTTTGATAGTTAATTGGAAGTAGAGTCTCACAGAATTTCTGCACTACCTGGCTTTGGACTATGATCCCCAGATCTCAGCCTCCTAAGTAGTTAGTATTATAGGTGTGAGCCATCAGTGCCTGGCAAAAATGGGTTTTTAATTTGAATTTCTTCAGTAGACAGTTAGCTTCCTTCAAGAACAAATTCAGTGCTGTCTCTGCAGCACTACTTACTTACATTGAACAAAGAATATAGAAATATAAGATCTATGGCAAAAAAATACTTTATCAGATGGTATCTTATTTATTTGTAGATGGAAGCAGAAATAAATTCAATGATATTATTCCATAGTAGGTGAATACTGTAGATAAATTTGAATTTTGCTGGAAAACAGTAATGCCACAAGGAGAGGGCTGATAAATTGTCCAGTTTTAATAACAATGAGAGGAAAAATAGTTTTAAGAAGCAATGTACAAAATGGCTAGAGTGAATGAAAAGTATTTGAAGCCTTGCTCTGATATTGTCTAAGGAAAGTTTCCTAATCTCTTGCTAGGTTTCAGCAACATTTGTAAACTGATTCAATAACAGACTTTGCATTACAGTCTGGACTCCGCTCTAAGGACATATTATTGATGACTAGTAGCTAAGTAAAAAGTTGTTGAGCACAGAAATGATCAAACTTTCCTGCAAGAAAGAACATAATTTAAGGACTGGAAAATTTTTATATTTTTTCCTCAATTTTGACCATATTAACTGTGAAGGTGAAAACTCCCATATATGGAGAGAAAAGTGTTTAAAATTTCTGTAAATCCTTCTAGGCAAGATATTCTATGTGGATGTAAGCACTAAGTTAACTGGGAAAGTATATAGAATATAATAAGGAAACTTACCAGAATAATCAGCTTTTTTTTTTTCTTCAAACAAGGATATACTCCATACCATTGGAGGTGTGATGGGACATCAACTCATGAAATCAACACAATTTATGTTTTTGTGGTAACAAACAATACCTTTTAACAAAAAATTAATTTTAAGATTGTAGAATAAGCCAGGACCCTTTGGCTTATGACTGTAATTCTATCTATTCAAGAAGTTGAGATCAGGAGGATCACAATCCAACTCCAGCCCAGGAAGAAAAAGTCCACTAGACTTTATCTCCAAAATCAGCAAAACAAACAAACAACAAAAAAAAAAAACAGACTGGAGATATGGCTTATGTGAAAGAGCACAGCCCAGTATCAAGTATGATGCCAAGTTCAAGCCCTCTAAGTGTGTGTGTGTGTGTGTGTGTGTGTGTGTGTGTGTGAGAGAGAGAGAGAGAGAGAGAGAGAGAGAGAGAGAGACAGAGGGAGAGACAGAGACATATAACTAACTGGATTATATATTTTGGAAGTGATTTGATTTCCATTTGTAGATTTGGTATTATGTATATCATTTTCTACCTTGTATTATTTTGCTCTCAAGATATATCATATTTGAACTTACCAGTCTAATTCATTCAGCTTAGTTGTGCTAAATTCCACCTTATCCATTGTCTGGCTGATATATGAATAGTTAATGTTTGAGTTTTGCTGGGTTTTTTTGTTGTTGTTTGGGTTTTATGTTGCTTGTTTTGTTTTGTTGGTGTTTTTGTTTTTGTTTTGGACAGTCTTGGCACTTTAAATTTCTGTCCGAATTTTGTCCCTGATCTTCTTTTGCTCAAGGGTAACACTCTACCATTTGAGCCACAGCACCAACTTTGGCTTTTTTCTGAGTATTTTATTGGAGACAAGAGTCTCACCGACTTTCTACCTGGGAGCTGCCATTCTTAGATTTCAGCCTTCTGAGTAGCTAGAATAGTTAATGGTTGTGATTGCTATTAGAATTCTGTGTAGTAATAATGTCTGTTTCTTTATACTTGTGTGTCAAATTTTATATTAATTCTGTATCCAGAAGTGAAATTGCTTGCTCAAAGATTATAAACTGTTTTTCTATTGTTTTGTTGTTTTCATTAGAACATGTAAGCTGGACACTAGTGGCTCATGCCTGTGATTGGAGCTGAGGGTTTCAGGAAGCTGAGATCTGAGAATTGTGGTTTGAAGGCAGCCTGGGCAGGAAAGTCTGTTAAATTCTTATCTCCAGTTAGCCCCCAAAAAGGCTGGAAGAGGAACTGTAGAGCACTAATTTTGAGTACAAAAGCTCAGGGACGGCACTCTGACCCTGAGTTTAAGCTCCAGTTAAGATACAAAAAAAAAGTTTTCAAATTTCTTTTGAAGGTGACAATACTAATTCATATTTCTATTCCCAGTACATGAGTTCCTTTTCTCCTGCATCCTTAACAAATTACATAGTTGTTCTTTTTTAAAGAGTATTTTTTCAATGGATAGAAAATGACACCTTGTCTAAGTAAGTGTGACAAGATTGATGGGTTGGGATACATATTTGTTTATTGGTCTTGTGAATTAAACTTGGTGTTTTCTCCCTTTACTGCAGAAATCATAATCACTATCAATGTCATTATCAGAGAATTGTTGATTACTTGCTATATGCCAAAACTTTGAACATTTGTATTTATTAACTAATTTAATATACAATGACTCAAAATGCTGGCTTCATTTCACAGCTGAGAAAATTAAGACAGAAAGTATGTTGCCTAATGTTACCTTCTTAAGTAGCAGAAGAACAAAGTTTGGAATGAAAACTCTGCTGATAGCACAGGCAGAGTAGAGCCAGAGCAAACTGAAGTGAGCATGTTCTACAACATGTTTCATTCATAGGTCTTCTTTTTCATTCCCAGGCTGTTGTCCACTGAATAATGAATCAGGCTCATGAGAACTGTGTCATTTTGGCAGCTCTGTCTTTGTCTTCTCTGTGTTCTAAAAGTTCATGGTTTTGATGCAGTATATTTAAACCCTACCAAATCCCCCAAGATTATGTAGTTGTATCTATTATCCCCAAATTACTTCCTCTTTGATTCTTGTATTCTTTTTAAAATGGAACTAGTAGTCCAAACGCTGTTGGTTCATGCCTTTAATGTTAGTTATTCAGGAGGCTGAGACTTGAGTATCATGATTCACAACCAACCCAGGCCAGAAAGTTTGTGAGACTCTTTTCTCCAATTAAATACTCAAAAAAAGCCAGAAGTAGCTTTTAGCTCAAGTGTTAGAGTGCCAGCCTTGAGCCCAAAGAGGCTCAAGGATAGCACCCAGGCCCTGACTTCAAGCCCCAGGACTGGCAATAAATAGATAAATATATAAAATGAAATGGAACTAGTAAATACTATCCAGTATGTAGGGTAGTAGTGAGAATGAAATGCACATATATGTAACTTGAAGAATAAGACTAAATTATGAAAAGCCCTTAGCAAATTTTTACTGCTATTGCTATATGTTATTTTTGCATTATTTCAGAAGCCATATGATCCATTTCTAGTTTAAACTAACTATAAGTTGCCCAGGAACATTTTCTTTCTAGGTATTTTTCCTCTTTTTTGGAGAGAATACTTAGAGAGTCCTGCCTGTGCATTTGAATTTGAAAATATGTGCATACAATGCTAAAGTGATTTCTGTGCTTCATCAGTTTACTGTAGGAACTGCTTGTAGTGGATGTAGTTGTTTTCTTTCACAGTATTCTTAGAGTGAGAGATCTGGTAAATTGAATTGTGGCTAGTTTATTCACAAAGATTTGTAAGATCAAGGATAGTGGTAAGGTTCTTTCAAATCACATAGGTAAGGTTTCTAGGATTATCGATTTTCAGTTCAGAAAAAAAAAAGTAGTGACCAAAGGATACATGTGTGATTCATATACTTCCCCATCCTCCCCCTCGTTTATGGAGATATTTAATCCCTGCCTTTTTTTTCTGGAACTTCCTTGTTTTGCAGGAACCCTTATATTAGCCTTTTCTATCCTCTGGGTGCACCAAGATGTCTCCTGTCACAAGATAGTGTTTTGTTTGCTTGATTTTCCCCCCCCCAACATCCTAAGCTACTTTCTCATCTTGGCCAAACACTTCACTGCAAATCACATTACCCTTATATTCCTTCCCTAAAGTACAAGATTTATGCATTAAATCCATCCTTAACTCTTAGCTTTTGTATGCCACCTCATCTGTTTATTTTGTGGTAGGAGGAGTGCATTCAAGGCAAGGAAGTAGATAGAAATTGGCTAAAGCTCCACTGTGGAGCATATCAGAGCTGTAAGGAGCAGTAAGAAGATGATGTGGTACCTAGAGTGGACAGACAAAGCATAGTTTAGGATGTTGAGGGGAGGTACTGGAGGGATCAGATTGTGTAGGATTTTGTCAGCCACTCTCTTCATGCCCTGACTGTTAATGACCAGGTCTGCCTTGGCAAGAAAGATGACTCCAGAGACAAGCTTCTGACATAGTGTGTGCAGGAGTGTTCTTTCCCAGGATTTGGCTGCTAAGCTTAGAAGCTACCATCTGTTCAGTGGTAGCTGAATTTCCTGATTACTTGATGTCTGTAGTATTAGAATTACTAAAAAAAAAAAAATGGTACTTTTGCATTGATTTGTGCCTTCATTTGGAATGTGAGTCCAATATTATAAAAAATCAGCTTCACAAATATATTCATATTCATCAGATCCTACAAAATGTATGTGGTAAAGTATTTTAAACTATCTTCTTTTACTACTCAATTGTCACTGTATTTAAAATTGTTATTTATTTATTATCACTATTTTAAATTGTTTTAATCCATTATCAGATATCTGATTAGCAAATATATTCCTCCTATGGGTTTTGGTTTTACTGTAATGAGCAAGTCCTGAGATATATGAAAGTTTTTCATTTGATAAAGCCCAGAGTGTCTATTTCTTCTTTCATTGCTTTTCTTTTGTGTTTTCTCCTGAAAGTTTAAAATTTTATTGTTTATAGGGTTGAACTTTGGAGAGAACCAAGCAAATCCTTGGGCATCAGCATTGTTGGTGGACGAGGGATGGGGAGTCGCTTAAGCAATGGGGAAGTGATGAGAGGCATTTTCATCAAACATGTTCTTGAAGATAGTCCAGCTGGCAAAAATGGAACCTTGAAACCTGGAGACAGAATAGTAGAGGTAACCACCACTGAGCTTTCTGTGTCGAAATTCTTCACCTGTCATCTTCTTTATGAAGCAAACTGCCACTTTCATAGTGGTTACCCAAGCCAATGGCAAAATGTTTGTGATTAAAGCATTTCTTTTTTATTTGTTTTTTGTCATCCATAATTTTCTCTTAGGTATACAATGACGGATTATATACCTTGATGTGGAGAGTGATGTTTAGAGACACAGCCAGTCATGTAAAAAATATTGGCCCCAAGATCTCTTTGAAAAAGAGAAGCATAATTCTGAGGGGAATAATTGAATTGCTTAATATTATATGTACATGTACAAAGTATTCATATCATAATGATCTTCTCTAATCAAGTTTTATTTTGAGAAATTACTTATTATTCTCATTTCATTATAGATAAACTTTTGGCAGGGAATGTTGTTCCAAGTCCGTTTTTTGTTTTGTTTTGTTTTGTTTTTTGTAGAATCTTCAAAGCTATTGATTAATTTTATTTAAATGTTTCCCTCTCAATCTAAACTAGTGGCCCCTTCTCAGTATTCTTCTGATTCATCATGATAAGCTTTGTGTATGTATGTGTGTACATTATGATGAGTACAATCGCATGTATGTAGTCAGATTGCACCTAATCCCTAATTAAATCAAAATTTAGTGTTCTAAGTAGATTCTTGTCATGAGTGTTCTTGAAACAGTTGTTGCATCCAGGGCTGTGACAGGCTCTGGGTGTCCCACAGTAGACAAGACCCTGGGCCAGAAAGTTTTGACCGTCAATGAATTTATCTTACTTTATAGCTCTGAGATATTCTGGTTAAGCAGATTTTCATTTAAAAGTAAGGAATAGAGAGACCTGACTGGTTTTCTAACTTACAAGATAAACCGGAAAGGGCAGCTGTCAAATAAAGACCTTAAAAAAATTATAGTGGCCATTGTACTATAAAACTTGTACATTAAAATGCTTTGTTTGGCATCAACTATGATTTGCACTTAAAAATGAATGTTTTTGTCCTAGGAGTATAGGTCAGTGGTAGAATGCTGATCTCGCATGTACAGGCCTTCTGTTCCATTCCTTACAATATGGAAAAGAAGAATGAAGAGAAGAAGGGAATTATTTTAAGGATTTTTATTGTTGTTTATCTCTGAGAGCCAAAGAAGGAAGAAATTAAGACTTAAGAAAAAGCAAGGGCCCTGTCACTTTTCTTTTTCCTTGTCTATTTATAAAAAGAATGACAGGACAGGCCTTTTTGCCCTGTTTCCTTTCAGTCTTTAAATGACTGTATTGTCCATTTTTAAAAAAGCACTTTTTTAGTTGGGACCCTAAAACTTTCAATTTTACATTATTACTAGGAAGCTTATTTTTACTCATGCTTCATTATTATTAAATACTTTAATTGTCAATAGAATACTAAAAATTACTTATAGAGATTCCTAGAAAGGATTGATCCTAGTTTGATTACAATATTATTTAGATATATTTGGAATTAAACCATCCTTTTCTAATTGAAAAGAAAAAAAAAAGAACTTTTATTGTTTTTTTGGTGCCAGTCCTGTGGCTTGAACTCAGGGCTTGAGCACTGTCCCTGAGCTTTTTTGCTCACAGCTAGCACTCTACCTCTTGAGCCATAGCTCCAGTTCTGACTCTTGGGGTAGCTAATTAGAGTGATAAAGGTCTCAGGCTTTCCTGCCTGGGCTGACTTCAAACTACAGTCCTCAGATCTCAGCCTCCCGAGTAGCTGGGATTATAGTTGTATGCCACTGGCACCTGGCAGAATGAGTGTGTGTGTGTGTGTTTTAATATAGCTGTCTGCCATTTAGCAATGATTCATAGAGTGCCTTTTGTTCAGGGGCTTTCCCAGTAAGTAAGTAAACCATATATGTCTGTCATCGTGTCTAAAACAGCCTGTTCTGAGACTTTCTGATAATGTGTGTAAATTAAGTAAACAGAGGCCTGAAAATTATTCTACTTTAGATATATTTTCATTAAACTTGAGCAAAAGATGCCTTTGTAAACTTTTCCAGTAATGTAGTAGACATGAATACTGACTTTTGTTTTATTAAAGAGCTAGAAGCCATTCTTACTATATACTGACAAAAGTGTCCTTATGTTATCCTATTATTGGCTAAATCTATATAATTCTTTTCAAGATGATGATGTTCTATGCCAAAATGTACTGATTTTGTTCCTCAGTATTGTGTCCACTCTGAGCTTTCTTGGTAATTAAAAATGACAAAGGAATAAGAACTTCCAGTTTCCTCGCAGGATTTGCTTTTGACCTTTTAAACTATATTTGTGTCTGTGTGTGTGTGTTTGTGTGTGCACGCTTGGGTGCATGTACGTATGAGTGTGTGTGTGTGTGTGTGTATGTGTAAGAACATGTATGTAGTGTCTAAACTGAGCTGATCATCATCCAAGCAAGCCCTGGTCAATAAAAAGTTACAAAATAACTTTCATTTTCAATATATTTATTTAAGAATTACTAACAAATGAGCACTATTTCTTGGCTTTTAGCTACTGTTATATCTATTTCAAAATTCTTTTGCAAAACTAACCTAATCATAATCTGATTTTCTTGGATATCACTTGTTTTTTGTTTTTACATTCAGGATTCCTTGTACAGAGAGAACTAGACAACAAACAAATAACCCAGCTATTTTCCAAATCATGATATAATGAAGTATAGGAAAACACAGAGCCTTTCTAACAACAGTGCTGCCAGGGAGGAGTTCCTTTCGATATTTCCTTTAATGATACTGATTTATTAATTAAAAAGAACAACTGAACAGTGAAAAAATGCAGAAACAGAGGCCTTGTTCTGGTCAATTGTTGCAGTTGATTACTAGGGACAGAAATCAGTGTCCAAAGTAACAGACTACCTGTCAGATAGACAGATGAAAAGTTCTCACCCTTATAATCATCTTAATTATTTTTATTATTGAGGCAGACTTTCCAGGATCCTCAAACTCCTAATCCACAAATTGTTCTTTGTTCTAAAGCTTCTTGAAATGTTAAGATAAGGCCTTCCATTGCAGGTGGATGGAATGGACCTCAGAGATGCAAGCCATGAGCAAGCTGTGGAAGCCATTCGGAAAGCAGGCAACCCCGTAGTCTTTATGGTACAGAGCATTATAAACAGACCAAGGGTAAGCAAACACAAAGGGCAAGGTAGGCATGTCTAAACAGTACTCAACTTGGAGTCTAATGAAGAAAGGGCCAAGTTGTCTGAATGAACAGATGGTGACTCTTAGAACACTTAATGATAAGTTTCTTTTGCTTTTTTTTTTTTTTTCCAACATTCAGGTATTCTATAAACTCCTGCCATCCTTTTAATAAAGACTTGAATCTGTTGAAAACACATAGAAGTGGGGTTTATGGGTGGCCTTAGGTGTTTAGGTAGTTAATTACTAGTATTCATTATATTTACAAGTTATAGAAAGGATGAAAGGAAATATTGATGAAAGGAATATGGGGTAGATATTCAGGTGAATAATTCATGATCCTCTAGTGGAGTCCCTTAGTAGAAGGAAGAAAAATGATATTTTCTTTGAGCTTATGCAGTCTCGTAGTCTGATATTTGAAGCATTTTATATCTCACTGAACATTAGATTTCCATAGAGTGGATTTTGTTTATTTACAAGTGGTTTTAAAATTTCCCAGTATGATTACTGCTGCTCAATACCATACAACTTCTAGTTGACAGAAATCTACTAACCCACTTTTCCTCCAGTCATCACAGATAAAATAGTTTTAGAAAGTATTTTAAAAGCTGTATGCTTGTAATTCCAGCATTTGGGAAGAAAAATGTCAACATATGTGAAGGCATCACCTAAACTTGAAACATGATTTTGTATGTAAAATGCATTGAGTTTTACCCTGTAAGATTAAAAATTTAAGATAGTCACACACAAAAGATGGAAAAAAGAGAGAAAACAGCTTTGTTGATGAGATCAGAAAAAGTAGCATCCATTTTGTGTGGTGCAAAGTAGAAAGTGGCCAGATTCATCTTACTGAAACTTCCTTTTGTTGTTAAAACAGGTGTGTAACTGTGGTATGGATTCAGGAAGGGATTTAGTAGCTCCTAATGTAAGCAGTTATCCTCACATCTGCAGTTTTTAATCATTTAGATGTTTATTGTTAGATAATAATTATCCATTCAGATAGAAAATCTGCCAAACGGTAGGGCTACATCATGCTACATCTTTATAAATGCTGTTCAGTTTGTTTAAGTAACTACAAATCTTTTTACATTTGTTTCCATTTGTTGTGTTAAACATAGACACAGCATGATAATATTAGTGATTGGCTGTTTAAGTTAAAGATATTTTTCTCAGAGAGTAGGTTTTATTCCTTTTTTTGTCCTATTTTCTAACTAATATCTTTTGGGACAATAGAATTATAAACTGCTGAACAGTGATTCTTAATATTGCTTTAAAAAACCAAACTACAAACATTTTATTCAGTGCTAGTCACATTTCATAATGAGCTGTTTCAGACACCTGGAAAATATTCATATTTTATTATCTGAGGTATAATGACACCTAATTGGATAGCAATTATTTCTGGATAAATCTTTCTTATGACATGTTTAGTCAAGCAGTACACATTTTACTTTGAGAAATTGGAATTCATTTTACACTTAATGTGTGATACACTTACTTCCCTGTGGAAATAATTCTATTTCTAATAATTGAAAGTAAAAAAAAATCACTAGTTAAAAAATAAAAATCACAAGTCTCAGTGGTAACTGTTTTATTGGTGGATGGAGGTTAACACTTCCAGGAAATATAATGTGAGTAACAAAGCAATTGACTTTAAGTTGTTAAGAGTTTGAGCTAGAATTAGAATGTCCGAGGCTCTGATAATGCTGATAGAATGCCAGCTTCAGACACTTCAGTCTGACTATGTTGTTTATCTGAAGAGTGGCCCCACTCACATGGACCACCCTTAGCTAATGTTTCTTCTCTCATCAGGCTTTGAAATTTAAACAGAAGTTTCATCATTGATTGTTTTTAGCAATAAAAAAACCCTCTCTATTAATCTTTCCCTAATAATATAGTGACCTAACATTTCATCTGCTGTGCTTGGGCTGTACCTTTCACTTTGCTCTCAGGGCCACATTCTAATCCTGTAAGATCTTCAAAAACACAGCGACCACCACAGAATAAAGAAACTAAGAGTTCTTTTGCAATATGCTTCTTGCCATCAGAGTTTTGTTATCTGCTTTTCTACAGAAAGGACACTTGAAAGCCGAAAATAACTATGGATGAGGATTACACATAATCCCCTCTCTCTAGAACATTGAATTATTTTGCCTAGCATGTTTTCTCATGCTTGCCCAGTCATTTGTTCGACCTTAATAAGTGATGATGTTCCTTGGAGTCTGTGATCGCCTCTTTTGTAAAGGAGGGGTTGACATTTTAAACTGAAAAGCAGGGAGAAAGTTGAGATGAACAGAAATGTCATTGTGCCCGTATCTTTTCCCCGTCTTGCCTCTGTAGGAAAAACATTACAGGGACAGCAGATTGAAAGGGTAATGTGGCATAAGCTTTGGTGTAGGCACATTGAGATAGATAATCTTTCTAGAGGGTTCCCCATACAGGGTGGTATCCACGTGACTACCTCTCTACATCCCAAGCCTGCCAGTGGGGCTTTTTTTTTTGTACAGAGAAATAACACAAACATTTAATTGGAGCCAAAATGAATTTTAAATGTCTGCATTCCCCCCTGAAAGATATAGTCAATAAAAGAAAAAAGTTAGCAGGAATATAAAGAAAGAAAAAGAATTTACTGTGCAAAGGAAATTACTTTTTACTTCTTTTGAACCATGAAAATGCTGAATTCTATCTGGCAGGCATCCTCCTACCTTTAATGTGTATCTCTAACTCTTAACAGCCCTGGCTTACGACATACTGAAGGCAAGCCACAAAGGCTGGAAGACACTATCTAAGGCAGGATTTCAAATATTACTTAAAGCCCATAAATTTTCTAATAATGTGGGAAATTTTATAGAAGTTTTAAAAATATTTATCTCTGCTCTGGGAATATGGCCTAGTGGCAAGAGTGCTTGCCTCGTATAATACATGAAGCCATGGGTTCAATTCCTCAGCACCACATATATACAAAAAGGCAAGAAGTGGCACTGTGGCTCAAGTGGCAAAGTGCTAGCCTTGAGCAAAAAGAAGCCAGGGACAGTGCTCAGGCCCTGAGTCCAAGGCCCAGGACTGGCAAAAAAAAAAAAAAAAATTATCTCTATGGTACTAACTCCATAAAAAAGGGAGGAAATACACAATACTATTGTATGTTGGTTCATTTATTTATTTGTGTCTTTAAATTAAAAAATATTAATGTTCCAAATCAATCTTAATATCTACCAGAGCATGGAAATTTTCCTTACTGGTAAACAAGATCAAGGAACACTAAAGGTTACTTGTAACTGGCAGACAAATGTTTAATTTGCATGTTGGAAGAGATATAGCTATTAAAAAAGAAATATCATTAGCTTTTAAGTGTAAATGACAAAAGACTTATGCTTTTTTATTTTAAAACATGTTTTCTGATACCACGAAGCATAATATCCTAGATAAAGTGGCCAAAATGTATGCATATCTGTCTGTGACAGTGAAACCATTTAAGGAAAATAAGGAAATTTGGGTTACTTTGACAATCTGGCCTCCTTTGTAGTTTGGAGACTTATTAGACTCAAGCCATTAGATACAAAGTATATCAGTATTTAAGAAAATGCTATGAATTTTTAGATATAGCCTCTGAAGTTTGAATAAGTAAATTTATTCTGCAAGTTGAGTTGTTTGAAATTCATTTCTCCTGCGATGAGCACCTCTTCTGTTTCCTTTTAGAAATCCCCTTTGCCTACCTTGCCGCACAACCTTTACCCTAAGTACAACTTCAGCAGCACTAACCCATTTGCTGACTCTCTCCAGTTCACCGCTGACAAGGTTGGATGATGTCCATTGTCTTGCCATTGCCTGTTCAGATGTTTAGTTCTTTGTTACTGCTGTGCCTTTGTCCCAGCCTTTGTTTTCTATTTGTCGAATTTACCCAGAAAAACAAAACAAAACAAAAACAACTTGTGTTTGGAAAGGCATGCTAATCCTTTCATAATCGTATATTCCTAACAGAGGATATTTTTATAGCTGAAATGAACTTATCCATCTGAAGCAGAGACAATCACAAGTCTGGTGCCTTCCCTGCATTTACAGTTTGTGTTACTTACACTTTTGTTTAGTTGCCAAACAGCTAAACTACTTTCATTCTAATTTCCTTAAAACTTTGTATTGGTTTAAACTATTTTCAGACTTCTACAAGATGGTCACAAATGTTCCCTCATGAGTTAATCACATTGCAAATGTATACGTACAAGCAGGAATCTTTTAAATATTCATACACTTTGTTCAAGTAAACTCCTGAATTAATCAGCTGTTTCAGTACTCATAAATCCATCCTGGATAGTCTCATTCTATCCAATTACAAAACTAGAATTGAAACAAACTAAGAACTTACATACTATAATGTGATCATGGAAAGAAGGAAAATTACCAAAATTTTTTTTAAGAAACATGTTATGAATACTCACCAGATTTTCATGTGATTGTAATATAGGTAATAATGATGCCATATCTTGAAGGAACATATTTTCTGTTACTGTAGGCATTCCAGAATTCCAGTACATTTATCTTCCATTGTTCCCCAACTAACCCTTTTGCTCCCACACCATTTAAGGTTTGTCTAAATGAAATTTTCATGTGTGTATTGTACAGTACATGTATGTTATCCTTTGTGTATACATACATGGCATGAAGTGATTGTAAGTGCACTTTGCATTTTTGCCAAGAAAAGCTAAATGAGCATTGCTAAAGACCCATATTTTAATTAATCAGTTTCTAAGTGTGTCAGTAACAAGCTAGCTCTATGATCTTAGTAAAATGAAGATATCAGGAACAGTGAAACACAAGGCCTAAGCTAGTTTTGATTAATCAGTTATGTTAGAGTACAAATTTAGTTTATTCATGATGTAAACACGTGTCTGAACTTGCACAGATTTTATGTAAAAGGTTTTTTTCTTTTTTTAATTTTTTGCCAGTCCTTGGGCTTGAACTCAGAGCCTTAGTACTGTCCCTGGTTTCTTTTTGCTCAAGACTAGCACTCTACGACTTGAGCCACAGTGCCACTACTGGCGCTATATATGTGGTACTGACGACTCAAACCCAGGGCTTCATGTATGTGAGGCAAGCACTCTACCACTAGGCCATATTCCCAGCCAGCATAACATATTTTTTTAAGCCAGAAAAATTCTAAAGTATATAGCTCTGCTCTCTTTAGTGTGGTTTCTGAATCTAGATAGGATTAAGTGGGGCATTTTTATTTTTATTCATTATTAATTTGAGAAGATCTTGGCAAAGCATTCAGGAAGATAACAGATTTCCCTTGCATTAGCAACTCTTATCTGTTTGGCCAGTGATGTGTAAACTGAACATTTTTGTACTGCAGATTCTGTTAACCTAAAATTGAAGGCCCTTAAACCTCAATCAACCAGCCCTTTGCTTTTACAGAATATAGGGTACTTTTAAAGTCACCAAAGAAAACACAAGCCTGTTGAATAGTTTTAATGTTAAATATGTATTTTGTGGTATTCTGATTTTTGACACCAGTTAATAATTCCTAAGTATTTGCAAGCATGACTGTACTTTAATGTTTTCTTATTAGAAGTTTTTAAAACTAAATCATGAATATTTCTGGGTGCACATATAAAAAAGAAATCAAGTTATTTGAGAGGGGTTTTATGCAGGAAAATTGCCAAATAAAGGATATTGGAGGCATGGATCAGGTGGTAGAACACCAGCCAGTGAAAGAAAACATCAGATACTGAATCAAAGTCTTGGTTTCAGAAAAAAAATAAAATAGAATAGAGAAAATGTATACTTGATGCATGAGACCTTCAAGTGTATATTTCATACCAGAGCTCACCATTTCGCTGGGTGTCCTAACTTTGGGTCAGCTCCTGTCTTGCTATGGAAATTGGAAGAGACAGTGTGGTGTAATGCAAAGTGCATTGGATTAAGAATTAAGCAGAGAGAAACCAACTAAGACTGTGAGACTTTGAACAGAATATTTCACTTGTGACCTTGAGTTGAGAGAGCTTACTCATCTGCAAAATGAGTGAAATGAACTAGGGACTTAAGGGCCTTTTCAGTCTCTTAACATCCATATATAATATCTAATACAAGGTACAAAATCAGTACCTGTATTTTTCTTTTAAAAGACCAGTGGTCCTAAATGACAATCATGTTTTAATTCTGTATGAAATACCTTCCTGTGGACTTTTTTTTCTTCACTCATCTTGTAAGCTACTTTGGCAAGAAAAAGGTTTTGTCCCTTAAAATTACACCCCTCAGATGACTTTGTGTGCTCTGTGCTAGCGACTGGCTCCCTTGGCAGGCAAGCCCGCATGGGTAATGCTATTCTTTTGTGTGTGTAGATTTATTGAGAGTCATTTGGAGAGAGGATTCAGGTAGTAATAAAAAATTCCTTATGTTTAACTTTACTAAAAAGCTTCGAAGGACAACTTCTTTGTGACTTTTCATTTTTGTTTATTGGCAAACTTTTCTAGCCCCTTAAAATCTTACACATACCCTTGCATATTTATAACTTTTGAAGGAGACCCTTTATCCAACAGAGGAACTTTGTACAATTTTCTATCTTGGATTATGTAAGCTTTCAAACTGAATTACTCATTGGCTTATAATAGAAACAGTTTCTAACAGCTTATCACAGTTGAATAAATTGTACTCCAATACCATTTTGTATATTTAAACTTTACCTGAATCCTTTTCTGTATTTGTAGATAATAAAAAAAGTTAATTCTGGTTTGGCATTGTACTTTTGACTTCTTTTCCTTAAAGGTTTTTTCCTTAGAGTATACATTCCCACTTGCTTTCTTCTTGTTCCTGCAGGTACCCAGTCAGTCAGAGCCAGAGCCAGAGCCACAGCAAGCTCCATTGTGTGGTAGGCCTTCACCCTCTCCTTCATCGTTGGCAGAAATGGGTATGGATCACACAGAGTCAGCTGCAAGCACAGCCTCAGAAGATGTGGAGAAAGAGGATGAGTTTGGTTACAGCTGGAGTATGTTGTCTTTTTGTGATGCCTTTACTTGTAAGAGTTGTTCTCCAGTCCTATGCCTTGTGTGAATAAGTGTTCCAAATTGAAATTCTCTGTGGAACAAAGTGCTATTTCTTTTCCTTGAATTTAATGTACATTCCTGAGATGTGAAATCATATTCTCCCTTTCTTTAATTATGTTTTCCCATTAATGCTGCTTTGCCTTTCATACAAAAATGAACCAGAATCTGGTACTCTGTAAGCATTCCCCCTTTCTAGGTTTCATTCTCCTCATTGTAACACATAGCAACTGACTCTTGATGTTACATTTTGAACTTCTGGTATTTCCTGTACTAGGATGGCAACATAGGATAATTATTGAGATAAAGATCTTTTAGGCATTTGGCTAGTTGTTTACCTGCTTCTAAGTGGTTATCTCTCTTTAAAATATCGTTCTTTCTTCAGCTTGTTGAAGGTGGGTGGGTGGGAGGTATGCTAAGCACAATGCCTAGTGCACAGGAATCATTTAAAGACAGCCTGTGTTAGGATCCATGTAGTGTCTGTTTTCTAAGAAAATAGGGTATTTTATAGGCACATATTAAATAGTTACCCAAGAGTTATAAATATTATGAGGTTAAAAAGTTCCATCATAGGGCTGGGGATATGGCCTAGTGGCAAGAGAGCTTGCCTTGTATACATGAGGCCCTGGGTTCGATTCCCCAGCACCACATATACAGAAAACGGCCGGAAGTGGCGCTGTGGCTCAAGTGGCAGAGTGCTAGCCTTGAGCAAAAAGGAAGCCAGGGACAGTGCTCAGGCCCTGAGTCCAAGGCCCAGGACTGGCCAAAAAAAAAAAAAAAAGTTCCATCATAGCTAGGTGCCTGTGGCCCGTGCCTGTAATCCTAACTACCCAGGAGTTTGCTGTCTGAAATCAAGGTTCAAAGCCTACCTAGGCAGGGAAGTCAGTGAGGCTCTTATTTCTAAATTACCAAAAAAGCCAGAAATGAAGCTGTGGCTCAAGTGGGAGAACACTAACCTTGAGCAAAAGCAGCTCGGGAACAGCATCCATGCTGAGTTCAAGTCCCAAGACTGGCACAAAAAGTAAAGTTTCATCATAAAAAGTGACTATTTTCCCTAAGGAAGCTACAATACAAATTGTTAACTGGGTCCTGCTGGCTCATGTCTGTAATACTAGCTACTTAAGAGGCTGAGATCTGAGATTTTGAGCTTCTGAAGCCAGCCCAGCAAGAAAGTCCGTAAGACTCTTATCTCCAATTAATAACAGAAAAAACTGGAAGTGGTGCTATGGATCAAGTGGTACAGTGCTAGCCTTGAGTAAAAGATGCTCAGGGACAGCGACCAGGCTGAGTTCAAGCCCCAGGCACTGAAAATAATAAATTGTTTTGAAAGCAGTATGTCTGAATGTTGTACTATTACATTCTAGGAGTTAAAAGATGATGTTTATTTAGTGATATATGTAAGACTCTATGTAGAATGTAGGATATTAATATTATAGTAATTTTCAAAGGTGATGTGGCAGGATTATAATTTTCTCCCTCTTTTTTATTTTTTTTTTATTTATTTTTTTGGCCAGTCCTGGGCCTTGGACTCAGAGCTGAGCACTGTCCCTGGCTTCTTTTTACTCGAGGCTAGAACTCTTCCACTTGAGCCACAGCGCCACTTCTGGCCGTTTTCTATAGATACGGTGCTGGGTAACCAAACCCAGGACTTCATGTTTACGAGGCAAGCACTCTTGCCACTAAGCCGTATTCTTAGCCCTTCTCCCTCTTTTATCAGTGGCATTAGAGTTTATTTCTAATCTGGTCAAATGCCAGAATATAATGAGAGAAAACTGTGAGCCAGAATGTTTTAGTTTTCTGTTATCAAGCCACACTAAACTTAATGGCATAAAGCAAATGCTTATTTATTAATCTGACATGATAGGGTGATTGATTTGCAGGGTTCAACTGCCCATCAGGCCTTCTGTACCATCAGTACAAAAAAATTCCTTAACCTTTGATTACCCCAACAAACCAGTTTTTATGGCTTTTAACTGTCCCAACGTCATTTTGGAACAAATAATATCATTTTGAGTTAAACTAAATAACCTTCCATTGTAAAGTATTTGGTTATGAATTAACTTTAAACATGTTGTCATTTCTTATGTATAGAGAATATCAGAGAGCGTTATGGAACCCTAGCAGGAGAGCTTCATATGATTGAACTGGAAAAAGGTCGCAGTGGTCTGGGTCTAAGTCTCGCTGGGAACAAAGATCGAACTAGAATGAGTGTTTTTATTGTGGGGATTGACCCAAATGGAGCAGCAGGGAAAGATGGACGATTGCAGGTTGCAGATGAGCTCCTGGAGGTGAGTTTTTGTGGATAATTTGAATTTGCTTTTTTACATCCTGGCGATAGAATCTCGACTTCCCAAAAAAATCATGTAGATTTCATACAGTGACTGAGAAAAGTATCACTTGCCTTATGAAACAGAGTCACTGCAGCAGATTGGCTATCAGCCAAATGTCTACTAAGTAGAATCTGTGTAACCATTAATTTCCATTAAAAGGTTAAGACTGTGTAGCAACAGAAACAAAGTTTGCTCCAAGATAGTAATAAAAAAAATCATACTTCCAAAACATTTTTTATATGTACTGCATTGTTATTAGGAGTTTTTGAAAAGCCAAATGACCAATCATGCTGACCCACTGAAAGTTGAAATTTCTAATTCTGGAAGTTGAATTTCTAATAAGAATGATGTGTCTGAGAGATGCAGTCATGGATTAAGGCTAAACCACAAAATCAATAACTCTGCCTGCCAAACAAAGTAATTTTATGGACCATGTTTTATGTTTTTAAAATCTTATTTCCTTGTATTTGACTTTGCCTCCTATAGAAAGAATCCACCTGTCTTCATACTGCTTCCATACTCTTTCGTGTAAACTCATTTTTCCATATTGCTAGTGACTGACTTGACAATTGAGCTGGTAGTTTGCTTTTTTCTGTGAGCTGTGTTGCTCATGTATAATCTGCTGCTTATATTTGAGTCCCCTTTCCCAGGACATGCCTCTTGAGATCAATTTGAGGGGGGTGGGGACTGGCAATGAGGGACTGCTAGAATGACCTCTGCAGGCCTCTGTCATTAGCCCATACATATTAGAGTTCATTCCTGTCACTTTTATGTTAGCTGTAAACATTAATCCTTCCCCTCCCTTCCTCCCTCCTTTCCTTTCCTTCCTTTCTTCCTTCCTTCTTCTTTTGCCCCTGGTGGTGTGGGGTTTTAAACTCAAGGCCTCCTACTTGCTAGACAAGCACTCTACCACATGAGCACCAACCCCAGCCCTTTTCTCTTTAAGTTGTTTTTTTGATTGAGTCTCATCTTTTTTTCCAAGAGCGAAGCATAAACATATAAATAAATATACAGTACCCGTATTTGTTTAAATATATGACTTTAAATGCACATATACAAATATATATTTAAAGTTAGCTCTTGTTAAAAAGATGAGACGAAAAATACTTATGTGCACATATACATTTAAGCATACATGTATATGTGTATATATGTACATATGTATATACTGTTATGTATAGAGACTATCTGAAAGTATTATGGAACCTCCATATGATTCAACTAGGATAACAATCACCCTACATAAACTTCCTGTATAGCTGGGACTATAGTTATGTGCCACAGTTCTCATCCCCCATTCTTTTCTATATTTACTCTCAGAAGTTGTATTTATATTCTAGGGAGAAAAATACAATAGTCGAAAGAAATAATTAATGTGCATTTTGTTAGGTAGGCTGATAAGTGAAGAGTTTTAGCTCATCAAATAATTCTTATTTCTCACAGATCAATGGCCAAATTTTATATGGAAGAAGTCATCAGAATGCCTCATCAATCATCAAATGTGCTCCTTCTAAAGTTAAAATAATTTTTATAAGGTGAGCATTTTCTTTTTCTGTCTTACCAAGCAAGAGAACTCCAACTTGGAGTTCTTCTCAATGAAAACAAAGTATATATTTGAGTATGGCAATTTCAATGCTTAGGGGGTTAAAGGATCTTTCCAAATAATCTTTTTTACTTTTCAAGTAAGAGAATATAAGTAATACTCTTAGGATATGATAGATTGTTGTTTTTTTCTTCTAGAAATAAAGATGCAGTAAGTCAGATGGCTGTATGTCCTGGAAGTACTGTTGAACCTCTTTCTTCTGCCTCTGAGAATCTTCAAAACAAGGAGGTATTTGTAAGTTGTGTTTGTGTCTTTGGGAAGATCTTATGGATATTTTCTTTTACTAACTTAGATAACCATTATAGTAGTTGTAAGTATATCAAAGGTAGATGAGTTATAACTGATGCTCAAAGAGTTCCCATGACAACACTCATAGACAAAGCACATGACTATTTGATGAGTAACTGAGAAGTGTGCATGGGCAACAATGACAATAGGGAAGGAGTAGCAGTTCTGCCTCTGGGGAGAGTGAGAATACTTCAGAAAGAAACTCCAACTATATGTTGAAGATTTAGAAACAAACATTACAGACAGAAAGGTAGCATAAATGGCACAGAGGTTCTGTCTAATGAAGGAAATTAAAATTGCAGAGCATTGCTGATCAGCTTGAGTAAGGCATAGGGAACTGATCAGAAAAGTGTTGCTGAGAAGGGAAAGAGTCAAATTATCTGAAATACTGTGATACGCTACTGTATTAGAGACATTCAATGAGTTCAATGAATGAGAATTGTATTTTTTAAAATGCAGGCTGGGGCATGGCTGAAGGGGTAGAGCGCCTGTCTAGCAAGCTCAAGTACCCTTAGTTCAAGTATCAGTACTTCCAAAACCAAAAGAATTGTAGGGCAATCGCATAGAGAAAAATCAGAAATTATAGGGGAGATAAAGTAATGGAAGTTAAAGAGAATGGTGTAACTCAGGAGAAATGCAGTGAGGCCTAAACTAAAGCATCCAGTAAAGAAATCCTCCGTACTAAAAGCATTGCATCTCTAGGTAAATATTTTTCAGGAAATATTTCTGAATATCCTGCCTCTTTGGTGTTGGCATATACTGGTGAATAAAATAGCGAAGTAGAAGGCTTCCACATATTGAATGTGATGATATGATAGATGGCTCTCTTCACCAAAAGTTGTAAATACAGAAAAGAATAGGTATTTATAAAAGTATTCCACATTCTATTTGAGACAGCTTAAAAAGGAAGGGTCTGTTGGAGTCTGTAGAAGTGTTTATCAGCACATGTAGTCTGGACTTTAGAGACCCATAGATGCAGATTTGTCATATGTTGGCCATGGGAGTGAAATTACAGGCCTATAGAGAACATTTAGAAAGAGGAGGAGGCCCATGGGAAGATTCATGTAGTATGAACACAAACAGGAAGGCTAAAAGGAGAGGCCAGAGGTGAGGTAGAAAAAGCAGAGCAGAGGGCATGCTGCACAGCCACTGAGGAGAGCACATTTAAGACAGTTGAGTTCATAACTTGAGATGCTGTGGAGAGGTCCAGTATGGAGAGGTCCAGTATGAGAGAACCTGGGATTTGGAAACTAAGAGATTATTGGGAAATCTCAACAAAATGATGAGACAAAAGATAAAGGGCAAATCAAAGCAACAGTGATACTCACAAGACAATGTGTTAGAAATGAATTGTACAACTTGGCAGGGGGCAGATTGGTAGAGGAGGGAAAGTGGGGGAAAATAAGGAAGGGGGTAACAAGTTTGACAACAAATATATTCATAAACTTATGAATGTAATTGTAATCCCTCTGTATATCACCTTCACAATAAAATTAAATTATATTTGAAAATAATTTGGGGAAAACAAATGATGGGCAAGAAAGTAATGAGAGCAGTGTCTAGAGGTTGACAAAGAATATAAAGAGGGTGGTGATGGCAGTTGGTTTTGATTTAGCATAGTTTTAGATACTCAAGATATATAAAAGGAGACAGTAGATAATGAAGAGATTAAAATTAAGAGGAGCATGATGATTATCAATAGAGGAAGATGTTGAAACAAAAGCTTCTTCCCTGAATTAAATATATAAGCAGAGGCTTGTACATAAAATAGATATAATAGATATACAAATCACTACCTCATTCTAACTGCTTCTGGTGTTGAATTGAGTCACATTACCTAAGATGGGTAAAGGAGAAACTTTCATTTTTCACATTAATTTTAGCAGTTAGTACATACCTTGAGAATGTAATGTGTTAATCATTTTCAGGCAAACCACTTTCATTTGTAAGTTTCCTTGATAACAAACATTGGAGAAATAATGGGTGGTGCCTTTGCTGGCACTGTGTATTTCTGTGAGATTCATTTTAGGCAGCTGTGCTGCAGAGCCATTTCATTAGAGGTAAATCCAGATTGACTTCCAAGCCCCTTAGATGCTCTAGTCATACCTTCTCAGTGTTTCTAGACAACGTGATGTTCATAAACACCAGGAGCTATTAAAATAGCTGTATTGAGTAAATAATAAATAATAAACAATAAATAATATTTAAGTGGCTCTTATTTTTAACAAACAAAAGTAACTATCACACACACTTAGTTGCCTGTTTTGCCATTTCTTCTCTGTCAGGTGGAACCAAGTGTTACTACTTCGGATGTAGCTGTGGACCTCAGTTTATTTAAAAACGTGCATCATCTAGAGCTTCCCAAGGTAAATGTGCATTGCATGGGGATAAAATGATTTGAGCACCTTCCACACCGGTCCAGTTTTCTGGTTCTCAGAAGTATGGTCTGTAGACCACCAGCAGCAGCACCTGGGATCTTGTTAGAAATGCAAATGCCTGGATCCACTCACCACTTCCTGCTGAATGAGGAAATCTAGGTTTTAATAAACCTACTGTGATTTTAGAGCTCTGTAAAATTTGAGAACCTTTGTGCTAATTGATACTTTCCAACTGTTACCATTATTCTAAACTTTGACATCCATTACCTCTTTTCTTTTTAAGTTCATTTACTAAGGTCTTGCTAGGGGGGAGAAATTGAAAGGAAGATGTAGTAGTTAGTCCTTGTCGCTTATAAAACATATAGCTCATATGGCTAACTAGAAGCTTTGCTGATGAACATTCTGAGATATTTGCTTTGGAAATATCTGAACGTTAGTGTCAAATGACTAAAGTGGCAATTTGCTAAACAGAAACTTATACATGCTTTCAGCTGCTGCAAGCTAGTGCTGGAAAGTAGGTGGACATGGTATTTTCTTGATCCATTTGTCCAGTGAGGGACATCTGGGCCGAATCCATACATCTTGGCTATGGTGAATAGCTCTGCAGTGAACAAGGTTGTGTTTGTGTCTTTACTGTAACCTTGTTCATGTTCTATTGGATAAATGCCCAGGAGTATCACTGCTTTTTGACAGTGGTTATCTCCAGTGCTTTATTTTTCTGTAATAGATCACCTGAGATTTTGCATACATATTTCTGTTAAAAGGTTCTTGTAATTTAGCACTGGGGTAGATAAAAGCCAGATCTTCCAGAATCCCTTCTCAATCCTGAATTATCTCACATAAATCACTTAGTCTCTGCTTTAGCTTTTTCCTGTTTTGTTCATGGATGTCTATTATCTTTCTAACTTAGTTGCTGTCTATTCAAAATCCAAGATTTTGCAGACCCTTAATATGCTACCCACAGCAGTCTTTAAGGGTAGTTTATTCCTGGGCTCCATAGTGTCTTCACGAGCCAGTTCTTTCTTTCTACACAGCCCTGCATAGTGTCAGTTTGATCCTAAGACTGTTCTTCCTCATGGTATTAGAAGGGCTGCCAATTATAGTTGGGCTATGTGCTACCTCTTTTGCATATGATTTGGGGAGGGACGAAAATGGCTGTTGCAGCCTTCTGATCAAAAGTCTCAAGATTTGTCCTAATTGAACTAGTCCAAATCATATTATTAGCCAGACACTGTGGCTAATGGGAATAAAATGTATAGGTTTGACTTAAGTTATTCAAACCCTATCCTTGGAGTTACTTATCCTTTGCTACATAACATATTACCACACATTTAACAAACTTAAATGACAGGCATTTATTTTATGTCACAATTTCTGTGAGGCAGGAATTTAGAACAGCTCAGCCAAGTGGTCTAGCTCAGAATATTCCATGTGATTGCTGAAAAATTGCCAGCTTGAGCTGCAAATGACTGAAGGTTGAGTAGAGCTGACCAATGATCCAAAAGGTGGCTTCTGGAATGCTGTTGGCAAGAGGCCTTATTTCTTCTTTTATGGATCTGCCTGAAAATCTTCAGGACGCGGCATCCTACGTCCCCCAGAACAAGTGATCACAGAAAAGCAGCAAGACCTGGTACCTCTTGGTATATAGCTATAAAATTACACATCATCATTTCTGCTTTATTTTGTTTACTAGAAGTAGTTACCAAGACTGGCTCATATGCTTAGCTTCATGGTCTTACAGAAAAGAACATCAAAGAATATCTGGTCATATTTTAAAGTCACCACCAAAAAATGTTGAGAAGAGAGAGGAAGAGAGGAGAGACTGGAGATGAGGGAGAAAGGAAAGAAGGATGGTTGGAAGATAATTGTAGCAGTGGCTTAACAGTCTAATGAAAATCTTCCAGTTTATACAAAACGATAAGATCAAAATGGGTGTTAGATAAACAAAATGCTCACTGTTTTAATGAAGTATTTTTCTGGCTAAGTGGCAAATATTAGCATTATAATTGTTTTTTATTTGTTTTATTTATTCATTTATTCTCAGAGCTGAGGACCAAACTGAGCTTTGCACTTGCTGGGCAAGTGTTCCTCCAGTGAATTAGATTCCCCATCCCCTACTGTCTAAACTTTAGATAGAAGAAAATTTCTATTTAAATGATATATCCAAATTTAAGCACCTAAGTAAAAGGTTAACTAAAAGTTTGTCTTCAACACATGACTGATCATCTGGAGGGAGGTAATAAAGGTAGATCACAGTGACAGTTTGAAATTTATCAGACATCAGTAATCTATCTCAAAAGCTATAGTGTCAATCATCTCCAAAATGATGGCAAAATCTTGTATCAGTGTCAGTCGTGGCCATTAATGTCTCTAATAGAAGGTTGGCTCTTCAGTCTGTGTTTCTGAGAAACCGTGGCAAGTTACCCTTTTTTTCTGTTTGACTTTTCCCCAATTTTCCATGGATGAAAGCTATAATGCAAAAATGTTCTGGCTAGAATGAAAATTCCAAACTCTATCATAATTTTATTAAAGTAAACATGAAAGAAAGGTACAAGGCAGTATTATTGAACATTTGGTTTCAATTTTTTTTAATGTGGAAAATATAGACTTAGTAGGTACAGTTATCCAGCCTTGGCACATGCTCAGGGCTTGTCTTTTGGCTCAGATGCATTTTCATCTACAGCAAGGCAAAACTCAGGAGGAACCACTCTGTGCTCTGCTCCAGACAGAGTAGAACATGCAGCCACCATTGCATTTGCCTTCCAAAGAAAGAAGGGTGGCAGATAAGAATGAAGGGGGCAGATATGGTTGTTATTTTTAAGTTTGAGGCCAAGGAAAAGGCTGCAGGGCCCTTTACTTGCTTTTGAGTGACTTAGTCAGCCACTACAGGAGTAAACTTGTAAGTGCTGAATGTTTTGGTTGCATTACTAAGTGCATTCATGCTACCCAGTTATTTTGCTAAGTTTGCTAAAGATATTGGATATATGTGGGAAGTAAATTCATTTGACCTTTCGTGGGAGAAAATTTTTTCCTATTAGAAATTTTAAGAATTACTTAAAGAAAATGAAAAGGATAAATGTGTAATAATAGGCTTAAAAGTTTGTGGGTTTGTTTGTTTGTTTGTTTCATGCTGAAACTCAGAGCCTGGGCACTATCCCTGAGCTCATTTGTTCAAGGGTAAGCCTCCAACAATTGAGCTAAAGCTCTACTTTCAGCTTTTTTTTGTAGTTAGAAGTAAGAGTCTTGAAAAGTTTCCTGCCCAAGCTGGCTTCTAATAGAGCCTTGATCCTCAGATCTCAGCCTTCTGAGTAACTAGGATTATAGGCCTGAGCCATTATCACCTGTCTTTTCATTGCTTTTATAGCCCTTTTGTAATGATACCATGGCTAAAATCAATTGTATAAAATCAATCCATTTCAAACTTTTTTTTCCAGTCCTGGGGCTTGAACTTAGGGCCTGAGCACTGTCCCTGGCTTCCTTTTGCTCAAGGCTAGCACTCTACCACTTGAGCCATGACGTCACTTGCAGCTTTTTCTGTATATGTGGTGCTGAGAATGGAACCAAGGGTTTCATGCATGCTAGGCAAGCACTCTACCAGTAGGCCACATTCCAAGCCTCTCAAACATTCTGATGTTATATTTACTTCCCTAGGATCAAGGGGGTCTGGGCATTGCTATCAGTGAAGAAGATACCCTCAGTGGAGTCATCATAAAGAGTTTAACAGAGCATGGGGCAGCAGCCAAGGTGAGGCTTTACCTTCTTTGCTGTCATAAAGAAATAAAAATGGGAATTACTCCTGGAAAATCACTCATATTCTTCCACATTTCTATTTAGGATGGACGACTCAAAATTGGAGATCAGATCTTGGCTGTGGATGATGAGATTGTTGTTGGCTATCCTGTTGAAAAGGTACTTTTCCATAATAAAGAAAATGTCTTGGTGCAAGTGTATGCCAGGGCGAGCAGTGGAAAATTAGGGCTGGGTAGCTGTGTTAGATTTATTCTTAAGAAAAAGAAGACATTATTCATATGCTCTCCTATTTTTGTTTTCATATTCCAATCAAGTTGATGTTAATATATAGCTATTGCCTGGTAAATGATTTAGTATTTCCTGAGTGCTTTGATAAATGTTAATTCCATTTTCCTCAGGAAATTTGGAAACTCCTAAACAATGACTCATTTCATGTTAGGACCAAGAGAATATTGTTTCCTTACAAATGTTTACTCCCATAAGTATCTACTTATACTTATTGCTTTATAAGCAGATTCTAAGTCTTATAAATGTCTAGCATTTATTGGTGATGTACTGTCTTCTATTTGTACCTATGTTTTCAAAATTTATGATAACGTACTTGGAGTGTAGCTTGCTATAATTTATATATAACTGCCAAGGAAAAAAGGCTTTCTTTTCCTTTAGGAGCTACTAAGTAACCATGTTTCAGTTTCTACATTGGCCAATACAAAACCTAAAAGTGATTTTTAAAAAAATCAGTTTTGATAACTATCGGTCAGATTCTTAGATCCATAAATCTGTTTTTGTTTTCCATTTGCTTTGATTTCTCTGTTACAGTTTTCTTACCTTGCTTTTAATATATATATTTCTGTGTGTTTCCATTTATTTAAAATATGTAGGCTGCTTCAATCCAAAGTGGGGGAAATTCCTCATGTATCTAACTAAGGTAATAGGGAATCCAGGTAAATGGACAACTGTTGTTAAGAAACAGGAAAATTGAAAATGCTGTAATTATGTAAAGAAAAACACTGGGAAGAACCTAATTTAAAGTAGAAAATACACATGGCCTTAATCTGGGCAACTGGAAACATTAGAGCCTTAATCTAGGCATTTGTAGAAAAACTAGAACCATTTGTTTCTTGGTCTCTCACATTCAGAAAAGACAATCATTGTCTCCTCCCTCAGTGATCAATAGGATAGATTCTGGCAATACTGATGACTTATAAATTTGTGTGAGTCCACTAATGTGTCCTTGATTTTTGTTTCCCCTTCACACCATCACCCTGCCAGTTTATTAGCCTTCTGAAGATAGCAAAGGCAACAGTAAAACTGACCGTTCGTGCTGAGAATCCAGATTCCCAAGCAGCTGGTGTAGCCAATGGTGAAAAAAAGAACAGCTCCAAGCCTCCTGCAGTCCCACAGTCTGGTGCCTCTGAACTGGAACCAGATCCCATGCGAAGTAAGGGCCAGAGTCTTGCAAGTCCTGTACATATGGCATACTCAGCAGAGGGTCCTTTCTTGGGAATCAGCTGCCTGCCTGTGGCTCAATGTGTCTACAAAGCTCTTAGGGAGCCCTTTGGTGAGATGGTTCAGAGAAAGGGTTCATGAAGTGCACATTCGGGGCCATGAGGCAGGATATCTGTGTGGTATGAGTTAACTAACCATGGCATGATAGGAAATCAGTGTTCCCACGGTAGCCTTACCTTCTTTCTTGCTTGTCTCTTTGCTCTCCAGAAATCTCTTGCTGAGGGTGCCTAGATGTCTAGCCAATCAATTAAAAATACCATTTTGTAGATTTTCCTTTTATAACAGGAAAGTAACTTCTCTAAGCCTCAGTTTTCTTATTTGTATAATGACATACAGTAATCCTATGTTACAGATAGGCCGAACCCTGCCTGTGACACATGAAACTCTAAAAAGAATATATTAATCATTGCCACATGTATGATAGATATGGGTTGTTTGGCTGGGGTGTTCTAATACATCATGTTAAATTAATTGAAATAAATATATGTGAACCATGCTAATTTGCTATTAACCTCACAGGTTACAAGAAAATGGTTCAATATTGTTATTTTTATTAGAAAAGTTGTACTGATGTGTAATAAAATAATAAATTTCAAGGTCTACAGCATTAGGGGTGTGTGTGTGTGTGTGTGTGTGTGTGTGTGTGTGTGTGTGTGTGTGTGTGTGTGTGTGTGTGTGTGTGTGTGTGTGTGTGTGTGTCCCTGGGGCTTGAGCTCAGGGATTGCATGCTGTCCCTGAGCTTTTTGATTGCTTAAAGTTAGTGCTCTACCACTTGAACCACAACTCTCCTTCCGACTTTTGGATGATTAATTGGAGATAAGAATCCTTGGACTGTGTTGCCTGGGCTGGCTTCAAACTTCAGTCCTCAGATCTCAGCTTTCTGAGTAGTTAGAACTACACTAGTGAGTTACTGGTGCCTGGCTATAGTCATTCATTTTATTTTTATATTTAATTACTTTAAACTGACTTTTTTCTACAACAAGGAGTAAGGGAAGTCTCCCTTGAGGTACAAATTGAAATATTTAATTTTTTGACAGATTTAAGCGGAATCACTAGTTTAAAACATTTATAATGCTTTACAAAAAGTCTTAATAGTAATACATATCTGAGTAAAATAATCCTCTATTTAGAAAGTCTGGCTAATTAGTTGAAATGTTAAAAGAGTTTATGGAAATTTTCTTATTTTCAAGTTTTATTAGTCTCTAAATAGCATTGTCTACAAAAACCTGAAATGCTAAATGGAAACTTAATACAAAAGAAAATATACACCTGTCCCTACTATTTTAGAAGCAAGAAAATAGTCTGTTTCTGATTGTCTAAAAAGAGAACATCTTGTCCAAGGCTTACGCTACTCCACAGTGTTCTAGCCTTCCCAAATATGCTGCTTTCTCTGTACTTTTTGTTGTACTATAAAACGTATGATACTATATGAAGACTCATAAAATGAAGTGTAGAATTATGTTATTGGTTTTTTAAATCTATTCTTATATACTCAGCTCTGGGCCATGTATCAAGTAGCCCCAAGAGGAAAAGCTACTCAGAACTGATTACCTAAGAGGAGATTAAAGAGAAAGAAAAAGTTAAAACAAAGTTCTGGAAAGAAAGCACCATGACAAGAATTACTGATATGCTTTGTATTTTATGGGGCTTTTTTTCCCTGAATGTGCTTCTAACTGTTCAACAGATGTCTGTTCTGAGGTTTACAAATGTTTATTTCATAGGAAGTATGTTTGGATCCAGTGAAATGTAGACTATCACATTAAAACTAGAAGTGTAATTCAACCCTCTGTTCTTCCTTCATATCCTGTCTTTTATCTTCAGCAATTAAAAAAATGCAGAATAACAGAAAAATAACTACACAAGTAATGTTATACCCTGTACCACATTGAAGGCGATCATATTTCTTTTTAAATACAAAATAACCGAATGATAGTATGCAAAGATGAGTACTTTTTCATCCCCAATTCATTTCTCAAAGCAACCTGTGTGGTAAATTTGACACATAACTTTTTAAAAAATTTAATTTTATTGTTAAGGTGATATACAGAGGGGTTACAGTTACATATGTAAGGTAGTGAGTACATTTCTTGTCAAACTTGTTGTCTCCTCCCTCATTTTTCTCCCATCTTCCCTCCTTCCCAAATACCCCCCCCCCAACAAGATGTATGGTTAGTTTACAACATAATGTCTTGTAACTATTGCTGTTACACTGGTTTGCCCATTGCCCTTTGTCTCACCATTTTGATGTTCCCCTCCCCTTCTTTAATTCAGATAAATGTATATACAATACCCAGGATACCAAAATCAAATACAGTGACAACAGAGGCTAAAGCATAGGGAAGAAAAATGCAAGAAAAAAGAAATAATTTAACATAGTACATTAAAAATAACAACAATGAAAAACCACTTGTTTCCATATCTTGGAGTTCATTTCAGTTAGCATCATCTTATATGATCATATGTACATAGTTATGGAGCTATTGTGATCCTCTACTAGGACTATCCTAGACATATGCTAATTATTACCAATGAAGGAAAACAGAATCTATGTTTCTTTGGGTTTAGCTCCCTTCACTTAGTATGATTTTTTTCCAAGTCTTTCCATTTCCTTACAAATGGATCAATGTCATTCTTTCTTACAGAAGCATAGAATTCCATTGTTGACACATACCTTCTAATCAATTTTCATTTTCATTTCATTTTTTTTAAGGTTCCAGCAGGTCATCAACACCAGCGATCTTTGCTTCTGATCCTGCAACCTGCCCCATCATCCCTGGCTGTGAAACAACAATTGAGATTTCCAAAGGGCGCACGGGTCTGGGCCTCAGCATTGTTGGGGGATCTGACACACTGCTGGTGAGTACCCACCTAGAAGTACTTTCTCTGTTTGGGCAGACTTCAGGAAACAATGACTGGGGGATTTCTGATGATTTTATTAAGTAAAATATAAAAGCTGATGAACATGTATCTTTTGTTGTCATTTTAAGTTTTATGGTAACTTATTTACATTAGTGGTTCAGGTTATTACTTTCTGTAAGCTATACTTACTCAGAAATATTGTATTACACAAGTGATAGGATCTTTCCTTTTCACAATGTTTCTGTCTATTCCCTAGTTCTCGATACATTTTAATTTCCATTTTACATATCAGGCTGGGTTAGTCCCATATAGAGAATGAGAAACTGCATACTTTGTAGACAAGATTTTCTAAATGCCACAAATACCTGTAAAAAATCATTTCCTTTGTGGATAGAATGGTGATGCCTCAATGTACATAGGATTTGTAAATTTTGTAAATTTGTCATTAAATTTTCCTGTCAAGCTTCCTGTCAAGCTTCTTTGAGACATTTAATGAAAATTCTATTCTTACTTATTTCCTTAAATTATGCGGCTCACATGCAGACTCAACATTTGTAACTCTTATGGATGTACACTATGTTTGGATTGCCTTCTCACCATTGTTAGGGAGAATGAGATCAACCTTGGTATAAGGCATGGGTATGTTGTGTTTCTGTCCTTAGGGTGCCATTATTATCCATGAAGTTTATGAAGAAGGTGCAGCATGTAAAGATGGAAGACTTTGGGCTGGTGACCAGATTTTAGAGGTACAGAATACTTGTTATTGACTTAGAAAAATAATAGAGAAAGACAATGGGAATATGTGCATCTTTCTTTGCTTTTTTGTTCTCCTCCCTCCCTCCATCAATCTCTCTTTCCCTCCCTGCCTCCCCATCCCTGTCAGCCCTTTTTGCAACTTGCTCACCTGGTCCCTTACCATCAGAGTCCTATTTCTGTACAGGTGAATGGAATTGACTTGAGAAAGGCCACACATGATGAAGCGATCAATGTCCTGAGACAGACACCACAAAGAGTGCGGTTGACCCTTTACCGAGATGAAACCCCATACAAAGAGGAGGATGTGTGTGATGCCCTCACCATTGAGCTACAGAAGAAGCCTGGAAAAGGCCTGGGATTAAGTATTGTTGGTAAAAGGTATGCCCAGAGAGGAAAAATTTAGGCCCTTTTTATGCAGTAGTGAAATCTTTATGGATGACTATGTTCTTACAGTTAATAGCTGCTGTTGATGCATTCACTTTTATAAGTCAGAATTTGGGATTTTTTTGAAGGTTTTTCAACAATAATTTCTTTTGGAAATTTTTGATTACCTTCTTGTGTGCCAAAAACTACATTAGATTCTGAGCAACAGAGTTGAATAATAAGTGGTACCTAAACTAAAAGAAAGAAAAATTCTCTCTCTGATGAGTGAGAATTACATATAGACTGAGATCTATTTTAGAGGAGCCACAAACTTGTAGGAGAAAGGACCAAATGGTCCTATTTTAGAGAAAATATGCAAGAAAAGAGGTGCATGAGTTGAGGCTGAAAGTGATAAATTGATAGTTGCTCTATTTAAAGGACATGGGTCAGCATAAAGCTGGGTGACATTGTGTATAAATTCAGTACCTAATTTATTTAAAATTTTAATTTACTTGAAAAGTGTTTATAGATAAGTAATAATAACAAATGCTTATGTAACTAATATTAACAAATCCTAATTTTCATAATCCTTTTTTTCCTTGTAGTATCATAAGCCCATCAAATATAGATCATATGCCAGATAATCAAATGAACTTAGCACTCAGTAAAAAGTAACTCAGGTATACAATGGCCCTAAATTAATACCCATATTCTTTCAGCCTCAGTAACGATTTTCAAAGCAGCTCATTTTTCCATTGGGTCAAAAATATATGAATTTATGACCTGTACGTTAGAATACCTTCTGGAAATTCAACATTACATTGTGACCAAACTGCCACATGCTTACATTGTTTTGCAGCAATATTTCTTTATGAGACTAACAGATTTTTCTTTTCAGACAAATAATAACTCTTTTTAAAACACAGAAATAATGTAACATATTACTTATATCTTAGTGGGAATTTGTCAGAAAAGTTAGGCATTCCTGTTTGGAATATGATATTTGTAATAAGCGTTTCTGAAATGTGACACACTTAAAATGTGGGTTTCCCTACAATGGGTCGAGTAATGAGGATACTATAAAAACTCCCAATAGTAAGTCCTAACTGTTTGTCTTGGGAGAGCATGGAAAGATTGTCTAATCAATACCTTTATTCGAAACATGGGCAAGCCCAGGATCAGATGGTATAATGCCTTGTTTGAGTCTGTGGCCTTGTCAAGAATAGGAGATACAATTTGACTATTCACAGTTACTTCTATGTCTTCACAGGAAGCTTTTGGGGGAGGAGGCAGGGTTGTTCCTTTGTAGTTTATGAACTTGAATAAAATTAATGTTTGTTGATTTTAAGCTAATCTACGAAAGTTAACGCTAAGGTTTAAAATAAAATATGACTAATATTTCTGGCTTGAGATACCTATCTGCTATCTATTTTCAATAATGTAAATGGTGCTGTGATAATAAAAATGTATCTACATAGCCACAGGCCAGTATTTATTTCAAGCTTTATTATGGCACAAAAAGAACAGATTTCATACACAATGACAGATTCGAAGGTCAGATTTTTTACCATTTACTAATCATTGGGCCTATCAGACATACTGTGGATAACACTGGCTGTTTCTGATCACAGTGTATTTGATGAAGAAGAAATATTCTTCTGAGAGGTCTTTTCCATCTGTTAAAGACCATAAGCCATAAGCCTACACTGTATTACAAAGTATAGTCGTACATTGCCCAAACATTGCTCAAAACAGTAAAACTGTTGGAAAGAGACATCAGTTTTCCATTATAAAAGATTAGCTTTTCAGTAAGCAAGCATTGCATGAAGGAAAATAATAATGTTGAGACTCAACATTGTTTTCAGAAATGACACAGGGGTGTTTGTGTCGGACATTGTCAAAGGAGGAATTGCAGATGCTGATGGAAGACTAATGCAAGGAGACCAGATACTGACTGTGAATGGGGAAGATGTCCGAAACGCCACACAGGAAGCCGTTGCTGCTTTGCTGAAGGTAAAATAAAGTGCTAAAAATAATGAACTGGGAATAGAGCTCAAGTTCTAAAAATAATGTACTGGGAATAGGGCCCTTGTCTGTCATGCATGAGACTCGGCTCAAACTCCAGTACAAGAGGAGGTGAAGGGAAGGAGGGGAGGAAAGAAGTATAGTTGATAGGAAGGAAGGAAGGAAGGAAGGAAGGAAGGAAGGAAGGAAGGAATTCTTTAAGGAGGAATAACTTCCTTTTGGAGGTAAAGCAATTGTTAGCTGTATGAGATTGTTATTGTATTAAAGAAATAGAGAAGGAAGTATTGTTAAGATAAGACAGATAATTTTAAGATCAGTTAAACCAGCCATTTTAAAAAACAGTTTGTCAGTAGATTAGTCTTAGGTATTGTAGTTACACGTTTGATTTTACTTTTTTTTTAACTTTGCCTTAGTAATTCTGCAGTTAAAAGTTGTACATAGAGCTGTATGCTAGTGGCTCATACCTGTAATCCTAGCTACTCAGCAGGCTACGATCTGAGGATCGCAGTTTGAAGCCAGCCTAGGCAGAAAATTCCCTAATTAACCATTCAAAAACCACAGTGGCACTGTAACTCAAGTGGTAGAGCACTAACCTTGAGCACAGAGAGGCTGAGGGACAGCGCCAAGCCTTGGGTTCAAGTGTGACAACTGGGGAAAAAAAAAAAAAGAAGGAAAAAGTTGTGCATAGTACTACAAGAGTGCTTGTTGCTCACACCTGTTATCCCAGCTATTCAGGAGTCTGAGATTCCTGAAGGTTCTAGTTTACAATAGCTCAGACAGAAAGTGTGAGAATCCATCTCCAAAGCAACCAGCAAAAAGCAAGACTGGAGCTGTAGCCCAAGAGATAGCACTATCTGCATGAACAAAGCAGCTGAGGAAGTTCAAGTCCCTAAATTTAAACTCGAGTATTGGCCAAAAAAGGGTGGAGGAGAGGAATAACTAATCCTCAGTATACTTAGTTTATGCACATATTTTTCATTGAAGTGTTATTTGCAACAATAAGAAAATTCAAGACAACATAATTGACATATTCATCAACTTTGGTGTATATTGTAATGTAGGCTGACAGACATGGAGCTGCTTAAAATGATGTTCATAACAACTGCAGTAATATGAAAAGATAGATTGTCAGTAGGGAAGATGTGACAAAAAATTGTATTTACTGTGTCAAAACTGCTACATAAAATAAAATCTTAAAAATTTTGTCACAACAATTGTGAGGTAATTGTTGCAATTATCCCCCACATTCTATACTTTGTTTCATTTTATTTTAATTGTTTTGATAATAATGAATGACTTTTATCATGGAAATATTGCCTTACTAGGTTTTTTCCTTTTAATAATAATGAAAACTTTAGAACGTTAATAGCAATGAATTTAAAATAGATGAAAACAATCAGTAGTGAATAATTAATATATGGACTGGTTAGCTTCTTTGTTATGCAAGTTGAAAACATGACCAGGCCTAAGAACAGTTTTGGTTTGGGGCCGCAAATACCAGGAGCTAAGGAAACAAAATGTAATTATCAGTCATGTATTAAAGTTCTTTAAAGAAGCCATTTTCCACAAAAGATAGGAGGTATCCTTAACCACAGAAATTCAAAAGGAAGATGCCTTAAAAAGCTTAGCCTACTTCTAGCTACTCAGGAGGTGAAGATCTAAGAATCTTGGTTTGAAACCAGGCTAGGCAGACAAATCCTTAAGACTCTTATCTTCAACTGACCACCAAAAATCTAGAAGTGGAGCTGTGGCTCAAGTAGTAGAGCATCAGATTTGAATGGAAAAAACAAACAAACAATTGAAGAGCGCTTGGCCCCAGTACTGTCATATACTCACACTTACACAAATAATAGAAAACTCATCCTCAAAGAGTTAAATGTTTTCCTAAAGGTGATCATGAATTTTATTCAAACATTTTGGTAAAACAACCACTCCCCAGTGTTCCCTAGGCACAGTGACCCTGGAAGTTGGAAGAGTGAAATCTGGGCCATTTCATTCAGAGAGGAGGCCTTCTCAAAGTAGCCAGGTGAGTAGCTGTGGAATTGATCAAATGCCAAGAGGAGAATGGAGATGGTCCATGGAATGTCTGTCCAGCGTCATGGACAAAAGTCTGGGCCTCTGACATGGTGTGACTACAGGCAGAGTTTGGGCCAGGAGCAAGTTGTAACTCTTGAGTTGTTAAGCCATCCTAAGGAACCTCTTTTCCATAATCTGAAAAGTTAACTACCTAATAGAAGTAAAGCCTGTGAAGATGATATATTTTTTTAAGGCACCATATAACCTGGGTGCTGGTGGCTCATGCCTATAATCATAGCTACTCGGTGGGCTAAGATATGAGGATTGTGCTTCAGAGTTAGCCCAGGCATGAACATCCATGAAACGCTTACCTCCAGTTGACCACCAGAAAACCAGAAGTGAAGCTTTGGTTCAAAGTGGTAGAGTATTAGCCATAAGCAAAGGAGCTCAGGGGTAGAGCCCAGGCCCTGGGTTCAAGCCCCCATGACTGACAAGTTAAAAAATAAATAATAATACTTAACAAACTAATATTTAACTGAAAAATCTCATTTTGTGAACTGTAAATATTCATATTTAAATAATAAGTTTAAATGTAGTAAATATGTTAAAATGATTCAATTCATGTCAATTCCTTTTTCACCACCTTGTCTTCTGATAGAAATCCATCTTCACCAGTCTTCCTTAAACAACACTTAATAATTTACATAGTTATCACCATTTGTTTCTTGTTACCTAATTCTGAAGCTCCTAAGTTCTGGTATTTATATGATTTGTTTAAAGATTAGTTTGAATAAATTGTGAAAAGTCACTAAAATTTTAGGTAGGTTACAACCAACTTCATTTAGTTTCAATATACTTATGTTATTGGGAAAATTGTTCCTTAACAAGAATCACAAAACCAATGACAAGTGAGCTTAAATTGGCCTTCAAATTATCCAGTGCCATTTTTGCTAAGCAGTGTTTCTCTCTAGGCGCAATAATACAATTGGATGTAGAAATAAGTGATACTTAGGGATAATTATTTCCCAACCTTTCTGAAAGAATCGTATGCTTGTAGGTGAGTGAAGGCAGCCTGTCATCTTTCACTGTTCCTCTTTCTGGAATAAATACAGCTGAGATACCGGAAAGTAGCTCAAAGAAGAATGCACGTAAGCTTGCTTTAGTATTTTCAACATCACTTCAGTATTTTCAGTATACCTTACTTGTCTCAATTTTGGTTGTCAACACTTATCCTCCCACCCCTCTTACACCCCACCAAAAAATATTCCATATCCTAATATTAGGGATTCACCAAAAATCTGAGCAACCTGAAGCTGTGCCTAATAACTGCCTCCCTGTTTAATATTATTACACACATTATCACCAAGATGCTGTCATTTTTTTCTTATCAAGCAAATTGATGTATTTTATTTTATATTTTTCTTTGTTTAGAATAATTCCCAATAGATCAGAAACATGCCATTAAGTGAAAATTTCAAAAAATTGAGAAAATTAATATATCCTCCTGTGTTTTAATTACATGAAACCATGATGCAGAAGGTGTTTTGGCTTTAGTTGTATTGGTTGAGAGATGTTCAAATAGAAGAAGCTAACCATATGGCAGTGTGCTTGCAGTGTGACTAATATTGTAGAAATTTAGGAACTGAAGTCTTTGGATTGTTTTAATGCATCCATGACTATTCCCCTCAGCTGTGCACATGTCTTTCTATTCAAAGCACATTCTGTCCTTGACTCATTCTAAGTGGATTATAAAGTTATAATAATCAATGCTTAGAATGAGTAGGAAGAAATGAGCTGGTATGTACATTTTTTTCAAATGGAGAAATATGTGACACAGATCTAATTATGTGTACTGTGGGTAACAAAACACTTCCTTTTAAAACTAAAAACAAAAGCAAGATGGTACATGTTTAATCCTATCTACCGCCATTTATTTACTAAAATTTTAATATGCAAAAACTGCTTTCATAACTATATTTTATATTTTTTGCCTTTATAGTAGCATCTGAAATACAAGGGTTAAGAACAGTTGAAATAAAAAAGGTAAGCTGGTGTCTTCCATGACATCTTAGTTTGTATTTTCCTACTAACAATCTTACCATTTTATAGTACTCATCTCAAAAACTGCATGTATCTGTTGTATACAGTAGAAATTGTACAATGCAATCTTTGCTGAATTTCCTAGTCATGATACCACATTTGAAAAATCATTTTGTGTATATATTATACATATATGTGTAGTGAATATATATATACATTATACAGACATTCAGTGGTGTATATGTACCTTTATATATTTTTATATTACCAAAAATGGTATTAACCCCACATGAACTAATTCCCTGCCTTTCATTTCTCACTTTGACCAATAAGCTATGCCTCCAACATACATTTCCCAGTTCTTCTGACACAATTCCATGAAAGCCACATACATGGGAGAAAGTAAAAGAGGCCATGAGTTATTGAGCCTTTGCTGTGTCCTGAACAGTCTTCCAGAGACTGCACAGTATCATGTACTATGCTCATTGCAGCCATCTCTGAGATGTTCTTTTAACTCTGTTTTATAGATCCTGTGGCTGATGGGGAAGGGTGGACATTTGTATTAATTGGATTTTTCTTTCTTTCTTTCTTTCTTTTTTTTTCATTTTGTCTGTCTTGGGATTTGAACTCTAGGCCTGCGTGCTCTCCCTGAGCTCTTCAGCTCAAGGCTAGTGCTCTACCACTTTGAGCCACAGCATTACTTCTAGAGAGTGAACATTTGTAAGTGAGGCTTCTGCTTTAAACTCAGGCTTCTCTGATTCTCAAACTTGTGGTCTTTTTCACTTCACAAGTTGATTTTCTTTTCAGCAGCCCCACAGTATGTTTACTATTTAGTGTGTCTTGATTATGTTTGCTTCCTAAACAGATACTGACCTTCCTAAATCATACCAAGGACCCATATCCAATAAAAAAAAATAGCTTCTTTTATAAACTTGTTCTTAGGCTTTTTAGCTGCATTTTCTACTCTCTTACCTAGAAGATTGGAATGGATGATGGATTATTGTGCCAAAGAATAAATAAAATGTCAGTTAAAAATACCACTTTGACCAAAATACATTTTCTTCCTGGCAGGGACCTACTGACTCCCTGGGAATCAGCATTGCTGGGGGAGTGGGAAGCCCTCTGGGGGATGTTCCAATATTTATCGCAATGATGCACCCCAATGGTGTGGCAGCTCAGACCCAAAAGCTCAGAGTAAGTTTTACCAATAATCATAGTAGCCAAACAAATGGAATGAAGTTGGTCTTATAAACCCTTTCAGTCTGGTCAGCGTACTGCAAGGCAGTTTTAAATTTGTCTGTCTCTTTTTGTGTCCACTAATTAAGACACAGTAGCACTTGCTTTAAGTAAGAGATAAAAAATATTAAGAAAAAAAGAGAAAATGGTATTTAATGTAAATCTGAAAGTAAATGAAATGAGGAAGTTTATAAATGTCTCAGTATATTTTTGTGATATGTTTAAAATTCTATGGAGCCACTAGGGGAGTGAGGAGAGAGAAAGTGATGCAGAAGGTTATTCTAATTAAAATGTAATTATATGCCCGTCTGAAATTGCAAAAAAAATCTGGAAATAGTTTAATGAAAATAACATACTTCAGACAACTAGATAAAGTGAAACTTTTCCATTGCTTTAAATGCTGACTTTATTAAGTTGAAAAATATAATTTATTTTTATTTGATTACAAATGCTGCAGAATTTTAATGTAAATATGACTTAGAATCTTCCAAAACTATGTATAATTTTGCTTCAAGATGAAGAGATTACACAGTATGGAGCAATGCAATGGAACTCACGCTAACTGCCCAGCTTCAAAGTCATATAAACATTGTTTTAAACTACCCAGTCTTTGTAAAGTAGAAAATCTCCATGGCCTTCTACCTCACACAAGATCTCCAACCATAACTATTTCCCTTAAATGTCCTCTCGGTTAAGCATGAGTCAGCCTCTTTTGATCTCTTAAGTTTATGGCTGTCACTTGAAAACTAACTGAACACAAGGCACAGGGGTACACTTTTCTGTAAGAACAGATAGTGACCAGTGCATTCTATGGGACAGCAGTATACTCTGTTAGGAGCCTCTTGCAACTGCTCAGCTTTGACTTGTGAAATAGATAAGTAAACACAAGCTATCTCCCAACAGGATTTTATTAAACGAAGAAGGCAGTAGGCCAGATTTACCAGTGTATCTTAACTTGCCAATCCCTGATTTATGGCCACATCTCACAATTAGAGTGACAATATGCAAGTAAATTCTGCTTTCCAAATAACACTGATATTTTATTATTTTAATAGAAAATGGTATCTTACCTAGGAGAGACCAGAAGATGATTCTACCCTCTCCTGTCCTGAGAACTAGGAATCTTTCATGCACCACTTCTTTTTTGTAGCTGTTTCTTGGGCTTCTTGGAGTGAATGGTCTTTGGAGTGGCCGGTGACAGTTGATATGTAGTGTGAGCAGAAGAGAAAGAAGTGCGACTCTGGTGGCAGAGTCCCACTCTGTGTTAGCAGATGGCTATTTATTTCCCTCCCTTGCAGGTTGGTGATCGGATTGTCACTATATGTGGCACCTCCACAGAGGGAATGACTCACACTCAAGCAGTCAGTTTACTGAAAAATGCCTCAGGCTCCTTTGAAGTGCAGGTAAAGTTTTAATCCCAAGGACTATTCAGAATACAGGCTACTTGAGGATACGTTAACTTTGATGTTAAACCAGTAAAACTGATTCAGTCTCCTGCTGTTATTTATTGAATAGATTCCTTGAACATAAATGATTAAGCTAGAGTTACAGAATAAGTGTTCAGTAACATTTTTATCCTGATGTATTTATTGTTTCATGCATTTTTATGTCTAAAGGAAAGAAACACAGGCCTTAGCAGTGAATGATTAATTGCTGGAATTTAAGGAGTGTGAATTAGTGGCTTATAATTAAAGATCTTAAAAAAGTTTAATTGCACGTGAGACCATGTTTTAAACCCCTCTAAGGACCTTTTAGAATTGGATTAAAATATGTTTACTGTCTACACAGTTTAAAAAGGCTCTGAATCTTGTGAAATTTTCTTCTCAGAGGTTATATTTTAATCATTTCTGGTATTAAGCAGACAGGTAAATACTGTTTTTGAAGAGAATAGCTGGGATCTCCCTAGCCATATGAACCTGCATTTTTGTCTTTACCCTGTTCCTGTGCGCAGGTGGTTGCTGGAGGAGATGTGAGTGTGGTCACAGGGCATCAGCAGGAGCCTGTCAGTTCGAGTCTTTCTTTCACCGGACTCACATCAAGTAGCATATTTCAAGATGATTTAGGGTGAGCACATATATTATGGTCAGTATGTTATCATCTGTTATTTGAGTCACATCTTCCTGACAGTTGCATTCTAACACTCATATAAAGGTAAAACAATAGGTGATGAGGAATTAAATATAAATACCAGGAGCTTGTAACTGTCTGATAACCATGACATGAATTTGGCTAATCCAAGATACATAGTTATGTACAGATGTGCTTCTTCATATTCTGCTGTCCTTCCCATGTGTACAGCTCCGGTTTTTGGAGAGAACATTTTACCCTTATACCATCCTGTGTGACAGAATAATGCAAATTTATACTTAAAAATGTTTCCCAGCATTGTAATTAAATTATTCATTTAATGGATTATCACCCTTTTGATTGGAAGTATTCATTATATGGATAACAACTCTGAATATAAAAAGCATTAGAAAATAGAAAGAGGAAATTGAGGTGTGTCAGAATTGTATAATTTGATGACACTTTTACATTGCTTGCCATTGATTTTTCTCTCTGACCTTGGGATGCTTGCATTTATGACTTTTTTCATTATAGTCTTCTGAACTTTAGCCCTCTCACTTTAAATAAATTGGGTAAGGAAAGAGCTTTTCTGGGCCATGAGAAATATGCTGTGAGTATGTTAGTTTAAAGGAACAAAAAATGAGTAATAGAATTAGAGTGCTAAGTAAGATTCAGATTATGTAAATTTCAAATAGTGACAATTTAAGCATCCCCCAAATACCCAAAATATACTCCTTAGCAGTAATGCAGAGAACTCTGCCAGCTCTAGGTAGGTGTCAGACACTGTGCAGCTCACAGGTTCATTTATATGTACATGTGTGGGTATATGTAAATATATACATATGTATGGATTATAATATACTTTGATTTCCAAACCTCTTTTTTTCCTTCCCTTTTCTATAGACCTCCACAGTGTAAATCTATTAGCCTAGACCGAGGACCAGATGGCTTAGGCTTCAGCATAGTAGGAGGATATGGCAGCCCTCATGGAGATTTACCTATTTATGTTAAAACTGTGTTTGCAAAGGTAAGCTTGCAATTTTAACCATTATCTTCCCTGCTAAACATTCATTAACAGTGGTCAGCAGCTGGCTTATTAGTTTATGGTTTGTTGTAATGCCAAATGGCTAACAGTTGATCCTTTCCTTTCTAAACTCCCTAGAAACAGGTAGTTGAATATTTATGTCCAATTTGAGATTTAGTTGTGCTTAAAAGAAAATAGATTCAAATTGAAACTCCATAGACACTTCAAATAACATGCGTAAAAGTAGTTATGAACTAACATAGCAGCACCTATTATTTCATTTTGTAAACAAGTTGTACATGGTTGTCTTTTGGAAAAAAAGAACTTTTAAAAGGTGTACGTTGTAAAGCAATAGCATTTTTTTCCCTCTACATTTTCTGAGTGTGAAATATACAATAGAAGCTGGACACTGTGGCTCATGCTTGTAATCCTAGTTACTCAGAGGCTGAGATCGAAAGATCATTGTTCCAGGCTCTCTTAGGCCAGAGGAAAAAAGGTTACAAGAGTATATTTTAGCATAGTAAGTTGTGTGTGGTAGTTAGCATCTCAGCTACAAAGGGAAAAGTGGATTGCAGTCCAGGCCAACGTGGACAAGAAAATAAAAGTAACCAGTGCATAAAGGACTAGTAGCATGCTCACTGTAGAGAACCTGCATAGCAAAACCTTGGTATGGTACAAGTAAAGGCAAAAACAAAAACCACATATATACACACATACATAAATACATAGTTATATATGTATATATACAGAAGGACAAAAATAGGTATGGAAAAATACATAAAGTACAGAACATTTATTTCACAAGTTTTATTTCATTGAATACAGAAGAAAAAGTATTATAAAGGGTAAAAGGCGAACCAATGCAACAGCAATACTTACAAGACAATATGTTGTAAACCAACTGTACAAGTTGTAGGAGGGTGGGAAGGAATTGGGGAGGGAGGAAAAGTGGGAGAAAAATGAAGGAGATAGTAAAACATTTGATAAAAAATGTACTCATTGCCTTACGTAACCACTGTTACTGTAACCACTCTGTACATTATTTTGACAATTAAAAAAAAGAAAAAGTACTAACAAATATAGTATCCACCAGCTCTATATATTGGCTATTTTCAAATATTCATTATTAATTTGAGTTTTTATCAACTACTATTTTAACACCCCCCTCCCTCCTCCAATCTAACTAATATACTGACTGCTCAATTATCTCCCAAATTGAAATGTCTCCTTAAAACCTTTTAAGGAGCCAGACACAGGCAGCTCGTTGTAATTCTAGCTACTTAAGAGACTGAAGTTTGAAGATTGTGATTTGAAACCAACCGGGAAGGAGATCCATGAGACTCATCTCCAGTTAACAAGCAAAAAGTTGAAAGTGGAGCTATAGTTCAAATGGTAGAAGCACCAGCCTTAAATGAAAACGCTAAAGCACAGCACCCAGGTCCTGAGTTCATGTCCCAGTCCCAGCACCAAAATAATCAATCAGAAAGGCTTCCTTTATGCATGTTCATTATTGCTTAATGGATATGGAATGCCAGAGTTATGCATGTGTGAAAGCAATTTACATTCTTTTTTAGCTTTTTTTTTTTTAAGCGCAGCTGTGATTCTGCATTCAAGTCTGCTTTATAATTGCAGGGAGCAGCCTCTGAAGATGGCCGTCTAAAAAGGGGTGATCAAATCATTGCTGTCAACGGGCAGAGTCTAGAAGGGGTAACCCATGAAGAAGCTGTGGCCATCCTTAAACGGACAAAGGGCACTGTCACATTGATGGTACTCTCCTGAATTGGCTATGAGAAATGAACCAATCCAGCTGGTCTTGTGGCTGATATTTCTTATGCTGTAGTCATGGGCCCTCAAAACTGTAGAGGAAAAAAGAATAAACTTGTTTCCCAAGTATGGAAATAGTTTCTCCCCTGACAAACCAAGGTCATTTTTCCTTTCCCCTCGCTTCTTGTGAAGCTAAGCTCAAAGAAAGGAGTTGTTGTACAGGTTTTCCATTAAAGCTATCTACTGTTTTCTATCTACATGTACAGAAATTATGTGCGTGCTCATCCTGGTAGTAGAGAAAAGACCATAATTCTAAAGCTAGCCAAGAGAAGTAGCTTCAGCTATTAGGGTGAGAAATGAAAAAATATGGAAAAAATGTTGGGTAGTTTTATAAAAAATGCCTCCATTTGGCAATCCATCTCTCTTCCCTACTGCAAACTTTTAAAAATCCTATTCAAAAATTTAAATACCTTTTTATCACTTTTAAGTTTTGCACATTACAAAGAACTTACTTCTCCCTACGTCTGACACATTTTTTTTCTGCTAAAATTATTTTCTATGATTGAGGCTCTAGCAAATATCTGAACTGTTCCTAATTGTGTGAAGGAATAATCTTTAATTTACAGGTGGATGTTTATTTTTGTTTTTAACCTGTTTTAAAGTATTTTCATATTGCTGTAAGTAAACGAAGATGCTACTCTGTGTCGACAATGGATTTTCTAGAAAGCATGGGGAGCGAGGATCTTGGAGTGCCTATGTTAACAACTGATGCAGCCCTGAAAATATGTCTGTGTGCTGTGTAATTGTTTTTCAATTAGTATTGATCTTAATAACAGAGGAAAAAACAATGTGTTAGTAATTACTTTGGTTGTTTGCGATTAGTGAATTGATAGAAAAATGAAGGGAATTAACATAACTTCATTTGGTTGCCTTATATTAACATTTATAATACAATAGTTTAAGACTAAGAGAGACAGATGGAGCTGTTTATTGAGACAACTGGCAAGATATTATCATGTGTTCATTCCCATTTTAGAGCGAGAAACTCCTACATTAGAGTATATAAAGTCGCTTTAAATATTGTCTATATTTGTAACAGAAGCAGTGTACAGATATTTTATTATAGCATTTTTGTGTAAATGCAGAGTTAAAGTCAATAAATAAGTGGTGCACACAAATCGGAGCCCTTTTTATTCCTTCTTTTCTTGCTTAGGAAATGCTTTATAATAATGTTCAATGTTTATTGTTTTAAATTGGTTTTCATCATATCTAACCATAGATGGAATTAGAAGAATTTGGTACATTGTTAGAAAAAGCTCAAACTTTTTTCCTTCCACATAATTATTTTTTTGCCAGTCCTGGGGCTTGAACTCAGGGCCTGAGCACTGCCCCTGGCTTCTTTTTGCTCAAGGCTAGGGCTAGCACTCTACCACTTGAGCCACAACACCATTTCTGGGTTTTTCTGTTTGTGTGGTGCTAAGGAATCGAACCCAAGGCTTCATGCTTGCTAGGGAAATACTCTACCACTAAGCCACATTCCCAGCCCCCACATAATTTATTTTATTTTATTTATTTATTTTTTTTTTTGGCCAGTCCTGGGCCTTGGACTCAGGGCCTGAGCACTGTCCCTGGCTTCTTCCCACTCAAGGCTAGCACTCTGCCACTTGAGCCACAGCGCCGCTTCTGGCCGTTTTTTCTGTATATGTGGTGCTGGGGAATCGAACCTAGGGCCTCGTGTATCCGAGGCAGGCACTCTTGCCACTAGGCTATATCCCCAGCCCCCACATAATTTTTTTTAACAGTAAAGATTTAGAGGCCTCCTCTGGAATAGAGGAAAGTTACATTATGGGAGACACATGTTGTTTTTCTGTGTTGCTATTAGTACAGTAATATTCAAGGCATTCTTAGGTTGGTAAAGAGCCAAAGTCAATCAGATGCCAAAAGCATAATAAACATATCACTCTACATTTATGAAAATATGTGAATCCCGCTCATACATATAATACATATGAATATATTCATATATGTGATATTATCATATTTACCATATATGTGATGTATCCCATATACATAAATGCGAATGCATGTGCTATATATGAATGTGAATATATGTGATTTATTCATATATAGGACACTCTCAATACTGCTTGAAGGAAATCAATCAAGATAACCCTTATCACTCCACATATATGACACAAATACATATAAATATGTGATACACATACATGAATACATGACATACATGAATATGTGACATATTCTTATATATGACACTCCATCAGTATTACTTAGGGGAAAGTCAACCAATCAAACTAAGCTTTCTCATTTTGTTTTGTTTTTTTGCCAGTCCTGGGGCTTGAACTCAGGATCTGAGCACTGTCCCTGGCTTCTTTTCTTGCTCAAGGCTAGCACTCCACCACTTGAGCCACAGCACCACTTCTGCCTTTTTCTATACATGTGGTGCTGAGGAATGGACCACAGGGTTTCATGTAGACGAGGCCAGCACTTTCCCACTAGGCCATATTCCCAGCCCCAAACTAAGGTTTCTCTATATATGAGAATGTCCAATAAGTAGCTGTCCTTGGTTAATAGTGGTCCCCCAAAATTCATGTGCACCTGGAATCACAGAATGTGCCCTTTGGGAATAGGATGTCTGCAGGTGTAATAAGATAGTACTAGGTTCGCAAAGATTCTGTCCTATAACCAGTTAGAAAGTAACTGAGACATGAAGCCAAAGGAGAGTTTGCATGAACTTGCAGAGTAAGAATAAGCCAAAGTAAGCCACTCTCGAGAGGCATGTTTTCCCTGGGACCTTTGCAGGGAGGCTGGCTTTGTTGCTGTCTTTTTCAGATTTGTGGTTTCTGGAACTGGGAAGGAATACATTTCTGTTCTTTTAAGTCACTAGTTGGTGGTATACCTTGTTTCAGAGAGACAGTGGTTTGGCCCAAAATTCAATACCATGGTTCCATTAAATACCATAGATTTATCATGCTGTTCCTCAACACTTTAAAAGAATAGTAATAGCCATAATAAAGTGTTTTATTTCAGCACTCACTGATTGATAGCAACAGGAGTAGTAAGGAAATTAGCAAATCTGCCATACAAGCCTGTAATCCCAGCGATTTAGGAGGCAAAGAAGGAGGATCAGCAGCTGGGCCCTAGTAGTACACACTATTAGTAGTACACACCTGTAGTCCTAACTATTCAGGATCTGAGACCTGAAGACCACAATTCAAAGTTAGCCTGGTCAGAAAAGACCATGAGACCCTTATCTCCAATCATCCAGCCAAAGTATGGACTGGAAGTGTGGCTCAGCTAGCTACAATAGTGTGCCATGCCTCTAAGATATCAGTCAACATGAAGGCAGAGATGAAGGGGTGTTTTGGGAGAGATAAGAGTAGCTAGAAACTTGCCTTTGGGGTTGTAGGAATGTTGAAACTGTCATCATCTGCTTTCAGCAGCCATGTGTGTTGTTGCAGGTGCTTGACAGATATGCTGGAATGCATTTGATTTGTGCAAAGGTGTTTCTCAACTGTGTCTCCTAGGAATTAATGTTTACCTTGTCTCCCCTTTAAATAGAGCTGAGTGGACCTCCATTACCTCGAGAGGAAAAAAATTAATTGTTGCTATCAAGAAAATTTCTGAATAATAGAGTGTGAAAACTAGGGGGGGAGGTGTTCTTGAAGTGATTTTTTGTTTGCTTTTTATCTCGGTCTTTAACCTCCAAACACAAATATTCCACTTCAAAAGTATTTATTAATATGAGCATTTTCATTGCCATCCTAGTACTGTAAGTTCAGTAGCAGACTCTAAAAGGAATTCTGTCAAGAATGCAAATCTCGGGGCTGGGGATATAGCCTAGTGGCAAGAGTCCCTGCCTCGGATACACGAGGCCCTAGGTTCGATTCCCCAGCACCACATATACAGAACAAACGGCCAGAAGCGGCGCTGTGGCTCACGTGGCAGAGTGCTAGCCTTGAGCGGGAAGAAGCCAGGGACAGTGCTCAGGCCCTGAGTACAAGGCCCAGGACTGGCCAAAAAAAAAAAAAAAAGAATGCAAATCTCAGAATTGTCTCACTGAAAGTTTTTTTTTTACGTTTTCAAAAGTATAGTACCATCAGAACATAGTTCTAGGCTCCTTCTAACTTATCCTTCTTCTAACTTAGCTCCTTCTAGCTTCAACTTTCTTCTTAATGTTGGCTATTTTATGAGAAGACTATGTTGCTTTTGAATACTTGGTGATATTTTCTGTCTCTATATCCTTACATGGAAACATAGCCATCCCTGAAAACATTTATATCTTCTTGTTTTGTAACAATTTTTATTTCTTTTGTTTCTGAATATACCCTGAAATATCTGGCATTCAATGTTCCACTTCCCTAAACTTGCTTACCTTACAGGTACTTTATTTCATTAGGGGATTTGATTTGGAAAGCAAAAAATTTTTGATGTAGAAAATTAAATAAAGTATTAGCATTCATGTTTTAATACCATGCACAGAATAAGTTAAGAAATGGTGATTATAGTTGCACTTAGGTAATCCTTGCAGATAGAGTGATATAAACAATATTTTCTTTCAGTAGTCTCATGTTTTCATTTTTAGGCAATCTTTATCCCTTGAACTTGATTACAAGTCAATTCGTACTAAACGTTCTCAAATTCCAATTGTTTTGCTTACAATCTTTATGATATTTACCATAACTTCATGTAACCATCCTATTACTAAGTATTTTTCTACGAATAGTTTGATCTTTTTTTTTTTTTTTGGCCAGTCCTGGGGCTTGGACTCAGGGCCTGAGCACTGTCCCTGGCTTCTTTTTGCTCAAGGCTAGCACTCTGCCACTTGAGCCACAGCGCCCCTTCTGGCCATTTTCTGTATATGTGATGCTGGGGAATTGAACCCAGGGCCTCATGTATATGAGGCAAGCACTCTTGCCACTAAGCCATATCCCCAGCCAGTTTGATCTTTTAACTTCAAATGTAATGAGGAATTTTCCTCTCATTACTGTGCATGAAAAATTAGTACTAATTACCATCAATACAAATAAATGGAAAATGCTCATAGTGCAAGACCTCATACATTGTACCAAGATACAGTTGTCTACCGAGGGTGATGACTTGAGGCCTGCTGTATTTGTTACAAAGGGACAGTTGCAAATTCTCAGTGTGGTTCCATAAACTCAATGGAGACTTTCCTAGACTCAAAGGGACTGAGAGGTATTTCCTCATTATGTGGTTCTGTATTTGTTAATGTCTTGCTAGGGCTATACAAAATAATGATCTTATGCTGTGCTTTCTCTCTGGAAAAATTCTGTTATACTAAACTCAGAATGGTTTTGCTTATAGTACTCATGAATAAAAGCCACTCAGTCAACTCCTTCCTAAGCTTAAGAGTGACTATCAAGTCGCTTGAGATTTTCTTTATAATATATGGCTTTCGCTAACATCAAATTGGGACATTATATCCAAATGTTATAGTTTTGGCAATCAGAGTTTGAAATGAAGAGCAAATGACATAAATTAATGGAGTAAAATTAATGTTGTGGTAATATTAAATAAAGGTAATGCATCTTGCACCTGGAGGTCTGTACAGATGGTAGGCATGCCTAATTATGCACCCTGCTGCCTTTAAGGGTACTGATAAAATCTCTCAACTGAGTATAAAATATGTTCATATGCTGGCTCCAGAAAAGTTTGAATAAAGGGACTCAGTACACACACAAAAAAACGCACTTACCTTCTTAATTTTATAGGAAAAAATTATAATTCTAAAAATAAATGAAATAAATCTGATTTCTAAACCAAATAGTCATTACCATTGTAGTCTTTGTCGTTTCTGTGAATGCTATTTGTATGAGTCCCATTAGAAAAAGTAAAGAAGTACATAACTGTACAGTAAGAAAGTGAATAAATGGAAATACTTTACATTCTTAATTCACTACACATAATTTTAAAGGATGTATTTACCAATACAACCTTGATTTCTCTAGGTATAAGTTACATTGGTCAATTATTGCTAAAATGTTTAAGAACTCAATTCTTACATGTGTAGATAATGTTTTGTCACAGGATTTTCAGAAAGGAAACTGAGTTTTTCTTTTCTTTTTTTTTTTTTTTTTTTTTTGCTGGTCCTGGGGCTGAACTCAGGGCCTGCATGCTATCCCTGAGCCCCTTTGTGCTCAAGGCTTGCACTCTGCCACTTGAGCCACAGTGCCACTTCTGGCTTTTTGAATAGTTTATTAGAGAAAATCACAGGGACTTTCCTGCCAGGCTGACTTCAAACCATGATCCTCAGATCTTGGCCTCCTGAGTAGGTAGGATTACAGGCAGGAGCCACCAGCACCTGGTTGGAAACTGAACTTTTTAAAACTTACTGTGAGTTCTCTTCATGTAAAGAATGTGGACTCCACATTACTGCAGGTGAACACCTATTATAGTTAAAGAGCAACCTACTACTTACTTCTGCCCTGAGCTTCAAAGTGATATTTTTAGTGTTTTTTTTAATTATTATACTTTATATTTTATTTTATTATTTTATCTTATTTCTTCTGCCAATACTGAGGCTTGAGCTCAGGGCCTGGATACTGTTCCTTAATGTCTTTCAATTCTGGTACACTGCCACTTAAGCCACAGCTCCACTGCTTTGTGTTGGTGAACTGGAGATAAGAGTCTCACAGGCTTTTCTGTCCAAACTGGTTTTGAATCATATTCCTCAGGTCTCAGTCTCATAAGTATCACCCAGACAGTTTTGTTTGTTTGTTTGCTTGCTTTTTGCCAGTCCTGGGGCTTGAACTCAGGGCCTGAGCACTGTCCCTGGTTTCTTTTTGCTTCAGGATAGCACTCTACCACTTGAGCCAAAGCACCACTTCCAGCTTTTTCTGTGTATGTGGTACTGAGGAATTGAACTCAGGGCTTCATGTATGCTACTAGGCCACATTCCTAGCCCCAAGACAGTTCTTTTTAATATTTGTTATACGTACCTATTGTTTTTCTTATGATTAAATATATTTGTTACTTACATTTTAGAAACACGGGTTATGTGCTAAGATTTGACTTTCCATGTCCTTCAAAGCTCATGTGCTGAATGAAGCCTTGGTCCCCAGCTTATGGCACTACTGGGATTGATTGATTACCTTAGGTGTTTTGTGACAGCAACAGAAAGCTAGCTAATAAAAGAAGTAAGTTAAAATTCCATCAAAGTTTCCATCGTGATAAGAGATCTCATGTTAGATTTTTCTGAAAAATGACTTTGGCTCATTTTTTTTTTTTTTTTTTTTTTTTTTTTTTTTTTTTTGCCAGTCCTGGGCCTTGGACTCAGGGCCTGAGCACTGTCCCTGGCTTCTTCCCGCTCAAGGCTAGCACTCTGCCACTTGAGCCACAGCGCCCCCTCTGGCCGTTTTCCATATATGTGGTGCTGGGGAATCGAACTGTGAGCTTCATGTTTAGGAGGCAAGCACTCTTGCCACTAGGCCATACTCCCAGCCCACTTTGGCTCATTTTTAACAAGTGACTTTTAGACTAAGGAACATTTGATTTGTTCGTGTTTTTAAGTTTACTCCTAGGTCTGATAAATAAATTGTACATTTCAAACTTAGTATTTGTAATAGTTTCTACCATTTGAGTTAAAAAAAAAGGCTATTGACTCATCCATCCATACTTGTTTATAGGTTTATTATGTGTTTATTTGTAGGAAGAGGTGATGCCTGGTGGTAAACTCCCTGTGGTCTGAGTGTATTTCAACATAGTGTCAGCAATGTGACAGTTTTACCAGTTAGGCCCAGAGCTGTTAAATAGTATACCTCACTCACCACTCCTCTTTGCCATCCTCTGGTCTGGTCATTAAATTTAGGACATCTCAGGATTTTTCTGTTGTCTTGGTATATACAGGAAAAATCAAAATAGAACCCATAGAGATAAAGCCCTCACCCACCCCCATTATAAATTTTACTACTATCAGCACTATATCATAGACATACTCATTTTCTGTAAGATGTTTTCCCTCCATTGCTGGGCTCTGTTACTGTTATAATGTTTTCTCTTCCATTCTCCTCTCCTCCCCTCTCCTCCCTTATCTTCACTTCCCTTTCCCTCCACTCTTTTCCTCTCCTGCCTTCCCTCCCTTGTTAGATCCCTACCAAAGACCTCAGAGTGGTTCTTATTACTTTCTGCAAGTTAAACATAACTGGCATGCTTTGTGTTAGTTTGTCTCCTAGGGTTAAAGCAAAGGAAGAGTGTTATCCATTTTGATTATCTGGGTTCTCTAAATCTAAGACTACTTAGCAGCTAGTGTCTTAATCACTTAGGTGTGACTTCTCAGAATTTAAAATGTAGGGCAAAGGGAGGAAGGAACCTCTCTGCCCTCTGGGAAGGGCAACTCCCAAAAGAGCAGCCATCAATCCTGCCACAAACTTTTTAAATCAACTTTTTGGTTGGATTTACTTTCTTTCAAACATTCTAAATCTCTCAAATGGATGCTTTTGGTATGTTTGAGCTCAAATCTAAAGAACTAAGGATACTTTCATAAGTGTGTGTTTAGCAGTTAATCATAAATTATATCCAGTGAAGCTGAGATTTAGAAACAAAGCAATAAAAGGGTTTAAACAGGTATTTCCTTTATGAAATTATAGCTTTATGAATTATAGCTATTATGTCCCTTAAACTTAAAACTTTTTTCCTATGGAAGTGGAGCTGTGGCTCAAGTGATAGAATACTAGCCTTGAGCAAAATAGTTCAGGGATACCTGAGTTCAAGCCCCAGGACTGCCCCCTCCAAAAACCACCCAACAACTCCTTTCTAGAGCTTTCACTTTCAAAGTAGGGCTTTAAACTCCACCCCTTCTGCTGACTCTCAGTGCCTCCTGCATATTGGGTACTGTTTAAAACCCTCCACTGCTTATCCAAACTTGTAAAAAAGCACTCAGTACTAACCATTTTCAATTTCTTGTGAAGGTTCTGCTGTCACATAAAGCATATTAAGTAGATGTGTATGCTTTTCCCTTTTTAATCTTTAGTTCTGTGGCCCCAGCTGAGACTTAGAAGGATTGCAGGAACATATATTTTCTTTTATATTTCCTCACATATCCAACATCAGCTGTCACCCAGGGCCCAGACACTGTGTGCTCTCTCATTCTCAAATGTGGCCTGCTCTGTATTGGTCACTGTTGGCATCTGTCTGTGTACTTTAAGTAAAATACATCTCTACAGTGTCTGCCTTCTTCTTGAGGTCTCTTTAGCTGGGCTGGGAGTATAGCTCGCTCTGATGCCCAGTGCTTATCCAAGGACATTTGTGTCAGAGTGCGTGTATTTCCTGAATGAGTCTCCTGCCATATGACTGGCCATGCCTCTGTGATACTTAAGGGTCCTCACCCCAAAATAGTCAACTCGGAAATTGGAATAAAATGTGTATAGTTCAGAAAAATAAACACTACTAATATTATATTCTGATAAAGTTAATATGCATATTTAACAGTACTACATGTTTTTTTCTATTTGAAAATTAAGGTTTGGGGTGTTTGTTTTTTCCTATAGAATCTAGACAAGGAGTTGAAAGCAAGGAACATGTCTGTGATTTGGGAGGAATTGATTGAGTGTTGAGTATGTGAATGAACACTTCTGTGTGTCTAGCAAGCAGGAAGCATGGGGAAGTACTTGGTCAGTGTTTGGCCTGCTCCCTGATATAACACCAAATAACTTAGTTGATACTGGAAAATTAGACTAGGCACTGTGAAACAGTCTTTTGATGACCAAATGATTCTAACAGGGCTGTTCTTAATTGGGATACTTTTCTGCATGGGTATATCTCTATATTTCAATTGTCTATCACCTCTCCAGATCGTTAAATTTGGACAAAATATTGATTATATATTATAGACCAGAAATGCTACAATTCCAATTCCAAGCTAAATAACAATTCTGTAAATTCAAGTTAGAAAAATTTCAAATTAGCACAACAATGTATAGTAATCCAGTCTCCCAATTTTACAGATGAATCCTCTTGAAAGCCACCAATAATCTGTTGTAAAACCTAGACCACAACTCAGATTTTTGTTTCTGCTTTTGTTTATTTTGGAACTGGGGAATATTCTCGGGGTCTTGGCCTTGCTAGGCCCGTCAAGTGAGCGCTCTACCATTTTAACCAAACTCCCAGCCCTTCGGGTACTGTGATAATGAATGACTCTCAGTTTAGCCGAAGTATTTGAAAGTGATGCTTAAAAGGAATTCAATACTTAAATAAGTTATAATAAGATTATGTTACCACATTAGCTTAATTGAAGGAAATTAACCAAGCATTAAATGTACATTTGAAGGGGGAATAAAAGAGATGAATATATATTAGCTGATATTAAAATGTGTTGAGCTGTACTCTGAACGATTCAGTAAGTCATTCACAATTATAATTAATACGTAGCAACTTGCAACAGGAAGCTAGCTGAGACATCTTTTAGTTTCTGCTATCTTTGACAGCAAAAGAAGCTGCAAATGAATAACTTCCCCAGCAAGAATTAAAGCTCAGTGATTCATGAATCATATCTGTGATTTTGAGCTAATTTAACCTAGCTGATCTGCCAGATTCATATTGTGCAAATTCTCATGTAAATCATCACACCTGCTAAGTCTTGGGACAGCTATACAGAACTAGAGTATACCAAAGTGATTTTTTTTATTTTTTTTGGCCAGTCCTGGGCCTTGGACTCAGGGCCTGAGCTCCATCCCTGGCTTCTTCCTGTTCAAGGCTAGCACTCTGCCACCTGAGCCACAGCGCCCCTTCTGGCCATTTTCCATATATGTGGTGCTGGGGAATAGAACCCAGAGCCTCATGTAGTAGGAGGCAAGCACTCTTGCCACTAGGCCATATTTCCAGCCCGGCCAAAGTGATTTTTATGTACTAGAAAAAAATATTAACAAATTAATGGTGCAAACAGAGCTTATTGTGATATTTACATATATACATATAATGTACTTTCATCAAAATCATCCATTTATACTACTCTCTTCCTGCATTCCTCACTCTCTCTGTCTTTGCCTCCCTCTCCTTCCCTCCTTCCCTCGCCCCTCCTCTCTCTCTTTCTCTCTCTATTTCTGTGGTGTGCTTGTGTATATGTCAGTCCTGGGGCTTGAACTCGGGGCCTGGGTGCTGTCCCTGAGCTTTTTTCACTCAAGGCTTGTGCTCTACAACTACCCTTCTGGCCTTTATTGTGGTTAATCTAAGATAGCAGTTCCATGGGCTTTCTTGCCAGGGTTGGCTTTGAACCACAATCCTCAAATCTCGGCCTTCTGAGTAGCTGGAATTACAGGCATGAACCACTGACACACAGCTAAGCTACTTTTACTTTTTGTAATTCCCTTCCCTTTACCCTTCTTTCAACCAATTTTTAGTGAGTTTCATTATGAGATTTTCCCCCTCTGTCCCCATTGGTTGCCCCTCCAAGTGCCCTCCTTTCACAACCATGTCATATTATTATTGTTTAAATGACATTTTGATACTACTGTGCTTACTGTTGCTACAGTAATATAAATTTGACTAAATATCTGTTTGTGTCCTAATGATTGTAATGTCAAGTGGCAAGGCAAAGTCTTTTCATGATAATTTGACGTTTCACGTGACTTACAATGTATGCACTGTGTACTCTTGTTTTATATGCAATAATAAAGAAAATACAAGAAAGACAAGTGTGTTACAAATGGATAATTTCATTAGAGTGTTTTGACTTTTAAAAATGTCTCACTTAAGAAAACAAAGCAAAGTGGACTCAGTGGCTCATTTCTGTAATCCTCGCTACTCTGCAGGCTGAGATCTGAGGATCACAGTTTGAAGCCAGCATGGGCAGGAAAGCACCTGAGACTCTTATCTCCAATTAACCACCAAAATAAAACTGCTGAGAGTAGAGCTGTGGGTCAAGTGGTAGAGTGCTTTGAGCAAAAACAGCTCACGGCCAGAGCCCAAGCCCTGAGTCAAGCCTCAGGACCCACACAAGAAACAAACCCAAAGGAAAACTTGGGAAATAGAAATTGGGAATAGCTTATAGTAAATAAGTATAGGAGATGAAATAGTCTCACACCTACATTAAAATTCGGAGCTGTGCCTAGCATTCTTACTACCTGCCATTGGCTGAGTAATGCTGATTTGCACAGACAGTGCAACAGTGACACCACTGGGCCAGACCTCTCTAGCCTTTATCTTCCAGGGAGTGAAAGAAGTTCCATGCTTGTGTGAAGTACAGTTGATTAAGGGAAATTTGTATAGAATTGTGAAACGCTGCTTTGGAATTTTGATAAAAAAAACCTCATCACTGCTGGTTCTGTTATTGTGTTTTTCTAAATGCTTAAATAAGGAACTCTAGAGGAAATAAAATATGTTAGATCCTGATGCTCCAGGTAATAATGTCCTTTAGTTGAAGATCATACCATCCATTTGCAATTCTCTAAGAAATAAATAAACCCAGGGAGAAAAGCAAATTCACAAAACGGGTTATTTTTTCCCCTGGAGTCCAGCCACTAGAGGGGAGTAGAGCCCAAGCTGTCTTTCAATATTTCACCCCCCCTCTGGACAACAACCCCAGTCACCTTAGCCCCCAGCCCCTCCTCTCCTTTCAACAGGGTTCTCGCCCATTCCTAGTCCAAAAGTACTAAGTTAAATTTCCTTTTTTTAAAATTTGAGGGTATTTTTGTTTCTGTAAAAATCATTAAAAACAATTAGGTGTATGATTTGAGTAAAAGTAAGGTGTAAAAGCCATCAACTTGCAAGGCCATTACAAAAATTAACACAAAACACTAAATTAGATAATATTTTCTTTTTGGTAGCATTTACAAATTAGTACCATGCTCATGCTAGGCCTGTGGTCTACCACTGAGCTGTGCCACCAATATAAATCAGTTAATTTCTAGAAGAAGCTAGCATTCATAAACATTCAATTTAAGATCTTATTATATATAAAGGAAAAGGCCAAGCTCTTTGTGCTCTGAGCAAGATATTCTATATGAGGAACATAGAATGATAGCCACATAAGATACTGGTTCTCAGACACTTGGCTTCTTATTGATAGTAGTACTTCTTGTTTCAAAATTCAGAAGAAAAACAGGACCTTTTAATATGTCTACCCCCCCCCCACTGGCTTCCCATTTCTTCCTGTTCTTTAAATAAGGCCTTTATTCTAGGAAAATGAAAACTTTGTTTGAAATTTGTCTGTAACTTAAGTTTAAATAACTTCCATTGTTTTATTTTGTATCAATTCAACAGAGAAAGATTACAGTGTAGTACTTCACTGATAAAGCAAGAGCATTTCCCTTGATTCTCACTCCAGCTCAATTAGTGACTGCCACTACCATGTTCAACATACTTTTTGCTTTTGTGATTGTTGTTGTTGTTTTTCACAGGGCTTAAACACAGGACCTGGGTGTTATCCTGTGTTCAGTATTTTGTGCACAAAATTTCCCATGCAAATAAACAAATGGAAATTTGGGTTGGTGCTAAAGATTCATAATCCGAGCTACTAGAGAAATATCTGAAGGGTTTCAATTCAAGGTGAGCTTAGGGGAGAGATTTGGGATCATGAGACACTAATGTCAACTGATATTTGAGTTCAGTGGCATGCAACTGTGTTCCAACTAACTGGGAAGTTGTGGTTTCAGGCTCTCAGGATTATAAAAATAGTGCAAAACTATCACAACACAAAAAGCTGGCACAGTGGGCACCTGCCATTCCAGGTACAGAGGGAAGCATAGATGGGAGGTTCACAGTCCCAGACAGCACAGGCAAAAAGCAAGGCTCTAGCTTAGAAATAACGAGAATAAAAATGGGCTTGAAGGCATGGCTCAAGCAGTAGAGCATCTGTATAGCAAGCGCAAAGCCCCAAGTTCAAACCCAGGTACCATTCAACACCGAATAAAGAAACATCTAGAAGTTAATAGATTTGGCTTTTGAACACTTATCATTAAATTTTCTATTAACATGCTTAGAGGTATAGTAATTTTACTTACAGAAGAGTAGAATGCTGTGCTGGATATAGTGGTGCACGCCTGTAACTCCAGCTTTAGGGAAGCTGAGGCAAGAGGCTCTTGAGATCCAGGTGAGCTTGGGCTACAGAGTGAGTCTAAGGACAGCCTAATGCTATGGTAAGCACCTAGGAAAGGAAAGAAAAGACAAGAGATGGGGAAGGGAAGGGAGGAGGGGGAGGGGAACAGAGCAAAGAAGAGGAGGGGAGTGGAGAAAAAAGAAAGAAAGGAAGCAAGTAAGCATGGAACAAAGGAAGGGAGAACAAAAGGAAGAAAGGAAGGACTATAAGAAGAAAGAGAAAGAAAAGAGGAAGGAAGGAAAGCAAAGAAAAAGAAAGGGAGAAGGGAGGAGGAGAAGAGGAAGAAAAAGAGGAGGAAGAGGTAAAGGAAGAAGAGGATGAGGAAGAGGAGGTGGAAGAGGAAGATGATGATGATACTTTGGTGTTTGAAATTAACCTCAAAGATGACAATATTTTCATTTGCTCAAAGCAAACAAGAAATATTTAGCCATCAGCAGTCATTGGCATGTTGGGCATGAAGACTTGAATTTGTGGTGACATTTCTGGAAATGGAAACACTGCCTCATTTGAAGAAGGTCATTTTCATTTGTCAACTTTTACTGGACAAGGCTTACTTTGGGTGGGAGAAAATGAGGGGAGGGAGGGTCTTTGAAGGTGTCACTTGCTTCTTCTCTGGATAAGAGGATACTTTGAAGAGATACTTGATAGTGCTAACTGGAAAGAGAATGACCTTAGTTAGCCCAATGTTTACTACAGCTAATGTTCCAACTTGTCTCTGCCAAGATTGTCTGCTAGACTTGAAGGCTAGCCTGACCTGGAGAACAATAGTCAATTAATCATCATTTCGTTGTCATAGTTCTGTGTCATACTTCTGTGTCATTCTGTGTCTGGTCCATCCTTGCTATACTACATTACCTGCAGCGTTTGTTCTGGATGTTCTCATTTCTTTGTTTAGTTTGTTTTTGTATAAGTTTTGATTTCCTGATTAAGCCATTGTTATTACTATTTTTTCCATCCCTGGGGCTTGAACTCAGGACCTGGGCACTTCCCCTGAGCTTCTTTTGTTCAAGGCTACACTGTGCCACTTGAGTTACAGCACCATTTCTGGCTTTTCCTGTTCATGTGGTACTGAAGAATCGAAACCAGGGCTTTATGCATGCTAGGCAAGCACTCTACCACTAAGCCACATTCCCAGCCCCTAAGCCATTATTTACTTGGGGCTTATGATTCTCTCATAAACATGTAGTTGAAAACAGAAAACACTGCTGTAATGGGAACAACCATACCCAGTTTTCATAGGAGGAATACAAAGACAACATAGTTAAGTGGTTGGTCCAAGGTAATGTAAAAAGTGACAGGGGAATAATCAAAGCCATACCTTTGACTTGATATCAACTTTCGTTTTTGCCAGAACTATAGCTGTAATTGTATGTCAAATGGGATACAATTAAGAGCAAGAGTTTGAAAGCTTTAGCCAAGTTCAAGGGACATTGTTACTAAATGGCAATAATCACATGAACCCCCAACAGAGCATTGTAGTGCCAGATGTTATCCTGACCTCCCTCCTCCCACAGCATTAGAGCCCAGAATGCAACTGTTCTGCTGAGGCTTTTCAACTAGAAAGCTTCACTGTGATTCATGCTTGGTAAGTCTCAATGATGCTGTGGTTATTTTATAGAGCAGCCAAACAAGTTTCAGCAGTCCAGATCTTTATCTACTTGAGCTGAGAAGACTGAATGCTCAAAGAAGCTGGTTATATTTTAATCTAAGTTATATAAATGTTTGTTTTGAAAGCAAGCTGATACATCTCTAGAGGGCTATTCCCCCTTTCCTCTGATTTCCTCTCTCTCTCTCTCTCTATCAGCAAATTGTTAAATAAAACATAGAAAATTATATCAGTGTCACAACTTTTGAGTCAGAATGTTTAGTGATGTTAGTCAATGGTAGCCAAGATTTCCTAAATTTGATTTTGAATAAGCCTTAATTTATATGCAGTCCGTCATACCCTTAAAAGTTAATTGTTTCTCTTCAATGAAGTTGGCCTTGCCCTCATCGTTACACCTAGTCACTACAGCCATGGAACTGCTGTCATTACAGACTAGTTTTTCATTATTAGTACTTCGTATTAATGAAATCACAAAAAAGTATATATTCTTTCTGTATTGGCCTCTACAGCTCAGGCTGTTGGAGAAGATCTGTGTGGTTTATACAGTTACTCATTCTTGACTAATATTTTGTTTGTTGGGATATCTTTAGCCCATTTCTTCATACTAGAATAAAGACATTTGTTTCAGTTTTCAGCTATTGTCAATAAAGACACTAGGAAAACTCATTTACTTGAATTTCTCAGTTTACAAATACCTTTTAATATTTTTAAATTTCTGTGTCAAATGAGTTGTTTCTACTGATTAATGTCCTCTTGATGGCTTATGTTTTTCTGATTATTCATGTTCCTGGTAAGTTTGGTTGGATGTCAGATATCATAACTTTTACCTTATTAAAGGCTGATTTTTTAAACCTTCATTTCTGCAGGTATTCTTGGACTCTACTGAGACACAGTTAACTTACTTGGACATAGTAATTCAGCCTTTTAAGCCTTACTTTGTAAGATTTGTCCAGTAGCACAAAAAGAATGTTTGTTGTGAGGCTGGTTATTCTTTCTGTATTTGACCAAATAACCCATGTATTGTGACACTATCTAAAATGGCTGGTGGAAATGGAAACTCTTCCTGTCACAGAGTGATCCCTAGACAGTATGATAGTGGTCACTTGGGATAAGTTTTACACACACATGCTGCTAGGGTTTAAATTTGGTTGGTCCATATTGGGAACATGGTCACCACTGTAATGATCCCAAAGCTGATAGAAACTTTAGTGGGAGACAGTCACATCATTGGACACTCTGCCCTTTGGTAGGATTAAAGTGGTTCTCACAGGACCTCTTCATAGACCTCACAAGAGGATTGTGATAAAAGTCTGAAGATTGGCCTCAACTAGTTCTCACTGGGTTTCAGTTTGGGATGTGCTATTTTATCCTCCCACCCAGACTCATCCACAATGTGATATTATTTTCCATTAAGCCTTCTACATAGACTGTTTCTTAGATTTGGAACCTCCAAAACTGAGAGCAAAGTAAACATCTCCATAATTAACTTTCCTTAGGTATTTATTATGTTAATGAAAAGCTGAATAAAATTTACTTAAATATTCTGTGTAGACTTCAGGATTCTTTTTGCGCATTGATGCCTTCTCTTGACCAATCTTGACTTCATCTCCTCTACTCAGGGATTGTACTGGGCTGCACTTTTCTTACCTTTCTTTCTCTGAAGGCAGCAAGCTGAAGGATTTGCATGCCTCAACTCATTTGATTCCTATCTCTGTCATAGTGCTCTTTTATGTTCTGTGTATTTTGCCATGCAAACCCACGTTGCATGGATGTGTTCTATTTTTAATTGTACCACATGGGAGGAGCAATGTGGTCTGCTACTCCATCTTTATCATACACAAAAGCCTTTACTTCTGTACATCTGAATTTCCATATGGAATTATTATGTAATATAGATGTACTGGTAGTGAGTACTCTATATGTTTTTCGTTGTTGTTGGTAGTAGTTGTGGGGCTTGAACTCAAGACCCTCTCACTCAAGGCCAGTGCTCTACCATGTGAGCCACATTTCCACTTCTGGTCTCCTGGTGGATAATTGGCTATAAGAGTCTCACAGATTTTCCTGCCCAGGGTGGCTTTGATCCTCAGATCTTAGTCTCCTGAGTAGCTAGCTACAAGCTCCTGGCAGTACTGTAGGTTTTGCTTGTATGAAATGTTATTTTCACCTCAGATTTTAGTAATTTTAACTGATTTTACAAATATGGATTGAAAAGGTTTTTTTTTTTTCAGTCATCATATTTCAAAGATGTCATAACATCCTTCCCTGATGTGCTCAGAATTGAGTGTTACAGGTTGAAACTTGAGTGTTCCTGATGCATCTTTGAAGGTATTTCCAGGTCAGATGAATATTTCTGTGGTTGGATTCAGTGAAGTGGCTTAGTTGCCCCAGTGAGGTTGGGAATTAGTCTATGTGTTGAGGAGCTGATATGATTATTAACGAAATGTAGAGAGATCTCATCCTGTCTTCTCTTGTTCTTTGGGCTTGGAATCACATCATCAGCTTCCCTTCTTCCTGGGTCTTTGAACTGGAACTGAATTACAGTATCAGTTTTCCTGTGTTATAGCATACAGGCAGCAGATATGGAACTTTTGGGCTTTCCCAGTTATGTATACCAATTCTATATGAAAATATAAAACAGTTATATAATGTATTCATATATCATACATAAATAACATGTATTATATTGGTAATATTTCTCTGGAGAACACTAAATGACAAAATGATTATTTATAAACCAAGAAGAGACCAGATATGATGCAGGCCTGTAATCCCAGACACTCAGGAGGGAAAAGAGTGTGAAGAACTGGTCTGAGGCCAATCTGGTCAAAATGTTAGGAAGACCCAACCTCAACAAATTATTCAGGTATGGTGTTATACATCTATAACTGAATCCATAAAAAGAGGATTGTGGTCTTAAGTCAGATTTAGAAGAAAAAATGAAGGGAGGGAGGGAGGGAGGGAGGGACTGAATATATGACCAAAAATGGTATAGCAGGACCATATAGTAGTTCTACATTTACATTCTAGAGGAAACACAATACTGATTTCCATAATGACAACACTAATTTACATTCCCCCAAACCGTGTATAAGGATATCCTTTTCTCTGAAACTTCTTTTGGAATATTTCTTCATGGATTTATTAGACATTTTAAATTATTTTCTTTTGAAAAATTCTGATTCAATTTATTTACCTATTTATTTGAATTAGTTGTTATTTTGGTATTTAATTTACTGAGGTCTATATATATTGTGGGTTTAAATTAACCCTTTGATCATCAGGAAAGACCAGTCAGAAGGAAAAGAGATTCAAAATCAAGTAGCTAGCCTATAGTCCCGACTAACTGAAGCAGAGGATCGAATCTCAGGAGCTGAAGATTCTCTAGAATCTATGGAGAAAGATAAAAAATCAATACAAATCAAGTCCAATCAACAAAACAGATCGCTACAGGAGATTCAAGACACGATCAGGAAGCCCAATTTAAGGATAATAGGTATTGAGGAAAACTTGGAGAAAGAAGTTAATGGGATAAGCAGAATATTAGCTGAGAACTTCCCAAATATCCAGAAGGATAGGCCTACACAGATACAAGAAGCATTTAGAACCCCAAACTGACCAGACCAGAATAGGACATCCGACCGACACATTGTGATCAAAACAGGATCAGTAGAGTCCAAGGAAAAAATACTCAAAGCTGTTAGGGAGAAGAAAACAATCATATATAAAGGAAAAGCAATCAGAATTACCCCAGACTTCTCAGCAGAGACCATGAAAACAAGGCGAGCCTGGAATGAGATACCAAACACTAAATAAAAATAACTACCAACCAAGAATACTGTACCCAGCCAAACTCTCATTCATAGCCGAAGGTCAAATAAAAGTCTTCCACAGTAAGGAAAAACTGAAACAATATATCTCCACCAAACCAGCTTTACAGAAAATCCTCAAAGATGTACTATACAGGGAAAATAATCAAGATCACAATACAGACAGAGAAATGAACCCTAAATATTACTATTTACACATCAGATCTAGAAATGGGAAGACACAGCTTTTTAACAAGATAGTGATAATGAAAGGAACAAATGATCATCTCTCAATCCTAACTCTCAAAATTAATGGACTTAATTCTCCAATCAAACGACATAGGCTCATAAGTTGGATCAAAAATCAAGATCCATCTTTCTGCTGCCTCCAAGAGACACATCTATCCAGCAAAAGTAAACATCTTCTAAAAGTGAAAGGCTGGAATCAAATCTATTAAGCAAATGACCCCCATAAGCAGGCTGGAGTTGCAAACCTAGTATCAGACAAAATTGACTTCAAATTCAAAAAGGTAAGAAGAGACAAAGAAAGTTACTACATACTAGTAAAGGTATCTCTCCTACAGGAAGATATAACCATTCTAAATATCTACACACCAAATGCAGGAGCACCCAACTTAATCAAACAAACACTACTGACTCTAAAAACACTCATAGACCCAAACACATTGATAGTTGAGGACTTTAACACTCCACTATCACCTCTGGACAGATCAACACGCCAAAAACTAAACAAAGAAATCACAGAACTAAATAATTGCATAGACCAACTAGACTTAACCGACATCTACAGACTATTCCACCCAGCAACAACAGAATACACATTCTTCTCTGCAGCACATGGAACATTCTCCAAAATAGATCACATCTTAGGGCAGAAAGAAAATCTGTACAAATTCAGAAGTATCAAAACCATTCCCTGCATTCTCTCAGACCACAATGGAATAAAATTAGAGCTCAACTCAAACAGCCACCACAGAAAATGCTACAATTCATGGAGACTAAACAACACACTGCTGAACCATCAGTGGGTCATTGAAGAAATTAAAAAGGAAATTCAAATGTTTATGGAATTCAACCAAGATGAGGACACAAAGTACCAACTCCTTTGGGACACAGCAAAGGCAGTACTCAGAGGAAAATTTATATCTCTGAGTGCATACACCAACAAACTGGAGAAACAGCAACTCAATAATTTAAGGAAGCACCTTAATTTCCTTGAAAGAGAACAATAAGCCAAAACCCAAGTCAATAGATGGAAGCAAATAATTAAAATCAAATCAGAGTTAAATCAATTAGAGACAAAAAAAAACAAAACATCGAAAGAATCAACAAAACAAACAGTTGGTTCTTTGAAAAAATCAACAAGATAGACAGACCTCTGTCAAACCTGACCTAAAAACGAAGGCAGCACACTCAAATTAACAAGATAAGAGATGAAACTGGCAACATCACCACAGAAATAACCGAAATTCAGAAAATAATAAGGGACTATTTTGCAAACCTTTATGCCAACAAATTTGAGAACTTGGAAGAAATGGATGATTTCCTAGAAAAAATTCATATCCCCAAACTCAACCATGAAGATTTAAACCTTCTAAACAGACCCATATCCAGTATTGAAATAGAAACGGCAATAAATAATCTCCCATCCAAGAAAAGCCCAGGTCCAGATGGATTCACTGCAGAATTCTACAAGGCCTTCAAAACAGAACTCACACCAATATTGCTCAAACTCTTCAATGAAATTGAAAGAGAACGTTCACTACCAGACACATTTTAACCCTCATCCCAAAACCAGGCAGGGACTCATCACAGAAAGAGGACTATAGACTGATTTCCCTGATGAACATAGATGCAAAAATTCTCAATAAAATTCTGGCCAATCGACTTCAAAAGGTAATCAAAAAAATCATACACCATGATCAAACTGGATTCATCCCAGTGATGCAAAGTTGGTTTAATATATGCAAGTCAATTAATGTAATCCACCACATGAATTGGAGCAAAGTAAAGAACCACATGGTTTTATCTCTGGATGCAGAAAAAGCGTTCGTTAAAATCCAGCACCCATTTATGCTAAAAGCCCTGGAAAAACTGGGATTCCAGGGAACATTCCTGAATATAATCAAGGCAGTTTATGACAAACCAATAACAAGCATAACTCTAAATGGTGAAAAACTAAAGCCATTCCCTTTAAAATCAGGAACAAGGCAGGGATGTCCACTCTATTTTCCACTTTCTCTCTTCGCAGATGACATGATCCTATGCCTAAAGAATCCCATAGACTCTACCCCCAAGCTACTAGAGCTGATCCAAAACTTTGGAAAAGTTACAGGATATAAAATAAACCCTCAAAAATCAACAGCCTTTCTCTATGCTAATGACCCGAAGACCGAGGCTGAAATCAGGAAAGCAACTCCTTTTGCAATAGCCCCCCAAAACTTAAAATACCTAGGAATAACCTTAACCAAAGAAGTGAAAGACCTCTTTGATGAGAACTTTAAAAGCTTGAAAAGCGAAATTAAGTCAGAACTAAGGAAATAGAAAAACCTCCCACCCTCCTGGATTGGGAGGATTGATATAATCAAAATGGCAATATTGCCAAAAGCTATCTACAAATTCAATGCAATACCCACTAATATCCCAACACCATTTTTAATGAACTAGAGGAAGCAATCCAGAAATTCATATGGAACAATAAAAGACCTAGAATAACAAAAACAATCCTTAGCAGAAAGAACAGTGCTGGAGGAATTACAATACCCAACTTCAAGCAGTATTATAAAGCAATAGTAATAAAAACAGCTTGGTATTGGCACCGGAACAGGCCTGAAGACCAATGGAACAGAATTGAAGACCTAGAAATGAACCCACAGAACTATACCTACTTAATCTTTGATAAAGGAGCTAAAACAATAGTTTGGAAGAAAGATAGCCTCTTTAACAAATGGTGCTGGCAAAACTGGTTCAACACATGCAACAAACTAAAACTAGATGCTTATATATCACCCTGCACCAAAATCAATTCCAAATGGATTAAAGACCTCGAAATCAAAACAGACACCCTGAAAACACTAAAGGAAGGAGTAGGAGAAACACTTGGGTTCCTTGGCGCAGGACGGAACTTCCTTAACAAAGACCCAGAAAGGCTACAAATCAAAGAAAGTTTGGACAAATGGGACTGCATCAAACTGCAGAGCTTCTGCACGGCAAAGGGCATAGCTCGCAAGATAAACAGAAAGCCCACAGACTGGGAGAAGATCTTTACCGGCCATTCAACGGACAAAGGCCTCATATCTAAAATATATGCAGAACTAAAAAAATTACCTTCCTCCAAAACAAAACCGCAAAGAACCAATAGCCTCCTCATCAAATGGGCTAAAGACTTACAAAGAGACTTCTCTGATGAGGAAATGAGAATGGCCAAGAGACATATGAAAAAGTGCTCTACATCACTGGCCATAAAAGAAATGCAAATCAAAACAACATTGAGATTCCATCTCACCCCAGTAAGAATGTCATATATCAAGAAAACTAACAATAACAATTGTTGGAGGGGATGTGGCCAAAAGGGAACCCTGCTTCATTGTTGGTGGGAATGTAAACTGGTTCAGCTACTCTGGCAAGCAGTATGTCGATTCCTCAGGAGGCTAAATATAGAACTCCCCTATGACCCAGCAACCCCACTTTTGGGTATCTATCCAAAAAACCACAAACAAAATCACAGTAAAGCCACCAGCACAACAATGTTCATCGCAGCATAATTTGTCATAGCTAGAATCTGGAACCAACCCAGATGCCCCTCAGTAGAGGAATGGATCAGGAAAAGGTGGTACATATACACAATGGAATTTTATGCCTCTATCAGAAAGAATGACATTGCCCCATTTGTAAGGAAATGGAAGGACTTGGAAAAAATTATACTAAGTGAAGTGAGCCAGACCCAAAGAAACATGGACTCTATGGTCTCCCTTATTGGGAACAATTAGCACAGGTTTAGGCAAGTCACAGCAGAGGATCACAAGAGCCCAATAGCTATACCCTTATGATCACATAAGACGATGCTAAGTGAAATGAACTCCATGTTAAGGAAACGATTGTTATATCACAGTTGTAACTACTTTCAACATCCCATGTGTATCTGTAGCTTCTATTATTGATGATGTTCTTGTATCACCTTCCTGTGGTTGTATCTACACTATTTCTGTAATCTTATCTGAGTATATTGGAAACTGTGTATACTGGTATTAGAACTAGGAAATTGAAAGGGAATACCAAAATCGAGAGACACAGGGTAAAAAAAGACAAACAACTATAAAAGCAATACTTGCAAAACTGTTTGGTGTAAATGAACTGAACACCTCATGGGGGGAAAGGGAAATGGGGAGGAGGGAGTGGGGAATGAGGGACGAGGTAACAAACAGTACAAGAAATGTATCCAATGCCTAACGTATGAAACTGTAACCTCTCTGTACATCAGTTTGACAATAAAATTTTGAAAAAAAATAACCCTTTGTTTTTCTAATGAATAACAAAATTTTCTTTTGCTGTGCCAAAGCTTTTGATTTGATGTAATCCATTTATAAATTCCTATTCTTGTTTCTTCAACATGCGAGTTCTATTCAGAAAGACATTCCTTCTGCCTGTATCTGAAAGGATTTTCTCTAGAAATTTCAGAGTTTCAGTCATTACATTAATATCTCTGATTCATTGTTATTTAATTAAAAATTATTATAAGGGGGTTATAGTTACATAAGTCAAGTAATGAGTACATTTCTTTTTGAATAGTTTCATCCCCTTCCTCAATTTCTCTCAGTTTTTTCCCTCCCAACTCTCCTTTTCCCCAAGTTGTATACTTGAATACAAGGTGAGAGAAAAGGTCTATTTTTAGTCTTCTACAAGTTAATAGCCAGTATTCCTAACACTATTTGGGAAGAAAAGTCTATCTTGTCTCTCTTGTATATTGTTAGCATTTTTCCAGAAAATCAGATGGCTGTAGCTACATCTTACTTTTAAATCTTCTGTTCCATTTATTAATTTGTCTTTTTTTTTTTAAATGCCAGAAGCATGCTGTCTTTGTTACTATGGGTCTGCAGTATAATTTGAAACCAAATATTATGATGTCTCCAGCATTGCTCTTTTTGGTTAGGATTACTTTGGTTATTCAAGGTATGTATTTGCATTGTAATTTGTGTAGTCCTTCATTTCTAAGAAAAATAGTGAACTTGGAATGTTTATGGGATTTCATTGAATCTGTTCATTGCTTTTGGTAGTAGGACCATTTTCACAATATTATTCCACAATTCAGTGAATGTAGGAATTCTTTCCATCTTCTGGAGTCTTCAGTTTCTCTCTTAAAAGTTATATATTTTCTCATTGTTGAGGGATTTTTTCTTATTAAATTTCTAGATAATTCATTTTTAATGCTACTGATTTCTTGGGGAGGGGTGGGAAATGGAGGGGCTTGAACTTGAGACCTTGGTGCTGTCTCTGAACTCTTTTTGCTTAAGGATAGCATTCTACCACTTAAGCCACTAAAAAGCTAATGCATTTTGCCTGTCAGTTATGTGTTCTGATACTCTGACAAAAGCATCAGGTCTAAGAGATTTTTTGGTAGTCTTTCAGCAATTCAAGCACAAGATCCAGTCAGCTGCAAATACAGATAATTTGACTCTTCCTTTCTTTTTCTTGTCTTATTGCTCTGGATAAAAATTCTAATAATAGATGTAATAAGAGTGGAGAGAATGGAAACATTTGTCTTGTTTCTGACTTCCTAGGAAATTATTTTAAATTTTTCCTATTTCGCATATTTGTTATGGGATGTGTGTTTGGTTGAGTACATTCTGTTATGTTGAGGCTCATTCTTTCTATCCCAAGCTATTCCAAGGCATTTAGGATGAAAGGATATTGAATTTTGTCAAAAATATTTTCTATATTTATCGACATGATTATGTAAGCTTTGTCTTTGATTCTGTTTGTGTGTTGTATCATGTTTGTTGATTTGTGTTTATTGAATCATCCTTGAATTCTTACAATGAAACCATCTTGACCAAGGATATATAATCTTTCAGTTTGTAAATATTTTATTATGAACTGTGTATCTAGATTCATAAAGAAAATTACTGTGAAATTTGCTTGCTTTTCTTTTCCTTTTTAAAAATTATGTCCTCATGTGGTTTTTGTATCAGAGTAACACTGTTTTCGTAAAATGGGTTTGGTAGCATTCCTTCTCTTTCTAATTTTTGGAATAGTTTAGGACAATTGGCACTAGTTATTTCCTAATGATCTTGTAGAACTAACTCATCAGTGAATCACCTCAGTCCTGGGCTTCAATTTATTTTTCAGAGCCTCTTTATTATTGCCTCAACTTCATTGCTTGCTATACATTTTTCAGGTGGTTTATATCCTCTTAACTAAATTTTGGTAGGTTGTATGCTTTTAGAAATTTTCTTATATGCTTCTTGCTAATTTTCTAGTATTTTTTAATATAGGGTTTTAAAATCTTTCCTAATGATTCTTTGAATTTTATTGGTATTTGTTGTAAATTCACCTTTTTTCATATCTAATTTTATGACTTTCAGTATTCTCCTTTCTTTTTTTTATAAATTTATTTTTATTTTATTTTTTAATTAATTTATTTTGCCAGTCCTGGGGCTTGGACTCAGGGCCTGAGCACTGTCCCTGGCTTCTTTTTGCTCAAAGCTAACACTCTGCCACTTGAGCCACAGCACCACTTCTGGCTATTTTCTTTATATGTGGTGCTGGGGAATTGAACCCAAGGCTTCATGTATATGAGGCAAGCACTCTTGCCACTAGGCCATATTCCCAGCCCCAGTATTCTCCTTTCTTTTGGTTTGGCTAGGAGCTTTTCTAGCTTGTTTATCTTTTGAAAGAACCAGACTTTTTTTCTTTTCATTGATTCTTCGTATTATTCTTTTAGCCTTCATTATTTTAACTTCTGTCCTGATTATTAGTTCTTTCTGATTTCTGCTTTGGGGTTTGTTTTGCTTTTGTTTTTCTTTTTTTAAAGAGCTTTAGGTGCATAGTTCTGTCATTTATTTGAAATATTTCTGGTTTTTAATAGCTACAAATAGCTGTTTTCCTCTTAACATTGCTTTTGCTGAGTTCCAGACTTTCTGGTAAGCTTTGTTTTTATTTTTATTTGACTCTAGGAATTATTTGATCTGCTCCTTTATTTCTTTGATGACCCACTGGTTATTCAGAAATGAGTTCTTCAGTCTCTACCTACTCCTCTATTTTCTGTACTTTCTCTTGGCACTGATTTATACATTTGATCCATTATGGCTTGATAAATGACACTCAGTTTTTTGTATTCATTAAGACTTGCTTTGTACCTTAAAATATTATCAATTTTAGAGAAAGTTCAATAGTTTGCCAAAAAGGAACATGTATTCTTCAGCCTTTGGTATAAAATTCTGTAGATATCTATTAAAGCCCTTTGATCTAGAATGTCACTTAGTTATGAAATTTCTTTGTTGATTTTTTTTTGTCTAGATAACTAATGGTAAAAGTGGGAATTTAAAGTTATTCACTATTACTATATTGAGGGTTATCTGAGATTTTATGTCCATTAGCATTTTCTTTATGAAACCGGATGTGTCCAGGTTTGTTGCATGTATGTGTATGATAGTTAAATCCTCATAATGCATTGTTCCCTTTGTCACATCAAGTGACATTTTTTCGTTTCTTCTGACTTTGGTTTGAAATCTGCTTTGTTGGCTATAAGTATAGCAACTCTTGCTTCCTATTGGGCTTTACTTTTTGGAAAATCTTTTTCCATTCCTTCACTTGCAGCTTGTATTTGTCTGTGTTAGTGAGGTACATTTTGTGTAGGCAGCAAATGGCTAGGGCTTGGTTTTCAATTTAATCTGTCAGTTTGTATCTTTTGACTAAAGAATTGAAATGATTAAAATTGAGAGTAATTATTGAGAGGTATGTAATAATCTCCACCATTTTGTTCTTTTTGTAGTGTTTGATTTTTTTTTCCTATTTCTCGTGTGCACATCTACTTAGCTAGCAGGAAGTTTTCCCCCTATAATTTTATGATTATCTTAATAGGTATTTTCATGTATCTCCTCATCTCTGCATAGGATTCCTTTAGTATCTTCAGCAGTGCTGGCAAGTGGTCATGAATTGCTTCAATTTTTTATTGTAGAAGATTTTTTTATTCCTCCTTCAATTATGAAAATAAATGTTCTGGGTACAACAATCTAGGTTGGCAATTGTTTTCTTTCAGGGCTTGAAAAAGCATGCCCTCTTTGCTTTTTAAGTTTTCTTTTGAGAAATTTGATGTTATGCTGATGAGTCTGCCTTTATAGATGACTTTGCACATCTCTTATGGCTTTCAATATTCTTTCCTATTTCTCTATACTTAATGTCTTCATAATAATAATGTATCATTGAGAAGGTTCTATGCTGATCTGTTGGGAGTCTTAGAAACCTCCTTTACCTGAATGTCCATGTCTTTTCCTCGATTTGAATAGTTTTCTGATAATACTTTCTGAGTATGGGCTGCATTTATATGGCTCTTACATGGCTTCAGGTATGCTGGACAGTGAGTCCAGGGATGGAACTGACCAAGTCCTACTCTCATGGGATGGCTTTGTGCCCCACCTGAGCAAAAATTTTCTGTTTCCTTTTTAGCTCTTAAAGTTCAATTGCGGGGAGCTGGGATATTGGTCCTGGGGTTTGAACTGAGGGCCTAGCAGCTGTCCCTGAGCTTTTTTGCTTAAGGCTAGTGATCTATCACTTGAGCTACAGCTGCACTCCCAGCTTTTTTCATAGTTATTTGAAGATAGGAGTTTCATGGATTTACTGCCTGGACTGGATTTGAACTGTTGTTCTCAGATCTCAGCCTCCTAAGTATCTGTGATTATAGGCATTAGCCATTAGCAGCCAGCTAAAGTTCATTTTTTTTTAAATCTATCGTTTTACTGATGTCTTCCCCCACCTTACTAAATTGTCTGACTTTCCTTATAGCCATGTACCTGAGGTTTTATTTTTTAGGCTTATGGAGACACAAGAATTGAGTTGATATCATCAGTCTGCCATCTTTTTCCCTTTTGTTATTTTTTGTTCTGTTTTGTTTTTCCTTCGCAGTACTAGGGTTTGAACTTAGAATGTTGTGCTTGGTTGGTTTGCTTCCTTCCTCTCCTGGTGCTATCCTGCCATGTATTTTTTTAAGGACGTCTCACAAAGCATTCTGGCTAGGCTGGAGTAGCTACGATTAGGATTATAGGTAGAAGACATTAGCATCTGGCTCCTTGGTTTAATTATTAGTATGTGTGTTGTGTTTTAGAAGGGCAGTGGTTTGATAAAGAGACTATTTTGATATATTTATAAAATTTCATATTTTGTTTTGGGAAAGTTTCATACATAAGTACAAATATATGAATCAATATATATTAAAAAAAGTATACCTAAATATTCACTCAGAGGTCATTCAGCTACATTCCTGAGCATGTGTCTAAACTGTACAGTGAATACACATGACATCAAAGATAGATCTGTAATACTCTTAAAGAAAATAGGAAAAAGTAATATTTATTCAAAAAGATACATTTTTAAAATAAATTTAAGATGACATAACATACTACAGAGTAACACAAAACATAATTCTCTGATTTGTATCCCATGTTTTTAGCATATATGCATGCATGCATGTTTGTATGTATACACACACACATACACACATCTGTGTGCATTGGCTTAATCTTGTAATGCTAGCTACTTGGGAGGCAGAGATTGAAGGATAGTCTACCATAACCAATCACTGTATACAGTAATGCACACTGTCTTCCAAAACTACTGGGGCTGCACAATAGCTGAATAAGCTGGCACACACCTGTTATTCTGGTGACAAAGGGAAGCATAACAAGAGGAGGGCAGGGAAGTCCTATCCAGGCCATAAAGCAAGACCCAATTTGAAAATGATCAATGCAAAAAAGGCTGGAGAACATGGCTTAAGTGGTTTGAGTAGCTGGCTGGAAAACAAGAATTCAAACCACAGCACCACCAAGAGAAATAAAAATATAATACATACATTTAAATAAAATAAAGTGAATGTTAAAAATTAATTTAAAATGTTTAACATTTCCTCAGCATTCACAGTATTAGAAACTGTGTTATTTATCACCCTTAAAGATAAAACATTAGCCTGGCACCAGTGGCTCACACTTGTAACATTAACTACTCAGGAGACTGAGATCTGAGGATCATGGTTCAAAGCCAGCCTTGGCAGGAAGGTCAGTGAGACTCTTATTTCCAAATAATCAACAGAAAACTGGAAGTATCACTGTGGATCAAAGTGGTAGAGCACTAGCCTTGAGCAGAAGACCACAGGGATAGTGCCCAGGCCCTGCATTCAAGCCCCATGGCTAACAAATAATAATAATACCTTAATATGTCCTAAGAATTTGTGTGGGGGAGTGTTGGGGGGGGTGTCAGTCCTGGGGTTTGAACTCAGGGTCTAGGTCCTGTCCCTGAGCTTCTTTTACTCAAGGCTAGTGCTCTGCCACTAGGGCCACAGCACTACTTCCAGCTTCTTCTGGTGGTTTGCTGGAGATTGGACTCTCACAGACTTTCCTTCCCAGGCTGGCTTTGAACCACAATCCTCATATCTCAGCCCACTGAATAGCTGGGATTACAGGTATGAGCCACCAGCACTTGGCTCTAAGAAATATTTTATCTTGTTATACAAATAGAACAGAATAACAATAAGTGAAAGCATCAACAGTATATCCTGGTGTTGGTAGACAACACACTTTTTTGTGTGTCAATCCTGGGCTTGAATGCAGGCCCTAGGTACAATCCTAAACCTTTGTGCTCAAAGCTAGCTCTCTACCACTTGAGTCATGGCTCCATGTCCAGCTTTTTCGTGGTTAATTGGAGATAAGAATCTCATGAACTTTCCTGCCCAGCCTGGTTTCAGACTTCAATCCTCAAATCTCTGCCTCCAGAATAGCTAGAATTATAGGTGTGAGCCACCACACTCTGCTAACAGTTCAATAATCTTTAACACAGATCAGAGTCACACAATCCAGTGGGCTTCAGCTGAGGAACTTTCTCCAGACTCAAAGCAATCCAACACCTCATACAGACCCCCAAGGCTGAATGCCATGCCATTTTTTTTTTTTTTTTTACAAAAGGAGTGTTCTTTTCAATGACACTCTATATCTCCTAGGCAGAGAATGACTAAGTAACTCAGACAGAAGTTACATCCTAAGCTTTGTCCTAGCTTGTGTTTCATATAGCTACAGGCAGGCAGGCACTGGGTAGCATCCTTTGTTCTCTTAATCCATTTTTAAATCATTTTTCTAAAGCCTTTTTTAGTGAAAGCTTAGGAAGCACTCTAGGGCAGTAAAAGTACAGAAGGTGTGGTTCTATGAGAGCAGAGTGTAAGAGAAGGGAAAATTTTTGTGAACAAAGAATATGTAAGCTTGCCCTTGGGGTTAACTAATCAGAGCAGAGTATCACCCTCAAATTGAATGATACATGTTAATTTAATTTCTTATAATTGCAATCATTTGTATCCTATGAGAAAATAATTTCATCCATATGATGAATTTAATTTTAATCTTGAAAAAGTATTAGTCTGGTAGAAAGTACTTTATAAATAAACACTTTCCTTGCTTCCCCACATTAATTTCTTTTTTTTTTTTTTAATTGTTGTTGTCAGTTGAACTCAGGACCTGGGCGCTATCCCTGAGCTTTTCTGCTCAGGGCCAGCACCCTACCACATTGAGCCACAAATCCACTTTCAATTTTCTGGTGGTTATTGTATGTAAGAGTTTTATGGACTTTCCTGGTTGGATGGCTCCAAACCACAATCCTCAGATCTCAGCCTCCTGACTAGCTAGGATTACGGGAGTGAGCCACCAGTGCCTAGCTACCATACTTTTTCTCTTGATGGCTTAGCACTCTGGTAACTTATAGAATCTTCACCCCTTACTTCTGTTTTACTGTTTCCTCCTTTTATCTTTCATATGTGCATGAGAGAATAGATTAATATTCATGACAGATTATTATAATCAGTATTCAAACATAAAAGTTAAGCTGAGTCCACAGTGATTATCTTAGGAATCTAAGCAACATGTAAGTAATATTGCTGCTATTGATCATCTTTTTAGAATGTTTGTCTTTCAGAGAGAGCTTTTTTAACCAAAAGCAAAAAACCCACTTTTCAGTATTGTTTTTAAACCAGTATTATATTTCCTAGATTTAATTAGAAGTCTTCATATTTACCTCTTAATGATTTTTTATTAAACTCATAGGAAAAAAATAATACTTATTAGCTCCAAAGATGCTCAAAAATATTGCACCACAGCTTCTGAAGACGGCCTGAGAAAGGAGACTCCAAACATGTTCATGAATATTATCATCACCCAAACTCTGGCCTCTCATAGTAAATGTGGCATTTAAAACAATTTGGTAGTATACAATTTCCAGCTAGTCTTTTCCAGGACCTATAGACAGTTTTTATTATTATTAATAACTTGCATTTTATGGAATATTTGTTATGACTCATAAAATAATATAGGAATAATCAAATGAATTCCAGCACTTACAATAAATTCACTTTTTTATGCTGGACAAGCCTATGGGTTTTGTCAAGTTAATAATGCGATTCATCCACCATTATAGTACTGCAAAATAATACTTTTATATTCCTAAAAGTTCCCAGTCATTCATTCTCTCATCTTGCTTTTCTTCTCCCGGCAACCACTGGTCTTTTAAATTTTGATAGACTTTTTCTCCAAGGCAGTTATATTTGAAATCATGTGAAATGTGGCCACTCAAGCATGGCTTCTTTCACTTAGCAATCGGAGTTTCAAGTGGTCTTTAAGTTATGGATGGTTTGAGAGCTGAGTTCTTCTTGCACAAGTAACATGCTATTATATAGATGTGGCATGCTTATTCACCTATTGAGGAACATTCTGGTAGCTTCTAGTTTGAGCAATTATGAATAAAGCTTGATATTCATGTGGGCATGTTGGTGGACATAAATTTTCAGTTTGATTGCATAAGTACCTAGGAATATGAGTACTGAGTTGTGTCCTAACAGAATGTCTGTAAGTCTAAGCCTCAGTGTAGGAATTTACTAGAAATTAATGGTGTGGCTTTAAGAAGATTACACAGTCTCTTAAATTTAGTTTCCCTCTCTGTGACATGCATGAAATGATTTTTGCCTCATACATTGCTAGAACTTTTACTTGAGATCATATTATGTAAAGGACCTAGTGTATATAGTAAGTAACGAGCTTTCAGCCTGTGATAGTCAACCACAGGGGTACCTTTCTCAATGCAGAGGGTACTAGAAGCTGGGAAATACAAAGGCTCCAGGCAAGCAAAGTGGATAGTTCTTATTATTACTTATTACTGGCTTCTAGTTTTGCCTAGGCAGCTCCAGCCAGTTATATGTTGGACCAGCACCATAAAATTAACCCTTTGCTCTTGCTAATTCCTGTGTATTTGTGGTATTCATAGAAACGTAGTGAATGTGGAAAAGGAATCATAGCTAGAAAATTGTCCCTGGTCAAAGTCCCTATTGTCCTGAGTTGGGAAGGTAAATTAATTTAGGATATGGGTCCTCAATTTTTTACCTATTACATGAAAGACTTTTACCAGATAATCTGATATTTTTCCTTCTAAATGTATTCTATTTATATTCTGGGTTCCATATAACTTTATTTTAGTACTGACCACAGACAAAATTCTTGTGCTCAAAATGACAATGAAATATGTTGAATCCTAACATCCAAAAGGTAGGAAAATGGCCAGACTTTTCCTAAAATTATACGGCATTTAGTCTTTGGCAATAGAAGGAAACTGTCAGACTAAGTTTAAGGGAAATCCCTTTCCTGATATAGTATTAACTAGATCTGTTTAATCATTTCTGCAGTTGTTTATTAAGAATGGATCAAGAAAATATGCGGGCTGGGGATATGGCCTAGTGGCAAGAGAGCTTGCCTCGTGTACATGAGGCCCTGGGTTCAATTCCCCAGCACCACATATACAGAAAACGGCCAGAAGTGGCGCTGTGGCTCAAGTGGCAGAGTGCTAGCCTTGAGCAAAAAAGAAGCCAGGGACAGTGCTCAGGCCCTGAGTCCAAGCCCCAGGACTGTCAAAAAAAAAAGAAAGAAAAAAGAAAATATGGTATATATGCACAATGGAATTCTACTCATCCATCAGAAAGAATGATGTTTTACCATTCCTAAGGAAATGGAAAGATTTGAAAAAATTTATATTAAGTGAAATAAGACAGACCGAAAGAAACATAGATTGCATGGTTTCCCTCATTTGTAGTAGCTAGAATGAGCCTATAAATCTACAGGTAAACACACAGAAAGATTAAACACATATGCATGTGTGTGCACACATGTGTGTACATACACAAATGCACATGCACACACACACCACACACACTGGGACATGATAAATTATATGGGTCTCTACATATTCACATACTGAGGCCAAAGGAGTATACATAGGAGCATGGGCTCAATAGCTATGTGTGTATGGTCATATGCAGACCAAAAGACTTTGTATTCAACTTAAACTCTTCATTTGGGCTGAAGGCATGACTTAATGGATACAGTGCCTGCCTAGCAAGCACAAGACCCAGGCTTCAAACCCCAGTACCACAAAAAAAAAAAATAAATCATCTTAAATTCACCTTTAAAAAAGAAATCAGGTACAGATGCATATCAACTAAGCAGGGTATAGAAAAAATATGAGAAAATCAAGGGCAGATTCATGTTTGAACCTTTTCCTCTTTCTTCAATTTTAGAGAAATGAGCAGTTGCTAGTAGATCTTAGCAGGGTGGAGTGGTGTCCAGGTGCAACACTGCTCCGTACACCTCCTGTGGAAGTTAGCCCTGGCAACTAGCACAGACTGGGAGCACACACTAAAGTCTCGTTCAAAGGAAAACCATCACATCGACTCCCACTTCCTTAACAGGTTTTCTAAATCTTCAATAAGTTTATGTTAGCTGGGAATGAATGTCTGAATTTAGGCTTTAAAACTGTTTCTCACACCCCCCACCCCAATCTGTATAATTACTGTTTTTTTTCCTGAAGTCTTTCAAAATACTATAATTAACAGATTGGCAGATAACCCATATAACTGCAGTTAAGGCAAATATAGTATGCAGCTGTCTTTGCATTAAGTGATTAAATCAAATAGCATAGTTTTGAAGTACATTTATAAAGCATAAATTTACCTCCTGGCAAAACTGTCTTAAGGAACACACCCTACACCATCTGTTCACTCAGTATTAATACCATATTTTCCAGGACTATAGCTATGAAGAGCAGAAAGACCAGCTGTGCAGAGCCAAGAAATGCTAAGGGATCCTTTGGAGTACTCAGCAACTTTTAGAAGCTTTCATGGATGCTCAGAATAACTGTACATCTCAAACACACTAACAACATGTATATTGCACACTTTCACAGACACACATGCATCCATGTAAATATGCTCATTTCCCATGAAGAAGCTGATACATAGATATAATTTTAAATGCCTTTACCCCAGTACTTATTTGTTCAATAAACTATCCATTCAACAATAATTTATTCAATAGTTCTATGAGTCAGTTTAGGCACTAGGGGTAGAAACAGGGATGATTTTTGTCTGTTTATAGCTTATAGTCTAGCCCCAATGTCTTTCATTAATGGACAAGCATAATTAAAGGTAATCATTTGAAGACAGGATGTAAACCCACACAAGCTTCACCTCTTTTAGGGTTTATAAAGTCAAAAGCTATCAATGTTTTTCAAGAAAATATGCACAACAGCTGAAAATGGTTCCATCACAAAATTCACCCAGACCTCGTCATGTGTAGTGCTAGAGTCAATAGACAAAATGGGAAACAATCTTAAGTGTTGGTAAGGAAAACAGAACCTATCAACAGAAAGAAATGCCAAATAAGATTTAAAGATACCAGACAAGTACTGAGAAATGGGAAAACTGAGAGTTGGGGCATGACTGGGGGAATGGGGGTGGCGGAGGGTTCCTAGAACAATGGTTACACATTAAAATAATTAGGGAAGCCTTTTAGAAATATTCATATCTAGGGGCTGGGAATGTGGCTTAGTGGTAGAGTGCTTGATTAGCATGCACGAAGCCCTGGGTTCGATTCCTCAGTACTGCAAACACAGAAAAAGCTGGAAGTGGTCCTGTGGCTCAAAGTGCTAACCTTGAGCAAAGAAGCTCAGGAACAGTGTCCAGGAGCCAGGACTGGTATACACACACACACACACACACACACACACACACACACACACACACACACACACGAGAAAGAAAGACAAGAAATACCTCGTATTGTTTATATTAGAAAAAATCTGAGAAATTTCTCACTTGAGGAATTTCTTAAGGTAATTTTAATGGGTCCTACCTCTTAAGAAGTGAAAGTTGAGCTAGACTTTGAATGGTTATATTTGAAGGAATATGTTATCCACTAGCCATGGCGTGCTATTTGAATTTATCTGAATGAAATTTGAGAAAAAATTGAATTAAAGCTCTCAGTCACATTTTAAATAAAAACAGAGAATGGTTCACATTTTGGAGAGCACAGAACTTTTCCATCTTTGCTGAATTTCTGTTGGGCAGTGCTGACCAGATGGATAGAGGGGAGAGAAAGTGGACAGACATGAGGCACGGAGGGAGGCCTGAGCAGCTGTGGAGAAGGAAATGAATGCTGCTGGTGCCGGGAGTGAATGCATTCTGGGAGCTGGGGGAAAGCTAGCACATAATGGAGCACCTCAGTAAGGCCAAACACTTAGATTTGAAGTGACAGGAAACAGAAGGTAGGGAGAGATAAGATGTGGGGATTAGAAAATGAAAACTGTGTCAAAGAAAAACACCTGGGATGACTGGCCAGGGTGACTGAATTCCAAAACTAGCCCTCAAGATTGATCTGTGTACTGGTGCAACTATTGGGATCAAGTGAACAACTAGCAATCAGGGAGAGTGCCTATCCTCTGTTTCTAGTTGTCTCTGATAATTCACACATGAAATCGTTTTAACATTGAAAAAAATTAAAGGTGTGATAGGCTCAAACTCATCTCGGTTGTGATAATGTGTATCTAGGGCTTGTGAGATATTTTACAACTGCGGATTGAACCTACAGATTTTACAGCTCAACAAAACATCCAGGTTAAAACAACAACAACAACAACACCAAAAAATAACCGTATGTTTCAGAGATGGTAAATGTCTTTCCTGAGGATGCACAACTGACTGGAGTTAGGAAATGACAAACTACAGTTTTTCAGTTTCCAGGATACATCCTTTTTATGATATACCATTTTCCAGAATTCCAGCATACAGAAAAATACCTAGTTTCTTAGTTACTTTTTTCTTTTACTGGTTCTGGGGCTTGAACTGTGGTTCTGGGTGATGTCTTTATTTTGCTCAAGGCTAGTGCTCTACCACTCGAGCCATAGTGCCACACCTAGCTTCTATGAGCAACTGGAGATAAGAGTCCCACAGACTTTCCTGCCAGAGCTGATTTTAAACCGTGATCTTAAGATCTCAGTCTCCTGCGTAGCTAGGATTACAGGCATGAGACACTGAGGCCCGATGTAAAGTTGTTGTTTTTGTTTTTTAAATCAAACACTTCAAAAGGAGAGCACACTAGGCAGTATTGCAAATAATAACACGTGTAATCAGTCAAAAAAGAAGAGATTAGGTACTATTATTTCATAAAGGGAAAGTCGTATATTGACACATGAAGCGCTAATAATATAAATGAACTCTTTTTTTCTATTATTATTTGACTGTTTTTTCTAGAGGTACAGATTATTTGACCTTTATCTAATTTAGTATTATACAAAATGTTGCTTTCTCAAAAATCTGTTGTAGCTATGCTACCTTATTATTAGACATAAAGAAATCTCTGTTGTGGATGAATAAAAAAAATATAAAGACCATTATTTTTTATTAAGGTCTAAGGAATGAAGGACTACCAGACTGGACTAAGAATTCAGATTCGGGTTGGACAGCAAGATATTCTGAGTTGTGTTTTGCTTTAATATGTATTACTGTATCAGTAGCCACATGTAATGTGCTCATGTCTTATTAGTAGACTTTATCTTGAGGCAGAAACAGATTCCATGGTTACAGTGCACCACATATTCTCCAGGCATTTAAAAAAATCTGACTTTTGTTTACTGTCACTTGGATGGAACATTCCCTTACATATTATAAAGAAAGCGTTTGCATAAAGCTAGACCTATACCCCAATATTTTCCGTTTTATTAGTCAGTGGGAGTTGGCTTTAAATTACGTAGCTTATAATTTATAACCTGAAAAGACAATTTAATCATTTGGGGATGTGTTGAAGCACAGCTCAAAGTTTTAACAAGGCGGCTCCCTTTACTTCAGAGCCCCTCCCTCCCTGTCAAGAAGACTTGTGCTTTCATAAAGAAAACAGCCCTTCTTTTCACTTCTCTGTGTGTCAGAATGTCTATCAATGTACTTTCATGAGAAAGTGAAGTGAGAAGTAGCACAAAGTTCCAAGAAGGAAAAACCTAGGACTTTTCAGGTCATATAAATACCCTAAAAGTTAAGTGAGAAAATGGCATGATTATTTTGACAGAAGGTGGGATGTCTTAGTTATTAAGAGAGAAGCCATTAAGAATAAGGTCGTTTCTAGAGGTTAACTAATTCTTTATTATTCTAACTTATTCTTTATTATTTTCTTTAGAAGATTTGATTACATAGTCTTGTTTTCAACACCATTTTTGTGTTTTGTTTTTTTTTTTGGCCAGTCCTGGGCCTTGGCCTCAGGGCCTGAGCACTGTCCCTGGCTTCTTTTTGCTCAAGGCTAGCTACCACTCTTCCACTTGAGCCACAGCACCACATCTGGCCATTTTCTGTATATATGGTGCTGGGGAATTGAACCCAGGGCATCATGTATATGAGGCAAGCACTCTTGCCACTAGGCCATATCCCCAGCCCTCAACACCATTTTATAGCCTTTAAAAACTGACAGCAGAAGCATCTTCACAAAATGATCATCCCTGAAGGGACAAGAGCAAAAAACCACTATTTGGTAGATTCTCATTTTATATAACTCAAAAATTATTTTCCCTCTGGTCAAAAGACTATTTGTTATAATAAATAATGATATAATTAAACGGGTATATGCTCAGATGCTAACAAATCAGGTAGGCTGGCAAACTTGGCAACAGAAAGTAATCTTCAATTAATGGGGTAAATGGATGGTCAGATGGATGATTGGATTGATGCAAAGATGGACTGAGAATAGTCATTCTTATATAAACAGATATCACCTACTACTAACTAGGTCATGTTCATGCCAAATAGACAAAAGCAAGAAAAACCAAAAGAATGCAAACTGAAATTAGTTATATCCTCTGTAATGACAGTAGTAATAGCTCAAGGGAAGACAGATATTTCTGTCAAGAGCTTTGTCATACACTTCTTGATAGTCTGAGCAGCTGTATAGTTTTCCTCCTCCAATTCAACACATGTTGGATAAATGGAAGAAAGAGAAAAGAAAAAAAATGGTATAAACATAAATTGTACTTTAGTGAACAAAAATGGTATTTTCGGGCTGGGGATATAGCCTAGTGGCAAAAGTGCCTGCCTCGGATACATGAGGCCCTAGGTTCGATTCCCCAGCACCACATATACAGAAAACGGCCAGAAGCGGCGCTGTGGCTCAAGTGGCAGAGTGCTAGCCTTGAGCGGGAAGAAGCCAGGGACAGTGCTCAGGCCCTGAGTCCAAGGCCCAGGACTGGCCAAAAAAAAAAAAAAAAAATGGTATTTTCTATCAGCTTTAGAGAATCTTAATATTCCAAAAGGACCTCATTTTGAATGGTACTAAGAATTGCTTCTCATAGCCAGGCTTCCATGGCTCATGCCTGTAATTCTAGCTCATCAGAAGGCTAAGATCTGAAGACTGTAGTTTGAAGCCAGCTTGTGCAGGAAAGTCTGTGGAAGTATTATCTCTGATAACCCACAAAAAAAAAAAAATGGAAGTGGAGCTGTGGCTGAAGTGGTAGAATGTTAGCCTTAAGCACAAAAGTTCAGGGATAGCTCACAGACTCTGAGTTCAAACGCCATGACTCGCATGCATACTCATGAACACATACATACACAATTACGTTCCTGTGTTATTGTGAGCTTGTATAGCTTGTATATTATATTATATATACAATATACAATATTATATATCGTATAGCTTGTCTATAAACCTGTGAAGAAGCCTTGAGGAAGACAAGAGACACTAGAGACAAGACTTATAGAGCAAGTAAGAAATACATGACCAAGTCATGACAGGTTTCAGAGAGTGGAGACCAGGCGTGCTAGCCTTAGCTGAGTTGTTCTGAGCCTTATTCCTTTTTGTAAAATGGAGGGTTATGCTCATTTCCACCTTAGATCCTTTCTAGGGTCTGTTGTACATTTTTAGAATTCTTATGCTATGTTCTTGGAATTTGTTACTGGTATTTCCAGGAAATAAAGGTGATGGTTTATTTTCTCTTTGGGGGAAGGAAGGTGGATGGCAGAAATATTAGCATGTTATTTTCTTCTTACATTGTGATTTTCTTGTTTCTCAGGTGGGATTATGGTAACTTCCTAAAGTGTGAAATCTCTAAATGATTTCTCAAAATCAATGCCTGAAAAAAATGCACTTCAGATCCAAAACATGAAACTTCTCTAAAAATGTATATATTTTATATGCATCTGCAACTTCCTATGCCACATTTTCAAAACTTTTGTATTATCTTCCTTTTGGTTTGTCATTCAGAAAAATTGCTCATCGGACTATTTGTTCGAGTCTTACATTACCTTAAGCTTTCAATATGGAGTCAGGCATAGTACAACCCAATTATTTCAGCACTGGGGAGAAGGAAAAGATAGGAAGATTTTTAGTCAGAGGCTGAACTGTTCTGTGTAGCAAGTTAAAAGAAAGCCTCAAGTATACAGTGAGACCTTGTCTCCAGTGGCTCATGCTTCTAATCTTAGCTACAAAGAAGTTGGACTAGAACCCAAGGTTTGTCTAAAGTATCACAGCACCAGTTATCATTTTTTTAAAAAATAAAAACCTGACATCTGGCTGTGGGGACAACTTCTTTGTACAACTACTTAAAGATAATAAAAATGCAATTTTACAAAAAAATGGCTCACATATGCAAGGTTAACTATTTAGGAGATAAAGACCAGCTAGATCCATTTCCTCTTTTACTGAATGCTTTTCTTCCAGTTAAGACCCAGTGTGATTCACATGTTGTATTATCACACCGCTTCAGTTTCTGATAATCCAGTCGCCCAGATTTCTTTCTTTCCTTCCTTCCTCCCTCCCTCCCTCCCTTCTTTTTTTTTCTTTTTGGCCTGTCCTGGTGCTTAGACTTAGGGCCTGAGCACTGTCCCTGGCTTCATTTTTACTCAAGGCTAGCACTGTACCACTTGAGCCACAGTGCTGCTTCCGGGCTTTTCTGTTTATGTGGTGCTGAAGAATTGAACCAAGGGCTTCATGCATGCAAGGCAAACACTCTACCGCTAAGCCACATTCCTCCCTCTCTCTCTCTCTCTCTCTCTCTCTCTCTTGCTAAGCCACATTCCCTCCTCTCTCTCGTTCCCTTTCTTTCTTTCTTTCTTTCTTTCTTTCTTTCTTTCTTTCTTTCTTTCTTTCTTTCTTTCTTTCTTTCTTTCTTTCTTTCTTTCTTTCTTTCTTTCTTTCTTTCTTTCTTTCTTTCTTTCTGTCCATCTGTCCATCCTCCCTCCCTCCCTCCCTCCCTCCCTCCCTCCCTCCCTCCTTCTTCCCTTTCAATCTTCTTCCTCCCTCCCTCTTTCCTCTCCTTTCTCCCTTCCTCCCTCCCTCCCCTCCCCTCCTCTTCCCTCCCTCCCTCCCTCCTTTCCTTCCTTCCTTCCTTCTTTCCTATCTTCTTCCTACCTCCTTCCTCCTTCTCCTTGCTTTCTTCTTTTTCTTTCCACATATCAATACTCTCTTTAGCGTGAGACTCTTCCTGTCTTTATCAGATTGGAGTTTGGTATGGGGAAATCCATATCAGCTAAGAAAACCCTAGGCCCAGCCCCACAAAAACACTGAATTTTTTTCTTTTCATCTTAGTTTTCTTTTTTTTTCTTTTTTTTTTTGGCCAGTACTGGGCCTTGGACTCAGGGCCTGAGCACTGTCCCTGGCTTCTTCCCGCTCAAGGCTTGCACTCTGCCACTTGAGCCACAGCGCCGCTTCTGGCCGTTTTCTGTATATGTGGTGCTGGGGAATCGAACCTAGGGCCTCGTGTATCCGAGGCAGGCACTCTTGCCACTAGGCTATATCCCCAGCCCTCATCTTAGTTTTCTAAATGATCTAAGAACAGAGAAATATTTGAGTTGGAAGATCCCAGGAAGGAGTAGATTACCATCATCATTTAGGTGCAATAAACTGGGCAGGGCAGAGTGAGAAATACCTATCTAGGCTATTGGGGAGTGTAGGTATTTTCAGAGCATATCTCATTTACTACTATTTGTAAGTGGTGCATTGTCATATCAAGGGCTTTCAGAGTATCAGAGCAGAGTTCCTCAACTTTATTCATCAAGTATCTTTAGGACAAGTCTCCTTCATATATTAGGGCTGACTTTAGTAGTAACGTTGAACTTCTGGCCAAATATCTCTATCTATGTTTAAGATACAAACAAAATCTTACTGGGTCTTATTAAATTTCCAGTGAAAACCTCATGCAGGAAATCAGGGTGACTTGTGTTTTATTATTTCAGAGACAGAACAAAGAATTATTTTACCCCTTAAAAAAAAGTGATTCATGAGGAAGGAAAATTGATATTAATTAATGCAATCCAGAAAGATATATTATTCACGAATAATGAATGTTTCCATTTGCCCAGAAGAAAAGAATGAAAATTAAGTCCCAAATGTTTCATTCTTTCTTGTCTTTCAGCATCAGTGCAGAGAGCCAGGAAGAGGATCAAAGGTGGACTACTACCAGGTACAGTTCTACCTATTCAACTAGTGCCAGTCATAATCCTAAAAGAAACAGTTCTGAATGCCATAATCTGCAAGGCTGACATCTCAAAAGATCAAATTCCCTGAATTATAAAAATCTCTAGAGATCAAAATTCTGACAACTAATTCTAAAAAGTAAAAGTAAAACCCTAAGTGTTGAAATTCTGAAAGCTGGAATCTTATAAACCACAATTCCTTCTGGTGGGGTGGGGAAGGGAAACAATAAAAGAGATATAAGAGGGATATAAAGCTGAATTCTGAGAAATTATTAGGGTGCTTTGGTGGTGTTCTGATTGGGTGCAAGATTGTTCAGTTGTATACTACCTCTACCTCCCCCACATACAACCCACAGCACCAGAGTTTTTTTTTTTAAGTACCCTTTATTACTTAACAAAATAAATTCTATAGCTCAGCAACCTTAAAAAGCAAAGAGAATTGTTGACAGGAAGTTTCTCCACTCTTACAAAACATTAAATGGAGAACTACTCTTGGCTAGGGATCTGAATGTTGAAAAATAAATCTAAAATAGACGAAGTACTGCATAGCTTATTTTGGCTAATGGTGGAATTTTCATAAACTGTCTCCACTGTTTTAAGTCAAATGAATATAATTCATACCCCTGTTGAACCTGAAATTTCTAGAATGTATGAGCTCATTTATGTATTGATTACTGGAACAAAGCAAAATACTTGTTAAACATTTGGAGATTTGGTAGACTTTGAGTAAGAAATTAATTTCAATTGAATCTCCAAAACAGGTTTAGAATTAATTGCGATCAAGACTTCTAAAAACAAATGACATAACAGTACTATTTTTTGTCTTATTCAGCACAACTATCTAGAAAAAATGTTTAAGTTGTAGGTTAGTCAGAAGTCAAGGCAATAGTGAAGGTTTTAGTTCAGAATATGACAGTAGGTTGGGGCAAGATGGCAGGTTAGAGATAACCAGCACTTTCCTGCATGCCCACACGTCTGAAACAAAACATCAGTTGCTTGGCTGCAGGGAGATGTAGGTATCTGGGAATGACATGAGTGCAGCAATAAATGATAGAGACCAGTAAGGTTCAGAAACACTGAACTTCAGATTTATAAAGGAAACAACAGACTCTAATATGAAGCATGGGGACTATAATAAGGAAGGGGAAGCCCTCCTTGGGGCTTTAAGTAAAAGAGCAAAGAAAAACCTTTCTGAGTTCCACAGTCTGTCACTGTAAAAATACAGTCAAGATGGTCTGCACAGTATATGAATGCTGGAGGAAGGTGCCCCTAGATTTCTCATTGATGCCATGTGGGGCAATCATCTTAACAGGTGTCAACATTCAGACTTCTTGGCTGGGAAACGAGGAGTCATTCCATTACTGTATAGCCAAACCCCGAAGACTTCAACTCTCCACTGGAGAATTTATTTTCTGGTTATATGTACTTGGGTTTCTAAGGGCCTCCTGAGTTGAATGTCCTTATCTTTCCCCTAGGTTTGGGGAAATTTTAGAGAGGAAAATTTTCTTGGCTAAGTGTTCTCTGCATGCAGTTTATGTCTTAGCTCCTTCTCCTACCTTAGTAAATCTTAGATTTGGTTTTTTGATCATATCCCAGAGTTTTTGAAATGTGTGGCTAGGATTGCCTTTTTCTCTTTACTATACCCTGAGAATTACTATTTGCTTAGCCAGTTACCACTAAGCAAGGATACAGACACTAAAAGGAAAAAGAAGACAGACATGCATAGGAATGAGAATAAATCTCACCAGAAGAATAAATAAAAGAGAAATAGGGAAAAATTCAAACATATACAATTAAGTCACAAAACCCTAAAATAAATAAGGAAAAAAAGATTAAAAAATGAGTTGAATCAATAAAAAATGTTTACAGGACATACTTCTCCATAATAAACATAAATGTAAATGATTTACCTTTCCAATTAAAAGATACATACTGGTTTATTGGATTATAGAACAAAAATTCAACAGTTTTCTGACTACAGAAGCTGTATCTCACAGCAAATATGTGCACAAACTGACAGAGATTCAATACAACAAGCACATGGAATTTAAAGGCAAGCAGGATTAAATATGCTCATGGCTGACCAAATAGCCTTAAAGCCATGAGAAGACTTAAAGAACACAACATACAAATAAAGAGAACAATTTCTCAAGAAGGTATAAAGACAAGTGATAGAACAACAAGTTGAAACTCTAGCCCTAAATGTTCCTTATTGTTCCCTTTCTCTTATTTGCATTATCTCCTTTCCCCTGCCCCATCTCTCCCTCCCAGTTCACACTCTCAGGCCATAGCAAAACAAATGCAGAAATTCAGTTATACTGGTAACCTGTGTTCAGGACAGAAAGTTCTGCACTCATTTTTGAAGAGACAAATTTAACTACCTCAGAATGTCTAGGTAAAATGGGTTCAGACAAAAAGAAGTGAAAAGAGTGCAGTCCTCAAAGTGTAAAAGCCTTCTTTCCATGTGACCAAGAGCTGAGGTAAAAGAATTGAAATAAACTTCAGCTAAAATACTGGAACTGGAAACTGTGAAATATTTTATGTTTGCCTCTTAACTTTCCCAATAAATCTATGACTCACAATAAAAGAAGGCATAAAGATTATAAATTACATGTACAGCAGATTTTGGTGTATCAACTTTCATAATACAAATGTTACCACCTGGGTGCAGGTGGCTCACACCTATAATCCTAGCTATTCAGGAGATGTAGATCTGAGGACTGAAGTTTGAAGCAAGCCTGGGCAGGAAAATCTGTGAGATTCTTACCTCCAATTAACAAGCAAAAAGCAGGAAGTAGAACTGTGGCTTAAGTAGTAGGGCACTAGCCTTGAGTGAAAGGCTCAGAGACAAGGCCTAGGCCCTGGGTTCAAGCACCACTACTGGCACACATACCCATCCCCCAAAAACATAAAAGTGCTACTGGATATAATGGGACAAAAGGGCTATGCACAATAATAGTGGGAGCTTTTCATGTCAAACTCATCAATAGATGATTCAGACCAAAAGAAAAGAGCTTCAGAGTCTATTGGACATCTACAGAACAGTCCATGTACCATCTTCAGAATATGCATTCTTGTAAGAGGCCTATATTAAGCCCCCTCCAAAATGGATCATATTTAGATCATAAAACAAGTCTTAACAAATACAAACACTATTGTAATTTCTTATATTTTTAAAGATTAAAATGCAATATAATCAACATCAAGAGAAATGCAGGAAATATAAAAACACATTAGATTAATGCACCTTTCAACAACTGATGGCTAATTGAATAAATCAAGAGGGAATTAAAAACTGCCTAGAATCAAATGAAAATAAAAATACCACTGCCTGAGTCTGTGCAATAGCAGGCAGTTCTAAAAGGAGCTCACTTGGCTTTTCGCTCATGGTAGGCGCTCTACCACTTGAGTTACATCTCTGCTTCAGGCTTTTTGCTAGTTAAAATGTAGGTAAGAGTCTTGAGACTTGTATACCCTGCTGGTTTTGAAACATGATCATCAAATCACAGCCTCTTGAGTAGCTAGGATTATAGGCATGAGCCACCAGTACCTGACTTTTTTTGTAAAAGAGAAAACCAATTTCTTTTGCTTAGAACATCTCCAACCTAAAATATTTTTTAAAGTAATTTCTCATGCTTTGAATATTCTTCAATTCATTGCCATCACCCTGGATCTAGAGGACAGAACATTTAGACCAGTTGATTCACATTGACTCCTGTATTCTCAGTGTGTGGTGGTTTGTTTTTGTTTTTGCTACTTGTACCCGATGCAATTTCTACTCTTTTAAATTTTTGTGCCAGTACCAGGACTTGAACTCAGAGCCTTATGCTGTGGCTCAGCTTTCTTGCTTGTAGCTGGTGCCCTTCCACTTGAGCTATGCCTCCAGTACTATTTCTACTCTTCTGTTCATGCCTGTTTAATTTGGTAAATATGATCATATTGAAGTAATTAATTTGTAGTCTGCTATCAATTACATAACTCCATAAATTACAAGCTGTTGTTCACAATTTTTTTCCTTGTTTAGAGCAAAATATTGTTAAAAGTTCTTTTCTTGTTGATATTTTTGTTTTTGTTGTGTTTTCCAAAAGACTTTTACTCTAGACTTTTTGGAACAATGCTTGTAAGTCTTGACATTCATATTGGTCCTTGGCTAACAATGATCTTCCGACCTTTCATATGCATTTGTATTTTGCTTACAATGTATGTGTGTGTGTGTACATTTATTTTTTATACATGTTCTTGAGTACATGCAGTTTTGCAGTTTGTAGAGCACCCAAATAATGTGCAAAGGAGACCTTTGAGTCTCACAGAGGGTAAGGATAAATCTGATCAATCAGCTGCAATGAAGACTTTTGAGCCACAAACTTTACAGGAGGTTGCTATCCAGGGGTGGAATGCAGCAGGGATCTCAGAATCAAAACCTTTTCTTGGCATTTCTAATTAGCATCCTCTCGCCACAGCTTCTGGTGGTTGGCTGGGTTTATATGATGTTGCTTGCCCAGCTTTCATTTTGGAAGACCAGGTCTGCATTGTGGTCTGCTAGCTCTCTGGGCTCACACTTGCTTCCTGCTTCTTTTGTCTTTCTTATGCATCATCCAGTCCTTCTAAGCCCAGTAAACTTCCTACTCCCCAGGTTTGTTTTCATATCTGCTCCCAAGTGACATCGCTCCTTAAATACTTTCACCTCCCCACTCCCTTTTCTGCAATTACTTGAAAACTTGGATGCCTTCCTTCCTTTCTTGGAAAAGATTGAGAGACCTGCACAATTCCACTTTCGACTTAATGAAATCAGCTTTACTGATGTCTACATTACTAAGAATACTGAAGTGATATACTTTTGTTCCTACTTTCTGGTTTCTTTTTCCCTTTTTTGATAATAATCACAAATTTATTATGTGCCCTAAATTAAATAATTCTAGAGATGCAGACACTGTGTCCAAATGTTTTTTCCTCCCTCCCTCTCTCCCTCCCTCCCTCCCTCCCTCCCTCCCTCCCTCCCTCCCTCTCTTCCTTCCTTCCTTCCTTCCTTCCTTCCTTCCTTCCTTCCTTCCTTCCTTCCTTCCTTCCCTTCCTTCTTTCTTTCTTTATTTTTTAACAGATACTATGATTTAGCTCAGGGCTCCCTCCCTCCCTCTCTTCCTTCCTTCCTTCCTTCCTTCCTTCCTTCCCTTCCTTCTTTTTTATTTTTTTTTTAACAGATACTATGATTTAGCTCAGGGCCAGAGTGGCTAAGTGATTCATCTCAAATGGCAAGAACTATAAAATTAATTTCCTCTGTAAGTTAATTGTCTCAAGAGAGTTTCTTTGCTTTCATGACATTTCTAATTGGAAGGCTTCAGATCTTACCCTTATTGCTCACTTACTAATCTTATTAAATTACTTCCTAATGTATTTAACTAAGATTACTTTACTCATCTAAGTTTTGATAGATTAATCCCATATATATGATGAATGCCTTCTCCTTAAGGGAATAGGCTCTACATACTCCTGGGAAAGCTCTTTGTCAATGGCTATATTAGTAAGAAACATGCTGATTATGGAAAACCCATTCACACACATAATAACCACAGACAAACACACACACACACACACACACACACATAAAAATTTGGCTATGCCAGTAGTATCAAAAGATATAAAATAAATATGTTAACAACTGAAAATAAATTTTAATTTAATTTTATTGTCAAGTTGATGTACAGAGGGGTTATAGTTACAGATGTAAGGTAGTGAGTACATTTCCTGTCAAACTTATTACCCCCTTGCTCATTTTTTCCCATTTTCCTACCCCCTCCAATTCCCTTCCCAAGTTGTACAGTTAATTTCCAACATATTGTCTTGTGAGTATTGCTGTTGTATTGGCTCACCCTTTATATTTTGTCTCTCTGTTTTGATGTTCTCCTTCCCTTCCCTAATTCAGATAAATGTATATACAATACCCAGGGTACCAAAATCAAATACAGTGACAACAGGGGGTAAACCATAAGAAAGAAAAATGAAAGAAGAAAGAAATAATTTCACATAGTACATTACAATAACAACAACAACAAAGAAAAACCTCTTGTTTCCATATCTTGGAGTTCATTTCACTTAGAAATTTTATTTCATTTTATATGATCATAATAATATTTGTTGATACATTCTTTTTTGTTTTCTATCCATAGTTGCGCTCCCTTCTTCGTCTTTACCCAAATGGCTACCTCTCTGATGGTTCATTTTTTTAAATCAACAATCAACCCCTGGGAGCAGAATCTAGAATTTGTTAGGAAGTCATTATTACTCTACTTTCCTACAGTTATGGTGGTGCATCTTGGAAAGAGAAACTCAAATTAGCTACCAGAAGGTAAGATAGAATTGGGAGTGGGGTGGGGGGCTACTCAGACTTGGGCAGGAGGCAAGAAGGGAGGCAGTTTACTACAATTAGTCTTAGTCTTGAAAGGCTTAGACACATACACACCCAGTTAATTTGCCCCCAGGAGGTATGCAAGCCATTTTCTTCCCCAAAGTAATTCTGTCAAATGTATCCATGTTTTCATTAACTGCTGAAATAAATTTTTCTATTCAATATAGACTTACACTGTATTTTTTGTGTTAATAAGTATTTATCCTCTTACCTCATACTATTACAATCATTAACTGTGGTGTGTAAATGTAGTAGTTATTACTGTCTAACTTTTATTGAAAAAAAGCACAATAAAAGGGTAAAGGTAAAAAGAAATTACACAAAAAGCATGCAGCCATAATTTCCTGCCAAGTAGCAGGGCACTGAATTCATGACATTTAATTTCTATGCCCAGTAGCTATGTCCTGTGGTTTTATTGAAAAAGAATACTGATCAGCCTGAGAAACACAATATTCTTGAGAATTGCACATCATGGAATTAAAGAAAATGAGAAACATGTATGAAAATATTTTATTTCTTCCTTCTTTCCTTCCTTCCTTCCTTCCTTCCTTCCTTCCTTCCTTCCTTCCTTCCTTCCTTCCTTCCTTCCTTCCTTCCTTCCTTCCTCCCTCCCTCCCTCCCTCCCTCCCTCCCTCCCTCCCTCCTTCCTTCTTTCCTCCCTCCCTCCCTCCCTTTGCCTCTTCCTTCTTGTTAAATGAAATTTTCTTCTTGCCCTGGAAGACATCAGATGTTCAAGGTAAGATGAGGTAGCTTCTGAACAGCAGGTAATCGTTTGGAATACTGGCTGCCCCAAGTACTGCATGATATAAAAACTCACCATAAGGAAAAATGTTGGTAAATAACACTAAAAATAAATCAATAAGGAGGAAAAAATGCATATATACATGGCTCTAGTACTAAAAAAATTCAAAAAAGACTCCTAGCTGTCAAAGCATTTCAGGCTGTTGAAGATAGCAATAATTTGAACATGACTATTTTTTGTACACAGTATTTCAAATGAAACAAAATCTGGGGAAAATGTAACAAGTGCAGCCTTTTGACTGTTCAGCATATTAATGTGTCAGATTGATTATGCAGATGAACAGCTTGAGAGAATGGCAGTATTTTAATAATATTATATGCTAACCTGGTCTCCATAAATACTCTTTGTTTACCTCCAACATGTTGTTAGTCTAAGTGTATGAAATGCAATTTCTATAGATACTTTACTTCCTTTAAAAATTTTGTCAGCAAAGCAATATTGAACACTTTTTAAAGAAGGGGAATTAGATTGGGTTTGGGGGAAGGGAGGGAGATGCTGATTATTGATGATAAAAACAAGTGGATGCAAATTTGTCATGATTGATATAGGTTCTAGTACATTTTTATCATTTTATATTTTTAGTTGATGAGATTTTAAAAGCCCAAATGTTGACTCCATTTTACAAAATTTACACACAACACATGGCACTAACTGGAGAACTTAGAAGTATGTATGTATCCTTTTCCCCTTTTCTTTATTCTAGAGTCATTTCACATACATTACTAAAGAAAGGACATTGGCTCCGATGAAGAATATGAAGACAGAAAGGCCATTTGTGATTGCCTCTAAATTACATCTATTTACTCAGCTTATAAAAAGTGTGTTTTTATGACACCTGACATGATTTTTTCCTTCCATGAAATAATTTGTGCTTTTATATAAAGAAGCCACACTTACTGGCTTAAAATGCTTGAATCCAGTGTTCCTGGGAAGGTAGCAATCATGGCTGGTGCACCATATGCCTTAGCAGTGTTGCCTTTAGAACGGAGGTAGGTCTTGTCCACCATAATGAATTATACATAACTGCCAGGCTATTTCTTGGTATGGAAAAAAATGTGACATGTTAGATTAAAATTAAATATTGAGTAGGCTTTCTCCTAGCAACATGAATTAAAGAAAGATGCTTCTTTTTGCACCAGTGAAGTATGGAGGCCTCCAATAGTGAGTGTTTGCACCAAGGAATTTGACTGTCACAACACAGTACAGAACACTGAATACATAATGCCTGGCTCGCATCTCCACTGCTGGGTGGTTTCAGAAGGAATTCCCAGCAGTGTTCAGCAATGAGTCAATGATCAGGAGTTTTGAGGAAGCTTCCTGCTTATTGTATGTTTCTGTTATGGTCTATGACTGGGTGGGGCCTGCACTTACCCCAGAAGCTAGCATGAAGGGCAGCCCTGAAGCCAAGGACAATAACAACCTTAAGCAGAAACTAAGACTGCAGCTCTGTCAGAGAAACCCCTTTTCCTTCCTCACACAAGAAAACTCAGCAAGCCAACAATGGCCAATCGTCAACAAATCCTACTGGCCAGCTATGTAAAAAAAAAAAAAGAGTCACTTTGATAGACATGGGAAGAAAATAGGTTAGATACATAGAAAGCTCACAAACCCTTCCAATAAATCTCAATCTCAAATAGTTGATTTATTTAATTTTATTGTCAAGGTGATGTACAAAAGGGTTACAGTTACATACATAAGGTAGTGAGTACATTTCCTGTCAGACTTGTTATCCCTTCCTCATTTTTCTCCCCCCTTCCCTCCAATGTCCCCAAATCCCCCTGCCCCCAAATGTAGTTAATTTGCAACATATTGTCATGTGAGTATTGCTGTTACATTGGTTCACCCTTTGTCCTTTGTCTCACCATTTTGTTGTTCCCCTTCCCTTCCCTAATTAAGATAAATTTATATAAAATACCCAGGCTACCAAAATCAGCCGCCAAGAAGTTCCTTTGCATATAGAGGACTGCTGTCTCTGATGGTGTTCTGGTGCCCTGGTAGCTCTCAAGTATAAGAAAGCAAAGCAGAGTGTAGCTTCCTGTGAAATAATTCACGTTGCCCAATGCAGCTGGATGCACGACTTAAAGGATTGTTAAAGATGAACTGTCAATCATCAAGAAACCTAAAGCCATTTCAAATAAGAGGTGCCACACCAGAAGATAGAAGCCATGAACACATACAATATTAATAAGGCAATTACAGTAAGTGGTAGAACATTCTGCTTTGCAAATCTCTTGCTACTTCCAGAAACATCTGTCTCCGCCACTAGACATTACGGTTAACAACAACAACAACTACTACGACCAAACCAAGCCAAACAAGCTATGCTTTGTTTTAGTTTCTGTGTTCAGTATCCTGATCAGTCACATTATTGCCAAATCTTCAATACCAATTTCATAGCTTACTCCTTGGGATGGTTTCCCAACCAACATAGCCAGTTTTGCTTATGGGAGGTAGAGGAGCAGTTTGCTAATCCACAGCATCCTGTAAACTGCCTGGCTCTGATCACAATGCCACTGGAAGGTGAGTGGGAAGTTCAAGTGAAAAACTGGTCTGAGCCTTTGTCCCTCCAGTTCCTGAAAATTGTTGGCTCCTTAATTTTTCTTTAAAAGTGAATTGCCATGCTTCCTTCTTGCCAATTACTTTGTTATTGAACAAGTACATTCAGACCAGTCAACCCATCTTCAGAAAACCTGGGTTCTCTCTCTAGGTGCAGCGCACATACTCTCTGGGCCTTGAATTTTCTTCATTCTAAAAGTTAATTCTCATTTTCACCATTGCAAAGGAAATCATATAGAAATTTCATAGAAATGCTTAGTGTGCTGAGGAGAGCTGCAACAGCTTTAAGGGCTTACCCCACAAAGAAGCCCCATGACTCTGTATCCTCAATAACAACCGCTTTCTTAGAAAATAATTGAGAAAAAAGGAAGTCCATTTATAAGTAATCATGGTGCTCAAACAGTCCATTCTGTATGAAAACCAAACAAAACAATGTGATCTGATAAAGAGGAAACAAAGATTTATTTCAGTCCTGAAGCAAAGGAGACATTACAAAAGTGATGGTGGCTTCTTCACTAGAAGATTGTAAGCGAAGATTTATTTTCTGACCAAGAGATATTGTATTTATAAACTGGCATGCTGAATTAAAAGGAAGATACTCTAACAACTCAGCAGACTGAGATGGGAAGGATCTTGATGCAAGTCTATCTGTAGGCCAAAACACAAGACTTTACCTGAGAAATAACTAAGGCCAAAAGGCCTAGAGCTGTGGATCAAATGTTAGAGCTCTTGCAAGAATAAGGATCTGAGTTCAAACCACTGTGCTCCTACAATGAAAAAGATAATCCACCATTTTCCCCTTAAATATTCCATTCAGGAGCCCTTAGAATTCCACAGTGATGCTTTTTTTTTCCATACCACCAAATCATAATTACTTAGTTGCTGTGTGTTCCTGTTGTGTCTTGTAAGCTCTTGGGCTTGCACTTCTTAGGTTCCTTCACACTGATTCGTCTGAAGACTGAATCTGAAACAGCCAAAGTGCTGTTGCATTTTGCCACACAGGTGGCATGCAGCAGGTGAGGCAGGAAGTAGAAGAGGTGGAGCTCACAGGGCCATCAGTAGGGCCCAGGCCCATGAGTCCTTTGAAGTTTATGTCCAAACTTGGACATAAAGTATACTGGGGGGGATTTATTGAGGGGCTCAGTAGAGAGGTGAGGAAGCCAGACCTTCAGTGCACGGAGGGTGTTCAGGATGATTCCTAATATAGAACATCTTAAGAAAGGATACCAGATGAGAAGTAATGGACAAACCGTAGGAAAGAAAGACGAAAGAAAAAAGAAGTAACTTCACACTGTACATTAAAAATAACAACAATGTAAAACCTCTTGGTTTATCCCGTTTTCACTGTATTTGATTTTGTTACCCTGAGTATTGTACATATGTTCATCTGAATTAGGGAAGGCAAGGGGAAAAGACAATATGTTGGAAATAACTGTACAGCTTGAGGAGGGGGGATTGGGGTGAGGGAAGGTGGGAGAAAAATGAGGGAGGGGGTTGACAAGAAATATACTCACTACTTTACGTATGTAACTGTTACAGCTCTGTACATCACTTTGACAATAAAATTAAATTTAAAAAAAAAGAAGTAATGGAATGATAGTCAAGGTGACAAGGCCAGGTATGGCCAGGGTGAGAGTGTAGGACCTTGGATATTGACCCAGTCTCACATTTGCAGAGGCCCCTGGTTTAGTTATATCTTAGCACTCTCTTGGGACTGTTAATGATTTTTGAAAAGGAATACAACATTTTCATTATGTAGTTTGTTCTGCAAATCACTTAGCTGGCTCCAGCATAGGCCAGGAGAAAGATATAATGTCAAAGCAGCACCATTCAGGAGCTTGAGCATTGTTCTCCTCTTGCTTTCCTGTGTCTGATCTCTTTGGAGTTCTGGGTGAGGGGAATAGACATTTATCTTATTATAGTCATGTGAAAGTAAAAAGGTTCATCTTTAGTATCTTCTCTCCTATAATGTTGAGGTCTTCTTGGGGCTGGGGAGAGGCAGGATTTGACAGAGAACCTTAAGGATGATTTATGTTCTTTGATCTTCACTGCTTTCTTACCCAGGATACCAATGTACTTTGATCTTAGTTGAAATGTTAAATACATTTTATTGTCTAATTTTTGTCCATTGGTATTTTAACCTAAATAACTCCACTCACATTGAACATTTTCATAAGTATCATCTGGAATAATTCTGAAGCTGTCATGTTAGGGATTGTTCTTCTAAGTCTTTATTTCCATAACAAGTGTAATCTTGCAAGCTTTATTGTATAGATTTCAGTATAGTAATTCTGTTACATATTCTTTTCTTTTTAACTAACATTTTTTAAAATTAAGAAGTTGAGCTGGCTGATGGTGGCTCATGCCTGTAATCTTAACTACCTAAGAGGCTGAGATCTGAGGACCAGCAGTTCAATGCCAGCAAAGTCAGTGAGACTCATCTCCAATTAACCACCAGGAAACCGGAAGTGACACTGTGGCTCAAGTGGTAGAGCACTAGCCTTGAGCTGAAGAGCTCAGGGATAGCGCCCAGGCCCAGAATTCAAGCCCTGTTACCAACAATTCACTTTATGAACAAAATACTCCTTGACCTGAGTCACTCCATTCATTGTTCTCCTTCCATCTATGCCAGTCCCTAAGTGACCTGCTTGCATTTTCACATATGTACATTGAATATAATGGTGGTTGCCCACCCTCATTTCTTCACTCATTGACATCTTCTTTTGATTGAAGGAGGAGCACTGGATAGAAACTGTGCTCCATTTTAGTATAGATTTGTAGATGCCTTTTAATTTCAGGACTGGTATAGTAGGGGGCAAAACACTTGATGAAAGGAATATGAGATCACAGTGAGGGATACGCAGGTGGTTCCTTCACTTTTGTCCCATTTCTATTTTCTCCCACCCACCCCCATCCCCCAGGCAATCCAGGCAGATGGCCCCTTCATCTAGTACAGTAATTTCTGAACTTCTTAGTGAAGGTGGCAGGTTTCTTTGAATCATTGTGATACACGTCATAACCGTTTCTTAACATGTTAAGCTCCTACCACTTTGCTTTTGTAAAGTTAACAACAGTGCACTAGGATTCAGGAACCCCCCACTATTTTATCTCTGCCATGTGGGGCGAAACTAAGACACAGCTAATAGAGCAGAAAGTGCTTGACTTGGGGACTGCTTTCACCAGCAGACTTCCCTAACAGGGAACAAGATTTTAAGAAAATGTAGGACAAAAATTAAGACTTTGTTTGCAAATCTGTGCTTTTAGAACACTGAAATATCTTATATAGAAAGAAATCCAAGCAGGACTGAAAGGCTGTCTGGTTTTTCTTCTGTAAGGCTATTTTTCAAGCATTTTGTAAACATGTATTGTGAATATAAAGTTAAAATAGGTAGTAGGGTGGGAGAGAGAGATGAAGAAAAGGTTTTTTAATTTTTAACAATTTGCATATATTATATTAAAATAACTAGGGAGTATTTTTCTATCAAAACTAGTTTTGAAGGGGTTTTTTTAAGCTAATGGTTAAATGGCATAGAAATTTATGTTTTAAGAAGAACTCCCCAAATATTTTTAAAGTTATGCATTTACTTATCATAAGTATGTAGGTTTTTTTTTTAATGTCAGAAAAATCCTCTCCCAGACTTGAATTATTGGGAAGAATTTCTTTTTTCAAAGCAGAGTAGTTTAAAATGGATTGGATGTTTTCCAAGATTGTCAAAACAAGTTCTGATCTTGTTTAAGACAGCTATACATGTTTTTCAAAGACAAGATGATTTTGAGAAAATTTCTAAAAAGTTATAAAATGAGATTTTCTTAGCAAGACAGAGGTCTTACATTCTGACTGTTAAAAAGCTGTAGATTTTATTCAATCTGAAAAAAATGAAAGCAGGTAATGTCTTCTTAGTCTGGTGAAAACGAATTCTGAAATTTTTATGGGGAAGAAAGCTGCCGAAAATAGCCAAAACTTACCCCCTCCCCTGCCTAAAGAGTAGAGTTAGAGGAGTTAGACCATGTGAATTTAGGGCTTAAATATGACAATAATTAAAACACTTTGGCAAGAGTATTCAAATAAAACAAAATGTGTACCACAAATTAATTAAACAGTCCACAACTGCTTACCCCTTTTAACAGGGAAAGAAGAATCTTTCAACAAATGGAAGAAGCAGATAAATATGAGAAAAGAAAACTTTGACTCTTACCTCCCACCATATGCAAGAATCAATGTGGGAGTAAAAGAGCTAGTCAAACCAGAAATTTTTATTATCAAACTGATGTACAGAGAGGTTACAGTTTCATACGTTAGGCATTGAATATATTTCTTGTACTGTTTGTTACCTTGTCCCTCATTCCCCCCCTCCCCCTCCCCCTTACCCTTTCCCCCCCCCAGGTGTTCAGTTCACTTACACCAAACAGTTTTGCAAGTAGAGACCAGAAAATTTTAAATCATCATCATCATCATCATTATTATCATCATCATCATCATCATCATCATCATGGTGGCTTTATTCTATATCTTTTGTTGTTGTTGTTGTTGTTATGGGGCTTGAACTTAGGGCCTAGGTGCTGTCCCTGAGGGTTTTCTTTTCTTTTCTTTATTCAAAGTTAGCACTCTACCATTTTGAGTCACAGTTACAGTTCCATTACTCATCTTTGTAGCTTCTGATTTAGACAGATTTCTCAGAAACACATAAAAACTATTCAATGCAAAGTAAAAGTTTAAAATTGCACTTTTTCTGAGTTAAAATCTTACTCATTAAAACATATTGTAACCAAGTAAAGAAAAGCTACAGGATAGAGGGAGAACATTTGCAGTGTATTAATTTTACAAATGACTAGTGTGTACAATATTGAAATAACTACTACAGATTAATTATAAAACACACAGCTCATTTTTTTAAATTGTATGGGGGCTTAAAACTGGGGCCTTGGCCCTGAGCATTTTTACTTAAGGCTAGCACTCTACACTTGAGCCCCAGCTCCTCTGGCGTTTTTAGTAATTAATTGAAGTCTTTCCTCTCTGAGCTAGCTTGGAATTGTGATCCTCTGACCTCAGCTTCCTGAGTAGCTGGGATTGCAGGCATGAGCTGCTGATGCCTGGCAACAGCTCAACTTTTAAATGGGTAAAAGACAGAGATTTATAAAGGAAGATCTCTAAATGTCCAGCAAGTACATGAAAACATGCTCAACATCCATACTCACCATGAAATTAAAAGAATCCAAATAAGACACACTATAGGTACAAACTGTATCATGGCTATGCTTTTTTAATGGACACAAACAATACTGATGATGTGGAACAACTGCAACCCTCCTGGGTACTGGGAGAAGTTGTGAAAGTTGTTCTGTTGAATGGTTTCACCTCAAATTCATGTCTACTTGGGATCTGAGAACAGGATCTTATTTGAAAAGAGGTATAAATAAAATAAGTTAGAGGAGGGCCTACTGGATTCGAATAGGCCCTGAATCCAATGACAATGTCCTTACATAAGAAGGAAGTTGATACACAAAGACAGAACAGGCATTCAGACAAGAAGGCCAGCGACAACAGATTAAAACAACACTTTCAGAAACCAAGAAATATCAAAGCTCTCACCAACCACATGATGCCAGAGGAGGACAAGAGCGGCCCTTCCCCAAAGCCTTCAGGGGGCATTGGGTAACATGTTGATACTGGACCTCTGAACTCTTAAGTGCCAAGAGAATATGTGTCTATTGCTTTCATCCATTCCGTTTGTGGAACTTGGCTATGACTGTCCAAGGAAACTAACATAGTTCCTTGGGAAAACTTTGGAAATTTCTTTTAACATCAAATGTATATACCTTCTTGATGACCCAGCAATTCCTTTTTTTTTTTTTTGGCCAGTCCTGGGCATTAAACTCAGGGCCTGAGCACTGTCCCCTGGCTTCTTTTTGCTCAAGGCTAACACTCCACCACTCGAGCCACAGCATCACTTCAGGCCATTTTCTATATATGTGGTGCTGAGGAATCGAACCCAGGGCTTCATGTAGATGAGGCAAGCACTCTTGCCACTAGGCCATATTCCCAGCCCCCAGCTATTCCTCTCCTCTGTATTTACCCAAAAGAAAGGAAAGCACACTTCCACAAAAATATAATAGTCAAAGTGTTAGCTATCATTCTAATAGCCAAACCCCGTGAAGAGACTAAATAAAAAATGATATTCACTCATATAGTTGAACACTGTTCAACAATAATTCATTATTATTCAATAATTCATTATTCAATAATTTAAAAAAGAAATTGCTGATACGTTTTTGCTTAAACCATCAAAAATGTAGATTGAACAAGAGTCAAAACTCCAAATGGGCCTATAGTCCTATAGGAATTCACTGACACAGAAGTCATAGTACTCTCATGTAATGGATGCCTGATAGGGCAGGCACGAGGGAGCTTTCAGAGGAACTGGAAAAATCCAGTACAAGTCAGATAGGTCTAATTTCCAAATCAGAAATCTCATTTGATCCCAAATCAGAAAATTCTGATGTTACAAGATGAAAAGGGTGTCATATGTGAACTATTATACTAAATTGTTTACAATACTCTCTAAATTTATTTTCATGCTATGAGTATAGCCAGTGCATTAACAGATGCATTTTTTTTTTTACTTTGGTCCTCTCCCTAAGATATCTCATCACATAAAGCAAATATTCCAAAACTTGAAACAACTCGAAATTCATTACATTTCTTTTCCTAAACCTTTTAGATAAGGGGCACTCAATTTATTGCACTCACTCTTCTTCTCCTTCTTCGTCGCTAGGTGGAATTGGTGGTCTTTCTGCCTCAGCCTCCCAAGTGCTAGGATTACAGACATGTACCACTCTGCCTAGCTGGTGAGGACATTCAAGTTACAGTAACATTTACATTAGTGTATTACTTTAGCAAAGCTATTTGCTTACATAGATATATTGTTTTAAATGTACTCTTTATCTCAGTAGAATTGCTTATAAAGAAATATTAACAATTTGAGGGTGTCCTGGGATAAGTCCTATTTACCTCGATTTTTAAAAAGAGCCTCGTCTCATTTAACGCAAATCTTCATTTAAAAAAAATTTTATTTTGAAAGTTGCATTAATTAACTACTTCCTGAATTCGGTTTTCATTCTTAGCAAGTAGGTGATTTTTCAAGTCATTTATTTTTGTTCTCTAAGTTTTCCAATCCCCGTTGACTGGGGGCGTCCATATGCCTTGTGCTCTGTCTCCTTCTTTCTGTGTAGGCAAAGACTTAAGTTTCAATTTCCTTAGCTGTGAAAATTCTAATAACTTGCCAGGGCACCATTTGCTTTTCAGGCTATTTTGTTGAGGAAGGAACAAATTGCTTGCTGGGGTCAATCCAGGGCAAAACAAAAAATACTTGTATCTCAAATTAAGAAAACAGCTTCAAACAGCATTCAAATGGTTGTTAGTTTTGTTTGGGCCTTTTTTTTTCTTCCCTCCCCCAGCTGGGAGCAATACACAGAATTTGGCCTGTCAGAGAACAAAGAAAATACCAGCTTCAGGTGGGCAGGACCCCAGCTCCCAGTTCCGGTCTGACAGCTTTTTGGCAAGTTCTGTAGGCTTCAAGCTCCACTGGATGGGACGGAAGACCTGAGGGGAAACAAGGCACAGAGCGGGTAGGAAGCGCTGGGGCGGCTGTGGGAAGAGCCAACCAGCCGCGTGGCCGTTGCTTCTGCGTTTACCGTGCAGTGCCAGCGCCACCATGTGGCCACGTGAAGCGTTCGCGGGAGAAATGAATTCTTACCTAGGAAAAACTGGGGGAACGAAACCCCAATCTTTCCAAAGAAGAGCCTAGACAAGGAAGGCTAATCACCCTCTAGTTCTTTTATATCGGAAAGTCGCTGAGATTCCTGACATCTCAATTAGGGATCCATCTGGAACGGTTGCTGTCACCATTCCTATTATTTGCTTCTCCATTCATCAAATATTTATTGAACACCATGTGTCAGACACTGCTCAATGGGAGAAAAGCAGACTTCCATGGTCTGGTGGGGCAGACACACACGTGCACAGATAATTAGCGCAAGCTAATAAATTCTCGCATGCAGAAATGAAAAGAACATTTGGGAGCATTTAGTAATTGCTAAAAATCCTGTCATGTGTCCCTCCCCGTGACTATGCCCATCCATATCCTTATAAATCTAACTACAATAGTGATTGATTAATTGGTTGGTTGAGTACTAACTCAACATCTATTTATTGAGAGTCTATTATGTATAAAGAATGCTAGTTGGTAAGGGGGGGATACAGATTCAGGCCTGTTTCTTACCTTAACGTCTACATGTAGAAAATGATCTGTCAACCACAACAACGAAATGTTTGTAAGTATCTATGGCTTAGAACTGTTTCGTATTGTTCCTTGCCTGCATACTATTTTGTTGTTTTTATTTCCTATTTTCCACTAGGCTTGATGTAAACAATTGTTTCCAAAATGCTTTGGATTCGTTTGGAATGTTAGATAATGATGCTTTCTTGAAGTACTGGGGAAAATTCACTGGGCTTTCCCCACCACAGAGGAGCATGTGTGTCCCCTTCCTCCCTTGGTGTATGCAGTGGTGGCGTGGGGAGTCTAACCTGGCTCTATCATTGCTTTATTCTCCAGGTTTACCTCCAATCCCACTGCACTCCAGTGTCTCCTGCCTAGGATCAATACAGGGGGCCACTAGGAATGGTAACATCGAAATAGTAGGTAATTGGGAGCTGGAAGCATGCTGTTCATCCAGCATTAGGCTTTAGCAGCCTTCCTTGCCTCAAGGAGAGGCCCAATTACAACCCACACATCACAAAGGAAAACTGGCTTCCTATTGAGGAGATGGGTGGGATGGAAGACTTTAAGGGCATGAAATAGGAAGATCTGCATCATTGAAGGAGCTGGCTAACAGTCTGCAAACAGACAGGATCTTCATGGGCAGAGCACACTTGTGAACAACTGGCAGAAAAAAAAATGGGGACCCTATTTCATCCTTCTGCTTCTGTACTAGTCTTGTGTACATCTCATCGTCCTGGGCTGGAATGGTTCCTTTGGGCAGCAAGTGCACTCAGCCTACATGTCAGTGTTCAGTAGTGATTGTTTCCTGACAGTGGAGCAGTTCAGAAAATGCCCCTTCTGTCCTGCTATGTCAAATCAATGTGGACCAGTTTCAAGGAGGAGAAAGCCAAGGACTCAAAGTTCAGTGGTGTGTGTGTGTGTGTGTGTGTGTGTGTGTGTGTGTGTCTGTGTGTGTCTGTGTGTGTCTGTGTGTGTCTGTGTGTGTGTGTGTGTTGCTTGCATGCACCAGTCCTGATGCTTGAACAGTTGTTGGTTCATGCTTGTAATCCTAGCTAGTTAGGAGGCTGAGATCTGATGATTGGGGTTCAAAGCCAGCCCAAGTAGGAAAGTCTGTGAGATGCTTATCTCCTAACTACCAGAAAAGGGAAGTGGAGCTATGGCTCAAAGTAGTACAGTGCTGGCCTTGATCCAAAAGAGCTCAGAGACAGTGCTCAGGCCCTGAGCTCAAGGCCCACAGTCAACAAACAAAACTTCAACATTGAAATCTATCCTCTGCCCCAGATTTTCTATATTCATACTAGCTGATGGCTAAAAACTGGGGATCTCCAGACTTTTTTTTTTTTTTTTTTGCCAGTCCTGGGGCTTGGACTCAGGGCCTGAGCACTGTCCTTGCTTCTTTTTGCTCAAGGCTACACTCTACCACTTGAGCCACAGTGCCACTTCCACCTTTTTCTATATATGTGGTGCTGAGGAGTCAAACTCAGGACTTCATGTATGTGAGGCAAGCACTTTACCACTAGGCCACATTCCCATCCCATTTCCAGACATTTGAATGCAACTATTAAAATTTTCTTACATGTATCTCTGACTCAAATGCTAAAGACATAAATTTATACATGTTTCTACATAAAGTATAATTGTTAATATTTCACCCAAATATGGATTAGTAGGACAAGTTCAATAAAATGAGTGGAATCGTCATGTAAAATAATTTACTGAAGTTGGAGGCATGGTTCAGGTTGTAGAGTGCCAGCCAATGTGCAAAAGTATCAGATACTGAGTTCCAGTCTTGGACAAAATAAATAAAATAACTTATTAAAATATTATTTCAGACACTAGTCACAAACTGTGTTTTATTTTGTTTCTGAGTTTTTTGTGTTTAAGGTATTATGAACAAACTGTTTTCCCTATTTGAAGAGATACTGCTCCATTATCACCTCACCTGTTTCTTCAGAGTGTTAGCTGAGACTAGCCGGATAGGTAGAGCAGAGCATCCTTCCTGCACAATACAAGGTATACTTGCTTGGCTGTTCCATGAGTCACTGTGAGGCACACCTGGGATGAATGAGTCTGGATTCTGGAAGCCTTGGTTCACAACAGCTTCATTTACCACTTTAACAATTCTTGCAGTTTTATTGCACCCATAATTCATGAACAATCTCATGCAACATATATAGGCCATGGTGTTTAAATGGTTAATATCGTCATGATTTTTTTTCTAGATGCTTATTTCTCTAAAATCTATTGAATCCAAGCCCTATCCTTCAACTCTTTCTCTAAGGTGTCTGCTAAGCTCAGTGGTGGTGAAGGCCCTTCTCTCTGTGAAGTGAATCCACTGGGATACAGTGACACTTTCTCTGGGCAGCCCTTGCAAGTTCACCACAAGGTGTCACATCTGAATCTGAAATTGTCTTAAAAAATGAATCCCAGATCTAGACTCTTTGTTACCTCAATGGTCTCCATCCACTGATGCAGGGAAGAAGTAATGTTCCTAGATTCTGACAGTGAGCAGGAGCGCGAGAGCGGGGCTAAGGCAGGCAGGGTCTGTCAGGCTCTGCAGCCTGTGTGACATGAATCCTCTCTGTAGGCTTTTCTCTCAAGTTCTGAATTCTCCTCTTAGCTTTGCTTCTCTGCCTGATTAGCACACCAGACATTCAAACTCACCAGGTACCCGATTAAACATAGCATCTTGCCCATCTTCTCAGTCCTATCCTATCTATCTTCCTCTTCCTCATCCTTCAGTGCCCCAACACACTGGCCTGACCAATCACTTAAACTTTAATCCATCCTTTAAAAGAAGTCACTGTAGAAACTCCATTCCTTTACATTTACTTGGAAATGAGATGTACTTTGCTGGGACAGCTCAAAACATTCACATACCATCTAAAGGATACATATTCAAGCCATCTGGAAAACCTACCCTGTTTTGTTTGTTTGTTTGTTTTAATGGGAAGCCTGGAAGGCTTCATGATTTATAGCTTCTGTGGATTTTAACACGATATCTGACTCACCCCACCCCCAGGGGGTAGAATTTTATTTCGTTTGGAATACTTATATGATAACTTAGTTTGCCACACATGAAACGTTTCTAATGATAAAAGCCAATCTCCTTTTCTCCATGTCAACGTACATAGCTGGGAGGGGCGTGCCTTGGGGCCGACTTCATGCCACCTGAGCGCCAGGATTTCCTGGAATGCAGGGACGGTGCTAGTTCCAGCCTGTCTCAGACCCTCCCGTGTCAGCCCGCCCCGGGACCCTAAGATAAAAATGGACCTATTTCTCTACATGTCAGACCTCCCGCAGGCACGGGGAAATTCACAAGGCTTATTCAACAGTAAGGCTTCAAGAATTGCTAGAGCCTGCCATATTTGGATCTGTCTCATTCCTCCTAACTTCACCTCTTTTATCCCAGTCATTCTGCGGTGACCACAGGGCCTTGTGATTGCTCTGACCATGGCGGCTGTCTGTCAATTTGCGCATGTTGTTCACCAGCCTGGATATCTGCATGGCCCCTCCCGTTCTTCGTCTTCTCTACAGCATCATCTTCTCATTGAGCTCTTCTGTTCCTGATTTTTTTTTCAGCTGCCTTTCTTCAGGCGCCCTTATCTTTGTTGGACCAATAGTACTGCAGTCCCATCCTGCCCCCCTCAGCCCTCACAGTGTGCATATTTAGCTTCATGAGTCCAGTGATTCTCTTTCAAAAACAAAAACAAATCCAGTGTCTGTGGCTTGTTCTGGGTCCATCTGCTGGCTCTACTGCTATAGGCTAAGTTCACTCACCTGACTATGGTTCCCAAGGCTGATGATAATCTACAATGGCCTGAATGGGAGGATGGAGAATCGAGCTCTACTGCAGGTATCTCCAATTGGTGAACAAGCTAGCACAGTCCCTTACTGACTACACCAGGTCACATGGCCCAAGTACAGAGTTGTAGTGGGCCAGGTGGGCTCTATACCAGTTATCAACAAAGGGTGTGAACAAAGGAAGAATTGAACATGTTGGTCATTTTGCAAACTACCAAGCATGTTTTAAACTTTTGTTGTTTTGTTCTCTGTACTAAAATATAAATCTCATGGAGATTTTCTTTTTAATCTGCTATCATCTCATCATAGAGAATAGTGTCCAGGACATGGTAAATGCTCAATAAATATTTGTTGTACGAATAAACAAATGCATCCAAATAATCCCAATTAATGATGTCTAACAGCATTTTGAAATAATTTTCAACTGACCCCCTTTTGGAGGAATTCCAAATTAAATCTCATTTAAAAACTAGAGAATATCCATGTATTTTATGCCTTCTTTAACTGACACTATAAACAATAGAAAGTAATGGAAAATTATGATTTTTTCTTCTTTCTTTCTTTCTTTCTCCTCTCCCTCCCCTCCCCTCCCCTCCCCTCCCCTCCTCCTTCCTTCCTTCCTTCCTTCCTTCCTTCCTTCCTTCCTTCCTTCCTTCCTTCCTTCCTTCCTTCCTTTCTTTCTCAGTCCTGGGGCTTGGAACTCAGGGCCTAAGCACTGTCACTGGCTTTGTTTTGCTCAAGGCCAGCACTCTAGCTCTTAAGCCACAATGCCACTTCTGGCTTTTTCTATATATGTGGTGCTGGTGCAGCTAACCCAGGGCTTCATGTATACAAGATGAACACTCTACCAGTAGGCCAAATTGCCAGCCCCAGATGAGTCTTTCTTAAGAGAAACATTAGTCACTAGTTATGTTGTTTCCTTTCCTTCATCTAAGGTTTAGAGAACACATGAGATCATGTGCCCAGTGCTAGTGGAAATGGAGAATCAGCATCGTGCCTGCCTCTGAGGAGTGTCAGCTCAGAGAAAAGCAAGTCTGCAAAGCAGAATGCAGAGCAATAGGTTCCACTATGTTTTATTGGTATGAAAACACAGGAAGAAATGCTCAAATACGATATTTGATATTAAATGGAGCCTTACAACTTAGACCTCCTTGTCTACGACACTGAGAAAACCACTCTTCTGCAGCTACACACTTACTTTCACACTTCCGTTCACACCATTTTGCCTCCTATCCATCTGCACAGACACCATCTGCACTTTCTGAATCCTGCTCTTTTCTAAACCCTCCTTTTCTTTAAAGTCTCACAGGCTAAGGAATGAATGTTCTCCAATCAAGTTTCTGACAGACATTTTGGCTGAATTCATTTGAACCCCACATCCATTGGCTATATCCTATTACATGTGCTACCTGGAAGCATCTATCCTGTTTTCTTATAGGGCATTTAACTTTTCTAATGTTCACTTACATACACATACACACCACACACACTTGAGCATACACACACACACACACACACCTACCTAAGAGCAACCATCTCTATAACAACGTTTCTGGGGTTTTTTGTTTGTATCTAGAATTATTCCCAACATCATACATATTCAGATCATGAATAAGAAACACATGTGGAAGCAGGTTAGGTTCATATCTGTAATCCCAGCTATATGGGAAGAAAAGGCTGGTTTCCATTTTCCACATAGTCAGCTCTGATAGTTCACATGCTGAACTGCTAGGTAGGGAGGTACAGAAGTATTTCTACAGTGATGGCTGTTGATGTCGACCCTTTGTTGGAAACTAGTGACTACTTTGGAGTTGAAATTACAATTCAATATTTTGAATGTGCTTGACTAGAACTGACAAAGTTTAAGAAAGGTTGGAGATAAATAAGGGAACATTTTTTAAAAAAGAGCCAAGCTGTAAATGAACAAGAATAAAAGAGGTTTCTTTCCATTGGCAAAAAAAAGAGATATTGAAAAAGGAATAAATAAAAAAAGTAAAGCTATGTTACCTGCTGTCCTGTGGCTCCAGGCAAAGCAACAGAACACTTATTAACTTCAATTAGTTTTGCAATGTCTACACACCTGCAAAGCCTACCCATCAACCCCATGAAACTTCCCTGTAGGGGTAAATTCTACTTAACATGGTCCTTGATGTGTAGGAACCCCCGCAAATAAACCACAAAGCCAACAAGTCAATTCACTTAGCTCAAGAAGTATCTGAATTCTGTGACTTGGTATCTTAGGGAAAAAAACAAAAACAAAAACAAGAGAACTCATTAAGCACCACACATTTTACTGATAAAAATTATGCTAAGAGTCATAGAGGCAATGCAAAAGGAAGGGTAATTGTTAGTACATTCATAGCCACCAAAATTTAATCACAATTCACATAAGCCTTATTGGAGACTGTCTCCAGGTCTGCATATATAAGCAAATATTAAGTTATAGACCACATCAGGCTCATTTTCTCTTTGCTTTTCCATGGAATGTCTAACTCTCTAACTACCATTCATGGCTTTCTGACATTAGGGAGGATTGTCCTTGGATAGATGACAGACTAATCCATTTCCTTACGTCAAACAATTGCATTTGGTTGGTCATTTCACAGACATTTGCATGGACAGGGCATGTCTTTTTAGCTGTACCCTGGATGAGCTCACTTTGGAGATCTCACCCCTGTGTGTCTGAGAAATATTCTGCTGTATTCAGAGTGACTCCACAACATTTTTGGTCTTATACCATCCCAGAAATGGTGTCTTTACTTCAGAAACTGGCATGATGAGGCTGGACACAATGGCTCCTGCCTACAAACCTAGATATTCCAAGAAATGAAAATAAGGAGGATCAAATTTTCAGGATAGTCTTTGGAAAAAGATTGTAATACCCTATCTGAACAACAACCAAAAACACCAGGTGTCATGGGACACCCTGCCAACCCAGATACATAGGAAGTAGAAGTCAGAGCATCACAGTCTAGGATGATCCAGTCTTAAATATGAGACCCTACTAGAAAAATAATTAAAGGAAGAAGGACAGAAGGAGAAACTCGAGTAGTATAGCATTTGTCTAGCAAATATAAGGCCCAGAATTCAAACCCTAGTACTGCAAAAACAAACAATGCCCCAAGTAAAAAACAAACAAAAGAAAACAAACTAGCATGACTAATTAAAAAAGAACCTTAGATACAAAAAAGCAAAGACATATACAACAGAAAGGCATTATTTTGGTCATATTTTTATGTCTTTATTTTCCTCTTTCTTCCTTTTCTGTCTTCTTTCCCCTGTCTCCCACCTCTATTGCCACTCTCCATCATCTTCATTTTCAAAATACTAAAATACAAGAGGAATTTAACCATTTGAGCCCAATGTAACCATTTATACTTACTTTGCTTTCATACAAAATTACAGTATATGTAACACTTTCTTCTCTGGATTATTACATCATCTTGCCTCTAGTCTTCCTGCCTGGACGCTCTTAGTTCAGAAAAAGAAATTATTTTCTATTGAACTTGATAGGAATGTTTGTATCTTATGGAGGGATGACTGGCACATTATTCATTTGACTTTGACCTTTGGCAGATTCATTTTCACTTCATACTAATATTCCAGGGCAGAAATTGACCATTTAAGAAGCCATTAGGTTATTTTGGGTAGTCGGACAAGTTTGGGGCTGCTGGGGAGAGGGGACATTCCAGTGGTACTAGGTGGATGTGAGGGGGTGGTCTAGATTTCTGCAACTGCTTCTGTAGAGCCCGGTTTCCTTTCCATAAGCCAGATGGCCGCAGGTAATGCCCTCCCCAATAATACCTCTTTTTCTTTGCCAGCAGCAACCTCATACCTCGCTTTACCACAAAATCAGTTTAGGAACTTAGAACTTATAGAATAAAAACTAAGATATCCATTGCCTAATCTAGTCTTATCTTTCCCAGAGTCAGAATTCTTAAATAACAGTCTTTCTTCATCTTGTTCTCCCATCAGTCTTTGTTGGTAGAGTTTCTAAGTTGGATTTTTTAAATGAAACTACTGTCAGTAAAAGTTCTTTTCTCCAAGAATGTATGGTGATTTCCCTATAATCTTTGGTTACACCTAATACACAAGTGTCATAATTAAAGGCGAAGTACTATCTTCTTTGAAGGGGTGCGTGTGCTTCATTTGTATGAATGAGACTTCACATCCTTAGTGTTTTGTCCTTGATTTAGAGGCAAACAAATAGAATTGTGCAAATTATAGCACTGTCACCATCTAGGGTAGAGGCAGCCATTCTTACTGTGCATGGCAGCTTCCTCCCGTCAGAGAGGATACAGCTTCTCTAACACTAAACTAACTTTTCCTCTCACAGGGAGCAGAGGAATATCCTGGGAAAATCTGAGAGGGACTAAACAAAAGTGACTGAAACATTTTAAGAAAAAACAGTTTGTGAGTCTCTTGGGGATGCAATATTTTAAAAAGTCCAAACTGGAAAACAACAGATGAAAAAAACGCACATATAAAATGTTAAAAAGAAATGCTATAAACATTTCTTTATTTAGTTATAGTTCCATCTATGTGGGATTAACACTTTCCTATCTGCCTGGTTTGAAAATGAAAATAGGGAAGGAGAAAGCAATAGATGTGAATCAGAGATGTTTTGTTGAAGATTAAAAGGAAAAAGGCTTGTCTAAAGCTATCTCTCTATATAATATGTACTTTTATTCTAAATAAAGCAAATTTCCCAAACTCAGTTGGCTGATAAAACTACTTGTTTTATTTTTAACTCATCATTTTAAAATCCTCTTTAAATGACAATCTATAATGTTGAAGTCTCTTGGAATAACTAAATGTTTCCAACTGCATTCTTAATTTTAAGATCTTTTCTTAAAGGGGATTTCCAGTCTATTGGCAGAAACCAGATAGAATTTTTGATGTTTTTCTTGTTCCTGTTTCTATTTTTGAACCATAATTGATTCTATGTCTTGCATTGGAGAGACAATAAAGGCATTCCTTTGCAAATTTGGTATTTTGTATCCTTTAGATATTTTGTAAAATATCACTATGTGGTTTTATATTACTGGTTTTATATTATTTTTATATATTTTTATATACTATGTGGTTTTATATTATTTATATCTGATGAAGCTTTTAAGATGAGATGACTAATCAGATGGGCTCAAAATGCCATCAAAAGAGTCCTTTATGAGACAGTCGAAGGAGAACAGACACAGATGGACATGGAAAGGAGAAAAAAGAATTGTGATGAACCCCAGGTGCAGGAATCAAACAGCCACCCCCTGGAAGCAGGAAAGAACTTGTATTTCAGAATTTCTCTTAGAGACTCCGAGGAGGGTTTGTCTCTGAGATACTTTGAATTTTGGCTTGGTGAACTGGCTTCAGATTTTTGACCTTCAGGACTCAGAGAGAAGAACTGCTTTTATTTTTATTTTATTAAGCCCTTGATTTCATGGTAATTTGGTGCAACAACCATGGGAAACTAACAGAGAGTTTTTATTAGCATGAAATAAAAGACATTTCCTGCTCTTAATAGCTCAAAATCATTTAAGCTAGAAAAACAAGTACCTAATTAACTTAATTAGATTAATTAATTAATGGAATTAATTTTGTTAGAGGAGTTAGCTGCATACTTACTGATAGTGAGTTGTAAAAGTGGTAGAGTGGCTTTCGAATTGGTCTCTGAAGTAAATACAATTGAATTTGAGCAAAAACTATTTTGATATCTCAAGTGACAATGCTCTTGGTTTCATAATTTGTATAGTATCTAGAACTCTCAAATGAAAATAGTGTTTAAAATCAGAAATTGAAATTGAAATGAAATATGCTTTGCAAAAAAACCCAAAAATGTAAGCCAAGCTTTGAGGAAAGATCAGTGTGTCCAAAGATTAAGGTCTGTCACATGTCCTGTCTGTAAAAGCAAAACAAAATCATCGAGTTTACAGGATAGATCAAAAGTCAGATTTTTTAAAAATTGATTTTAGAGTTAGCTTCTTTTTCTTCTCAAAGGGATGAAAAGGCACCTTTGATATTATCAAATCTGAAGTGCATTTTCCTACTCTATGTATCTTTTGTCTTGTGTATTTTTTTTCTTGTATCTGCTTAATCTTTTCTTTTTCTTTATAGGAAAGGAGAAAAGTTACTGAAAAGTAAAATAAACTGTAAATAACCATATTAGTTGAGGAGAAAGAGAATGGAGATTGGTACTAAATTGGAATGTGTCACTTTCCCATCCCAAGGCTGGAGAAACTCCTGCTTTATTGTAGTGTTTGGACAGGAAATTTCATAAGGAATGAATACATAGAGAATTATGAGCAAAAAGGTCTCTTGGCTTATTACCTTTTCAGACTACCTATCAGCTCGGTCCCCATTATATTAAGTTGATCCTTCATAAGCAGCAAGGTTATACTCCAAAGTATCAACTTGTTGGGAGCTGTTGGCTCATGCCTGCAATCCTAGCTGAGATTTGAGGATTGTCACTTGAAGCCAGCTCAGACAAGAAAGCCCATGAGATTCTTACCTCCAATTAACCATGTAAAAGTGAGGAGTGGAGCTGTGGCTCAAGTGGTAGAGCACTAGCCTTGGGCAAAAAAAGTTAAGGTACTGCTCCCAGCCCTCGAGTTCAAGGCTCAGATATGGAAATGTCTAATAAATTTGATGCAAGTACTGATTGAATAAGGTGAAAGGGTTACAGAAAGGTTTAAGGTAAAATCCTCTGACACTTTTTTTTTTTTTTTTGCCAGTCCTGGGCCTTGGACTCAGGGCCTGAGCACTGTCCCTGGCTTCTTCCCGCTCAAGGCTAGCACTCTGCCACTTGAGCCACAGCGCCGCTTCTGGCCGTTTTTCTGTATATGTGGTGCTGGGGAATCGAACCTAGGGCCTCGTGTATCCGAGGCTGGCACTCTTGCCGCTAGGCTATATCCCCAGCCCCCTCTGACACTTTTAACCAGAAAAAACACTATCACTGTAAAATAAAGAATTAAACACACACAGAACAGAACAAAGCATGTTAGCTCTGGGAAACATTGTAATGCTCATTTATATTCAGTTTTCTTTGGAAGCATAAGGTAAACTATGATTCCCATTTCCTTTGTAATTATGTATAACATTGAATAGGTCTTCTCAATGATATGCCAATGGAAAAAGTCTCCGTGCAATTTTCCAATAATCCTACTTTTCTGGAATCAATTTTTCCATAGTAGAGTTCCCTTCATCTAGAGACTATGTCAGGTACTGTGATATCGAACATTCATAGTTAACAAGAAATATGCCTTTGCTGTATTAAGAACTTGTGGAGTCTTACTACAGAGTTGATTGTTACTCTTGCATAGTCCAAGCTTTCTGGACTGATATACTGGCCAATCAAAGAAATACAGAGACGAAAACAGATTGCTTTTTACAGAACTGGAAAGAAATGCATTTATCTTAGATAATGTGACCTTGCATTTATTTCTAAGAGTTTTGTCTGTGTACACCTGCAGTATTTATTTACTGTTTTTATAAATGGACAAATTAGAGTTTAAGAAATCACTATCTACAAAAATCTTCCTGAGCACCAGATGAAGACACTACCTTTTATTCTTAGATATTTGTTTTCCCTCTTCCAGTCACAAACTTAGGTGGTTACAACAGAATATATTCCAAAGTTAAATTGGTCCTTATCCATTGTCAAGGTTAAGATTTCCTATTGGTGTCTTCTTCCAGCTAGCTGTCATAGCTAATTCCCTCCCTTCCTTTAAACACTTCTTTCTCAATACGTGGACACTTCCATTAATTCCTTAGTGAGGTTTTATATAAAGGATAGAGGAATCGTTTGAAAATGCTAACATTTGCTTTAGTCCTTCTTTTGAATTTACTCTAAGTTATGAAAGTCTGTCCTGTTGGGTATTCTTCTAAGAGATATGGCCTCATGTGAAGCTTTGTTCCTTGCCTGAAAACAACAGTTTCATCATTTTATTATATAAATATGTATACGCCACACACACATACACACACACATATATATACATATATACACATATGTATGTAACATATACATACATTCATGTATATGGCATATATATGTATGTATATATGTGTATATAATAATAAAATAAATACACACAAAATGGTTCTCTCTTAGTAGAGTAAGTCAGTTGTACTAAATTTAACTTTCAATTGGCAAATATGTAAAATGCATCCGATTTTTAGGTAGCCACCATTAAGATCTAAAAACTATAAACACTTCCTCCAAATAAATTTTTAAAAAAGAAAGACAATTCCAAAATGACAAAGGACATAAGTAAGAAGTGAGGAAACTAGAATGTTTATTATGCACTTTAAAAGATGTTTAATGTCATAAATAACAATGAGACTGTAGTAGCAGAGTACCATTTCATAGCCAACAGATCTCTCTCTCATACACACACATACACACACACATCTAATAACACTTTGAATATGAAAAGAAGTGAACTCTACTACATTGTTACTTGAAGTGAATATTGTTACCAGCAATTTAAAGAGATGTTCTGAATTTTTTAGTATTTTTGGTTGAATTATATTCACTCCAAAATAAATCAATTATGTAGAGTGGGCCACTAATACACTAGAGTTGATGTCCTTATAAGAAGATGACCATACAAGGGATAGAGACATGGAGAAAATGATAAGACAATACCTTTTTTGTTGTTGTCATAAGTCACCTAGTTTAAGTCATTTTGCTATGGCAGCCATGTAAAGCTGACATATCTAGTAAAAGTAAAAATGTACATGCTAATGAGCCACAAATTTTGTTTTGACTCATCCCAAGGAAATTCTCCTATATTCATACAAAAGACCTCAGGAGCTCGCCAAGGTCTTCCTAAACTCAGGATCTGATGTATGAGGGATGTGTGTATGTGTGTGGAAGGCTGAGTGGAGAGTTGTAAGCTAAGGTGGTTGTTCACTATTAATCCTCATCCTAGCTCCAACAGGGATCTTTATTTTTAGCAAATATTTCCATGATTTAAAATAAGTTTGAAAACAACAAGAACGAGAAAATATTCTTTCTAAAATGATGACATTTGCTCTTCACACGCTGACTCTAATTTAAAGCCTTTTTTTGTACCTTTTCTTCATTTAATACTATTTTATCTATGGCCTGTATATGAGATATCCTTATTTTAGGAAATCTTTTGCCTCTTCTGGAGTTTTTACTGTTGGTAGATATAATTTCATTTTTGACATGTTAACAGTATTCTTTGGTTTGTTCTTTCATCAAGATTCCATTCACCCTTATTTTGTAGGATATACATTGAATCCTTGATTCCATTCTTTCCCTCTTCTTCAATCATCTATCCCTTTTCCTTTGACCCTGTCCCACACCTTTCAAGCAACAACTTGCAGGTGTTTATTTTGTTAAACTTTGACATTGCCTTTGTAAGAAATTACACTGCTTGAATTCTCCATTGAATTTATCATACTTCAATTTTCTATACAATTGCATATCACCTAATATATTTACATGTAAGTTCCTAGGCTAATTCTAGCCTCCACCTATGTGGGAAAACAGACATCTTTTTGTCTCTCTGGGATTCACTTAACAATATTTTTGCTAACTCTTCCCTTTTTTTTTTTTTTTTTGGCCAGTCCTAGGCCGTGAACTCAGGGCCTGAGCACTGTCCCTGGCTTCTTTTTGCTCAAGGCTAGCACTCTGCCACTTCAGCCACAGCGCCACTTCTGGCCATTTTCTGTATACGTGGTGCTGATGAATCGAACCCAGGGCCTCATGTATACGAGGCAAGCACTCTTGCCACTAGGCCATATCCCCAGCCCCAACTCTTCCCATTTTTTACAAATGGTACAATATTAGTCATTCTAATGGATGAGTAGAATTCCCTTGTGTATATATACCACATTTTCTTGATCCATTTGTTTATGCATTTTGAGAAGCCCTGGGCACTTAGTGCACAGCTTTGAAGGTTCCCTTTGTCCCCAGGCTTATCAGCGCTTGCAAACAGATGCCTGAGGGTCCTCATCCAGCTAGACTGGCCAGCCAAGCTAGCAACTCTGCGTGTCCAGACCAATGAGGACCAACTGGGAACAACTTCCCACACTCAAAATAGGGTGTCAGATAAGTTTATTTATAAATTCACCTGTTTTCCCCCAAATAGCCCAACAAGTATATATGCATAGAGAAATGTAGGTCATATCACAAAAGCAGAAATCCCCATATGTTAGAAAACCGTGCAGTCATCCAGGTACAAAAATATGGTTATAGCTGCCCCAAAGTAGTGCCATCTCAGGTGACCTATATGGCCTGTGAAGCTTAGGGGATCTTGCTGCCTTATGTTGTGATAGCTACTCCAAAGGAGTGCTGTTTCTAGGTAAGGGAGGTAGCGGCTAATTATTTACTAACAGGGTCCACTGTTGCCTAAGCAAAAAGCATGCTAAGCAATGAGAGAGGGGGTTATTGAGTTAATGCAATATGTCAGATACTGGTTCATTTTATTAGTGGAAAAGTGGCATGCAGAATGAAGAAAAGTAGGCTAAAGTTATTGTTGAAAAATGCTGGATCTCACAGTCACAAACGTTATCTTCTCCTGCGTTTCCCCCATGGACCACTACTTCTCTCCTTGCTTTCTTTCTTCTTCCTTCCTCCTTTCCCCTTCTTTTTCTCTTTCTTTCTTCCTCTCTCTGTTTCTCTCCCCTCCTTCCCTCCCTCCCTCCCTCCCTCCCTCCCTCCCTCCCTCCCTCCCTTCCTTCCTTCCTTCCTTCCTTCTTCTTTCTCTCCTACCTTCTTTTTCATTTTTGACAAGACAATACTGTATAGCCCAAACTGGTCTTAAGTTTGTGACCCTTCAAGTACTGGAAGTATAAATATGTGATACCTTACTAAGTCTATGTCTCTTTCTGAAGCTAAAAGTCTGGTAATATAAGTACAGAGATGCCTGACAAAATGGATATCCTATGCAAAGAAGAGAAGTTGATTATAACAGATATATTGAAAGTGCTTTTGCTAAAAGACTGAGTTTCTTTGGTCTGAAAATGCTGTATCATTTTTCACCTGTCTCTTCCCTGAGCCACCTCTCTATAGTCATTTGAAGGTACTTCTTGGATTCCAGAAACAAACATAACTGGTGGTTAAACATCTTGAGATTGAAGTTGAAACTACCCTTAGCACAGGAAAAAATTACTTTCTTGCCAGATGCTCATAATCTTAGCTATTCAGGAGGCTGAGATCTGAGGACTGTAATTCAAAGCCAGCCCCAAAAGGAAAGTGTGTATGCTTCTTGTTTTCAATTAACCACCCAAAAGCTGAAAGTAGAGCTATGACTCAAGTGGTAGAAGTGCTAGCCTTAAGCAAAAGGCTTAGGGATAGAACCCAGGCCTTGAGTCAAAGCCCTAAGACAAACACTCACACACATTTTCTTATCATGAGCAAACCCAAATTGAGCAACCAGACTGCACTTTGACTGCTCATGACGTCTGAGTTATACATACTTAAAATTTTTTTTAACTGGTGTGCTATTCCTGTGGCTTAAACTCAGGGCCAGGAAGCTGTCCCTAAGCATTTTTGCTCAATACTAGAGTTCTATCACTTGATCCACAGCTCTACTGGAGATAAGAGTATCATAGAGTTTCCTGCCTGAGCTGGATCCAAACTGGGATCCTCAGATCTCAGCCTCCTGAGTAGCTAGGATAAGAAGTGTGAGTCACTCACGCCCAGCTTGAATTGTACATACTTTTTGCTACCCATCCCCACACTGCCTCTGTTTAAACCCAAAGCTAATATCTGTACCCTAAAGATCAGATTAAATGCTTATTTTGTCTCTTCTCACAGCATGCTTATGCCATGTAAAAAATCTCCTTTTTCTGTCCTTCATTGGAATTTGCCTTTTCTTCCTTTGACACACTGAGGTGAGTGGGCATGTCTGACACATTTGAACGGGGAGAGTTAGGTCTCTCTGGGAACTCTAGCTACAGGTTTCATGTCCACTTTTACTTACACAAATCCCTTTTGAAAGAAAACAAAATACCATTATGTCTTATGGATCTCTAGGAGTCCTACTTTGAGAACTTAGGATGGGCATTTCAATTTAGATCATAGTTCAAACAAATTTAGCAACATGGAATTCACCTGCTGTCTTTAGAATTTCAGCTAAACTTCAGATTCAGATGAACAGTTTGGTTGTGCTTCCTTTGTGAGTACTTCACTTGTTTCCTCTGGCCTATGAATCTGGAGTTGGGAAAGCTCAGGGGCATATACTGGTACCTGACCCAGCATCTGGGCAGGGATTTTTGCTAAATCATAACATGGCAGAAAGCATCCCATGGTGTGGACAAACCAAGTGGGGTCTCTTTTCTGCTTCATATAAAGGCACTAGTATATCATCCTGGAGGCCAACCCCTATGACTCTCTACCATAACCTCAATATAATATTAACATTACTTTAGAGATTGTTTCCAACACCTATGTTCTTAAAGGGAAACAAACCATAACAGCATGACTATTTCTAGTTGTAGAAAGAGCTACCTGCTAGATAGGCATTAAGACTTAAGTAACAAAACAAGAACTGGTCTAGTGACTATTATGTATATCCAGAAATCAAGGAGTGGATACCTTGACAAGAATGTTGAGAAGTAAAAAAGGGTTGTCTTTTGTCTTCCCCTTGTAGACATGAGGAAGGAGGGCACAGAGATTATCTACCTGATCCCAATCCTTTTTCTTTGGTGTGGTACTGGGATTTGAACACAAGGCTTCATGTTTGCTTCAGCCATGCCCCCAGCTTTTTTAGCTTCAGTTACTTTTCAGATAAGGTCTTGCCCTTTTTTTGTTTGTTCTGGGCAGTGTTGACTATGAACTTCCTATTGATACTTCTGTAGTAGTTATGATTATAGATATCTATAAACATGCCCATTTTTTGTTTTTTTGTTGTTGTTTTGGCCTGGAATGACCATGATCAAACCATGATCCTTCTAATCTGTACTTTCAAAGCAAGTGGAATTATATTTTTGAGCCTCTGTGCTTATGCTCACTCTTTTGTGGGCCTCAATGAGGAAAGCCACAAGTAAGGCATATGGAGATATTGGAGGTAACTGCAGCAGAAAGTCCTAGTCTGGTCTCCATGAAGACATGGTGACAGATCGTATGATAGATTCTGGGAATCTACAGGAATTTGGGAGTGTGATGCCTAGAAATGAATGGCTGAGTTTAGCTGAGGAATGTAGCTAAAATAGATGTGTGGAAAGAGAGGGGACCATAGGGAAGTGAGCTGTCATTGACTATTCGTGTGGCAAGGAGGTTGTTGGTGTTTGGACCACCTAGAATGTCTTGCTTGAAGGTCCTGAGCTGTAAGTACATGGTGATGTACCAAAGCTGAGGAAAGATGTAAAGCAGTCAGCAACATGAACATGAACATGGTCCTTTCTAGTACAATGTGGTATAGACCACACTAACTTCTTCCACTCACTTCCATGGTCCTGATGTAAGCAGACGGAGCCTGAAGATACAAATAGACACTACCCAGAATGAAGTGCGGTTTTATATCTGAGTGTGTTCAGAGATTCAGGAAATGTTATTTCTCCTTATGTTTTTATTAGCATCAATCATTTATACAGGGGTTTCATTTTGACATAGCCATATGTGCATATATTATACCTTGATCAGGTTCATCCCAGCATCTACCTCTCCCTCCTTCATCTCCTTGCCCCGTTCCCAAACCAACTGCAGACTTCATGGCTCCATTTTCACCCATGCACATAAAGTATTTTGACCATATTTACTAGCTCACCACTGTCCATTATCCTCCTTCCTCCCACTAATACTACTTCCTAGACTGGACCTGGGTTATACTTCTGTCCTTCATTTTTTATTGTATACTAATTATCCTTTAGAAAAATCTGATGGCAATTGTTCAAAGAAGGTTCACTGTGATATTTCACATGTGCATAAAAAAACATTTTAGTTGCATTGTCATTTAGGGGAGGGGAAAGCAGTGCCTGCCAAGAAGTGCTGAGGGTTGTGATGGAAGAGAAATTAATATAAATCCCATGAGTGCTCTGGCCAGGGACAACTACTGTACTGTGTAAGAACTGACTGTTACGGCAAAAACACAGATTTGAATACTGACTTGACGTTATGACCTCAGGAGTTAAATCAATAGTGATTAGCTAACCACACTTATACTTGAACCAAAAGAAAGCAAAACTGAAAGCTCACAGCTTGTGGGACAGTGTGCACAAACATTGGAGGGACAGAGATGCATCTGAGGACAGCAGGCTGCCAGCCTTGTATCCATGTGTTAGAGACGAACATCTGTCTTGCATTGCTGACAGGCTGGTCAACGTGGCTTCTTTCTTTTCAGTTTGCTGTTTTTCTCAGTGACTAATCTTTGAGTGGGTTTCTGCCTGCTGCTTCTGCCCCCCAAAACCAGTGCCAGAGTGATGTCTTTCCACAGCTTCCCACACTGCCCCTCACTACACATTGTAAAGCTGACAGTCTTACGGACTGAGTGCAGGAGAGCTATTCTGTGGCTGAGTTTCGAAAGAGTCACAATAGAAAACAGACCCTATTCTTTATGAATGCTTCAGATCTCAGCTTTAAGGCAGAAAATTTGTCCTGTGGGATTCTTTTAAAGTTTATCTTCTTTCTACTCTTTTGGAATACAAATTGCACAGGAGTAGCATTTTATGCAATAGTAGGTATCTGTACAGATTTTCTTTTTTGCAGCAAATAAATAACACCTCTATATTATAAAAAAATCATGAGTACGACTGTTTATTTAATACCTACTATGTATGTAGCCCTGCTAAGTACCTTATAGTAGGGTCTTATTTAGTTCATCCAGAGTTTATTAAAGATCATGGGTATGTAAACTTGAAATAAATTTATAATTTTTGGTTCAGATTGCTGAGAAATTTAACCATCAGATAACAGATGCATTCCAAATTCCTGGAAGCCAGAGTATAGTTGTTTGGTGTTTCCTTGTGTACAAAAAACAGTTTTTCAATAAGCTCTTACTTAATACCTTCACAAAGAAAAGACACTGGTTTGCACTTCAAGAAATTTGGACCATTTGAAAGAGAAATGCAATGTATAAACAACTGAGACAAATAGAGCCCAATATTTTCTGTACTTTGTGAAAGAGTACACTCTGCTAAGGCAACTTAGAATATAAGGACTTATAGGTTAGCTCTATGGAAATGACATGCTTGAGGATAAATTAGTGCACTCTTAGTACAGCAATGGTATTCATAGACACTGTGTTGAAAATGAGCTATGCAACTTGTGAGCAGGGATGAGAGGGAAAAACTGAGAGAGTGAAGGAAGGGATGACATTATCCAAAAAGAAATGTACTCCTGCTCAGAGCTGGTGGCTTATACCTGTAATCCTATCTACTCTGGAGGCTGAGATCTGAGAATAGCAGTTTGAAGACTGCCTGGAAAGAAAAGTCCCCGTGAGACTCTTATCTCTAATTAACTACTCAGGAAAAGCTGCAGTGTCACTGTGACTCAAATAGTAGAGTACTAGCCTTGAGGAAAAAAAGCTCAGGGACAGTGCCCAGACCCTGAGTTAAGTTTCAGGACCAGCTAAAAATAATGATAAATAATAATGATAATAATATAATTTAAAACTGTACTACTTACCTGACTTAATTAACTGTAACTCATCTGTATATCACCTTTACAACAATAATACAAATATTTAATTAAGAAAAGCAATTTTTGTTGTAATGTTTAAATGTGGTGAAGGGATAGCACTTTGTGATTTATGATGTGATTAAAAAATAAAATCATTTTTCCTTCAGAGTAAATCAGCATGAATTTTTCATTGATTCCATATACCTTGGTGCATGCTGGTTTACTTTGCAGGCTCATATGGTCAAAAATTCTTATAGTAACATAATATCACAGGGAACAGATTTTACAGATATAATGATAATGTCAATATGACTTGTCTTCAAAGTACAGCGGATTAGTCATCAGACAATAAAAGCCTGGCCAGATTAAATAGAACCCTTTCAAGAGACTATAATTCTCATTTCTTCTTTCTGACTGCATTCTTTCAAACCTCTGTTTCCCTGTCACCTCACAAACCACTGCTTCACTGAATCCAGCATAGAGTCCACTCTTCCCAAATGGCACAGAAACTTCAGAAATCTGACTTCAAGTCATCTAATATCTGAAGGCCAAGTCCTGTGCAGACTGGATTTTCCAATATTGGCTGACATACAATCACACATCCCAATGTGATTATGGTATCCCTGCTATGGATCCATGGAGTTAAGTCCTTTCATCAGGAAGCTGAGTGGACCATTGTGACCACTTTGACCCACAGATTAGACAGTAGACAGTAGAAATAACAATAAGTGACAACTAAAATTGATTATTAAAACACTACACACTTCCAATTACTCCTTGGAATATTCATGTCATGATGTGAGTAAAAGCTCTCTATGAGCCCATAGGGAGAGACCACAAAGAAAGACAATGGTTATTTGGTTTAGCTTTTAACTCCACTCAGTCCAGGCCAACAAGCAACCTTTCTCTAGACCCATTACTGTGGCTGTGACCAAACATCTGAGAAAACCAACTTGAGTTTTAGTCCATTGTAATGGGAGCTGCTCACATCATTGTGGGCAGAAGGTAGGGAAAGGAAAGATCTGCAATAGATTTTCTCTTTTTCCCATTTTACTCTGCCAAGGTCTCCAGACTATGGAATAGTACCCACCACCTTCACAGTAGTCTTCTTATTTTAGCTCATTATCTCTGGAAGGCCTACACAGACACACTCAGGAGCATGCTTTACTAACCCAGGCATTTCTCCGTAGATTCAATAGACAATCAAGATTAATCTTTACATCATTGAGGACACCTCCAGATCATTCCATCCTCTAGCCATCGTGTTACTTCCAGCTTCCAAACCTTTCCAGAAGCAGAAATAAGCCATCCTCACTGTGCTCTATCCAAACTTGTGATATGCAGAATCTCTCAGTCTCATAAGAACAATTTTGGTGTGTAATTAAGTTTTGAGATGGTTTGTGACACAACAACAATAAGTGGAATAGGATATTTATTATAAGCAACAGAGACACATTCCAAAGTAGCTCAATCCCAAGGAGAGGGAACTTTGGTAAAGATCTTTGTGCATCTCATCATAAAGGACTAAAACCAGAAACTGAAAAATCCATCCGGGACAAAGGCAAGTTTGAACCTGGCTTGCTGGTGTTTTGTGGGTTTATATTGAAAAAGGGTAATTGGGTCTGGCCTGCACCATCTTGGCCACATGGTAGATAGTAGGGTCTGACATCTACTCTTCATGGTGGGGGAAGACGAAGCCCCCACCTCCCAGGTGATGGGCGTGCCTGAATCCTTGAGGGCAGGGGCAGGGACTTGGAGGATAGGTCACTAAACCTTTCAGTCCAGTGCCTAGACTAGGAATTTCCTGTGACCCTGACCAAACCGTATTTAAGCCCAGACAAGCTTATGTGCCATTACACCATGCCACATGTCTCTGTGGTCCTGTCCTATCTCCTGTCTCCTAGCTGTTCTCCAGTCATCATGATTTCCCACTTCAGCTCTCCATTGGAGCTGAATTGTCTTATTGGTATTGTTTTTGTGCTTTCTTTCCTCTCTGGCCTTCATGGCTCAGTTTCCTAACAATGTTAAGTATATTTGCTGGCTGCTGGTCTTTGAGACAGGAGTCCACCATGCATGTGTGAGCCTTTTAATAAAGACCCCAAGATTCCATCTTTCAAAATGTGGCTTCTCAGCTTTCTCACCTTACAACAATATCTCTCCTCCATAAATATGACATTGTTTTCACTTAGCTTGCCAACTGTTCAGTAGACATGATGAGCTATATCATTTCAATTTTGGCTGCAAGTAGAGACTGAAACCATGTTTTCCAGTCCAATTTTGTATATCTGTGAGGGAGGTATTACTTCAAGGTTTCTGCAGTCAATTTTTGACCAATTGTTCAAGTGTGGTCTTATAAACATTCTGGAATTCCAGAGGAGATGGTCTCACTTGATACCTACTGGGAAGTATCTCCCAGGATTGTAAATCTCCATTACAACAAGGTTTATAGAGCCAGTGTGTAGGAGGTAAAAGTCAAAGGTAGAGGGCATGCCCAAAAAAGGAGGCAAGCTAAGCAAGACGTGAAGCAATGATGTGTGATAATTTACTGGGTTGCTATCACTTCTCAATAATTATGTATTAATTTAGGCTGCTAAGTGTGCAGTCATTTGTTGCAACAGAAATGGAAAATCAATATAATGCTTCAGGTTTAGAGCCCTACACAGGGGACAGATGACTCTGAAATTTGTTTTTAATTCGATATCTCACTATATTTCTGCTTAGAGGTCTTGTTGCCCAAGGCTAGCCAGATTGAGCATATACTACTTCATGCTCATTCTTTATCTTTGCCCACATTGCCCCACAAGTGAGAAAGAACTCTGTGCCTCACATTTTTCTATCTGAAGCCATTTAGGCCACTTGGTCTAAAACAATGTCTAAAATCGATTCAGAATTTACACAATAAACTCAGTAATTAAAGATAGGGAGAATCTGGAAAATGTAAAGAACAAATCAAACCAGGGTTTGAATCTAAAAATCATCCTGGAAACCTGGTAAATCTGTTTTACAAATTTCTAGCCAGTGATTAAAAATTCACTAGGGAGCAGTAAACTCAATGCTAGCTCATTTCCCATTCAAGTTCATTTTTGTTTTTATTTTTCTTGGTTCTTTTCTTACCTTCCATTGTTTCCTGTCTTCTAGTTTTGCTGCTTGTGGATGAGTCTTGAAGCTATAATAAGCTGACATGGCAACTCACTAATAGGAAGTTTGACTAACAAACTACAGGGTCAGTAGATTTCATCCTTCAGAGATGTTTCCTTGGTACACATTCAAATAAATGTATGACAAGCCTGATAAGATTAAAATATTTTAGTTGACACCAATTATAACTGAGATGGTAAGAGATTCAGCTGAGCTCTTTAAATTATAGTGTTTTGGCATCTCCTTCCCTGCATATTTGTTAAAATCCCTGAGGTCAATCACCTGCTTACACATATGCCAAAGAGAACATTATATACACCTGTGTTAATTCCACCTGTTGACCCCATTGTTATCCCAATATGGATGGATTTGAACTCAGAAATTCTCTGAGCTCTCTGAAGAAAGGTGTTATATAATTCTAGTTGCATAGTAACTTTAATTCTTCCAAACGGTGCTTCTGCATTCCTTAGTTAGTCAGACTAGTATGCTTTGGGTTAAAAAGAAGTAATTTTTAATGAGTCATCTGTCAATATAAGAAACATTCAGTTCATATTATTTGACAAGGTTTCACTTGTATTTCTTCAAAAGTTTATAATAATTCAAAATGTACTAGTAAATGTACAAGGTACAGCTTGGTGAAAAACATCAAGTTAAGATGTTTTTGTTGTAGACAACTTCACTGACCTATTCACCAGACACTGTATCTAGAAAAAAATAAAACAAGTACAATCATTTAAAAAAAACAAATGCTTAAATCAGCCTAATCAGATTAGCAACAGAGGTGGAAAAAAAAAGATTCTTGTGCAATCTGATAAGAAACATTTCTTAAACTTGTCACATAAAACATTCTGTTATGCTTCAGGCTGCTGAAAATAATTTCATGCACAGGGGCAAAGCCACCTGAGGCTATTCTGTTGTTCAGCAACAGCCTTAGGGTAAACATACACAGCTTCGAAGGGGGAGTTTTTTTGAGTTATCACCTAATTGTAATCATTACCCAGACTGAGCAGGAGTAATTCAGTAAAGAACTATAGCAATGCGGATTAACCCACTTTTTACTTTTTAATGACTGGTCCTTCTGCTGCAAAGATCAAAGAGTACTTGTCATTGAGAATATTTCAAACTTTCTTTAAAGAGCACATTTCTTTTGTTAAAAAGGAATCTGTTCTGCATTTATTCCACAGGATCTTCAAATGTAAGTTTTGTGTTTTATCAACAAGTTAGCTCACTCATCTAAGAATTTAAGGACTTCAAGTGCTTTTGTGCAGAAAAAAGAGAATGCTTAAATAAGCATCAGCAGAAAGGTTTCTTGCAATACTTCCTAACCTTGAGTATTGACCTTGAGGAAGAGGCTAAAACTGAACGGACACACAAAATCTATTTTGAAGTATTTCTTAACTCAGACATTTTTTATCCTTTTTTTGTTTTAAAATGAGAATCTAGTCATTATAACTTACTTTTCTCCCTCCAGGTGAATAATAGTTGAAATGAATGACTGGAATGAGAATCTAAAGTTGACTGCAACACATTCAGAGTTAAACATAAGTAGAGAGAAGCTGACATAAGCTACATTTCTCCTACTATTTTGCTGGTCTTTACTAGTTACAGATTATATTTGCATATTATTGAATATATAAATTCAATAGGAAGAGTGGAAACGGGGTATCTCATCTGTCACCTCTAATTTCCCCAGAATATTCACAAAATATTTATAAGAACCCATTAGCTGAGTAATAAAATTTGGTGTTGAGATATTGTAAACCATTAAATGCTCAAAATGTCACAATAAAAGTTATGTTGAATTTCATTGCAACATTAAGTATGTATTGTACCCTAAAGCCCAAATAATGGCCAAGATAACTAATGAGAAATGGATGTGTATATATTTTAATTGTAGTGGTGTTTAACCTTATAAATAACTCAGTTATTTAAATCACTTTTACTGTTAGAATTTCACAAGTAATGCACTTGACCATGCAAACAATTTCAGTCATTAATCAGACTTGGTTTTGAGCTGTCACATATAACATTCACTAGAAATGGGGTATGATTAATTAGATTTTAAATAGAGGTAGTACTTGCCAAGTTTGGGCTGTGCATGTGGGACAATGAGAGGACATTTATTTTCTCATCTCTTGGATTTGATGAAAGCCAGAATATATGAATAAAAGGCCAATAAATTGAGATAATTTTGGTAATACTTTTTTCCTTTCCTTAAATGATTCTGTTATTGATTCATAATGTGTAGTGCATATCTCAGATGGTGTAGGAAGTAGAGAATACTGAGGAACATTGTGATCAACATTGAAAGCCCTGGAGAAGATTATCTAGCTTTGGAACATGCAAGTCCCAGGAAGGCCTTCAGTGAAAACGCCAGCAGAGACAAAACCACTAGGAACTAGCACAAGCAATTCATAGGAGGCCATGGTCTATGTTTATAAACGTGCTACCAAAATAGCTCCTAATGTAAGACTGAAGTGTGTGTGTGTGTGTGTGTGTGTGTGTGTGTGTGTGTAATCCATTTTCTGCTGAGAAATTGAAAAAAAAACCCTAAATATTTATGTATACACTTTTTGGCAGTATTGGTTTGGAACCTTTACCACGAGTGATAAGCATTAAGTATTTAAACAAATAATTCAAATTGTATGTATTTCAATTCCCTTCTCTGAAAAATGAGATAATAGTATTCTTTTAACAGAGATGTGACAATTAGTCCCTTAGTTTTCAAGTTTCACACCATTCAGAGGAACTTGAGATCCATCACAGAAAGAATTTCCATGGGTTTCTCCAAAAGGAGAATCTCAGTGGTGCAAGTTTTGGCAAGGATTTATTTTAGTAAAACAAGGTAAAGCAAGGAGAAATGGGAAAGTGAAAGGGAAAGGGAAAGGGAAACATTCCCTGCTCCCCCATACCCACCCACCCCGCCCCCAAAATGGTGGTGAAGACTCAGAATGGTTATTCTCATTTAAGGTCTTTATATGTTCTAAGCAGGGAGACTACATGTCTTCTTATCATGCAGCAATCCCTACCCATTAGAGACAATTTGTTTAGCAAAAATGGACTACTCAAAATACAAGGACACTAGATGTTACTGCCAGATATGCTCTTCAATTTTCTTTTTCTCTAAACATCCAAGGATATTTACTTTTTAACATCCTCAAGGAGAAGGTAAATGCAGAGTCTTGTTTGTTTTCTTTTGGCACTTGTGCCAATCCTTGGGGCTTGACCTCAGGGCCTGGGTACTGTTCCTGAGCCTTATTGCTCAAGGTTACTGCTCTACTATTTGAGCCACAGCTCTACTTCTGCTTTTCTGTGGTTAATTGGAGATAAGTCTCATGAATTTTCCTGCTCAGACTGGCTTTGACCCATGATCCTCACAGCTTGAAATATGGACACTAGATCTAAGTAATGCCATCTTGCCCTCATCTCCATTTTGACATCTTAATAGATGATGGGAATTTTCACCAAGTTCCAAAAACTCTAGAGGTGATCTAGGACTTTTTTGAACTGTAGCTGTGTTGTGGGTTGTTAAGCAATATAGAGGTGATATTCCTTGAATTGCAGGTGTGTCCAGTTGCTTAGCTCCAGGAAAGTTTTGCTCCAGAAAATACTTGCCCTTGGTGTCCTTCATTGTTCCCTCTAGATAGCTTGCTCCAGTAGAACATGCTTTGCTAGTCCCCATACCATGTGACCTTTGCCTTGGTGTGGTTTTTACCTTTATAAGCTTTGTAATAACTGTATTCAGGGTTGCAGGTTCTTTGCGAGGCAAGTTGGCCTGTAGTTGTAGGCTTCCTAATAAAGACTCCTGATTCAAACACTCAAAATGTGACTTCTCTTTATCTCCCTGACGGAGTTCCCATACAACAATCTCAACCTTCTGGGTATCCAGTAATACAAAGAGTAAGCCATGGCTTCCAGCATATATCTGTTACTTTGTAACCTGTGAATATCATTGTGCACTCTCTCTAGCAATACTTTTTAAAATAACTTTTTATTCATTATAATATTCCATTTTATAGCTATAATAACTTTTTAATTTTTGTCCTATGTCATAAATTTCATATCTTTTCACTTGTACATTATAACTAAAGTTTTGATAAGCATTAAAAGAAAAAGGGTTAAGTGTTTTGTCAGTAACCTTATCATGTCCTATTTCAGAGAATTGAATACAGCACAAAGTATTTTCACAATACCTTATTTGTTAAAAAATAAAAAAAGACAAAACAAAAAATTCTAGACATTTTCAAGGGGTTTCTAAACATTAGCCAGCATTGATAAAGAATGCCTGATAATTGGGTGCTGATGATTTTTCCTAACCAGGCTGGATTTGAACCTCTATCTTCAGATCTCTACCTCCTGAGCATTTAGGATTACAGTTATGAGCCACTGGGGCCTGGATTCTTTACTTTTTTGATGTCTTATTATGCAGCCCAGGATGGCTTTGGACCACTGATCCTCCTGCTTCAGCCTCCCAAGTTGTGAGATAAAAGGTATGAGCCACCATGCTTGTGTTAGTCTTAACTTTTCTCATTTAGACATAGGATTGATTGGTTTTTATTTAATTTTTGTACATGGGGTGGTAACACTTAAGGTTCACTCTTTTACAAAATGTAAAAGAATACTTTTACAAAATTTTACTACTTCTAGTGTCAGCCTGATATCATCATGGGGTGTCTCTAATTTAGGCTAGTGTGGAGCTTAGAGTCTAAGACTGTGCTCTCAGAGATCTTGCTGCTCCATCCCTATGTAGGCTCTGTACACCTGCATCATAGCAGAGCTCTTCCTCCATCTTCTTGCCTCACTCCTAATGTACAAAGTGTTTCCTGTCATTCTTTGCAAGGATTATTGTAGTAGATGTAGTGGCTTCTCATTCTCCTACCTCATACTTAATCTTAGGCTGGTCTTAAGACACTGGGATCTTCAAAATAAGGCTTTTCCTGCATTGTGCTTGGAAGTGTGAAATTTCCCACTTCTCTCACTATTGAAATTGGAGCTTTGTCTTGCATATATGTCTATTGTGAGCAGTTTCCTGTCTCCCTGGTATTACATCCAAGGAAAAGACAGAATTTTATACACAAATATAATTTTTGCTACTCCTCTAGCTGTACCTGATCTTTGTCTGAGATGGAAGAATTCCTGGTGTACCTAGAGGGAATTTACTTTTGTCTCATGGCAAGCCAAGGCCATCTAGGGGACATGAACATAGTTCTTACCTTCTCTTCAGTAGCAGATTATTTTTGCTTTGTATTTGAAAGATGTTTCATATATGAGAGGCTTATCAACTGTCCCTAGTGGCATCCTTTCATTTCCTTATATTTACAAAGCCTTTGGAGAATGGACAGATTTTTGAGATTCTACTGTTCTCTTCTCACTCCTTTACAGAGCCTACATGCTTGTGCCACACTGAGGACACACTGAGACATACTCCAGGCATCAAGTCTTTCTAACAAGTGTCTGGTAGAACTCATTGGGAAAAAAATCTTCAATATTGGGTATAGCTTGTGATTGTCTGGGACCCCTGAAGATTCTGAACTGACAATCTAGTCCCCACTCAGTCTTTAAGAATTCACTGAGATTTCAAGAGCTAACAGAGGTTTCATCTCTCTGCCAGCATTATCATTCTGTCTCCTACCCTTCTGGGTATTGATCTCTCCGTTTCATGTGACCTGCTCTTACTTCATGAATTGTCAGTGTTCCTTTGATTTAGCACTCTACTGCTCAGGGTAGATATTTGTGGTTTTCTCTTGATCAGATGTTCTCTCCTTATGATTGGTATCATAAAAGACTAGTATCCACTTTCAGACAATCAGAATATTAACTCTGAATAATCTTGTAGGAGATGTGACTTTACAACTTTTCCTGGGATGTATAGATGTATCTTCTTGGGAGTAACTTGTAGTTTTTATTGCTTTTGTGTCTTCTAGCTCTTTTAGAAAAAAAAACACTTTGTAGTCTGTGCAGAGGTGTGCAAAATGATGGTCTCTGCAGCTTTTGGGTAGCCATGTTATTGTCCCTCAAACGATGTTACTCTATATCAATTCAATAAATGCCATATAAACACTGGCTCACTTTCCCATTAAGATCAGTGGACAACATAGCTAAATAAGGACATTCTTTAAGTAAATACATGTGATTAAAAATCTGAATGTTTGTGACCTTGAGACGAATGACTTGGCATTGATTTCTATAATTAAATGCCTTGGGATACATTTTTATTTCAAAAACAAGAAAAGGAGATGTGTGTAGGGACCTTCATACTCAATATTCACATATGTATTTTAAGTATTTTCTGTGCATGTCTTTTTATGTTACAGCTTTCTGGAATCCTCAAAAATGGCTTCTTACATGCAGCTGTAGTAGTGATCAAATAATGTACCTCTGTACATTGTTGTTAGGAATCAGAGGAGGATTACCTGTCCATAAAAAGGACAAAAATGATTCAAAAGGACAATTACTAAACTATAGAATTTTATGTGCTCAAGGTATACAATTAGCTTGCACTGAAGTTAACTACTTGAACTCTAGGTTTTAAATGTACCCTGCTTAAGTCAGTGTACCAGGACAGCAATGTAATGCTTAAGTACGTTATCATTTTCTTCTATTCATGTTTATACACTGAACACTATTTAGACAGAGCCTGAGGAAATTAAGACATTAAGCAGAAACATATATACTTAATAGGTTTGTAGTTCATTAAGGAAGACAATTTATGATTCAACTAATACAAGAATAGCTGGAAGTAATAAGTTTGTTGTAAAAAAAAACCATATAAACTTTATCAGCCCTATTTGAATGAGCTTTTCAATTGGGAAGATAAGACAGGATTTCATAGAAAGGTGATGTATACTTACAGAATAAGTGGATTTGTATACACAGACATAATGAAGAAATTCCAAGTAAACCAAAGAGCAAATTTCTAGCATTCACTGTGGAAAGGATTTTGGATCCAGAAAGGCTTATTTTCAATTGTTAAGTCTGTGCTAAGTGTCGTTGAGGATATTGTGACTGCTTGTACACGCTGGTTTTTATTTAGTGAGCACCTATTATGTCCATGGTACTGTTAGCTCTCTTAATGTTCCTATGGAAGGTAAATGCCACTACTAGGGGACTGAACCCCATCATGTTCCCTCTCCTATTCAGATACTGCTCTAAAAATTGTCCTTTACATGATTAACAATCTATCCTCTCCATTCCATTACCCCCATCAGCAAATACACTACAGGCTCTCACACATTATAACAAAGAACAGAAACAATGACATAACTCATTTCTTCATAAGCTTTGTTTTGTTATTCCTGCCAAAACCAATGTCTGAAAACAACAGCCATTCTGAACATCACCTTAATAATAACAAAATTACCTTTTTTTTTTTTTAAGAAAAAAGAACACTCTCTTATTCTGTGGGTTGGGCTAAGGCAGGCAGATCTTCTCTTGACTGGGCTTGCTCATTCAACAGGATTAATTTTCTTCTGGCTAGTGGCTCTTCTTCTGAAGATTGGTTAACTACCACTGAGGGATAAAACGAGTGAGTTTAATGAGAAGACAGAGTGATCGGGACACAAATCTTTTGTCATTTTGAGGCCTGCTTGGTGACTGGGAACGATTTCAAAATGATTATGATAAATAAGATTATAATAATAACTATTAAAATCTTGTTCCATAACTAAGATTAAATAATTAAAAAAGAGAAAGAATCAGGTAATACAATAATCAGAGAATTAATTGGATGGTATTTTCATGATGTGCCTGCATTTCTGGAGCATTGAGTCTGTATTCTATTTGTCTATCTGTGTCCTAAGTGCTATAGGTATATTAGCTTAATGAAGTGTGATAGGAGAGAGGTGTTTGGAGAGCATAAAGCATGTAATAGAGCTCACAAAATCATAATAAGAGAGGTGATCTCAATCTCTCTTAAATCTACTGATCAAAATTATTCCATTGAGAAATACCTTTGCTGTAAAATGGTAAAAGTGATGTAATAGGGAGAAGAAAGTAATTATTAAATAATAGATGATGAGAGAGAAAATGTTTCTTAATAGCAGAATAAAATGTCCAATAGTATTCAAATAGGTGATATTCTGAAAAAATGTTTCCTAAGTTGTCTAAAAGATGACAGTGAAATTCATACAAAATAACACTAATGTGTTATGGCAGAGAACATAGGAATAAACTTCAATCATTTACATTGCCATCCTTCGTATTAGCTTAGAAAAAACTGGATAAAAATGCAAGGAAAAAAATTTATAAGTTTGAATTTCCTCCTGTAGTTGTGTTTTCTAAAGTCAAGCGTGAGGCATGTATCTTTTGGAAAACAGAACCAGGTGAAGAGTTCCAGAGGAGGGCAGCAAAGATAAAAAGAAAGTAGAATTAAGTCAGGTGGAAAGACGAGAGTCTTACAAATTCCACCTTTTTTGTTCCCACAATAGCACTCTTTACAGTGTGATGTCTCTTAGTATTTTCTTACCAATTGGCTTGCTAAGATGAAGAAAACTAAAACTGTATACAATTGCTCTGACTCCCTGGGTATTTCTCTTTTAACCATCGAGTATATTTCAGCTGTGTACTGCATTAGATGGTAAGAACACTATGTATAATTTCATTGAAAAAATAATACTTATACCTGATAAGTGAATTATTTACTTGGTAAGGTGAGTAGGTTGATGATTATATTCATGACAGCGTTGTCGCTGCTTGCATCTACTCTGAGTATAACATACCATCACAGCCAGCAACCTAGAGCTTGCATTTGACTCTGCATGTGCATGGTAGTTGGAGAAAATATTATACTGGAAAAATTAGTTAATTCTTTAAAAATTATTTCAAAGTAGTTGTGCAAAAGGATTTCCATTCAACATGTCAATTTATGAATCCAATATCTATATTTATCAATATTACCCTTTCTGTAGATCAGTGGGGTTCTAATTAGATTTGGTTCTAATTTGTGTCAACATTCTGGTTTTATTTTTTAAAGAATAAATAAGAAAGTTTGAGAAATAAAAGCAGCTGTACTTAAATACACTCAATTTTTGCTAGCAATTTAATACTCTGAGATACGAGATAATTTTTTAGGTTAATTCTGTGAGCTTATGTTGAATTAAAATGTTAGTCAAGCACTTTAGGCTAGGTGCCAGTGGCTTATGTCTATAATTCTAGCAACTCTGGAGACTCTGATCTGAGGATCCCAGTTTGAAGCCAGCTGGGATGGAAAGTCTGTGAGACACATACCAAAAAGCTGGAAGTGGAGGTGTAGCTCAAGTAGTAGAATACTAGGCTTGAGCAAAAAAAATTATTTTTAAATCTCAGAGAGAGACCTCACACCCTGAATTCAAGCCCCAACACCAGTGCGTGCGCATACACACAGAGACAGAAAATGGTTTCTATCTAACATATCTGAGTTGCGGATTCTTTTCACTGTGACCTTTATGTTCTTTAGAGTACTATCTGTATGTTGTTATCAAGACATAAAATTATTTATGTAATAAATAAATAAATAACTGGAGGAAGTCTGGAAAACATTTTAATATGTCATTCAACACATTGTGCTATAAGGTAGTATCAATAAATCTGCAAGCATTTGCATATATATGTATATGTCTCTCTCTATATATATATTTGTTTCCATACTTCATAGCCACTTTGTAAAGTGATCTAAATGTAAACATTTCAATAGTTATATTTGTTTGACTATGCTTTTTCTAACTGAAGACTGATAGAGTCAAAATCTACTTTTTTCAAGTAAAGTTTGTAAAATACACAATTCTTTTTAAAGTTTACTTATTTGGTTGTTTGCTTATATTTTGTGCTGGTCCTGGTGATTGAATGCAAGACCTGGCCACAGTCTCTGGGCTTTTGTTCTCAGGGTTAGAGCTCTACCACTTGAGCCACAGCTCCACTTCTGGCTTTTGGGGATTTAATTGAAGTTAAGAGTCTTGTGGGCTTTCCTGCCCAGACTGGCTTCAAATGTCAATCCTCAGATCTCAAACTCTTGAGTAGCTAGGAATGTAGTTGTGAGCCTCCCTCACTGGCAAGGAAAAATATTTTTAAAAACTAATTGGGAAAATAATATATATTTTAAGTAAATAAGTGGCATAGGCTTTTGTTTTTCTATCAAAGAACAAGTTTATCTGAATGAAACTGTACTTTAAGTGTGATGTAGCTCCTTAAAATTTTGGCAGCCTTTACCATATATCACTTCTACGAAAAAAACAAAGAACTCTGTGACTTAAGGCTGTCTACATCAGGGTTATTGACATAAAATCATAACACCTATGGTCCTGAAAACCTTGAAAGCTGTTGACATTGTCATAACTGTAGATATAATCATAACTATCAATGAATAGGATAAAATCAATAGTTGTATATAATTTAAGAAGTTGTCTGGAGGGGGTTCGGGGGAGGAGAGGTGGAGAAAAATGAGGGAGGGGTAACAAATATGACAAGAAATGTACTCACTACCTTACATATGTACTGTAACCCCTCTGTACATCACCTTGACAATAAAATTAAATTAAAAATAAAATACAAAAAAGAAGCTATCTTACATCTTCTAGGTTTTATCTTGATGTGGTTACTAGGTAGAAGTTTTTCTATTTTGGAATATAGAAACTTGATTGCCAAATAATTTGACAAGAAGAATTCCATTCGCAGTATGCCTATGTACAGATTTGAGCTCAAACCACATTTGTTTAACAGTTCTTTGTTGTGAATAAAGAGATGAATCTTTGTTAGAAGGCCCTCCATTTGGCACTGTGAATGTTACTGAAAAGCCACTGATTTCTTTCACTAAGCTTAGGAAAAAAGATTTAGAAGATCACACTGTGTGGGATTTCTACTGCTAAAGCAGACTTCCTGTCTGGCTTAGAGGGTCAATTTCTTTGCCTACCAGAAATCTACAGACTTCTACAAAGAGGCAGCACACTTGAGATTTACTGCTGCCAAGAAAATCTTAGGGTTAAAATATACTTATATTCCTTTCTTACTGGCATGGTAAATACTGAAAAGGCAGATATCTTTAAGGACTTCATTGCAAGGATGTTATGTGAACAGCCATATGTTGTGACCTTCTTCATTTTAATCACTCAGTTTAGACAGTCTTGAAAAATTTTAAGTTCCTTGATTCAGCCTCCCTAGGGTGATAAAGTGTAAGGATCCTCTTTCTTGGTGCTTAGATCCTTTTGTGGGTCTGGCAAAAATCAACTTAAAAGGCAGGATTAACATAAATGTAAAAGATAATATAAAAGATAACATTTCAATGTTAAAGAATATGCTTTCTTTGAACTCCCTACTCAAGTTAAAAAATGTCATCTCTAAACTTCACTTTATTGGTTTGCTAGAGGCATTCAGAAAACCAATAGTTATGATGTCCATAACATCTACAACCCAAGGAACCAACAAATGAAAACTTCAGAGAATTTTGGTCAAAGGAAAATGTATAGTAAATTACATATGGAGACCAAATTACAGAGATGCATTTTCAGAACCATCTTCTTTCCCTAAAAATAAAAAGAATGAAAATAATCATCAAATATTTGAGCAGTGCTTTTACACTCTTAAAATCTTTGCAACAGCACACATGAAATTCTCTTTTTCTATACCCTTACAGAAATCAAGACAAAACAAATTCCTCAAAGAAAAAGTGAACTCTGAAATCCCTTCTTACAGACATGGGTTATCAGTTTTCAGAGTCTTTGAAACTCTGCCTACTAACAGATTTTTTTTTTTTTTTTGGCCAGTCCTGGGGCTTGTACTCAGGTCCTGAGCACTGTCCTGAGCTTCTTTTTGCTCAAGGCAAGCATACTACCACTTGAGCAACAGCACCACTTCTGGCTTTTTCTGTTTATGTGGTGCTGAGGAATCTAAACCAGGGCTTCATGAATGCAAGGCAAGCGCTCTACCACTAGGCCACCTTCCCAGCCCCAGCTAACAGATTTTAATTAGGCGTATTACCTGTGACATGTAATAGCTTGCATCATCAATTAGACAGGAGATAATTTATTACAGTTTTTTTTCTGGCAGAAATATTACACATAAATCATAAATATATCAAAGATGTCCAAATAGCAAATGATGAGAAAGACCCCTGGATAGAGGTGTAGCCGTGAGTTAGATTTTCGAATTTTGTTTGTTTGTTTGTTTTTTGGCCAGTCCTGGGTCTTGGACTCAGGGCCTGAGCACTGTCCCTGGCTTCTTCCCGCTCAAGGCTAGCACTCTGCCACTTGAGCCACAGCGCCGCTTCTGGCCGTTTTCTGTATATGTGGTGCTGGGGAATCGAACCTAGGGCCTCGTGTATCTGAGGCAGGCACTCTTGCCACTAGGCTATATCCCCAGCCCCTAGATTTTCGAATTTTGGATAGAGACTGGTAATGCTCTTGGAAGATGATGCAAATTCTCTGGTCATTTATGGTAAAGGGAAGAAAAATCATAAGCCTTTCTACTCAGCTTGTTCCAAAAATATCCCTTTGGTTTAGAATGATGTGAAGGAGATTAAAAACCTCTGAGAATATTTACAGAAACTGGAGGAAAAATTAGAGGAGAGGGAAAGTGGAGGGATGGGAGGAGAGACCAGGTGCAACCACTTTTTAAAAATAATGGCCTCAAAAGAAAATGTTTGCCTTGACACGGAGACATTATGATGAATTGGAAGGTTTAAGAAATAATTTTTCTTGTTATATAGCCAAACAGTAAGACCACAGGCTCCACTCTAAGCTGATGTCCAACTAAGGTATTGGCAGGTACAATTATCTAGTAAGTCAGGTTACATAGTGCTTTCAGCACACTTTGGGTGAACCTTTGCCAATGGTGAAAACCACCAAGAGTTAAATACCTTATGTACTTTTCTCTGTGATCTGAAATCAGCTGAGTATATTGTGCACTGATTATCAGCCAGAATTGATGTTAACTCTGACAATTACTGTTTACATAGGATCAAAGGATTCCTCTGATTATATGTGCTTATGACTATATTTATTTGTGTATATGTTCATACACATATAAACGAATGCCTGGAAACTGACAGTCTCCTCTCTCTCTCTCTCTCTCTGCTTCTTGAGCAAATTCCATCTTTCCTGGCCAGGAAAAAAGACATTAAAATTTTGAATCCACTATACAACCACATCTGTAGAATTACTGAATCCGGAGTGTGTATGTTTTTTGGATTTGGATTTTGCTTTTCAATCCCCACTGCTCAAATGAATGGGGATTCTGTCTGAGGTTGCCAATTTCCACTTAATGTCAATGCTTCTGTAGTCACTTAAGCAGACTCAGTTATTGGCATTATCTTACAGCAGGAAGTAGATCAATAGTTTAAGATCCAGATGGATGAAATATCTTACTTTGGAAATCCAAGTTCAAATTGGGGATTAGATCTCACCGTGATAGCTATTCCATCCATTACTCAGGGTTTTGAATAACAGTCCTTCTGCATATCTACAGCTTGGGATGGAAAGAGTAGGGATGTGTCTTTCGAGTAGTTAATCAAGAACTTCCATTTTAAGTTCTGAAAGTCCTCTGGAGGGAAGTTATGCATCTTAATCTAAAGAACAGGGAGTGGGAAAGTATACTTTGAGAAATGCTCATAGAATTGGGCTCTGAGTTTCAGCACTCACCAGCAGTGCTATCCTTAAAAACAGAATAAAATAGAAATAAAAATTGTAAACATCTTAGGTAGGCCTTACCATTTTCCCTTGCAAAATATTTATAATACCTACCTTTTGCAGGTAATTATGGGTTAAGTGGCAGAATATGCATATAATTGCTGCACAGTGATTTTTAGGTATTTATGTATATATATATCTTTAGCTATTAGGTGATTGTTAATAGTTAAGTTATATTTTTGAAGTTTCTAATTCTAGTGGATGTCAGTCTGCATTTTTGCTTCTAAAGAAATCATTGGCAACATTTAATCTATAATATTGAAAATTTCATTTTTTTAATTCTAAGGATTATTTTACCTATGGAAATTCTATGTATTGTTTAGAATACAGTACTAATGATGACAGTGGCTTACACAATATTTTTCCTGTAATAATGGAGTATATGACATTGGGTAGCAAGGGCTTCCCACCTTAGCCCATGCTATGCTATGCTATGGTGGTATGTTCAACTAGCAGTTGATAAAAAGGTGACTTATTATACACTTTACTTCAGTGAGAAGTGTTAAAGAGAAATCTTTGGGTGTTAGAGAGAAATATTTTTTCTAAAGACTATTTATATGTAACACCCCCCCCCACACACACACATACACGTTCACAAGCTGTTTTTAAGGCTCTAGTTACATGTATTACACCAGATTGGGAACTATGGACTGTGGTCTTTAGCAGGAGGTTATGAGTTCCGTTTACTTCTTCAGAGGAAGGGGAAGATAACATAGGTGTGTCTGAGCAGTGTGGAGAGGGTAATTAGTAGTCTTACTAAGGTGTTTATTTGGTGGGAAGATATTTGTAGATGGAAATATTTTGACCTTCAAAAAAATAACTTAAGGAAAATGAAGTGGTTCTGTGTGTGTGTGTGTGTGTGTGTGTGTGTGTGTGTGTGTGTGTGTGTGTGTGTGTCCCAGTCCTGGGACTTGAATTGAGGGCCTGGGTGCTATCCCTGAGCTTCTTTTGCTCAAGTCTAACCCTTTACCTCTTGAGCCACAGCTCTACTTTAGGCTTTAAAAAATTATATATATATGTATATACTTTTTATAGGAGATAAAAGTCTCATGAACTTTCCTGCCCAGGATGGCTTTCAACCTTGATCCTCAAATCTCAGCCTTCTGAATAGCTAGGATTACAGGTATGAGCCACTGGCATCCAGCTCTTAATACTTTTTGTTCTTAAATCTTTTATATAGTAGCACAGAAGGCTAATTTATCAGCAATAATTCATCACCAAAGACAATTGTCCCAACTGTAGTTTTGATAACTTCTGAATATATATATATGTGCAACTACATTTATATTTACCAAGTTAATATTTAATTTTTGCTTTCATTACTTTTTTTTGTTATTTCTATAAGGAAAGCAGAAACTAATGATTGTTGTCTGGTTATAATAACCAGGGAAAGAGTCTGTGTACTATTATAGGGCAGCTTATATTTAACTGTTGCCAATTCTTATGAACAATTCTGGAATTCCACCAATGCACCCTTTAGCAGATTTGGATAGTGGTACAGCCTGTGAACAATGTAGGATGCTTTGAACTTTTGATAATGTTCTTCCATTAACATATGTGTTCCAGAGAGAAAATGTGAGCAGTCAGCAAATGAGATAAGCATTCATGGAACTAGTTAATACGGCATCTCAGTAAGACATCAAAATGAAAAAAAAAAGTATACACACAAAAGGAGTAGGAAAAATGAACCCAAGTCATACAATGTAAAGACAGCCTAAGAACAAGCTCATGTCAAGCCAAACAAGGCCGAACCATGAAATAGGGTCTCATTCTGATTTGAGTTTCTTAAGGCACAAAGGCAGTTGTTTCTAGCTATCTCCTGAAGGACTTATATATCCTCAAACACAATATTTTGGAATGTAACCGCACATTTCTATACATAAATTTTTAAAAAAAGTTTGGCCTTTATCTCTTTTATCCCCAGTGAATATCATAGACTCAGATATTTATGAATCAGGAAAAGTCCTTTATTTTCACAGTTTACATCATTGGTTATTAATAATATTTCATCCAGATGCTTTCAATTATCATTAGTCTCATCAGTTACCCCTAACGTGTCATTACCATATTCTATAAAGCACTAATGCTTAAAAAATCTAAACACATCTTAAAATGGAAGACATTGGTGATCTTCAGTAACTTGTAGCAGTTGCCTAGAAATATTAAAATACATACATATATGATATATTTCTATTGTACATATTTTCAAAGGAAGAGGCAGCTGCCCTAGATTAGTAAAGGAGAAAGGCATAGCTATCAAACAATGCATAGTTATAAAATTAAAGCTTTTACCTTTAAGATAGGTGTCAAAATAGACCAGAAAACATGGCTAATGTATTAAATACTGGGCAATTATAACTGGAGTAGCTTCATGTTTTAAATGCCATCTGGTATCCATCATGCAAAACACAGGAAGAATTTCTTTGAAAGAGAGCATGACACTGGTTTTTAAGCTGTAAATAGAAAAAAAGAGAGAGACATACCTGCAGAAAGGAAGTCTGACATTAGTTGAAATGAGTAAGTCAGAACTAGTTTCTCTGGTGATTATATCCCCTGCCAATGATCCTACTCAAAAAGTTGACAGAAGGGCGTGAGGTAGACAATAGGCAATTGAAAGGTACAAGTTCACCATGATGGAATATTTTCAACATTCCAAGGTGACCCATGCATATAGCTCTATCCTGTTAGGAAGAAATACCCCAGTGTGATAAAATTCCATTTACTCATAGTCAGCAGCCTCATTTGCTCCTCTCTGCAGTCTAGCAGATACCCCCGGGGCTAGTTTGCCTCCAGGTGACTCTCTGTCATCTTTGTTCTCTCTCTCTCTCTCCCCCCCCCCCCAGCCAGTCCTAGGGATGGAACTCAAGGCCTGGGCATGGCCCCTAAATTTCTTTTGCTCAAGGCTAGCACTCTACCTCTTGAGCCATAGTGCCACTTTTGTTTTGTTTTGTTTTTTTCTTTTTATGTGGCATGTAGGAATCGAGCCCAGGGCTTCATGCATGCTAGGCAAGCTCTACCACTAAACCACATTCCCAGCTGCTTTTCCTCTTTTTATACAACAAATACATGTTTAGCATCTAGCTGCTAAGGATAACATCCTGAAAAATTGGCAGAAATTCCCACATTCAGGAAACTTGCATTCCATTCAGGGATATACACATGAAAAAATGATAAGAAACTTGTGTTAGCCTGTGATAAATAGCAGGGAAGGTGAGATTGCAATGGTGACTAAGGTGGCCAGAAAAGGCTATCTAGGCCTCACTAAGGAGGTGGATGCCTGAGGAAAAGCCTAAAAATGATGAGTGAGAGAGCTCTACTGCCTGTTTGAAAGACTATTCCAGTCCCAAACTAGGGGAAATGCAATGCCCTGCAGTAGGTGTGACAGTGAGATCAGCATAGGTGGAGGGGAACCAATGAGGTGAAGAGCAGTGTGAACAGAGGTCAGGAGAGCCTTGAAGAGCTAGATCAGATGCCACCTTCCAGGACCTACTAAAACCTTTGGCTTTTTAATTGAGTGCAGTTTAGAGCTCACCTGCTTAAAAATGATCTTTTCCTATTTTGTTGAGAATGGATCTGTAAAGCATGAGTCACTCATTTTACAAGTCATTCTTCCTAATGAAGGCAAGAAATATCTATTGCAATATTCCAAGTTAGAGACAGGGGACTAGAAGTCAGCATGTATAGTGAGGAGTGTTTGAATGGTAGATTCATTTGAAAATCAAGAAGTTTTTGCTGGTGGATTGTTTCTAGGTGATTGATAGAGGGATTGGCTATGGTGCTTGTGGAGATGGGAGAACAGTTAAATTTAAAGGAGAGAGCAATGGGCCATTGAAATGCAAAGAGTTAAGAAGATGAGAAAGAATCTCCTCCATAGGAGCCTAAAAAGTAAGAAACACTCTGAAGAAAAACTAGGGCAACGAGGGCAGAGTTTCAAGGAATAAAAAGTTTCAAGTAGGAAGAAAATTGAGAATGGAGCGTTGGACAACTAGTAATTAAAATGTTTTCGGACAAGAGAAAGTAATTGCTCATCATATTAAACAAGACTCTGGACTTTATACCCACACAGCTAATTCCCACTTATTTTGAATTCTTAAAAAATAATATTTTTGTAGCCTAAATTTATTTCTGATTTGGAGAAAAGCTTCTGTAAACTACTGTTGGACATTTTTCTTTTTGTACATAAGTGTAATTTCATACCTTTTTGTTTCCAAAGCATAGTCTATTAACTATATTCATCCAAATCATATTTGCTACTCCTGAAAATGTCAATTCCTGGAAATCCTTCTTTCTATTGGAATTGGATTGGCTGGGCACGCAGTCTATCATCAAGAAAAGGGAGACTATTATTATAATGGAAATATTCATTCCCTGCCCCCCCATGCATGTATTATATTTTTTCACCCCCTTGTAAGGAGTTGAAAGTTGCTAGGAGGAGATTTGTCCATGGGATATGGAGCCCTCATACAAAAGGTTAATGTTCGGAAAATGGAGGGGAAAGGAAAAAGCAAGACTCAGTCTCAACAAGCTAGGACTGTTTATTGAGGCGCAGCAACCTTCCCGTGGGATTGGTGGTTGTGCAAGGAAGTGGAGTTGGAGTAGGGCTTTTATGGGGTCTGAGCAAGGAGAGACAGTGGTTATGGAAAAGGCTATTAGGGCTGAGGGAGGTGGGGACTTTCAGTTAGGCCACCAATGGAATGCTGACAGCCAGGCTCAGGTCAGGTCGGATTGCCCTGACTGCACCTCAAGCATGTCCCCTCTGCCTGACTTCAGTATGCAACTGGGATAAGCTCTTTTCAAAGAGGCTGCAGCTTCCTTTACCCTTTATTCCCTGTGAGTGTGCAAACCTAACAAAATACCTTCAAAAGCAGACAAAAACCTGGTCATTCACTGGACACCCCTAGACATAATACCCAGCTATGTGGACATCCCTTTGTCCACGGAAGATGGCACATAGAATGAACCATGTTACCTATGTACATTGAAGTGTGAGTATCATTGGATTCTGTGGGGAAATGCATATTTCCATTTGTAGAAGAGTCAACTTCTCAAGTATTTGAAAAGAGCTCTTGTATCTCCTTTCTTCTTTCCTATACTTGCTGATTTTTTCCCTTCTCTGGGGATAAATGTTGATGGTCTCTTTCATATTTAAGGCAATGGTTCCATGTTATTTTTCCAGGAAAACTTAAGATAGTTCAACATTGTGCTAAATGGGAGTGAATATAATTTTAGTCCCTGTCATTTTCCAAGTTACAAAACAGCCTATGTGGGTTTTTTTTTTTTAAAAATTCATCAACCATTTTTATTTGGTATTTAAAGCCATAATTGATCAAGGCAAATTTTTGACAATTATAACTTACGTATTTTAAGCATTTAAAGGTAATATTGTATACTTTTGCTGGGTGTTGGTGGCTCACACATGTAATACTAGCTATTTAGGAGGCTGAGACCTGACGATGGTGGTCCAAAGCCAGTCTGGCAGGAAAGTCGGTGAGACTCTTATGTCCACCTAACCACTAGAAAGCCAGATGTGGTGCTGTGGCTCAAGTGGTAGAGCACTCGCCTTGAGCTGAAGAGTTCAGAGACATTGCCTAGGCCCAGTGTTCAAGCCTTATGATGGACATATATATATATATATATATTATTGTGTATTGTGTATACATCCTTTTGAATGTATATTCACTAAGAGATAGGGAGTGTAGATGAAAATGTGCTATGAATAACACTGGATTGATTTAGAAGGGAACTAGGGGGACAATAATCTTTCTCCTCTTAAAACTGATTCCCTTCCAAGTAGTCACATGTCTTGGCTGAGATGAGAGTTTACAAGTCTCAGTGGAGGGATTTTTTTTTTTCTTCCTATTCTCGACTTACAAAGCATTTAGTCTTGTATCTATTTGAGGAATTTTTAAATATAGGCATTTGTTTTTTTTTAATGATTTAACAAATTGTTGGATTACAAACACTGATTTTAATAAAAAGTAATATCTCAGCAAATGTTATTAAGACCATGGAATTGTGCTTTTCCTTTTTTATCTGCAGGATTCTTTTCTAATAACATGTATGGCTCCTGATATCCAGCTGGAGACATAGTGGAATACAACTCCACATTTCATGGAGAAAAATAAAACATTTTTCTTTATAGAAATGCATATGTTAATTTAAATAAAAATGGATTCATGATTATTTGGACTGTTGGTGAATGTAATATCTGTTTTTCTCTCTTCTTATCTTTTAACTTGGAAGAGTCACTATATATTTAAGAAAATTAAAACATACAGTAGAGTATCTCATATCTCCCAAATGTAAGTTGTTTTCTTGATGGTCCTATTCTCTGGGTACAAATAGAAATATATATTATTTTAACTTTCTTTGTATTTTTAGTTGAATTTTTCATGCACAGTCTCTTCATTTCCATTTCTTTCTGTAACTTGGGTCTATATTCCAACCATAGGTTACATTACATTACATAAATTTCATTAAAATCATGAGTATTTGACTCAGTGTTTGACAATTTCGTGACTGCATTTCTCTTAGTTAAGGATAGAATTATAGTTATGAAAAAACAAAAGGTGGTAGAAACGGGATGAGGAGCTTGCTGCTTCATTTTACAATCCAGTTTTGTTGTAAAATTTAAGTCCCTGAAATCTTTCTGCTTCAAATTGTTGGTTTTCATTTCAAAAATGAAGATAGCTATTTCATAAGAATACTACATTATAATTCATAATGTAATGTACTTGAAAAGAACTTCTTCATCTTCACTATTACTAAAAAATACTATGAAGTTTTTCTTTACTATCTTCAAAATTAATTAGTGTGTATTTATTTGTAAGTATATATTATGTTACTGTATATATTTCTATCTACCTATGATATATATGTGTGAATGTGATGCATGTATATATTGAATGTCTCAATATGATATATATTTGTATTTATCACATATTTTCATGTTTATATGTATGAATGCATGAATATATATTGGAAGATATGATTCATACATTCATACATATGTGAAACTCTTACATCTTTAGGTTGGTTTTGCACATAAGTACTTTGCTGTTTTGTTTTTGTCCAGTGTTAACATTCTTTAAAGAGTAAACGTCAGTTCTGAAAAATGCTAATATTATGGCTCACTCAACTGAGAAGTACTTATCATTGGCAATGAAAACTGTGGGAAATCCGACAGCTTCATTCCAAAGTGAATTTGGGTGGAGTTTTTGTTTAACTTAGTTGAGTGTACACCCATTGAAATGGGTTCCAAAACAGACGAGACTTTTTCCAGCTTGCAAACAGATTCCTTCAGCATAAACCATCAGCTTTGTATAATTTCACTCATATTTGAATATAGACTCAGTGTTGCTTTAATATTAGCCCTTGATCTCCTCTAAGCTCATGACCTTGTAGAACAAAATTAAATTTATGAAATTGGCTTCGTCTTTAACTTGGAAGCCAAACCCACATTTTTGCAAACTTTCACTTTTGCTAGAAGATGCTGTTTTACTCACTACCTGCAGTGTTCCAGCTGTCCATATAATCTGGTTGTTCAAAACTGAGTATTTACTACTATAATCTTAAAAAAAAAAGTGGGCTCTATCTTTTGATGTTAATATAACCCACTTCCATCTTCATTACTTTTAAGAAGCTTTGTATTTTTGAGAAGTGGTTCAGCAGAGAATATACAACAAACATCAACAATAAACAACAAAGGTGAATTTATGAAGCTCTAGTAACTGGAGAAGTCTCTGCTCATGTATTTCTGCTACAAATAGCACAATTATGATGAGAAACAATTTATGTTGATAAAGTTTTATTTTCCCACATTAATACGAACTTGCTGTTTCAAAATCTAACAAAACAACCACCACAACAAACAAATAACAACAAAGTTTATGGCACGTAAAGCTATTCTATAGAGGCAAGAATGGACTTTGCTATTTATATAGCAAATCTGTGTAATAAAATAGCCATGACTTGAAGAATAGAAGGTACATACCAACTGGTGCTCAACCACTCTTTGGGAAGAGTATGTCATGAAATCATAATTGGAATGCTTTTCTCTGTTTTGTCATCATTCCAATGCTGGCATGGAACTTCCCTCTCCCATGGTTAGTTCTCATGAATAAGGAGGCAGGCATCTGATGCTTCTGGAGAGATTGAGATTATTGAGTGTGTGCCTAAGTCTATTTCTCTCCATTGACAAGTTTCACCCATCAATGTACTTTTGATAGCATGAATGGTAAATTTAGTTGTTTAGTCAAGATTAAAGGGACATAATGGTACAATGCTATCTTTTGGAAGATACAACAGTGAGATGCATATCATTTCAATCTTGGATCAAAATGGTAAATTTACAAAATAAACTTCATTTTCTATGTAAAGTTCCCTGAAAATTGGTGTTTTATATTTTAATTGTTCGTTATCTCAGCTGATAGAGACATAAAATACTTTTTTGATTTTTTAACTTCTTAAATTTGTTGATTTTATGTCTTCAGAAAAGCAATTTAAATTAAAAAATGGATAAAATGTAAAAGATTGTGGTTTAAGAATTTTCACTCAAAATTTACCATGTTAACATGTTTACACTTCTTTGAATCTATTTATCTGTTAGTACAAAGTAGTGTCCTGTTCTGAGTGGCCCCCTGATGCAGAACATTGAAGGTTAAGCTTAATCTGACAGATCCAGACTCTAATTTCTTCAATATACATCATAATCCAATTGATTACTGTCACTTAAAATGAATATTTATCTGTCTAGAACATGCTTCCTATTCTCTCAGTGATTTCAAAGGGGAACTTTTGGTTGTAATTGTCATACTGCCCTTTCTTGGTTGTACTGAGTTTCGAACTCAGGGCATTGCACTTGCTAGGCAGGTGCTCTACCATCCTTTTTTAGTATTTATTTTTGGGGTGGGATATTTCTTCCTGCCCAGGCATGCAGCTGGACTATAATCCATTTTAAGTTTCTGTTAAAGTTGGGATGAATGATGTGCCACCACATCCAGATCCTTCCTTTAAGATGGACTCTCAGGGACTTCCTGCCTACGCTAGCCTAGAACTATAATCCCCCAGTCTCTGCCTACCACATAGGTAGCATGACTGGTAAGTACCTCTGAAGTTGGCTATGGGTTGACAAGAGTTCTTGCTTATATGCCTAGGTTGGGCTCAAACTGGGATCCCCCTAACCTCAGGCTCCCAATCAGCTAGCATTATAAACATGAGCAAGATGATAGTGCATTATTTATATTCTTTAGTGAAATAACCGAAATAGCATGCTTTATTATTTTGATTTCAGATTATGAATAAGTCAATCTCTGGCTTGACTTATTCACTCATGGTCAGCACTCTACCATTGGAGCCATACCACTAAGTTCTGACTGCTTGCTCATTGTTTGGTAAGAATCTCTTAGATTTTTCTGTCCAGGCTAATGTTAAACCACTCCATGTTAACCATACCATGTTCTAATGCACTCCATGTTTCACTCTCTTCTTGCATTTTATGTCAACATCCTGCTTTGAGATGCATCTTTGTAACTCTAAAATTGTTTCTTTTTGACTATACAATTGCTATAAGTACATCCTTAGTACATCCTTTATTTTATATGCTCTTCAAAATAATGAGCACTTGGTAAATTTGTTTAACTTACTGCCTGTGGGGTCTGTGGTTCGCTGGCTTCCTAACCTTGTTAATGTTAATGTGAGTGTTTCAGCTCTCTCATGGAGACATTTTCCCAGGAGGGTCTGATGCCTGTATTCTTTGGTGATAGGAAGGCCTTGATCAGAAGAGCAAATCCCTGTTGGGAGCCTGAGCTAACAGTAAAAGCCAGCCATTATAAAGATCATGTTCTTGCCATATAACATAACTATTACACAGATTTATGCTACCATCAGCTTACCTTATAATGAAGCCAGCACTTCTGTAGAGGAGATCTCAGAGGAGCTACTTACATGTGCCTGTAGGTAGTTGTGTTAGCTGTGGGCACTTCATCTTATCTTTCCCCTTCCTTCTCTTCTCTGATTCTTATTATTCTCATTCATTTTCTATAAGGTTACTGGGAACGCTTCACTCATCTTGAAGATGCCATTGGTCAAGGGGCCGTATTGCTGCTTCTAGGTGCTTTCTAACTTTCTCTTTTCGGTTTGCAGGAAGTGGGCTAGTTATCACAGGCAGAAAAAAGAGCATTCTGTCAGTTCTATGCCACTCACCTTCATATCTACTTGCTCTTGTTTCCAAAAATTAGAATAAAATACTGAAGAGTTTCAAAAGCTAATGAATTTATGAGAACTTAATAGTAGCTATCCAACTCTGACCAGATGACTGAAGGGGGCATAGCTAAGACTTCAGTTCATTCTCTTTTTCCTTTGTTTGGACCTTTTCTTTTTATTCCTCAATCACTAACCAAGAGTGTTCAGATATATGAAGAGAGGAGGCTGTGGGTTGCTGGAGAAGAACTTGTCATCTGACATCAATAGTGTCTAGCCAGAAGAGTCTGGTAATATCATTTGAAGTTTCCCCAGCAACAGTGGTTTGGGACAGAGTTTAATCATTTCACTTCATGCCCAATATCATAGAAACTATATCATGAAATGACAAAAATCCCAAGAGCAGAAAGGAAGAAGGAAAGACAGGATATGAGACTATGGTGAAATAATTCTTAAAAGTTGGACAAAAATTAGCCAAATAAAAAAGTAATAATGAAAACACAGACATACACTTTTCTATTTTTCCTTTGCCAAGTCATTCCTTTTTATACCCATCTTTCTGTTATGTTAATGCTATTATTGTAAAAACTTAATGTAGTTGTCATCCAACATTTGTGAAGAACTTGGTTCCAAGGTGTTCCAAGTCTTCATGGAAAATGATGTCACCAATGCACACAAATCTGTACAGACCCTTTGTCATATATTCAGTTCTTCTAATATTTAATATAATGTAAATGCAAACAGTTGCCATACTATTTGTATATGGTACATGTATCATAATAATATAACCAAAAAAAAAAGGTCTCTTCATTTTCAGTATAGGCACAACCATCATAGGCCAAATTGCATAGTATGTAAGAAAGTAGACTCCTGCTCAAACAAGCACTGAAGAGACATGGGATTTGTGAATGAAGATCTCTTTGTTCACATGGCTTTAGTGAGGTGTTCCATGCAGAGAAAATTCAAGTTTTGATTTTCTTTGAATTTTCTGACTTTTTTCCAGTACTGTCACTTGAACTCAGGGCCTGGGCACTACCCCTGAGCTTTTTCTTTTTCTCAGCACTAACACTATACTACTTGACTCATGGCTCCACTTCTGTGTGTGTGTGTGTGTGTGTGTGTGTGTGTGTGTGTGTGTTTCATTGAAGATAAGACTGTCTTGACTATCTTGTCCATGCTGGCTTTTTTTTCTTTTTTAATTTTTATGAATTAAATTTTGTTGACAAGGTGTTGTGCAAAAGGGGTTCAGTTACATAAAGCCATGCTGGCTTTACACCATGATTTTCAGATCTCAACCTCTTGAATTGAAGCAAGCAGCTCCTGGCAGAATTTTTTGATATTTTTAGTGTGTGTTCACATAGTGGTTGGTTGAATTTGAGTCTGAAGAACCCACTGATATGGAGGACTGATGGAACTCATTTCAGAAATATGAAAGTAGACCATTACAAAGCTCAAAGTCAGTTTTGCTCTTTTATGGAAAATCCACCACTGTGTATATGAGGTGAGTACTTTACCACTAGGCCATATTCCCAGCTCCTAGCTACTTTTCCTTACTGGTCATATCAAGTCTTCCACTTCCTTTCCTCTATTTGTACAATGAATATTATGACTATATTTATTCACTGTTCCCTTTTCCATTCATTTACCTCTCCTACTAACTCCTGCATCCCTATGTTACTGTTTCCTGATATTCATTTTGTCAGACTGTTAGTTGTACAAAGGGTTTGTACCACAAGGTTTCTCTCCTTCCTACAATATACTTAGGTTAGCTTAGCCATGTATGTGTGTGTATGTGCCTGGGTAGTTTGAGGTCTATGATCCCCATATGGTAGAAAGTACTTGGCCCTGATTGTTCTGGACCTAGTTATTTTACTCAGTACAATTTTTCCAGATCATTAATTTCTCTGCAAATAATGTAATTATATTATTCTGATGGCTGAATAAAATCCCATTGTGTGGGGTGTGTGTGTATTTGTATATGTTTATATCTATATAACACTACATTTTCTTGACCCAATCATCCATTGTAGGGAATCTGAACTGTTTCTATAATTTTGCTACTGGGCATAGTGCTTCAGTGGACATAAATGTGCAGGTACCTTTATTGTATGCTATACTCAGCATAAAGTTCCTTAAAAATGCTATGTGAATCTGGGTGCTGATGGCTCACAGCTATAATCCTAGTCACTCAGGAGGCTGAGATCTGAGGATGGTGGTGCAAAGCCAGCTCAAGCAGGAAAGTCCATGAGACTCTCTTATCTCCAATGAACTACTCAAAAAAAGTCAAAGTAGTGCTGTGGCTCAAGTGGTAGAGTGCAAGCCTTGAGCACAGAGAGGATCAGCCAAAAAAATGCCATATGAAATTACCTTCAGATTATGTGTATAAACATTGATTAATCTATACTGTATTCATAAACTGCTTTGTTAAATGGTGACTCCTTTAATGGCAACAACTTCAAGATGATGAGGAGGAGGAGGAGGAAGAGGAGGAGGAGGAGGAGGAAGAGGAGGAGGAGGAGGAGGGGGAGGGGGAAGGGGAGGGGGAGGAGGGGGAGGGGGAGGGGGAGGAGGAGTACAAAACTTAAAGGAATTTTGTATTTAGACTTGAATTCAGTTCCCAAAGTTGCCAAGTTAACCTACTGATGTGACTTCATTGTTTTCTTACCATTTAGAGAGCAGTGTGTGGAGTTGGTTATTTGTGATTACCCAGTTGAAGCAGTGATAAAATTGTAGGACATTATGTCAGCACATTCTAAACTAAAATTCCTATTGGAAGACACAGGAGTTCACTAAGTGCTCTGTTGGCTTACACTATGTAGCAATCCAATGTCTTTAGGAGTTAGTATTCCAAGGCAACAAGCAAAAGCCATATTAATTTAAATAAAATTCAGCTAGATAGAAATGAGGTGTTGCATAATTATGAGATCAACTGTTTCAACATTCCTGCCAACAGAAACATTTTCTTTCTAGAGTGAATTCCCCAATGTTCATTCTAACTTAATGATGCAAGTAATGACTTTTATATTTCTCAGATAATTAAAGAACAGTATGAAAATTATCACATGGTATTGCTTACTCAGTACTGTCAAATATATTGCTCCTAGTAGTCACTTTCTATGCAAGTCTCTCCCCTCATTTTTGAAGACAACCAAACCCTCAGTTCTGTTTTTCTGCTACCAGAGAAAGTGTACAATGCACATAATGTATATAGAAAAAGGAAATGGAGGAGGTGAAAGTATTAGAAGCATTTGTAAAATACACAAACATGAGTCACTCATCCGTATTGAGCAATAGACTAAACTTGGCAAAAGTTAGGAAAATGTTTTTTGTCATCTTCAACTCATAAGTTTGTCATTTTCAACTAGAAAAAAAACACCTGCAAGTCTTTCCTATTGCTTACTAAAATATAGTCCAGCCTGTCTTCCTTCCTTCCTTCCTTCCTTCCTTCCTTCCTCCCTCCCTCCCTTCCTTCCTTCTTTCCTTCCTTCCTTCCTTCCTTCCTTCCTTCCTTCCTTCCTTCCTTCCTTCCTTCCTTCCTTCCTTCTTTCCTTCCTTCCTTTTTTCCCTCTAGTATCATAGTTCTTCTCACTTTGGTGTAATTGATTCATTTCCCCATTTGAACCATTTATAATTTAGGCATCTTTCACTTACACTCTTTTATTGTGAAGTCTAAAATGACCTTTTATTTACTCCTACAAAAAAAATCTATGTTTTATATCTGGTGTTACCTCCCCTCCCTACCTCTTTTAAACAAAGTTTCTTTAGTCCCTTCTCAACTCACTTCATATGATATTTTAAATTTCTCTCCTGCAGGGAACAACAGAGTGGATGGACTGGGTCATCACCCAGACCTATTGCCTATCCTTCCACTGTTTGTTTAGCTGCTGGATGTGTTGAATGAAGACCACTCACTGGAGAGGCCTGATTGAAGGGCTCTATTAAGATACCAAAGTCCAATGTTGGCTCCTCTTCAGAGGTCCAGTTGCACCACTGACCAGTTGAAATAAGAATTGAGAGCAATTTAGAATGCCAACCCAAACTCCAGAGATCTTTGAAGGGAGTGATAAGATCTGTGGCAACTGCATTGTGTTTTTTACTTTTCCCTTGCCTAATCCTGCTTCTTTCACTCCTTGCAAATATTGTTCCTAGAAGAACTTCCCATCGATTGAATGCAGGTATATCTCTGTTTCAGAGTTTGTTTTCTGAGAACTTCACTTAGCATTTGGTACCAAAAGTGGTGTGAGGAAGTGGATTAAAAATCATACTTGACTAGGATTATCCTGCTATATCAGAACAGCATGTTTATCAGCTCTTTTAAATGATGGATACAATTGAATGAAAGACAAACCAATATCCGTGTTTGAGAAATTTGAATTAAACAGTCCTTATAATGACTATGAAATTGGATGTATGTTGTTGATGGCAATAAAGCATTTGAAAAAGTTTAAAGAATGTCTCAGGGCTGGGAATATGGCCTAGTGGCAAGAGTGTGTGCCTCATATACATGAGGCCCTGGGTTCGATTCCCCAGCACCACATATACAGAAAATGGCCAGAAGTGGCGCTGTGGCTCAAGTGGCAGAGTACTAGCCTTGAGCAAAAAGAAACCAGGGACAGTGCTCAAGCCCTGAATCCAAGCCCTACGACTGGCCAAAAAAAACAAAACAAAAAACAAACAAAAAAAAAACAAAGAATGTCTCAGGTGATTAATAACTAATCTCAGTTGAAATATGAAAATCCAGGACCTCCTCAAGAGTATAGTCTTGTCTTCTGTAATCCAAATAGAAAAAACCAAGTATCAAGATAAGGACTTGATAAAAATAGAAATCTTTTCTGTACTGAACTCTCAATTCTGTAACTCTACTCTGTCAAATCTATTACTATATGAAGGTAGCTCCAAGATGCATCCATAATTACAAGTCTCTATTATTGGCTGAACCTTCTCGGCTTGCAAAATTCTCCCTTAAGACTAACCTTTAGCCTTCACCAGAAGAACAGGCACAAGCATCTGTCTTATGAGACATTTGTCTCCCCAAGACTTATCTTCCTTTGTACTCTGAGGTATAATATCAAATTACTGTGGTAAACTCACAAGAAATACCAATCCAGGGGACATTATATACAAAGGACATCTATATAGTAAAGCATAAAGCAATATTAAATCTAATATAAAGCAACAGTGAACATTTTATGTGAGATCTAAAGAGTACTGAATTAATGGAAACATAAAACTAGAATAGAAAAATTTACCAATATGGAAGAACTTTCCTATAAGAGATGAATGCCTAGACAAGGATTCTGGGAGATAAATATGATGGCTAGAATAAAGATGGAAGGGTATGAGTTCTCAGAGCAAGTCATGGGTTCTGTTCAATAAAGTAGAAATAAAAGAAATGATGTATCATACAGAAAAGAAAAGAATCAAAAGTGAAGGTGTTATATAAAATCAGAATTCCCATAGAGATTCTATAAGAGGTAATGTTACATTACTTTGCTTCTTAATCTCATTGGGGGATATGAGGATTGAGAAAATGGAGCACAGGCTGAAAGCAAAATGTGTACCATTACAGTAATGAGTGACAAAGTCAGACTTTCATCCAGAAGTCTTCATCTGTGAACAATGTGGAAATAGCTAATGGAAAAAAAAAGTCTTAGGGACAAGATAAATGGGCAGCCAGAAAACATATTGTTTTATTTGTGTAATAAAACTAAATGAAGCAGCCAACACTTTACCTTTGGAAATGCTTTATGTATGTCAGTTGAAATCTTGGGATCCCGAAGGAGAGGAGATAATGGGAAGAAAAATTGGAAAGGGATAGGAAAATCAACAGTAAGAAGGAGGACAAAGGAAATGATGTTTAAAAAATGTCTAAAAACAGAGCACTAGTAGCTCAGGCCTGTAATCCTAGCAACTCAGGAGGCTAAGATGTGAGGATCACAGCTCAAAGCCAGTGAAAAAAGTCCAGTAGAAAAGTCCATGAGGCTCATATGTTCAATTAACCACTAGCAAACTGTAAGTGAAGTTTTAGCTTAAAGTGATAGAGTGCCAGCCTTGAGTGAAAAACCTCAGAGACAGCTCCCAGGCCTTGAGTTCAAATCCCATGACTGACAGAAGGAAAAACATAATCTCTACAACAAGCATACTTCTGATAAGGATACTAATGGAAAGCTTCCATTAGGTTTCACTTTTGTGCAGTGTGACTTCTATGAAATTATTTATCTCTTTACCCAGATGGTTTAAAGTACAGAGGTTAAAAGAAAGCCATAGAGGTTTCAATAGATCTGAGGTTCTTTTTCAGTCTGAGGATAAAGAGCAAACAGTTGTGCATTTTCTTTCTTTATTACTAAATGAAAATATAGGCAGATATAGTCTTACAAGGACATTTTTCTCTTTGTATAATGATTAATTGCTTTGGAACCTTCTGTTGTACTCCCTAAGAAATCCTGGCTTTCCCAATTGACACATCGTATTACAATTCTAGATAATTAGGCATACATGAACTTTCTTCCTTTTCTTCCTTCTGAATGTAAAATATATTAGACTGTTTTGTGGTTTGTATATGAAGTACCTAAAGATAGTTTCTTCTTCGGAAACTCTTGCAATATAAGGTGGAAATTGGCACGTAAGTTGATGGTTTATCAAGGTATAAAAATTTCTAATGCAAGTATTCAATGAGTATTTTTCATTTAGCCCAGATTTAGGGCATGAGAAAGATTTGGGGCATGAGTGGTATATGGATTTGTATGGGTCCTGAAGTACAAAAAAGAATAAAATTTTTTAAAAGTTTGGAGAAAGATAAGTGAAGGATAGAACAACACATATGTAAAGGCATGGAAACTGAGGGCTTCTATTACAGAAACACAGATAATCTGGCATGATCTGGTGGCTGTTTCAAATAGCTTAGGTATGTTCTGAGAGGGTAAATGGGAAAGACAAACTTCCTGAGAAGCCATTTATGGTTTGCTGAAAAAAATAGGCTTTATGTGTTACAGGAAGCTGCTAAAGAACATTAAATCAAAGAGGGAGTAGAATCATCATGGTCGGATTTGCTTTTTTTCTGAAGTTTTCTCTGTTGTCAATAAATACTTCATTGGAGGAAGCCACAGTAGAGAAAACTGTGTCTCCATTACTACCATCACTCTACCATGGGACTCTGCCGCAAAGACTTAGAAACAAATGTTTTTCTACACAGACATTTCAGCAAAAGTCTATTATATAAAAAATGAATGAAAATATCAAATATTCAAATAAGTTGCCTTCTTTAGTAATGCTAATAAAAATAATGACAGTGTCAGTAGTCAATGACAGCTTTGTCTATTACTGTAAATTGTTTCATGGCTACAAGCTTAAAAGGTAGAAAAGGAAGTTTTGTATAAACCAGTTTGCTACCCCAAGACCATTCATTGTACTGTTCTCTATTGTGGAATTTCTATTCCCATTGGTGAAATTGTTCTCAGTTTCTTAGACAGGTTTGGATTATTTGCTTCATTCTAGGCAAAACCATTCCCCTTGATGTTCTGAGTAGTGTAGAAGTCACACAGAGACCAGAGACATGTCAATCTGAAGGAAATACAGGGGCACGAATCTTTTTTTTAAAATTTATTTATTAATTGAACACAAGTTTTTTTGACAAGGTGTTGTGCAAAAAGTGTACAGTTACATAGTAGGGCAGTGTGTACATTTCTTGTAATATCTTACGCCCTGTTTTTCTTTCCCTTCTCTAGGTCAGGTAGACATATATACAATATACAATGTATCAAGAACATATACAGTAGCCATGTGGCCAAGCCCAAGAAAATTCACCTAGGGCTTTAAATGTAATGTCGCTATTAGACAATATGTCGACAATAGACTTATATGAACGTGCATACATAGCTTTTGAGCTATTGTATTCCACTGAGAGGTCAATTTTTGACCTTTATATGTTGAGTAGTTGTTTGGTTTTAGTTACATACTGTTGGGTCGCTGCCCCAATCCTGTGGGAAATACCATTTGACAAGCAGTTTTTGGTTTCACAGACCTGGTCTCTACTGTCTCCCGTCTCCCTTTCTTAACAGTCTTAACAGGGGAGATCATGCCCCTTTGTTTTCTGTGTTCTAGGCTTGTCTCGGTCAACATTATTTGTTCGAGTTCTGACCATTTCCCTGCGAATAACAATATTTCACCATTCCTAATTGCTATGTAGTATTCCATTGTGTATAGGTACCATATTTTTTGGATCCATTCATCTGTGGAGGGGCATCTGGGTTGTTTCCATATTTTGGCTATTGTGAATTGTACCGCGATAAACATGGAAGTACATATGTCTTTTTGATATCTTGGGACTTGCTGTTTGGGATAGATGCCTAAGAGTGGTATGGCTGGGTCATAGGGTAGGTCTATATTGAGCTTTTTGAGAAACCTCCATACTGTTCTCCAAAGTGGTTGTACTAATTTGCACTCCCACCAACAATGGAGAAGGGTTCCTCTTTCCCCGCACCCCCTCCAGCATTTGTTCTTGCCTGAGTTCAGAGTATAGGCCATTCTAACTGGGGTGAGGTGGTATCTCAGGGTTGTTTTTATTTGCATTTCATTTACTACCAGGGATGTTGAACATTTCCTCATATGTTTCTTTGCCATTTTCATTTCTTCTCTTGTGAAGTCTCTCTTTAGCTCCTTTTTCCATTTCCTAATTGGTTTATTGGGCTTGGAGGGGCTTAGTTTTTTGAGTTCTCTGTAGATGACAGATATTAGGCCTTTGTCTGTGGCTGTTCTGGTAAAGATCCTTTCCTATATGGTTGGCTGTCTTTCTGTTTTGGTGGCTATGTCCTTAGCTGTGCAGAAACTTTTTAATTTGTAGTAGTCCCATTTTTCGAGTCTCTCCCCTATTTGTTGTGCCCCTGGGACTCTATTCAGGAAGTTCCTTCCTGTGCCTATAAGTTCTAGCGTCTTTCCTACTCTGTCCTTCAGTAGTTTCAAGGATTCAGGTCTGATATTGAGGTCCTTGATCCATTTTGAGTTGATCTTGGTGCATGGTGATAGGCTTGGGTCTACTTTGAGTTTTCTGCATATAGCTGCCCAGTTCTCCCAGTTGAAGAGGCTATATTTGTTCCATTGTATGTCTTTAGCTCCTTTGTCGACTATCAGCTGACTGTAAGAGTGCGGTTTTATTTCTGGATCTTCAATTCTAATCCATTGGTCTTCCGATCTGTTTTTATACCAATACCAGGCTGTTTTTGTTATGATGGCCCTGTAGTAGAGCTTGAAGTCTGGTATTGTGATACCTCCTGCACTGCTTTTTTTTTTTTGCCTAGAATTGCTTTGGCTATTCTAGGTCTTTTACTGTTCCATATGAATTTATGGATTGCTTTCTCTATTTCAGTGAAGAATGTGACTGGGATTTTGATAGGGATTGCATTGAATTTGTATAACAATTTGGGCAATATGGCCATTTTCACTATATTGATTCTGCCTACCCATGAGCATGGGAGGTCTTTCTATCTCCTTGTGTCTTCTTTGATTTCCCTGATTAGATTTTTATAGTTTTCATTAAATAGGTCCGTCACGTCCTTGTTTAAGTTGATCCCTAGGTACTTTATTCTTTTTTTGGCTACTGTAAATTGAATTGTTTCCATAATTTCCTTTTCTGTTTGTATATTGTTGGTCTATAGAAAAGCTGCTGACTTTTGTGGATTGATTTTGTATCCTACTACTTTGCCAAAATGGTTTATTAGGTGTAGGAGTTTGGGGACTGAGTTTTTTGGGTCCTTCAGATATAAGATCATGTCGTCTGCAAATAGGGATAACTTGATTTCTTTCTTGCCGATGTGGATCCCTTTGATGTCCTCCTCTTGCCTTATTGCTATGGCTAGGGATTCCAGCACTATGTTGAAAAGAAGTGGGGAGAGTGGGAATACTTGTCTTGTTCCTGAGTTTAGGGGGAATGATTTAAGTTTCTCTACATTTAATATGATGTTAGCAGTTGGTCTGTTGGATATGGCTCTTATTGTTTTGAGGAATGTTCCATCTATTCCTGTTCTCTCCAAAGCTTTTAATAAGTATGGATGTTGTATTTTGTCAAAGGCTTTTTGGGCATCTACTGAGATAACAATGTGATTCTTGATTTTAGTTCTGTTTATGTAGTAAATTACGTTGATTGATTTAAGGATGTTGAACCATCCTTGAGGGCACGAATTTTGTAGAGCCTGGTGTGCCCTTGAAGAAGTATGTGGTTCTGATAGCTACTGACATTCTCTCTGGAGTTGCGATTGAAGCTGAGAAGAAGATAGGTCTAGATCACAGAGTTTTGAGAATATGACAGAAGAGAGATGCAGAACCCTTGATCAGAAATGTCGTTATTGAAAGGGAGTTCCTGCCCTGTGTTAAGGACTTTGAAAAATGCATTGTATGTTTGACGCTTTTTACTTCTTTTTAAGCTCTATGCAGTAAAACATATTTTCCCTCTATTTTCACAAAAGAAAGTGGTTGGTGTATAAGTAGAGGGTCAGATGATCTGAACCCAGGTGGCCTGGTTTTAAAGTATACATCCTTGACCATTGGACTTTACTGTCTCTCTACAATAAAAGTTGCTGTTTACAAAAGCAAAATAGAAAAATACTGACAGATAGAATATTGCTGCTATCGATAATTATATTTTTTAAAGTAGAAGAGTGTCAGCTTTCAATGATCTTCATTGGATTTCTAGTTTAGCACTACTGCTCCTGGCTGAAGGGAAAAATTGTCCCTGAACCTGAGAATGGTAGAGTCTGAGGTGAAGCATAATTGGCCACTCTTAAGCACAATGCTACCTTCTGTGCTGGGATTTTGCTTCCCTGGGCCACTGGGGATGACAAGCACATGTCACTGTGCCAATCCATTGCGCTTCCCCTATAGCTGGCATGATAGATACCTACCACAATGCCCAGACATTGATTGAGATACAGCCTTAAGAGCTTTTATGCCTGGGATGGCCTCAAACTATGACTCCTGATCCCTTCCCCCTCCTCCAAGTAGCTAGGATTATAGGCTTGAGCCATTGTGCCCAGCTATAATAGGACTGTGCTCTGACTATTGCAAACACCCTTCTTACACCCCCCTCTCTAGCTACTTCAATAGCATCTTCAACATATGAAGAGATGGTCAACATCTCTGGCAATTAAAGAAATGCAAATCAAAACAACATGGAGATTCCACCTCACCACCTTGGCCATTACCAAGAAAACTAACAGTAACAGTTGGTGGTGGGGTTGTGACCAAAAAGGAATGCTACTACACTGCTGGTGGGAATGTAAACCTGTTCAACTACTCTGGAGAGTAGTATGGAGATTCCTCAAAAGACCCATGAACCAGCAATTCCATTTCTACATATCTATCCAGTTGACCACAAGCCAGGGTACACTAGAGTGTCAGACATCCTAGACCTGAGAACTATAACACTCATCAAATGTCAAGGATCTTTGTCTTAGAAGTTTTGAAATAGCACAAATACTGCAAGTGGGGGGAGGGACGAGAGAGGGGGGAAGGCAGTGCTAAAACATGAAGACTACAATACATACATTTCAAATTCAGAGAAAAGTAAAAAACCAACACAAATATGATGGACTAATACAAATTCTATAAGATTAACTTAGCTAAAAACATGCCTTAAGATTTAACTGCAAGAATGTGAAACATTGGGCAAAAAACATAACTCTAGCTGTAGAGTGACCTTAGAAAGTTTGAGATCTTGAGTTCAAACCCTTCTATCACCAGGGTACATAACACATAATGAAGTAAGGAGGTCAGATCTGGCCAGCATCATCATTAGCCACATGGTGAATTGTAGGATCTGGCATCTCATCTGCATGGTGTGCCTGAATTCTTAGAAGAAGAGAAGTCCCACTCCCAGGTGATGGGTGTTCCAAAATTCCTGGAGACAGAAGTGGGCACTTGGTCTATAGGTTACTGAACCTGTCAGTCCAGTGCTTGGGACTGGGTGCTTCCTGTGACCCTGCCCTCTGACCTGCCCCTATTTGAGGTCAGGCCTGCTCGGGCACCATTATGCCATGCCACAAGTCTCCATGTTCTTGTCCTGTGTCCTGTCTCCTGGCTTGTCTCTGGTCACCATGGCGTCCCATTTCATCTCTCCACTGAGGTGAATTGGTTTGTTAGTAATGTTTTTGTCATTTCTTTCCTCTCTGGCCTGTTTCCTAAAAATGTTGATAGTAATTGCGAGCTGCAGACCTTTGTAACAACTGGCACCTTGCAGATGCTCTAATAATCTACCTGCAGATGCCTGCTAATGCTCTAATAAAGACTCCAAGATTCAATCCATCAAAACGTAGCTTCTCAGATAATTTACCTTACAACCATGACACTTTGGAGCTGGGTGCTGGCGACTCATGACTGTAATCCTCACTACTTAGGAGGCTGAGATAGGAGGATTACAGTTTGACACCTGCATAAGGGAAGGTGTAGATAGTAGAGGGGTGGGTGAGAATGTTGATCAATATATCATGTACTTATAAATTTTATAAATGACTTTGTTAGATGAAAACTCCTTTGTACAACTATTTTAAAATAATACTAAAATTTTTCAAAAAAACATCTCAACACATTTTTAATTGGTAAAATATGTAACATTTAAAATGTGATTCAAACATTTTTGAAGTGCCGTACAGCTAGGGTACTTCTGAGGAAGGGAAATTGGTATGAGATAGCCTAGCACAATTTAGTTACTCCACCAATGATCATTAACAGGAGGAACTCTATAGCAAAGTGTCATATAGGAATTTTTGCTTGAAGTTGGTTTTCAGAAACATAGTTGCTGCTGATATGGAATAAAGAAAGCATCTGGAAAGGAAAAAAACAAAATGTAGTGTATTGTAGTTATTTAGTTCCTTATTTGAAAGTCCCACTATGATTTGGAACAAGAATTGTGAATATCTTGATGTAGCTAAAGCAGCTACTACAATACTTAGGACTTAATAAGGGAATATTGATTGAATGCACAAAGGGTGAGGTAAGGAGGAATTGTGAAGGAATCAGAGAATAATAAATATTCAGTTAACTGGAGGGCAGCACATACTCATGGGAGAAGAGAGAAATCAGGCTTAAATATGTCAGTTTGATCTTCTTGTATGGTCTTAAATGTCAGAAGTTGTTAGTAATAAACTAATTATGGGTAGAGGTCTTTCTGAATAGAACATATGTTATCAAAGGTAGACACTAACAACACAGCTTTAGTTTGATAGCTTAAAAATGACAGTATGGCATCCAGTGTATAGAACAGTTAAATTTATCTTTTTCAAAATAAAACTATAAATCTAAAACTAAATCTATAGTTAGTGTCCAAACACCTGGACAATGAATAGTTATGGCAAGGAAAAAAATGAAAAGAAGTAAAAGAGGGCATCAAGGTTAGACAATAGACTATGCTATAATTCTGTCAATTTAGGGTTTCTAGATAATTAGTCATCTAGGTTTATATACAGTATAATTGCCAGCTGTTCATAAATCTCACACATTTTTTTGAATTCATAATCTCTTTTTGGCTGAGTATGAGACTGAGATGAATTACTATCTGAATTCCTGTGAGAAATTATAATTCAGATGAGTCTTGTGGAAAAAACCACTAAAATTTTTGTTAATTATGAGTTGTTCAGGTTAATTGCACAGATCTCTTAAATTCTTATTATGGAAGGAAAAAATCTAATAATCAGAGATTTTTTTCATTTATTAATTTAACATATAGTGAATAGTATGACTTGAAGAGCTTATAAATCAGATAGAAAAACAGATGTGATGGTTCATTATATTTGATAATCATGGGAAGAATTCATAGTAATACTCAAGATTTCACAGGAATACCAGGAATAGAATTGTCATAAGGAAAAAGCTTATCATTATGGTTTCTTATGTAAATAGGTCTATTTGTTTTTATGACAGCTATACAGATTTATCTCTGATAACATGACAAATTAAAGGTAAATTTGTTACCAGTCAACTGACTAGAATCTTTTTGCCCTACCTGAAAAGAACAATAAGTAGGTGGTGAGAAACTTATTCAGTACTAATAATCCTGTGTTCCTGAATATTCAAGGCCTTGGGGCTTGGATCTCCAGGCTAATAGATCTAAGGGAATTGATGGATAAGGGCCTATTGTCTTAGAAGCTAGAGACGTAAAAGGCCTAGGATTCAGGCAAGAGGCTTATTGCTCTGGGCTCTAACCACTGGCAATTGGCAGCTGTTATAACCTGAGCTGCTAGGAGCAGTGGATAGCAACAGTAGAAAGTAATACAGCAGCAGCAGGCAATGCCTACTAGAATAGGCCTCAGGTGATGGAACTCTCAACCCTGCAACTCATGGGCTTGAAGTAGCAAGATCCTTGACATTTGATGAGTGTTACAGTTCTCAGGTCTAGGATGTCTGACACTCTAGTGTACCCTGGCTTGTGGTCAACTGGATAGATATGTAGAAATGGAATTCCTGGTTCATGGGTCTTTTGAGGAATCTCCATAACTACTCTCCAGAGTAGTTGAACAGGTTTACATTCCCACCAGCAGTGTAGTAGCATTCCTTTTTGGTCACAACCCCACCACCAACTGTCACTGTTAGTTTTCTTGGTAATGGCCATTCGAAGAGGTGAGGTGGAATCTCCATGTTGTTTTGATTTGCATTTCTTTAATTGCCAGAGATGTTGACCATCTCTTCATATGTTGAAGATGCTATTGAAGTAGCTAGAGAAGGGGATGTAAGAAGGGTGTTTGCAATAGTCAGAGCACAGTCCTTCATGCAAATGAAAGAGTGCCTTTGGACCCATCATAGCCCTCCTGGGACTGGAAAAAGTGCTCCTCCTGTAGCAAGCATAAAATGTCTACATAATTTCAGAATTAACTAACGCTGTAAAGGTAAAAAAACAAAAAAGTCTGGTCTTTTGAAGATCATGTCTGGAATAAATGCCTTCTGGAGCCAGGGCTTCAGCAATCAGCTATGGTTGTCATTTATCTTCCTCAAAGGTGGATATAGAAAGTAGCAGGTACAAGCACAAGAGGTATACCTAGCTGGGTACTTGGCTGATAGTATTTTGCTCAAAGCATAGCCAGGTACCAAGGACATATGGAACACTTGTTCAATTAGGGAATTAAATTGCTCCTGCCCCAAATAGCTTAGCTTATTTAGTGGGAAAATAAACATCAAAATAAAGGCATATTAATATTAATAGCATCTAATAATGTTTTAGTAATGCTTCACTTCTTCCCTGGAGACCTAGGGAGAGGAGGGTCCCTTCAATCTGTCACAAGTTCTCCCTTTCATGGGCTGTATGGGTATTTCATGCTTTATCAATCAGATCTACTTACTATCATATCACATTTGCTTTTTGTTACTTTAATGATATTATAGCTGGGCACAATGGCTCAAGCCTATAATCCTAGCTACTTGGAGGAGGGGAAGGGATCAGGAGTCATAGTTTGAGGCCATCCCAGGCATAAAAGCTCTTAAGGCTGTATCTCAATCAATGTCTGGGCATTGTGGTAGGTATCTATCATGCCAGCTATGAGGGAAGCGTAATGGATTGGCACAGTGACATGTGCTTGTCATCCCCAGTGGCCCAGGGAAGCAAAATCCCAGCACAGAAGGTAGCATTGTGCTTAAGAGTGGCCAATTGTGCTTCACCTCAGACTCTACCATTCTCAGGTTCAGGGACAATTTTTCCCTTCAGCCAGGAGCAGTAGTGCTAAACTAGAAATCCAATGTGCAATTTGCAGAGTGATCAAGAAGGAAAGCAAAGTAAACAAAGTTCCAGGCAAATAAGGCCAAGTTGGTCAACCTACCAGAATCTGGTAGATGAGTGAGTTACACATTTCTGGGTAATACATTATTCTTCCTGTCTAGGGGGATTGGCTTCAGGGTAAATGTTCTGCCATGATCAGCCCATTTTCTGGTTTTGAGCACAGCCATGTGCTGACATGAATTGCCACTGTGATAATGTGTAGTCATGAGAGGAATTTCAAGAGAGTCATAGGAAAAATGGACCTGAAGCCCTGCCATGGCTGAGCAGTTTAACCAAAGCCAGAACTGTGCCTGTGTTCAGAATTCTTGTCATATGAGAATGTTTGCTTGAATCACTGTTAGATTTTTTTTCCTTCTTGCTGTTTGTAGGCGTAAGCTCACTATGCCTCCACAGTACAGCCCTAGAAATTGCATGAAACCAGACATTTGTTCTTCATCCACTCTCCTCTCCTCTGCTCTCCTCTCCTCTGCTCTCCTCTGTTGGCCTGAAACCCTCATCTTTATTAGTTTTCCCAACTTTCTGTTTTGTTTGGCTTATTATCGCCAAGTCCCCCAAGCACTCCTTGAAATGGAATGTAGGCTGTCCTCTCAACTTTGATCAGCACACCTCCCAGGGAATAAAAATGATGGGCTGGCAGTTCAAAGACAGCAATTCCACCTCTATGTTGGGACAAGGTCTTGCAGACATCAGATTTTCTCAGGGCTCCTCTTTTGACCACTACCATTTTGGACTGAGTAAAGGGGAAAAATCAAATCATTTTAATGCCACTTTATTTCACGTTCATAAGTTGCTTATACATGCTTGATCACTAAATTAAAAACAAATGGACAGACCATCCTTGTACCTGAAAACTGTACATTAAAAAGGCAGATTATTCTCCCTGAATTTCTCATTGTACAGAAGTGTGTGTGTGTGTGTGTGTGTGTGTGTGTGTGTGTGTTTCATCTCTGTGATTGGTCTTAGTGAATGTGCTTCAACATTACAATACCCCAGATTTTCACTCCAAATGATGGAAACAAGTCTGTGAAAACCAATGTGCTTTTTAAGAGAAACTAGGAATGTAAATGCTGTCAAATCACTTTGCTCTTTTTCTGTTGGCTCCTCCTGAGAGCATGTGTGGCTTTCTGAGAGCCAGAGCCATACATGTGGATCCTGGCAGAGCAGATCTCTGCACGTCTTGTTTAAGGCTCCAGCCGGGCTCAGTCTTCTCTCAGAGCATTCTCACCTGGCTTCTCAGCCAACTGTTTCACTTTCCATTTTTATTAAAGGAGTGTAGTTGGCAGCCAGCACTGTACTTGTTTTAATATTGAAATCATTTTTTCCACTACTGCATTATTCCTCCACTATTTTATAGAACGCATTTAGACCTCCTAATAGGTAGGTAAAAAATAACTGTCAGATGATAGGAAGCACCTTGTTTCCATTCACTTTCTGGAGAGCCTATTATATGGAAATGTTCATAGTAAACATTGCAGCCATAAGGGGAAGGTGTCCAGACTCCACAGAGGTAGTTACACACATGGGAACATTGCTCACTGTAGTGGAATTTAGCACCAATAAGCGGGGCTTTGATGGCTTTTCTGGGCAGGTAACACCCTACCACTTCTAGTAATGTTTGGAAGGAGACAGTTTGCTTGTCATAAAAACAGCTTGTTCCTTGATGGTGAAGCAACACACATAAGGTACAAAATGAGGGGATTTTCCCCCCTTAGATTCAAAGATCAGATACAATTGGCTATCTCACCATTTTCCTAAGTCTACCTGATCCTTCCAAGTGCTAGGAAACATCTGTGATTGCACAAAGTTCTTGGCTCATTGAAGACTCACCATGTGGCATTATCATCACACTTTCTTTGGTTTACCTTCCTCAGTAACCTGTGCAAGTGGGGGACAGGTACAGTATCATATTGTGTGAATTTGCAGTACCATCTGCATTGCTCTACAAAGAGTAAATACACAATAAGCGTTTGTTAACTTAAACTGGAACACCAATTTGTTGCTGGCAAAGTTTAGATAAATATTTACATACATCACAAGGTTGCTAAAATGAGACTCATGTATATGACATACATGAGGGAGGAACGTGGCATATGCATATTGTCTGACCAAATGTGCATTGAAATACTAATTCTATGTCCTGCCTTTCTCATTCTTCTTTTCTGGTTTCTGATTATTTCCTGTCCTAAGGATAGAGGTAGAATGTAGTGAAGAGAGAGCCTGGAGCTATGCAATTTGTTCCAAAGTTTGCAATACTTCAGATGCTGTTATTAGAAGTTATATGGAATGATCTGTATAGATTTGTAGAAAAAAATGGAAATTCAGAGAGACTTCAAGCAATGTAGAAGAGATGTGAATTTTGAAAATCCATACTACTTAGTACTGTCTTTCTAAAACACTCCCTTTCAAAATATGGCTTTCCTCAGTTATTTTCTTTTCTTCCTATATTCAATTCTAAAAGGTAAAAATGATTTACCAATCTTAATATTCCTTCTTAGGCTATCTGATTACTAAGTAAGTAAATAGTTGTCCAAATTGTAGCACAACCTTATGACCAAGATGCTTTCAGAGGGATGATTTTGATTTCACACTGTAATATATCATCAGATGGATTTGGTGTTGTTTGCATGTTTGTTATAAATTGGGATATGGATTGCTTTAAGTGTTTCAATATCCGGGGCATGCATTTTATCACATAAAAGCTGTGCTTTCTAACATTCTTTTTCAACTAAATATCTCATTATTACAGTGGAAATCTGGCCAAATCCTTGTCCTCCAGATGGTTTTAAAGATCTGGAAGATTCTGCCAATGGAAAAACTGACCAGCTATCGTAACGCCTCCTGAAATTCTCATGTTAGTAGTAGAATTACAGAAAATGACCCTTTATTTTTATTTTCCTCTTTGATTTTGCATTTCATCATAGAGCCACTTTTATAGTTGAAATGTTTCAGTGTTTTTAAGTTTGTGAAATGAAATTCATTTCTTGTTTTCTTTATCTAATTTTTTTTTTTTGTTTTGTTTTTTGTTTTTGGCCAGTCCTGGGCCTTGGACTCAGGGCCTGAGCACTGTCCCTGGCTTCTTCCCGCTCAAGGCTAGCACTCTGCCACTTGAGCCACAGCGCCACTTCTGGCCGTTTTTCTGTATATGTGGTGCTGGGGAATCGAACCTAGGGCCTCGTGTATCCGAGGCAGGCACTCTTGCCACTAGGCTATATCCCCAGCCCCTCTTTATCTAATTTTTATTAGTAAAAATACAAACAATCAGATTATAGAGTATATGTTTATAAACCCATCAACATCCATACTTCATTAATTTTTGTACCTATCAATATTTCAACAAGGATCTATTTATGGTCAGTTTGGTTTCTTCTAAATTCCTATCCACTTCTTTCAATCCATCTCTTAACATTGTATGATTTAATTCATAAATTTTTTCCATATGTATCTCTAAAAGACAATCACCACCACAATAGAAATCTACACTGTTCATGTAAAATATTAAGTCATGTTTACTTATACCTAGGGAAGGATTAGGAAAGTTTGACACAGCTACTATGACATAGTTAGACAGAAACCAGAGTTCTGTGTTTTAGCACAGTAGGGTAGCTTTAGATAGCAATACTGTATAGGACACTTCCGAAAAGTAGAAAAAAGAACATTGAATGTTTTCACCATGGATAAAAGATGAATATTTGGAGAGACCAATTTGCAGTTTCACAATGGACACATATATTGAAGTATTTCATGGTATCTCATGTAATGTGTATAAATTTTATGTTTCATGAATTAGTTAACCAATACATATAATTTAAGCAAAAGTAATATTGTGGAATATATATATATATATATATATATATATATATATTTTTTTTTTTTGCTAGTCCTAGGCCTTGGACTCAGGACCTGAGCACTGTCCCTGGTTTCTGTTTGCTCAAGGATAGCACTCTATCACTAGAGCCACAGCACCGCTTCTGGCCATTTTCTATATATGTGGTGCTGGGGAATCGAACCCAGAGCTTCATATATACGAGGCAAGCACTCTTGCCACTAGGCCATATTCCCAGCCCTGGACTAAATATTATACATACATTGCAATTGATTGAACTCTTATATTTTGCGTATACTGTGGGCGCTATCTCTCCTCTAATTTGGTTGAGTCTTTTGTTGTTATTGTTTGTTTTTGTGTTTTATATTCCAAGCTTCTCTGTTAAGTCTTCTTGTCTCTGATGATTTAATTTTTTTTATATTTTCAAATCTTTCCTTGGTTTTTCATCTTTTTCTAAATCTGTTTTTAAAGTACTTTGTTAGTATTTCAAATTCTGGTTTATGTAGTTCTTTCATAGTTTTCTTTATAATCAACATTTTTATTGGCCCATTTTGAAACAGCAATTTTTTTTTTTTTTTTTTTTTTTGGCCAGTCCTGGGCCTTGGACTCCTGAGCACTGTCCCTGGCTTCTTCCTGCTCAAGGTTAGCACTCTGCCACTTGAGCCACAGCGCCGCTTCTGGCCGTTTTCTGTATATGTGGTGCTGGGGAATCGAACCTAGGGCCTCGTGTATCCGAGGCAGGCACTCTTGCCACTAGGCTATATCCCCAGCCCCTTGAAACAGCAATTTTAATTCTTGTAAATTATGAACATTATTTTTACATCATATTTTTACCTATAATAAAAGGCAATTCTCTTGAAATTATACTGGCTTAAATCATGATTCTTTTCCTCTGCTCACTTCTAAGTAAAATAAATTTGGTGGATCTGGTAGGTTTTCCTACTATATTGCTTTTGAATTAAGCACATAACAATTTTAAATCTTAAAGTAACTGCATTTAAGTTAAGACAGATAAAATTCATTTAATAATATTTTAACCTAGCATATATACAATATTGTCAGATAACATAAAACTGCTAATATAAACATTATATAAACACAAATGAATATATATTTGATTGATTACCTAAGATTAAAATAAATTATTAAGCTCAATATATTATCAATCTAAAAACATGCACATTGAAGTTAAAATGATTTAATATGCATCAAAATATTATCAAAATTTTGTATTCTTCAAAGTAAATAACATATAGGAACATATAAATACAAATGGATACATTTATATTATATATTCAAACTATATCGAATACAATTGTGTACTTCAAAAAAGTAGAGGAATCATGAATGTTTTCACTATAAGTAAAAGATAAATGTTTGATGAGCCATCCATATATTAACATGTATACATACAATATAGCACATGACAATTTTTGCTATCTAAAATTCAGGCTACATTACCAATTGGGCAGCTCTAAAATTCCTAAGCATGGTAATAAATACATGGACTTTATACTTTCTTAAATCTCTTTCTCCACTGCTTTGTGTCCTGTACTTGTATTGTATATATCTTTCCGCCCTTGTTGTTTCTGTAATGCTTGGTTTCAATTTTATTTCTATTATTTCTCATAATGGGAGGTTTCATCTTGGGAAGTTGTTTTGTTAGTTTCAGCATTACCAAGACACCCTCATTCTAGCCTGCAAATTACTTACTATCTGAGCCGCCTGCCTGTTCTTTGTAGAACAGCCATAGGATCCAGTCTGAACTGATGACACTTTTACAGATTGCTGGCTTTCTGAGTGGTTACGAATTTCTTGTTTTCTCTTTAGTTTAGTTTGCATAGTCACTGATACTGCGACCTATATCTAATGGTGCTTTGCCCCCTTCTGTTTGCATTTTGGAATTTGTGGTACTCTTTGACACATAGGTTTGTTTGCATAGATGTTTACCATATATGTTTCATTTTATGTTTTTCAGATTTGAAAACCAAACTCAGGGCCTTGCACTTTCCAGGCAAGTGCTCTTCCACTGAGCTACATCCCCAACCCCATATCCTTTTCTAAAGAAAACAAAAACAATAAAAACCAACTATCATATCTTTCTGCTTTGTGCTAGAGAACTAGAGAAGGAAACAAAATCTATGTTGCTGTTGCCACCATCTTCTTGAAATCTTTGTTTCTAATTACTTTTCTAATTATGCTGAAGATTTTCATTAACTTAGGCTTCTGTTTGTGAACTATGAACTTCGTGTACTTGTTTATTTATAAGCAGATTTATTGTTGGACTGAGGCTACTATATCTTTTGGTTTTAAGAAGCCTAATCTAGCAAAACATGTTTCCCATTAAATTAAATTTCTATAAATTACAAAGTCTGCAATGCTCTTGCAATGAATAGTTTTGTATGGTTGGAAGAATTATATTAATAAGAGAAATAAAACTCTTCATTAAAGGGAAGATGAGTGCATACAAATTAGAAACTCGCTGATCACTATAGTTCTATTACTAAGTGAATGGTGAACATACTGCCTCCAGAAGTAAATTCAAATTGGGCAACATCCCAGAGCCATTTTTAATTCTGTTCTTTGGCTTGAATGCTAATCTTTTATAGACCCAGTAGCGTTTTGTGAAGGAAGTGCAATTGTGTTGGTTGTAAAATAACATAGTTTTTTTTAAAGCACATTGTTGCATACAAGCCTTCTTCATCTTCTCTACTGATGCTAATGTATGTAGCCTATTAGGTCCAGATGGAATTATTTTATACAGGAATTGAAACACACACACACACACACACACACACACATCACATCACAAAGCAAGCTATCAAGGTCACATAACTCTGAATTCTAGTTGGACATGTTGAAACACATTTAAAAACTGATTCTATCATGAAGGAAGTGACTTAGAGCTTACAGGAGAAGATGACCTTCTTTAGTAATCCAGGAAGATGGAAGTTAAAGCAAAGGACACTGGTATTCTAAACACTATAAAGACAGATAAATTTTGTTTATGTGTTCTTATACTGGCTAACAGTGGCTATATATGGGCCCTTAAAGACTTGTGAGAATGATAAGTGAAATTCAAGGTGAATGCAAATGCTTCAGAAAGATGATTATCTATGTTCTCTGGAATATACTTTAATAAAAATACCATATTTTAAGAAATAGTAAAATCCTTTTGTAACTAAAGTATTGATTATTTGTCCAGCAAAAATTTTCAGGATGTCCCATTGTACCAAGACACCAAACATTTCCATCCTGTAGATAATCATGTTAGACTCAGGTAGTTGCATGATTCTTCACAAAAATTTGAGCCCTGCATCTTATCATTTCTCTCTCTTTTCCTCTTTTTTTTTGTTTTTGTTTTTTCCAAAGTTTCCACTGCCCTCTTCATGTGGTGCTGGATGCTGTCCTGTAGGCTCTCAGAATTCCCACAGGGGCACCACCGAGCCACTTATATGTTCCTGTAACTTCTGTGTGTCCACAGTGTGGACCTGAGTCTTTCAAAAAGATTTCTTAGCTCCCACACATTGAGAATGCTGAAGATTTTTAACTCATATGAAGCTGAAGACATAGAGGTTTGCTACATTCAGTCTAATTCCTCTCTATTGTGTTGAGATGAAGATGGCAGTAGGGTAGGTATGTGGGAGTAATGTCTAATTAAATCTTGGTAGTGTGGCCTGATTTTCTTAACTAGAGCTCTAGGTAGCACTTTCCAGAGTTGTTTTACTTAGAAGACAAGGCAATTGGCTGCTTCCTTTTCCTCTGTCTTAATTTTTGACTCATTTCATACAAGTTTTACTGTTACTTTTGAACGCTGGGTTATAGCAAGATAAATAAGTACTATTTTTCATCTTCCAGTGATCTATGCCAAGTTCTTTTGACAGAGACCAGTTGGCAGAATATTTAGCCTTTGCAGAATCAGCATTCATATACATGTGTGCCATTCCAGTGGTATACGTGGTACTTCATAATTTTGATAAATATGTATGTTTCAATGCATCTCTAAAATATGGAGTAATTTTTTTGCTAGTACTGGGGCTTGAACTCAGGGCTTGGGCACTGTCTCTGAACTTCTTTTGCTCCAGGCTAGCTAGCACTCTACCACTTGAGCCACAGTCTTACTTCTGGCTTTTTCTGTTTATGCGATACTGAGGAATTGAACCCCCGGCTTTATGCATGCTAGGCAAGCACTTTACCACCAAGCCATATTCCCAGCCCAGGAGTAATTTTTTAAATTCAATTGGCACATGTATACTAAATAGTATTATTATTATATTCATAGTGATCTGTGGTACTAACATGGCAAGGTGGACAGGAGCATGTGGGCCAATTTAACACACAGCAAGAGGATCCAGACATGAGCAGAATTATTCCATCAGCATCTAAGTGTTGAGGGCTAGCAATAGTTTCTTGGTGAGGGGAAATCGGTGACTGATGTTTCTCACACTGTAAATCAGTTCTTAGTCATTAAATGCATGCAGAATAAGTCAGCCAAGTACTAACATTTAACAAATCCCATGTTGTCTTCATTAAGACCTATATTGAAGAATACACAAAATTTTAGAGGGAAGAGACAGTATTGAGGTTTGAATTCAGAGCCTTGGATGTGCTTGGATTTCTTGGTTGGAGCTCTACCACTTGATTCATCATTTCAACCTATGTTTTTGCTGGTTGTTTTGGAGATGGAATCTTGTGGCCTGTTTTGGTGGGTTAGCTTCAAAGCTCAATTCTCCAGATCCCAGCATTCTGAGTAACTAGGATTACAGGTATGATGAGCTGAAGTAAAGAGGTCAGTTCTGGCCAGCACCCTCTTGGCCATATGAATTGTATCTGGCATCTTGTCTTCATGTGTGTGCCTGAATCCCTGGAGACAGGGGCGGGCACTTAGCCTATAGGTTACTGAACCTGTCAGTCCAGTGCCCAGGACTGGGAGCTTCCTGTGACCCTGCCCCCTGACCTGACCTTATTTAGAGTCAGACAAGCTTAGGCACCATTAGGCCTGCCACATGTCTCCAAGTTTGCATCCTGTGTTCTGTATCTTAGTTCCTCTCCGGTCTCCATGTTGTTTTACTTCAGCTCTCCATTGGAGCTGAATTGGTTTCCACAGTAAAAATAGACCACAATTTTGGTGAAATCAGCATCAACACCTACCTCATTAGGATTATGTAAATGTGTTCAGCAGGGTACCATACACTGAGTGCATTAGTTAGACATCAAGACCAAGAAAATTCACCTTTAGTCCTATATAGATGAGCCGTCCCAAGTGACAGGAACTCAGGATAACAGGAGCCAAAAGCAGCTTGACCTGGAGCTGTTTTACCTTTGAAAAGGAAACGAATGAGTAAGATAAGCATAAAATTCCAGAGATAGAGACATTCAAGGTAAATTAAGGAGTTAAATGAGTATGCAGTAAATACCAGTTATACCCTGAAGAAAGAATTAAACAAAGAGAGGATTTTGCTTGCTTAATTACTAAATGTAATCACTAACTGCCAATTCTGCTTCTGTAAGTCTGCTTGCTTGCTTGCTTTGCCCAACTTGCCTGACTTGCATGTGGTATTTGACTACTTGTGTGGTTTTTGCCTTTTAAAACCGAGCCCTACTGAAGCCCAGGGCTGTTCTTCACCATCCCTATGGTAGCAAACAGATGCTGTGATGCTAAATACAGATTCCTAGCCCAATTGACTGAGTACTGGTGACTTTATTGTCATAGGTTGGAGTCCCACCTGGGTGGCCAGGATACTATGGTTCATTTCCTGTAAAATGTTTGTTCTAACTTCTGTATTTTCCTTCCTCCTTCAAGTTGTTTAGCTTTCTCTATTCTTTTTACTGTATAATTATGTATTCCAAAACTCTCCAAGAGAATTGCCTCTGGTTATTATTTTATATGGGTCCAAACATAGCAAATGTTTCATGGGCTCCTTTTTTAAAATCTGGAGTCCTCTGTCCTGTGCAAAGTATGGTATCTTCAGCCTTTTCCCAACCACTGACATAAATGAAAGGACAAGATAACAGTGACCATGCAGTAGACAGTATTCTAATAATGTGCTCACCAATGTCACAAGCTCTGAGCCCCCAAATGTGCCAACAGGATGAGGCATTGTCCTGTACAATGATTCTGTTCATCAGAAAACTTTGTCTGGTTGTTAATAGAGGAGGAAGGCTTGAGGAAGTAGAGTATGTTTACAAGGACTTGATGCATCTTTGCTGGCTTGAAGCTATGAGATTCAACAAGGAAGGATGCAGGTGTGTGTAGAAGCTAAAGAGAACAAAAACTGTCCCCACCTAGCTACTGCCAACAAGGAGAGAGGGACCTAATAGGGAATGAATTTTACCAGAAACTTTAATGAGGCATTGTTCTCAGAGTCTCTCTATGAAAGCACTACAGGATATCTCCTTACTTATTATCATAGTTTTATCTTTGCATTTGTATGTATTTGTAGTATGAGGGGCTTTCATTGTGACCTTTCTACATTTGCACATAGTGTCTTTGAACAAATTTACCCACTGCACTGTATAACCATATTCCCATTCCTCTCTTTTCTCTTCCTCTACTTTTTCAGTGTGTTCTGGGCATAATTAGGCTACCATATATATCCACACTATAATATAATTACACATGTAATATTATATAGAATACACATAGTATTATATATAATTATATGACATATAATATATATTATGATTATCATATAATATTAATATAATTACAGCTTAATATATTATATAGCATAATATATGTAACATGATTTAATTTAATTCTATAATGTAATACAGCATATCTAGTATATAACACATATTATTTATTTAGGATATAATACATTATACTTTTAAAATATATTATAGATAATGCTCTCAGTATCTCCTTTCCTCTCCCTTCTCTTACTGACCTCTTCTTCCTATATAGTCCCTTTTCTCTTTTGTGTCCTGTTACCATTACTACATCATCATCATCATCATCATCTTAAAGTCTTACTTCACAAAGGGTGAGAACATGTGATTTGGATTTTTTTGAGCTTATCTTATCGTGTGCAACATAATGATACCAAGTTCAATGCATTTTTTGCAAATGACAAAATTTTATTTTAGCTGAGTAGTGTTCTGTTGTGTGTGTATGTCTCTATGTATAATTTTAATTATATCTTATTAGAAAATAATATGCAGAAATATATTTAATCAAAAATAATATATAATTCCCTTTATTCATCATTCATTGCTTGATTGAAACCATGACTGATTCCACAGTTTGGCTTTTTTGAGCAGAGCTCTAATAAACATGAATATGCAAATATCTTTTTTGTGTATTTGTTTATTCTCTCTTAGTTGGATGTAGGCCCAAGAGTATATGGAAATTTTATAAGACAGGTCTATTTTTTTGTTTTGAACATATCATTATCTTGATTTCCATGGTAGTTGTGCTAATTTACATTTCTACCAAGGTTATTTGACAAAACCTTTCCCCACAGTACCTCCTCATATTATCTCCAGCATTTATTGTTGATTTTTATATTGATTATTGCTGTTTTCACTAGAGTGAGATGATATCTTGGTATAATTTTGATTTGCATTTCTTTTACAACTAAAGATGTTGAACAGGAGGTACAGCTGTGACTCACAGTGGTGGGGTGCTATCCTTGAGCAAAAGAGCTCAGGGATACCACCCAGGACCTGAGTTCACGCCCCATGACTGACAGAAAAAAATCAAGATGTTGAACAGTTCTTCATGTATTTATTAGCCATTTTATTTCTTCTGAGAAATGTCTTAAATTCCGTTGTCCATTTATTAGTAAATTGGATCATTTGCTCATGTGTTTTTTAAGCTTTTTGTATATTCTTGACAGTAATCTTTTATTTTTCAAATAGCTGGCAAAAATTGTGTCCCATTCAGTGGGTTGTCTTTTGATTCTGGTAATATTTCTACTGATGTTCAGAATGGAGGAGGAAGGATGAGCTAGAAAGGCAAGAAAGGAATTTTCTGGGGAAGTGGTGGGAAACAGATTTGTTTTCTGTGCCCACCCATTAAAGAATTAAAAGGCAGGAAAGTGCTTAAAGTAAACAGAGTTAAATTTATTTGAAAGTGAGCAGAAAGCCTGTAAATAATGAAACTCCATTCTGAGAGAGGACCCTATGAGGAGTCCAATGAAGTCCTCTCAGAGGGCAGTTATAGTTTGGGGTTCCTTGCATATCTTCTTCCCTGGGCTTTGTGCTGTTTGCTTAATGGCTTCTGCCTGTACCACCCTTTTCCTCAGCTCTTTTCATTGACTGAATAGGCACCCAGACCATTATGGGAAGAAGAAGCATTTATGTAGGAACCTGAGTCACTATAGGAACAAGAAACACCAGGATGGTAACCAAGTTATTTGCCATGTGTCATATCCAATGCTTTGGGCTTCTTTTCTTTCTTTCCTTCCTACTTTCTTTGTCTTTCTTTCTTTCTTCTTTCTTTTGTTCCTTTCTTTCTCTTTCTTTCTTCCTTTCTTTTTCTTTCTTTCTTTCTCCCTCTCTCCCTCTCTCCTCTTTCTTTCTTTCTTTCTTTCTTTCTTTCTTTCTTTCTTTCTTTCTTTCTTTCTTTCTTTCTTTCTTTCTTTCTTTCTTTCCTTTCCTTCCTTCCTTCCCTTCCTTCCTTCCTTCCTTCCTTCCTTCCTTCCTTCCTTCCTTCCTTCCTTCCTTCCTTCCTTCCTTCCTTCCTTCCTTCCTTCCTTATTGTTGGTCCTGGGCCTTGAACTCTGGGCATGGGCACAATCCCTAAGTTCCTTTTGCTCAAGTCTAGCACTCTACCACTTGAGGTACAGCACCACTTCCAGCTTTTTCTGCTAATAATTGGAGATAAGAGTTTCATGGACTTTCCTGACCAAGCTGGCTTTGAACCATGATCTTCAGGTCTCAGGCTCCTGAGCCAGAGACATCTAGATTCCAACCCTTTTTTTTTTTTATTCCTATCAGCTTCTCTTTTCCTCAGTGGAAATACTTGGCATCAAATATTTCAGAGATGAACATGTTCCATGTTAAATTATAAAAATTGTGCTTTAACGTAAAATAGATATAAAATAAATGAAAATGGAAACCAAGTTCTTCTGTAATCATCCACCAGATTACTTTCTCCTCTGTATTAAATATTTCCATGTAAAGTGAACTAGGTGTAGCCTCCATCAGGTGGCTCTGAGCATCACTGTAAGCTCCTGCTGTCATTCAAGTCTTGCTGTATCTATTTTCCCACAGTTTCAAGTCCTCACAAAGTTGAGTTATTCCAGAAAAAGTTTATTACCATTCCACTCTGAATCACTCGTCTACAATAAACACTCCATCAATAATTAGCAGATTTGATTAATTTACATGGAGAAAATTAGAAATTATAAGCAAGAAGGAAAGAATAACTTCTAATGAACTGGTATACCTAACTTACTTTGAGTAACACTTTTAACTTCATCTTTGCTTGAAATAGTCAACTGTTTGAAGCTGCTAGAACTTTAGTATTTAAGTATCACATTGCTAATACATCATTCCAAGGACATCATTAAGTTCTGAACCCTGTATCTTGCCCTTTATGCAACTACATCCTTCCTTGTCAAAGTATAGTTTCTTTTTGATTGGGAGAACCAGTGACATGTTTTCTTTCCATTATAAGTCACAACCCTCCTTTCAAAAGCATATCCCCTGTGGTAGTGCTTTTCTAAATTAATCTGAATTAGTGATTGACTTATAATTTGAAAGACAGTTAATCTTTCCTTAATAATAAATCTCTTCCCCATAACATTGTAGATCTTAAAAAGCAATAGTCTGTCAGAGTTTATATATTATGTATGTGACATTTTAAATATAGATTTAGTAAAATCACAGGAATGGTTATAATGAGAGGATGGAGCTATTAAAAACATTTATAAAGATACATTGAATTAAAAATGCAAGACAGTAAAAGGTGGCATTTATCTACATGGCAGTCTCAGTCATAGAATTATAAGAAAATGTCAGGACTAACGGACATTGTTAAGCATAGATGTTCTGCTCTGTTTCCCCATCCACTAATCTGCTCAATCTATTTTTAATTAAAAACTATCCCCTGTAATCTTAAACTAATCCTAGATGATTGGTGATACAAAAGAACAGGAAGGAAAGTGGTTTTTGCTGACAGAAGATCGAGAACAAGATCTGTACTTTTCAATTTATTGTCTTAATTTTGGAAGTCTGGATTATTCTTGGGTGGGTTTCTGATATTTTGTTTCTGTTTCAAATAAGGGGCTGGGATTTTCCATAGAAGTGTCTGTAGCTAAGCTTTTGGGTTTAGTCCTTGTTTCCTCTGTCACAGATATAACTGCAATGCTTGAGAAGTAGAACATTATTAATATTAAGAAGGACATTGCTTGAGACTTTAAAATACCTGGATTCCAAATTCATGATAGGTTATTCTTCTTCAAAAGAAAGCATAATTGTATTGACTTTGAACTATACTTCCTGGTTGTGAGGTGTAGATACCAGGACTCTGTGAGCATTATTTAGGTTTATCTTTCTTGGACACTTTCATTGGCAGGTGTCTGTGTTCTTGTAATAAGGAGGTCAGGTCTGGCCAGCACTATCATTGGCCACATGGTGAGTTGAACTATCTGGCATCTTATCTTGATGGGTGTTCCACGAGGAAGGGAAGTCCCATCCCCAGGTGATGGGTGGCCTATAGGTCACTCAACCTATCAGTCAAGTGCCTGGGACTGGGAGTTTCCTGTGACCCTGCCCCCTGACCTGACCCTATTTAGGGTCAGACCAGCCCAAGCGCCAATACGCCATGCCACACATCTCTGTGTTTGGGTAGTGTGTCCTCCCCTGGCTGGTTTCCGGTCACCATGGTGTCTTGTATCAGCTCTCCATTGGAGCTGAATTGGTTTGTTGGTATTTTTTGTTATTTCTTTCATCTCTGGTCTGTTTCCTGACAGTGTTAAGGGTATTTGTGGGCTGCAGGCCTTTGTAACAACTGGCCACCTGCAGGCTGCTAATGCTCTAATAAAGACTCCAAGATTTGATCCTTAAATATGTGGCTTCTTGGATAATTTACCACATAACATTCTAGTCCTACAGGACTGAGAGTAGGCCTAAGACACAATTCTATTTTTAAGTATGTAAATTTCTTTATGCTCCACACATAGCATGAAAGCACATCTACCTTTACTTGATGTGTAACCTTGAGCAAATTTCTTAAACACAATAACCTGGGGCTTTCCCATTGGGTGACTTTTGAGAATTAAGTAAAATGTGCATTTCTTTGCTTTATTTTTGGTTGAAGTTCAAATTCTGTATTCAATATGAATTCACATATACAAGTGTCAACCCTCTCCAATCAGCTCTCACAGCAGGTGGAGCTAGTTCTATGCCCAGTGCCTTTCAAATTCTCATTTCCAGCAGAAGGGCAGCTTTCCACAAAGCATTCCCAACCTGAAAGAGAAGCCTACATGTTCTTTTGATTTTTCAAATGCAAATACATTTGTAAAGCAAGTAGTAGTTTTCTAAAGGTTTGTGGCCCCACAGCATCAAACTCATGCTTTTATCTTTTGTGAAGGGGGGAGAGGGTTGTAGAATTTTTTTTTTTTTCTAGGAGCAGCTTCCTAGCTTTGGTCCCGGTTCCTGGCACATTTACTTTTCTTTCCATTTGTAATTCTCTTTACATCTTGTGCAGTAGTTGGAGGTGGGACACTTTTATGTATCTTTACGCAGTGCCTTTGGAGTTTCCTGAGCTTTTGTCGCTTTCCTCAGTGATTCTGGGGCAGACTTGATACCTCTGCAAAACTGCAGAGCTGCCTTCCACTGACAATTGGAACCATGCTGCTCAGCGTGAGTATCAAGCACTTGAAATGTGGTTACAAAACAAAACCTAGTGGCTGGGAATATGGCCTAGTGGCAAGAGTGCTTGCCTCATATACATGAAGCCCTGGGTTTGATTCCCCAGCACCACATATATAGAAAATAGCCAGAAATGGCACTGTGGCTCAAGTGGTATAGTCCTTGAGCAAAAAGAAGCCAGGGACAGTCCTCAGGCCCTGAGTCCAAGGCCCACGACTGCCCCCCCCCAAAAAAAAAAACCTGTCAGTATTCATGTGTAATTTTGTCTTATCTTTTCATGCAGTGGCACAGAAACTTTAGTGTGTAAAAATAATGTGATTTAGCCTGTCAGACCTGGAAGTGCTCCTTTGAGAAAGCAAAGAAATGCTTTCCTGAATGTGATTTTTCAGCAAGAGTTCAGGTGACACAAATGCAGTTGGTCTATAAATCATCCTCAAAAAAACATTTTTGTAAGGTCCCAAAAGTCCTGGATTGTAGGAAGTTAGGAATATGAATAAACATGAAAGGCATGATATTGATCCAGATGCATAGTACTCATAAATTCACATTTCAAACCTCTTCATACAACTACTTAGAGATAATTTTAATAATAAAAACAATATTTAAATCAGTGTTGGCATAAAAAATTATATAGAAATTTAAGAATAAAGAAGAACGCAGAAGTTTTTGTGCTAAGGCCAACACTGTCAGGCTAGGTTCTTTATCCGCCCAGGCACTTTTTCTTCATTTACTCTTTGGAGTGTTTGGTGGGAAAAGATGAAAAACACTGTGTTACTAAGATTTTTTAAGTAAGAAAGACATGTATGAGAGTGCTTTAATTTTTTTCTCTTTCATCTCTCATTCATTTAATCATTAGGTGCTATATGCCATGGTTAACCTTAATTACCAGTTTTATTGGATTGAAAAGCAGCATAACATATGAGTAATGTATTCTTTTGGATGTGTTTATAAAGTCTTTTCCAAACTATTACCAGAGGTGAGAGACCACCCTGGATATGAGGGATACTGTACTCTTCTAGCCTGGGAGCCCAAATGGAATGTAAAAAGAAAAGGAGAAAATACACTAACACACGTCTGCTTTCTTTGTGCTTCCTGCTTGTGCATCATGGGCGAACTGGTTTGCTCCATCCACCACATGCAATCTGCCATTACCTTCTTCCCTAAATTGGGCCCAGAAACAATGGAGCCAACACTATAGACAGAAACTTCTGAAACCATGAGCTAAAACAAATCTTCCCTGAAGTTGTTTCCATCAGGCATTTGGTAACAGCAAGGAAAGTCTGACCAACACAAGCAATGAATGCTGGGAATCAGATGTCACTTTCATGGTGTTTATTGTCAAACATATGAGAGATTTAAATGTTTTTGAGCACACTGAATTTCTTAGGCATCCTGGTAAATATACCCATGTCTTATATCATTCTGACCCCTCCCCACCACCTTTGCAGAAAAATATTGTTGTGTTACATGTACAAGGGATCATAAACAAGATTTTCTATAGAAAGTTCTAGACCAGACCACGGTAGATGCTATAGTTTTGGTCCCCAACAGGCAGGCCCAAATATTGAAGAACTATGGTTCTATTGGAAGATTGTGGAACTTTAGTAGGTGGACCCTAATGGAAGGAAGTTTGGTCACTGGGAGCATGTCCTTGAAGGGCATATCAGAGCCATCTCTTTTAAATTGGTTTTACTGTTGCTACTTAATCTGCATGCACTACTGCCATCGTGTAACTGTGCTGCTATAGACCCAAGCCATCAGGGCCAAGCAACCCATGGACTGAAACCATAAACCACAATAAACTATTCCTGTTTTAATTAGTTTATTGTCTCTGGTGTTTTTTACAGTGATGAAAAGCTAGCTAGCACAGTAATAAGGAAGGAAAAGATTCTGAGTAGGAGGCCTAGTAAAGTGTAAGGAAAAGGCTTGCAGGTAGACTAGCTTTTACTTGGAATCTCAAAGACTTTCTTTTTTAGAGTGTGGAATCTCTGGCACCCTCAGACTGAAAGCTACTAAGACTGATGGGCTGGATCTAGACATCTAGTGGGTAGTAAAACCATTTGTAGAGATAGAAATCAAAAGTATGTAGAATCATAGGCACAACTCAGAAGCCTTCCCACATAGTAAAGTATTAAATGTCAGTAACACATTTCTGTTGGGATTAAGAAAGTTTTGTGGGTCAAGAGTCATGTTTCTAATGTACATAGTGTGAATAAAGAATGCTACTCTCAGAATATGAAGCTAATCTTGGGCCAAAATCATTATTATTTAATGGTATTTATCACTTATAACAACTTTCAGTGTTAAGAAGGGTCACTGAGCAGGATCAAAGGAGAATGATTTCATTAACATATATAAATTACAAGTTACTTAGATGTATTTTATCCAGCATCAAAAACAAAGCAAAGAGAAAGGGGAAGAAAAAGTTGAAGAAAGAAAAAAAAAACAGAAAACAAAAGGGAAGAAGGAAAAAGGAAGTTAGAAGAGTGACAATAGGAGAGAATTAAATAAGTTGGAGAAAAGGCAGAAAGAAATAAAATAAGATGCATTGGCTGTGTGCCACTTGCTGTGTCTGAAAGAAAATTGAGAATTGCGCTCTTTTACGGTGTTAACATGTTTTCTTCTTGGAAGTTAAATTGCAAATGCCAGTATCTTGCAATTGAGGGCTACTTTTGTTCATAAACACCTAATGTTTCTGAATTTGGCAATTTTGTTTTATCTCTTGGTAGTGACCAGCACTGTGTTTATTGACTAAGCACCCTAAAGCCAACCAAATAGCACACTACAGTGATCTGACCAATGTTCTGTCTCTGATTATGTGTAACAATGTCCTAGATTTCAGCATCATGTCTTACTGATTATTTTAATTATTTACTTCATAAGAGTAAAAAGCTAACACCAAGAGCTCATTATGTATAAGTAAAATATACTTGGTATACTTTTTATATTTATACTTTATAGCAACGAAGCTAAGTGCTATTTTATTTACAAAAATTGTCTTCTAGCCTAGCGCTGGAGGCTTATGCCTGTAATTCTAGCTACCCACGAGACTGAGATCTGAGGATCACGGTTTAAAGCCAGCCATTGGAGCAGACAAGTCCATAAGACTCTTAATCTCCAATAAATTTATTGGAATTTGAAAGTGGTGCTGTGGCTCAAGTGGTAGAGTGCTATCCTTGAGCAAAAGAGGTTCAGGGACAGTGCCCAGGCACTGAGTTCAATCCCCAAGACTGGATAAAAATTGTCATCTAACTAGGAAGTTGTTTTCGTTAACTATGTTTTATGATTCCCATGGAACTATGGGTAGAAGAGATTTCTACTCTGTAACCTGATCTGCAAAATCACTCTTGATTTTTTTCTAATTATAATTATTTTCAAATATTATTTTCCATTAGCCCAAGCTAATATCCAAGTGTCAAAGTAAATTTGCTGTAGTAGCTGGCAGAGCTATGATTTTGGCAAAGTCTATGTGATACCATTTTGTACTCATTTCCTCTGAGATGGGTTTACTTTTTAAATATTTGTAAGCATAATATTAATTTTACATCAAACTAAATAAGTATCATGTATTCTTAAACCAGGAAGTATAGTTTACCAAAATATCTGGAAATTGGAAGTTTGGCTTTTGGCTGTGAATTCTGAAAATACCACCTGTAACTTAAATATTTGCACATGTAAAAATGAGTCACAACTATGGAAAAGTTCTCTCCCATTTATGGGCAGGCATTTGGAATTCTACCAGTTTAAATTCTATCACCTTAGTGGGAAAAATCTTTTGGTTTCCTCATACCTTCTCCACCCACACCCAGAGATAACCTGAATTTTTTTTCCTATAAAAATAAAAGGAACCAATTGTCTGATTGCTTAGAGAGTAACTCGAGATGTCCACGGAAGTCAAGGGGAAGGAGGTAGACAAATGGAATGAGGAAGACTGGGAGTAGTCATTTATATTATTCAATGCACATATGTGAAAATGAAACTAGGAAAATCGAGGGGATGGGTTGAATTGGGAGAGATGGCAGGTCGGGGATTATGAAAGGAATAATACTGGTAAAGATACATTGTACTTATTAACCAACATGTTGAATGGAAACCTCTTTTGTACAAAGATAATGGCAATAATAATAAAGAAAGAACATTTGAAAAGATGCCTTGACCAACTCTACAACACAGTTAAATTATACTGAATCTTATAAATAATTAAAGAAATGCTTTCAATAGTAATGAAATTAAATCCAGGTAAATAGTTATTTCTGTTCCAAATGAAGAGTTGGTGTAAATTAATCTAGAATGACAAATCTCTGGCAGACTAGGGGCTTGACATTTTTTGGAAAGCACAAAACTGTCTTTCTAGAATGGGAACACTGGTTGCTCATCTAGCTTTCACATCGGTTCCTTCTTTACTTCTATGCTTTTTTCAATCAAAAAGCTCAATTGTCATTGAGACAAATCTGTTGGCTTTTGAAATTTTTCCAATGAACATTGCTGACTTGCATAAACATGAGGCAAAATCCCGTCTCTTTTTCCATATGCAGTGTTCAACTCAAGCTGAAAGAAAGACCTAGATGTCAAACCTGAAACTGACATTGTAGGCAATGATTCTTATAGATAGGGCACCAAAGGTATAAGCCACAGAACTACAAGTAGATAAATGGTATTGTATCAAACTATGCAGGTTTTACACAATAAAGAAAATAACCATCCAGTATAGAGACAACCTATGTAATAAGAGAAAACACTTGCAAATCATTCATTGAGAAGAGATTAGTGCCCAAAATATAAAAGGAACTCAAAAAGTTGGACACCAAGGAAATGCACACGCAAATTTAAAAATGAATCAAAGAACTAGAAACTTCTTGTGAAAAAAATTTTCAGCTTCACTAATCATCAGAGAAACACAAATTAAAATCACAAGACATCATGCCACACCAATTGGGATGGCTGACATGAAAAAAGACACACATGCACACAAAATAACCAAGGGTATCCAATATGCAGAAAAAAGGAATTCATCCATAATATAAATGAGAATGAAAATCAGCATAGTTTTTTTTGACAAATAATGTGAATTTTTCTTAAAAAATGAAAAGTAGAGTCATCATCTGAAGCAGCAATTCTACTCCTGGGTAAATATACAAAGGATATGAAATCACTATACCAAGTAGATACTTAGTTCATTGCAACAGTACTCAAAATAGCAAATATATGGTATCTACCCAAATACTTTTCCATGGATAAATAAAGAATAGGTTGTATATTTGCATGATGGAATACTACCTACCCACAAAAAGAATAAAATATTGTCATTTGCAACAGCATAGATGGAGTTAGAGGTCAATATGTTAATCTAGACACCGAAAGACAAACACTACTCTTCTCTTCATTTCTGGAAATGAGCAAGTGAGCTTTGTACAAAAATGGAGTGGAGTTGTAGATATCAGAGAAGGGAAAGTGCTTGAGTGTGGACGGATGGAAGTTTGGTTAGGTACCAAGCACAAAGTGGTAAAGTGATGAGATCTCTTCTGGCTCCATTTAGGCATAGTACAGTAACTGCTGTTTAAAAACGTCTATGATGTATTTCAAAATGAATAGAACAGTACAGAATTCTCAGCATATAAAAGGATTAATAGTTAAAAGGAAGGAAATCTTTATTAAGCAAATTTGACAGATTTTGCCTACATGTACTAGATCACTGTAATGACATTCCTTAATATAATACAAATATCTAAGTTAAAAAATAAACCTCTTAGCTTTAAGTATGTACAGAGTCTAGCTGAACTAGTCTAACTGAGTGAGGGTTTAACACCAGGCATTTTCTTATAGCCAGTTGTCACATAACTTGACAAATGACACATGCTTCTGTGTTTCCTGAAGGCACACAGGGGTTGTGGGACTTGATCTCAAAGCTTGGGGGCTGTCCCTGAGCTCTTCAGCTCAAAGCTAGTGCCCTACCACATTGAGCCACAGTGTCACTTCCAATTTTCTGGTGATTAATTTGAGATGAGTCTTAAGGACTTTCCTATCCAGGCTGACTTTGAACTTTGACCCTCATATCTCAGCCTCCTAGTAGCTAGGATTACAGGTGTGAGCCACCAGTGTCTAGCTAATATAATCCTCTTGAATGAAAGAACAGTGCCTATAAAAGGGGAGTTGGCTTGCATATTGCAAGTTGTTACAATAAAAGAACTTCAATTTCGTGGAAAATAGAAAGAATTTTTCTCAGTCTTATGTTTTCAATCTAAAGGAACCATGAGTTTGCTCCACCTGAATCCTTGGGCTGTGTCATCAGGCAGCATAAAATGTCTTCTTTCCTTCACTTCTTTTAAGCCTATATTAATTGAGTAATAGGTTTCACTACAACGTTTTCATTACAACTTTTCACACATGTATATAATGTACTGTGATCAGACTCACCCCACCTCCTTCATTAGAATTGTTTGTGCTGTGTCCAGGCCAAATACTTGAACTTGCTCTAAGTAATAGAGACTAGTTTGAATAAAATGGGAAATGAAACATAAGTCAGCATCTTTTAGGATCCTGTTCTCTTTGTAATAAACCAATGAAGTGTACTTCCATGGTGATTTTGTAAGACAGAAGAGCAAGGAGCAGAGGGAAAGCACCCTGCACTATACTGCCAGTTCCTGGGGAAGTGGCAGGCCAGTGTCACAAAAAGTGAAAAAGCAATGGCGTCAGGGAAAAGCACTTCCTCCACTTTCACGAAATCTCTTTTCATTCTATGTGAGGAGGCTTAGATCCTGGCAAAGCCACACTAAGACCACACCAAAAAGCTATAAATGAGCCAGACACCACTTGGAAAAAGTTATATGTTAAGTTCACAAGCAAATAATCGATTCATTCCTTCTACCTCACATATACTCTGTACCTACGACTAGCAACTAATGAGTTTGGAGCACATTCAAAAAATAATAATCCATTTTTCTGAAGAAATTTGTAATGAGCAATACACCAAATCACAGTGACAACATTTGAATCTATTTATTAGTAATGGAATTTGAGTGATAATTATTAATATGCATGTTTCTGCAGAAGTTTTGAAATATAAAAAGATGAAGCAAAGCAGATAGGAGTTGTTTCAAGAGGGATTGTGCTCATAATTGACATACTGAATTGAAAATCCCTTGTACAACTAAAGATAATAAAATAGTTATAAAATAAAAAATAATTCCTTTTTTCTAGTTACTAATTTTCCATCACTGTCTCCAATTGTTCTTGTCTTTTGAGGTAGATGCAAAATAAACAAATAGGCTATAATGATTATAAATTACTGTCAGAAAAAATATGATGTATTTTCTGTTGTTCTAAATTGAAGCTCCATCCAAATGCCTAGACCAAGCAAACTTATGCAAGCATATGCCTATTTGATATACAAATTTGAAGGTCTACACTTAGGATTATAAGCATGAACACATTGTAGTGTTTATTATTTGCAAAGTGAACTTGGACTGGTTGTAAATATATGTTTACACTCTAGCACAACGGCTTAGCTTTTCTTTAAAGAAGCACAAGTGCTGTTGCAAGAATGTAGAAAAAAATGTAATATAACTCTTGTAATTTCAAAACTTAGAATTAACCAAGAGATCGTTTCAAACAAAGGAGTAAATAAATTGGTGGGATATGCAAACAGTGGAATATTATTCATAGTTGAAAAGAAACCAGCTGCAAGCCAAACAAGACATGGAAGAAATTTAGATGCATAATAAAAGGAGAAAGAAGCCAATCTACATATTGTATGATTGCAACTTTGCAACATTTCAGAATAGGTACATTATAGAGACAGGAAGTAAGATGGCTAGTCCTGGTGTGAAGAAGGCTGAAGATGAGTAGGCAGAGCCTGGAGGACCCTTCCTCCCTCATTGCAGTTGAAACAATTCTTACAATTTGTTCTTACAATGTGTGGTACCTGTGATAATGTGTAACACCAAGAGGGAGCCTCATTGGATGCTATGGTTTGGAGGTGATGATGATGTGTAGATGTACATTCTTCAATTCAAGAAAACATACCACCCATCCCATGGGAAATGTTGATAATGGAAGAGTCCTTGAGAAGGGAGCAGGATGTTCAGGGGAATTACATTATTACTCAATTTTCTGTGAACCTAAAACTGCTCTCTGTATCTTGATCCTTTCAACATTTTCACCCATTCTTTCCCCAGTCATCTCTGTCCTCACTCTTACTCATTTTGTAAGATATACATTGGATTCCTGACTGCATTCTGCTCCTTTTCTCCTCATTATTCCCTTACCCCTTTCCTCTCGACCCCACCCAGTCCCTTTCAAGTACTCCCTTCCTGGTCTTTTGTTTTGCTGAAATAAAGAAACCCCAAAGAACTCAAGCCAACTTTTCTTACCTGTGGATGTTCTCAAAGCCAGTAACAGAACTTCCTGTACTATCCATCCTTAGTCATCAAAGAACAGTCACTGGGTCCAGGTGATGTTTTGTGAAATTTCCCTTTAGAGTAAGGACTTTTCACCTCGAGTCCTTGACTTTGACTCACAGAATAAGAATTTCTGGACAAGTTTTGTCATAATGTCAGGTTTTCTTATGATAACTTGTCAGAGCTTTGTTGAGTAAGCAAGCAGACACACAGACACACAAAAAGGCAGTGGCCTACTCTAACAGAGTGTGGTTGCTCTCAAAGGGAGAGAAATCATCCAATGACTTTAATACTTTTTTCTAGTACCAGTTGAATCAAGAAATTTTGAGTTTGTACCCATTTTGAGTCTGTTGAACTTTATTTTACAAGGAGTGGGGGGAGATTAAATGGAAAAGGAAAGCAGTTGTCAAAGGCTACATAAAGAATTTGTGGGGACCTTTTTGTTTTGATTTTTGTTTTTCCCCTTTTGTCGTTATTTTTGATTTCTGTACTTTTTGTCTTGTAAGTTTATCTGTTTGAGGAGGGTAAGGGTAAGCAATGTCGTTACAAATTTTCTGTATTTCTAAAACCATTCCAGGATAAAATGTTTATCTGAAAAAGCTATTTAAAAATATATTCTCAAGGGGAAGCACAGAAATGGTAGGACAAAGTGTGAACTAAGTCATCAGTGATACTCACTAGATACAATGTTGGAAATTAACTATAAAACTTGGGGGCTGGTAAAGGGAACTCAGGAGAAAAAATTGGGAGAAAACAAGGGAAGAGGTGACACTGTTCAAAAAGGAATGTACTCATTACCTGACTGTAATCCCTCTGTACATCATTGTTACAATATAAGTAAGTAAAAAATAAAAATAAATGGAAAGAAAATTTACCAACGGCTACATAAGGAATTTGTGGCAAATTTGAGCAGAAAATATCTCATGAGTACTTGAAAATCCAGTATTGTTGTTGTTTTAGTAAGAATTCAAAGATACATAAAAGCATCTAAAATTAATTCGAATATAAAAAGGTAAACACATGATGTTTTGTAATTGTTCTTCATAGAGCTACATGTGTTTTATTTGAAAGGGAAGTAGGAGAAACAAAAATATTCAAGTACACATTTATTGCACTAATTTTTATAACGGGGATGGAAGGATCAAGGGGCTAGCTATAGCATCATTACTGATAGGCTTAATCAGACAGAACTTTTGTTGAGATTAAATAAACATGAAGGAAAGAAAGCCCTAAAATATTTATATGTCAAGAATGAGTCAGCATTCTAGGGTTTCAGACATGATAAAAATAATGTTTCCTAAAGTCACTGGAGAAGGCTTCCTTAGTGCCACTGGGACACATATATAGGCTTGAAGTGTTAGATGTGAAGAAGCATGGAAACTTGGAACAGATCTTTCAGGGAAGAAAAAAATATGATTAGAAAAGGAAAGAGAGCATGTTTTAGAAGGCTAGAGTTTGTTTTTTACTAGAAAACTATCCCCTGGATATTTATGATATTTTGTGTTTATTCTATCTGTTCAGGTTGCAACCACAAGAGAACACTCAGACAATTTAAAACAATGTGACTTGTGTTATTTTTAGCAGAGAGTTTGCCCTAGAGTTCCCGGATATGGGTATTTTCTTTCTAGTCGTTTCTTTTTGTCTCTGCTTCTATCTGTTTCCTTCTTTTGCCCCATTTCCATCCTGGAAGATGAGGACAGAGTAAATACTGCAGCAGAGACATGAATGAAATATTGGTCAACTTATTTGTCTTTGAACTTGTGGAGTTTGTGGTTATAGTTCTTTAAGGGAAGGCTAAGAAGTATCACTTGTCCATTCTGTAATGCAAGACAGCAGGAGTATGCTGTGGAATCAACAAGAAGAGGCTCTGGTTCAAGCTGAAAAAGTCAAGATTCATGAATGGCTTTCTGGTGGAGATACTGACAAGCTTACTCATCTGTATGAGTCAGCAAGGTCAAGGTTTATGAGGTTGTAAGCAGAAGCAATCTTATGGAACTACTTGAATGTGGAATATCTAGAGCAACGTGACAGATGCAGCAGATTAAGCAACACAGCTGGGGTTTTGTGCTGTGCAATGGGTTTGTGTTTGTCTCAAAGGCAATGTGGAAAATTTCCAGCATCGGGATCAAAATGCATTGTATTTAGAATGACTATACTTCGGCTGGATGAAATTTGTGTAGAAGAATGGAAATGAGAAATACAACACCTTTCCAAGATTTCTCAGCTCCATATATATATATATATATATATATATATGTATGTATAAATATATACATATATATATATCCTAAAATGTCCATAAATCCTAGAATTTGTCTTCCAGGGCTATGTTACATTAGGAAAGATTGTTGAGAATGAAGAGGAAGGAGAGGTAAGAGAGAGAGAAGAGAGAACAAGGTAAACACAGAGGGAAAAGAAAATCTCTTTTCTTTTGACCCCCGAGTGGTATACTGCAGAGTAAACTAGGTGTCTTTCAGAGATAGGGTTATGGTTTCAGATCATTTTTTCTGTTTCTGGAAGCTACTGTCAACGTGTCCTACAGTACTGAAAGAGATAAGCTTTCTGTGTAAGTAGCACAACTGCAAAAGTTAGCATTGTTTATGTACAGTGGAATTTAGCATCACTGAATACAAAACAATTAAATAACACATGGATCTCTGTACCAGCATCTTGTCATTTTCAACTGAGCATTTCAAATGAGGAAAATTATATGAAGATCTCTCTTAGATATGCCTGTATTGATTCTTTAGAGGAGAATTTTGGGGAAAAAATTACCTGCACTATGTAAGTACTTGTGAAACATCTTTCAGTGAATCCTTTATAGGTTTATGAATCCTCAGATTTCTCCAGAACTATTTCTCACCTTGCCTGGCACAACAGGGAATTGAACCTTGTTTGGTCTATGAGATAGAATGTAAAGGTATGGCATGTCATTATAATAACTCTAGGCTGAGTTTGCCAAAAAACAAAACAAAAACAACAACAACGGGTTTTATGTTAAATTTTAGCTTTTACAGTAAAAATATCACTCAGTACAGTTACATTCTGTTATTTTCTGAATCTAAAACAATGAAGGTTCAAATAAACTGATTAATGAGAAAAGGTAGTGGTAATAGAAGTCTTTTACTTGAATTGTTGAGATTGTTTTCTTAGGATGGATTTCCTGGAAAACTTTGGAACATTCCATTGAACGTTGCTTTTCCACTGTCTCCTTGGTAGAGAGGATAAATGTTGTAACTTTTTAATATCACTAAACAAAAGTGAACAAAATATTCTAAATACTAGCCTAGAGGGAGACAGAAGGGCAGTTAGTACTGTTTCAAGAGCTGGTTCCTTTGAGCAGGATTCTAATTCACATTCTTTTCAGTTGCATGTTAGAATGTTCTCTTTGGCTTTTTTGCCTATTTTCCAGAGAGAAAGCTGAGATTATTTTGACTCTTGAGGGGATGTCTTGCTTTGCCAACAATTCCTATTCCACAGGGAAAGGGCGGACTGACATTGTGTAAACTTCACACGCTCTCATTTCCATATTGAACTCCATAAGCCCCTTCCTGACCACAGCTGGCCATTCCAGGAGACACTTAGTGAAGCTCCAAATGGTAGGAGGAGCAGGGTGGGGAATCCGAAAAATGGGATCAACCAATTCATCATAAGCTGTGCTGTGAGGAATCCACTCCTATATCAAGTTGAATTTGATATATTATTTTTGTGTACGAATATAGCCAGACTAGTCTCTGGGGAGATGACAGATCAGTGATAGTTGCCTGGAACTTGCTACCTGGAATTTTACCATTGGAGCCACACCCCTATTCCTGATTTTTTGTTGTTGTTGTTGTCATTTTGGAGGTAGGTAGTCTAGCAAACTTTTTTGGCCCAGGCTAGTCATGAATAATAATCCTCCAGATCTAGCCTCCTGCTAGAATAACAGCACAAGCCACTGGTAATCGGCATGCCGACTTCCTTCTTCTTTTTTTAATAAAAAGTTTGGAATGCCCACAAAATACATATGATTTCATCAGCTGAGTCACTGTCTTTTCCAGTTTTACTGGCAGTATTAAGAAAAACCTTTCTCTGAGGTCTATATTGGGCCTGTGAATCTTAAATATAAAACTTGCAGGTAAAGGACTCATTATCAGAAGATCTGTTCTTCACCGTTTAGTTTCATTCTTTACATTTATGTCATGTTTAGGAATATATGTTTACTTCTATAATTCTTTCCAACATGGGCCTAGAATATTATAAATGTTCAACAATTAATTAAAAATGAATATTGGAAGTGACTGCCATTATAATAGAAAACTAAATCACTTTTGGAGTCTTATGGATCACTCATTTTGTTAGTACATATTTATATGAGCTTACATGTATGCTTCAAAACTAATAAAGACATTTCTCTGCTTAATGGCTTTATACAAGGGAATACTTCATTTCTTGAAATGAGAAAATCTTCCAGTGAATATAGGAGAATAATAATAAGGCACATTAAAGCTGCTGTTAAAAAAGAAAAAAAAAGAAAACTCACAAGTTTTTTTTCTTTAACATTTTTAGTTTTTAGTGGGCAAGTCGTTTTTAACTTTTTATGCTTGGGTGCTTTGTTAGATAAGCACACATGGTTGGCCTGGAGCACATTTATTCTTCATTGGCTTGCAGAATGGGTGGGGTATAAAATATTAATAGGGAAGGAAATAAGTGGGTAGTAATATTAAGATAAAGAACAAAAGATCCAAAGTTCATTTTCTCATATTTGTAGTGGTATGGTCACCTTTGTAAGAAAAAAAAAAAGTTTTATTAAAGGACTCTGTTGCATGGCTTTACCTTTGTGTTTTTACATACAGTAAAAAAAAAAAAAAGAATGTTGCAAAACCTCTTACATTGTCCTGTTTCATATTTGCCTGTGGAAACTTATGTGAAATATTATTAATAGGCTACTAAGGCCCACAATGCTCTGACCTTCAAGACTTGTCTGCTCTTGGCAGAATTTCTCAGTGCCTAGGAACCATTTATAGACTCTATGTAATTTGTATCACCTTGTTTCAAGACAATTAAGATGATCAGATCAGAGAGTGTGGGCAAGAGAAAAGAGAAGCTCCAAAAAACTTCAGCATAATCCATCCAGGTTTAGTCTCCAGCTGTGCTTAACATAGAGCCTTATCAGGAGGAAAGATAGAAGTCACACTTAAGATGGTTTTGTTTGAGTCAAATGATCAGGCTTCTCCTGTTTTATCTTAAACTTACTAGGGCAGTTCATGTTTCTAATGAGGACAACCAATAATGTACTGGTAACCCAAGCCCATTTATCCTCTGGCTATGGGGCATGTTACATTATTGAACATTTCAATCCAGAGCATTGTGTACTGGCAAAGTGGTGATATCCGTCTATCAGTAGAGGCCCATGTTGCAGATGGTTGTTGGAAACCTCACCTTTCAAATGTGTCTTCTGACTAGAGTTTGTGGTAGTGTTCATTGAGTTAACATAAACATGTTTTCTGCATTTCTTTCTTGCTCTTGCTTTTTTACATGGTGCCACCCATAGGAGATCATTGTCTTTGCCCTTAAACTTTGTCTTACTTCTCTGGTCTTTATCTTATTTGGGTGGCACCAACTCTGTTCATTTTTCACAAATTTTAGTTGTCTTTTTTTCTTGAATATTTGTATTATCTTTAGGTAATTATACAGTGGAGTTGCCATACAACAGAGCAGTTTATGAATACAGTACATCTTGAACAATGTCAGTTCATGTACTGATTCTTCATAATTACTTTGCATACACTTCTAAAATGAATAAAATTTGTCCAATTCTATCCCCCAAATACTAAAAAATAATTTTACACACTCAAGAGATGAACTCAACAGTACAGGGCCCTTGGTTCTTTGATCTAAACTAAGGCCTATCTATCACCAATGCCCATCATTGATGAGGACAATAGACATTTTTATTTTTAGTATTAAATAAATTAGCAAGGCACATTAATAACAGCATTTCACTGAATGATCAGAACAGAGACTATTTGGAACAGGTCACATTGAAAAGAATATGGATTTTGGCTCCAGAACTGAGAGTACATTGGAATTACACAGCTAACTGACACAAATAACCAATTCCATTTCTCTTTCTCACCCAGAAAATGTCTACTACAGTAGTCAGTTACATGTATTTTTATATTTGTAAAACCTTAAGATAGTTTACAAAGACAGTTGATGAAAGCAGAGTCTCCATACAATTGGTTTTAGCTATCATATCATCTTCAGTGTCCCGCTGGTCCTATTTATGCCAAATTTACCTTTCCCATTATTCTTTACTGTGAGCCATCAAAATACCCAAACCTTCCAAAAGCCTCATTTAGAAGCAAGAGAATACTAGTATACTACAATTCACATAAATGGTAGGGGCAAAATTTAATTCTTTTAGACTGTAACACAACATTCAAAATCTAATATTCTTTATTAATACTATACTGGCCTCCTGGCTTTATATGGTATCGATCCCCAAACCTCCCTGGTTGATCAGCTCTTAGAGGTCAACTTCGGTGTTCATATTTTATGGTCTAGTACAGATTTCTTCCCCTTTCTGAGGAGGGATCCACTATTACTGATTGCCATTATGGTTCCTTGTGGTAACATTATGTTACAATGTTGTCAACAATCAAGACTAAAATTTACAAACACTCCTTGTCATGGACCAGGTGGAGCTTGTCTTTTTGAGGTCATTTTTTTAGCTCCTATACTGTCTCAAGACAGAGTCTGTTCTATTACTGCAAAGAGGTTGTTTTGGAGCTACCGAAGGTGTGTTGTCCATCTGCACACTGCTAATAGTGTTTGAAGAAATGAAATGCTTTTATAAGTGTGCTTGCTTATGCCATACTACAGAACTCCCCTTCCGTTCTTCTGGATCACATTGCTCTTACTTCCTAAATCCAGCAAATATTCAGACCTTCCTTTTTTTCTCAGAACATGGACCTTTATAACTATTCTCTAAGACAGAAATAGTAACACTTCTCAATAAGGAAAGCAATTCTTTATGATATTGTGAAAAACACGAGTCAAATGCACATTTAAAAAATTGAAATGGCCATTTCTTGCTCTTATTTCCTGAGCAACTGGAGTCTTCTTTAGAAATGTATTGCCTATGTCTGTGTCTTTTCAGGTCCTTTCCTGTGCTTTCCCTTAGATCCTTGATCCATTTTCAATTAGGTTTGGGCAGACTTAAAGGGAGTGAGATGATTAACCCATGCTTTGATAAGAAACCCTTCAGGTGAATCTAGTATATTAACATTTGAACCCCACTGTTATAAGTCATTAAGAACAAGCATCAGGAGCCAGATCTTCAGCTTCTTTCTCCTCCTTTTTCTTCTTCTTCCTCTTTTCTCTCCCTTCTCCTTCGTCTTCATCTTTGCCTTCTTTTTCTTCGTCCTCCTCCTCCTTTTGCCTTTCCTCCTCCTCTTCCTTCTTCTTCTTTCTTCATTTCTTGCCTGTAAAAGAGAACAGCACCTAATTCACAATTACCTGAAGACTGAATAAGCGTAAGTATGTACAGTCCTTAGGACAGGACATTGGTGAGTCAGTGATATGCAATTCTAATACTAAATGATTATTATAATAAATTGAAATTGATGTATTTTTGATGCAATGACAGGGAAAGCAGAGGGAAATTCAATTTCACAAGTCTCACCAAATGAAAGAGTTAACTGGAGAGATCTGTTCTTCAGTTTAGGAGGAAAATGCATGTCACAGGCATCCGGGTTTTCCTTTCATCTTAATTAGTGGAACTTTTGCCCTCTTTGGAATAAGAAACCCAACACCACCACAGAGGAAGAGAATTTTTCTCCCTAGACTTCCTGATGTGGAACCCATTCCTCCAATGCTTTCCACCAACTTCGGCATGGAATTACTTAATAACAGCTTCTCTCCCACCTTGCCAAAGCACAGGGAGAAGTACGGATCCAGTGAATTAAAAATGATTAGTTATATGTGATCAGATTTTATTCCAGATCAATAGAGACAAAATATTCCTCTATCTGTGAAAAACTCTACTCTTGTATAAGTTTGGGGTAGCATGTGACAGAAGAAACTGAATGGGAAGGGAAAGAGATCAGATTGAGGAAAATCATGAAAAAGAGCACTAGTGGAAAGTGGGCTAATCTCCATTCCTCCAACTTACAGAGCACCATTTTTGCTTTTAGCTTTATGTAAGACATAAAAATATCCAGTGCTGGCACCCAGCTCTGCCTAGCTGCACAAGCATAAGGCTTCTCTGTGCTCAGAAAACTAAGAAGTGCAACCCTTGTTTAGCAGGATCAAAGAACAGCTCTCCTATCAGCCTGAGAAAATGCAGGGAAAAAAAATTACTGATAGGTCATTTTCCCAGGAGACTCATTTGAAAATACTTGGCAAACTTACAAAGAACCTGGAGATCGTGCATGAAGGCAAACATGCTAAGCAGGTACTATTGAGTATTTTAATGTTAACTGTGTCTTACTGAGGACAGCCAAAGGAGTGTGACTTGAGCTGATTTATCTATGATTGGTTACTATGAACCAGGTACTGCATTTCAGTTTGAACCAATGACTTAGAATAGCTGTTGCAGATTTGCAGGCTGGTGAAACCAAATATTTCCTTTAAGGGAATGACATTTTATGGCAACTTGATTAACATGACTACCAGAAGTTTATCACAGTATGGTAACAATTTTTATGAAGGCCACTTGCCAACTTTAATGGTTGTGAAAGAGTTCTGTGTCACTGAATTTTCCTAAAGAAAATTTAAAGAGAAAAGAACTAAGATTTTATTTTTTTGTCAGTCATGAGGCTTGAACTCTGGGCCTGGACACTGTCCCTGAGGTCTTCAGCTCAAGGCTAGCACTCTACCACTTGAGTCATAATGCCATGTCTGGTTTTCTGGTGGTTAATTGGAGATAACCATCTCATAGACTTTCTTGCTTGGGCTAGCTTTGAACCATGATCCTTAAATCTCAGCCTCCTGAGTAGCTAGAATTACAGGTGTGAGCCACAGGTGCCCAGCTTAGGAACTAAGTTTGTTTGAGAAAACAAACAAACAAACAATCAAACAAAATAAGAAATATGTTGAATAATCATCCCCAATAAACTAGAAAAATATTTTTTGCTTGTTTGTTTGTCTTTTTGTGACCAAAGGCTTTGTTAGTATGCATTCATGGTGAGCTAGTTGATGAATGGAAACTTTTAGAGAACTGAATTAAAATTTCCAAATGAGGTATTTTGGGAGTAAAGTGGGGTTTAAACTAGTATCTTGCTCATGTTAAGCACACACCTGATTACTGAGCTATCTAACTAGAGCTAAATGGAATTTTTGGAAGTAATTTTTAAATACCCTTACATTTAGGGACAATTTGTACTAATTTATGAAGTATCATTTTGGTGCATGTGTGAATAACATTAATTGTACTTTTAAATTTAATAGGAGCCACATGTGGTGGTTCATATTTGTAATCCTAGCTACTTAGTTAGAGATCAAGGACAGCCCAGGCAAAAAGTTCCTAAGATCCCCAAACAATAAATCTTGGTGTGGTGGTGCATACATATCATCCCAAGTGGCAGAAGTGTAAATAGGAGAATCAATATCCAGATAGGTCTTGGGAAAAAGTGAGACCCTATTTGAAAAACAACCTAAAGAAAAAAAGAGTGGGGGCTATAGCTCAAGTGATAAAGTGCTAGTGTGATAAGCTCAGACTCTTAGTTCAATCCCCAGTGTCACAAAAAACCAAAACAAAATCATATCCAAGTTGTAAGAACTGCTCCCTCAACAATTAGAACTCTCCAATCAAGTCTCTGTCTTGGAATCCTACTTGCTTTCTTCATAGTATGTAATCCCAGTTTGCACTATTTTGACTGTGTTTGTGTGTGGGGTTACCTGTTGCTATTGCCCTGTTAGCTCCATCATTAGCACTTTTGACGTACCTGTGAGTGATTTTCCAGATCTGGTATGTAGCAGGTGTGCTGAAAAGGCCCTCTTAGGCTACTCATGCTGGGGTTCTAACTGTGTGCATAAAGGGCCCAGTTTCCCTTTACAACAGAATAGGCACCATCATTGTGTTCTTCTCTCTGCTGATCTCCACATAGCCTGGATGTACATTGTCTCACTTATTTGAATGAGGCGTTGGTTTCTAATTTTTTAGGACAAATATCTTCTGATGAAAAACAAACCCACTTCAACTTACTCTAAGATTGTGTGCAGTAAAATGTGATTATGAGAAACAGCGCAATACTGAATCCAATTAGTCACATACTGGCTAGGTTGCTTGAGACAATCAACTTCTTCTCTGCAGCTTCCAGTTCCACATTTTTATTTGTTGTACAGATATAACAATGCTTCCCTCATCAGCTGTTGTTAATGTGTCAAGAGTGCATGTGAAATAGCCTATATTTATTTCATCCTTACTCTGTACCTACTATTGTGTTTCGAATCATGTACTTACTGCCTGATTTAATGAATGAGATAATGGACTTTTGAATGGGAATGGGAGGGGTCTCCGTGTCTGACACAAAATATGAGTAAATAAAATAAATTTTAGGCTGTAGAGAGGAAATGAGTCCCTGACACATTAAAATGGGTTACAGTAGCTTAAAAGTTGCTGAGACATAGTTCCTGGTTCAGGAGCTCTTAGTCTATTTATTCATCTTTCATCAAGGAAACGGGTAAAAGATACTGCTGGGTTTTTATATAGATTACAATACTGGTATTGTATACCAGAAGTTGGAATTTATTTTCTGGGAAAGGCAAAGATTACTAATTAACAAAATAAATATTTTAAATTATACTGTGTTCACCTAGAGACAGCAAGATTAGATGTTTAAAGCAGGAAATTCTCATTTAGATGATTATAAAGTCGGAAAGAACAAACAATGATCTAAGTAAGGTTCCAATTTTCTTTTACTTTCTATTGCAAAGTCTGAATTCACTCAGAAAATTGACTCTGAGGGTGTGTCTACTCTTTAGTATGGACAATGGAATCATACAGAAGAACAAGGGGACAAGACGAATCACTCACCACCATGAGTTAGTGCAAAGTTTTACATTTCTTGCCAAGTCAAACAATACAATAAAGTGATTTAAGAATTGTGCAATAAAAACTTTCTGTCTTGGTCAGTAGTCAGATTCTCTTAGGCTGAAAGAAAACAAAAGCAAAAAACTTCTACCCAAGTCTTAACTATTTATAAGCAACATGGGCTGAAATTTATTCAAAGGGATATATATATGTGTGTATATATATACATATATGTGTATATACATATATACATGCACACATATACGTTATCCATATATATATATATATATATATATGAATGAGCAAATTTGAACTAGTTTCTATAAAGGATAATCCATTACTTAGAGTGGCAAAATATATATATATATATATTACTGATGTAAATTTGTAGACTGTGTACTTCCTTAACATATGAACTGTGAAAAGCTATTGAGAATCAAGTCTCCAAACGAGTGATTACATTTGCTTCAAACCTTGGTTGATGGTGCTTTGTTCACTTTCCCAAATCATTCTCACAGTGGCTTAATATTTGCTACAATCTGTTTCCTTTTTGGAGGGTTTGTCTCATTCCGATCCCTTCAGCTCAGTAAGCTCCAAACTGTAGTGCTAGCCCATGATATATTCATTCATTTTTCTAATAAATATTTGTTGAGTAGGTATTCTGGGCCAGTCACTCTCCTAAGTAGTAGAGTAAGTTAGGGAGCAGAAGACATTTCTCTGATCCAGGATTGCATTACCTATATAGTTTCCTATAGTTTTACAGCATCTGTCTGCTTGAATGTTTCCATACATTCTTTTAACCTATGAGTGGCAGATTCCTATTTGTGTATATCTCAAACTAAATGATTACATTTCCAGTAGGTGTGTTTTTCCAACTCACTGTATTTTCTTCAAAGCACAATTTCAACTGTATGGTCATTTGGATGCATAGACTTTGCTAGATTAAGGTCTCTAAAGACCCTCACTAAAATTTCAGAGTGTCACTCAGTGCCTAGGACAAAGAAGATGCTATCATATAATTCTATGACCAAAGAAAAATGTGTGAAATAGACTTATTTCCCATCAGAGATTTGGCACCTTAATTTATCAGTATCATGTGGGATAAAGTTACTGAAATTTACTATGTAGTACCTCCCTCCTTTGTACTCTTCCTGAGGGTAGATTCCAGTGTTCTATAGGAGACCTAGCTGTCATTCTTTGGGTCCAAGCATAGGACACTTTTCAATGCCTGAACATTGTTATGTACTTGTCCAACTTGAATGTTGGCATGTATTCTCCTGACCACATGGGCATATTTGCTTAGCTTCTGCAATGTCAAAGGGCCTTAGAGAAACGCATCCTGCTGCTGATAACTTTCACCACACAACTAGTTAACGACCTTGATCAGTACCAAACAACTTGTATGCCCAGCCCACCTGGGTGGGTTCTTCCCATCCCACCTGACTCAATGTTTTACCATAGTCACCAAACAGACTCAAATTTAATGTCCAATTCCTGTAATTTCAAGATAATGTTCATACCACGTTGCATTTTATCTTTTTTCCTTGGCCTTAGGATTGACTCTATAACTTTCAGAGTACAGTGGGATTGAAAGTTGATCCCTTTGTTAATAAAATAAGAATTTAGATAGCCTGACATGACAGTAAGTCATGAAAACAGACTTGGAATCTCTGCATGAGGCTCTGTGCAGTCACACTAGCTGAATACCCAGAAACTTGACCATGTTCTTTAATTTTTTCTGTCCTTCATTCTCAGTCTCTATCAACCTTACCCTTTTGTCTGATAAATACCACCACATTTCTTATCTTCTTTTATGATTATTTCCATCTCCGGGACTAGGCAAATTAGGATCTTTGACTGAAAGGTAGAAAGAAGAATATGCTGTGGTGTTCTCTGACTTGATGACAATATGAGCACCTATTTCACCAAGTGCTAGTATTAATTTTATATTTTATGATAGAATGAATATCATTATTACAAAATAAAGTGCCATCTCAGTTTGAAACAACAACAGATAAAACTGAGCTCATCTTAGAAATAGGATTGCTCTTTATTTTTCTACAAATCCCTCAGAATATTTCAGGGTTCCAAACACTTAGCTAGACTTACAGGCATGAATAAGGAATCACACTGTGATCCTTTCTTCAATAAACACAAGTGTTTGTATTATTTAGTCTTTAAATGATGTGCAAGTTATAATAACTTGTTTAACCTCCTATACAGAGTCTTACTTTGCTTTTTGAAATGAATTGCTGCCAGAAACTTTTCCAAGATGGCTGTGGTATATTTCTGGCTACATTTTACAATGAGATGTAGTGTCCTCTTGATTCTGTTCCTGTTGTTGCTTTCTGACTAAAAACATGTTCTAGTTTGATCAACCTTATCCCCACATGCCCCAAATTTGCATTGATTCACATAACACTGCCTTTTGCGTGTTTTACGACTTTGCTCCCATGATGTTAGGAGCACTTTTCCTCAGCCTCAGCTCTACCTCCTGTGACTCCATCATGCCCTTTCCATCTCTACAAGTCTCTGTTCCCTTGGCCTCTGTGCTCTAGCATCTTTGAGTGCCATCTCTGTTTTACAAAGCCTGAGCTAATACTGGAAACTGGACTCTTCTTTATTGCACTACAACAGAAAAAACTGAGCTCGTCTTAGAAATAGGATTCCTCCTCATTTTTCTACAAATCCCTCAGAATATTTCAGGGTTCCAAACACTTAGCTAGACTTACAGGCATAATAAAGGAATCACACTGTGACATTTTAGGAACATTTCAGGTTTCCAAATATTTAGCTGGATTTAAAAGGTTGAAATAAGGACATACTGTGCTTTCTTCCTCCATCTCCTCCCTCACTCATCCTCAGTTTTTGTCACCTACCATCTCATGGCTCGGCCCTTCTCTAGGCAGTAATCAAATCCCTTCTTCTCAGGACCAACAAGGGCAGCTTTGATGGCATCCTTGTTCCTCAAGTCTGACCTTCTATCCCCGAATCTTCATCAACTAACCTTCAAAAGAAAAGAAGATGTAATCTGGTGGCTTTTCAACTAGTTTTACCTCATTTGAAATTGCCTTTCATGAAATGGTCTGTGTTCTATATAACTCAGAGGTCATGTTTCAAATATTCTGTTCCATTGTTTACATACACACCTCCTACTTACATGGAGAACTGTTGTAAACTTCTGAGTAAAACATATATACATCTCAGCATTCTTCTGTCCAGTGGTCACTCAGATATCTGGCTTCATGTAATGAGTACAAAAGGATCCCAAGTCCTTCAAGTGAGATGATAATTGACACTATAAGCTAGTCAGGACCAAACTATCTTACTGTGTCCCTTGACTTTATCCCTTTGTTAGTTTCTGATATCAACCATGTATTTTCTTTATTTTGATTCACATAGTTGTTTACCATGTCATTTGCTTTATACTTGGTTATGATTGTACCTTTGGATATTCTTGCCTACAATTTTCTCATAGACTTTTTTCAGGTTTTGAAAGTATATATGTGTACTCTAATAAATTGAAGACACAGAGAATAAAAAATAAGGAGCCATTTACAACCCTGTCCTCACTGAATATCAAATCCATTACTATTCTAATAATTGGTATCCTTTATTCTATTCCAATATTTGTTATCTACTTTTCTAGAGATTAATTTTATACAACTAGAATTATTTGGTCATAATTTTACATCCTATTTTGTTACCTAACTATACCATGACGACTTCTCCATATGCCTTACTATATGTTTCAAAGAACTTTAGTGGTCAAGGCTTTATTTTGGAACTATAATCTAGTAAGCAGAGTGGGAGAGAGGGATAAAAGAGGAAGACAATGAAGAAGTTTATAGATAATAAAAGATATCCACTAGCTTCCAAGGCCAAGTGCCCTGACTTCTTGGCCTTGGGATAGATCCCAAGGGAAACTTGATCAACTCTGTATTAGGACATGGGATCTAAGAGGGAAGGGATTTCATTTCCTACTGGATAGTTTACCACAGAGTATGCATCTCTCTATCATTTCACATTGTGCCATTCTTGAGAGTCGCGGGCTCTTACTGTCTTAGATCTTCACATCCATAGATGAGTTTCAGGTAGTGGTTAGAGGGCCTCAGCATAGACATGAAGCTATTGAGGTGGTCTTGTGTAAAGTTGGTCCAAGCTCATATATGTGGGTCCACAGTGACAGCTATGACAAGAGCCTGCTGTGAGAACTGCTGAGAGAACCTGAAGTGCTAGTCATATCTGCACTACTCAGATATTCTGGAGCAACTCCATACTACCATTCCAATTTCCCAATATTTTCCTTTTTGACTATTTACCAGACACTCAAAACCCTCTCATTGCCTAGAAATCATGGTATAGGAGAGCCCTAGGCCTAACATTTGCTAATTAAACTTTGCTCTCATCTCACTCACGTTTCTTAGGGACACCCCTTAGTGAGATTTAATAAGGCAGTGAACCAATATTCAACATAGATATTTTGTGTTAACATGTTGCTGAAGCAGGAATAAGTTTGTTTCTTCTCTACCTGTTGACTACAAAAACTCCCTAAACGGCAATAGGTATAAGTAGGAGTTGGGATAGCAGTGCAGTAAGGAAGGGTAATTAACCTAAGTCTAATCACCTGTTACGCACAATTCCTGGATGTCCTCAGACCCAGCCCTCAAATATAACTTGTATCACGAGATACAATTTTTACTATCATGACCTAAGTTAAGATTCAGACTTGTTTATGATTGGCAGACCTCAATTGTTCAAGCATTTCATAAAACATCATTACTCACTGACTGTCTACAAGGGTCCAGGAAATATTTACTCACAAAGTAGTTTTGTTTTAGAAGGAAGACTAGGAGATGGAGATTATTGGGACTTCCCCCAATTCTCTCACAGCATCCTTCTTTCCTTGGACACTACTAGTATTACTGAATTCACTTATCCCTGCCCCACATATCAACACAGTATACACCACCATGGCCTGGACTTCAACAGGTTATTCTTTACTATGAGTATCATTCAAAAGTAGTAGGCTTTGAGTCTTCAGATAAAAAGCTAGAGGAAGGGTCTTACCTGCTATTATAGCACCATGGAATAAGTGGAAATAAAACAAGAAAGGAGAGAGAATCGATGTACAGTTTTATAACACATTAAATGCTGCTAAGCTCAACTAAATATTTAGTATATGGAAATCTTGACTAAGAAAATTATGTTCTATGTCATTGAATTGTTGGTTGTGAAAAGCAAGAAGAAGGAATTTATCTACTAGCTTCTCTTTGCTATTGGCCCATATTTTCCCCATGGATTCTAAAATCTTCTGCATGTGTGTAAGAATGCAGTCTGGTGGTGAGCCATGCTTCAATGATGGCAGAGAAGTCTGGCGCAGGAAGATGCTCTCTAAGTGACAGACCACAAAACTGGAAGCTTGAATTTATGTGACTCAGACAAAGATGGCCACTGCAGCAGGGCTAGAATTAGAAAAGGATAATATTATTAATAGGTCAATATGAATCTAAGTATGCCATGAAATATGTGAGGCATAATACTTTGAAGATTCTTTAAAATGAATATTTTTCAGGAGTGTCATACTGCATTTCATTGATGTGCTCTGATTTACCAAATCATTGGACAAGGTGTTTTCCCTTGATTATCAGTACATTTTCAAACAATTTATTTTGTAATTCTTTGCCAATATGTCCTCCTTGTTTAACACATACTTTACTCTTCAGATTTTGTTAGTAGGTACTTTTGTAAGTGGGATCATTTCTTGCAATCTTTGTGGTTAAAATATAAAAATATTGACTAAAGGGAAAAACTGGGAGAGAACAAGGGAAGGGATGACATTGTCCCTAAAGAAATATTCCCTATACCTGACTTATATAACTGTAATCCTTCTGTACATCATGTTTAAAATAACAATAAAAACCTTTTCTGGATGGTCATATAGGGCTTGAATTCTGGGTCTAGGCACTGTCCTTGAATTATTCAGCTCAAGGCCTGCACTGTACCATTTGAGCCACAGCGCCACTTCCAGTTTTATGGTGGTTAATGGAGATAAGAGTCTCATGGACTTTCCTGCCAGGGCTGGCTTTGAACTGTGATCCTCAGATCTCATCCTCCTGAGTAGCTAGGATTATGGGCATGAACCACTGGTGCTTGGCAATAAAAAACATTTTTAAAGAACCCCCCCCCCAAAACCAACTAAATCCTAATTGAATTTTACCTTTGTAAGTGATGCCATTGTCAAAATTTGTTAGAAGCTAGAGGTATAAAATATGAGGCATAACCACCACTCACAAAAACTTCTTTATCTAATGCAGAAGCAAATTTATATGACTACCAAGAGTTTCTACAAGACCATTGCCTATCTTCGAAATAAGGCACCCATGAGAAAAACTGGACAGTTCATTTGCAAGTAGAGTAAAGTTAATGCCCAGAATGAGTCTAGTCTTAGAGAATTCAGGTCAGGTAGGAAGAGAATGCACTTTGTGTGGAAGAATGTTTTTCAGAGTTAAAGAAGATTAGATCCAATGTAGCTTCCCAGCTGTAATAATACCACATAAAAGCTAGATAAAGTACTGTTGTTCAAGCCTCTCATTTCACCAAGAAATAGATCTCAGTAGCAAGGTTGAGCTAAGTTAGCTCCTCTAAGCTCTACCAGAGTGAGGGTGTTAGGGGAGAAGAAATTAGATCCCTTATCCTAGATATTTAACTATCCTAACACTGTCCTTGGTGTAAATCTGAAAGTTCTATATATGGGGATATGTCAACACCTTGTACCCCAAAGGCTAGAATGATAAAATTATAGGATGAAACATGAGTAAATTCAATGGAAATCAGGTATACCATTTGCGTCTGCACAATTGCCCATGCATATAGCAAATTTGATTCAATTTGTAGTTTTTCACCTCAATACTGTTTGGCATATACTTCTACACTGATTATGACTGGGTACATGATGGTTATGATGAACAAAACCACACATGGGTCCTGTTTAGTGGATTTTTTTTATAAGGTAACATGATTTCTAGTAAAAAAAATCCTGACAAAATTCTCATGGATTTTCTAGAGATTGTATTAAAAAAAAAATCACACTTCTTTTTTATTGTACTTACTTTTCTTAAGTGACCAAAGTAATAGCATTTTATAAAATGAGATAGAGTAAAAGGGGAAATGACCAAATTGATATTTGTTTGGGGGGCTGGAAATATGGCCTATTGGCAAGAGTGCTTGCCTCACATACATGAAGCCCTGGGTTCAATTCCCTAGCACCACATATACAGAAAATGGCCAGAAGTGGCGCTGTGGCCCAAGTGACAGAGCGCTAACCTTGAGCAAAAAGAAGCCAGGGAGAGTGCTCAGGCCGAGTTCAAGCCCCAGGACTGGCAAGAAAAACCCAGCCAACCAACCAAACAAACAAAAAAACAACCCTAGATATTTGTTTGGGGACTTTTCAAAGCAAGAATGTGATTTTCTCAGTATTATCTGCCTGCTACCCTCCTCTTCCTCCTCCTCTTTCCTTCCTCCTTCCTCCTTCCTCCCTCTCCTTTACCTCTGTTTTAAGAATTATTGCAGTTCTATATTTTCTCCCCTTGATATAATTTCAAACAGACTACTTCTTGCTTTATGTTTTTCCCTACTGTTGTTCCCTATCCATCTTCCAAATTACATTAAAATAAGTTTAAAAATGCCTTCTTTAGTTTTGCTCTTGCAGCAGAGAAGAAATTTAACCTGTTATTCATATGACATAAAGCCTGAAATCCTATCAAAATGTCTGCTTTGTTGAATGTGTGTGTCAGCTCAAGCAATGTGTACCACGTCTGGATTTTCAGCTGGGTAACTTTGCTCTACTAACTATTAAGATTGATCTTTCTGACCTTTCAGACTGAGAGCTGTAGATGTTACAAAGTGAGAAACAAGAAATTAGGTGCCTTTGGCTTCTGTGTTTGGTAGTGTATGTCCTGCTGATGTCTCTTTTGTTAATTAAATTTATTTTTGTGTATGCATTCTGTAACTCTTTGTTTTCCTTTACTACCTAAATGATTTCTTGCCATTTTGGTCTTGCAAGGGAAGTACCAAAGTTCCACATCAACTACGTTGGGACTGATAGAATTCTGCATTTTTTGCTCTACCTTGTTTTGCAAGTGAGTGCTGCTGAAAACCCTTGTGCTTTTCTCCTACATAATGGCATCTGTCCAACAGCATGTCCAATGTGTCAAGAACATCTGACCAAAGCCCTTCATTATACATGTGGTTGAAATGATTTTGCCTGAAGGAGAAACAGCTCATTAATAAGACTGAATTGCACATTGTCTAATAGTCACACTGATTCTTCCTTGTATCATACATCCCTGGTATTTATTCAGTGTCTACCTTCTTAATCAGACAGACACAGTGTGAAAAGGAATGAAGCAGATTGAAAAGGTACCTGTTGTACATGTTAAAGTTACCCGAGGGAATTGAATCACAAAACAGATTGGAAATATCTTTTTTCTTTTAAAGGAACTATTACAAAATAGTTGTGTAATCTCAAATGTCTTTTCTTAGACTCTAGACTTGAATCACATTAAAGAGGGAGGTAGTAATAAGACTAGAAGAGGGAGGTAGTAATAAGACTGGAAATATGTATTTTAACAAAAAAGGTTTCTGTTTTGAGTAAGATAGTCTATGATAGATATAGTTAAGATAGTTGACTTTATTTATTTACTTATTTGTTTATCCACTCACTTTCTTCTCATGACTGGCACCCTCTCATTTGATCTCAAATTCTAGTCCAGAATTTTGCAGGTTAATTAGACATAGAATTTCTTAAACCTTTCTCCTCCAGGTTGCCTTTGAACCTTGATCCTTAGATCTCACCCCCTCCCACCCACCCTCCTTCCCTAAATAGCTGGGGTTATAGACATGAACACCATTGCCAAGTGTATTTGCCTTTTTTTTTTTTTGGTTGTGAGGTTTGAACTCAGGGTCTGGGCTCTGTTCCTGAGCTATTTCATTCAAGGCTAGTGCTCTACCACTTTGAGCCACAGTGCTACTGCCAGTTTCCTTGTGGTTAATTGGCCATAAGAGTCTCTGGACTTTCCTGCGCCAGGTGGCTTTGAACCACAATCCTCAGATCTCAGCTTCCTGAATGGCAAGGATTACATTGAACCACTAGTGCCCCATCTGTATTAGACCATCTTGAAGAACTATTTGTACCCATTTGTAAAAGGAGATGATTTTGAAGAGTTGCAATGACTTCTAGTTATACTCAGAGTTGAGGCACGAAGATGGGAAGGCAGCAATTACTTTTCCTCATGAAAATTTATAGGAAAAAAATAAAATGCCTGTTTAGAATTTTAATTCAGGAGCAAACAAATGGCCATATTAACCTTGATGAACTTAGAAGCAGACAAATTAGTCTTCACCAAAAGATAGCGTGCCTTCTTTCCTCCCTCTCTCCCTCCCTCCCTTCCTTCCTTCCTTCCTCCCTCCCTCCCTCCCTCCCTCCCTCCCTCTCTCCCTCCCTCCCTTCCTTCCTTCCTTCCTTCCTTCCTTCCTTCCTTCCTTCCTTCCTTCCTCTTCCTCTTTCCCTCCCACCCTTCCCCCTTCCTCTCTCCCCTTCCTCCCCCTCCCTCCTTCCTTCCCTTCCTTCCTTCCTTCCTTCCTTCCTTCCTTCCTTCCTTCCTTCCTTCCTTCCTCTCTCCCTTCCACCCTTCCCTCTCCCTCCCTCTCTCCCCTTCCTCCCCCTCCCTCCCTCCCTCCCTCCTTCCCTTCCTTCCTTCCTTCCTTTCTTCCTTCCTGCCTTCCTTTCTTCCTTCCTCTCTCCTTCCCTCCCACACTCCCCTCCCCCTCCCTCTCTCCCCTCCCTCCCTCTCTCCCCTTCCTCCCCCTCCCTCCCTCCCTCCTTCCCTTCCTTCCTTCCTTCCTTCCTTCCTTCCTTCCTTCCTTCCTTCCTTCCTTCCTTCCTTCCTCCCTTCCTTCCTTCCTTCCTCTACTTGATATAGTTTGAATATTTGCCAATTATTTGCAATCAAAGGATCTTTAGTAAATAGTAAATACATGTAGATACTTTTCTTACTCCCATTTAAAAATTAGAATTGGTTTACAATTTTGTATAGAAAATGGCTCATGCCTGTAGTCCTAGCTATTCAGAAGGCTGAGATCTGATTATCACAGTGCAAAGCCAGCCTAGATAGGAAAAGTCCAAGACGCTTATCTCCAATTAACCACTAGAAGACTATAAGAGGAGCTGTGGCTCAAATGGGAGAGCACTAGCCTTGAGCAAAAAGAGCTCAGAGACAGTGCACAGACTGCCCCCCCCAAAAAAACAAACAAACCGGTAACAAAAGAAAGAAAGGAAGGAAGAAAATGGCCAGAGGGAAAGCAGAGCAGCACATACAATTTGGTGTATAGTGTCAGTATAGAATGCTGACAAATCCCTTGGCCTGCACACTAGCTAATGCAGCAGTCAAGGAGCTAGAGAACAAAAGACATTTAAAACAAAACGAAAACATAAAAACCCCAGTTTTGGGCTGGCAACATGGCCTAGTGGCAAGAGGGTTTGCCTTATGTACATGAAACCCTAGGTTTGATTCCTCAACACCACATACATAGAAAAGGTTAGAAGTGGCGCTGTGGCTCAAGTTGGTAGAGTGCTAGCCTTGAGCAAAAAGAAGCCAAGGACAGTGCTCAGGCCCTGAGTTCAAGCCCCAGGACTGGCAAAAGAAACAACCAAAAACCCCCAAAACACCCCAAGTTTCTCAACAACACACCTTGTTAGCAGCTTCGTGGGAATAACTCAAGATAAATAAGATTGCAACAAATATTTACATAGAAAAACTCAGAAATTCACTGTTATTATAACCAGTATTTGTGAGAACAAATGTATCACTATAAACCATAGTCTCTAAAAGGAGAATTTATAACCAGAGCAATTGCTCTGTACCACCCTCTTTTTGTTTCACTATCCTTTTTCATAATTGTTTTAATGAAAAACCATTATCCAAAGAATTGGAAAACAAATGGATCTTCAATATTAACAGAAACAAAAATACTGTCTGTAAAATATCTCCACTTAAGACTTGGGAAGGATAGGGTGCTTAGACATGAGCTTTGATCTTTTTTCATTTCTTATCAATGAGCTTTGCTATAGAGTCACATTTAAAAGACAATTTGTATTTGTCAAGAATTATTCTATCCTTACCAAAAAATGATGATAGACATATAGGTTTCAAATAGTTCATATTTGATAGTTGCAGTATATTCATTCAATTTCTCCATCATTTTCAGGAGTAATGATGTTAATATTCTTTTTTTAATATAGTTATTCTCTTTGAATAGTTGTACAAAGGAGTTTACATTCAACAGAGCAGTTTATGAACATTATGCATGTTGATCAATTTCACCTCTTTCAAAATTCTCACCAACCTTCCCCTTCCCACACTTTTCTTAATTTTGTAGGATATACATTGCATACTCTCTTTTTCTTCTGCTTATTTTTCTCCCCTTGACTAGACTCTATCCCTTTCAAGTATCCATTTCCTGGTGTTTATTTGGGTGAACTTTGATTTGGCTATTCTAAGGACTTATATTAATTGAGTTCTCTCCTGAATCTACTGTGTTTCAGTCAATGCAATTGTGTACCACCCAATTGTATGCCACCCAAAATATTTATTTATATACTTATATACATAAAATAGCAAAGTGACATAAAATGTCAAATTTCTTATAGAAGTAGAAGTTGATTTTCATCTTTATTGTTATTTGTTGAGCAAATATTTCTATTCTAAAAGTTGGATATGGAGTTTCAGAAAAGTCAAGGAACTTGTTCACATTCCAGCCAAAATTTTGGAGGAGGCAAAAGCGCCAGTCTGGACTTAAATGGAAAGCAGGCCTACATAAAGTGGCTCCTGAAAGGTAATCAAATGGACTATGATAGAAAATGCTATTTGTATCCAAATTTCAGCTGTGGTAATAAGCTCCTTATAAGGTAGATGGAACACAGAGGCAGAGAATCTGAATTAGTGGTTGAAACCTGAAAGGCTCTACTACGTATGAACTTTATCTGAAACAGGAACTAACAAAAATATTGCAGTAAAGGGAAATTAAAGTAGTATTTCAGTTCCAGAGACCAGGACAAATAAGAGAAGGCAGACTGAAAATTCATGAAACAGGAGAATGGACAGCTTTTCATTCTTTTTCCCCCTCTATTGTCAAAGTGAAGTACAGCGGGGTTACAGTTTCATATATAAGGGAGTGAGTTCATTTTTTGTTCAACTTGTTACCTCCTCCCTCATTTTCCCCTGCTTCTCCCCTCCCCCTCCCCCCCCCGGAGTTGTACAGTTGGTTTACACCAAATGGCTTTGTAAGTATTGCTTTGGAATGGTTTGCCTTTTTATTCTTTGTCTCTCGCTTTTGGTATTCCCTTCCCTTTCCCTAGTTCTAATACATGTATATACAGTATCCAGGGTACTAAGATGAGATACAATGATAGTGGGGGCGGGGGATGTCAGTAAAATCACAGGAAGGATATATGGGAGGAGAGATGGGGAAACACGCCCTGACCAGGCGAGCCAAGAAAAGGAAAGAGTAGATGGACTACCTGCACCCAGCCCTCCCTTACTGAAGGACAAACAGACGCGTCCAGGAGCTTAAGTCAGTGCAAAAGTCTTGTTTATTGAGGTAGATCCTTCTATTAAATAAGGCACAGGAGCCAATCAGGTCAAAGATCGTCAGGAAGGGGAGGGGTGTATGTGCACCTATTTAGGGACTGTGAGGGGCGGCCTGAACTGTCCGTCAAGGATGGAGGGCAGAGGGACCAATCCTAAGAGGCGGCCTTATTTTACATCACAACTCACAGGACAACCTCTGGGTTCACCATCAGGCACCATCTTGGCCACACGTGGTCCCAAGGCTGGGAGGCGGTGCCAGCTAGAACCGACTTTCCGGCATAATAGTCACGTGGCCCCAGGGCTGGGAAACAGGCGGGGCCAGCTAATTGCCTCTTTCTGATGTAACATGCCCTGGCATGTCCCACATGGTTTCACATGGCATGTTGAAAATAATTACAACAATGATATAACTCTTGTTTCTGTAATGTGGGGTTCATTTCACTTAGCATCATCTTATGTGTTCATAAGGGCATAGCTATTGGGCACTTGTGACCTTCTGCTATGTCTAGCCTAAACATGTACTAATTATTCCCTGTGAGGGAAACCTAGAGTCTATGTTTCTTTGGGTCTGTCTCACTTCACTTAGTATAATTTTTTCCAAGTCCTTCAATTTCCTTACAAATGGGGCAATGTCATTCTTTCTGGTAGAGGCATAGAATTCCATTGAAGGGGAGTTCACTGAGACTCTTTCAACCCTTTTTATTCTATGTCCTGGTGGATGAAAATCAGAATGATTTTCTGGGACATAAAGGAAAAATGCAAGGAAAGGAATAAGACACATTATTGAGTCAGTTATCTACCATTATTAGATGCCTACTGTTGTAACTAATTTGCTTAGTGTTCAAGAGCTCCTTGTGGCTGTAGTTCCTGCTTAAATTCCCTTTATTCTACCCAGTACATTTCATGAACCCAGCTAGATCTGTCTATTTTCCCCCCTATCTTTTTTGTTGGTTACATTTTATACTTATGGAAATTCTCTTTATCCTGATTTTATTTGTGCTTATTCTATGTATTCTTTAAGTCTGAGTGCAAGATGCAATTCCCTGGTATCTCTGTAACTGATTTTTAGTACCCTGGATATTGTATATTGGAAGTACCAAAATGGAGAGACAAAGAATAAAAAGACAAACCAATGCAACAGCAATACTTACAAAACTATATGGTGTAAACAAACTGTACAACTCATGGTGGGGAGGGAAATGGGGACGGGGGAGGCAGGGGAAAATGAGGAAGGATGTAACAAGTTGGATAAGAAATGTATTCACTCCCTTACATATGAAACTGTAACCCCTCTGTACTTCATTTTGACAATAAAAAAAAAAAGATGCAATTCATCTAGGTTGCTTTCACCAAGGTCAAAAAGTAAGACATTGTGTCAGAATTTTAGAAGACTGATCTGTGATGCATCCCCTCATCTTATCACACATACACTTTCTCAGATGTAATCACTGTCCTGACCTGAATTCATTTGTTTGGACTTTCACTGATGATGCCTATCTTTGTATCTATCAATATTTGTTCATTAAATTTACATCCTTGAATTCCATTATATGTATTTTCTGATTTCTTTTGCTCAGTGTAATATTATGTTTCATCTTTTTTGTCACTATGATTCATTTACATTTCATACAGAACATTTTTATTTATTTATTGTTTTTTGAGTTGTGAAACTTTATTAGAAGATCATATAGCTAGTTCATGGATAGCACAGAACTTTTGTGTCTACATATTCCACCATTTATTTACTGTACTATTCATGGACAATTATGTATTTCTTCCAGTCTGTCCCTAAATTGAACATTCTTATTTTGATATCCTGGCAAACATATAGGTTAGTTTCTAACCACTTAAATTGAACTTCTTATCAAACTATAAGAGTTAATATCTGTTGCACTTTAAAAGACCATCATAAAATAAATTTGATGGTAGTTTTTCACTCTAGATATTAAAAATATTTAAATCTGCAATATTAAAATATTTAAATGTTTGTGTATTAAAATTTTCTTTCCACTACGAATAACATTCTAATAAATACATTCAGGGAGGTATTTTCCTTACATTATGTTATTTCTACAGGAATTCACTTATTGAAATTCCCTGATCAAATATAACTATTGAAAGGTTCTTGATTTAAAAGGCAAATAACTGCTAAAGTGTTGTACGCTTTTGTAGTGATCATTGTAAATTCAAACATTTGAAACATGTTCAAATGCTTTTTTTTTTTTTGGCCAGTCCTGGGCCTTGGACTCAGGGCCTGAGCACTGTCCCTGGCTTCTTTTTGCTCAAGGCTAGCACTCTGCCACTTGAACCACAGCGCCACTTCTGGCCATTTTCTGTATATGTGGTGCTGGGGAATCGAACCCAGGGCCTTATGTATATGAGGCAGGCACTCTTGCCACTAGGCCATATCCCCAGCCCCTCAAATGCTTTTGAAAGTATGACTCAACATATTGATTGACATTAAGATTTAGTGGTTTTGCTATTGTAGTCACTTAACCATCTCAAACATATTTGTTTCAGTAATAACTTTTTTTTTTTTTTTTTTTTGGTCAGTCCTGGGCCTTGGGCTCAGGGCCTGAGCACTGTCCCTGGTTTCTGTTTGATCAAGGCTAGCACTCTATCACTAGAGCCACAGCACCGCTTCTGGCCATTTTCTATATATGTGGTGCTGGGGAATCGAATCCAGGGCTTTGTGTATACGAGGCAAGCACTCTTGCCACTAGGCCAAATCCCCAGCCCCAGTAATAACTTCTAAGAAGAGTTATTCTTATGTTCCATACATATACCTTACATGTATGTGTAAGTACACAACATGCACATACACATACATACACACCTCATGCAAACATAATGTATAAGTAAACAAATGGAAAAGAAAAAATGCTTATAAATTAGCATTAAGATGGAATCAGTCTTTTTTTGTCCTTTTTAGTAACTGATGGCCCTCTGCCCAAATCCATTTGTCACAGCATCATGCACAAGGCTTGAGTTGAGCATGATTCGTTTTTGTGCCACCCTTAGTGATTGGAAATAAACCCTGGAAAAATGTGAAAAGAGAAGATGATAAATGGCACTGCTTGTTCCTCAAAATTAAACAATTGCTAACACCACAAGCCTGTACAGTAGTGATATTTATGGAAAGAAGGAAGGAGGTAGTGATTATAAAATAAGATGCCGAGACTGTTCCTAATAAGGAAAAGTGAGTGAGTTCAGCTGTACCAATGCTAGGTGTTCTGTGCAATTCACACAGGAGTCTGTTTTTTCATGGTTGTGCTGTCCTGCTAAAACCTGTCCTACTTTCTGCATTGGTATCTTGCTGGTTATAGCAAACATACAAAAATGCATTGTGTGTGTATATATATCAACATTTTATAATGACTAGAGTTTTATTTTATTAAAAAAATGGAAGTGTGATTTTTTTTTTGTCCATGTATGTTTTCTTTTACCATAAAATCATGGATCAGACCCTCTTAGACTTCGAGGTTAATGCTAACACATGTTTTATATGTTTGTGTTTTACCCTTTTAGAAAGAGATCTTTTTAGTGGGCAACACATCCAATTTTACTTCAAGAGATCTTTCCTTTTACAATTATCTGGTACCATTTCTTTACTGTAGAGTGAGGCTTTCACTTCAACAGAGGCTTTTGGAGTTGCTGGCAGGCAGGATTCAAAGGCTGCAGGAATGGCATCTAGCTTGGTATAAAAATGGAGTTATTACCCTGATACAAATGATAGCCTAGTAGACTTTGAATTTATTTTTAATTTTTTAATTTATTATTATTATTATTATTATTATTATTTTATTTATTTATTTTTTTTTGGCCAGTCCTGGACCTTGGACTCAGTGCCTGAGCACTGTCCCTGGCTTCTTTTTGCTCAAGGCTAGCACTCTGCCACCTGAGCCACAGCGCCCCTTCTGGCCATTTTCCATATATGTGGTGCTGGGGAATCGAACCAAGAGCTTCATGTGTAGGAGGCAAGCACTCTTGCCACTAGGCCATATTCCCAGCCCTTGAATTTTTTTTAATCATCATTTCTTTTCAGGCAACATCTGTCATTAAAAAGAGCTCAGTTTCTTGAAGTAAAGGTCACATATAGACTAGGATTATGCATAGGATGATGGAAGTAAAGTTTATATATGAAAACATCATGGTGAATGTGAGAACCTACGCAAGAATCAAATATGAATTAACTGATTGCTAATATGATCTCCTTACTACTGTCCATAAATTTGCTAACAGTGGGATTTTTGGCTGTAGATCACACAAGTTGCTTCTCTTCCATATATGTCAGTCTTTCAGTTGTACTGATGATTGAGCTTTAATTTCCTTTACTATTTATTATTTACATATCAAAAATTCTTAGTATCAGCTCCCAGTGGTCTGAAGGTTCCACAGTATCTTTTCCTATCTAATTTTGTTGACTTTGCTTCTAAACATTGTATTGTAAGTCTTAACCACGTCTGATATCTTATCTTATTCAAATTCATTCTGACAAGCATTGTCACTTATTCCTAGTGATCCAGGAATAAATGCCATCCATCATCCATATCTAATCAAATAGGGGTTCTCTCACAAGTGTCTCCACTGGTTGATGACCCTAATATTTTAACTATGTCTTCACTTTGGTCACACAGGTCCCTGTGGTGACCATTAATACAGCAGGTATGTTGTAAATTTCACATTATAGTTGGTTGTCTGTCCTTGTCTCCTATTTCTCAAATAGGATCCTAGCTTGAAGAATGTCTGGTGTTGAAGAGGAGATGCTCAAAACCATGTATGAAATACTGAACAAAAGTCACCATGCATGATCTATTTCAAAATGTGCTTCTGACCTCACATCTTACTAGATGTGCCCAGATAGTTTAAAATTGAGAAACTAATGAACTAATGCATTTTTTACTGTTTAACCAGAGCTGCTTCTATCAATGCAAGAAAATAGTTTTCTACAGAAGATGAAAATGAATTTTTATGAATGACCTTTGAGTGAAAACAATCCTGTCCCTTCCACTATGGTGAATAAAATTAAGCATGATGTATTCACTCAGTCTGGGAAGTCAGCTGGAACAGTACTGATTGTTATACCATTAAACGATGTCATGATGTAAATACAAAGGGCTCACATAATTTTCTTTGCGGGGCCCTGTCCCTTTCCTGGAACACCAGAGGAAAGTGGAATGCAGAACCACACTTGCATGGTGCTATTCCACGCCATTTTTGAAACACATATTCTGGCTTAGATCCCCAGGAAAAAAGAAAAGAAAAGAAAAGGAAAACAAAACAAAACAAAACCAGAGATAGCTATGTTGGCAGAAACTTGCATTCAAATGTATAGTAAAATTATACAGTTAAAGTAGTTTTAAATCAATTTAAAGCATCTATGAAAAGAAACAACTAAAATGAAAGTTACTTTAGTAATAAAATTTAAAGCTATAGTGAGGGATATAGGTCCCTCTGAGGTAGTGGTTCTTAATCTTTCTTGTGTGTCATAGACTTATGAAAATCTAAGGAAAGCAACAATCTCTCTCCGTACAATAATGCAACCAAGCATACCCTTATGCAGTTTTCTATCCACTAAAAAGTAGGGTCAGACATGGTGGTTCATGTTACTCAGAAGACAAAGGTAGGAGGATTTTCTTTTTTTAAAAAAAATTTTTATTGTCAAACTGATGTACAGAGAGGTTATAGTTTCATACGTTAGGCACTGGATACATTTCTTGTACTGTTTGTTACCTCCTCCCTCATTCCCCCCACTCTCCTCCTCCTTTCCCTTTCCCCCCATGAAGTGTTCAGTTAATTTACACCTAACAGTTTTTCAAGTATTGCTTTTGTAGTCGTTTGTCTTTTTACCCTGTCTCTCTTGATTTTGGTATTCCCTTTCAGTTTCCTAGTTCTAATACCAGTATATACAGTTTCCAATGTACTCAGATAAGATACAGAGCTAGTGCAGGTACAACCACAGAAAGGGGATACAAGAGGATCATCAACAATAGAAGCTACGGTTTCACCTTGCATGTTGAAAGTAATTACAACAGTGATATAACAGACGTTTCCATAACATGGACTTGGAAAAAGTTTTACTAAGTGAAGTCAGGCAGACCCAAAGAAACATTGACTTTATGGTCTCCCTCATAGGGAATAATTAGCACAGGTTTAGGCTAATCACAGCAGAGGATCACAAGAGCCCAATAGCTATGCCCTTATGAACACATAAGATGATGTTACAACATAGAAATAACAGTCGTTTCCATAACATGGAGTTCATTTCACTTATGTTGTAATTACTTTCAACATGCCATGTGAAACCGTAGTTTCTATTGGTTAGGAGGATTAAGGCTAAGTGAGTGCCTTAAATGTTAGAACTCTTGTCTAAGCAAGCACATGGCTCCTGGTTCACACTTTTTATGATGGACACACACGTAAGCACACAGCACACAGGTATGTGTCCACAGTCAAAACCAACATATAAACCTTCTTAGTATCTTACATTAAGAGTCTCTGGCTTAAACAAATTCTACTAATGATGATGGAGATTTGGCTGAGCAATCCCTCTCATAGTGAACAGTTATAAAAACATGAACAAAACATTTAAAGAAACTCAAGGAATTAGTTGTAGGCAGTTGAGGAGTAAAAATTTTGCGAGTGGCATTTTTTCTTTTTGGTCCAATGGAACTTTTCTAACCCCTGGGTTTTTAAATTTTGTTTTGTTTTTAGTTCTGTTCAGGCTGCTATAACAAACTGACATAGGCTAGTTGTATTATGAACAATAGATTTTGTTTCTCATAGTTCTGGAGGCTTGGAAGTTCATGATGAGTATGTCCACAGATTAGATGTCCGGTGAGTGAACCACTGACTCTTGGTTCATAGAAGGCTGTTTCCCCCTACCACCACCACCACCAATCTTACCATACAATAAGGAGCAAAGTAGTTATAATCCATTGACCTAATCTCCCCATAGGCTCTGAGCATATGAACATAGGGAAAATCCAAACATAAAGTCTGTACCCCGTATTGGAAGGATAATTCAGCCTTCCTCTCTTGCCAGAACAGTAGGAGGAAAAGAGTTCAATACTGAAAACTCATCAAAGAAATTAAAAGGGAATCCACAGACAAAGGAATCTAGAGTGATCATCTAAGCTAGTGTATACTTTCTATATAAAATGGTTAGCTGAATGATCCCTTATAAGGTGTAGAATACAAAAAGAAAATAAGCAAGTGTACCCAGAAAAAATATGAGTGACCAGTGAAAAACGTAACATTCAAAGATCTTGCCGCACCGAACAAACTCTTCTTTTTTCCTCCTAATTTCATTTTCATTTCTCAGAGCACTTGCAGGTCAAGTGGCAGAGAGTCGAAGCCATACTAATTTGAGATGTCATAGCACAAAGGATAAGGCTGGTTGAAAGCTAAAAATAGAGATTTTTCCAGAAAGATCCACAGGGAAGGTGAATCCTGCGTAGCATAAAATTTGGCCAACTCCTTGATTGCATACTAAACAACTCAGGACAGAACAAGGAATTAAGTTAAAAAGCAAATTGAAATTGAAGCAGACAGGTCAGCTACTGTGTAGCTACATATGGCTTCAGTGACAGGGCAGTAGGAAGTAAATCATGTATCATTTTAGTTTCCCACACAGTCACATGCCAGCTAAGCGCCAGGACCCTTGACTAAAGCTATTGTATTCATTCAATGTCCAGATAAACACACTCTGTGGATTTATAAACCTAACCTCAAGGAGTTGTTATTTCCTTTAAGATACAAACCACTCATGTACAGTGTTTACTTTTAACATGTTAAACCTTATCCTAAGGAAATCCTAATAAGGGTAATTTTAGTCTGCCTTTCTTTTTCCCAACTATTTGTGTAATGTTTATTTGTGCTTTTTTAAGGAAAGCTTGCTGCTCACTGTTGCCATGACAAATCCAAAACTATCTTAAGAAACTCATACTTGCAATATCACAATGACATTTAGTTTTATTTTTAAAATGGGAAAATCTTTCTAAAACGTGGCCATTTCCTTTCATGCTAACTATTGATAGTTCCTATGTTCATTTTTCTTCTTTGCTTGCTGAAAAACGAGCATGTGTCATATAACAATACTCTTAAGTGGTCTACAAAATGTACTAATTGACATTTGGACATAAAATTTAGTCTCTGTTTCTCTTCAAGGCAAAATATATTGCATAACTGCTTTTGGCATCTACAGATCCTTTCCCAATGAACTCTGTTGTATAAGTAGCTTTTCTTATTGTCTGTTGGGCAACTTTTCCTTTTTCTCTGAAGGAAAGAGTTATATATCAATATACTTCATGCAAATCATCAAACAGCTCCTATCAAACTTATCTGCAACTATGCTATAGCATTTGATCCCCCCAATCCTTGTATTTATTAGTAAACCTAATATATCAGCATATTATTATTATTTTAATGCTAATATCAGTAAAGAGAACCTGAGAATATTTTCAGTTGTTCTCAGCTAGTCTCCAAGATAGTGTGTTTTTAAAAATTTATTTTCATTTCTTGATTCTCCAGTATTTACTTTGATATCTTTCAATGTTCTATGTCTTTGTTTTTTATAATCTTAAATATTTATGTGTGTTTAGAGTATGCAAAGTAAAGTTCACCTGTACCCAAATTTCCTGTGGATAATTGGATTTTAGATTAAAGTATATAAAATGATGTGGAACATTATAGATTTAATAATAGAAGCAGGCACATTTTAGAGGTAAGTTATTTAGAAGAAAATGGCATATATGGCAATTCAGCTTCTTTGTGACATTCATTTGAAAGCACTCTAAAACATAGTGTTTATTTGGTGATTAAAATTCTAGTAGGAAAATTTCAGATTTTCAGGACTCAAAGCAATCATAGTCACAATATTTGTGTGGAATCCTGGGATGGTGAGTAGTAGAGAGGAGAGCTAAGTGTTGTGCCATCCTTTGACAGCTGTTTTCCTGAAGCAGGCACAGGAGACAAAATCAGCTGAGGAAAAAACACCATTACAATTATTCCTGGTTGGCTCAAAGGAAAAAGGTTATCTTTTGAGTACAGCCTTGTTAATCGCTTGCTAAAACTAGCATTCTGCAGAAGAGTATAGCATAACCTAGAATCACTACAGCATCCAAAACAATGGCAAAGCTCCACACATGAAATCCCAAATGATTTCACATACACACACACAAAACTAGAAAATATGAATCAAATTCAAAAGTAAATGCAAAATAAGAAAATCAATGTTGCTATAACACTGAAATCACAAGACAAGGATTTTAGTATGACATCTATCTGGTGTTCAAGAACACAAAGGATGGGTTGTGGCATGACTTCCTCTTGAATGCCATTGAAATGTCTGATTTACTCCCTTCCCACCAAATATCTGGTATCTTTAAGCTGAAAGCTTCTTAGCCTGACTTTATATATCTTCTTCTCTTTTTCTGACATCTTTAAATATATATGTATACATATATATATGAAGTTTTTGCCATACTCGACTCACCAATGTACAGAATAAGCAATTCTTTATACTCATTTCCCATAACACATCAAACAACCACCAACCAAATATTGTGAATAATCATGAATACTCAGATAAACTTATGTACAATATCACACGTAGATGAATCTGGGAAGATACATAAATATACCTAAAAGATAACTGAAAGGCAACCATCATTACTGAGGGAATTATGATAATTAAAAAAGCCCTCATACCACGTATAACCTAACCATACTGCCTAATCTGACTTAGATTTCCTCTTTCTTTACTGAGTAATATCTTCCCTTTATAAAAAACATCATTATTTCTCCATCTCTTTCCAGATTACTACATTGCAATATAATTCAGTTATTCTTTTCTATGCCTTCCCTTTGGTCTACACTCTAACTCTATAATTTTTCTCACTAGTTTATAAATATTGTCCACAGGCACTTGTATCTTATTCTCAGAACTAGTCAAGATCTCTGTGGGCTTACTGATTCTGAGAGTGTGACCATGACTTTTCCTAGAAAAAAAGTAACCAGATAATCAAGCTTTGTTTACAAGTGATACTCTGAAAAGGTAAACTTAGAAATGTTTTAATTATTAGAATTTATTTTAGTACTTATCATTTGTTGTCTCTGTGCTTGCTTTGTAAGACAATGTACTATTGTACATTTTTTTCTTTTTAACTTTAAACCTTCTCCTTGTAACTCCAATAAAGCAAACAGCTCAGGAGAACACATCATATATCTGTTTGTAGAATGAATGACCACTTGAAAGATGAGATTTGTCTCCATAGAACTGTTTGCTTATTTCCATATTGCTTCATTGTTCTCGCCACATATCTACATTCTGTAGCTCCAGAATGTATTAATTGTGAATGCAATGTGTTTTGGAACCCTGAATATAGGGGAAAAATTAATTAATCACTTATATTAGCTTTCAACAGCCTGTTATTTCTCTACATAATTTTTTCTTTTTTCTCTCCACAAATTCAAATGATTCTACTGGACTCTTGGCACTAAAATAAAGTTTTCTTTCCTTTCATGAACATTTGATTCAGATCAAACCCAAGCCTAAATCTACGGAACAGATGATAACTTAATTGGTTTAAGAGAAGAAAGTATCCATGAACATTTGGATGTGGACACCCTCCAATAAGTATATTTTATTCAAGAGTTTAATTATGAAATACAACAGAGCCACGTATAAAGAATATTCAAATCACAAAGTAACTGTGCAAGCATGAAAAATACAAACGCTTGTTTCAAAATCAGTTTACACAAAATCAAATGATAAATATAATCAAAGACAAAGCAAACAAACAACCTTGAAAGTCTTTCTAGAAAATAACTACTTAGTATGATATTTCCTACTATTAGTCATATAGCAGAAAGTCATGTATTTATCTACCATGTTTTGGGAAGAAGGTTAAACAAACACAAACATTCTCAGTCTTGTAATCATTTTTAACACTCCCCCTCCATAGGTAGAATCAGAATTTCTTCAGTAAAAAGCTAAGAGACTAAATGGAAATGTATCACCTTAGTTTTACTAACACCTAAGCAATTTTTCTAGCTTTCCTGGAATCATTTTTTAGAGTAGTATTGCTTTATGGAATGTTTCATAGGAAAGCCATCAAGTGAATCATGAATAAACATCAGTCACCAAACAATAATAAATAATTAATAGGCACTGCCAGTAGAGCTACCTTCTGTGAAGAGTGACAGAACCAAGTTACAAGCACAGCAGGAGAAAGCTAGCATTTGTGTAGGGTACCACAGTTTCATGATGCTGACTAAATGACTCTTCCCACAGCCTTGGAATAGGTTTTCAGGTTTATCCATGAACAAAAAGCAAGTTTGCCCATGATGATATAGCTCCTAAAAAGAACCATTAGATTTAAGCCTTGTGCAGTTGACTATGAGTCTTGTGCCGTTGACTATGAGCTTTGTGCAGTTGGCATTCAGTCTAAAGAACTGCTCATTACAAAAGTAATAATTTTAATTTTAAAAATCTCCCCACACTTAAAATAAGATAAACTAGATGTAGTAAACAATTTAAAATTTAATCTACCAGATCCAGTGTCAAAAAGAAAAATTAGACAACATATGTTGGCATGACTATTGAAAATATATACATTCATGTATCTCATGACATAAATGATCCAGATGTCAACAGAGAGTAAGAGATGTCAAGTGTGATTTTTAAAGACCTTATACTTTAAATAACTTAACCTTTTAATGTATTGTATATGAGTACTTCTATATCTATAAGAAAATTATCAATAAAAATCATAGGAAATTAGCCAGACACTAGTGGTTTATGCCTGTAATCCTAGCTAGTAAGGAAGCTGAGATCTCATAATTGTGTCAAAGCCATTCTAAGCAGAAAAGTCTATGATACTCTTATCTCCAATTAACAAAAAAAGTCAGAAGTAGAGCTATGGTTCAAGTGGTAGATGGCTAGTCTTAAGGGAAAAGAAAAAAAATCTCAGGGACAGTACATAAAATAAAAAAAGGAAGAAAGAAATTAAACCTATTCACAGAAGAAAAGTCAAGGGTAAATTAAGATGAATGAATGTTCAATCTTTGTAATAGGAAAGAAAGAGAGAGGGAGGGTAGGAGAGAGAGAGAAAGAAAGACAAAAGAAAAATAGTAAAAGAGAAATATAACAGTAGAGATTAATTTTCAATTATATTAGTAAGTTTTAAAATTAATGTTTCCTTATCTATTGAATATGACCTTAAATACTTTGTATCATTGACTTTACTATAAATTCTCATTGTAAGATTGTTCCTTAAATATTTTATAGTCATTATAATGATTTTATTAAACATTATTATTATTATTATTAAACATATCTGGTCCATCTTTTAGGTCTTTATGATGGTGTGATTTTTTTTTCCCTTTTCTGGAGAATGAAGAATGTCTGTACAGTATACAATTAGTTGTGGCTAGCTAAAGTTGTAAACTTGAATGAGAGATCATTCTGCTGCAGAAAGTTCTCAACAAGAGTGTGTTAGAAGACAGGTACAGAATAACTAGGAGGCTTTTAAAACGAATGTGGCTACTACTGGGGTTTGACCTCTGAATCTTATACTTGCTTGGCTTCTTTGCTTATAGTTGATTCTCTACTACTTGGTTCACACTTCCAATCTGACTGCCTTTGCTGGTTATTTTGAAGGTGGACTCTTGTAGATTTTTCTCACTAGTCTGGCTTCAAACTTCAGCCATCTGGGTGTCCTGAATAACTAAGTATATAGGAATGAATCACTGGTATCCAGTTCAAGGGGAAATATCACATTAAAATATCTTTTACTTTAGGGCTGGGGATATAGCCTAGTGGCAAGAGTGCCTGCCTCGGATACACAAGGCCCTAGGTTCGATTCCCCAGCACCACATATACAGAAAATGGCCAGAAGCGGTGCTGTGGCTCAAATGGCAGAGTGCTAGCCTTGATTGGGAAGAAGCCAGGGGCAGTGCTCAGGCCCTGAGTCCAAGGCCCAGGACTGGCCAAAAAGAAAAAATTAAAAAAAAAATCTTTTACTTTAGGTTTGCTCTGTTTGATCAGGCCTTCCTGTGTCGCTGAGATTAGCCAAGAACTTGTGATATAGCCTACATTGGGTTAGAACTCAAAGTCCTCCTGCCTCTGTCTCCTAAACACTGGGGTTATAGGAGTGCTCTAAATCAGCTGACAAGAAAGTCCATAAAGGTGTGTGCTTATGCAAAATTACCTCTGACCAAAGGAAAGTTTTATATAAATATATATTTTACATTGTTAATTCAAAATGAATCTATATGAAATATGAGTTTGTGTGAATTTTCATACAAAGAATGTGAAGTATTTGCTCCACTTAAAGAAAGTGTACATCATAATATTTATTTAAAAGAGAAATGTTTAACTTAGAACAAATCCAAGTCATTCCCAGTTACCAAATCACAGGGACTTAATTAGTAATTCAGATTCCTTATAGCACTCTTAAGATACAATCTTGTGGCAAAAAGATGTCATTTGCTTTTCTGTTCTCAATTTCATAGCAAAACCTCAAGTTGAATTCTTAAGGTCTTCAAGACCTCCAAGTTCATACATGTTCCTCATTAAAATAGCAACCTCAAATAGAAGCAGAATGACGTTTTAAATGTGGTATTTTCATTCTTTCAAAATAGTATGCAGTAGACTGAACTGGTTGAACTTTGCAAATTCTCTGAGAGATTTTTACCATTTCCTAGCTAGCCAGCCATCTTGGATTGTATCTCATGGAGTTCCTGCCATTTTTAAAGCCATTCTGGTGTTTAAAAATTTGGAGGCATTCACATTGCATCTTTCATGAACCCACATGGGAATTGTTGAGAATTGTTTATGTAAAGAGGACAAAGTCAGCAAAAGGTTTGCCTTTCCTTAAGAATTCTGCTTAGAGTTTCTTTCTTTCTTTCTTTTTTTTTTTGGTAACACATTTTTCCACATTAAGTTTTATTTGTTTTGTTTTTCTTTTCCCATTTGGAAGAGTGATCAGGACAAAATAATACAATGGAACACATAAACCATAATTTAGTTAGTAAGACTTAATTGTGATTTTTCTTTATACCATTTAAGAAAATCCCAACCCCAAATAAGAGCAATAAAATAAGGCAGGTGTGCTTCAACTTGAGCTATATAGTGAATTGTCTCTATTTTCTCTTTGTCCTCCCTACACCATCCACGCAGTTCCTAATGCTTGACAATTTCTTCTTTTTTTCCAAATTTTTATTATCAAACTGATGTACAGAGAGGTTACAGTTTTATACGTTAGGCATTGGATACATTTCTTGTACTGTTTGTTACCTCGTCCCTCATTCCCCCCTCACTCCTCCCCCTTTCCCTTCCCCCCCATGAGGTGTTCAGTTCATTTACCCCAAACAGTTTTGCAAGTATTGCTTTTGTAGTTGTTTGTCTTTTTTTACCCTGTGTCTCTCGATTTGGGTATTCCCTTTCAATTTCCTAGTTCTAATACCAGTATAGATGGTTTCCAATATATTCACATAAGATAACAGAGATAGTGTAGATACAACCACAGGAAGGTGATACAAGAACATCATCAATAGTAGAAGCTACAGATACACATGGGATGCTGAAAGTAGTTACAACTGTGATATAACAATCCTTTCCATAAAATGGAGTTCATTTCACTTAGCATCATCTTATGTGTTCATAAGGGTATAGCTACTGGGCTCTTGCGATCCTCTGCTATTACTTGCCTAAACCTGTGCTAATTATTCCCAATAAGGGAGACCATAGAGTCCATGTTTCTTTGGGTCTGGCTCACTTCACTTAGTATAATTTTTTCCAAGTCCTTCCATTTCCTTACAAATGGGACAATGTCATTCTTTCTGATAGAGGCATAAAATTCCATTGTGTATATGTACCACATTTTCCTGATCCATTCGTCTACGGAGGGGCATCTGGGTTGGTTCCAGATTCTAGCTATGACAAATTGTGCTGCGATGAACATTGTTGTGCTGGTGGCTTTACTGTGATTTTGTTTGTGGTTTTTTGGATAGATACCCAAAAATGGGGTTGCTGGGTCATAGGGGAGTTCTATATTTAGCCTCCTGAGGAATCTCCATACTGCTTGCCAGAGTAGCTGAACCAGTTTACATTCCCACCAAAATGAAGTAGGGTTCCCTTTTGGTCACATCCCCTCCAACAATTGTTATTGTTAGTTTTCTTGATATATGACATTCTTACTGGGGTGAGATGGAATCTCAATGTTGTTTTGATTTGCATTTCTTTTATGGCCAGTGATGTAGAGCACTTTTTCATATGTCTCTTGGCCATTCTCATTTCCTCATCAGAGAAGTCTCTTTGTAAGTCTTTAGCCTACTTGATGAGGGGGGCTACTGGTTCTTTGCGGTTTTGTTTTGGAGGAAGGTAATTTTTTTAGTTCTGCATATATTTTAGATATGAGGCCTTTGTCCGTTGAAAGGCCGGTAAAGATCATCTCCCAGTCTGTGGGCTTTCTGTTTATCTTGCGAGCTATGTCTTTTGCCCTGTAGAAGCTCTGCAGTTTGATGCAGTCCCATTTGTCCAACCTTTCTTTGATTTGTAGCCTTTCTGGGTCTTTGTTAAGGAAGTTCCGTCCTGCGCCAAGGAGCCCAAGTGTTTCTCCTACTCCTTCCTTTAGTGTTTTCAGGGTGTCTGTTTTGATTTCGAGGTCTTTAATCCATTTGGAATTGATTTTGATGCACGGTGCTATATAAGGATCTAGTTTTAGTTTGTTGCATGTGTTGAACCAGTTTTGCCAGCACCATTTGTTAAAGAGGATATCTTTCTTCCAAACTATTGTTTTAGCTCCTTTATCAAAGATTAAGTAGGTGTGGTTCTGTGGGTTTATTTCTGGGTCTTCAATTCTGTTCTACTGGTCTTCAGGCCTGTTCCGGTGCCAATACCAAGCTGTTTTTATTACCACAGCTTTATAATACAGCTTGAAGTTGGGTATTGTAATTCCTGCTTAGAGTTTCTTAATCAAAACTTTTCTACTTTCTCATCTAGCTACAGAGGCAACTGCAAAAGGAACTTACGTTGTGTAGTTTACAGAGAGAATGCTATTAAGAGGAGAGTTGGTTGGAAGTAATCCTTGGAGTGATCGCAGCACAGTATACATACTTAAGTTGTGTTAATTCCTCCTTTCTTTGATATGAAACAGAATCCTCCACGTCATTATTTAGTATAATGATAGTAACATCATTTATTAAGCATTTATGTGTGCTAGCAGATATTCTAAGCATCTTCTGAATATTTAATTGTCTAATAGTTCTATGAAGCATATTTCAGTATCCCTATTTTATAAAAACAAACAAAACTGAGATGCAAAGAAAGGAATAGAGTTTCTTTTTCATAATCTAGTAATGGGTAGAACCCAGACTCTTAAGTACTTTTTATACTCCTCAATTATAAATTAATAATTGTGTGATTTTTAACTCCTTTGATGTCTCTCATTTTTGCTTTTTATATGATTTTTATTTTGCCAGTCCTGGGGCGTGAACTCAGAGCCTGGGTGCTCTCTCTGAACCTCTTTGTGATGAAGACTAGAACACTACTACTTGAGCCACAGCACCACTTTCAGCATTTTTAGAACAGTTTATTGGAGTTTAGAGTCTCACAGACTTTCCTGCCCAGGCTGGCTTTGAACTGCAATCCTCAGATATCAGTCTTCTTAGTAGTTAAGATTACAGGCATGAGCCAATGGCATCTAGATTTCTCTGATATTTAAAATTTTAATAAAATTAATTTATTTTGTTTATTGATTCTCTTTATATACTTTGTGCTACTAGGATCACACTACACATGTGGGTTACACAATTTTCTAAAATGTAATACAGAAAGACAGTTTTGATTATGGACCATCATTTACCTAGCTTGTAAAGAGAGATATTATTTCACACGTCCTCTGTCAGCCTCTCCAGACCTAATATCACATAATTTCAATATTTTAAGCAAGTTATGAGTTTTCATATCTAGTAGAATATATAATCATCATAGTACATCTTTTTATCATGGAAAAAATATTTCAGGGCTTATTTTAAGGAGTCACTGTTATCATTTTACACATTTTTCAATAGAAAAGCCAAAGAAAGTGCTTTTAAGGAAAGGCCCATTGACAAGCACCTGGACTGTCTCAAAGATAAAGATGAGTCATACAACTTTTCATACACAATCCTTTGCAGGAGAGAAAAAAAAGACAGCATTGATAGCTAGAACTACATTGGTTTATAAGTAGATTTGAATGGTAGAAAATAATTGTAGTAGATTACTCTGAAAATAATGTAAAAACATCAAAATGCCTATATTTCCCTACCAGAACTCAGTGCCTCATTTAGTAAGGAACGAAATATCACAGCTTCTGACATTTCTTCCTCCCACTTTGGATAAACAGAGCCTACACCTGGTGGTAAAAGCTTGATGGAATGCCAACTTTGGGCAATGTTCGGGTTTTAACTAGCACCCAAATACACATAGATGTGATTCCACTACCTGCTCTGGTTTGGCTCAAGCAGGCCTTGAGTTAAACATGCTGCACAAAATAATGCACAATGACAGGTGAGAATATTCAAATGTTCTTCTGTGTTTAATGGAAATGCTCTGCACAATATTTAAACAGTGATAACTGTGAACACATAGAAATAGTAAAAGATTAATGAGTTAGTCAATAAAATCTATGCTGAGCCATAGAAACTACCTTGCTGCACATTCCTCCATAGTTCATGGCCTCTTCTGCTTCCCAGTCAGCAATATACTTTTACAACTTCCTTCCTTCCTTCCTTCCTTCCTTCCTTCCTTCCTTCCTTCCTTCCTTCCTTCCTTCCTTCCTTCCTTCCTTCCTTCCTTCCTTCCTTCTTTCCTAACTTCCTCCCCCCTCTTTCTTTTCTCTTTCTTTCTTTCTTTCTTTCTTTCTTTTTCTTTCTTTTTCTTTCATTCTTTCATTCTTTCTTTCTTCCCTTCCCTTTCCTCCTTCCCTTCCTTCTTCCTTTTCTTCATTTCCTCTCTTTATCCATGCTAAGTCACATTCAGATGATCCAATAACATCTTCACATCTGAATTACCTTAATCAGATCTTTGAAGTCCCTTATTCTGTGCAACTCTGCAGACATGGGAGATTCTAATGCTTATATCTCAGACATCTTCAGGGGTAGGAGTAGTATTGCTCTTCCTACCAAAGAATCATACTAGACATGTGACCTTCTTGAGGAGAGGACCTCATATCCTTCTCATATTTACATCACCAGAACACAAAGGCATTACCTGTCACTTGGAGGGAATTCAACAAATACTTAATAATTGCTTCTGTCAAAAACATTTGTTTGGTATCTACCATAAAACAAGAGACATTTCTAGCTGATGGGATATGGCAATGAATGAAGCAAAGTTCTTGTTCTCATAGACCTTACTGTAGTATTTGGAAACACAGAATACACACAGAAATATGGATCAGATATAAATAAGAGAGTATGTAAATATGTAAATAAAAGAAATTAGATGTGCATAGCTTCAGCAGTTTAACATGCTGCTTGGATTTTAAGAATATTAAGGCATAATAGAGCTACAAAATGAAGCTTCACAATGATAGATGGGGAAACAGTACAAGGTGAAGTGAGGTGGGCAGAGGATGACAGATAGCATAGGATTTTTCAGCCCATGGTAAAGATCTGCTTTAGACTCTGAAATGGGCATCCATCACAGAATTGGAGCAGGTGCTGGAAAAAATTGACTTGTTTCTTGCCAAATTACTCTGCTATATTGGGCACTAACTGTAAGGAAGTAATGAAGGGAGCAAGGAAAAGGCAACTGTCTCAGGAAGAAGTGTGGGGGACTTAGAGTGTCTGCTGAGGTGATGGTGAGAATGTTAGCATTCTGGGTCTTTAAAAAAATTATTTGGAGTTTACATCATTTGGATGCTGGGTGAGTGAAATAGAGTAACTAAGAATAACTTTAAGGATTTGGGCTGTGAATTTGATGAGTTGAAGGAAACACCATTTACTAAGCTGATGAGGATGGTAACATATTCAGAACAAGGTGTTTATGCAATATCAAATGCAAATGATATAGTGGTAGGTGGGCATGGGATACTGGAGTTTAGGAGAGAGACTGGGGAACAAAATTTATGATTGAAAGTCTCATAAATCTTTTAGGCCTTCTGAAACTGGATGAATTTCAAGGGATAATCTGTTTTAGAAAGCAATGGAGTCAAAGAGCACTCTTGCATTGTGGAGGTAAGGAAAATGAAGGGAAGCGAGCAGTGGAGGCTATGAACAAGCAGGCTATGGAGAATAAATGGATTCAAGAGAAAGAGTATCTTAGAAGCCAGCTGGTGACACTCTTTCAAAAATGTTGCTGTTGAATGCCAGGGAGATAAGCATCTTGAAATGACCATTTCTGTCATCATGGATGAGATTGTATTTTGATGGAGCTGGGGAAGTTTATCAACATTATCTGTGGTTTTCTAAGTGCCTCTATAATGTGCCCAGTAGAATCTTCATTGCATTTCTAAGCATTGACAAACAATTAAAACTATGCTATTTAGGTCAAATAAATATTAGGATTCCCTTGCAGTCGAGACCAGATTGGTTTGTCATCTAGAGCTCTTTCATTTGTGAAATTTCCAAAAACATAATAGTTTTTAGATTGTCTATATTCCTTATATTGCGATTATTTCCCTTCCACTTGAAGACTAACAAGTCCATAAAATAGATTAATGCAACCCTGGCACATTCCATTTTCTCTGGAAAAACAAAACTCAGTTCAGGGAGAATATTTGGAAAAATACTTCAACTTTTTACCCCATTTCCTCATGGTGGTAATAGAGATTGAATATCAAATGCTTCAGGCCAGAGATTAGTTATGGGGATTCTTCCACTGAAAATAAACGGATTTATTCTCTTGCGACCTATAATATGTTAATGATTACTCTTATTTAACTGTACTTCCCTACCTCTTAGTAAAATCAACCTTAAAATATTGCTTGTGCATATGTGATTTCCTGTGTATGTATCATACAATCTATATTGCACACAATTGTATTTTTGCCAAATATTATTGGGAGACATGTAAAGCATATAAAATATTGAAGCTTATTAAAGGAGTAAAAGCTTCTCAACTATTCTGCCAGTGTTTATTACAGATTCCTTGAAGTGTCTTGTAGAAATGAAAGCTACTGCATGTATTTCTCCCACATTATACTTGCATGATTTTTTTCTACAGACAGAGAATTTATAGTGGATCTAGATTTTAAAATAAACAAGAGGAAACTGGTGCAAAAAAAAAGTTGCCAGATTGAGTTCATAATCTGAAGCTATGATCCAAGAACAGAGATGTTCCTGTGAGTAACTCGTTCTGGGTAAAGGATGGGTTTTGAAGGTGTTGGAATTTGCTCGTTTCTTCAGTTGCTATCTGTCATTTTCCTCTTGCTAAGGGCGTTCTCTTTACAATGCTGTAGACATATGGTTACATATTTCTGTTTGATATGCATCTGTCTTAGTTCTCAGAGGTTTTCTCTGTTGAGTCAAAATGTGTGTCCTTGAATTTTAATCTCATAAACAATCTGTGCTAAAAATTGCCTGGTTTGGTTCCAGACTAAAACAAAACAATAACTGACCAAACCGCCTTTGCTAGGTTAAAAATAAAAGTATGCAGAAAGAAAGGAACCAGTGGTGTATGGCCAACTTCCTGAATTACCACTCAATATAAACCTAATTCAGGATTGTGAATTCAAATAAAGGCCAGGCAGGTTCAGTATTGGGAAACATAAAGACACAGATCAGCGGGACAACAGTTGGTTGCATTTTTTTAAAAAAAACTTTATTGGAGCTAAATTTGCTTTTTTATCTGTATTTTATCCTTTAATGTCAATAAGTAGAAAAGAGGTTACTAAATGTCACTGATAGGGATCAGATAGAGCAAAGTTCAAATTCTAGATTGACAGTTACTGGGAGATTTAACCTACTTATCAGCCTTCTACATCTCTCAGCTTCTTTAAACATGGACTGGTGGTTTGGCATTGTAGTTCAGTGGTAGAACATTACCTAGCATGCTCAAGGCCCTGGGCTAGATACTCAACACTGGAAAAAGCAATTTTAAAAGGGAGGAAGGAAAGAAGGAAGGGAGGAAGGATGGAAGAGTGAGAGGGAGGAAAGAAGGGAGGAAGGAAAGAAGGGCAGACAGAATGGTGATGATTCAAAGATGAGATTTATGATTGATATGATAAGAATTACATCAAGAAACTCCCTTGACTAAATCAGGCCATCCCCACTTTAGGGGCTATTCTTATGACCAAGTTACCTGTCCCTCCAACCTTCTGTAAGAGGTGTTTTCTGAATAAATGGTGCTGATGTGTTCACAGGGGTGGGGGGGGGGGGGGGGAGAGAAACTCATGGGAAAAGAACTCCCGTAAATTATAGACTTATACCTTGTACAGTTTCAATATATTTCTTGAGTATGGATGTTTCTCAGTTACAAATGAGACTTTTTGATTCATTTTTTTTGTGAAGTATTTAGTGAAAAAAGTATACTATAAAGGATAGTTTTGAAATTTTAAATACCTCACTGGGAATCAGCAAGGTAAGTAAAATGGAGAGTATTGATATGTGATATTATCAAATATCACATCAGAACTAAATGTTTTCACTCACTACATGGGTTATATTTCCAGGTGCCACTTCCAAAAATTCAGAGATTACACCCCCAGGATTAAAAAACTACTATGTGTGGTAGAGTGCTAGCCTTGAGCAAAAAGAAGCCAGGGACATTGCTCAGGCCTTGAGTTCAAGGCTCGGGACTGAACAAAAACAAAACAAAACAACAACAAAAAACCTACTATGTGGGGCTTCATAAGTAAATAATTGCCTTGCTTCAAGGATATCTATGATCTACATATCTACCTATTCATCTGTAGTTATGCATCCATGAGCTTATACAATATATCAGAATATCAAAATGTATAAAAGAAAATGTCAATGAATATTAAAATACATCTAATGCAGGATACCTTCACTTCTAGTCACTTTCATATCTAGTCTCAATTGTTCATTGCAATGATCAGTGCAATAGATCTGTGATTTGAGTTAAAGTTATTGATGACAAAATGATAATATATAGTGTCAAGGGTAAGTAGAACACATTGCATAGAGCTAGGAGCTTCCATAGGGACTCATAGACATGTATGAATAAGGGCTGGGAATGTGGCTTCACGGTAGAGTGTTTGCCTAGCATGTATAAAGCCCTGGGCTTGTTTCCTCAGCACCAGATATACAGAAAGAAACAGAATTGGAGCTGTGACTCAAGTAGTACAGTGCTAGCCTCAAGCAAAAAGAAGCCAGGGACAGTGCTTGGGCCTTGAGTTCAAGCCCAGGACTGGTTAAAAAAAAGAAGAAATGTATGAATTACAGATTACATACTAGGACACTATAGTCTTGGAATCATGTAAGTTTTGATCCATGTATTTTATCCATTGTAACAAATAAACACAAATATATCTCAGTATATTTTGGAAGTTAAAATCTTGAATCATTTAAAAACACAACAACAAAATTAATAGTGATCATACTTTGGTTTATTGTAAAATTTAGCAAAGCTTTCTTTGTAATCCCTGACCCCTTACTCTGAAAACAAAAGCAAAGACATCATTATTGCTTATTCTTCCCCTGCCACTTTTGTCTATGCTACTGTAAGAGAAGGGAGAATGTTTAACTGTAAATAAATAAAAATAAAGATGTGATAGAGAAAAATAAATCAGTCTAGATGAGCAATGTTAGGAGCAACAGAAATGTCATTAAGCACTTTGAAAATAACCTTCTTTAAAAAGGTTGCCTCATTAAAAAAATCACATCAAAAATATAGCAGCAGAGTAGAAGAATGCATACAAGTTAATTGCACACCAGTCCCGTGCAGAAAACAAAACAAAAAACCTGGGTCATTAGCTAAAGCAGTAGTACTCAGAATCCAATTTGGGATGCTTTGATAGTGCCTGTGAATCCTCTATTATGGAGCTGTCACTGAACTGGTCCAAGTCTGATGGTGTCCGATGACCTGGGACATCGTCTGCCAAAGTGTCCAGATAGCTTCCCACAGAGATGCCATCCATTCCATCACTGCCATCCTGTAGGCTGTTGTAGCTGCCATGTAAGGAGGTGCTCTGACTCTCCAGCAAACTGCACAGGCTGCCACTGAGGCTGCTGCCTCGGCTGGTAATGGTGGCTTTCTCCTCAATCATCCACTTAATGGACTCAATGCTCTCATTGATTATGAGCAACTGGCGCATGAGCCTGACATCTGTGGCTCTGAGGTTAACCTGTGGAAAAGAGGGAGAAAAGAAAGACATGCTAGTCATTCTGCATTCTGCCCTCAACATGAAACACATTCATTTGAATTCTGCTACTTCAGGTCACAATTTTAAACTCACAGAATAAAATGCAAGTATACTTGAGTTCAAGACCACTCTGAAAACGGTTGGGTCATACATAGTAAGAGTCATAGACAAAGAGTTCATCACCTGTCAGCTGGATCAATAAAACTTCTACTGTGGTAGAAAATGGGTGAGAAGGAAGGAGGGGTGATATAGACAAAGAAGTCGTATGATCATAAACTGACCTATGGAATTGCAATCCCTTTCTACAACTACTTAATTGTACCAATATCAAAACAACAACAATAACAACAACAACTTGTGCATTCTTAGCCCTAACTAAAGTATCTGAAAGTATCGCACAGAATGGCAGATCTGTTGCTAAGAAATTTATTGTCTTTCTGGCTAAATTAAGAGTTTATATAAATATATATTTACATGGGAATATTTGTGTGGATCATCCCAGTGTAGAAAAAGCAAGGTTCAGGAATCATCAACATCCTTTTATTAAGTGACAGTGTATCAGGTATTGGAACAAAAACCCAACACTTACTAGAGAAACCTGAGGACAGACATTGCTATTTCTCTCAGAGAGGAAGACAAAAGAGTTAATAGTACAGAAAAAGCTTCAGGTTTTCATGTCTATATTGACTGAAAGAAAGCTGAATAATGCTTTTGCTCCTAAGAAGAGTGCCAACATATTAGGACCTCCAACTTACATAATGAAGTACAGAAGTACTTTATGCCGATCTGATTGTTTCAGGTCTTTCAAGACCCCTTGCTCAAAACTGAGCATTTCTCCATGTGCCATCTCAATAGGTGTGATGTCCTTTTATTGGTGTGTGTGTGTGTGTGTGTGTGTGTGTGTGTGTGTGTGTGTGTCCTGAGGCTTGAACTCTGGGCCTGAGCTTCTTTGGCTCATGGGTAGCACTCTATCACTTGAGCCACAGTTCTACTTCTGGCTTTTTTTAGTAGTTTATTGCAGATAAAAGTCTCACCAACTTTCCTTCTCCTACTAGCTTTGAACATTGATCCTCAGATCTCAGCCTCTTTAGTACCTAGGATTACAGGTGTGAGTTACTGGTGCATGGCTGGCATCTGGTCCTTCTGATAATTCTGTGGAACTATGAAAAAAAATATGTCCCCAAAGTCACAAAGCACAGTCTCTTGGTATTCTCCAAAGTTTAAGGGGGAATACCAATATGGAGGGAGTGACCGAGGGTTAATGTACAGACTCCCATGATTGGTTCTGTTCTAGGGATCCTGGTAGGTTCTGGTGCCTCACCAGGAAGTAGACACCTTTGACCACTAGAGGCCCTATTCACTTTCATTATGGTTTGTAAAAGGAATCCTGTTCCTCCACTTTTGTGGTATTAACCAGAAAAGCTGGGTCATGACAATTCGTCCTTTAAGATCCAAGTTCAGATTTGTGGGTTTCAAGAATTATTTATCAAAGACACTCATTCTTGACTGATGCAAGTCATAAGAGAAAAAGGAGCCCATTGTGTTAAAAAAAATATCATTCATATAAAGTATTTCCTGGTAAAGAGTTGGTCCATACCTGAAAATGAACTTTGGATTGAATGAACATGATAAACAAACTTTAAGAGATAAAACTTTTACTACTGATTCCAGTGATGTAAGATTACAGGTTTCAAAAAACTAAAAGAAAATATTTGTGTAAAAAGAATAAAGTATACTTAAAAATGAATTTGCTGGGATATGAAGGTAGCCTCTCTGACAAAAGCACCAAGAATAAATTGAATAGACTATATAAGTGAATTTTTTTCCTCTCTGACATGTTCATGACCAAAAGGTCATGAACCTTAGACTTGAGTAGTTTCCTATTTATGATCCTATATCATTGACCTTGCAATGACTATGTTGGGACAGAAGGTATTTTGGATCAAAATCACCCACCTGCCCCATAAGCTGTCAAGACACTGTTTAACTTATAAATAATACAAATATTGACAAATTATCAAGCAACAGGTGATATCTAGGATCCACCAAGGATGTTGAAAATTCAGTGAGCCAAAGGTTCCTCAAATTCTTCAGCAGATATCTCTGGCTGCTAAAACTTACTGTATCTATCATAGGAATGGTGCAATGGCAGTCTGGCCACTTCCTAAAAGCTCCCCAAATAGACCACAGATGTATGTTCATATTCCCATTCTGTCCTGTGAAAAAGGCTCAGGCACAGGCCAAGCTCTGAGTGTGCCACCCCGCCCCCACCAATTACTTCCTCATTTGAAATCCTCTTATCTCTTCTTCTCCAAATCCTTCCTATTTCATTCTATACTATAAAGTAGTACTTTCTGGGCCCAGCCTCCAATGCTGACTCAGTCAACTTCAGTAGTGATTTTAACAAAACAAATTTTCTACTGTTGGGTACTGCTATGAATTATCCTGTTAATTAGCATGGTCTTCAACTTTAAAGAAACAAGCTATTTTTTATATTACTTCTATACTTAAAGGTCAGCCACAAACAATGACTGCTTTTTTAGAAACTTATAATGTTAGGATCTGTGGAAGATCCATTCTTAAGTTAGTAATAAATACACGTTCCCATGACTAAGTCATCCAGGGTTAACATGCACTTAGAATAAATTCGTTGACAGCAGTTTTTGTCTTCCTTACACAGTGCTTGCCTGTAATACAGATTTCTCTATTTTATTGAGTAATAAGAATAAAAGGGGAGTAGACTGTGCAGTAACAAAAGCTTCCTTTGACCATGAAATGATTTATTTAAATAAGAACATCTTTTGCTTCAGCAGGCAAAACATTCACAGGACATTGAGCCATTGTTGGGGGGAGGATGTAATGAAAGTAAGTCAGTTACAACATGTCGATGTAGCTGATAATGATTATAGATTTAACTATGTCTAACCCTGTGTCCTCCGGCAAGAGTCAACAGCTAGCTGCCTCCTTCTGTGAGAGCGCTGGGCTGGCTGGTTCACACGGCTGCTCCTGTTCTACTCTGCTCCTGGGAACTCCAGGCACCAAGCCCTCACCTGCTCTACACAGAGCTTTCTCCAAGAACTAAGGTGTATTTATGCTGCTGATGAACCTTGAAAAGACGAGCCACCTGCCAAAAAACTCAATCACAATGCTGCCTCTGTCTCCATTGGCAGTCCCACCTTCCCACACTCTTACTCCAGTCCTTGTTATGTCTGGCCACCAATGAAGAACAGAGCAGTCTTGTGGTGAAACCTTGTAGCTCTTTGAGTTAGGGTCTTATAAGGCCCCCTGACTTTACTCTGAGAATATTAAGAGTTGTGACTTTCCTCAAGGTCTGAGTCTAAATGTTACATCCTTGAAGAGCCCATTCTTGATGAATCATGGTGTCTGATTTCCTTAATAACATTTATGACTGGTTGAAATCAAGCTTCTTATTTACTTATTATTGTCTGTCCACCTTGTGAACATGAAGGAGTTACAAATCACAGGTACTTGATCTGCCTGGTCACCTACCACCAGTGCCAAGGCTAAGCAGAGTGTCTCCCATACAGAATGTGTTCAATCAGGGTCCGTCCAGTGGCTGAATTATCATCTTTGCTACAGATGTTGACCACTGATCAGGAGTCTGCAACATTAGTATACTGCAATCTTAGGTGACTGGTGAAGCAGTAAAGTAGTAGTTCAGGAAAGAACATTCCAGAATTCAAGCATTCTCAGCCTTCAATCCTATTTCTAGTCAGTCACTGAATTCAGATTCTGAGTAAGCTTTAAGATTCTTCCCAGCTTAAAATTTCAGAGCAGAGGTACTATCTCTAAAAGGAAATGGACTTCAAGATGTGAGTCACACTTCAAACACTGTCCTGTTTGCTCAGAAGTGAGAACTGGTGCTAGCACAGCACAGGTGTACTGTAAATATTTGGTGAAACGAACTGAACGATGGGAACAAATAAACAGGATGTGTTCTTCCTTCCTCCCTACCCCCACTCCAATAAAAATGACTAACCCCAGTACCTGTCAATAGCCTTCCTCATCGTCCTCATTTCCCTTCACCAATTTTGGACATTACAATTTCTGCTCTATGCAGTGTGATTAATTGATCTTCATACTCAGCCTCTCATGCTTTAGGATTGGAGCATAACAGGACTTTTCAATTTCATGTCATTTTCTGACAAGTGATGAAGTTGAGTCTATAGAGGAATTTGGAATGTAAGATCTTGAAAAGGCAAATATTCACATAGCAAACTTTTACAGATTTAAGTTTCCTTTCCAACATGTCATTTGAATAGTGAAGAAATGCCAAAGTAATAAATTTGCATGACAGAATCCAAGAAAGAATGTGGTCAAACTTTGAATTAACACCCTTGATTAATTAATCCCTGAATTAATCTCCTTGAGCTGCTAATCAAGTTGACTTCTCTTATGGTGGTGTGAGGAATAGGGTACATAGCCCCAGTCTGCCACTGACATAATCTACCTATTTGACCTTTGGGTTAAGTGGCTTGGAGGACAGGACCTCAGTGTCCCTACATGTGAAGAGAAATCATGGAGTTGTTTTCTGATGTCTATAAAGGCAGTGAGGTCCTATGAAGAACACATTCAATTTAGGAGTTCAACTACTATTTTTGTCTGCATTTTGTAGTGATATTTCATTTCAGATAGTATTTGGTAATAAGATGTTACAGATCAGAGAATCTCGGGATTTCCCTTTGTTCTGACATGGTCTTTGATTGTCTTTCCTTCCTGCAGCCATTTAAGTAATAATTTTTTGTTTTCGTGAGAAAAATCAGCTACAACAGGAGAGACAGAATGGTGGTTTGTTCCTCAGTAATTTCAGCACCCAGTGGCCAAAGCCAGACACGTGAGGTCTCCATGAATTTTAATGACCCCTTCTAAAATTTTGTGGCAAGAGTCATAATAATTTGTGCTCATATTTGCGTTTAAGTAAAAAAAATCTTTTTGTGTTCTTAGACAATTGTGCATGTCATATTTAATATGTGTGTAAATTATGTGGAATGTGTTCAAAAGCAGCAGTCTGTATCTTCGACATAAGGACATTTTTCTCTCCATTCTGTCATACTGAAGTGTGGGCTAGCAATGTGTAATCAGACTTTTCATAAAGTCCTATTTCACCACTTTCATTCTTTTACTTGTGAATGTCTTATCCAGGGAACACATTAAAAACAACCCACATCCCTACTACACATTCCTACTGTAAAATCCACAATATACATCCCATAAACCCCAAATGTTCTGCAAGACATAATATATGAATTGGAGAGACCAGAAGACTTCTTTGCAAGTCCATAATAATGAAGTCCATGGAAAAAGGATTAGAATTGTCTTTCATGGAGTGCTCTAACCCAGGTTCTAATTAGAAGAAAACAATTGACTTTCTTTCTCTCTCTCTTTTTTACTTTTTATTTACAAATGTTGACAAAACAGCAAAGCATCTATACATGAAATGAAAAGCTGCTCTCCAGGGGTTTGGGATATTGTTTCTTCAGAAGCTTAATTGAAGTTTTCCCTTGCAAAATGTTCTTATACCCAATAGCCTCTTCTTCTAATACACCAGAACTTCCACTTGATGATTAGAGAAGATTTTTGGCCTAGCTATCCCTATAACTTCCAGTCACTTTATGAACACCTGTATTTATAATGTACTCATATAACCATTACCTTGGAGGGACATTATAGTCTCTTTTCAGTGTCAGACCTGGTATAACCTTTCTGCTCACCTTTCTACTTTGGATTGAGAATCGTCAGGAAAAAAAAAGTTAAAGCCTCCAGTCATGTGTAAGTTAGTACTGAACCTTCTACAAAGCTTTGCTTTCCTGAGTCAGTTTCAAATTTATGGCAAAAATTCATTCCTAATTGAACAACAGAGAATTCCAGTTTTCTATCAGTCAGCTTTGCTTTCTTCCATTTGTGTTGTTTATAGAAGGAACTGAACAATAACTAAAACACTACAGCCTTCCCCAAAGTTCTATAGGAGAATAATTTCCCCGAAGACTAAATTACCCACATAAAAACACTGCCATCAGTACAACTGACTGATGAATGCTGTTTGAATAACATTGGAAGCTACATCTGGTTTATGTGAAAGGGGCACATGAATTCTTACACATGAATTATGGCTACCAGGCCAGCTCACAAGATCTGTCATTACAGCTCTTCCTGCTGCATTCAGATTACTAAAGGAAGATGTGTAGCTTTTCAATCTTATTCCATCATATTTTGATTGGTATCGACAATGCCAGGGATATCACTTCCTTTTCCACATTCCAATACAGTGAGAATTAATTCTCTGAGTGCTGTCACTACACATAGACAAAGTATACTGTGGCTAATAGAACGGACTGCAAATCACCTGATTACAGAGTCACAAAAAAACATGGACTTTCCCTGTTCACATACAGAATTCTAAAGAGAAATGCATCTTGATTGACAGTGAGTATTCTGCATATGGGCTTTTTTGTTTTATAGAACTTAAAAGTACCATTTCTACACGGAAGTCTAGGACATGGTCATGGCTACTCTGCAATTTAGAATGGTCATGACTACTTAAGGGAAAAAATTCAGGGCCATTTGTCAGTCAGTGAGCCACCAGTTTCCTAGGGAAATCTTACATTATTTCACATACCCCAAACCTACCAAATACATAAATGTAATTCCCTATAACCAATTGATCCTGAGAATGTTTTTGTTCATCTCACTGATCCCAGAATTCAAACTGGATTTTGCAAGGAATTGACCTCCATTTCATTAACTCTTTTGTTTTTTACTTTTTTTTAAAATCATTACACATGCTCTGTGACCTACTGTTAAGCTATTTTGCACTTGTTACAATTATATTCATTGACTTACAGCAGTAGTTATGTTGGAAATTTGCAGGTCCAGCCATTGTGGGAGCAACTTCTGAATTGGACAGTGGTTTTTGAATACAAGAAGAAAATCCCTTTTTTACTAGATTTACCAGAAGAGATTTTAAAACATATTTAGTACATTCCTCTTTTACGAAAAACTCTTGGAGACTTCTAAAAGTATACTATAAAATTGTCTTTAAAATGTATCCAACATGTAGAAATGAAGTAATTTGAATATCTTGTCAGTGAAGTAGTTTGAATATCTTGTCAGTGATGTATTAGAACATGACCTGAAAGTCCCGTCAAAGCACTTACTTAGCTATTTGTGGGAAGAGGCTTTCGTATGTGTTGCCATTTCCTCCTGCCATAACACAGATTAATGGGGTTATATAAGTTCTAGAAAGAAATACAAATAACTTGTGTCTAATAAAGCAACGATAATTTCTAAAGTTATAGTTTTGTTATTGTGCTGGATATTTGACAGCTTCCTCTCTAAATTAGGAAAGGTACTTCATATGATTTTTCAAGAGAAAATAATCTTTTTAAAAATTCTCTTTAAGTAGCTGTCACTCCTTGCTCATTCTTTCATTAACTGAAATTAATTCAGTAAATGAATGAATTATTTCCTTAATTGAATCAATCTGGGACACATATTCTTTCTATAGTTGTGTGATAGTCATGTCTACAACTTTGTGCTTTGACACACTTCAAAATTGCCATAAGGAAGTTGTGGGTTCTCCCATGCAGGTCCCGGAGAAGCTACTGCAACAGATTTTAAAATGCAATCAAACTTTTAGCTTTCTGACTTTCAGTTTTCTTCTGGTTCTGAGTTATTTTGTTCTGATTTTTTTTGTTGTGGTTTCAGAGATTGGCTACAAGGTTCCACATTTTATTTAACTCAGTTACCAAGTCATGTTCATTTCTGCAAGTTAGTAGACCATTGGGATTATCTGTTATGCACTAAAGAGATCATTTATAAATGAAATGTGCATGAACCTGACAATTCTGGGGACTTGGAGGTACTGAATGTCAAAGTTGGAGAATATCACTTAAAGATTTTATATATGTATATATATATATATGGCATATATATAACATGCTTATATATAAAAGTACTACTTAAATACATTGAACTATAAAATATAAGTACCGTAAGTATATACATGCACACACACACACACACACACACACACACACACACACACACACACGTGAAGGTCATATTATTTCCCGTTTGGGGAAGCTGTAATCAGCTATCTGCTTCATGATGTGATTACTTTGTGATCTCTATAGTACATATCACAAATCTAATCTCTGTTTTATGTGAGGTAATAAGAGAATATGGTTGGTTGGTCTTCAGTGGTTGTGCGTGTATCTCAAACCCATGAAGAAAAAGATCCATTTCCATAGAAGAGAAAAACCCTTTGAGATTGGGTGACCTATGGTTTTTAGAACCTTGTGCCTAAAGTTGTAAAACTAAGGTATTACCTCCTATACGTGGCTATGTATGTAATTAAGAAAAACTCTTTATCACTCATTAATATAAATAAGAACCCCTTTTTCACTCCATGGCTGTATTGACAAACTAAGTTAAAATACATCTTAAGTAAAAGAAGACTTTTCTAATGATAGCAGCTAATAGATCCTTGCGAAAGTTTAATACTCTCAAATTTCCAAGATAATAAAAAATATAGACTTATATACAATGAATGTTTTAAGGAAATATACTGGCTTTACAGGGGGGAATATTCTCTCTTGTTTCTTTTTGGCAGTTCTGAGGTTTGAGCTCAGTGCCTCATGCTTGCCAGTCAGGCACTCTTCTGCTTGACCAAATTCCCATCCCTGTTTATTTTGGGTTACTTTTGGTCTTTATGCTGTAGCTGTGCTGCTATTAATTCTCCTATTAATAACTTTTGTATAGCTGGGATGGTGGATGTATATCAGTGTGCCTAGTTATTTACTGGATAAAATGGGGTATCATGAACATTTTGCCTGGTCTGGCCTCAACCTTTATTTCCTGGATTTCCACCTCCTCGGAAGCTGCTTATAGGGTGAGCCACCATGCCGAGCTGCAAAAGAAAATTCTTATGAAAGTAAAAAGTGGTCATGGTGAATTTCTAAACAAATACTAGTAGTTTGATCATTTCAGTTTTAAAATAGCCAAATGACTTTTTGTCAATATAAAGAGTACATAATTTAATTTTTTTGAGATTTGATTTTATTTTCTATTGAAGAGACTAGTTAACCTTAACTTAAAAAATAGTTCTTAAATTGCTTTACTGATTAGATAAGACTGTTGTTTCCTCTGAATAATGTCTACATTAAAGAAAATATATACCTATATACTCAACTACTTTGGATTGTAATTTAGAATCTCTTTTTCATTCAACTGTAATTATATTTTGCACTATGTCATCATAAACATAGTTTGAAAAATATTTATTAACAATGTTATTAAATCAAGTTAGTAAACATCTATGAATTTGTGATAGGTATATATTCTTGTTTTGTTTTGTTTTGTTTTGCCAGTCCTGGGGCTTGGACTCGGGGCCTGAGCACTGTCTCTGGCTTCTTTTTGCTCAAGGCTAGCACTCTGCCACTTGAGCCACAGCACCACTTCTGGCCGTTTTCTATATATGTGATGCTGGGGAATTGAACCCAGGGCCTCTTGTATGTGAGGTAAGCACTCTTGCCACTAGGCCATATCCCCAGCCTGGTATCTATTCTTTTATGTCGTTTTAATGAATGTATGAACCTCACCACCTATAAAGGAGTACGAAAGATACTTTTAGTTGTGGGGATCTTATGAGTTGTGAAGGTCTAGTAGCACTGCTGAAATGCTTGCATGTGTCTAATAGTTATTACTTCCTTGGCTTCTTTTAGAAATATTCTTAAATTTGATTTCAAATTTTGGCAGATGTGAATAATTGGAAATCATTGTAAAGAACAATAAGACACATTGTTGCTATTCAAAGGGGGGGACATTTTTGTTCTCAATTAAAATGTTTTTTTATTCTACAATGTAAAAGACAATAATGAGGAACAAATTTGAATTGACATATAAAACTGAGGAAATACCCAAACACACCACACACACACACACACACACACACACACACACACACACCCCAAAATAATACAAAATGCAAAAAAAGTCTCCCAATTTTGTTTGCTTTGTATTATAATACTCCCACCTAATGGTTCTGACAAGAAACAATACAATGTATAAAAATATTGATAAAATTTCTCAGCCAGTGACTCACATCCTGCTACTTAAGAGAAGCTGAAATCTGAGGATTGCAGTTCAAAGCCAGCTCAGGAAGGAAAGTCTGACTCTTAGCTTCAATTAACTACCAAAAAGTTGGAAGTAGAGCATGGCTCAAGTGATAGAGTGCTAGCCTCTATCAAAAAAGCTCTGAGAAGCTGGGCACCAAGTGGCTCATATTTGTTGTAATCCTCACTTCTCAGGAAGATGAAATCTGAGGATCATGATTCAAAACCAGCCTGGGCAGGAAAGTCCATAAGATTCTTATCTCCAATTAACCACCAGAAAATGGGAAGTGGCACTGTGGCTCAAGGGTAGAGCACTAACTAGCCCTGAGCTGAAGAGCTCAGGGACAGTGCCCAGGGGCAGAAGTCAAGCCTCATGACTGACTGAAAAAAGAAAGAAAAGGTCAAAGAAAGACCCTATAACCCTAGCTACTTAGGAAGCTGAGATCTGAGCATTGCAGGTCAAAGCCAGCCTGGGCAGGAAAGTCCTTGAGACTCTTATCTGCAATTAAGCACAAGAAAACCAGAAGTGGTGCTGTGCCTCAATGTAGTGGAGCACCAGCCTTGAATAAAAAGCTCAGGGACAATGTCCAGGGCCAGAGTTCAAGCCCCATGACTGACAAAAATATTTTTAAAAAATAAATAAAAATAAAGATCAGAGACAGTTCCCAAGGCCCTGAAATCAGGCCCAAAATTGGCACACAAAACAATAAGTAAAAACATTTTATAGTCAGCTGTAAATAAACTGATGGAAAACAAGAATATAATTTGTTTCTGTTGGTATGAAAAGTTAGCATGAGGCAATTCCATTTACTCATAACAAGAAAAGGGAATTCTTTTGTGTAACCTGACAGGTAGCACAGTCTAACCTGAATACTTCCTTACCTTTGTGCTGATTTTAGCTTGTTCTTTTTCTTTTTTAAAGAGTCCCTTAAAAATAATTTTAAGAAATGATCCTAACTCCAAGCTTTCCTGTGTTTACAGGAACATATGTGATTTAATCAAATATCTAAGCCTACTCCATTAATACTTATAATCTTCCCTTCCAAGTATACCCTAAACTCATGGAGAAACTTTTGAAGATACCCTTCATAACCAAACTATTTTCTTTACATTCTCTGCAAGGATTCTTTATAAGGTGTCATAGACAAAGCCTGCTGGACATAGTCAGGTGTCTATTCTAGTTGATGAATGGGACATGCTGGTGTTCCAATGAAAGTATTCTGAAAATCACATGAGTTGGAGTAGACAATAGGTTACCCAAGTCTCAGTTTTTTCAGGTATTAAAGAAGAAAGAAATTAAATAAATAAGTAAAAGACAAGATACTTCCTGCTAAAGTGAACACAGTATATATGTTTCCTAATAAGCAACTCAACTTCTGCTTGATTCTTCCCTTAACCACCATTTCCACCATTATGTGTGAACTAAATCTTTAGCATATGCCTGCCTTATGTTTGCATGATTTAAGTTCTTGATTTTTCAAAAATCTATCTCAATTGACTCAACTAGCCACCCTGTTACAGCAGACACAAATGCACACAGGCTCAGTGTACATAGTGCTGATACAAAGGAGCTTGAAAAACATGACTGTACTGTGCCAAGTGTCCATTAAGTATGTCCCATGCCTTCAACTTCTGTTCACCTTAATTTATTCACATCTTATCTTTTATCCAGCAAATATGCCCCCTCCCAGTTGCCTAAGATAAAGTTACACATTGAATTTAGTATTTACAATTGGACTAAGTGTCATCTTTGAGAATCATTGTAAAATCCCACAAGGAGAGAATGGATTTATTTTCTGTTTCTAAAGGATTTATGTCTCTGATTATTTTAGTCTTAGGACAGATGAGGAAAAAAAAAACAAAACACCTCAAATCAAAGTGCTTTTTTCCTCGGGAGACTTCTGTGATCACATGCATGGACTGGGTGCTTCTCCATGCAGCAAGCAAGCAAGCAAGCAAGCAAGCGATCCCCTTAGTGGACACTAGCCAGTGTCCTCAGTGCCAGCCAATTTCGAGACCATTTCCTTGAAGAGAGCCTCCAATCTTACCAGTTTAAGGGCTCACTCTCACAAGACAGTCCCTCCCTTCAGATGCCAAGTGTCAGGTAGTTCTTCTGCACTCGATTCAATAGTTAACAAAGCTGTCAGGACTCCTACTCGGGTCCAATTAATTTGCTGAAGTCACTCTCAGAACTCAGAGAAGCACTCCACTTAGAGTTAACAATTTTATTATCAAAGATATCACAAAGGACACATGAGTTGTTGCATTGGGCAAGGAATTGGGAGGGCCACAGATTTTCCACACCCTCTCTAGGTGCCCACCTCCCATGAACTTCTACAAGCTCAGCTCTCCTCAAACCCATGCTTTTGACTTTTTATGGAGGGCTCTCTACTTGGGCATGATTGGTTGAGTTATTGCCTAACTTAACCTTCAGCCCCATCCCTCCCCAGAGATTAGGGATGGGGAAGAAAGTTCCAATTCTCTAATCATGCTGTGGTCTACCCAGTTTGACCAGTCCCCAAAATGAAATCAGCTATGAGCTCTGAGTCATCTCTCAACTCACTATACAAAAAGGCATTCTAAGAATTTCAAAAGTTGCATGCCAAACACAGGGAGGAAGATCAAATATATATTTCACAATGTCACATTGTGACTCAGCATATACTGAGTACTAAGTATTATCCCTGTTCAGTGCTAATAATCTTTCAAGCTATTTATAATTCACTTCTACAAATAGTTTATTGATAGCTCTGGCACCAAAGATCATCCATGATGAAATTTATTTATTTCTACCTCAGTTTTTAGGAATTGAAGTGTTTACACTCTCCCTTTACCCAGTGCTTTGGAAAACAGTCCTGTTTATTTCATATTAAATTGCATTCAGTGAAATAACAGGACCCCAAAAATATGATATTCTTTTTAAAAAATTTATTCTTCTTCTATAATTACATTCTTATTCATGAAAACAATTTAACTGGGTATGATGTAAGTTTGCTCACTTTTGCCTATGATGTAATTGTCATATTTACATCTATATTGATTTCTTTCCATCAAAAATAACATGCAAAGAAATGCAGGCCAGGGGTGATAAGTGTTTTGTTATTCATTTCCTCTGTGACTCAAATACCCACTGAAATGTATTCAGTGGGCATGGTACAGAACCTGATTCATCTTGTAGAATCTGGTCTACAAGATGATTGTAGTGGTAGAATGATTGGAATGGTAGAATGAAGAATATATGAAGAACAATTTTTCAAGGTAGAAAAAAACTGTCCAGGATATCAGAAAGACACCTTGGTGATCATTGAATACAAAGGACAAAGAGGTGGGAAATAGGGACTCCTCCAGTTCCATTGTCCTGCCCTACCTTTCTTATTAAGGTACAGAGAGCAATGAAGGTATGATAAATTTAGAAAATGTATGAGAGAAAGAGAGAGAGAGAGAGAGAGCCAACACATGTCATTGTATGGTAATGTTGTTGTAAGTATGGGTTTTTTTTGTTGAGAAGATAAGTGAGATGTCTGTGGTTATTGATACCAAGAAAGATATTATAATTTGAGTCTGGGGTGAGGAAAATAAGCAAAATCTGAGAAATGCAGAAGTTCATTTTATGGTTATCAGCAACCAAGGCAACAAGAGGCAGGGGATCCTGAGTCTGGTGGGAGGTAAATTGTAGATTGAAAGCATGTCACACAGGATCTGATGAGCAAGAATACCCTGGGAAATAAAGGAAATCAATCACAGTCCAATTCCATAGGAATATTTACCATATTATCCCAAACAGAAGCTCTTGACCCAAAGCTCTAGCTATCTGTTATGCTGCAGGCTATTGATAGTGAGCTGCTCTCAAAAGTTTATGGGTGTTTTATTAGCATCTAACATTCATGCTTTCCTATAATTTAGAATTTACTACCAATAGAAGATGTCACCATGTGAGTAAAATTAGATCAAAACAGCAAAGTAGCTGGACACAGGACAGCTTTAACTGTTAAGTATCTTTCTTGGAATGGATGATAATTCTTCAAGTACGAAATGTGCTGATACATTAAGGACTATTTCCTTCTCTTGAAGCCAGAGTGACAGATTCACTCTAAGAAGGAAAGGAACTGGGAAGAAAAATAAGACTTGATTTGTTTATGTGAAACATAGCTGTTTCCTATTTCTCAGTCAGAGACAAAAATGAGGGTGAAATGCTTTTCAAGTAAGTACATGACATAAACCCAGAGGGCTTGACACCAAATTCTTATTCTGATCTCCCATTTCCTCCCCATAAACCCAGTCCTACTGTTCTTCAAATTCTCCTGGTAAATATGCTCTTCCTCTTGGGTTCTGAGTAGTTTTCCCTTTCTAAAGACATTCTTTTAAGCTTCTCTGGAATCTGTTTGTCTTTTTACAAAATGGACACAGGAAGTTTGTACATGATTTTCAAATGCAGCAAGACTGGTTCCCAGTTTTAATTTCTGAACATACTCTATGTTTTAAATTATTTGAAAGCATTCTTGGCTTCATATGGTTGCTCATGCCTGCAATTCCAGCTAATTAGGAGGATGAAGAAGTTTGATGGAATTAATCTAGGGAAACTTTGTTTTTCCTGGTTGTGGGGCTTGAACTCAGGACTAGGGTGCTGCCCTTGAGTTTCTTTGTGCTCAAGACTAGCACTCTACCATGTGAGCCACAGTGCCACTTTTGGCTTTTCTGAGTAGTTTATTGGAGATAAGAGTCTCACAGAGACTTTTCTGCTTGGACAGGCTTCGAGCTGTGATCATTAGATCTCAGACTCCTGAGAAGCTAGGATAATAGGCGTGAGCCACCAGCACCTGGCTATCTTTTTTAATGGTAGATTATTTTAGGAGTACACATTTCCATTTATAAAGACATATGAATAGACTAATGCTCCAGTACAAGGAACAAGCAAACAGACTCAGACTCAGATAATAAGTAACAGTTAATTCACAAATCCTTAAGAGAACATTTCATACTTAATCACATTTAAAATACTGTCTTAATGCTAGGCTACTTCAGAGTGGTATAGCTCAGTTATAGCTGTGGAGTAGCTGGAAGCTTGTGGAGGAAAGGTGCTAAGGGAATTGCAATATAATTACTATAATTAAGAGACCCATATTTTACCCTTATGCAATGCACTGAAAAATATTTTTGTACTCAGGATAAGAATTTTGATTTTTATCATAATTTAAAAACCGTGAATATTTTCAGTTGCTTTTATACTTTAAGAGCCCTAATTAACTTTATGCCTAGTAAAAATAAAGAAGTCTAGGTTTCTTTTAGAGCATGAGAAGAGGAAACTACCATACAGGTATTACTTCTCTTCCATAGTGCAAATTATTAAAGTATCAAATATTAATAGTAACTTGAAAGGTGATTGCCTGGTATAGATTATAACATTTTGTAAAGTTTACCTAAACATTTTGTTCAAATCTAAAGTTTACTGTGAAGTAATAGGTTTGTTTTTGGCTACCTATATTTGGGCTTTACAAATATTACAATACTCATTAGACATTACGTTGACATAGGATTATACAACTTGTGGGTAGGGATGGGGGGGGGAAACACTGGGAGAGAAAGAAAGACAGGATGACTTTGTTCAAAAAGAAATGTAGTCTTTATCTGACTATGTAACTATATCACCTTTGCAAAAGCAAAAAAAGAAAAGAAAAAAATGAAGCTCAAGGATAGCACCCAGGCCCCAAGCTCAAGCTGTACATCAGCATAAAAAAAAAAAAAAAAAAAAAAAGGAGTGGAAGATGGAGGGAAATGAAAGGGGTGAGGTTGATCAAGATGCATTATACTCATAAGCTCATTTTGAATTAAAATCCCTTTGTACAATTAAAAATAATAATAAAATAAAAATAAGGGATGCAAAAATTATTCTTAAAGCTGTATAAAATTCCAAATGTAAGCAGCCCAAGAAAATAAGAAAATGGTACCCAGACTGTCAGTCTATAAAGAAACATTTGATTTCAGATTGGGTTTAAAGAAAAACCCATATACTAGTTAGCTCTTGGATTTTGTCAGTTGGACTTGTCACTTAACATGTTCTTCATATCAGTTGTATTTTCCACAATATAGTGTACATTATGAACTTAACAACTGGGTTAACAAAGCTGTAGGAGATAGTGTATGCATGTAGCGTAGACTCTGACTCCAGAACTCAATAGAATTTAGCTCCTTCACTTTCAAAACAGTATAATATAGTTCAGATGGCAAAATATGCAGATCTACAAGATGGATATCTAAATTTCTGATGTACAGCAATAAGAATTATAGTTAATTATAATAAACGATAGACTAGAAATTTGGTAAGTTTGGGTGTTTTACCACAGAAATAGGTTAAAATATGGACATATGAGATGATAGGTATGTTAATTTGCATAGCAGTACTATCATTTCATTACATGAATCAAAGCATCATTTGGTACACCTTAAATAAATACAATAAAAATGTGAGTAACACATCTAAGGATGTTGAAACTTAATCCCCTTAAACAAGTTAGTCACACTGACTAAATTTTACTTGTTAGTTTAGGCACAGAAAAATGTTCCCACATACATTATTTCACTAGTATAGAGTTTTTTTTTAAAGACAGTGTGACTTAAATATAAATATCTTGTATTGTTGACATTATATTACTCTGAAGAATTACATGTGGCCCAGTGGTGGTGGCTCATGCCTGTAAACCTAGCTACTTCAGAGGCTGAGATCTGAGGATCGTGATTCAAAGGCAGCTTTGGCAAGAAAGTCTATGAGACTGTTATCATCAAATAATCATCAAGAAGACTGGAAATGGATCTGTGCCTCAAGTGGTAGAATGCTAGCCTTGAGCATAGAAGCTCAGGGAGAGGATTCACACCTTGACTTCATCTCTCAGGACTGGCACCAAAAAAAAAAAAAAAATCACATGTGTACATAAAGAATGGGGTTGATGAATTCATTCACTATTATTTTTATGCCACCATGAAAATGTAACTTAAAAATAAAGAGACACCTAGTACTAAAAGAAGCCATCATGAATGATGAATTTAGACTATCTCTTTTTCTGAAACATATGCAAACCTGAGCAATGACTTCCCCCAAGTTGCATCATTGTTTAGTCTTAAAAGCTTAATACCGGGCTGGGGATATAGCCTAGTGGCAAGAGTGCCTGCCTCGGATACACGAGGCCCTAGGTTCGATTCCCCAGCACCACATATACAGAAAAAACGGCCAGAAGCGGCGCTGTGGCTCAAGTGGCAGAGTGCTAGCCTTGAGCAGGAAGAAGACAGGGACAGTGCTCAGGCCCTGAGTCCAAGGCCCAGGACTGGCCAAAAAAAAAAAAAAAAGCTTAATACCTTCACTTTCTAGTTCCAAGTCACTGTTATTTCCATAATACTTAGAGAACATTATGGTATGGATCAGTAAGGTATTAACTTTTCACACTCCTTCAATACTTCCTCCCATTCAAGAACTAGGCAGGTCCCATTCTGCTTAACTTCTAGAATCAGAGAAGAGCAGGTTCATGGTTGTATAATGCTAGACTTCTTTCAAGACATTCTGATGACATTTTAGATCAGATAAAAATGTATAGTACCTTCTTCAAGAGAGAAACAACTCTGTAACTTAGGTCAAACAGGCATTTGCCTGTCATCATCATTCGTTCGGGAATGTGCCTTTTTATACCTGGTATCAGATTTGGTAGAAAAACTACTAATATAACTCATCACATTTTACTGATAAAGAAATGAAATAGTGAAGATGGTATAAAAAAGTTATACACTGGTGGCTGCAAATACAAACACAGGTTTGATTTCTATTCTTACCTTCTAATATTGCTTACATCTGAATATCAGTAGGGCCAGAGTAAATGGTTTTCAAATGCTGTTTAAGCACTACAAATTAGCATATATACAATGTTAATTAATCACTCCCAGCTTTGAAGGTCCACAAATGAGGATGATAAAAGCAGACATCTGGCATATGGCAACAGATGGGTCACCACATTTATAAAGGACTACCGGGAATGGTGTGGCTCACTTTCCTCAACTCTTATTTCTTTAGAAAAAAAAAAGCTGAAAGGGATTCTGAAGAAAACGTTGGCTTCTAATTTTCCCACTGTTCTTAAGTGTCCTACAAAATATGGTACTTACAGTATACTAGTAGGTTTCCTATCATAGTGTTGTATACAGCCATGTAGGAAAAAATTATAAGCAAAAGTCAAAGAATGATAGATCAAATCCTACAATAACACTTCCAAAATGTCTGCTGGTGGCAAGAATTTGGAGCAGATGGTACACGATGAATTCATCAGGACACATCCAGACACCAGGTTTTTACCACCAAATTGTATAGTTCTTGCTCAGAGAGTGCTCTAGCCTAACGTCACACTGAAAATTTCATCTATGAAGCACTTACAGTCTTATATTGAGAATTAAAAAAAAATGGATGCTTGCATTAAGATAATGACTCAACATTTGTAAAGTACTGCAGAGATACTTTAAGATACCTGTCCATACAATGATCATCTGAATTAATGTACATTTAAAGGGAATATCCCAGAATCATTTCCAAGTTATTCCATACATAGAGTATGTAAATTCAAAAGATGAAAATGAGAACCAGAAGTATTAATACTTGCCCATATGAAAAGGTAATAGGTTATTCAATATAACTGTTTCATATAACTGAAAAGAAGGTGGCAAATTGTCTGCTTTCCCTTGGTGTCAATTCTCGAAATCAGGCTCTATTGGGTTGACTGATTTCTTTCCAGTTAGGCAAATGTTCTTACAGAAATCCTTCCTGTATAGCATTTGCTAAACTGTAACACATGGAGAAAAGTTAAAGCAACAAAGTCCCAAACCTTTTTACAAACTATCACTGCAATGTGACATGACTACAAAGTACTTAAAAATCTGGATGTATGCAGTTAAAAAAATACAATTCTTATTGCATCTAGATTCCTCTAAGAGTACTCAAACAGCTACACTTTCCTTCCTTGGGGTCTATAACCTGACTCAGAAGTCAAATTTTTACAAACAACCAAATGTGGCATCTGTCCTTCTACATATTGTGCATGTGCTGCTTTGATAAAGTAAGCACACTATGATTTCCATTGCTCTCTGCCAAGGAGAATGTCTTTCTAGATTGGTTTCACAGTTATCAAAGTTCACTGTTCAGGAAGGAGATAGGAACAACTGATAGTGATGTATTAACTTCTTGAAAGTCAGTATCATACCTGTACTAAAAGCAATTCATCTTATTCTCTCTCTTTTTCTTATAGCTAACTTGTTTTCCCAAAATTTTATAAGTTAAAATATAAATACTGGTTAAAAGTTTAAAAATTTTATTTAGAAAGTTTCAGCATGAAAATAAGAGCAACTTAACTAATTGAGATCATAGTTGGAATCATAAAATCTCTAATAGGAAAAATAAATTTTTTGAAATATTTATATCTTAGGCAAGTTTAATGTTCTTACTTTTTCTATTCTTGTTCCAATTATTTTTGTCTTTAAAAAAGTTACTGCACATTTTCATTCCTTAGCAATCAACAGTATGTTTTCTTGTTTATGTCAAGTTCAAAAGTACAACTTCCTTTAGGGATCCCATAATATAAAACACATGGAAATTGTTTGGTTCTCAAGAAGAGAATTAGAAGGAAAAATGAGTAAGTATACAAAAACAGTACAGCTTTCATTGTATAACTTCCCTAAAATAACATCTATAATTGGTCTATGTTGACTATTAAATGACATACAAACTTCTTAAGTTGACATTCAGTGTTCTGTATGAATTGAGATTATTTTTAGCTTTTCCATCCTGATTCAGTAGCTCCAATTCAACCATCATCTCTATTTTATTACATTTTCCTAGTCAATCCAGACTTATCACTAACCCTAGTGTTCATAATATTATAACAAATGACCCTTCTCTAATCACATCTGTTACCTTCTGTCTAATCTCATCTCCAAAGGGCTAATGTAGAAAATTAATTCTTTTACTCTTAATTTGTTAAAAACTGAAACTACTGAGGGATGTAAAAAAAAAAAAGTAAAAAGACAATAATCAAAATCAAACCTAGACAAAATGCAATCGGTTGTTTGACCTGAAGGATCATAAGTCAGAGGTACCTATGTGAAGACTGGGAGATGAAGGCAGGAAAGGAAGAAAAACCCAGGCAAAAGAAACAGCATCTACAAATACTAGAATGAAAGTGCATAGGGTAAGTCTGAGGAACTAAGGTAGAACTCTGGTTATAGATGAAGATATAAATGGCCTGCTCCTGGGCACATTAAGCACATGGTCTTTCTAATTACAATAAATAAATCAATTCTCCAGTTTCTGGTGGCTTATGCCTATAATCTTAACGACTCAAGTGGCTGAGATCTGAGGATTGTGATTCAAAGCCAACCTGGGCAGGAAAGTCCATGAGACTCTTATCTCCAATTAACCACTGAAAAAAACAGAAGTGGAGCTGTGGCAAAAAATGGTAGTGTTAGCCTTGAGTGAAAAAGTTCAGGAACAGCACCTATGCCCTGAGTTCAAGCCTCATGCTTGACACTCCCTGGCCCCCTCCCCGAAAAAAGAAGAAACTATTGAGATTAGAACAGAATCTTCAATACCATGGAAATTAAATTTTCTAGTTATAACCTCATGTGTTGTTTACCTGATTGGTTGGCAAGTAGCCAAAAATCCATGCATTTAGCTTTATCTGTATTCCTTTGGGAGATTATCAGGGAAGGGATATTGTTGATGCTTAAAATGTGCTTTGTTTGCTTGTTGATTCTTATAGAAATATTCTTCAAAGCAGAGAGATGGGAGTAATGTCTATGGTATATATTTACATACTTAAATGATATACCACTGAGAGTTTCCTTCTTCATCTCTGGATGAAGAAATGAGGATTTGGGACTTCGAGTATTTACTCTAGATTCATATAATCAGTATTTAATTGGAATAAAGAAGATGTTTGGCCAGGACAAAACTATTTTCATGTGTAAGGTCATAGAGACTACCTATATACTTAATAATTCTGTTTGTTCTCAGAAGAGTTAACTTAATTGATAGCTCAAAATTCTAAGTTTGGTTCCTGTTGTCACAAAATTCAACTATTGTAGAGCTGACTCCATCTTGATTAGGGAAACATGGTAGAAAATGTTGGGGGGAATAGTGCTGACTCCCATCTTGATTATTAGGTCAACATGACTCCAAAATTCTGCTTCTGTAAATGGCTCGCTTAATTTGTTTGTTACTTGCTCCACCCCCGTGTCAACGTCCTACATCTGTCACACTTGCTTTGTTGCATGTTCTAGCCCCCTGCATCAACCTCCTACATCTGTGAACTTATTGCGTGCTCTACCCCTTGCATCAAGCCCCTTCATCTGTGCTACGCTTTTACCTTCATAAACCCCAATTTGAGGACTGCTCGAGGGCATAATGGCGGCTCCTGAGTCGGTCAGCCGCTTTTCACTGTCACAGTTTCAGCTCCCGAGTCTATGCTAAGTCATCCTCAGCAAGTCAGTTTACTTTTTGCTTCCCCAATAAACCCATCTTTTTGCTTGGGACTGTCTCTGAGTGGTGGACTCTTGGGGGGGGACGTGCAACCTCTCCCCCAACCCAGACCCCGTAACACAACCAATGAATGTAATAGTACATTTCTCCTTAAAAGTTGGTCAAAATCCAAATGGATTAAGATTGAATACCATCAAAATCCAACTCAATGTTATGAAATTGCTGAGCATTCCTGGTAATGATCCCTCGATTTTTAGAATTGAAGTGGGCCACTCTGTGACACTGGGAACAACCAGTTTGGGAGGTAGGAAAGTTAACCTCATCTTTATCAGCTGTGAAATTGCACAATCTCCATATCTCCATTTCCAACTCAGCAATGTGAACATTTGACATTGGTCCCAGGAGACTTAATTAATGGTTAGTGGTTTTGAATAAGAGTGTTAAGAGGCTCTAATAATAATCATCTCAACCCACTTGCTTATTAATGCCAATAAAGCAAGATATTTAATAGCATCTTATTTAAGAGCATATGAATATTTAAGAGCATCTAACAAAGAAAGCAGTAACCATTTCTGGAGTCACTCTTATTCTCAACTTTTTTTGATTTATTTAATATAAAAGTCTCATTTTGATGAGTCTCATTTTGTGCTGGTATCACACAGAAAGCCAGATAGATGGTTTTCCATGTCTGGGTGCTGAGTAGAGCACTCACTGAGGTGATTTTTTTTTTTTTTGTACTATGTCTAGAAAGAATACTGTCTGAAGTAGGTTTATATGGTGTCTTTCATTTCTCCCTCTCTATTGCTAGTTCTGGGGCTTGACCTCAAGGTCTAGGTACTGTCCTCTGGCTTCTGTGCACTTTTGTGCACTCTGCCACTGGAGTTCTACTTCCATTGTTTTAGTGGCTAATTGGTGATAAGAGTATTCCTGGGCATGTGGTCCAAGCTCTTGAGTCTTGGCCGTGACCCTGGCTGGTCAGTATACTTTTTGCTTCCTCAATAAATCTATCTTTTTGCTTGAGACTGTCTCTGAGTGGTGGACTCTTGATTGGATGGGGGATCCCCCCACTCTCGGACCCCATTACATTGTGGTCCCCTCCCTTGGGGGGACCCCAGTACAGTGGCCACAAGTTTGCATTGAGGTAGCATTGGTGTCTTCCCCCAATATGTCTCAGAAACTGTCATGGCCACTGCAGAGAGCAACCTTGGTTGTGGCTTTTGTTCTGTGTGGGTTTTATGATGGGGAAAAGGTTTGAACATGAGGATCAACTGTGAATTTTAGATTGTACTTGCAAAAGATGGTTACAGGCCCATGCCTTCTAAAATCTTTTTAAAGTTGTTACCCTGCTTAAACCAGTAGGTCACCAGCCTGCAAAAGCCAGAGTACTCAGAGTAAGCAACCAGGGAATACTGGGATTTCAAATGTCTTTAACCAGTCTGTGTAGAAATTTGCAGGCAGGAAGTGTAACAGTTCATCCAAGGGACTCTTAGAGATGCTACTACAGCCTTGCCCAGATCCAACCCATCTCTCCTGCCTGCCTCCATCACACATGACTAACAAGGCCTGCTGATTCAGGATGGAAGACACAGCCACTTTGGATTCACTGAAGCTGAGACTTTTACATTGTCCTGACCCTTTGCCCTCTTGATTGTTATTCATTTGTGTTCTCTTCCATCTGCCGGCAATGTTAATGCACACAAGTTAGACAACAAGGGGTATATATGCAAAGAAATGATATGGTTTGGTTTTTATGCTATTTTGCAGTTAGACACATTTGGTAAATTGCAAAAAGGTGCCAAGTTTGGATTCTTGGCACAATGCTGGTGGTTAAATAGCCCAACAAACTCTAAAGTGCTGATTACTTGTTTGAAGACTCCTATCCTATCTATTGAGTTTTGTCATTGCAGAACTCTGGCAAGTATTTCTTGGTCAATTCTCAACAAGTTACAGGTAAGCTCTACTCCTATTGGTCTCCTTGTTGCTTTAATTGGAAATAAAAAGGACTTTTAGGGCCAAGACTCCTTTGATTTCAGTTCAAAGCCAGCCCGGGTGGAAAACAGCCCCTCTAAAACTCCATCTCCCAACTGACCAACAAAGAGGCAGACTGGAAGCTTTGCTCAAGATACTCATATCATAGTAACCAGCCAAATACTGGAGCAGAACTGTGGCTCAACTTGAGCAGAAGTGCTCAGGGACAGTGCCCAGGCCTTGATTTCAAACCCTGTGAATGCCAACTGTGCCTAGACCTTCAGGATGAGGTCAGTCCTGACGAGGAACCATGGAGAAGAGTAAGAGGAGATGAAATCACAACTTAAATGGAGTCACTTTAAATTTACCCTTTTAAAATTAATCAGAGCCAGGAGATCAAGAGGAATAGTTGCTTGTCCACCTAATATCCATACCTGTTCAAATTCCAATTGGACAGGATCAAGAGGAATAGTTGCTTGTCCACATAGTGTCCATAACTGTCCACTTTCCATCTAGACAGGAATTTGCATTCTTGCCTTTGTTACTTTCTATTTGTATATATATTAGCCTTTACTGCTTACTCCCAACCAGTCCACTACCCAATTGCCCAAAAATACCCCTAAACACTCCCTTCCTTCCCCCACTCCAGTTATTCCTCCTTCCTTGCAATGGGCCACAATTGGGTTTATGCTCCAAATGGAACATTTCTGGCTCATGGCCAGTCTGTGTTCTCCCATGTCATTCATGTTAGCTGGTCCTGTGAACTTGTCAGCCTTTTGCCTGACCTTTTCAAAAGTCTCTTTTAATAGGATAACATCCCTCACCCAGAACACCACCTGGGAACTTGCATTTCAAGGCCATCCTGTTACTACAGGCAACTGGAGGCTTCACTTACACTGCTCTGACCAGTGCAGATCTGGATCCTGAAGACCACAGCCCCAGTGACTCCTTAATGTGCCCAAGCTGCAAGAGGTAGCCAGAAGAGACCATGACACCAATTGGCTCTGATAACAATTCTCATGGAATGATGAGAACCTTTATCTACCAAACTATCAAGCAAATACTTCTTGGATGGTACCCAGCCAAACACGAATCTGGGACCCCTGACTGCTTTGCCCCTTTACAGCAGAAAGTAGCTCCAGAAGAAACAACCTCTGCCCATACTTCTGGCCTAGTACCCTTCCCTAGTTATTAATAAACAAATGGGGGAATGTTAGCATCCTTTCCCCAACTTTGGTCCTCAGCTCCTCCTGAGGTGCCAGACTTTGAAGTCAGGCCCCACCACGTGAACCCCATTTTAGAATCGAACCCTGAGCCAATCAGATTTGTACCTGTGTTCTAATCTTGCAACCTTGTTCTTTGCCTTTATAAGCCCTGTGTAATCACAGCTCGGGGCTTCCTCCTAACCTCCGCTGTGTCGGTGGGTAGGACGAGGCCCGAGTTGGCAGCTCGTTAAATAAAGCCTTGCCTTGCTTTTGCATTTCGGAGTGTCTGAATCTCGGTGGTCTTCTTGGGGGTGGTCTTGCAACTTGGCACAACATTTGGGAGCTCGTCCGGGATAGCCCCAGAGACCCCGAGATCCCAGACTCCGAAGGTAAGAAAACAGCGCTTGCTGTTCATTTGTCTTGTGCTGTAATTTGTCTGTTTGTCTGTTTTGCTTTTGCTTATACTTGTAGGGCGTGAGTCAGTTTGGTTTTTGGCTGGAACTGACCAGGAGGGCCTCCTAAACGAGACTCAACCCGCCCACCTTGTACTTGGGTCTGCTCCTTCTGCTTATCTGGCAGGAGGTTGTGGGCCAACTCGGGTCCATTCCTTCTGCACCCTTGTAGGAGGTTGTGGGCCAGCTTGGGAGATCTCCAACTTGTAGCTTTTCTTAGGCCTGTGTGTTTTCCTCCTTTTGTATTACATCTGATCAGAGCTATGGATAACGTTCTATCTTGAGGACCTCCATCTAGCCCCCTAGACTTGATCCTAGCTCACTGGAGGGAGGTTAAGGAAATAGATCATTTTTGTGTGTTTCTTTCTTGCACTGTGCCTGACTGACAAACAGATGATGGGGAACGTTCCTTCCACTCCCCTGGACTTGACTTTAGCTCACTGGAAAGATGTACAGGTGACAGCCCACAATCAGTCAATCAGTGAGAATGTCCACAAAAAAAGAACTCTTAGGAGGACCCCCACCCAGCCTTCTTAAGCAGAAAATTGGTGCGCTAAAATGTTTTACTAAGACTAAAAATGTTTTACTAAAACTATCAAGCCCTGGAAAATGAGGCTGGAGAATGCTAAAATCATTTGTTAAAGGTTTTTGTCTTAAAATGTACGGCCGATGCTTATTCAGCGCGCTTTAAGATCTTTTGAAAATGTATGTGTGTGTGTATGTGTGAGTGTGAACATGTTCAAGACTGCAGTATGATGCAAAACTAAGTTTAAATTCAAAGGTCTTCATGCCATGCAGTAACTGGGACTGAAAAAAAAAAAAAAAAAAGAGGCTCTTTTGAACCTGGTGCTAAACCATTCGTAGAAGACCTGCTTCTGGGTCGGGGTTTCATATGTAGCAGAGCAGCTCCCTGGCTGCGATCTATTGAAAGTCAGCCCTCAACACAAGGGTTTGTTTAAACAAGCAGCCCGTAAGCAAAGGGACGCACCTGGTTTCAGATTGCCTGTGAGCTTCAGTTTTTCCGATGCAGATAAAAGCTAAAGTGTTGTGTTAGTGTTAAAAAGGCTTTGGAAATCAAGAATACATTTCTAGATAAGAAGTTTGGAAGTAAAATTGTCCTAAATAATTATTGCAAAGTGAGAAAGGGAGAATTATGGCTACCAAAATGTTTAATTGCCATTCCAGCTTCTTTGTAGGTTTTTTGTAACAGTTTCCAGCAGGCCCACAAAGAAGCACAGGTGATTCCTACAAGTTTGTCAAAATCTAATACTGACCCTTAATAAGTTCCAGGTAAGAGAGCATGCTTAAAAACTACTTCTGTGTGGACCACCTTGTTGCTTATAATTGGAGTAAAGTGGCCCCTTATAAGACTCATTGATCTGAATCTGCAGTTCGAAGCCAGCCCGGGCAAAGAAAGGTCCCTGTGAGAGACTTGTCTCTAATCAGCCAGCAGAGTGCTGGGAATGGAGTGGTGTGGAGCTCAAAAGTGGTACGGTGCTAGTCTTGAGCTGGAGAGCTGAGGGACAGCACTCAGGCCCTGAGTCCAAGTCGAAAGTCACTCCTCCTGGGACAAAAGTGATGGAGCATCCAGAGGCAGTAAGCCACTGCTTGGATGGCAGAGATGGTGTCAGATCCTAGAGTCACTACTGTTGGCCTTTCAAAAGTTAAAGCCGGGAAGTCCTAGAAGAATAGTTCATAAGCATGCCTTTCCAATGCCCATGTCTGTCTACTGGGCAGGAATTTGCCAGTCATCTGTGATAGTGGTTAGTAAGGGTAAGTTTGTCAAATGAGAGGATAGATTGAAATCTCACCCCCCTCATTTACTCAAAGCCCTGACTGGCAGTAAGAATTTTAAGCTCATACATCTGTTTAGTAAAGAAAGCTTGTAGACCTGAAATTGTGTCCTTATTGAGATCTGTTAAAGGCCTGCAAAGGTATATTGTTAAAAATTGCAAGACCTGTCAGCTTTGCCAATGCCCCCAATCAACAGATTACTAAAGGAGCTCGCCTCTGTGGGAATAGGCCAGGCGTGTATTGGGAAGTAGATTTCACAGAAATTATAATTTTCTTTTTGCCTTCTTTCCTTACTACCCTGGCTAGTGTTAATCTTATTTTGGCAGCTCACTCCAAAGTGAGGTGAATCCTGCAGTCCCTTGGTAAAGTAGACTAAGGTTATAGGTTCCTGGCTAGGTAAGGTCAACGCCCCTGAGTCAGCCTGAAGAAATTACAGAAGATGGATGATCTTCACCCATCAGCCCCCCCTTTAAAACCGAGGGACCAGAGTTATTTTCAGATACTACTTTTGGCCCTACTGGCCCATGCCTTACCTCTATATCATCCCCTAGACATGCAAGCCATTGAAATGGACAGAATGGAGCCATGATTGGCTCCCAAGGTACTAAAAAGAAAAAGGAGGAAATGAGGTGCCAGACTTTGAAGTCAGGCCCCACCACGTGAACCCCATTTTAGAATCGAACCCTGAGCCAATCAGATTTGTACCTGTGTTCTAATCTTGCTTGCACAGCTGATTGTTGTAACCTTGTTCTTTGCCTTTATAAGCCCTGTGTAATCACAGCTCCGGGCTTCCTCCTAACCTCCACTGTGTCGGTGGGTAGGACGAGGCCCGAGTTGGCAGCTGGTTAAATAAAGCCTTGCCTTGCTTTTGCATTTCGGAGTGTCTGAATCTCGGTGGTCTTCTTGGGGGTGGTCTTGCAACTTGGCACAACACTCCCATTAGCCCCCAGATCCACCCACACCTAAACTCCCTGCCCCAGAACTATGATGGGCCACTTCCACTCACCATTAAGACCTACTTCCGCTTTAGCCCCAGAGAAGCTACCACCTAGATAAGGTGCAGCTGACGTGTTGCTCACTCTCCCGTGAGAGATAATACCCTACTAATAAACTTCCTTATAAACCTTCAAAAAATAAAAAGGAGTATTCCTGCATTGTCATGCTGGATCTGGCTTTGAACCATGATTCTCAGATCACAGCCTCCTAAGAAGCTAGGATTATTGCTGATATAGTGCTAGCCCCTGGCCACACTGTCTCTTTAATAGAATACAGGATAGTCATTAAGACCTCAAAATTCCAGATCTTATCATGTATGAATCCATATTGTATTTCAACCTTAACACAATTGAAATAGTTGATTGCTTCACTGAGTAAGTCTCCCAGCTTCTGTGAAATTAGTCTCATAATTCCACTTGTAAACATAAAGTATAGCACTGTTGGAAAGGGACAACAATTTTTTTTTAAAAAACACTGGATTGAGTAACCAAAAAATCTTAAAAAAACAACTGCCTAGTAGAAATCAATCTAACTCTACAAGATCAAATCCAAGGTCAACAAGTGTATACACTGATAACAAATCAATTTGAATGATAACCAACATCATACCACAGGCCTAAGAAACAGCTCTGTTTTGTGTTAAGCACAATAACAGAGAATCTTGATTTTATTTCCTTATGTCATGAGACTATCTGGCATTTAGGCCAGAATTTCTGGCATTTAGGGTGAGGAGTTGAAACTTGCTCTTCTAATTGTTGCTACAGTGGCTTTGATAGACCCATTGTGCTATCTGACAAGATGCTGGCCTCAGGTAGCTCTCACTGAGGTGGCCATTGGAGATTTGTTGAAAAATATTCCTAGGATAGACTGGAACTCAATAGGGAAAAGTGACATGAATTATTATATGACAATGTACACAAGACAGAAAACACCCAACAGGGTTCATTAATGTCCTTGACATGGGAGGTTTGGATGTTCATTGAACTATTTAGAAGCAATGTGATATCATATCTTCAGTTTTCAGGGAAGTTGAAAAATGTTTTAAGCATGCATGTGTAGAAAGATGGATAAGGTAGAGAGAGGATGAGAAAGCAAATGTGAAATGATGACACTTAGGAGCATCAAAGTGGGAGCTGTGTAGTGATTTCTGGACCTACTTTTTTGCTACTTTTATGTAAGCCTAAAATTATTTCAAAATAATTAACTTATATGTGGAATCTTTCCTTGAGATAATATAAACAAAAAAGGTTGAGATGAAAAGCAGCAAAGTCCTATGTAGTAGAGCTTTTTGAAAAGGGGTAGGTCTAATACCTCTGGGTCAGTGAGTATCTTGAAACTTCATCTAGAGATTTAAAAAAAGAAAGAAAACAGAAGGAAGCACACAGCTGTTGGTTTAATACAGCTCAAGGCTAGGCCTCTACCACTTGAGCCATGGCACCAGTTCTGGCTTTTTCTGAGTAGAGATTTGGAGATAAGAGTCTCATGGCCTTTCCAGCTTTGAACCTCAATCTTCAGATCTCAGCCTCCTGAGTACCTAGGATTACAGGTTTGAGCTACAGGTGCCTGGCAAAAAATGTATTCTTGACAAGATAAGAAAAGAATTGGAAATCACTAAGACAATGGACTGAGGGCCAGAGGGGGCCTCCTTTGAAGGTTTATTCAGAAATCACAAATATCTAAAAGCATACTTTAACCTATTACTGTTTTAAGATGTAATTGTGAAATTGTAAAGATACAATGCCCAAGGAGTCCCTAATATCACAAACTTCTATCACTTAGAGGCTGACTGCTTTAGTTCTACTACAAAATCTAACAAGCACTGAATATATGCATTGGCAAGAGCCTTTCTGCAGTTAAAACATGCTATTGTTTAAAAGGTGTTTATAAGTCTCTGAGGCAAAAGACTTCCACAGATTAAGATTCTGACAAAAATGTGACATTTGTCATTTTCCTGTTATGGCAAATTTCAGATTCTGTATTCCTGCATGGCCATTGATATTTCACAGTCTTTTTTCTCCAAGTACAATCACCTTAAAGGCAGAAGATAGGACTCACTGATGCTCACACTTCCCTAATGTCTAGTCATGTATATAGAAGCAAAAAGTTTGTGTAAATTAAAGGGCACTCTAATCCTGATTCCCACTTTGTGTTTGCAGTGCACCAGCACATTTCCTTTTTTGGAATAGAACAAAGAACTCAACGCTTCCTTTGCCTCCCACCAGCTAAGTTCAGTCGCTTGGAACTTAGGTTCTTGATTAAAGAAAGATTCAAAGATCTTTTTGCCAGCCTCAGTGTGGCAAATGGCTTAAGAAAAATATTTTTTTGTGCCTGCTTTGAAATGGTGCAGGAGAATTTCTTTAGATATTTTCAGCCTCGAGGCCATTATTCCCAGGGTGGCTATGAACCACAGAAAGGAAAGATAAGTTACTGTTCTTTATCAATAAATACACAGAGAATACACATGGAGGTTTTTCCATCCTCTTCTTACTCTGAAACGAGATTTGGAGTCTTCAGTGAACAAACTAATTAAAAGAAACAAAGAACAGGAATTGCAGTATTATCTACTGCACATACATATTAATGCATGGCATAATATATATGATTTTAGCTGAAAATAATTATTTAACTAAGTATCCACCCTGAATGGGCTGGATAACATTAGGGTATGGATTCTGTGACTTTCCTTGACACAATTTTGGTAGAGTTGGGACTTAAGAGGACAAGCGACTTGGGCACATTGTGTCTGAATTGTTTGATGCATTTAGAAAACTTGCAATGAGGGGTGTCCAGATGAAAATGTTGAATAGATAAAATGAAGAGTCTAGGTTTTTGGAATATTGAATATATTGGAATATGTATTTTGGAATATTGATTATATTGGAATATTGATTCCTAGGAGTTTTAATAAGTCAATCCTTTGTGTGTGTATATATGTGTATGTGTATGATTTAATTGGAAACTGGATCAAAACATTAAAAATGGATACCACTGACCAATGTATCCATTCAACAATGCTGGTTTAATGCTGACATTAAATGCAGCTTAGGGCTCATGCCCAGAACCAGAATTCAGGTTCTGAACGCAGGACTAAAAAAAACAAAAAACATGTAAAAACAAAAACAAAATTTCTGTCTAAAACCTATGTGAACATTTAAGACCCCAGTGTTTTATATGTAAGTATTTTTGACAAGAAAGCGTGATACTCTCATAAGCTCCTCTGAAGACCCTATAGAATGCTGTGTAAATATTTGAGAGTAGATATCAGTTCCATTATCTTCTTATGATAGGTCAGGTCCTGATTAATACTCACTACTATGACTCAAGTCCTGATCCATCAGATGGTTATTAATTTGCCTTCCACAGACTATCTTCCATGGTTTCATTGGCCAGTTAATTGGCTACTTCTTTGCTACTTCTGGACAAAAGTGCCAATGTCAAAATTAGTGGCTCAGAATAGCACACATAGGAAAGTAAGTTATTTTATATTGACATGCTTTGTTCTATGAAATAGAATAAAAAGAATAACAGGAAAAATAAAGAGTATGAAAAAAATAGGTCCCCTTCCCAATGAAATTGCATAGTTTAACCACTAATCAAGTTGGAAGAATAAGAACACCAAAGTATAATGAGTCTTTACTATTTATTATCCAGTACCTCAGCTACTCTGAATATATTAATCTCATTATTAAAGTTATGGGCCTAAAGGCAGAAGGTAGCAAATGTCAGGGCTGTTGATGTCTTGGAATCAGTTCTTCTTCATTCTGAAGACTCCATTATTTAATATTGAATATTCTATTTTTAAAATCTATTTAACTAGCTTTGTAGCATCAAAACAAATATTCTTCAGAGGAAACTGGTCAAAATAAAAGAGCAAAATAGAAAGAAAGTATTGCTCATTACTTCACTTACATATGTATTGTTAGCATTAATAGCTACATAAATTTTTACCATATGAACATATATAATCTACTTATAATTATTGGCCATTTCGATTTTTTAACTTCTTGCAATAATATAGAATGTCAAATGCAGGCACAAACTACATTTTGGGTGAATTGTTATTTCTTTAGAATAGATGTCTATAGTATTACTTGCACTAGAAATTTTTTTATATAGCAAAAATTTACTTCTTTTTTTTTCCCCTGTGCCAATCCTGGGGCTTGAACTCATAAACTCAGGGCCTAGGCAGTGTCCCTGTCCCTGAGCTATTTCTTTTTTTCTTTTTCCTCAAGGCTAGCACTCTACCAACTGAGATCCCTTCTCCACTTCAGGATATTAGGTGGCAAATCGAAGGTAAGAATCTTAAAAGACTTTCCTACCCAGACTGGCTTCATAACAGGATCCTCAAATCTCAGCCTTCCAAATGAGTTAGAATTGCAGGCATGAGTCACTGGTCCCCCACCATAAATTTACTTCTAATGATGCTCTTTAGAACACATCTACCAGCTTACACGGAGAGTGCCATTTTTGCCAGTGCTACTCATTACCATTCTCCTCTTATTTTGCAAATTAGTATTTTATTTTAGTTATAACATAGAAACCTATCAAAATGCAGAGCTTCCATCTTAAGTTAGGAGTCTAGAGCTCAAATGCCCACATGCTGAGGCATTGCTTCACCCCATGGCAAATGATGACAAATTTGCTTTTCCATGAAGTGGAGTTGCCACATTCCAGACACAAGATACACAGGCTTCTGAAAACAGAATGGTTTACCATGAGAATCAGTAAAGTCCCCACCACTAAAAACATTCAATCAAAGACTCCCTATAAACTGGTTAGGGTCTCAATGAATAATCTGTCAGGTGACCTCTAAAGTTTCTATCGTATGATTCTGCAATGATCTCTATTTCTGGAGACTACTGACTTTGCATCATCAATTCCAAAAATTTTTTATAACAACAGAATGACTCTTTTTAAATGCTGAGTGTTTTTTTTTTTTTTTTGCGGGTGTGTGTGTGTGATTTTTTGTCCATAATCTATTTAAAGTCACAAAACTCTTAAGTTATGCTTGAGATAAAGTATGTCTATGCACACACAATTTAGATAATAGGAAGATAAATAGCTGAGTTTCTGTTCAATTTAAATAGTCACATCAGTAGCTCCTGAGTCTCAATTTCAAAACTGTATGTAAACACGGATATGCAACTATATGGAAAGTACACATAAATATGAGATATTTCTGCATGTGTTCCAAAAGTTTCAAGGAAGATATATGCAATAGTATATGATAATCATCTGTGGGGAGTAGAAATAGGGAAAAGGGTTATGGGAAACTTTTATTTCCTACTTCCTTTTATAATGTTGCATGCTTAGGGAACAGAATGTATTCCCTTTAACACTGATTCAAAATTTTTATGCATAAAAGAAATCTTAGAAATAATGTGAACATCAGCAGCTAATGGCAGCTATCTGTTATTCAGTTCTTGGCAAGAAAATTCCAAGTGGTTCCCAGAGAGAAATTTATTTTCTTCACTGTTTGTTCCAAAGCTTTGATTGGTTGACAGCAAAATAAGTTGATATAGACAAGTCAGGTTAAATGTCTGTTGCTAAAATACTAGAAGAACTATTTGAGTAATATTTTCTTTGATTAATGATTTCCAAACAGTAACTGTTACAGTACAATATTACTATGCAGAATAAGGAAAATGAAGCGCAGACACACCATTACATCATATAATACATGCATATAATTACATGCATATAATACAAATGCAGGCAAAAACATAGAAAAAGGGCTCATTGCAGATGATAGTAGGATGAACTGGAGCTTTCGTTTTTCTCTTATCACACACCTGAAATTTTTTAAGTTCCTTGAGCCACTGACTAAGGAAGTAAGTTTTAACTCACCCACATTTCCTTCCTTCCTTCTTTCCTTCTTTCTTCCCTTCCTCCCTTCCTTCCTTCCTTCCTTCCTTCCTTCCTTCCTTCCTTCCTTCCTTCCTTCCTTCCTTCCTTCCTGCCTGCCTGCCTGCCTGCCTGCCTTCCTGCCTTCCTTCCTGCCTGCCTGCCTGCCTGCCTTCCTTCCTTCCTGTCTTTATTTCTCTCTGTAACTATATTAATACTCTACAGACAAAAGACAGAAACAAACCACTGTTTGTAACAGCATTTCCTCATTTCCTTGATGCCTTTATCCATAGTATTAAGTGCTCATTTGCATAGTTCCCAGCATTTGTAATTCCTCTTAAAAGGCATATTTCCTGTGAGTTATCTACATAATTGTGTCTGATTGTCTCAGCGCTTATATCTGATCTCCACTAAAGCATCAGAAGCCTGCTGACTTCTTAGTCAGTAATCTTTCTCTGACCAAATTAATATCCCATTTCATCTCTTCAGCAATCTTGAGAACTCATCAAGAAAGATCCCTTCCACTTTCTAGTTTCTACCTAAGGGTATTTAAGTGATAAAAATCTCTTCACCTATTGTAAAGCATGCCAAAAGCAAGTGTAAAGTTAATTTAATGAAATCACTATCTCCCTACATAGGGAATTTATAATGTTTTTTTTAATTTTTTTTACAAAAGCAAGTAAGCCATTTACAACAGGGGGGATGTGGAAAAGATTAGAGAAGGAAAGTGTCAATAAAAATCAAGCATCCCGCAGTGCACTACCATGTTTAAGAACTCTTACATGTTGCTTTGTGTTCTATTGTCTATGGTTATTTTTTTTTACATATATGTGTGTTTGTGTCTATGTGATTGTTACTAAACTACTAAAGCATGAGGTGAGCAAACAGCTGAGATATTTGACTACTTCTCTTGTAAGAAAAGATAAGTAATTGGAGATTACTTAAGCATTGTTATTACTGGCTGCTGTACAAATTATTACCAAAACATATGGAAATCAGGACATTATTTTCCAATCAAGTTTTCACAATGGTACTGCAGAATCTAGTGGTCTGACACCATCTCTACATAGTGCCTGACCATATTCCAGAATGTGGTATCAGCTCAGCAGAAAGTGTATATACTCTATTCCAAATTGTACTTTGACTTGAGTATTCATCTAGGAAAGCAGACCTAGTGGACATGCCTTATACTCCTTCTAACTTCAATTACCTGTTCTTTGTAACTGTATTCATAAGCTATTACATTTTAAATTTCTTCCAGACTAAATTGATTTAAAAGAAATTTTACTCTCAAACTAGAAGTATCATAGAGGCATATTACATAGTATTAAAGGCTTTTGATTAGAAAAAAAAAAGTACAAAAATATATGTAAGACCCAAAACTATGAAACTGCTATAGGAAAAGTTATATACTTGAAAATATAGGCATAGACAGCTATTTCTTTTTATTGAACTCTAGTTATTCAGGAAGTAAGAAGAAGAGTAACAAATAGGTCATATCACATTAAAAGGCTTTGCCAGCTATTCATCTCACAGAGGGCTATTCCCTAGAATATACACATATTCCAAAAAGCACTAAAAGCTGAAATATTGAAACTACTAAATGAGGAAATGAATTTGAAAATTCTTAAAAAGTATAAATGATTAATCAATATTCAAATGTTTGACACTCTTTAGATAGAAATGAAATGCAAATGAAAAGGAACATTGAGATTTCACCTTCCCCAGTCAGAATGGCTATATCACAGAAGCAAACAACAACAAATGGATGTAGGCAGGAACCTTTATACATTCTTGGTGGGAATACCTATATTAGTGCAGCCTCCATGGAAGTCAGTATGGAGGTTCCTCAAGAAATTAAATATAGAATTGCTGTATGACCCTGTTTTATGACTCTGGGCACAGATAGACCTGAGGAAAGTAAGTCAGCTTTCAACCTGGAGACTATTGGGAAAAGGAACCACTCCAAGGAGGAAAGAGACAAAGAGATGGGTAAATATGAAAGTATAGCATATATACACTTGTACAGGACATAATGAAACATATACATATTTGCAAGAAAGTTCAAGAAAAGGGACTACTCAGTCTGTCTTTTCAAAGAAGTCATTTGTCTCCATGTCCCCAACGTCAGAAACAGGTTGATTTACAATGGGAACTCAGTAACTATGTGGACTAATACATGAATTAATATTTAAAACAATCCCACTACATACCCAGAGGGTTTGTTCTTATGGATCCCCTAACACTTCACTGGGTACTGAGATAGCACAAATTCCCATGAGCTATATTTCATTTTGAAGAAAAGTTACTGGGAAAATAAAACAGCATATTGAGTTAGATAATGTAACTTCACGCTACGGTTCTGTTCACTAAAATGCCTCCTTTTTCCAAGTCTAAGCTCACATGATGACAGACATTGAAATGCTATATGAAGTGAGGAGAGATGAGCAAAATTTGGATGAGAGGTTCAAAACCTACATCCAATTTTTATAACAAATTTCCTTATGTGGGTTTCTGTATTTCCTTATTAATATAAAATCTCCTTATCTCTAACTTCAAAACAAACTCTTATCATTAGGAAAATTTTATTTTCTCCTGAAAACATCCTTGAAGTAGCCTTGAATTGATCTATCATATCAAATACCTTCCTTCAGTTTTCCTTTCTAACATCTTCCCTTCCATGTCTTTTATTATATGTAGCTTGTCTGTGTTAATGATGGTTTCAGCATTAAGTTTAACCCCAACCTGTGTCTCACTCTCTTTAACCTCTTTCAATGTCCCTTTTTCACAAGTCATCTTCCAAATCTATAAGAGCAGTGACTGTAACGTTTACAGGTAAGAATTACAAAAATTGTCTGTAAAAAGTAAGAAAGACCAAGGCAGAATCCTATGGGTATGGATTAGGACTGAAATATTGAGACTGACACCCTGCAGTGTATGCTTAACTGTGCCACTAATATATTCGTCCACTCTAATAGGAAAAGAAGAGAAGCCTGACTCCTGAATGCTTCTACAAAAGCTTAGGCATAGTTGAAGTGTACTGAGGGCAAGCCCAAAGCCTGATTATTCCAGGAGATCCATGAGAAAAACCTGTCAACAATTTCAGTCATAAATATAAAACATGGGATCTTGCAGTTCACAGAGTGCTCATCCTACAGGACAAGAGAGAAAAGCAAAATGATCAAGATGTTGTATCCCAGCTGGAGCTCCCTAACTTTTCTATTGGGGAAGCTATGAGGAGACCAGGAGAACCACAAAACTTCATCTGTTCAGTGTTTATAACAAAACTGCCAACTCTTTGTAATAACAAATCTGTTACTCTGCAACTATGCTGAACTAGGATTTTGAGCACCCACAAGAGTTATGTTAAATGTAAGAGGAAAATTATCTTCTTGGCAAAAGAACATACCTATTTCCGATCTCTACCTTTTAAATGTCCATAGTCAGTTTCTGGGATATTTGATCTGTGGAGATCTTCTTTAGGGTACAAAGTTAATTACAGAAACATGTGTTATAACATAATTTTTTCTAAGCCCACATTGAAGCTCACCAGAAAATGTAACGAACAGTCAACTGAGAAATATGCCACTGCTGTATCTGCTTTTCTTCCTTTCTTCTTTCTTTCTTTCTTTCTTTCTTTGTTTTCTTTTCTTTCTCTCTCTCCCTCTTTCTTTCTTTCTTTCTTTCTTTCTTTCTTTCTTTCTTTCTTTCTTTCTTTCTTTCTTTCTTTCTTTCCTTCTTTTTTGCATGAATGTGCCAGTCCTAGGGCTTCAACTGAAGACTTGGGCCCTGCCCCAGAGCTTTTTTGTTCAAAGCTAGCATTCTACCCCTTGAGCCAAAGCTCTACTCCTGGCTTTGTGGTGGTTAATTGGAGTTAAGATTGTCAGGGACTTTTATGCCTAGGCTGGCTTCAAATCACAATCCTTAGATATCTACCTCCTGAGTAGCTAAGATTACAGGCATAAGTCTCTTTCTCTCTCTCTCCATATATATATATATATCACATATATGTGTGTGTTATATATAACAATTAAACATGGCTGAAGGGAAAATGCATCATCTGAAATTTTCATTAAGAAAAAAGCAGATCTTTAAGTCTGTCACTAGTACTTTATGCCTACAATCCTACTCTACTCAAGAAGCTACAATCTGAAAACCTCAGTTTAGAGCAGCCCAGGCAGACAGATGCAAGAGATTCATCTTCAATTAACAAGCAAAAAGCTGGAAGGGGAGGCATGGCTCAATAGGTACAGCACCAGCTGTGAGAGGAAAATAATCACTAGTATTCACACACACACACAAAAGAAACAAAAACAAATATTTAGAAAATATTCTTGGCTGAAAATAACTATCTTCATCCTATATAGTTCATCACACTAGTATGACATAGGGAAGAAATTGCAAGTTACTGCAAGTTACTTAAAAGCCTTAACTAACTACTTGACTTTTTCATTTTATATTTTTAGTACTCTGCTAATTACTTGGAGACACATACATACATATACATGGGCATCTAATCACACACACACAAACAAACACACACACGTATATATGGAAGTGAACAGTTATCTATTAAAATCCTTTGTAGTACACATGGTACACATATTCACATACATGCATGAAGAAATGTACACACCCACACATCTATACACACGTACATCTGTAATGTTCCTAGTGGGAAGAACATTTTCTTAGACCTAAGAACTAAAGTCTTGGGTAGACAGGCTTTAAGGATCTAGTGGGAGGATTTTACGTGACATCTTAGTGTACTAACATGATCTCTGAAGATTGAGCTTTGACACTAATAGAGTTGCCAAGATGACTTCATGATTGGAATGTATTCCTTCCTCAAGTCTTGCAACGTCAGAAAGATGAAAAGGTTGTAAGGAAATGGTGTCTATGTGTGTGTGCCAGTACTGGGGCTTGAACTCAGAATTTAGGATCTCATGCTATTCCTTCAGGTTTTTACTCAAGGTTGATCCTCTACCACTTGAGACACAGCTCTACTTCTGACTTTTTGCTGGTTAATTGGGGATAAGAGTCTCAAGGACTTTTCTGCTGGAGCTGGCTTTGAATAAGGATCTTCAGATCTCAGCCTTCTGAGTTTATAGGTGTAAGCCACCAATGACCAATGGAAACTCCTTTTTGATGGAAATCCACAACAGACTGGGTCATTTCTGTACAAGATCCTCTGCAAGCCCTCAGTGACTGAGGCTGACTATGGAAATTCCACCTCTTTAAACTAGTAAAAAATGCTGTTGTTTGTGGTCATTTTCTTCCAAGGATTTGGGAATAGATAATCTCCTACAACCAGCTCAACGCTGTAAAAATACAAAGGTCTAAGAGAGGCCAAATGACTGGCCCAAGAGCTCAAGGCAAGTCAATAAATGCCTAAACCAACATATATCCGGACAAACAAGTATTCCCAGATCCTATGTCATCCTAGGCAGGGGGGTCAACGTTTGCAAACAGCAGAAAAAAAAAAAACAAAAAACAATTGCGGATTGCAGATAGAGGAAGGGTAGGAAGCTGTCATTAGTAAATCCCTGGGCTGGGGGATGGGGGGTGGTCACCTGCTTTCCTGCATCAAAACAGTGAGGCAAGCCTTTCATAAGCACATCAAGGGCGGGTGGGCCATTGTTTTCGGATCCAGCTGTGCAGACTCCGCGCAGCAGTGGCCTTGGAACAGCTGCAGCTGCTGCATCCCGGGGGAGGGGGAGCGGCCTAGGAGGTAGCGCGCGAGCTAGACGACTGGAGGGCGGCAAAGGAAAAGGACCCCGCCGCGCCACCTCCCGGCAGACCAGGAAGCTTTAATGCAGTAAATGCATTGGACCGAGCCTCCTTTGAACCCAGGGAAAATGTCAATGGCTCACCCCAAGCTCCAGACCCGAGCAGTAACTACAAACCTTCAGTAGGGCTGACGCTCCCCCCCACCCCTACCCTGAGGCTTCGGCGGGCAGCCACCGTAGTCGGAACTGCGCGCAGTCAGCAAGTACACACAGTGGAGGCGATTCGGAAGCCGTAATCTATGACCGAGCAATGTCCTTAGTAAATAAGCTTAATCCAGCTGCGTCCCCCACTCACCTCCCCCCCCCCAAAAAAAAAAACACACTGCGCGCCCCATCTCTCAGCCCTCATTTCCCACGCGCCCGGCGCTCCACCCCGGGGCCCTCCTACCTGGTTCTCCGATCGCCCCACCTTTTCAGCCCTGTCCTCCTCCCGCCCTCGACCCCCGTACTCCCCGCCCTAACCCTTGCAGGTCAGAACATCGCACTCACCATCTCTTGGCGGAGGAGGTGAAGCTTGGTTTTCAGCCTCTCCAGGGTGCCGGAGGGGCTACGTCGTAGGGAGCCGGAGGTTGGGGAGGACGAGGAGGAGGAAGACGAGGAAGGGGGGAAGCTGCAGTTGCCACTGCTATTGCTACTGCCGCAGCCGTCGCCGCCGCCCCCGCGGGGGTCCAGGTCCCTCTCCCCGGGAACCGGCTCCTCCCCACGGAGGGAGCGCGCCAGGCTCTCGGGTACTTTGCGCCCCAGCTTCAGTTCGATGTCCCTGAGGTCCGGCAGCGGGCCGTCTTCCATGACTTTTTTCGAGATCAGTGATAAGGATAATAAATGTAGCCGACGGGAGGCAGCCAAGGCCTCTAAAGCGGCCGTGAGATCACCAGTCCCTAGGTCCCTACCTTCCCTCCTGGGGCCGGGTCTCTATCCTCTGTGCATTCCGGGAACCGGGAGCGCCATAGCCACGAACGCAGTGTCCAACCCGGGATCCACACGGGCCGCGGTCGGTCTCACCCGCAGCCACCCGGGCCTCTGCGACGTCGTCTCCAAACACTTGCTAAAACGACCCAGGTTGCTTCATTCTCCTCCTCCTTTTCGGTCGGTTCTACTGCAAAGTTGAGTTAATTGACGTCGCCAGAAGGATTTGGGGGGAGGGGGGAGAGGGGATACTTCTAAACCAAAAGAAAAGTGAGGGGAATCAAACCTGTTTTAGCATTATAGGGCGTGGGGGGTGGATCATATTTTAAACTGCCCATTCACATCCCTGAGCCATTCACTGAGCGCCCATCTGGTAGCATGCGACCCGAAATAACGCTGTGACCACATTGGCCGGTCGTTTCGTTTTCCAGTCCTAGGTCTCCAAGCGTTCAGAATATCCTCGGTTGTCAGAAATAATCTCTGGTGAATGCAAGAGGAGATTGGCCAATCGGTTGAGTTTGGAGGCCGCGTGGACCCATCAAAAAAATAAAAATAAAAAATAAAAGAGGAAAGAGAGAGAGAGAGAGGGAGGGATGGTAAGCTTGGCAGAAGTTTAACGGCTTCCCGGCGGCAGAATAAACACCCTCCTTCTCATTTAGACGGTTTGATCCAAGTCATTGTGTTCGTCTGAGCCTCGGAAACTTTAAACTCCTCTGGCAGGTGGACCAAAGCAGGGCCAACCCCTCTACCGTATGTCACCGACAAGAAGAGCAATAGAAATTTCCCCACCCCTGCAGCCGGTAGCAGAATTTCAACATCCTGCTTTAAGTTGGGAAGGTATCAGGTTTTCAGTTTTCCAGGAGAAATACCGGCCCTGGTAGCTACAACATTTACAATTAAAAAAGAAATGGAAACAGAAGAATTGTGAAATTTGAGATCCCTTCCTATCTTTCCCATCTTTCCTAAAAGCAAACAAAGCTTTAGAAGCCTTCCCTAATAAGTTTACAAAAATAAGAGGAATGGAGCGATTTAGCAAAAAGCTGAATGAAAATGTGCAATGAATTATAATTGTCATAGAAATTTCAGCGTGTCATTGGCATAGCTGTAGAATTTTAGGGGGGAGGAGCAGTTGCTGAGATATTTCTAATTGTGGAAGAAAAAACTACAGAGTTATACAGAGTATAACTTGAGAAAAAGTTATCTGCTTCAATCATTTAACTATATTTTTTCAGCTATTTAAAGTAGAAACTCCAGTTGTGGGCATTTTTAATCAGAGATGCTTCTAGCACGTAAATTACTACACATTAAAGAACTGATATTGAATGGGGTTTGTTTTGATATCTTCAAGAAAAGGATACTATTTTCAGCCCCATAAACTACAATTTTCTGGTGCAATTTCAGAGAGTTTTAGCCCCTCTGTTACTGAGATTGGGACACAAATAAATATTTAATGTCTTGGTCCTCCCAGACTTCATAAGCAAGGTAGATGTGTCCTGGAATATGTTTCAATCATGGCCTTATCTAGGAAACCATCTAAAGAAAGGAAACATAGACTTTTAAAATGAGATTTTCCGTGTCAGGGAGAAAGTCAAATATTTTCTCTTTTCTACAAGCCAGTAGTTTGCATGGTTTTTTTTTGGGGGGGGGGAGGAGTTTACTCCTAAAAAGAAATGACACAGTCATATATTAGGTGGCCCAATTCAAGGCTAGAACCATCATTTATGGAATCAAAGGAAAACAAAATTAAAACTTAACTCTCTGATAAAACTACAAGTTTGTCCTAAATTTGGAGAACCACAAGTTCATGGCATAAGAATTGTACCCTGACATGTAATTATGAGAGGCTTGTTTTTCAGTCAAAAACAGCTTTCATTATAAAACGTTTACAAAGTTCAGCATAAGCCTAGTGAGAATAGCAGCTTACAGATACAAATCTAGCTTGAACGTGGTCAATAAAAAAGTGTTTATTGTTTAAATTATCATCATCATTGCTATAAAAATGGAACACGTTTACTATGAGTCACAGATAATAAAAATAGTGCTTGATGCTAAAGATAAGTCAAGAATTTCTTTCTTTTTTTCTTGGACAGTGGGTCTGCTAGTCAACCAGGTGCTCTACCACATGAAACATGCCCCCATTCCTTTTTAGTTAATTTAAGAAAGACCCAACTGTTTCTGCCCATAGAGGGAGCTCCCCCTACTTATCTAGTGCCTCCTGTAGCTGGAAACTCATGAGCCACCCCTTCTGCCCTTTTCTTGCTATTTTAATAAGCATGCAGAAGAGAAAAAAAAACTTTGATAATAAAAATGTGGTATATATGTACAATAATCTGTTGCAGTAAAACACAGAACAAATATAAGCTCTTGGAGAAAAGCTTGGTTGTATTCACTCTGGTTTTTTTTTTCAGTGTAATTCCTTATGACATTTTACTTTAAAATAGAGCCATTAGCCATCTTAGCTAATTTTCAGAAGATATTAGAGTCATACAATTTTCTTAAGGCCATCATAATTTGTGTTAAACCTAACTATTACTGCTTTGTGTCAACCCTAACTACTACTGCTTTGTGTCAACTGATGTGGTACTTCTTTGAGTAAGATATTACTTGTCCAGAAGTACTTGAAAAATAAAGATCATTTATCTTTAGGTCTTAAGTATAGTTTTTGACAGTTATCAAGATCCATCTATGAGAAAGTGATGTGAGCCGTTTTACCAGTTTGCTGATTGCTGTTAGCCTGCAGTGTTAATTGACCTAGAGTTGCAATTTGGGGAATTCTTTGACAATACCCTGCAGTAATGGGTCCGTATGGGAGCTTGGATGGAGTGAGACCTGCAAGGAGTAGAAAGGGAACAGAAAAAAGACAGATAAAGAGCAAGACCAAGAGGGAAGGCTCTGTGGTTCTCAGTTTTAGCTGTGTTCGCTTCCTGTGCTTCTCTATCTTATCCATCTTCAGAACTCAGGGTGTTTCACCAGGACAGTAAAGGGTAAGTCTGTAAAAATACTCATTTCTTGTGTTTGTGATGCAATATTTTCTCTTGAGACTGCTAAGGTATGAGTAGATAAGCCTTTTCTTCTTTTCTTACTTAGAATGCACAGGGATGCTAAGAATGAATGTTAAGCATAGAGAACTTTAAGAGGCTGGTTTCTTCTCCACTTAGCTTATGCTCACAGAAAATGAAAAGGAACTTCTTATTTGTTTTAGAAAAGCCCTAGTGGTTAATTAAATTGGAACATTGTTGGACTCAGATGACACGTTTTCAAAGAATGCCTCAGTCACAGGAGACTGAGATGATGCGTGCTTCATACATTCCACACACTGTACCACCTAGTAGGAGCTCCTGTTCTTACAACAAAGTAGACACAGCAAGACTTGTGGAGTGTGGGTAATACCACTCCTTAATTTGCTGCCAGCATTGTGGTCAGAAGAAGAAAGGTCTTCCCCTTTCCTGGCATTGACTAAAAGTCTGAAGCATTCTAATATGTACTGGCATAGAGTTCAAGGCATAGGGCAGAGTCTCTAACCTGAGATTCCACTCCCTGCGGTGGAGAAGAATATCAAGAAGCCAAGAGCCTCAAATTACCCTTAAGAGTATTGGGAAGTCACTATTTAATGGGTTTCAGTTTCTTTGGATCAGTGTTTTAAATGTATAGAGCTGCTGCTTCTATAAATATTTTTGTTCAGCTTATAGGCTTAATACGGAAAATGTCATAACAAAATTAAAGAATGCTGACCTTGCCCATACATGGTAGAATTATATATGAACTAAAGCTACTAAAGTTTTATCTGGCCCATATATAGAGTCATTTAACTCACCTATAATTTTGTAGGTAGCTTGGGCCTATTTTGCATAGTGAAATCATCTACTTTATTACCAACTTGAGCAAATTGTGTTTCTGATATATCTGTTTGTCTATCTACCTCTGTTTTTTTATAGATCCAAAATGTATCACCTTTAAAGAATAAAGACCCTTTAAATTATATTTGCATAGGAATCTAATTAACATTTATAATCAGAGCTAACCACTTCCCTGGTAGATTAGCAGACAACTCTAAAAAGTAGGTCAGCAGAATCTAAGTCTCCTTTATCCCTCTTCACAATCCCAGTCAAATCTCTGCTTTCATTATTTGTAGTAGTGCATGTTATTTTCTTGATCTTGCTTTCCTCGGGCCCAAATTCTTAATGAGAGATTCTGAAAGTCCATAGAAGATATGTCTTCAGCTACTCTCGGTCTGTTTCCCTGTAGCCATTGCAGCTTGGCTTATAGGATGAACTATAAGTTCTTTCAGTGCTGTGTTAGTGTAAGTTCACAACTAGCTTTCTGAAACTGTAAAGGCAATTTTCATAATGTAAATGCATCATGGCTGATATCAAACTACCAGTGAGAGTTGGCAAAAAAGGTGGGCAGTAGGAAAGCATTACACAGAGTTTCTGCCATGCAGATAAAATTGATGTAACTGTGCTATTAATAAATAAAAATATTGATTGAATAAATATACCCCATGACATACTGTGGTAAAATAGAGTTTGATCAATCAGAAATGATAATATAGCTTGATGATGTATTATCTTTGTTTTAGCTTAACTAATTTAAAGTTCTGTGATATAATTTCTAAAATAATGGATATATCTAGCAGAGGCTTTGCAAAATTCTTGTGTTTATCAAGAAGCTCCAGCACACTGGTATGGACTGCAGTTATATACTTGTGTTTCATGTCTTCTCTGGAGGATCTCCATTACTTTGGTTAAGAAATGAAATGAGGGTAGAGTCCTAGCCTTCAGGAAAAAGAAGCCAGGGACAGTGCTCAGGCCCTGAGTCTAAGCCCTAGGACTGGCAGGGAAAAAAAAAGAAAGAAAGAATATTGGAAAGTATATTGGAAACCGTGTTTACTGGTATTGGAAGTAGGAAATTCAAAGGGAATACCAAATTTGAGAGACACAGGGTAAAAAAAGAGAAACAACTACAAAAGCAATACTTGCAAAACTGTTTGGTGTAAGTGAACTGAACACCTTGGGGGGGGGGGAAGGGAAAGGGGGGGAGGGAGGGGGATATGAGGGACAAGGTAACAAACAGTACAAGAAATGTATCCAATGCCTAACTTATGAAACTGTAACCTCTCTGTACATCAGTTTGATAATAAAAATTTGAATTAAAAAAAGATATAGAAAAAAAAGAAATGAAATGAAAACTCAAATATGGAAAATAAGTACAATTTTATATCTCAGGGCTGGGCAAGGGTATAATTGGAGAAGTGAGTCCCAAGGTCAGAAAGCCAAAAAACTAAGGAAGTAACACTAAGCAACTAAGTTGTTTGTGTGCATCACAGACTGAATATGAGTAGGTTATAATAATAAGGATTTATTGTTTTACAGTTATGTAGGCTAGAAGTCCAAAATCAAGGTGTTATCAGTGCTATGCTCCTCTTGATGCCTGTAGGCCATGGGTACGTCTCCTTGCCTCTTCAAGCTTCTGGCGAATGGAAGTATTCCTTTGCTGTGGCAGCCTATCAAGTCAGTCACTGCATCCATCTTCAAAGAGCTGTTTTCAATTCTGGGTCTAGGTCAAAATTTTTCTGTAGTTATAAGGACACCATATGGGACCAATGACATATCCTGCTCCTGCTTACTTTAATTTGAAGATCATGTTTGGAGCTGCCCTAAGATTACAATTTTAGACTTATTTTTTGGTGCTCATCATGGGGAGTGAACTCAGGGCCCAGGTATTGTCCCTGAGCTTCTTTTCCTCAAGGCTAGTGCTCTACCACTTGAGCCATAGCACCACTTGTGGCTTTTGCTGTGTGGTCTTTTGGACGTAGACCTCACTGACTTTCCCACCCTGGCTGGCTTCAAACTGCAGTCCTCAGATCTCAGCCTCTTGAATAGCTCAGATTACAGAAATGAGTCACTAATGCTTGGCTCAAATTTAACCCATTACTCTATAGAAGAGTGTTGAATCTTGGATACACAGTACTTTACGTGGGAGGCTGTGAGCCATGGAATCATATTTTCTCCTGTACTGTTTGTATTTGATATGGCCTTAAAAGATTAAATCTATGGTGAATGATAAATAACATTTTTCCTAATCCCAGAAAAATGTGTTTTAAATGAGGTTTACTTACCTCATTATTTACAATAACCAATAAGGTGGATAATAACATCTGCTAACCTTTTAAAAATGTTTAAGTGTGTTTTCACAAATGAGAAAATTGATTATGGATATAGCCTTAGTTTACAATCCAGTCACATAAGAATTATGGACGTAATTTATGTAATTCATTTTTGTTGTCTTTTACCAACAGCATATAATACAAACATTGAGCATTCTAAAGAAATAATAACCATGTTATGCATTTTCTTAGAATTTACCCTATGCATTTCATCAAAAAATTCTTTACAGATTTTATTTTTAAAATACTACAGCAGAGCAGTTGGCATCACCCTCCCATTGTGAGTAGAGAAAGCAATGGTAAAAAGCTCCCATAAGGATGGTGTCCTAGAATCCTAGAGAGAGCTACGAGATCTCACTACAGTTTCCACCTGTGAATGGATGCAGTGTATGCTATAGACTTCCTCCCATGCCATGATCAACTTCCCTTTCTGACCATGTTCTATGAATGCCTCCATTTCTACCTATTTTTGAGATTCCTTTCTTGGTGTTAAAAGGCTTAGAAAGAAAGACAAGTAGTTTTCCAAAGGCTTGGGAGAAAGAAAATGAGGAATCAAATTTTTTATTCATTTTTCCATTTTGATTCAAAACAATAATTCTGTGTGAACACACATACACAGTACCTGATATTACTGAGGAGTTAAAAAAACAAACAAACCTCAAGAATTCTCCAAATTAGAATTGCATATAGTAGACTTATGAATTAAGGGAATCATTCCACAATTGAAAATTAGCCTTCCTAAGCTATTACCTAATCTTGCTGTGTGTCCAGTGTGTGTGTGTGTGTGTGTGTGTGTGTGTGTGTGTTTGAGTGTGTGTGTGTGTCAGAGAGAGAGACACAGAGAGAGAATGAAAGAAAGAGATTTTGTTTCAAATGTATGTGTGACTCAATGAAAATAGTTTTGTGGACATAATAAGGCATATTGAGTACATGTACCTCATATAAAAGATAAGTACTATAATTATAGCCTCAAAATATTACAACAGATAGCTACTGGTCATTATACCTATTTGATGAATCAGCAAGACTTTTTTTGAAGTAGGAAAACACCTTAACTAAGAGCAGTACAAATCACTATGATTGCATGGGAGAAACAAGAAAAGTGGTGCAATAGATCTACTGTGTTTGGAGCACTGTTTTATGACAAACTCCTACAGGTATTTTAAAATTATTTAATCATCGTAATAATCTAAACAAGCAAATGTTTTAAAAAGCACCCCTAAGATTAGATAGGTCTGAAGCTCTAAGAAGTAAATCACTTGCCCAGTGTTCCACAGATGTCAAGTAAGGAGGCTGGAATTCATCCCAAATTGTATGTACTCTTAACCCATCTTGTTTTCATTATTCCTCTTTCAGAACTACTGAGAGATTCTACTACTGAGATTCTATTGTTGAATATGTTCTTGCTAGGTAAGCACTCTACAATGACCTACATCCTCAATCCTAGTGTGTGTGTGTGTGTGTGTGTGTGTGTGTGTGTGTGTGTATACATTCCTCCTCCTCTTCCTCTTTCTCCTTCCTCTTTTCTTTAAGCAAGATCTTGTTGTAACAAGATGTATAACAAGATGTAATGTTATGTATAACTCATGCTGGCCTGGAACCTGTGATCTTCCTACCTTCAGCTCCTCAGTGCTGGGATTACAATCCAGTACTACCATACTTGACTCTGAAAATGCATTTTTAAAAAGGCAAAATAATACTACTGTTGCTGATAATGTGGGTAATTCATATACCAAGTGAAGTAAAATACTCATTGTATTTTAAAATACTCATTTGTATTGTGTGTGAGAGAAAGTGGGAGCATAGAAATATTTGTAGAAGGTTGATTCTGAATGAATTGTTAAATTGTTGCCATTCTCAACCTGTGGCTTCATGTGAACTATCAGACCTTAGTGTAGTATCAGGTCATCTGCCAAGCACTGGAGCTCAAATCTGGATAGATACAGAAGTCACTTACTCCGTTCACAAGGAGATGGCTCACAGAGGTGTGGAGGTGGGGACAAAGGGTTCATCAAAGGGTGCTGTGTGGAAGTTTGTGGAAAATTAGGCAGCAGAGTTTGTGACCTTCTGGCCAGATAGACTATTCCTTACTTCTCTGATGTTGGGAATGCCAATGGAATGGAAAATGCATAGGGGAAACAGTCTAGGAGCCCTCATGTTCCAGAAGATAAAAGACAACCAGGCATATAAAGTTGCTCAATCACTCTGTCTTCCAGTCTGTGTGTGGTAGAGATTTTGTGGTGGCTAACCTTAATCAACTTTGGCTTTGGTAATTCAAACACTTCGGAGTATATTTTAAAAACAAGCTAGTTTCATTCATAAGTATATTTTATCTTTTAACAGCTGCCATTACAACAAAGGAATGATATATGGAAGTAAAAAACTCAGTATTAATTTTTAAGTTCTATTTTTAAATTTCATTATGCTCTAACAGAAATCTTGTAATGTTTGGTTTGAGTCTGTGATATACTAAAGGGGAATGTGTGATCAGAATATGTCAGGAGCCATATCACAGACATGGTCTCAGAAATAAGGGATCGACAGGCTATGAGTATCTTAGATGGAATGGGTGCTGATTATTCTAAGAGAAGTGTAGTAAACTGTAATAAATACATCACAGAGTTTACTCATGCCTTCTATGTACTATCAACTCCAGACAGATTCCAGCAGAATTTGGATCACAGATTCATTAAAAGAATGGTTTAGTTGATATATAACCTGGCATTACATCATTGTGTGTTGTGTATGAATAGAGATTAAAAAAAGATTTTCAAGTTTACTGGAATGTAGCCTCTGTTTTATAGAACTTAAGTTTCCTGTTGTAATATAAAACCTTTTCTTTGTATTATAGCACCATTCTCAATTATATAAATGTACTTTGGTTAAAATGGCATATAAACATCCAACTATATTTGGCTAAAAAAGCTTGCATTGCATTTTATTTAAATACGTACTTTATACAGTAGTAGAGATATGAAAAAAGGAGACAAAGAAATAAAAGTAAATGAAGTCATATTTCACACTTTCAGTCAATTCCCATATGCCCAATACCAATGCTTTTTCCACCCCTTCCCTTTTGTTTCCAATGAGTTTTCCGTTAAGCTTTGCTTCAAGGTTCACTCACAGTTATATTTTATTTTTCTTTGCTGCATTATAACAAAAGAATAATACTTGGAAGTTGAAAACGCTAACTATGGACTTGAAGAATCTTTTCCTTATTCTTCTTTATCATGCCTCTTTTCAACTTTTTTTTTGACATTTTCTTTCACATTCTCTATTTGTGTTTAATTTTTCTTTCCCACTCTTGACGATTGCTCACTTTATCCATTCCTCTATTTCTTTCTATTTTTTTCTTTGTTTCTTCTCATCACTCCCTTTTTCTGTGTTCTTGTAAATAACTATTCCAACTAGAAGTAACGGATGTCTTCCTACCTCTGGTTTCTTTTAATCATCTTACCTACTGCTTTTACTTACTCAGCATCTCGATCCTATCTTCAAAACAGTCATAAAAGTGGAATCACTTCTGATGATATATAGTTAGTGTTGAGCTAACTTCAGGAAATTTCCCATGGCCACTCAACTAGGAAATGTGTTTTATCTGTAGATAAACACTTCTCTATCTGAATCCAGAGTTCATGTGTTTAATCATTATGGAATGCTTCCTCTCTTGTTCTAGTCAAAATCTCCAGCCATCAGGTCCTTTCTTTGTACCTGGTTCTAGCTTCTTATAGATCTGCTGGAGTCTGGAGAACTGTCCATCTCTCTTTGTCACTGAGCACCATTTTCTCCCTTTTCCTAGTCATGATCTCGATTTGTGTCTGTTGAGCCTTGTGAAACCTATTAAAAGGCAGGACATAACTTCTTACTTTGTAAAAAGAAAAACAGAAGCACTCTGACTAAAGAAGAAAGCTGAGTACAGAAGCTGTGTTTGCAGAAAGTGAGTTGTATGTTGTCTAGAATTTTCCTATCTTCCCCTTTATGGGTGCTGGGGATCTGACCAAGGGTCTGAACTTTATTACATTTGACCTCCCCCACCCCATCCTTCTTCTGTTCCTTTGTAAGTGGACTGGGGAAGTGATATTACTGTGGAAGATCAGAGAAAAAGGAAATCATAGTCTCTACATTAGTCAGACAAAAATTTATTCCTCTATTTCCATTTTCTGATTCATAGATTCTATAAGAGTTTACAATTTCCGGGAATTGTAGTAATAACTGCTGTATTTTACCCTCATAATGTAGTTATTATAGAAATAAAACACCTTTCAAAATATTTTAAGAAACAAAAACACTCAAAGATGTTAAGTGACTTAATGAAAATAATAATTCAACATCTTAAGTACCTTCTCCATGCTTTGCACTGAACTAAACTGCTTTGCTGATATTGCTTCTAATATGAGGTCTTTTCAACAACCTCACTCTGCTCTAAGTTCCATCTTTCTATTTTGAAAATCTCTGTACTATGTCTTCCTTTGAATTACCCATTACTACATGAAACCATTTTATCTAAAATTAAGGTAGCCAGCTTTCTCAACTATATTCTACATTTCTTTATTTTAATTTAAGGGGACCAGAATAAGAAATACTGTACAGTTGATATTTTTCTTTTAGCCATTAGTTACAAGTTTGGATATATTGACTCTGTCACCATTGCCATTTATGAAGTATAACGCCTCATTGTTATTGTGTTTTCAGTTTTTGTGGCCTTGTCATTTAGGTTCATTGTGGGGCAAGCCCGGATGCCTTGCCTCAGAGGAAGTCCCAGCTGGCCCTGCCTGTTTCCCAGCCCCAGGATCATGTGTGGCTATTATGCCAGAAAGGCAGTTCTAGCTGGCCCCGCCTGCCAGCCTTGGGACCAGGTGTGGCCAACATGGTGCCTGATGGTGAACCCGGTGGCGGTCCTGTGGGCTGTGGGGTAAAATAAGGCCGCCTCTTAGGATTGGTCCCTCGGCCCTCCATCCTTGACAGACAGCTCATGCCGCCTCTCACAATCCCTAGATAGGTGCACGTACACCCCTTCCCTTCCTGACGATCTTTGACCTGATTGGCTCCTGTGCCTTATTTAAGAGCGGGATCAACCTCAATAAATGAGATTTTGCACTGACTTAGCTCCGGGGCTGTCTGTTTGTCCTCCGGTGAGGGAGGGCTGGGTGCGGGCAGTCTGTCGACCCTTTCCTCTTCTTGGCTCACCCGGTCGGGCCCTGTTTCCCCATCTCTCCCACAGGTCAGGAGAGCACCAGGGGCTAGAGACCCCGACAGTTCATCATCTCTGGATAATGTCTGAATCTGAATTTTCTTTTAGAAATTTTCCTTTGTCATCTAACACACAAGAATCGGTGGGCTGGGAGTATGGCCTAGTGGCAAGAGTGCTTGCCTTATATCCATGAAGCCCTAGGTTCGATTCCTCAACACCACATATGTAGAAAATGGCCAGAAGTGGCACTGTGGCTCAAGTGACAGAGTGCTAGCCTTGAGCAAAAAGGAAGCCAGGGACAGTGCTCAGGCCCTGAGTTCAAGGCCCAGGACTGGCAAAAAAAAAAATAAAAATCTGTTTTATCCTCTAGCCCTAATTCTAAATCATTCATTGGATTTTTTTTCAGCAAAGTTAAAAGATTCGTCAATGTGACCTGGTATTATAACACCTACAGAATCTCATTTTTTTCATTAAGATTCCTTGGAGATATCTATGAGATTATTATTTGCTTTGAAAATGCAACTGTCAGTCTTCAAAAATGTTCAGTGAATTATTTTATTTTCAAATACTGTATACAGATTTAGAGGAGGCTGCCAACAACAGCATCATTGTTAGTTGTATTGTTTGTCCTCATGAAATATTTCTTAGGCAAAGATGTTCCCAAACATCATTTTCTGAAACATGCTTATGAATATAATGAAAGGTATAGAAAGTAACCCACTGGGAAAAAATTGAATTGGGTCTCACAGTACCTGTGTTCTCATTTAGGATCTTCTGTGGCTTTAGGACATTTTTTTCAACTTCTATGGATCCAGTTTTTGTCATTTGTACTTTACAGATAACCATACATATGTCATATGCTTATTGGAGGATCGAATTAATTTTTCCTTGTAAAGTTGTTCAAGCAAGAGGACCTTATCCAATGTGGGTGGCTTACTTTAGTAATGAAGATACTCAGGAGGCAGAGGTCTGAGGGCTGCCAGAGCAAGAAAGTCTGTAAGACTCTTGCTCTAATTAACCAGCAAAAAGCTGTAAGTCAAGTTGTAGCTCAAATGATAGAGAGCACAAAAGCTTAGGGACAGTGCCTCGGCCCTGAGTTCAATCCCGAGGATGAGCACACACACACACACACACACACACACACACACACACACACACACACAGAGTTAAGCCTGTAATCTCAGCACTCATGAGACAGGATCAAGGAACTGGAGCTAGTAATGAAATAGCAAGTCACACTCTGTCTTAAAAAGAAAATAAAGAGGGCTGGGGATATAGCCTAGTGGCAAGAGTGCCTGCCTTGGTATACCCGAGGCCCTAGGTTCGATTCCCCAGCACCACATATACAGAAAACGGCCAGTACCGGCGCTGTGGCTCAAGAGGCAGAGTGCTAGCCTTGAGCGGGAAGAAGCCAGGGACAGTGCTCAGGCCCTGAGTCCAAGGCCCAGGACTGGCCAAAAAAAAAAAAAAAATGTTAAAAAAGAAAATAAAGATAGTTGGCCTTTCATTAACACCAAGTTTTGTGTCATTAAAAGAAAATACAATAGGTTAGCCCCATCTGATATTAACCATTTTGATTTTAAAGTGATAATTAGCACAGTTTTGCTATTTCAGCTTTTCTTAGTCCACAGGGTAAATGAGAAGACCTCCTAGATTCCTTCTGAGCAAGGTTCATGAGGAAGCTGGGGCCTGAGCATTCCTCATGTGCTGTGGTTCTTTCCATGCACTTAGAAGCACACAAAATGAGTGAAACTTCTTTAAAAGGCCAAGGCACACAGTTTGAGGCCCCTAGGTACTGCTAACACGATATAAGGTAGCAAAGCAAACACTTTAAATTAAAGACAGCTGCCAAAGTTTCCCAGAAACCACGGCATGGCCCCTGTTGTCATAGTAATCCAGCCTTTGTTTGTATTTTGTTTGATTTCAGTCACACAAAGCCCCATCATCTGTGCTGTGTGTGTGTGTGTATGTATGTATGTGTGTGTGCATGTGCGCACGTGTGTGTGTGTGTATGTGTAAGACACAGAGATGACAGTGTACTAAGTATTATATTTCTGTTATTTGGGACCCATTGCATCACAGAAGCTCTGCCTCTTCTCACTGTCACGAGAGAGGGAAGTTGAAAAGAGGAGGATTAAATGGGAAGATTTTTCTACTCTTGTGTTTTAGCCACATCTTATGTTGTTTCATGCTAAGCGCAGAATGGTTGAGAGGTCAAGTAGAGGATAGAAGAGAAATAAAAAGACAACTTGTATTTGGCAAGACGGTGTGCAAATATGATTTTTTTCAGTCTCTGTCAGTTATTGCTGTAAATCCTTGCCCTTCCTATTACCTGTAATTTTATCCAAACTTTACTTTAAAAAAAAAAGCAGTAAACAATTAAATAAAACTTTATGAGTGCTGACCTAAATAGGAAGGAGTAGAAAGTTGGCGTTTGGCTATTATTTCAGAGAAACAGATTGTTAATTATTGAAAAATAAAATGTGGTGAAGTATAGGTTTGCTTCTACTCAGAAAAGAAGGAAGGTGTGGCAAGATTATTCTTTTTTTATTCCAAAATTGGGCCAGAGAACATTATCTTCTCTATTTAGTCCTGAAAAAGAATATGCCAATAGATGTTCATTAAATTTTAATAATGCAGTATAAATCTGAACTTGCTTATAAAAGCTTTTAATAAAAGCCAACATGCTTTTAGCCTTGATTCCTATTCAGGTGAACATGCATGGAAATTTTAATAACACAGATCTTAGTGACATTTCAACTATGAAGCTCTTCTTTGCCTTTTGATTACCACTAGGTACCAAGTACTGTATTTATCTTAGCTCAGTTAGTGTTCAAACTGATCCTAGTAGATCAAAAAAACATATTCTAGACAGATAAATAGATTATTGGAGGTCACCTAGAATTCATCTGGCTCTATCTGACATCAGAACTGCTTTATATGTAACACCAACATTTCCCCCAAACTCTAGTTCTTAGTAGTAGCTCATCATAGGCTGAAGACTACATATATTCTTTAAGTAGTTGTAGCCATTTAATTCTTGATCAATGTCATCACTTTCAACATTCTCACGCATTGTTCGCTTAACCACCCCTTCCTTTCCCTCTTCTTTATTTTGTAGGGTATACACTGGATTCTTAACTGCATCCATTCTCCCCCTCATCTCATTTTCATTCATCTAACCTTTTTTCCCTTGACCCTACTCCACCCCTTTCAAGTACAGAGTACACATTTCCTGGTGTTGCTGCTGAACTTTGATTTTTCCTTTCCAAGGAACTGTACTATTTGAGTTCTCCTTTGAAACTACATATTTCAGTTAATATATTTGTATACACTTAAATACCACACAATGTATTTACTTATAAGTTTATAAGCTAAATCTAGCTTCCACATATGAAAAAAACAACCATATGGATCCTTTGTCCCTCTGGGCTGACTTACACTTCACTTAGCATCATTTTTTTCAGGTCTTTCCATGTTTTTACAAATGGTGCAATATAATTCTTTCTAATGAATGAGTAAAATTACTTTGTGCATAAAAACCACATTTTCTTGATCCATTTGTCTGTTGAGAGGCATCTGGGCTGATCCCCTACTTTGACTATGGTGAACAGTGCTGCCATAAACATGGCTGTGCTAGAGGCTTTACTGTGCTCTGGTTTGTAATCTTTTGGGTAAATGGTAGAATTGCTGGGTCATAAGTAGTTGTAAGTTTAATTTTTTGAGGAACTTCCACACTATGTCCAGAGTAGTTGAAAGTTTGCATTCCCACAACATTATCTTAGAGTTCCCTTTTGGCAGCATCCTCATCAGCATCTGTGATCATTTGTTTTCTTGATAATGTCTATTCTAATTAGGGTGAGTTAGAAGGTAGAATCTCAAATTGGGTGTGTGTGCATGTGTGCATATGTGTGTCCATGCACACGAGCAAGAGAGAGAGAGAGAAAGAGAGAGAGAGATCCAGATTTAGGACTCATGTTTTAAGGCATGAAGTGACTTGTTTGGGCAAGGTAATGCTTGAAGAGCTCTTTTTTTTTTTCTTAAATTTATTTTATTTTATTTTTTGCCAGTCCTGGGGCTTGAACTCAGGGATTGAGCACTGTCCCTGGCTTCTTTTTTGCTCAATGGCCAGCACTCTGCCACTTGAGCCACAGCGCCACTTCTTGCCTTTCCTATATATGTGGTGCTGAGCAATCAAACCCAGGGCTTCATGCATATGAGGCAAGAGCTCTTGCCATTAGGCCATATTCTCAGCCCAAGTGCTTATATTTTATTTCATTTTCTTTCTTTTATTTTAGTTTTGGTTGATCATGGTTCTTGAACTCAGTACCTGGGTGCTGTCCCTGAGCTCTTTTACTCAAAGCTAGCACTCTACAACTTTGAGCCATAGCTCCACTTCTGGTGAGGTGCCAGACTTTGAAGTCAGGCCCCACCACGTGAACCCCATTTTAGAATCGAACCCCGAGCCAATCGGATTTGTACCTGTGTTCTAATCTTGCTTGCACAGCTGATTGTTGTAACCTTGTTCTTTGCCTTTATAAGCCCTGTGTAATCACAGCTCGGGGCTCCCTCCTAACCTCCGCTGTGTCGGTGGGTAGGACGAGGCCCGAGTTGGCAGCTCGTTAAATAAAGCCTTGCCTTGCTTTTGCATTTCGGAGTGTCTGAATCTCGGTGGTCTTCTTGGGGGTGGTCTTGCGACTTGGCACAACATTTGGGGGCTCGTCCGGGATAGCCCCAGAGACCCCGAGATCCCAGACTCCGAAGGTAAGAAAACAGCGCTGTTCATTTGTCTTGTCCTGTAATTTGTCTGTTTTGCTTTTGCTTATACTTGTAGGGCGCGAGTCAGTTTGGTTTTTGGCCGGAACTGACCAGGAGGGCCTCCTAAACAAGACTCAACCCGCCCACCTTGTACTTGGGTCTGCTCCTTCTGCTTATCTGGCAGGAGGTTGTGGGCCAACTTGGGTCCACTCCTTCTGCACCCTTGCAGGAGGTTGTGGGCCAACTCGGGTCCACTCCTTCTGCACCCTTGCAGGAGGTTGTGGGCCAACTCGGGTCCACTCCTTCTTGCAGGAGGTTGTGGGCCAACTCGGGTCCATTCCTTCTGCACCCTTGTAGGAGGTTGTGGGCCAGCTTGGGAGATCTCCAACTCGTAGCTTTTCTTAGGCCTGTGTGTTTTCCTCCTTTTGTATTAATTGCTTTGTTTTTGTAGCCTTTTGGAAGAAATTTGGAAGTAAAATTGTCCTAAATAATTATTGCAAAGTGAGAAAAGGAGGATTATGGCTACCAAAATGTTTAATTGCCATTCCAGCTTCTTTGTAGGTTTTTTTGTAACAGTTTCCAGCAGGCCCACAGAGAAGCACAGGTGATTCCTACAAGTTTGTCAAGATCTAATACTGACCCTTAATAAGTTCCAGGTAAGAGAGCATGCTTAAAAACTACTTCTGTGTGGACCACCTTGTTGCTTATAATTGGAGTAAAGTGGCCCCTTATAAGACTCATTGATCTGAATCTGCGGTTCGAAGCCAGCCCAGGCAAAGAAAGGTCCCTGTGAGAGACTTGTCTCTAATCAGCCAGCAGAGTGCTGGGAACAGAGTGGTGTGGAGCTCAAAAGTGGTACGGTGCTAGTCTTGAGCTGGAGAGCTGAGGGACAGCACTCAGGCCCTGAGTCCAAGTCGAAAGTCACTCCTCCTGGGACAAAAGTGATGGAGCATCCAGAGGCAGTAAGCCACTGCTTGGATGGCAGAGATGGTGTCAGATCCTAGAGTCACTACTGTTGGCCTTTCTAAAGTTAAAGCCGGGAAGTCCTAGAAGAATAGTTCATAAGCATGCCTTTCCAATGCCCATGTCTGTCTACTGGGCAGGAACTTGCCAGTCATCTGTGATAGTGGTTGGTAAGGGTAAGTTTGTTAAAAGAGGATAGATTAAAATCTCACCCCCCGCATTTACTCAAAGCCCTGACTGGCAGTAAGAATTTTAAGTTGATACATCTGTTTAGGAAAGAAAGCTTGTAGACCTGAGATTGTGTTGTGTCCTTATTGAGATCTGTTAAAGGCCTGTCAGCTTGCCAATGCCCCCAATCAACAGATTAACCACGGTGGAGGGGACCCTGGACGGCATCGCCACTTGGGTTCATTGCTTCCATGCCAGGCCAGCTGACCCCTTTGCCCTGGATGACAACTACCGTGATGGAACATGGGAGGTCTCCAAGCACCCAGCTGGGCCGCTTCGCCTTCGCCTCAAGAAAAGAAAGTTAGACTGAATATTGTTATAATTTTCTTTTTGCCTTCTTTCCTTACTACCCTGGATAAGTGTTGATGTCATTTTGGCAGCTCACTCCAAAGTGAGGTGACCCCCTTATTTTAGGTAGTTTTGGGCTTGCTCAGGAGTACGGCTATAGCCACCCGACCCTTAGAGCACAGTTGAGAAGTTTATGTATTATTTTGTTGCTTACATTTGGATACTAAACACTATAGAGCTAATGGTAAGTCTGTATAGCTGAAAGTTAATTTTCAGTTTGCAGTAATCCTGCAGTCCCTTGGAAAAGTAGACTAAGGTTATAGGTTCCTGGCTAGGTAAGGTCAACGCCCCTGAGTCAGCCTGAAGAAATTACAGAAGATGGATGATCTTCACCCATCAGCCCCCCTTTAAAATCAAGGGACCAGAGTTGTTTTTGGGAAGATGAGGCAGGATAAACTAGAGACATGCAGAACAGAGGTACAGAGAATATTCTTGTAAGAAATGGTGACAGGCCCTTTGGTTACTACATTGGGTCCATGCCTTACCTCTATATCATCCCCTAGACATGCAAGCCATTGAAATGGACAGAATGGAGCCATGATTGGCTCCCAAGGTACCAAAAAGAAAAAGGGGGAAATGAGGTGCCAGACTTTGAAGTCAGGCCCCACCACGTGAACCCCATTTTAGAATCGAACCCTGAGCCAATCGGATTTGTACCTGTGTTCTAATCTTGCTTGCACAGCTGATTGTTGTAACCTTGTTCTTTGCCTTTATAAGCCCTGTGTAATCACAGCTCGGGGCTTCCTCCTAACTTCCGCTGTTTCGGTGGGTAGGACGAGGCCCGAGTTGGCAGCTCGTTAAATAAAGCCTTGCCTTGCTTTTGCATTTCGGAGTGTCTGAATCTCAGTGGTCTTCTTGGGGGTGGTCTTGCGACTTGGCACAACATTGGTATTTGAGTGATTAGATTCTTGTGGACTTTTCTGCCTGGGCTTGCAACCACAGTCCTCAGATCTCAGCCTCCCTCTGAGTAGCTAGGATTACAGGTGTGAGCCACCAGTGCCCAGTTCCTGAGCTCTTTTGCAAAAGGCTAGCACTCTCCCACTTTGGGCTATAGCACTATTTCCAGGTGTTTTTTTTTTTTGTTTTTTTTTGTTTTTTTTTTTGGTGGTTAATTGGAGATAAGAGTCTCACAGACTTTCTTATCTGGATGGACTTTGAACTCCCACCCTCAGGTCACAGCTGTTTGAGTAGCTAGGATTGCCACCAGCACCAGGCTGAAGAGTTTAAAATTAAAGTGTCAAAGTCACTCACACACAAAATCTGTTAGAAAAATCTCATGGCATCAGCACAACTGAAGCTGAAGTGAAGAATAAGGGTGATAAACTTCAATGTTTTTCTTGCTAAGATTAAGGGGAATAAATGAGTAAGAAGTTGAGAATATGGGAAAAGATTGAAAAGCCAGTTTTAGATATTCCACTATGGAAATACTGGAAACAAGTACAATTCCAGAATTGCAGGATTTGAGATTGAGAGGTTCCAGAAGAGAAAAATGAATACCTACCAAGTTGTGGGAAGCCACAGTGAACAGCTGGATTCAGTATTCCTTGTCTGTACTCATCCTTCCCCATTGCTTCTGACTCTTAGTATTCTTTGAGTCTCTGGTGACAGGAAGTAGATGAGTCTAGGGGCCACTCATCAACAAACAAAACTGTAATGACACACATACACATACATTTTTTATATATTATAGAGAAAAAAACATGTCTAAAATATTGGTGCTGGGAATATGGCCTAGTGGCAAGAGTGCTTGCCTTGTATAAATGTAGCCCTGGGTTCGATTCCCCATCACCACATATATAAAAAACGGCCAGAAGTGGCGCTGTGGCTCAAGTGGCAGAGTGCTAGCCTTGAGCAAAAAGAGGCCAGGGACAGTGCTCAGGCCGAGTCCAAGCCCAGGACTGGCAAAAAAAAAAAAAACCAAACGTCTAAAATATCAACAAAGTCATCACCTCTGACGTTCATTCATTGATCTTACTAGTTATTTGAGAAACAAAGTTCAGAACAAAATGCCAATATAAGTATAATTTATCCTCTTCATCTGTAAATGTCAAAGTGCTTAGCTCTTCTACTAGACACAAAAGGGAGACCATTGCAGTTAATTACCTAACAAAAATTATTTTATAAAATGTTTCTAGAGCCAGGGACTGGTGGATCTTCCCTGTAAGCCTATAATACTATCTATTCAAGAGGCTGAGATTTGAAGATTGCCATTGTAAGACAGGCAGGGCAGGAAAGTATGAGATTCATATCTCCAATTAGCTGTTCTCCCCATCCCAAAAGCCAAAGTGGAGCTGTGGCTCAAATGGTGCAGCACTAACCTTAAGCCTCAAAATTCAATGACAGTGCCTTGGCCCTTAGTTCAAGTCCCAGAGCTAGCACAAAGTAAATAAATAAACACATAAACAAATAACTGGGTCTCTAAAACATATAAAGAAAACATATAGTCTTGCTATGAGCTCAATCTCAACTTTATTGTATTCATATATATTTTTAATGTAAAGCAAGATGGAAATAAGTAGAATTAGGAATCATATTTGTTAAACAAATTTTGAGTTGTATTTCATCACATTAAGAGAAAAAATGTATTTTTGTTGGATGTATATAGCTTAAATAGACTATTTACTATCTATAGTATTTGGAACTTCAGCTAGAAGGTACTAGTATAACTGTCAAGGGCTGAGGACTTGGGTTTTTTGTTCACAGTTGTATGGAATCAACTGGGACATCTAATTTTAATGATTATAAAATTGTGCTGCCTCTTACAAATTTTTTATTTGGACATAACATTAATTCTAACAGTATGAAGTTTCTGAGAAGAAGTTTCTGGAGTCGGAATTTGGTTCTCCATGCCTCTTTTCCCTTTACCTGGCAACATTCCCTTTAACTGGGAACATTCCAAATCAAGCTCCTTCTTCAGCTGATTGCCACAGTCTCAGCAATGTACTATTGAATGATTAGTCTGATCGTACAAATGGAAGGACCACTGGGATTCTCAGAGTTTCCATTACTGAAAAATAACCCAGATTTTTCACCACACAGCTGAATTAGGACTTCAGCTACTTGATGGTATGCTTTCTTTCAGAACCCAAAATAGTACAATAGGAAAAGTTCAATTTGGCTAATAGCAAGCTACATGTAATGCACTTCTTTAGGAATATGTTCTTCAAATCATGATTCCAGTCTCTATATCTCAGGAAATTTCACAGTATGCACATGCATGAGGTAAAGTTATATAAGACTGCTATTCCTTCAAGGGAGTTGATTGTCACTTAATGTCATTGAAAGGTGACTAAATTTCCAAACCAAGTTTCCAGGCTGTGGACTTTTATAAGTATAAACATAAATGTAAGTATATGTATAAATATACTTCTAGACTTCATGGAAGAGATTTGAAATTTAAATGATCTCATCCAGTAAACCTAGTGTCCAGATGATTCTTCTAATGTACTGAAGTGCAAAGAACTATAAATAGATTTCTGTCTATCAGAGACTCAGATTAAGTAAGCCAGAGATTGGGGGAAAGCAAAACAGGACAAATAAGAAGAGGAAATGGCTGGGCTCATGCCTGTCATCTGAGCTACTCAGGAGGCTAAGATCTGAGGATTGAAGTTCAAAGCCAACCTAGGCAGAAAATTCTGTTAACCACCAAAATATCAGAAGTAGAAATGATTCAAGTGGTAGAGTACTAGCCTTGAACAAAAAATGCCAAGGCACAATGCCAAGGCCTTGAATTAAAGCAGGAGGAGGAGGAGGGGGGGAGGGGGAGGGAGAGGGGGAGGGGAGGGGGAGGGGGAGGGGGAGGGGGGAGGGGGAGGGGGAGGGGGAGGGGAGGGAAAGGGAAGGGGGTGGAGGAGGGGGAGAAGGAGGGGGAGGAGGAGGGGGAGGAGGAGGAGGAGGAGGAGGAGGGGGAGGAGGAGGAGGAGGAGGAAAGATAGGTCTATAATCAAAGTGTTATGGGAATGAGACAAGAATATGTAATACTGATGGGAGACAAAGAAAGGCTTGCTTTGATGTGAATAGAATTCATTTGAAATCATGATATCATGGCTCCAGGAAGAGATAATAACTAATACTTGCAAATGCTGGAAGTGAGAAGGCTTGGATTTTTCTGGAAATAAGCACCTGAGGATTGTCCAGGGCAGACAGCCTGTCAGAGTGGCAGGAAATGAGCCACTATCTGTAGATAAGGAGCCCTGGAGAAAGTTCCATATGAATCAAAGCTAACTCATCATTTTTCTGCATCTCTGACTCATTGGTGTGTAGAGATGTTGTATAATAAGCAGCCTTTGTCTATGAGAAAGAAATGACAACACAGGCCATGTTAAACTGGTCTGTTATGACTGGCTTTTGTGGTAGGATAAAGTGGCTTTTACCAGTTCTGTGACACAGAGTGAAAAATAGCTTTACATTTCTGTTAAAAATAAAGAAGCAAGTGACTATGCAAAAATTAGGAGATAACTTAATGTAGTTCAATTCAAATGAAGCAATGGGTAGATGAAAAATAATTGCTTACTTGGGAAAGGAAACATTTTTTCAACAAGTGGTACTGAATTTTCTGATATCCATATTTTGAAAAGAAGAGAAACAAAAAGGAATTTGGCATTGACTTGCACTATATGTGAAAATTGTATTCATATACCTGTGATCCTACTGATAAAACTGGATTGAAACTTTAGGGAAAAATATGGAGAAATTTGTTGATATATTTGTAAGCAAGTGTGCATTGTATCATGGAAAACAATAACTATAGGCTAGGAAACAAGAAAAGGCGGTATTAAATGAATTAACTGATACAAAGTTTTACAATTGAAAAAAATCACAAGAGTGGATTTTTATTGGGAGATGGAAGTAGAGCTTTAATGCAGAGTAGTATGATTCATATTTCTTGGAGGATTCTAGTATTTTGAATTTTGGCATGTGTTTGAGTCACACAAATGTACAGAGTTTTCAAAGTCCTACAGATGTATACTGCAGAATTTCACATTGTATACAATTTTATTCAGAAAAACAGTTAACTGTTAACTCTGTTTAATGTAAAGCATGTTCATGTATGTAGCAAGAAACATATTGCCATCAACAATGTACTTAGAAGAGCATTAAAAAGTAGCAAAAAGGGACTGTGGCCTAGTGGTAGAGTGCTTGCCTAGCATGCAGGAAGCCCTGGGTTTGATTCTTCAGCACCACATACATAGAAAAAGCAGGAAACAGTGCTGTGGCTCAAGTGGTACAGTGGTAGCCTTGAACAAGAAGAAGCCAGGGACAGTGCTCAGGCCCTGAGATCAAGCCCCAGGACTGACACACAAAAAAAAGTAGCAAAAAATAAATGTTTTAGGAGTAGATAAATGGACAGATTCAGACTTGTTTTCAAGTACCTTTGTCATAATATTATTTCTCTCTGGTGTGTATACAAAATATTCACTGCTATTTTTCCTTCAATTTTGCTATATGACATTTTTCACCAGATGAACATAGCAAAGGGTACTTCTTGCATGTCCTTAGTATATGCTAGATTGAAATAATAGTTTAGTTTTATGTTTCTTTGCAGACAACCATGAAGCAATAGCCACCCACTAACTGTCTCTACCCTTAAAGAAGAAATGAAGTCACTGGGTGGGGAGATGTTGTCATAGTTAATTAGAGGCTGCTTGCCACACCCCATTCCAGCTCACTGCCTTAGGGTCCTGGACTAACAGTAACCAAAACAAAGGTCTTTACTGAGATATGAGCTCTGAGTAGAAGGACAAGAATCAGGACCTTGTGGACAGCTAATGCTTGCAAATCGTGGGAACAGGTTTTCACTAGATGACTGAGCTAATAAGAATTTCCATACTAATAGGAATCTAAAGACATCAAACATCTTGCTGGCCTTTTAGAATGCTTTGCACATGATCAAGAGATATTGCAGTATGTTGCCTTTTTCTTTAGCCATTATTCATTTTCTTATTTCTCAACTAATAATTTGAACAGGTGACTTATTTAGAAAATGATAACGTGTGATTACTATATCTTTCTTATTTCATTTATTTCCTTATCCATTTTGTTTTGTGCTGCTGAAAAACAATCATTTCTACAGCAATACAAGCCAAACTAGGAGTCTTTCCTGGCAGTTTCTACCCTCTATCTATTTATGCCTCTGCTATCTTCTCCAGTAGTCAAACCAATCTTACTTGGTGAATTGTTGCATGAGAATCTTTACTGGTCTTTTCTGTTTTCTGTTTCAAAAAATTCTTTATTCTGCCTGGTGCCAGTGGCTCAAGGCTATATACTCTAGTGACTCAGGAGGCTGAGGTCTCGGGGTTATGGTTTTACACCAGCCCAGGCGGGAAAGTCTAGGAAAGCCCATGAGACTTTTATCTCTAATAAACTACTCACAAAAAGCAGGAAGTGGTACTGTGGCTCAACTAGTATAGTGCTAGCCTTAAGTATTAAGCTCAGGGACAGCCTCCAGACCTTGAGTTCAACCTCAGGACTGGTATGTGTGGGTGAGTCTTTATTGTACTCATTTTATTTTTACTAGAATAATTTGTGCAGAAGAGTTTAACTGGGCTATCTACATACATGTATATGAAGTACTTCAATCAAATTTACCTTTTTGCTATTACTCTTTCTTAAACTACACCCTGCTCACTCCTCCCCCCCTTTTTTGTAAAGGAGTTTTGAGGAAGAAGAGAGGTTTCACTGATCCCTTTGCAGAGATAATATTTTCTTAAAATGTAGTTGTGCTGTATAGTTAGCTTAAAATCTTCCATTGTTTTCTCTGTTAGCTTTGCCAACCTGCTCTGTATGGTAGATTTGAAGATGCCTTGTAGCCCTGTCCCCACTCTGCAAAGCATCCTGCTTCTACTCTGCTTGGGCAACTTACTCTTCTTTGAAAGATTTCTATAAGCAACACTATAGCTGTAATGTTCCTCTAGCTTTCTGTGCCCTATTCTTTCTTGTTCTTAAACTTTAGCACCGGACATTACTGCTTCAGAAAGACTTTTTCCAACCACTATATTTACATTGTTCCTTATTTTTTTGAACTATTCTTAAATGATTAAGCTCTAACTTCTATTTAATGAATACTTCACTTTTTCTCTTCAAACTCTGTTTTGATTAGGAATTTCCTGAATATTTATTTATGTTACTTTTGGAGTTATTGCAAAACAGTCCAGAAATTTTATCTAAGCTAAAATTTGATTTCATACTGAATCGGTTTTATCTTATGCCCAGAGAGGCATTTGATACAGAGCACATAGATGTTATTATGATTAATGAGCATTTAAGGACTTTCTGAATACCTGCTAGATTTTGATAATGCTTTTTTATTAATCAATAATAAAAGTAAAGGCACTACTGTATGGAATTCATAATGTATTTTTAAATAAGGGATTTTCTCATCCATAAAATATCTGAACCACTGTTACAAAATTATAGCAAATAAGTTAAAATAAAATTACTTTTAGGAATTTACTTTTCAGTTAAGTTGGATAAAATTTTCTATCTTTAGAACTAGAACATTAAAAATTGAAATAGCTCAATTAAATGCATTTTTGTGTGGGAAAGGAAATAAGAAATTATAAACATAATAATCATCTAATAATAGGAACACTGAATTACACACTGTGTGGTATCTTGTAGCTCAATGTTCTTTCTTCTTCCTCTATTTTCCTTTGCACATTTCACTCTCAAAATGGGAACAGATATATTTCTTCTAGGTGATGAGTTTACAAATATTTCAATGTGTGTCTTAGTCTTTTCTAATGCACTCCTGCCCTTTCTGTATTTATTAAGTTAGAATCCCATTTGTACCAGCTATTTTTTCTTTACTAGTTGTTAAAGAAATATTTAACCAGCTGAGTATTAGCATGAAAATGACCACACAGTAGAAAATCGTTGATAAGCAAAGGTACCGTAACTCTCCACATGTCATCAAGAAGTGGTACTAAGAGCTATAAAGCCCACACAAAAGCATCCCTTCTACTCACAATTTCTTGTAGACTTGTAAAGCAGATAAAACTGGTTTCCGGCTGCCAATGGCAACAGAGTCAAAACCTCCAGATGGCCCTACTGGCTATTGTGTTTCACAATAGATCAAATGATATATGTATGTAAATAGTGGGGGCTGGGTGAAACATTTTCATAGATTTCTGATGGGAAGTCTAACTATGTAATTTTAACTAGGAACATATAAATCTACTGTAGAGACATGGGTTTTATAAAATTCAGAGTGTTGCTAAATCAACGCCAACAACAGCAAATAGAAAGACAGACAGACAGACAGAAAGAAAGAAAAAACAAAGAAAGAAAGAAACCTCCAAACAACAACAAAAAAGCCTTCTCCATTTTAATTATTTTCAGATCAAGTTGTTGTTCTAAGACAAGTTGTCAATGTCTGGCAGATATGCCATTTTAAAAATTAATTATTGTTTTTTAGCAGGTAGAGAAATACGTGTGAGATTGGGAGCTGAAAGTAAGAGGTTTAGGAGTGTCTCCATTTCTTACTTTCAACCTTGAAAGTGTCTAGGTTCCTAGAAAGGAGCTTGTGGAAGCTAGATGCCCCAAGTTACCTCCTTTCTGAAGAGGGCAGGAGGCCAGCTGGCAACAGTCAATTCTGAATCTGGGAATTGAAGGACTCTGATTCTGTCCTTGTGCTGCATATACATTGATTTGGGTGTAGTATTCAGTCTCAGAATCAGACCAGCAGCCTAGAGGTTAACACAAACCATGCATTAGATTAAAAAAAGAAAGCAATTTGCATTATCTTATACTGTAGTTTACTAGAGTAACTGAAGAAGGGAAAAGTTCACCTTTACATTTGAAAGCCATCTGTGTATATTTTAATCAAAATGACCTGGTTATTTCTCATCATGCATTCTTAAATTGATGGATGAAAAAAATCTAATTTGCCATAGAACTCATGGAGTTATTTTTGAAACATGATTTCTGTATGAAATTACAGAAGGAAATGTAATTAAATATAAAAAATAAAACTGGCAATTAAATGGGTAAGTTTGAGCATGTGACCAAAATGTTGAGACAAGTAAACCTTAAATAAACTTAAAATTTCCATTCTTGTTTCATTGTCTTTGTTTCATTGCTTACAGGTAGGTATCCAGTAATGGGCAGGAGTAGATGGAATCGGGAAGGTGGAACAATGGTCTTTGTCACACAGCCCTTGTTTTCCACAATTTAATGTGCGGGTGCTTTTGTGTATGTCATTTTATCTGGTGGCTCCATTCTTCTTCTGCCAAAACTGCTGCTTTTCCAATTAAAATTGATTATCAATACCCACCTTCAGGAAATAGCCTAAAAGGTATTTTCATAACTTCCTGTATCCTTACTGTAATTTTTCTTATGATACATCAGGAAGGGAAAAATCATTAGCAACTCTTATCTTGTCCTAATACAGATTAGCTTGCTGATTATTCAGTTTAACAAAATGACCTCAGCAAAGCAAAACAATATAAAGCCACAATTAAATGTGGCTATCATTAAGTATTCATTTGCAACATTTTCACAGTTACTGAGTTTTCCATGCATGCACATGTTAATTTTATTTATAAATGGACCTAACATGATTAGTACTTTTTTTTTCAGCCTCTCCTGGGGCTTGATTTCTGGGCCTGGGAGCTGTCCTTGGACTCTTTGCTCAAGGCCAGCACTCTACCACTTGAGCCACAGTGTCACTTTTGGGTTTTTCAGTGATTAACTGGAGGTAGGAATCTCATTCACTTTCCTGATGAGGCTGACTTTGAATGGTGACCCTCAGATCTCAGCCCCCTGAGTAGCTTTACAGGGTGAGCCACCAGCACCCAGGGACAAATATCTTTTTATGGATACTGAAAATCGCTCAAAATAGTTATCACAGAAATTATTACAGAAGTACTTTTCTATCCTGCCAAAATACTAAGTGGTGTTCTCCTTTTATCTACTCCCTACTTTAGTAAACCTTATAGTTACCATGATAGTGTAAGGCTATGGAGTTTTCCTTTGGCTTTAGTAGTGGTGAGGGTATTGTAAAATTATGGTGCTGATTACTGGCTGGATTAGTCTTTCCTCAGCAAGCCTATAACTTCCGGAATGTAAGAAACATGATTGGTGCCCAAATATTCTCACATTCTGTTTTTTCCAATCTCTGTAGCCTGGGCCATCAGAGTCCTTTTCTTGGTTTGTTCCTTGAGTTTCTTTACTAGAGATGTTCTGGAGAAGAGCCTTGACTTTTTCTACTGCTTCTTTTGGTGGATGTCTGTCATGGAGGGTCTTATTAATAGCCATACTTAAGGAGAATTAAGTACTTATAGAATCTGATAAGTGGACAGCCATGGTGGTCTCATGAGACCCTATCTGTGATTGTTGGGACTCCACTTATAGATCCTATGTAAGAGAAAAAAAAAAAAGAGATAAGCTGTGGTATAGTAACAATACCTATGGTATGATGAGCCAATTATCTTTTTATTTATTTATTTTTATTTTTTAGTTTTTTATATTAAAAAGTGGGCAAATGAAGTAATTTTTTTGTTGTTGTTGCCAGTCCTGGGGCTTGAACTCAGGGCCTGAGCACTGCCCCTGGCTTCTTTTTGCTCAAGGCTAGCTAGGACTCTGCCTCTTGAGCCACAGCACCACTTCTGGCTTTTTCTATATATGTGGTACTTGGGGGAATCGAACCCAGGGCTTCATGTATAGGAGGCAAGGAGTTTACCACTAGGCCATATTCCCAGCCCCCAATTATCTTTTTAGGATTCTGAATTGGAAAAGGATAAAATGAGTTTGTAGGTGGAAACTGTACTGAACACAGAAGTGATCAAAAGAACAATTCTATGATGTGATACCAATTACATAAGAAAAATTGGTAAGCTAAAATTCTGAGGTAAATTATGAAGAAGTGGAAACTATGATATAGGGAACTGTAAAAGTAGATGAGAAAAAGATTAGAAAACGCAGATGTTTGTATGAAAAAAACGCCTAAGTGTTTTGTGGAAGAAAAATGCAGGGAAACCAGTAATTTCTGTAGTTGCATAAGTCATTAATGGCTTCCAGCCTTGGGTCCATTCCTACATGGACTAGTTACTTGTAACCAATAAAGGCAAATATGGTGTTTAAACAAAAGAAATGTTCCAGGTGCCAGTGGATCACACCTGCGACACTAGCTACTCAGGAAGCTGAGATCTGAAGATAGGGTTTGAAGCCACCCCCAGCAGGAAAGTCCGTGCAGCTCTTATCTCCAATGAATGATGACAAAACAAGAAGTGGATCTATGGCTCAAGTGGTAGAGTGCTAGGCTTGAGCAGGAAAACTTAGGGACAACACTTAAGCCCTGAGTTCAAGTCCTAGGACTGGCACAGGAAAACAGAAATCCAAACCAGATAACCTTATTTTCTTAGAGTAAAGCAAGACAGTAAGAATCAAGGAGGTGCTCCACTACAGGTAGGTGCTCCCTGTGGAGGCTCTAGGGAGGATATTTGAGGCCTTTTGAAGCTTCTTTCACTTTGGCAGCCTTAGGAATCCCTTGATTTGAGCACCTCAATCCGTCTCTGCCTCCATCTTTGCACATAGTCTTTTCCTCAGGGTGTCTGATCTCTCTCTTTTATAAACACTTGTCATACGGAATCCAGATTTTCTTTTACCATCCCTCCCTCTCTCTCTCCTTCCCTTTCTTCCTTTCTTCTTTCTTCCTTCCTTCCTCCCCTCCATCCCTCCTTTCCCTCTCTTCCTTCTGTCTTGTTTATTGCCGTAAACTTCCCTTTTAGTTAGGCTTTTGCTTTATCCCATAAGTTTTGGCATATTTTGTTTGTTTCAAGAAATTTTTATTTCTTCTCATTTTTTCCAATTAACCCATTAATTCTTTTAACAGTATAGTGTTTCATTTTCATATATTTGTACAATTTCTAAAGGTTCTTCTGTTGATTTTAGTTTTGTTTATTGTGGTCAGAAAAAAGATCCTTGATATGATTTCAAATTATTTTACTGCATTTAGACTCATTTTATGACCTATTATATGATATCAATAATATGGTTTAATGCTACTATTTCCTCATAAGTTTATGAAAAATCTGGATCATTTGTCTATTGATAGAAATAGGGTTTTGAAGTCACTGTATGCTATTTATTGTAATCAGTTTGTTCCTTTACATAAAATATTTGCTTTATGTAAATGGATGTTACAGTTTTAGATGTAAGAATTTGAAAAATGGTTCCCTCTTCTGGTTTTTGGCATTATAGTGAACTTCTGTGCTTCTTTCCACTGTTTTTGTTTTTGTTTTTGTTTTTTAAACTTGAAGTACATTTTATCTGATGTTAGGATAGCTTCTCTTGCTGGCATTTGGTTTCTGTTTTTATGGTGTATCTTTTTCACTAGCCTTCATATTCAGACTATGTGTTTCTTTACCAGTGTGTGAGTTTCTTGTAAGTATCATTGGATTTTTGTTTCTTTTTATTTTGGTGGTATAGCATTTTGAACTCAGGACCTGAGTTTGATAGGCTGGTGTTCTACAGCTAAGCTACAACCTTATCCATTTTTCACTGGTTATTTTTGAGATAGGGTCTTGCTTCCTGCACAGGCAGGTACCTGAGTTGTGATCTAAGTAGTTTCAATTGTTGCTGGGATCACAGGCATGTAGCTTCCTTCTGTAGAAAGGAAGTCTCTCAGATTTTTCCATGTGGTCTTGTTTGGAACCTTAAACCTTGCAATCTCAACCTACCATATAGCTTGGGGTGCCGGATGCTTACCATTGTGCCTAGCTATGAGTTGAGAAGGTGGTCTCACAAACTTTTCTGCCAAGTCTGTCTAAACCTGTAATCCTCTGGATCTCAGCCTACCAATTATCTAGACTTACAGGTGTCAGCTCATAGTTATTTATTTGTTTATAAATTTACTTATTTATTTATTTATAAATTTATGTGGGTCCTGGGGCTTGAACTCAGGGCCTGGATGTATCCCTGAGAACTTCTTTTTTTGCTAAAGGCTAGTGCTCTACCTCTTGAGCCCCAGAACAATTTCTAGCTTTTTCTGAATAGTTTATAGGAGATAAGAATCTCACAGGTAGGGCTGGGGATATGACCTAGTGGCAAGAGTGCCTGCCTCATATACATGAGGCCCTGGGTTCGATTCCCCAGCACCACATATAGAGAAAATGGCCAGAAGTGGCGCTGTGGCTCAAGTGGCAGAGTGCTAGCCTTGAGCAAAAAGAAGCCAGGGACAGTGCTCAGGCCCAGAGTCCAAGCCCCAGGACTGGCCAAAAAAAATAAGAAAAGAATCTCACAGGTATTTCTGCTTGGCCTGGCTTTGAACTGTGATCCTCAGATCTCAGCCACCTGAGTAGCTAGGATTACAGGCATGAGCAACCAGCACCAGGCTTACGTTGCTATATTTAGTTCATTCAACTAATTGAAATCTTTTGATTGATGAAAGTTAATATGTTTAATATGTTTATATTCAAGCTATTATTAATAAGTAATTAGGATTTACCATTTTGCTAAAGTTGGTTTTGTTTCCTTTGTAAACCCTTTGTTCCTTTTTCTCTTCTCTTGGTCACTTTTGAGATTTGGTGGATTTATTTATTTATTTATTTTGTGTGTATTTTTAAGGTTTTATTCCTTTGCTCTATTTCACAGGCCTTGTTCATATTAGGCAAGTGTTCTACCACAGAGCTGTATCCTCAGCCTGGTTTCATTCATTTCTGTTTCTCTTTCTGTATCTGCTCTCCTAGTACCATCATTAATATTATGGTACTGGCCATTCTTTTACTTGTAGCATAAGTATCCTTAAGCATTTAGTGTAAATCTAATTTAGTGATAATGAATTTCTTTAGCTTTTGCTAATCTTTGTGCGGTTTTAATTCAGTATTTCACTTTTATTTCTAGAAGATAGACTTGCTGGGCACAGTATTCTTTGTTGGTAGGGTTTTGCTTTTATAACTTTGAGTATATCAACTCATTCCTTCCTGACCTGTCAATCTTTGTGCAGGTTTCTATTGTTAGTGTAATGGTGATTATATGTTCTGTGACATTTTCTCTGCACTTTCTGCCTTGAACTTAATGGTTGACAATAGTATACTTAGGATGCAGCTAACCATTAGCATTGGGGAGAGTTTAAAAAATGAAAATTAAATTAAAAATTGTTCAAGGGCCCCTGAACATTCAGAGGAAAAATTTAAATAGCAGACAGACATAAGTGATGACAACAGGAAGAACTTACAAGATCCGTAAGAGAAAACTGTACTGTACTTTAAACTTCCTGACTCACAGTTGACCTCAGTCCTGTGAGCTGGACCTAAATTCAGAAAATTTTCACAGGCAATAAGTACTCAAAGCCCTAGGGCTAATGGTGTGGTCCTTTGCCTAGAGACAACCTATTTTTGGTCTTTTGAAAGTGTATTTGTAGCAAGTACTTAGACTGGTTTTGCTAAACAGCACTGACTCAGGCCCCTAGAACCAAAAGCAGGAAAAAAATGCTTGGCACCTCTGCTTCTATGTTAAATTTGTCTTGGCTCTAAGCCGCTCTCACCATTGTTTTCCTTTTGCCATCATCTTGGTCTAGGACAATTATCCATAATGCTGGGACCTCACCTTGGAGCAGGAGGAACCACCTGTTAGAAAGCAGATTCTTCTCCTTGAGTGCTAATAGTGGTAATAACTTCTCCAGAACCCAGACAGTGGTCAGCCAGGCTGTACCTGTAATAGAAGTCTTTAACTATACATTTCCTTTGTCTCCCTGACCTGGATTCTTCTATTTCAACCTAATACTCAAGACTTTTCTTCAAAGATGATTGAAAATCAGCCCAAGTGTTGTTTTTCCATGGCATGTTTATGATATATAATAAATATTTTCTATGCCTTTCACAATCTCCTTCTATTTGACATAAAGGGGTAGGTAGCCTGATATATTCTTTTTCTAATAAATTTTCCCATCATTTGCCTACATTCTCTCAGCAGACACAGGACCAAGATAGCTAGCTGCCCTGACTCTCTGGTAACAGAGATCCTTTGATTTTTGATGAATCTGTTAAAGGTCTTGAACTGGACTGGTTATCTTACTTGAGTTGAAAACTGTTTTAATTATTATTCTGCTGAATAGGTTTCCTGCCTTTTCCATTCTCTTCTCAGTAAAAATGAGAATGTTTGTTACTTAGTGGTATCCAATAAATCTTAGAAGCTTTACTCTGTTCTTTATTTTTTTCTTTCTGACTGGATGATTTAAAAAAAAGACTCTAACTTTAAACTCAGAAATTATTTCTTCTCAAATCAAAGGTGGGAAACCTTTATTCTGCCAGTACAACTTAGATTTTATTTATTTATTTATATTTGTTTTTTGTTTGTTTTTGCCAGTCCTGGGATTTGAACTCAGGGCCTGAGCACTGTCCCTGGCTTCTTTTTTGCTCAAGGCCAGCACTCCACCTCTTGAGCCACAGCACCACTTCTGGCTTTTTCTGTATTTGTGGTGTTGAGGAATTGAACCCAGGGCTTCATGTACACAAGGCAAGCACTCTATCAATAGGCCATATTCTCAGCCCCTAGACTTTTATTTTTAAAAGTTGTTTTTTTCTTTTGGTGCCAGTCCTGGGCCTTGAACTCAGGGTCTGAGGGTCTGAATCCTTGAGATTCTTTTTCTCAAAACTAGCATTCTACACCCGAGTCCCAGCATCACTTTTGGCTTTGTCTGAATAGTCTATTGGAGATAAGAAGCTCACAGTCTTTCTAGCCTGGGCTGACTTTGAATCACAGTCCTCAGATCTCAGCCTCCCAAGTAACTAGGATTATGCCTGTGAGCCACCAGCATCCAGTTGAAATTTTTAACACAGTCAGATAAGCAGGCTGTGGACAGCTGACAAGAAACATACGTGTTTGCCTTGTCATGTGCCAAATGATCTTTTTTCAGGCCTTATAAGGCCTAATAGAGGTAGGGAATAATAGGATTTCTTCTCTCCTTGATGCAGTCTCCTTGAAGGTTTTCATATGTATTTAATTTTTTTCATTCATTGAGTCTTTAGTCTCATAATTTCTGTTTTGTTCTTTTTAATGATCTTTCTCTCTGCTAGCTTGCTTATTCAGATTATAATTTTTTTCTAATATTACACTTTAAAAAATACTCTTTAGGTAGTAGAGCATAGCTGCTGTAGCAGTCTGTGCAGATGAAATATGACTTCTTGGTCATAGGACAGATGCCCATCGCATTGCAAGGTTTGTCAGGGACCAGCCTACTTTTTGGGCTTAGTCAGGCACCACATTGAATGCTTAGTAGTGGGTGGAACATAAGTCTTAGGCCCTCACTGAGGTTGTCTATGTCATTGGGTCAAGTATGGCATCTATCAGGGTGCCTGTGGTTTGTGTGTGTGTGTGTGTGTGTGTGTGTGTGTGTGTGTGTGTGTGTGTTGTTGTTGTTGTTGTTTATTAAGGTTTTAGACATACAACCTGTTCAGACAAGGCTGCCCAGCTATTTTCTGGGGCTGCAAATGGGTGATGGAGTTTCTCTCTCTCTCTCTCTCTCTCTCTCCTTCTTCCTTCTTCTTCCTCCTCCTCTTTTTCCTCCTCCTCCTCCTCCTCCTTTTCCTCCTCTTCCTCCCTCTCCTCCCCCTCATTCTTCTTCTTCTTCCCACCAGAGGGCTTTGTCAGGCTGAGCCACTCAGTTTATAGTGTTGAGATTCTTCCTAGGGTGCCAAATGGGGAGATGAGGTCACCTTCATGCTTCCTAGGGAGCAGAAAAGTGAGTGGGGCACCAGGCTGTGACATAGGACCCCAGATCTACAAGCTTCACAGGAATCCTGGCTGATTTTCAGGATTATAGAGGATGATTTTGGCTACTTCCTTGGCTGAGAATAGATGGATAGGAATACATAGCTTTTCTAGAACTCTGCAGCTCAACTACTAAGCTGCTTTCCAAGGCTTTGGGAGTGTGAACAGGGCCACCCAGCTAGTTCACAGGGTTAGCTGCTGGAAGCAGCTGTCCAGATCCTATAGGACTCTGGATGGGTGGTATCTCAAGATGTCCTTGTGGAACACTAAAAGAAGCGGTCCTCTTCTTTTGTTTTATTATGGTTCTGTTTGGATACGAGGCCCAGAACTTCATGTTATCATTTTTTCTACCAGTGGAGAAGTAAGTGAGACCTTCCAGAAGAACAAGGCCGAAAGGATCTTAAAGAAATGGAGCCTGACTTAGGGTTGAACCACAGGCGATTCATTTCTCAGGTCTGTACTTTAATCAATCTTTGAGCCTGAGCTAGTCATTTCATGCTATTTAGAAAGTTGGATTGCATCTTCGTTTAGTTGAAAAAAATCAACGTTGATACTTTATCATAGAGGGAAAGATGGAAAAATTTGTAAATATCCACCAATAATTAACTGGCTAAAATATAAGAACTAAAATTGAATATAATCAGGAATTGTTCTGTCAAAGAATATATAAGAATATAGAACATCTGATCACCAGTAGCTGATGCCTTTAATCTTAGCTTCTCAGAAGTCTGAGATCTGAAGACTGAGGTTTGAAGTCAGCTTGGGCAGGAAAGCCTGAGAAATTCGTATCTCCATCCAATTAACTACAAAATAAAGACTGAAAGTGGAGCTGTGGCTCAAGTAGTAAACTAGGAACTTTGAGTATAAAAGATCAGAAACAGTGCCCAAAGCCCCAAGTGTAGCGCACACAGACAAAAAGAATATAAACAATACGAATAGTATTCTAGGTATAGGTGAATTAAAAAGAATATATGCATATTTTATGTATAGATTAGTAATATATTACATAAATAGATAATCTGTTTTTGCTAAAAGTCTATAGTCACATTAAAATTATATTTGATGCTTGAAATGTAATACATGTACAGCAAATATTAGCTATTTTTATTTTTATTTAACAAAATATTATATGTTACTTCTTGATGCCCTCCACTCATTTACATATACCAGCCCTCAATGACATTTGACTTGTACCATAATTTGCTGGAACTCTTAGCCAGTGAGGTTGTTTGCATACTTACTTATAGTACAGTTTTTGTGAGTTTTCAATAAATTTTAGGAGCTAAAACTCATATTTTACACATACTTGTAAACTCAAACACAGTAAATCTATAACATATTCTGGCTGCAGGAACTCAAACAGCAACAAAAATATTGAAACCCTTACCATCTTCTATAAACTCCTTGCACATACCCACACCCACCCACCCATCCAGCCAGCCAGCCCCACACCCACAATTTAATAGTTGCTTTGATTCATCAACTGAAGAAAACACTTTGACAAAACCACATTTGGAGACACTTAAGCCAATTGGACCACAGATCATGATTACTAAAGAGGGCTCATATCACTGCTAAATTTTAACAAAGTTTTTGGGTTTTAAGAATGATATATGAAATCTAGCCTTGCCTTGATTACACTAACAAACATGATGTGTTTACCAAGAATCTGATGTATTTGCTTTTTGTCCTTTTACTGGTAGAAATGTGTTTTGCCATCTGTCAAACAAGAGTGACAGAAATGCTGAAAATCTCAGGATAGAGCCATCAATTCTGCAGAGTGCTATTAATCATGTCAAGCTGTGATGGGGAAAATCTGGCAAGAATATGCACAGAGGTCAGTTTCAGCATCTATATTTAATTTAAAAAAGGATGGTAGTCAATATCACTTTAGGTTTGTCTTTGACATCTCTTAAAATTTTAGCTTCTTTGAAGGGGGACAGCGAGAAAACATCTGGGACAGCAAGTGAAATTCCTGGTTGTGAAAAAAGCTCATGAAGTTCAGACTAGCTTATGGTGTTTTCCATGTAGGCATAGCTGCTGACAGAGGATGGAATGCACTTCACATTTCTTACATATATTGAAGTTATTAACATGTGTGGAATGACAAGGGAGAAAGATCTAGATGTGTGGGTAAACGTTGTAATGCAGATAGGATTCCCACTTGAATCAGGATTTCCTACTTATAGATTTCTTTTTCTCTAACTGTGCATACCTAGGCAGTCTGTAGCAATGTGGAGGCAAGCCACCTGAGGTAGTGACATTAATGAATTCTTGCTACTGTGACATCTATAAATCCAACATTACTTGGGTTTCATAACCTGCACTTTTGTTCTGTATAATTTGGAGACACTGATTTTCATCTCTATTATGTGGTGCTACTTAACCTCTCAGAGTTTCATTCTCTAGGTAAAATAACAACAGATGTATTAAAATGTAACCTTCGGCAAGGTTGGAGGGAACATATAAAATGCTGAAATTAGTGCACTGTGAAGAATTTCCACCCCCCTTCCAGGTTTTAGAGGGTTTTCTTCCATATTTCCTCTTCACAACTTGCTTAAAGGGGAGGAGAATCTGATAAGATCACTCATATTTAGATGCAAATAAATGATAAGGATTCAAGAGTCACCAGCCTTCGCTTGTGTTTGCTTAGGGTCAAAGGTTTTTAAGCCAAGAGGATGAATCTTTAACTGTGGAATCTTAGGAATTAGCGACTTTTTGAGGGAGATATTCATTGCTTCAGGTGTTCACTTCCCGGTGGTTTTGTGATCCAAAGGTGAAAGTGGGAGGTAGCCTGTTAATTAGACTAGATCTTTGGTTTGTTTGTTTTTGTTTTTTTATTATATTTTATTTTTTATTGTTGGCCCTAGGGCTTGAACTCTTGGGGCCTGATGATTGTCCTGGAGCTTTTTGTGCTCAGAGCTAGTGCTTTACCATTTGAGCCACATCTCCAATTTGAGCTTCTTGATGGTTAATCGGAGACAAAAGTCTCAAGAATTTTCTTGCTTAGGCTGGCTTCAAACAGCAATCCTTAGATCTCAGCCTCCAGAGTTGCCAATTACAGTCATGAGCTACCAACACCCAACTATAGACTTGTTTTTATTTAACACAATGATGTCATAAGTACTGGGATCCTTTTATTTTGTCCACACTAACCTTCTATTTAGAAAAGAAGTCCCTACTTGGAAAGGACAGAACTTCCAAATAAATAGAATATTCTTATAAAAAATATTTTCACTCCACAAGAAAAAGCACAGTGTAGGAATTAGCTTCTTAGACAATTGCATTTGCTATGTAAATACACAAATCAAGTGTAAGTGTTGTAATGTAAATTATCAGAGAAGCCACATTTTGAAATATCAAATCTTGGAATTTTTATTAGAATGCTAGCAGTCTGCAGTCAGCCAGTTGTTACAAAGGCATGCAACCCACAAATACACTTAACACTGTCAGGAAACAGGCCAGAGATGAAAGAAATAACAACAACAAAAAAATACCAACAAACCAATTCACCTCCAATGGAGAGCTGAAGTGGGATACCATGGTGACTGAAGAATAGCCAGGAGACAGGAGATAGGATATGAACATAGATAGGTGGCATGAAGTAATGGTGCCCAAATGGGTCCTGGCTTAAATAGGATCAGGTCAGAAGGTAGGAAGCTTGAGAGCCTTCAACCCAAGAATGGCAGGTCTAGTAACCTAGTGTTCAAGCCCCTGTCCCTGCCTCTAGGAATTCTGGCATGCCCATCACCTGGGAAGGGTGACTTCCCTGCCTCAACCATGAAGACAAGATGGCTCCAGCTAAACCCAATACTCTGTCATCCACCATGTGGCCAAGATGGCACCTATTAGATACAGCATCCCTACTTCACTACTTGCAGAAAGAGACATGTCTCAAAATGTCTATGTTCCATTCTTCTACTCCATTTGGAAAAATCTAAACATCATTTCCTGAACCCACCATCATTAGTGTATTACTATTCTGAATGGAATTGCTAGATTTTCATCTATGATCTGAACTGCTGCCATAATAATTTGCAATAGTTGAGATTTCTATTACTGGTACTCTACTATTACATTTTACCAAACAGCTAGTAAGTTAGGGATTACCACATGGTCTGCTTAGTAGCTGGGAAATTTAGGTACAGATGCCTTGATAAATATCTACTTGATTTCAAAGAGTTCATGAAACAGATTTCAGGTAGTCCATTGGCACGAACAAAACAAAGCCAACCAACCAACCAAACACACACAACAGTTTAATTTTTTTTTCTTTTTAGATTTTAAGGCCAGATGAAGTTCCTAAGTTTTGTGGCCCACCCTCCTGTCTTCAGTAGTAATCATTAGTGCTGTCATTTTTTTTTCTTTGTTGGGTGAGCAATATTATTCACTTTTCATGGTTGAGACAGCAAATGCCAGATGGTAAAAAAAATGCATGGAGCACTGATCTGAAACCTCATCATGCTCCTGCTTCTCCAAATACTGGGGATTTTGCACTATCTCTACCTAGAACATCTTTGGGTGGTAAGAATGAAGGAAAAACACAGTAGGTCCCCGTGTGTTTAAGTAGATTGATTTTAAGAACTACCAAGTGTTTAATATTTTTTTACTTTGCACCTATAAAGATAATAAAGAAAAGAAAAACGTGATGATCCTCTGTATTTTGCACCAGAATAAGTGGATCAATGTGGGCAGAGTTCCTGTCTCTGCAACAGCATATATACAGACAGGGACACACAGGTATACAGGTACAGCCAGCAACATCCTTGCTCCACTTCCTATTTTCTGATTTGGTCTCTATTGAGAATATCATAGCACCACCTGGTGGAAGTGGGATGCTATGCATGTAGCTCGTTTCAAATATACTCTTGATAAGTATCTACTTGCTTTTCCCTGTGATAGGTAATTTGCCTGGTATCTCATCACAAAACTAGGTAAAGAGGATACAGTATTCTACCCTCAAAGAATCCAGTATTGCTAGGTTGGAACTGTGGAAAGAGTCAAGTGTATACTTTGGGCAAATAGCAGTGTAGAGAATTGCAGCCTAGAGGAGGGCTATAACTTAGAGCAGGACCACACCTTTGCTGAGCATTCATTTGGAGTGGGTGACTCTCGCCTGGTGGAATCCCTAAGAAGTAGTCAACTGTAGAGATGGTAGACTAGAGGGAACCACAAATATGACAGCTCAGGAGTAAGAAAAACATAGACTTTAGAAAACCAAGGAGCCTGGAGTTCTAAAACAGAATTTGGGAAGAGCAAGAGAAAAATGATCAGCTTGTAAGGTTATCACTGACTAGAGATAGAATATAAATAGAACAATGTGTTAAGGAGATAATATTTTATGTAGTGCAGAAAGATGGTTCAGATTTAGTAAATCTGTCTAGTGGCAGAGAGGAAGGTAAATGGAGCAAGGAGCCTGTGTTACATTAGGCTTTAAGTCTAACAAGGAGGGAGAGGCAGGGCAGGGGGAAATTGCAGAGATATCTGCAGTCATAGACAACATTCAAAAGTCTCAAATACAAACTTTTAATACCACTTCCAAGTAGAATGATATATGCAGTATCAAAGTACCTCTGACAGATTTTAAAGAATCTATTTTCACATATAAAACTATAATATAAAACTATTTTTAAGTCCGGCACTGTGACTTAGGCTTATAATCTTAGCTACCCAGGGGGATGAGATATGAGGATAAATTATGGTACAAAGCCAGCTCAGGCAGGAAAGCCCATGAGATTCTTACTTACAATTTACCACCAAAAAGCAAAGAGGACTTGTGGTTCAAGTGGTTAAGCACTAGTGTAGAGCAAAGATGCTCAGGGATAATACCAGGTTCAAGCCCCAGGACTCTCTCTCTCTCTCTCTCTCTCTCTCTCTCTCTTTCTCTCTCTCTCTCTCTCTCTCTCTCTCACACACACACACCTTAAAACTATATTTAATATTAGACATATTTTCTGTAATATAGCCCTAGTATAATTACCTTGTGGATAGCACAATTTTCCCTGTACTGACAGAATTAATTTATCTAACTTAAGTATTCAATATGTAATTTTAATAACTGCTTTAGAATAATATTTTTTCTCTTGTTAATATCCTAAAAGCCTCACAACATGAGAAGGCCTTTCATAAGCTCTAGAATGGTCTTGTAAAGGATTAAAGAAAGGCAAGATGTCAGGAATGTTTTAGAGCTAAGTGAGCATTCTGTAAAAAGATGGCTGTTTAACTGGCAGATGAAGAGAAAGATAAAATCCAAAATGGCTTCCAGGTTTCACTGAGACTTATGGATGAGTTTTACTGTTAACTTCAGCCCAAGGCTAGGGAGGATGAGGTATGTGGTGTGTGTATATTTGTGTGTGTGTAGGAAGTTGTAATAGATGATTCTCCATCTCAGTTATATGGCACAGAATTTGAAGCTCTTGAGTATCAGAAGGACTTATCTGTCTTGTAGTTCCAGGTGTGCAATGGCAGAGGCAGAAGTTAAATACTGGACAGTAGTGCCCCCTTACCTGTAATCAACCTCTACCCAAAAATATTAGCAAAGGTCCTGTAATGAAGAATTTATGAAAAAAAAAGGGTGAGCAAATGCAGCCACTGTACACAATGTACATTTTGTAACAACAAAAAAGAATTTATGTTTGGATTGTGTGCTATTCTGAGTAGATTACAATCTTACTCACTATCATCAGCTCCATCCTGTCAAGAACATGAATTATGTCTTTATCCAGTGTATTCACACTGTCTATGCTACCTGCTCCTAATCACTGAGGAGCTGTTGTAGTTCTCAGCTTCGTAGTTCTCAGCTTCACCATCTGGAGGAGCCTCTTGTCACCTTCCATCCCTTTGACATGGATGTGGGGGAGGGTGGGGGGAGGAAAAGCTTCATAGGCAAGGCCCGGGGCAGAGACTGCGTTTGCTTCTCCTACTTATCCTAGCATTGCTAAAGACATGCTTTATAATTAGTATATTTGTATTTTTAACATATTTTCTGGTAGATAAGGGCATTGTAGAGAAGAAAGTGCATGACTATGTGACTGACACAAAAATAACTACTTCCTCACCGGTGGGGGAAATGGCAGCTGCTAAAGACCAGGATTGCTGCAAGGGGAAAAACCTGCAAGAGAAGCTGTATTAGCAACTTAGAAAGAAATCTATTAGTGATGAAGAGAAAGACCCAGAGTCCAATAAGCCTCCCATGCCCCTAGCTTTAAGAGCTAGAAAATCCATTTTAAATCCAAAAATTTGGGCTTGGTATTTGGGGCCCTACAACCCTGTCCACAAAAGAGAAACTGTTAATTCCCACCATAGGGGGACCTTTCTATGAGGCACATATGATAGGAAGTAGGATTTGGAAGACCCTCACAGGAGCAGCAGTTAATGGGAAAAGGTTGTTGACCACACTTAGCCTGGAAAGATTTTGAACAAGATATTATGACCAGGAGGGAAAAAGGGAAGTCAGGATTCATGGCAAAACAGTGAGATGCACAAATCTTTCTATTTGGGAGAGAATAAGGTGGTTTGGAAAGCCATGGTGCACAAATGACTTAACATAAAAAGGAATAATGGGTAAACAGTTACAATAGTATTTAAAGAAGGAAATGTGTGCAGGAGAGTATCTACAGAAAAGGTGTATTTATACCTATCTTGAATCTGACAGTAAAGTGAAAGGATAATGGATTTTAAAGCACAATTACAAAAAGAGAGAAGTCCTTTGAGATTTTACAATTACTAACCATGTTAAATATTTGGTTAATTTACTTGGCATTTGGTAGGATAAATAAAGAATAATGCAGAAACTGCAAGCTTTAAGATAAAGACATGTTTCACACCTCTGACCAAAGCTTTATTGTGGTTAGAAATCCAATGTCTAGTTGGACAGGATATGTTAAAATAACTGTAGACAGCTGAGAAATATGCAATTGATAGGTTAGAATTTACTGGAAAAGAAAAAAAACCTTGGAGTCTTATGTGAAAGATACTTGCTTTAAAAAAATAGATGCTTTTATGTAACCATTTTGCTGCTTAAAAATAGTATAAATAAAGACCTCTGAGCTATTTGGGCTAGAGACTAACTCATCACTTTTGACTCCATGTCTTTCACTCCTGTGCCGACTCCACACTCCTTCTTGGTGCCCTGTCGACTGCAGTGGCTGGTCTGTGGCAACCATCATGGAATTTACAGGGATTCTCTTCTAAATAACCCCTTGTGTTACTTCCTGTGAGCTTGAAGCCCAGGAGTAACAATCCTGGCAATTATTAGAGTATATTTTTTAATAATTGTTTTAGTTTGTCCTATTGTTTATTGTTAGTCCTATGTGCCTAATTTATAAATTGACATGATAGCATTGTTTATATAAGGTTCAGTTCTGCCAGGGTTTATTGGAATGTTTCCCCTGGGGACCAAGGTCTACTGAGTAGAGACCTGGGAATTACAAGTGTGAGGATGATAATTAAAACTATAAAGATGGGAGAGATCACTGGAGGAGAGTTGTACCTGGCAAAGAGCAATAGACAAATAGCTCCCTCCAGGTGCTTATTAAATTTGAGACAGATTTTTACAAGGGCTGGTAAGGTGTGATGCTCAACATGTGCATTAATCAAATCCAGCTTCCTTTATCCGTCCTTCCCCCTTCCCCAACCTTTCCTATTCTTAGTAGTCACTGTTCCACATTCAGGTGGAATAGTGCTTCCTCATTTGAAAGAGAGTATGTGGTACTTGTTTCTATGTGACTGGCTTTAAGTCATTCAGAACAATGACCTCTTATGATATACATTTTTCTGCAAAAGACAAAAGGATTTCCTTTTTGTTTATGGCTCAATAACACTCTGCTGTATATATGTAGTACATTTTCCTTCCATATATCCACAGATGGGTGCATAGATTGATACCTTAGTTATTGTGCATAGTGCTGCAAAAGAAATGTGTATAAACATAACTTTTTGGCATGCCAACTTCATTTCCTTTTGATATATAGCAAGAAGCAGAATGTCTAGGTCACATGGTAGATCTATTTTTAGTTTTCAGAGAAACTTCTCTACTATTGTTTGTAATGGTTTTAGTACTTTACATTCACACCGATAATGTGTGAGCTCCCTTTCTCTGATTTACTATTTTATTTGGAGAAATGTCTTTTAAGGTTTTGTTTTTATCTCTGTTGGGTATGAGTCTTCTTGTCCCATGGATAGCTGGTGAGTATTTTCTCCCTACAGGTTGTTTCTATATGGGTAGTTGTTTGCCTCACTGTGTGGAAACCTGTTTGCTGTTATTTCATCTATTTATTTATTTGATTTCCTGTGCTTTGGGCATTTTCTATATTGATGTCATGAGATATTTCCCTCCTGTTTTTTTCCTCCCTCCCTGGTATCTTCATGTTATTTCACTTGGTGATGGAATCTTGAAGACTTTTCTTCCCAGGCTGGCTTCAAACCTCCATTCTTCATGTCTTGACCTCATGAATAGCCAAGATGGCAGGTTTGAGTCTCTAGTGGCAAGCTAGCCAGGCTATTTTTATTTTTACACTTCCATGGGGTGATTTAAAACCAGGTCTTCTCTGTACATCAGTTTGATAATAAAAATTTGAAAAAATAAAAAAAAAATAAAACCAGGTCTTCTGATATTTCCACTTTTGTTCTTTCTGCTCAGGTCTGCTCAAAGTCTCTGTTCAAAGTTCACTAGGGTTCTTTCCATTAGTTTCATAGGTGTTTTCAGATTTCTTTTCTCTCCTTTGTGGTGCCTGCCAATGGTATTCTGATGGGGATTACACATTTGTAAGCCTATCTGAATAGTGAAGACATTTTAGTTATGTGACCACTTAAAGAAAAATAAAACAAGTTAGGTTTCAGAGAAAAAGAAATTAAATTTCCCTTGCTAAATGGTGACAATATAATATCGTAAAAGTAGTTTGTGTAGGAACTTACCAGAAACAAAATATTCCACATAGCTTGGAGGGAGGATAGTTAGAGAACAGGAAATTTCATTGAAGATTTATGAGGATAAAGCAAAATTTCTTAGTCAGTTTTATAATCTTGATTTATTATCCTCTATCATTGCCAGATGAAAGATTAATAAAGAAAAAAAAAGAACTTAAAACTGGCTTAATTCTTTTCTCTTGTTAAGAACAGAGCCAAGTTCTCAAAAGGAGCATATGAAGAAAGTTTTTTTTTTTTTTTTTTTTTTTTTGTGGTAGACAGAAAAGTAATGTGAAAGCTATGCAGATACTAATCCCTGAGCTGGAAAGTGCAATCTTACAGAACAAAATGGCCTCCCAGATGATATTACAGTGCTGGGAAAGGGAGAGTTTCCGGGGTCATCTGGGTGGGTCTTAAAGCAATCTCAAAATTCCTTTCATAGAGGCAGCGGAGGACAGGTGACAAAAAGAAGCAAATGTTAGACATAGGAGATGCAGGCCCAATGGTTTTATAGCATGAAGGTGCCATGAGCCAAGGAATGTAGAAGCCAGGAAAGGCACAGGAAAACTTTTTCCACCCTTCCACTGGAGTTTTACTTAAGTTGTTTTCTTCTTAGTAAAACTGATTTGTGGAATTGTGGCCTTCAAAACTGAAAGAAAACAAATTTGTATTGGTTTAGGCCACTAAGTTTGTGAAAATTTGTTATAGTGGCAAAATGGAAAGCTAATACCTATATTTTAAACTTTGAAAACAACCTGCCTCACTTTAGATACGGCCTCCTTACCATTTTTGCTCTAGCCTTAACCTATGGCCCTCCTATCCCTACTTCCCAAGTAACTGGGATTGAAAGGGTAAACCAGAGTGGCTGGCCATACATACTGTTTTATGTGTTGTATAAGAATTTGAGTTTGGACTTTACAGAAAATGAGCATTACCCAAGGCTTAAACAATAAACATCAATCTTTCTTTTCTTGCCTCAAAAATATGTTTTGTTAAATTTATTATTACTAAAATTATTTAGAGGAATGAAATGTCACCAGATGTTAACAACTGATAAAACAAATGAAGCAAGTTCTAATCCATTTTCAAAACAGAATTTGGAGGACAATTAAAAGGTGTAGTGTCTTGAATTTCATAGTAAATCTATAGATGTAGAAATGTCACTCTTGGTTTCCTGGTCAGATCACCAAGAGGTACCAAGCAAACAAACTGCCTTCCACCAGGTGCTGGCAGCACAAGCCTGCAATCCTAACTACTCAGGAAGCTGATATCCGAGGATTATAGTTCAAAGCCTTATGGGAAGTCTGTTTGCAATTAAGCACCAGAAAACTGGAAGTGGAGTTGTTGCTCAAGGTGGTAGAGTGCTAGCCTTGAGTGGATAAAGCTCAGGGATAGTGTTCAGGCCCTGAGTTCAAGCTCCATGATGGACAAATAAAGAAACAAATTAATAAAACATCTCCCACCACCCCTTATCCCCCAGGAAACAGCCTTGTGAATATAATTTGGAAGGAAAAGATAAATTATCTGTGACCAGAAGAATGGGGCTTCTGTGATACATATCAACTCTAGCACACTACAGAATCCTTGCATGTTGCAATACTTTTCATATTCTATGTTATTTTAATTAAATACAGCAGCACTGTTGGTGATACAGATATAAGGCAAAGCTTCATGTCAATGACATGCTAAATTGAAACCAGTCATTGTAAGATGGATCAGTAGTAATTTAAGGTGAAGATTATTAGTAAATGTATGAAACAGGATAAATCAGAATATCCTACAGCACATGGTAGAGTTGTACAATGCAAAAAAAATGCAGAAAATAATGTGTTTGTAAGATATATTATAGTCATGTTTTGTTCTTTCTAAGACAACATCTATCCTGTCATCTGCAGATGAACATTCATAGTTGAAAATTTCGTTTGGTTTTCAAAAGAAAAATTGTTCAAATGTATAAATAGTAGAGACTGGCAATAAACATTTTACTGCACTTTAATTTTTTTCATTACCACTGAGATTTTTAAGTTTGGGACTATACTGCCATCTAGTGGAAATAACTTTCAACATCACTGTTTCTGGTGTTTGTGAAGCCTTATATAAGTAAATTTCTCATGTTCGGTTTGTAATTACAAGGTCTTCTTGTTTTCTAAGCTGAATTTGGATTTCTTTTTTAATAGAGGAATCTCAGCTTCAACAGCATACTGTAATGTAGAGAAAAAAGAAAAGAGATTTTACAATCTGAAATAAAAATTAATTTAGGAATTCAAAGGATGGTTTGTAATTCAATGATGATTGCCCCTTTGTGGAGTTTAGTGCTCCTTACTGAAGTCAGCCACCGAAGGCAAAGTTGAAAACTTGGGGCTGGGGACTTAGTCTGTAATCCTAGCTACCCAGGAGGCTGACATCTGAGGACACAGGTTCCAAGCGAGATGAGACAGGAAATTCTATGAGAAGTGGAGCTGTGTCTACAGCGGTAGAATGCTAGCCTTGAGCAAAAGAAGCCCAGGGACAGTGCCCAGGCTCTGAATTCAAACCCCAGGATTACACACAGACACACAGACACAGACACACAGACACAGATACACACACATACACTAAAATTAACAACAACAAAAAAAACCCAAAAAGATAGACAAAGTTGAAGGAGAAAATGGATATGAATCCATTGTATTATGTTAAGTATGATTATGTAGGATATTTGGAGGAATAAAGTTTATAATGGGACAAAATTATGACATTACATTTATAAGCCTAAAACTTTGTACTCTGTCTGTACATACGGTAAGACTTTATGTGCTTTAAATTGAAATTAGGCAATCAGTAAGGAAATGCTTTCCCCTTAATTTGAAAAGCTATGCGATTGTGTCTTCAATATATGTTCTTTTGGAGTTGGGATTGAAACGTCACGGCCGCAGAGACACTGAAGGTTTGCCGTCTCCCCGTGCACAGACGTAACAGCAACGTGAATGTGGAAGAGATCTATCTGAAGGTTGCCCCCCAAAGCCGTGATAGCACGAAAGAGGCAGAGGTGGCGTCAACCAACCGCCGGCGCTTCCCATAGGAATGTGGCCAAACCCAGGAGCACCCGCAGGTCTTGGAAGAAGGGCGAGGGAAGCTCCTCTGCGGCCTGTTCCCTCCCCCTAGCCGCAGGGAAGGAGATGAGGGAGAGCACCGGTTCCATCGCCAGGGCACGTGGGAGCCAACCTTTATCGCCGCGCGTTCCTCACTCAGTAACCAGGAGGGGGCTGCGCGTGGGCCCTCGGGCGTCATTCTGTGAGATCCAAGCACCGCCGAGACCCTACAAATGAATCAGCCGCCCCCCCCCCCCCCCCCCGCAGCCGCGATCCCTGCAGCAGCAGGCCGCGCAAGGCGCAGCGACGCGTGAGGATAGATAATTAGCAGTGACAAGCCCTACGACGTCTCGTGACAGGGGCATTGGACTGGAAACTAGTGTGTGACATGCTATCACCAAACAAGGGGTTTAACTCTGGAACATCATGAAAAAAAAAACAAAACACCAACAACACAAAACACTAAGCACCCCCCCCCCCACCAGTTTTTCTTTCATAAAGATTGCTGGAACTCTAAGAATGATTAAACTGTTGAAAACAATGGACTATGCTGGGCGCCCGTGGCTCACACCTGTAATCTGAGCTACTTAGGAATCTGAGATGGGGGATCGCAGTTCGCAGCCAGCCGTGACAGGGAAGTCCATGCGACTGGTTTCCAATAAACGACTCAGAAAAAGCCAAAAGTGGCTCAAGTGGTAGAGGGAACCTTGAGCACAAAGAGGTTCAGGGACAGAGCTCAAGCCGTGAGCTCAAGCCCCATGATGGACAAAACAAACCAAACACAAACAAAAAGAAAACAAAACAAAACAGAAACAGCCAATAAAAAAGGGGGGAGGGGATATGTGTGCGCACACACACGCTCGCACAACCACCTGTACTGGGGCTCCAACTCAGGCTCTGAGCACTGTCCCTTCTTCTGTATTCTGTTGTCATAATATCATTATTACTTTCTTTTGTAAATTATTTTAAAGGTTCCTGTTAGTCCAGTTTTGCCTTGAAATCTTTAAGTGTATATCTGCAAAGTTAATAATCACTTTCAGCATTTATGTTCTTAGCAGTGGAGTGGAGCTGACTGGTGTGGCTGCTAGCCCTTCTCTGTGGTCACTAGTCTGCGTCTTTGGCTGGCACAATCATCATTGTATGTGAATCCTTTTGGGTGGTAAGCCATTCACTCTTCACTTTGAGCCTGGGAGGCTCCTTAGTGCTCAGGCTGAAGGTGCATAATGTATACAAGAAAGTCTCATTCAATAAGGAAGACATGTTTTTTGTTTTTTGTTTTTTTTGGTTGTTGTCATTTAGTAGGGAATTCCAGTCATATGGAGATTAATAATTGCAAAAACTTTTCCACCAAGATGAAAATTGTTTCTTCTGTTTTCAAGGATCATATGGGACATTTTCTGAAACCAGAAAAGGAAGCGCAGATGTCTCCACTGTTCATTTCAGTCGCAGACATTTGAGGCACATAATCAACATTTTGAAATATGTTCGGAGGTGCCATCTTGTGGTAGAGTTCTATCCCATTCTTAGCAGATTTATTGACAAAATGGCTACATCTGATGATTAGAAAGAAACAACAATGCAAAAGCACAAATTTATATCATGTAAGAAGCCAGTAGTTTGAAGTATTAAAAAACAAAACCCAAACCCTGGTGTTTCATGCTTATAATCACAGCCACTCAGGAGCTGAGATCTATGGATCATGGTTTGAACCTAGCCTGGGCAGGAAAATCTGTGACAATTTTATCTCCAATTAACCAGCAAAAAGCCAGAAGTGGAGTTGTGGCTCACGTGCTGGAGTGCTAGTTTTGAGCAACAGTTCAAGGACAGAAAACAGGCCCTGAGTTCAAGCTCCAGGTTTCCCTCCCCCTCAAAAAAGACTAGGGTATAATTGCATATGTAATTTCTTATTTAACTGAATTATTTTTTTAAAAAAAATACTATTTTGCTAAATATCTCTTTGAAAGCCATAACAATTACTTTGTTTTTTAAAAATCTGTATCATAAAGAAAAAGTTAAAAATAAGTTTCTGCATTGCAATATAAATATTTAAGTAAGTTATTCTTTACTGGAGTTTCTAGAAGAATCTCCATCTTTTTTTTTAAAGATTTCTTTTTAAAAATACAAGGTTAATAATCTACAAGGATTCTCTAGCAGACTTCCTTACAAATCTTACCTCTCAATACATCTATGTCAGTTCTTTGGGTTGTTTTCTCTGATGTGTCTGTTTATCTCTAAAGAGTATAATTACATTTACATCTCTGGTCTTTTAGGAAACATTTTAGTACATTTTATATAAATGCCTGTAACTGCAAAATTCAGAGTAGAAGTCATAGATACCATTTCTTTTCTTTCTTTTTTGGTGATTTTTTAAAATGTAAAATCTAAAGTATAGGCAACAAAAGGATAAAAGACATCACTAAATGGCCAAACAAACAATTGCAAAGAAATGGAATACACATTTTTGTAAGACAAATAGTCAACAGTAGAGGACAAATATACTACTAAGCATCAGGGATATGTGAATCAAAACCACACAGAGATACCTGGTAGAGTAATTCACAAACAACAGCAGCAACAGAAAAGATAACATGCACCAGAGAGAATGTGAATTAAAAATGAATTCTTACACTATATTAGTGTTGGAATGCAAACTGGTGTAATTCCTATGAAAAACATTATGTCAGTTCTCAAATAATTACAAGTAAAACTACGTTATGATCCACTATTCTTATTTCTGATTATAAATAAAAATTATTTTAAGTTAGGATCTCCAAAGATATTTGTCTATTCAAGTTTGTTGTAACATTATTTACAGTAGGCAAGACAAGGGAACTACATAAGTGTCCAACAGATTAGTAGATTTTAAAAATTGAATGAATACAATAGAATATTATTTAGCCTGAAAAAGGAAAGAAATCCTGTCATTGGGCATATGGATGAATCTTGAGGATACTGTGTTAAGTGAAATAATCCAGAAATAAAAAGAAAAATTCCACATGATTTAATTTGTGTCTCTGAATTCTGCTTCTGGGAATGAAGACAGGATATAACCAAAAGCCACAAATACAAGAGTGTTCTGTTGGTGGAGGCCTAGGGAGGTTCAGTCAGATATAGCAACACACTTCCCAGAGAAGGCCAAGAAGGTTGTTCTCAATGCGTGGATTGGCCTACAGTGATCCATTGCAACAAACAAGGATGATGAATTAACATGGTATGGATTTGCCTTCCAGTAAGTGAGTAACGCATTTACTGTGTTTATAGGAGAACAAGAGGAGGGAGAAGAGTACACAGTCTCCAAGATAGCAGATTAGAGTATTATTAGCTTATAATATAACACATTATAGGAAGAGTGATGGCCAAAATAAAGCTGAGCAATATAGAGCTGAAGAATAAATAAAAATGGTTTTATTTTAATGGAAGGAAAATGGTCACATTTATATAGATTTTTTGTGAGTGTAGTTTTCTCTTAGAGTTAAAATTATTTACAATTAAAATTTGTATTTTGTTTCAGGGTCTCCTCTTCATTCTCATAAAATCTGTTCGATCTTAGTCTCTTGGTTCCTCTTGCAACCATTTACAAATATCAGTGCTGCTTTTAAAACACAGCTTGTGTGTGACTTTCCCTTCTCCCCTTTTTTATAGAATGAATTCCAAAAGTCTTAGGATTGTATATAGAACATTCTGGTTTCCTTCTCAATTTATCTTTCTATACCCTTCCACAAAAATTACTCTAACCACACTGACCTACTTTATATTTTTAACTGTTCTGTGCTCTTTCATACTTAGGCGCCTTTGCTCATGCTGTCACTTCTGAATGGAATGCCCTTCTCCTTTTTTATATTTGGTAAATCCATTGGCATTCCTTGAAACATGACCTTCTCAGTTTTACAGTCCCAACTTGCTCCTCCCAAAGTCTGCAGTTCCTTAAAGTAGCACTGATATTTGACATGTGTTTGATAGGTGATTTCAAAGAAAGAAATTAATAGATGTTCAAAATTTTGAAGTAGGGTGTCGGAACCTGAAGGATCCCTTTTCCCCTATCTCCCAGGGAAATGCCTGAACCCCAGAAACTATGAAAGAGCATTCAGCCTTATCTTCTGCCAGCAGAAGGCAAAGGCGTACCCTCATGGGTTACGCTAAGTTGAGGAAAGGTTGCCGATGCCTCCCCTCCCCCCGGTCCCCTCATGTTTCAGGAGCAGTGGTGGAAGAAGACATCAGGGAGATGCCTGGATGTTTGAATGGGTCTCACAGGATTTAATTGGGAGGGGGTTTATATAGTGGTAATGGCGGGAAAGAAGGGGGACTGGCCAAAGGGCCAGTCATAGGCTAAAGACCATGTCCATCAGGTGATGTCATGAAACTTCCTTTGTGGGCTGGACAACCCCTATCATGGTGGCATGTACATGTTTGTCTCCCCCAGGGGCGGGGTTTTCTCTTCTGGTTGAGGCCAGAAGGTGGAAGTGGCTAGCTTTAACACTGTGCCAGGGCTGGGAGAAGGGCAGCGTCTTGGGAGCTCTTGTCACCCTTCCCCCATTAAGGCCAAAACTGAGTCCCCAACAGTAGAGTATTTAATTTCACTGATCTACACACATAGGAATCTTACATCTCACCATCACTTCTCTGTAAAGTTGAGATATGTAATGTTTTACTAAATCAAAATGCGTTTCAAGTAAATCAAGTGAGTAATGAGTGCTACTCTGGAAATCATTTGTCTGTTTAATTTGTGTACATAGCTTTAAGGTTGCTTACTGCAAAGAACTCCAGTAACCAGTCAGGGTACATAACTATGGTTTTGTTTCTGGATAACAAGTTAGACTAGCTAATTAGCTATTTTCTATAGGGTATGGTTAATACTGTTATTTTCCTTTCATCAGTTTTCGTAAGGATGCTTGTTCAATTATCAACAGTTTGTGTAGTTCATTTGAGAATATTTTTCATAACACAAGGTCAGAAAGGGAGAACACTCATACTAGAATACAGAGAACAAATAGCATTCTTGCAGAACTGAATAAGAACAGCCACCCACAAACCAATATTTTAGATATTTTTAAAGTTTGGTAAGAATCTGTTGTTTAAATGAAACTGCATGTGTAGAATACCATCTGTAGAACACTATGAGGCATATTTCTCATTTCCTCTAGGATTCTAGAAAAAGATATACTGACACCCAAATGAGAATACCAGCTTGAAGAAATCAACTAAGATCCAATGCATTTGTCATTCTACATAATTTAGTTTAACCGATAGATGTGGCTGACTGTGCATCTGTCAATCAATGTCAATGATTAAATACATTTACACTTTTACATTGTAGAAATGCCCACTCTTGTATTATAAAGAAAGGTTTGCTATCTAACTTGATTTTCTTTGCATGTGAACAAAGCATAGCAGTTTGTTTATATCACATAGTCAATCTTTAAAGATCCTCACACTACTCCCTTAAATATTATGGAGTTGGTCCAGCAATCAACAATTATTTCTTTAATTTAATCCAATTTAATTTTTGTTTTAGATTGAGATATAATTTATGTGTAATAAAATACATAGCTCTTTAGTGTTCATTAGGAACTTTTGTCATTTGTGTTTACACATGTAGCCATCAGAAAACAAGATGCAGAAAAGGCTAAGGATGTAGCTCAGTAATACAGCACTTGACTTGTATGCATAATGCTCTGAATTTGAATCAGTACCACAAAGAAGAAAAAGAAAAGAAAGGATAAATCATTAAATAAGGTATAGAACCTTTCTATCACTGCCAGAAGTGCCCTGCTCCAGGCAGTCTCTCCAAGAGTAACCATTTTCATACATCTGTCACCACCATTTCCTGTTCTTCCACTTCACAGTGTGTGCATATGTGGAAAAAACTCTTCTGCTCAACAGAATGTATGTGGTGCTCACCCACGAGCAACCTACAATTTTAAATAGAGCTGATCATTCAACCCCCTCCCCCAAATAGACTGTCATTCCAACCATGTCCTGAATACGAAGGAAACAAAATGAGAGAAAAAAAATAGTGAGTAACATATTGTGTAATTTTTCCATCAGGGTGTGTCCTGATGATAGTGCATCAAGGGGGAGGCAGTGTGCTATTAGACCATAGATTGATTAGGGTTGTGAAGTTTTTCATATTCTCCCGAGTATTGTTGGTACTGGTCAGTGAAGAGAGGCTGACGAGCTTCATCTTTGTTGCTTCTGGCGCGAATAAGACAAGAAGCACCCACGAAAAGGACGGCCACTAGTAACAGAGCAGCTACTACTGCTATGGTGATGATCTCTGGCACACTAAATTCTGGGCCTATTTGGAAAATAGATGAGTACAAAGAGAAATATTAAGATAGTTTGCACCAAATATTAATATCTCAAATTTAGGCACCGTTCTAGGCACTTTAACAGAAATCTTCACACTTCATTTTTCCTAGATTTCCTAAACCTAACTAGATTTCCTAAACCTAACACTTGTTATTCTGAAGGCATGTTTGGATTTCTTTTATGGAGTATACTATACTGGATATATAGTTATTTTCACTGAGAAGGCGAGGAAATGATGACTTAAGTCCTTTGCTTAAAACCAATTGGTTTAAATGACAGCTGATTGGAGCTTAGGGTTTTCAAATTCTGTCTTCCTTCACTATGTTCTTCTTTTGGTGATATTTGGGAAATTAACCCAGGGCCATAATTTGCTTATTTCAAGCTCGAATCATTTTGGCTGGTGTTCTTGTTCTAGAGGCAGTCTTTCTAACTTTGTCCAGTTGGCTATTCATTATCTTCCAGTCTATGTCTCCCAAGTAACTGAGATTACAGGTATGTCCCCACATGCCCAGAGAGAAAGGGATTTAAATTAGAACAAGAAAGTTTTTCATTTCAAAATCTTAGAAAAAGCTAAGAATATTTCAGTCTCTCTTTACTTATAAATACATGAAAGCAACATGGTCTAGCAGAAAAAAAATGGGGGCTTGTGCCTAGAAATAAGCTCAAAATTCATTCTGTCTCCTTGCTGGGAAAATATATGAGATATAGTTTCTCTATGCCTCAGGTTCCTTATGTGCAAACTAAACATTGTAAGGCTCACCTTAGAGTTACGGGGATTAAATGAAGTAGAGTGCCCAATTCCAGGTGATTGTGAGCTTTTCCCTGTCTTTAATCCTGAACAAGAATCCTAGTGAAAATGAAGCCTCAGAACATTGTGACTATTTAAAATAACTGACTTCTGTTTGGAAAATATAACAGATTAAATATATTTCTAAGACTTACTTGGCCATTGAACATCATAGGTATATCCCAAGTTGTCTGGAGCTGTGACAAACATTTCTGTGTTGGTAACTGGAGGCCAGAATGGCACCATGTTGTATTGTCTATTATGTCCAATAGGAGCATTCTCCAATGGGAATGTGGATATATCTAAAATATGCCAAAAAAGACAACTTGTTAGTAGATGCAAAGTTAACATCAATGTCATTGTTATGTTCTGAAAGGGGTCCAATACTAAAATAGAATATGGTAAAACCTTCTTGATATTTTATACTGAATGAGGGCAAATGCTTTCTCAATACAAGGAATTACATAAAACAGGTTCAAGTGCTTAGAATAGAGTACCAACACAGCCCTTAATAGAAGAAGAATGCTTAAAAACAGAAATTCTAGTACTGGATTGTCGGGGTCTCTTAGCCCCCCCACGCTCCCCCAACCCGCAGGAGAGATGGGGAAGTCACGCCCCTACCAGAGGAGCCAAGAAAGGAGAAGGGTTGGCAGACCACCCACACCCAGCCCTCCCTCACCGGAGGACAATCAGACGGCCTGGGAGTGAAGTCGGCGCAAGATCTCGTTTATTGAGGAAGTATGTGCCACTAATATAAGGCACAGGAGCCAATCAGGTCTAAGATCAGCAGGAAGGGGAGGCATGACCTGTCCATCAAGGGCAGAAGAGCTGGGGCATCACAGCTCACAGAACCGCCTCCGGGTTATAACCAAAGACACTTGTAGCAGCTGCGCGTTGTTAGGCGCTGCCATCTTTGACTTCCAGGTGTGCCCCACATTGGATCATTTATGATAATCATCAATTTATGATAATCATCAAATCATCATGATTTATGATAATCATTTGAGAAATGGTGTATCTTCTAGAGGTTGTCTTTGCCTCTGAACATTTCTGCTTAATATTTTTCTGTTTGTATTTTACAGAAGCCAATATTAACTTATTCAAGATTTTTACATGAAATCTCATTTACTTTTTCTATCTCCTGTCTTTCTGTGTAAATTTAAGTCATTTAAGTATAAAACATTTACAAAAGAGTTTCTGTCAAGGACAAAAAGAAATAGTAGGTTGTCTGAAGCAAAAATATTTTTTCTTGTTGTTTGTTCTATAATTATATAAATACCAAATGGATTGTAAACCAAACAGAGTTTGAAGTGATGAGAACATGTTTACAAGATGTTGTGAGGCCGGCCAGGTATGGGAATTTCTTTCTGCACATGTTATATGTAACAGTCACTGTGATTCAGAGAAGGAATCTTTAGCAGCTAATTTGAAGAACAAGTGATCATAAAAAGTCAAGTGCTTATAGTTTTTGTGACTTTCCACATACCATGTATTAAAGCTAACTAAGTATATTTAATAACATTTATTGAGCACTGGTTAGTTTCTGCCACTGTCTAGACATTGGGACTATAGCATGGAACAAGCTATCAAAACCCCCTGCCCTCAGGGAACTCACATTCTAGTCTACTTTTAGTAGCTATTTGCTAAAGCTACACATGCATTAATGTGATCCAGGTCAGATACAGCTGTTGATACACTTAAGTACACTAATCAAGTGGAGGAATAATAGTAAGGTTAACACTGTCAATTGGATTGTCATATAACTTCCCTGTAAAAGCTCCCATCTCTCTTAGAATTAGGCCCAACAAATGTGAGTATGTCCTTATTTTCTTTCCAATGTTACTTATCCCTCACTTCTCTCTCCCAACTCCCTGCTCTGCTTCACCCACATTGGATTCCTCTCTGCATTTTTTTCTGTAGATTCTACTCATCTACACAGTTCTTACCTTACCTTCTGATTTTGTAAGTCTACAAAGACTTAATATCTTCTGATGTACTAACTACTTTTTTATTTATTATTATTCATTATAATTTCTACTACATGTGGCAATGTTTTTCTGGGCTTTGTATAATACTCTGGAACCTATAATAATGCCCAGGAAAATAGTTGGAGCTTAGATATACTTGTGAAAGAGTGTGTGTGTGTGTGTGTGTGTGTTACTACTTGTTTTTTTCATGGCTCATTATGAGACATGTTGAAACTGCTTCTTCTAAAAAAAATGCACTGAATGAACTTTTAGACTACCATGCTTAAATCTTAGCTCAAATTCTCAGTTAAAAAAGCAGAACAATTGAATTACATGCTACACTTATTCACAATGTCAGTGAATAGAAATTAAACTGTTGCCATAGTGTTTTGATGCTTTGTATTGTACTGTTACGTCTAATAAGAGGATTCCACAATGGAAATTACAATTTGGATCACTGTAATTACCTTTAGCTATAAAATACAATTCTTGTTCCACTGTGACTCTAATAATTTTATAATTCTATGATTTTTGAAAAGCCATCAGTATCTATAAAAACCTTTGGTACATTTAAAAAAACATTCTGATTTCTATTCCTAGAGTTATCTTAAAAAACTTTCACTTTATAAATTTTTAGATATTCTTGCAGTGTTTTTACTTTTGTTTCCAAGATAGTTGCTTTATGACATTGCTTTCCAAAAGACATTCATAGAATATAGAATGTTTGGGTTTTAGCTCCCATACAAACCCAAGTAGTTATACTTGCTTATCCTGTAATGTTATAGCCACATTTTATCAGAAATATTCTGTAGGCTAAATTGGCTATGTTTAATTCATGGCACTTCTCTGTCTACTACTTAGTAGGTAACTAAGAAACCTTATGCTACCCATAGCCCAAACAAAAGAAGCATGTGGAAAAGAAGAAGTAAAGATACTTTTCTGGCTCATCAAAAGTCTTTAGATTAAAATCCAGATAATGTTTAATAAATTGCAGTAAGTGCAAAATCACTGATTTCCAACAAATCTGACAGACAAAGAAATGCGTATTTTTCACAATTGAAAGAAAACTGCATTGTAAAGAATTGTCAGGATACTTATGAAACTCCATTTCTTGAAAACCACAATTGACTTTCACGGCATTGTGAATGGCTCTACATGTATGACTTGCACATTCATGGCTAGGTCCCAGAAGTCATGTTTAACAAAAATTGCTTTTGTTATTTCCACAACTTATTAATCCCAGTTTTCTTGTTCTGTAATAAAAGTCATTTACTTAAACATATATAAAAATAATGGTGATTGCAAAAAAGAAAAGAGAAATGTTTTTTATAATAAAAACCCTGGGAAGATTTGCTAAAAGTGAATGTCTGAAATGTAGCCTATAGATTAGAGAATAGGCAATATATAGCATTGTAAAAAGTTTAAAGATCACAAAAATCTAGATTAGTAAACTCAGACTGCATTGTACACGTTAGTTTCTTGATTCACATGAAAGAAAACTGACATTAAATTATGAATAATTCATTGTAGGTATAGTTATGTATGTAATTGAATAAGACCTATGAGGAGTTTCAATTAATGAAATCTTAACTGATAATTTTATATTTATGTATAAATTGTTTCTGAAATGATTTTCTGATAGGATAAAGTATTTTGAGCAATCCATCAATTAAGGACACTGATTGGACACACACACACACACTCAATGCAAATTGAAATATAAATATCATGTTAATGTGCATAATAAGTAAAATCACAGATAACAAATCTTATCCTAGTTTCAAAATATGAAAATTCATGATATTTTAACAGTGACCATGCAATTCTTTCAGGTGAATAAGACTACACTAAAATGAACTTAAAAAATGATTGCTTGCATTGATTTTCAAGTTGATCAACATTTCTATTTAAGTTGTAAATTTTTACTCGTTTGAGACACTGAATTGCTCTGTAATGTTTTCCTCATTCATATTAAAAAACAATGAGAATATTGTTGGAAGATATAAACAAGAAAATCTTGGGAACTATGGTAATCATTTTTTTACGATAAACAAAGGATAACCTTAAGGTAAATAATGAGAGATTTGGGCAGTTTTCAACTGGTTTTGAATATCTGAAAATGGCTACATAGTATAACTATTTTTATATTTATTTTGCAGTGGATTTTATGTGTATCAAGTGCTACCCTAAATTGATGAACTATACCATTAGAACAACTCCTTTAATGAAGCCTGCAAAATCCCCTATGGAAGCATCTCACCAGCATTATGTCTCCTCAGCCATTCATCAAAGACTGCGTCAGTGAAAGTATGCAGGAGGACAAAAATAGGATCATTGGGAGATAAATGTGTTTGTCCTCCTGTGCCATTCAAGAATAGATGTGCCAGGTTGTGAAGACTTCGAACTGCAGGGTCATACTTCCCGGTGGGATCACTGTAACCTAGATTTCAAAGGAAGGATGAGAATAGAAGAAAACATTGCAAGTATTTCATTCTTCAAGTAAACAGCAGCCATTATGTTTAGAAACATTTCTTTCTCCCTGAATTTCGTCAGTCTAAATTTTTCCTTAGGATAATAGCATTGCCTCTCTGTACCAATGGTTGATAACATTTACTTGCTGTATTCAGAACTAGGTTGGTTTTAAGCATCTCATTCTAAATGTAGCCTCTAGGTTAAAAATAATGACTAGCAAAGGAGGCCAAAGTATATGGAATGCTGCATATTGACACATACAGCCATTACTCTGCATGGAAATGTAGAGTGAAAATCTTCAGTTTGGAGTAAAAAGTGCTGACTGAATTGGGAGAGTACCTTTCTGACCATCCTGAAACTTAAATTGCCAGATGTTCCCTGAGTCTCATACCTGATTTCCTGTGAATGATGGTCAGTATGTTTATTTTTGGAAAGTTATTTTTGTAGGAAAGTTAACATTTCTCAGCATTTTCCTACCATTTCTGTCCTACTTTTAAACATTTGGAAAGCCTACTGTCAAAAGACATTTAACTTCTGATAAATCTCTCTCTATATTAGGAAGACCATAGGGATACATGCATAAAAGGTCAGAAATAAAAATGTAGGGCCTACAATGTATATTGGCATTTTAAGTGTATCTGATTGGCTTGGAAGACTGTTGTGTGTTGGGAGCAATTCATTCATCCACTGGTTAATATTTTCACACACGTATTCCATCAGGGGTTGATTCACAAAGCATGAAAACACTGCTTATTATATAAATATATGTTGCACAGAATGCCTTTTCATACAGTGTTAGGGAATTAATATAATTTCATTTCTTATTGACATTAAAACATAATCTGTACTTGTTTAACCAATTGACAGTAACTAAATGTTATATAATGATTAAAGCTACATAATAGTACCTTTACTTAGTTATCAAAACTAAACATAAAGGTAGGTGGGAATGCACACAATATTGATAATAAATGAGAATAGAATTTAAACTAATGATTAGAGCTGGACATGGTGGGACAGGTAGAGACAGGCAGGGACATGTGTTTGAAGGGAGCTTGGACAATGTTAGTGAGATCCTAACCCAAACACAAAATGAAAATAAAACAATTATATGTGCGGTCAAGTGACAGGGTGGTTGCATAAGATTGTGTGTGCTCAAACTCAGAAAAAAGTTATCATGTTATATACCAAGTATCTCAGATCTTCAGTCAAAGAAACCCATTCTTTCTTTTTCACGGGGAGTAGGGGGGCAACATTTTAACTAAAATATACAATGCCACTTTTAAGGTCAATTGATAGTAACAAATTTATAATAAACTTGAAAATTATATGTCTTAAAATATATATCAGGTATGATATAGAGAAATCAGAAGTTATGATTTAAAAACACTAGATTTGGAAAAATTGGAATTTGAATCTGAGCTTTTTTTATTAACTCTTGAATATTTTGAGACAGTCATCTCATATATTTCAGTTTCATTTCTCCAGTTTTAAGACTTTAAACATGTTGTGAAATAAAGAAAATCAAATAAAAATCAGTAGATGCTAATTTAAACTTTTATAAGCCTTTAAAAAAGTTACAAACTTATAGAACCTGAATGAAACGTGCTCAAACCAGACTTCCCCAAAGTCAACTAATAGTTTGGAATTTAAATAAAAATAATTGTTACTCATTTTTTCCCCCCAAAGAAAGACTTCAGTATATTTTGTTAATGCTAGGATATAATACATAATTACATATAGTGGCCTGATAATTGCCAGAAATTTCACTTAAAAGAGATTTTAGATTTTTCAGAGGAAAGGACAAATAACTTTCAATGGCTTCTCCTATAAATAAATAGATTGTGTGGTCTGACGATTCCTCTGAAAGGAATTTCATTTTTTTGTTTTGTTTTATATTTTTTTTGCCAGTCCTGGGGCTTGGACTCAGGGCCTGAGCACTGTCCCTGGCTTCTTTTTGCTCAAGGCTAGCACTCTACCCCTTGAACCACAGCGCCACTCTGGCTTTTTCTATATATGTGGTGCTGGGGAATCAAACCCAGGGCTTCATGTATATGAGGCGAGCACTTTACCACTAGGCCATATTCCCAGCCCAGGAATTTCATTTTTGAACAGATAATTGCGATCACCCCAATCCCTGTGACATTCACAGGATCAATTGAGTGTCTGAAGACTTCAATTAAATGTGAAGCACTTCAGCCTCTACTCTTCAGTAAATCATTTTAGACAAACACCGTGGCTTACTTGCCTTCCACAGTGTTTCGGAAACTGTTTGTAGAGTTGGAATAAAAAGGAGGTGTGTCAAATATACTGACTTCCAAGCACTGAGCCACATCCTGTGGGGCGGGAAGACGCTGCACCATGGGTCTAGCAACGTTCCCAGCTGGATTTCTCCGGATTGGCCCACCCTCCGTGCCTGGGGACAAAATGGGGCAGGCAAACATAGAAGGTTTAGAAGACTAACCATAGATCTCTACGAAGATATACAATCACATATATATATATATATACACACACACATATATATACACACACGTGTGTGTCTATGTACATATATGTGTATGCATGTATTATATGTGTATGTACATATGTATATGCATGTGTATATACACATATGTACACACATGCATATATGTATGTGTATACACACAGTTTTATGTGCTATATATATATGTCACATGAAATTGTTCAACTGTTTTCTCTAGTCTTTACTACTGTGTGTGAACTGTACAAAGGAGTTCTGTTGTGATTTTTCTCCCCCTTTTTCAATGTAAAGATCAATTGGTGCAATAAAACAAGATTTTAACACTGAAAAATAAGTACTGTTCAGTAGGAAACAAGATTTAAAATGCATGCTTAGTGATATGAAAAAGGAAAAGCAATCTAGTGTCCTACCTCTGTAAGAAAAAAATGATAAAAAAAATCTGAATTAAAAAAAATGATTAGACACTCAGATACAGGTCCTGGTCTTCGTTCGTTAAACTGGCAGAAAATGTGCCCCACCCATCCCCCCACAAGAATGAATCAAAATCAGAATTCTATGAATTTGGTAAAATAAACTCACAAATCTGAATTTCAAACCAAAATACATATGTATAAAAATTTGCATCTAAATGCCATCCATTTCAAGCCTTTACAGAAATAGGAAACAAAATATAATAAAAAAAACAACCCTTTAAATCTCTTTGGCAACCATATAGATTTTTCAATTATTTTCTCTGTTTTTTTTTTTTTATTGTCAATGAGTTGCACAGTGGAGTTTCCTTGTGATCGTTTTTCCTTATGCTTCAACTTTTTGATCAATTAAAGTGCTAAAATAGTTTTTTTTGAAGGTAAGTAAGAAACAAGTAAACATATTGCTATAATATCATGGTTAGAGAATGTGATATGGTACCTTAAGTGAAGGAAGGAAGAGAAGGAAAGAGAAAGAGATCTCTTTGTCATATTGTTCCAGAAATGCTTCACAAAGAATATCTTTACAAAGAACCTTGAAAGACTCAGGACAATTTCATAGATAAACTAGAAATAACAAAGATAACTAGACTGAGGAAGTAACATGGGATGCTATGCTTCTGTTTATTTACAATAAAAAGAAATCCCATTACAGTAAGAACTCCTTTTGTTCATGTTCACCACTGACTACCTACACTGGCTCAGTGCCAGCATTTTCTAGGTGCTGAGTTGTTTGCTTGAGGCTGTTGAGAAGGCATTCAGACTAGCTGTGAAAAGGGATCTGGCTTGGAGCAGAGGGTGGTATAGGAGCATAGTTGGCTGCAAGGAACCATTAGGAACCAGACCACAGCAATATTAGGAAGAACTCAAGGGAAGATGAATAGACTATACCGAATGCATTAGGAACCAGGGGGAAATTGAACCCTCAGATTCATGGAAGGAGAAGAGGCTTGTTAGGAGCAGTTTGTGTCGGTCTGTCCCAGTGGTCTTCAGAGAAAAATATATTTGCCCTACAGGGACAAGGAAAATACTCCAATTATCAGCAGGATTAGAAAATATATGGAAAACTTCCAGGCCCTCAAACAATAAACACCCTGCTCAGAAAGAAATATGTGGTTAGTGTTTGAAGATACTTGGTCCTTAATTTCATTTCTCTGCCAGTTGTGACCTTTCACGGATAATGCCAAGCAGATATAAATTAATTCTAATTTTTAACTTTCTTAGACAATTTCCATATACTGTCTCCCTTTTTATATTGATACATAGCTAAATATTCTTCTCAAAGTGAAAGACATACACTTAATTTCTTCTAGTTAAAGTACTTCTCTTTATCACTTAAAAAGTAACACTTAAAGGGGCTGGGAATGCGGCTTAGTAGTAGAGCGCTTGCCCAGTATGCATGAAGCCCTGGATTCGATTCCTCAGCCCCATCAGAAGTGGGCGTGTGGCTCAAGAGGTAGAGGGCTAGCTTTGAGCAAAAAAAGAAGCCAGGGACAGTGCTCAGGCCCTGAGTCCAAGCCCTAGGACTTGCAAAAAAAGAAAAAAAAAGTAACACTTGAAGCATAAAACATGCATGGGATAATAAAAAATGTAATTATAATTATATGTTAACAGCTTGAGTATAGATAATAATGTTGAAAGGGAATAAGAAACTCATGAATAGACTCACATGGAACATAAACTTAACTTGTAACAGTCATCTGATTACCACAGAAAGGATGCTAGCAAAACTAGCTAAGGCATTCATTCTCTGATGTTTTCTGTGGGAAAGCTAAAGGCAATTAGCTTGCAAATGTCACCTGTTTCAAAACTTTCCTTTTCTAAAAAGATCCCTTAGAACATTTCTTGTTTTATAATTCTTTGACTGAAGAAATATAATTTCCCTTCCTTCCCCTTTTCTTCTTCTTCCTCTCACTCCTCTCTCCCTTTTTCATCTTTCTTCCCCTCTTCCTTCATTCCATAGCAATTCTCTCTCTCTCTTTCATTCTCTCTCTCTCTTGCTTTTTTTCCGACATGTCAAATTCTCATGGGATTTTTTTCTTTGAAATCCCTAAGGCACATGACTAATAAGTAGGGTTTAATTATAGTAAGCAGATTAATTTGTAAACTAGACATTTCACCAGAAAGGAAGTTAGCGATGCACTGACCAAATGACTCAAGAAAAGTAAAAAAAAAAAAAAAAAAAAAAAAAAAAAGGCACTTTCTATATCCCCCATGAGCCTTTCTATAGATGGCCTTAATTATCTGAGATATTCGGTGCCTAAGTGGTCTTTGTGCACATGGAGCCTATTTAACAATAGTAGACCTCACTTGGATATCTTTAGTAGAATGAAGTCAAACAATTTAATCTCTTTATCTAGCATGGGAATCTGGCTACTTGTGACTTGGAACTTACTGTTACAAAGTGTTCCCAGGGTATCATACTCTTCCAAGGATTCGCAGACCACTCTCCATTGAGAAAAGACGGAGTTGGGGCTTATGAGAGTGGAATCAAAGTTGCTTCTGGATCCCATTAAGTCATCTGTGCACACATCACAGGTGTTTCTCCCAGTTGCAAAGTTCCAGTAAGGCAGGGAGAAAGAAGGTTCTTGCAGCATGTCCTAGATCAAGAAACTGTTAGTAGATTATGGCTTCTTTACCCCCTTCCTCTGTGCTTGCTTTGGTCTGATTGTCCATTTCTTTCATCTGTCTTTAGCCCCTAAGGATTCTGTTAATGCAGAGGGGTTAAACTTATTTAACAAAGCTTGTTACTTTGAGGAGTCATGTGGGCACTAGAGAAAATGAAGTACAACTCATGATGAAATTTAATTATTTAAGGAATACTTCTTTCCTTTTGTTGGCAGGTTAACTAGATTTCTCTTAGTGATACAACAATTATAAACTTAATTTCTGTTTAGAGCTGATTTCATATTTAAAAGATGTGCTCCAGATTATGTGCTCATTTCATTGGGCTTCTTTCATTTTATACTCTTTTGGCCTTTGGGGAGTTACATTCAGAAGGTGAGAGATAAATGTATGATGCTATTGTTTTCTCTTGGCTTTAAAATACTTAGTATATCTATATTGCTTAACTTTAAATATTTTTCAAAGCTAGCCTTTGCCGAAAATTCTCTGAGAATCTTTTCAATTTCCTTCATTGGTCCTGGGGCTTGAACTCAGGGCCTAGCCACTGTCCCTAAGCTCCTTTTGCTCAAGGTTAGCATTCTACAACGTTGAGCCACAGATTTTCAAATATTTTTCTACAGATGATTTCTTTATCCTTCGGTAACTTAGAGGTCCTAAAGGCTTTCTAAGACATCCACAGTTAATGATCTCCAAAGGTTTGTAGTTGTTTAAAAGCTATCTTTGTGGTGAACAATAATTAGTGACAGTTTCCAAGGGATCATTAAGATCAGATTGTGGTTCAGCAACTGACATTTGGGAGCCAGAGCATATTCATGTGGCATTTCAGCTGTGTCTTGCATTTAGATTATGTCAGCTGACTTGTGCTCTTGAGGGTGATATTTACCCTGGTAAAACTGAAGATGAAAGGGAAGGTACTTTCCACCTGCCCTTTCATTTTGGTGTGTCCATGAAAGTGTGACTTGAGGAAATGAAGATCTAGAGTCAGTTATCAGTGACAGATTTATCTACTTTGGATCTACTAAATGCCTGACTTGTAATCATAGATATAAAATCTGATGTTCAGAAGTCCTGACAAATGTATTCAGCCACTCTCAAATTACATAAGGGTAGACTGCATGCATTCAAATATTTTATTCTGCATTTTATCAAAATAATCCTTTGACCTAATCTCTTTCTTTCCTTGAAATAACACTGGCATAAGTATTATGCAAATCAATTAATATGCCTAAACACTTTGTGTGTCTTCAGATATTTTCCAGTTAGCTTTTCAAATTTTACTTGGTGTTAGAAATTCACTACTATTGGGGCTGGGGATATAGCCTAGTGGCAAGAGTGCCTGCCTCGGATACACGAGGCCCTAGGTTCGATTCCCCAGCACCACATATACAGAAAACGGCCAGAAGTGGCGCTGTGGCTCAAGTGGCAGAGTGCTAGCCTTGAGCGGGAAGTAAGCCAGGGACAGTGCTCAGGCCCTGAGTCCAAGGCCCAGGACTGGCCAAAAAAAAAAAAAAAAAAAAAAAAAAAAGAAATTCACTACTATTATTTGGCATAGGAAACAACTGTGTGTGTGTGTGTGTGTGTGTGTGTGTGTGTGGTGTGTGTGTGTGTGTGTGTGTGCCATTCCTGGGCTTGAGAAGGGCCTGCATGTTATTCCTGAGCTTTTGTGTTCAAGTCTAGCCCTCTACTACTTGAGCCACAACTCCAAGTTAATTGTATATAAGAGTTTCACAGACTTTCCTACGCAGCCTAGCCTTCAGAGTGGCTGGACATAAGCCACTAGTGCCTGGCCATTTATGAAATTTTAAAAGGAGGTCCAATCATTTAAAATTTTAACTTAAAAGTGGCATATTTTTTCTGAAGAAATGGAGTAGTTGGTAAGAGGAATCATAAGGCATTTACATTATCAGATACGTTCTGTGTTTTAAGAGTGTGAGCTTAAAAATACAAGCATAAAACAGCTATTTAAAATTTAAAAATGCTGTTTGGTGTGTTTTTATTTGGTCTTTTTAGAAATAGCCTACATTGAAGGTATGCAACATGATGTTTTGATATATATATATATATATATATATATATGTACACCCAAGTATAATAGTGAAACAATTACTATAGCCAAGAAAATGAGCCCACCCTTTCTTTCATATATTATTTGTAGTATTTTCTGACAGACGTTGTAAGCTATCTTATATTAAAGGGACATGGGAATATTTAGCTCAATGAAAACATAACTATCCAAATGGGAAAGAACTTTGTCTTTAATTTAAACTGTGTCCTATTGAAAAGAAGCAACAACTTCATACAGTACAGAGAAAACAAAACTACTCTAAATACTCAATTTTGCTCAAACTAGAAGGAGACCTCAGCTTATATTATATGCAAAAGGAAGATACATTAAATGGGTTTCTTTTGTTTTAAATTGTATGAGTCAAAAAAATAAATTGTATGAGTCATTTTTTTCAATTATCAAGATATAGAATAGTTCCAAACTTTTAATTAACACCTAAACATGTCTCAGTTTGTGTATTCAGTATTGAGATCATTTTTTTGTTCTTCACAAGAAAGTAACCTGTATTGGAGAAAAACCTTCCCTAAAAGTCAAAGGCAGGTTAATAATGTGACAAGCCTTTTTAATCATGTGCTCTGATCATTTAACAACAGGGAGTGCAGGTGAATTACACACTGGCCTCTGGTCTGTATAGACAAGACGGAGATGCTTCACACATACCTGCATATCTCTTTCCAACTGCAGCAGGTGGTACCTGTGCCATGTGAGGAAAGCTGGTCCTTCATGAGAGAAGTCCACTCCATCAAAACTTTCTTGCCCTGCCCCAAGGAAGGTCTTTTTGACAGAATAATAGTGAGTCCAAACAAAATAGTTATATATGGAAATGTTTTCAAATTGGGGCGTGTTTCCATCTGCTCCCAGAATTTCTTCTGATCTCCTGGTGGCAATGACAAATTGAGGGTGGATTGTGTGCTTTGCCATATCCAGTGCCTGCACAAGGTGATTCTTTTCTTCTGTGCTTAAGTCCAGAAGATTTCTCCTGACTTGAAGGGTAAAAAATTCAGACAGAAAAACATCTATCTTATATAAGAATTGGTAGGGAACAAACACAACCATGCAATAACATACATTGCCTCATTTATCCATTGATCATTACATGTGACCTTTATTCAAATATTATATATGTATATATATATATATATAATTTTCTTAGTTGAACATCTCATATCCAAAGTGCTTGGGACCAGATGCATTTCAGAGTTTAGATTGTTTTAAGATTTTGAAATACATGTTTATAAATCTTGGTGATGATGTCTACATCTAAACACAAAATTTATTTGTGTCATATACATCTTATACACATACACTGAAGGTGTTTCTAAAGGATAGTTTAAGTAATTGTATGCATAAAAAGTAAATCATGATATGGAAGTTTCCATTTTGTTGTTTCATGTTGGGGTTCAAAGGTTGCTAGCCTGATTTCTCTCTTCTTTTCCCCTCCTTTCTATTTCTCTTTCCAATTTACTCTAGGATTTCTGTCTTCCTGAGGATTTTTTAACTTTTGTTATTCTGCCATATGTATTTCTGCTCATTGTTGGCATATTTCTTTGTTTTGTAATTATTGACATGATTTCTGTTTTCTAATTTTTCACATCATAAATCTTGCAAAACCAGAGTAGGTGGTGTAACAGCATTTAAGACCAGAGGCTTTTTTCTGCCTTTAGAACTATTATTCCAAGTTTGGATTTTCATTTGTGAAATGTGTATAGAAATAATACCTCCTTTATAGAGTTGTAAAGATCAAAGAGAGCAGACATAAAAGCAATTAGACCAGAGCCTGCTATAATAAAGGCTCAGTAGATGGTCTGTTAAACCCTTGTGCCAGCATGTGGCATACAGAAAACAACCAAGTACGGCTGACTGTTAACTATTTAATGCTTTGCTCTAAGTGCATATTTACGCTTCTCATTGGAAATGCCTGAGTTTGACCATTACAGTTTGGAATTTCTTTGAGGTGAGCAGGCATAGTTGAAGAAGGTGAGATAGGGGAGCCAAAGATACCTCAGTATGGATTCTGTGTTAATCAAATACCAGAATGGAAGGGTTGAATTTTCTAAATCTTTCTAAATGACAGCTAACATCCATTGGGCCATAAAAATCTAGCACACTTTCCTAGCATATAATGGGTCTTCAACAAATGCCTTGGAATGAAATATTATTAATCAGAAAGTCTGAGTTTCAATCACAACTTTTAAAATTGACCAAGTCTCATAAATTTTCTAGGCTTTCAGTCTGCTCAACTTGGAAAAGAGAAATTGACCTCTATGATGGACAGATATTCCTCCAACTCAACTGATGTAGAAGTCTATGAAGAGCCAGAGTCTCACTCAGAAATGTGCTCCTGTTTATATCCCCACTTACCTGTGAGAACTTTCTGGTTGCAAGCAGGTCCTCTCCACCCAGGGCGGCAACTCCCACAGTTGTGTCCTGAGAAATTGCCATTGCAGTGGCATGTCCTGTTGAAGAACCGCAGGGGCCACTCCTCCCGGTCATCTGTGCCATCGTGGGGGTAGTGGGGACTATGGGGCCTGGAGTCTGCAGACACTGCCTCGCACGTGCCCCTTCCCAAAGATGATCCACAGCGGTTTGTCCCAGGGCCAGATGAGGGGGACAGGTCTGGGCAACACATGCCACTTTTCAAGGCCTCCACGGTCGCACACTCTCTTGGGAACTGACCCCGGGCCTGCTGAAAAAACATCAGGAGGAAGACAAATTCCTGGAAGAAGAGCCTATGAGATTTCATGCTGGTAAAAGCAGGCGTGCAGAACACAGAGCTGGTATGCAACCCTTTGCATAGAGAGTATGGAGGTACTCAAGTAAAAATCCAGCTGAAAAAGAAAGAAACATGGAATTATGCAAGCTCTTTTTGTACTCTTCAAAAAGTTTATGAGCCCTTTCCAACCCACTTTCCAAATGCAAAATCACCTTTCTAACAAATAATAAAAATAGCAATTCACCTTGGAACATTTGTGATAGGTAATATATAATTAAATCCACCATCCCAGTAACTGAGTTTTCCTCATTTAAAAGCTCTAGTCATGTAAAAATACTTATCCTGGATATCATTTATCAAAACCATTCATCAGCAGGTCATCACTATTAACAACATTTAATCATGGACTGAAAGTAAGATTGGAAGCAGATTTCCAATAAGTGAATTGCCTTAAATCCCCCACCCTAGGAGTATTTTGGAAAGAGTCCATCCATTCCTTGTGGAGCTTCTCTTCTGTACCTTAAATTCAGAGATTTCTCTGCTGAACATCCTTTAGACCTGACCATGAATATTTTATATTTGCTGGTCACCTGATGTCAGAGCTGCTAATTGCATGTGGGATTCTGCCAGTTAACTAATCTTCAACATGATTGCCCAAAGTGGGAGGGGCTCATCCTCTGTTCCTCACTAATCTCTTTTCACATCAGCGAATATTTCTGCCCTTTACTTGATCAGCACATGACTCCCTTCCCACTGATTGCCTGCTTTGTGATGGTTAATGTGTTAAGAAAAGGTCAGAAGCACTAATTTGAAGGATAAGTCAAAGAAACTGGAGAGCTTTTGTTTTCATTGTAGGGATATTCTGGTTTCCTATCATGCAGGGGTGTAGAGCCATCAGGCCCGGGGGTCTTTACATGAGTGCTGCAAAATCACCTGCTACAGAATGTGACAGACATTTCAGCTGCCCACAGTTATCTGCCCGTATTAATAATTTTGTATGGTCCTGAAGAACGTTATAAATATCCAAATGGCCTCTGGCAGAAAAAAAATGTTTCTTGGCCCCACTAGAGAATGAAACAAGGTTATTTGTCCTTAGTAACACAAAGATTAGAATTTGCTTCTGTTGGTAGCTTTAGGTTATGATCGCTCTTGAAAACAGAGGTTATCATTCTTGTAGTTTATAGAGAGAATAATTGCAGTAGAAGAAGCTTCAGAAGCAGCTCTACTGAATCATGTGACATTGGTCGTTAAACTTCCTGCTGGCTTTAGATTTAGGTACTTCAGCTTCACTTCCTGGTGAAGTTAGTGGCTACTGCTCTACTTTATTGCAAAACACCACAGTCATTATTTGGAAGATGCTCATGAAATGGCTTCTTATGTCCTGCTTTTACTACAAGCCAGTGGCACTACGGGTAATAGATGTATTTCACGATGCAATTTTCTGGAAATCTATGCATATGAAATCATTATTCACATGTAAACTTGAGTTGGGAATATATATTAAGTACTCTGCAAAGCTTATTAGGATTCATGATCAATGTTGCATTCCTTTTGACTCTAAGCCATAAAACACTCCAGAAAACTATATAAAACAATTGAGTGTATGGTTAACAACAAGAAAGACAGCTAAGGATATGTCTATAAATTAAGGTAAGAAAGAATAAGAGGAATCTTCTCTTTTATGGTTCCTTGTCACAGCTATCCATATGATTTATTACAAGCATGGCTATGTCAAACCATGATTATTAAGATACCTGTCTGTGAATCTGAAGTGTCATTCTTTCTTTTGTTAGTTTTTTTGTTTGCTATATATAAAACAACTTGCTAAGGTACCTACAATGTATGATCTCTCCTTCCTTCCTTCCTTCCTTCCTTCCTTCCTTCCTTCCTTCCTTCCTTCCTTCCTTCCTTCTTTCCTTCTTTCCTTCCTTCCTTCCTCCCTCCCTCCCTCCTTCTCTCTCTCTTTCTTCCTCTCTTTCTTTCCTTCTTTCTCTCTCTCTTTCTTTCTTTCTCTATTATGTTTAAGTAGTTGTATCAAAGAGTTCCAATTCAGTATGTAATTTATGAGCACAATGAATATCAATTGATCAATGTCATCCCTTTCATGCTTCTGCCCCAACCTTACCCATCCCTTTAATTTATCTGGTTCCATTTTCACATACATTGAATATTATGACTGCATTTGTCTGTTCTTCTTTTCATTCATTTCTTCCCACTCGCTTGACTTCATGCAATTTGACAACACATGTTTCAGTTTCCTAGTATTTATTTTGTTCATTTTTAAGTTAGTTGTTCAAAGGAGTAACGCTATTGAAATTCCCTGTGTATACCATCTTTGAATATGTTTGTATATATGTGTTTCTTAAAGTTATTGAAAAAGAATAATTCTGATGATGACTTCATATCTAGGGGATAAGTTTATTTTCCCTTGTATTTCTAAGTTATTAAAAACACGAAATAGCATCATTACTAGGTAAGTAGACTTCAGTGACTAGACTCTTCACTAATACCATGCATCTAAAGAGTATTCGAGATATTATAAGGAAAAATACCATACACTATATTGTAGATTTTTTAAATGGAAGTTAGATATATACAATAATATACTCATTCTCTGGGTAGTGAAGATTTTTCATTTCTTTTGTCTTATAAATGATGTTGCTGTAAATAGTCTTTAGGTATTTCCTGTTTAACATACGTATGAATTTCTTCATAAACAATATCTAGAAGGGCACTGCTAGTCATGAGCTTTGTATACAAAATAATTCTAAATTGTTTTCCAAATGTTTATATCACTTCATATTGTAACTAGCAGTGTTTGTGTTATGTATTGATTCATAAACTTTCTAACACTTACTGTTGAATAGATGTAATTGCCCAATTTATGTACAATATTCTACCTTAGCCTTGGTCTCACTTTTTCTAGATACATGTGGTCAACTGTGGCCTGAAAATATTAAGTGGAAAAGCCTCAGAAATAAACAATTCATAGGTTTTTAAGTTGTGTTCCCTTCTGGGTAGATTGATGAAGTCTCATGCTGAAATTGTCCCTTCACTTGAATATCCAAAATGTATAAGGAACCAGACTGTTGGTAACTGGGGTGTTTTAAGTGTCAGGAATTATCAAGTCACCTGTAGAGATTCTGCAGTACTTGTGTTCAAGTAATACTTGTTTTAATTAATGATGGCCCCAAAGGACAGAAGAAGCCATGCTGATTGGACAGTGCTTCCTTAAATGAAAAGTAAGTTTTTGCATAACAACATCAACAACAACAACAACAACAACACACACACACACACACACACAAAACCCCCACGTGTTGAGGTTGATAGGGTAGGACAGAATGGGTAGCACAAAGCATGGTAAATAAAGGTTCAACACCATCCACAATTTCAGGCATCCCCTGGGAGCCTTGGATTGTAGCCTGTCAGATACGAGGAGACTAGTGTACTTCTGGGATTTTTCCTACTGGATAATATACTATAACACATTAATATTAATATGGTTACATTTTCATGATTACTTAAAATAACTTTTACTTTGCTGTTGGTTATTCATTATCATCAGTAACTCCTTCCTTCCTTCCTTCCTTCCTTCCTTCCTTCCTTCCTTCCTTCCTTCCTTCCTTCCTTCCTTCCTTCCTTCCTTCCTTCCTTCCTTCCTTCCTTTCTGCTTGCTTTCCTTCTTTCTTTTTCTGGTCCTGAGCTGTGAACTCTGGGTCTGGGTGCTGTGCTTAAGCTCCTTTTGATCAAGGCTAGCACTCTATCACTTGACCTATAGCACTACTTCCAGACTTTTCTATGATTTATTGGAGATAAATGTCACATGGACTTTCCTGCCCAGGTTGGCTTTGAACCCTGATCCTCAGATCTCAGTCTCCTGAGTAAATAGGATTATAGGCATAACACCTGGCTAGTAACTTTTTAAATGAGGCTTTAACCATAATTTGATTCCATGTGTATGTGTGTGTGTGTGTGTGTGTGTGTGTGTGTGTGTATGTGTTTATGTGCATGTATGTGTATGTGTGTGTGTGTGTGCTGGTCCTGAGGTTTGAATTCAGGGTCTGTGTGCTGTTCCTGAGCTTTTTTGCTCAAGGTCTAGGGGTCTACCACTTGTGCCACAGTGACACTTCTGACATTTTAGTGGTTAAATTGAGATGAATTTAATGGACTGCCTTGCCTGCTCTGGCTTGGAACCAGGATCCTCAGATCTCAGCCTCCTGAATAGCTAGGATTGCAGTCATGAGCCACAGGTACCTGTCTTTTACTTACTTTATTGACTTTTTAATAAGTATAATAGAATGCTTAAAGTCTAGGATGTAAAAAAAAATATAAAAAGCAGTTGTTTTTTCTTTTTTTGAATCTACAATGGGAATCTGACCATGCGTAATTATTGAGATTATCAACTTCATTTCCAAAAAAATAGCATCTTATTTTCAAAATAACACATTCCATTTGGGTATGGTAAACTGGCAGGTACTTACAGTTTTAGTTTTATTAGTGAGGTTTCAAAATGTGACTACTTTTTAAAATGCCATTTCTCCTTTTCGTATTTGTGAATTTGTTTATTTATGACAAGGTTTTCATATTTTAACTAGATGCCTAGTACTTATAGACAAATTACATCATTATATTTCACCTATATCTCAAGGCTTCTTATGTTCTAACTTAAAGCAAAAATAACTGCAAAAAAGAGTGGGTATAAAATGATATTTGACAGCTTTTTTGTAGTTTTTGTTTTTCTTTTACAGGTTTCTTACCATATCTAAATAGATGATTATTTTAACATCAGGAATAAATTATTGGAATTGTACTAACTTTGATTTCTTTGTTTTGACAGATGTACAAAAGTAATGTCCATTAACATTAAGGGAAAGTTGGATGAAGGAATGCCGAAAGTAGAAATGTCTTTAAGCATTTTCTGTAATTCTAAAATTATTCCAAGAGAAAACATTCATCTGAAAAAGCTATTTAAAATATATATTCTGAAGGGGAAGCACAGAGCTGGTGGAACAAAGGATGAACTAAGTTACCAGTGATATTTACTAGGGGAGGGGAGTCAGGTGGGAAAAAAATGGGAGAAAATAAGGGGAGGGGTGACACTGTTCAAAAAGAAAAGTACTCCATATTTGACATATATAACTGTCTCCCGTCTTACATCACCTTTGTAATAAAACTTAAAAATTAAAAAAAGTATGAAAATGCACACAAACAAAATAAAATATATATTCTCTGGGTGCATGCTCATTTTTACTGTTGGAAAGACTGATGCTGTTAAAAAAACACAAAGTATATTTGCATTCTTCCTCTTTGACAAAACACTGAGAAGTGGCTAATATATTATCATTATGCAGAGCATAAATCAGAAACCAATGCTAAAAATCCATGGGCAATAATCCTTGCCTCAAAGAAAAATTTATTTGAAAGATTGCTTCAATACAAAATATCTTATGGTGATTTTTCCTAATGATAAGACAATGGACTACGTCTCAAGCATTTGCCAGTGTCATATTTATAGCAAGAATCATATAACATGTTCATGAAAGGAGTATTATCAGTTAATAAAAGGAAATTCCTAGCATCTCTTAGAGAAATAATACAACTGAGTTGTATAAATTATACCTTAATATTAATTGAATAGCTAAAAGTAATAAGAAATACATACAGCAAGAGCAACTTGATAGGGAATTAATAATACCACTGTCTTGAAGTGTACATGATAATAGCACTAAAAGTTAATTTATATCATTGGCGTGTGAGTCTGACATTCAGAGTTGATTCTCAGATCATATATCAGAGAAAGGATCAATCACCTCTTTCTATCCTTTGAAGTCTTATTATTGTCATTTATGAAATAAATATATAACAGAGAGCAGAAATTTAGGTTAATTTGAAGAGAAAGAGCATTTAGAAGTATCTGTAATTTTTTCACAGAACATTATTAATGAATCTTTTGTGATCGTTTGTAGCAAATGATACTGAATGCATTAATTGTCCAATTGGATTGCATTCTACTGAATTATCTCCTTAGTTGAACTAAGCTTCCATTATTGGCTAGAATTCCACAAGCATTAAAAGTCATCTGTTAGGCTAGTCATGTGTTTTTCCTCATGAATAAGCTTAAATTCAGTGAAATTAAAGGAAAACATGTGTTTTTATGTCATGGAGCAGAAGCTCTGTCAAACACAAAATATCTATTTTAGGTAAAAATATTTTGTAACATCCATAGATAACATGATTTCTAATAAACTGTGATATTAGTTTAATTGAACTCTCCAAAACTCAATACCAAATTGCACATATTGATAGGACCAGTTAACAATAATTTTATTTCTGTTCAGTACAATTCTCTTGCTAAATTAAGATAAAAGCACTTAGAACATTTCTTAATTTAAAATTTGTATTCTGCTTGTCTGAGCAAATGACCTTGAAAGATTTCCCTACAGAGAAACTTCTGACCATAAGTGTGGGGTTAACAAAGTCAAAACAAGAAAAACAAATGTGCTTGGAGTGTAAGAGAAGTGTGCATTTGTTGTACAGTTACAATCATTGTGCTCATCTTCACTGTAAGCATTAGGTAGTTTGGTAATACAGGTTCAATTATTTCAAAAGTTATCAACATATCAGTATGATCACCATCGTCTTATCCACTGTGCATTTTGTGCAATAGAGGCAACCAGCCATTGATATTTGGAAAAAATGGCTCATATAGCCTTGATACAGAAATGCTTCTGAAAACAGTTGAATATTCAAATGCACAATGCATAATGTATGCGTGATACATAGATTTAATTATGTATTCTAAGAAAGTTGGCCTTGCTGTTTCACTTTTCAAACCCCATTTTGAAATTATGCTAAGAAAAGCAAAATATTAAGCCTTTATGCCTGTATCAATCATGTTGACACAATTCTTATGTGTGGGATATTTCTTTTTTTTAAATTCATCTATTTTTATTGTAATGGAGGTATATATAGTAGTTACAGTTACATTAGTTAGATATTGAGTACATTTCTTTTTTTTTCTCAAATTTTTATTATCAAACTGCTGTACAGAGAGGTTACAGTTTCATACGTTGGGCATTGGATACATTTCTTGTACTGTTTGTTACCTTGTCCCTCATGCCCCCCTCCCTCCCACGATTGCACCAACAGGGGAGAAGGTCAGAACAGAACCACCCCTTGCCAACTGAAATCAAGTCAAACCAGCCAATCAGGAGGGAAAGGGGGATATTTCTTATATATGGGGTAGTGTTATATTTTTCTAGCAAAGGAAATAGTTACATGCTACCGTAAAGCAGTAAATATTTCCCTCATGGATACTAAGTGATATTTACTATTAACTACTTCAAAACATAATGTGTGAGATATGATACATGTATTTATGCATATAGCATTATTTATAATAAAATATGTAACCTAATATAGTAGAATTATATGCATATATTATATTAATATAATATATTTTACAACTCATATACACATAATATACAATATGGGGCAATGCATGATGTTATATTTATTTAGAATGGGTTATGAGGGAGGTATAGTACTGATAATAGTGGTGATGTGATATGGAGTAATACAGTTTATAACATAGAATAGTTATAAAACATATATTGTTAACACATTGTCATACAGTCATTTAATTCTAATACATTAAAGTATGTGTGTATTTATAAAATGTTATATATTATATATAGAGAGAATATATAAAATATACATTTGTATTGTTTTTCAAAATGACTGCTTTATTGTCTATAATTTTTTCTTGGTATCTAATTGTTTTTCTTTTTTTGCTGATACTATAGTTTAAACTCAGTGCCTTGTACTTTCTAGACCAGTGTTCTATCATTGAATTACTCCTCCAACTTTTATTTTTTCATCGCTTATTTTAAAATATGGTCATTTTTTATTTTCCCAGACCAATGTCTGGACTCTGATCTGCCTATTTTATGCTTCCCACAGTAGCAGGATGAGAGGCTTTTATTACCATGTCTTGTTGAGATGGAGTCTCATGAAGTATTTTGACTGGGCTAGTCTAGAATGACAATGTTCCTCTCAACTTCCCATAGAGCCAGGATGATCGGAGCAATCCACCACACTCAGCTTTCAGTTGAAATGGGAACTTGTGAAAGTTTTGCCATGGCTAGACTTAAACAGCCTCCCAAGTCACTAAAATTATAGGCACAAGCTGCCTGCTTTTGATACACTTTTTTTTTGGTAAATAAATAAACAAACCCAATAGGTAAAGTTCTATGTATAATAGTCAGTGTCTCAGCTATAAGAGAATTGCATCTGGACCTTTCCTCAATGAGCTTATATCTGGCTGAGCAAGCAAAATTTTGATCAAATACATTCACTGAAATTACTGAGAATTTAATGGAGAATAAGATCTTTTTGAGGCGATGTCTGATGCTACTGTCATTTAGGCTGGGTTATTAGGAGGGTATAGTACTGCCAAAGATATTAGTGGTGCTGTGAGGCTGGATTCTATATTGTATGTGTGTTGCACATTATTACTCTATGGATAATTGGAAAGGACAGCATGTGTTTGTAACATCATTAAGGAGAAGGTAGTCCAGGATGTTAGTTAGCAATATCATGATAACTGCCTCCATTGAAAAAGAACAAAGGAGAGAAGGGAAGGCCTTAAGATCCTTGAGACGAATAGAAGCTGTCTCCAGATACAAAGGTAAAATGCTAGCCTTGATTTAGTGAATAGAGTTTTGGTGATTTAGAGAGATGAGAGAAGCCAGGGATCTTTCTAAGTATGAGAAAATGACGATTATTTCTTAGTAAATCTCCACTATACAGGAAATCTGCTGACCCATGAGACTTTGCTAGGTTGGCAAAACCAGATTTTCTACTTAATAATGTTGTTGGCCTTTAGTTAGAAATAATGTTATGCTAAGCAGTAAAAGGTTTACAAAGGGCCATGGCTGAGCTATTAGGACCACCAGATTAGGACTGTCAGGCAGATCTTTCTGTTAATTTTAATTAATAACTTCATTGAATTGAAATAAAATGGGTGCTATCAGAAATTAACCATTGCTTATCAACGGTGATTATTCGAAATTTGGATTCAGTTCCTCCTTTTTGTTCCCCCCCTCCCCCTGCCACCCCAGTGAGCAATTGGAATTTTTTTCTTTCCTCTCAGTTGAATACTTGTAGAAGAAAAAGTATTGCTAAAAGACAGCAGATGATTCTGCTATCAATAAAAGCTATTAGCTTTGGGGCAATTTCAGAGTAATGCTAAGACAAAACTGAAACAATAACAACACACAATTAGGTTTGGGTAATGTCAGAGAAAGATTCAAACAGGGAGGGGGGACTTACAAAGTTGTAACCTGATTTGTGGAAGTGGGTGATTGGAGAAGTTTCCAGAGGCATGTTAGGAATGGGTGTTAGGAAAAAATGGAAAAAGGAAAAGGGCAGATGTGGTTCTCAACAGGCGAGGACCATTTATTGAGGCGCAACAGTAAGGGGCAACAACCTTCCTGTGGGATCGGAGGTTGTGCAAGGAGGTGGAGATGGATGGAGTTGGGTTTTTATGGGGTCTGAGCCAGGAGACCGGGGTTCCTTTGGTTCAGTACAGAGGAGGTGACTGCAAGTATGGGCAAAGAATGGAGAAAGCATAGTGATAACAGCCTCCCTGATCCAAGGTCTCAAGCTTTTTAATGTTCAAACAGCTCTATATCTGTCTTGCCTTGATGGTTTGGCCTTTTCAGGGTCCAGTTCACAGACTTCTGTCCAATCTCTTAACCCTTTTCTGGTCTCACAGCTAGGCCTCACAGTTCTCTACAGGTTTAGCCCACAGTGGACTATTTACAGCCAGGCTTAGATTGGATTGCACTGCAAAGTTAAGCATGTCCATGTGCATACGTGAGGTCAGGCAAGAAAATAGGGTGGGCATCAATCCTTTAATGAGCTTGTTGTTTACCACAAGCCCTCTAAAGCTGTTCCTAATTCATCATGAAGTCACAAAAGTAATCGCACATATAAAGAACAATAACATAGAACGACTGTACCCTACATTTTCTTTCTAATTATTAAAGCCATTTTTACTTCAATCACTGTATTTCCGCTGTAAAAATGTCATGTATAAGAATAATTACATCAAAACCTCTTGAAATGAAGTCTTCCAAATCCTACAGGGGGTTATTTTTTTTTTAATGTCTTATCTTAAAACTTCAAAACTTGAAATATGCAGATAGAGAAGTAAGGTCCTTAAGTTGATTTATCATAATCAGTGTCAAATTTACTAATAAAGTGGGATGAAACCCATATGCAGTAATGAATTGAGGAAGATCAAAGTCGTATGGCTACATTTCAAATACATTTGCTTTCTTAAGTGATTCAGCATGAGATGATTTTCAAATTTATAGTGTGGAATATGTAAGAAGCTAAAATTATTAAGGTTTCCAGAGAGATAAGTAAAAAATCATTAAAGTACTGGAGAAGTCTGTGACTGTTGCTATTGCTCCCTATATGTCGGCTAGATATATTATAAGCGTTACCAAACCTCACTGGTTCTCTTTTCTTTCTCTTGATATAGCCATCCCAGATGTTCTGTACTCTAACACCTCGGGGGCCTTTTATAAAGTGACTCAAAATCAGGCAGGGAGACAGAATGTTTTTCACACCCAGGACATCTGCTTAATTTTTAAATAAACTTTCAGAGATCAGACTTACTTGAAGACCTCTCTTCCCTTTCTACTTCCTCATGTAAAGCAAAAGTTACTGAAGCACAAGATATTAGAAGAAGCTCAACACAAAGGGAGGGAATGAATTGAGAAGTCCGGAAGTGCTGGGGAGGGACAGCCATCAGCTAAGAGGGGTTGGTGTATTGCTGTAAGGTATTAGGGTAGACCAAGCCAGAGCATGAGGGTCTGCATACAACTGTAGTTATTAGATACAGGCTGAAAGAGGATGAATTTGAATTACTGGTATCTCAAGGGCTCTGAATGTTTTGAAACTTTCACTTAAATTAAAGTTATAAACATGACTGAAATTCTTTCCTTAACATTGAGTTTTGTCAGTTAAGGCTTTTTGGCAAGTGCCCAGCAAGAGGAGGTGGAGTTAGGTGATCACACAGAGCTTTCACATTAGAGTCACAGCCAGAGGTACAGAAACTGCTGACATTATGAAAGAATTTCTGTGCTTAGATTGTTGTGGCATGTTCAGTATTAGGGGATGGATAGGGACTAGAATTTGTTATGCAGAAATGCATATCCACAGAGAAAAGTGCCAGGAAAAAAATGTGCTAGTTGGTCCCATTAAGAAGGCAAAGCAGTCACTATTAGCCAGGTACCCTTCACACTATAAATGTTGTCATGCTTCTTCACTCTATCCTACTATGTCTTCTGTCAGTGGCAACAATGATTCTTACCTTCATCATATATTTATAACAATGTTTAAGTATGATTGCAGGCACATTTAAATTATGTAAGAAAAGATTATTTGTTTTTATTAGGGCATGGTTATTAATACTTCTATACTTATGTCTTTCCAGATCTCATTTAAAAATTTTTATATGTGGCCTTTGTTTGTCTCAGAGCTCTGCTCGTCTAGAAGTTATTAGGAATGTGTGCCAGCCCTCATCACTCATTGAGAGTCCTTTATGCCTTTGTGGATGCCAAAGAGAAACACACTCTTAGTCAAGCAGTCCTGAGACTACTGGGAATAAATTGGTAACATACCTTAGATTTAATACACTTACCAACTCTAAGGTAGTTATCTTTATTCATGGGGGTTCAGAAGGAGGAGGTAGAAAATTGTACAAGAAATGTACCCACTGCCTTACATATGAAACTGTAACCCCTCTGTATACCCTTATGTATGAAACTGTAACCCCTCTGTATATCACTTTGACAATAAATAAGTAATTATTCATAAAAAAGAAAACAAAAATTATTTGCTAAAGTTTGTAGACAAATAAATAAGCAAGCTGCAATTTAGTGTGGTTTGGTAGTCTCACTTCAAACACCATTTTCACAACATGATCGCCGGTTGTGGGTTGGGTTATTATTTCATTTGAAGTAGACAGGTTAATTGAAGTAAAGGTATACAAATGGGTGTCAGAAAGAACATTATAAAAAGCTGTAAAATTGATGTCTAAGGAACTAAAAATGCAGTTGATAAAACACATATTTTGTTTGTGGGACGTGAACAATGGTAACATTGTGGGTACCAAGTCTACTTGTTTTCAGTGGTCTTTGCTAAATCCGTTTTTAGAATACATTATGAAATGAGCTCTGCTAGTAGGTTACTTTCTTATGCAGAATTGTAAGTGGGTCAGTAAAAGTAGAGCATTATATTCTCTCTGAAGCACTGGATGATTTTTCCCCAACATATATGAAAGGATTCAACAAACAGAGTCATCTGATGAGAGAGAATTATAAACCCAAATACTAATTGGTAGGAAAAATCAAGTGGCAAAGAAAGAAAACTTTTCTTTTGAACAGATGAAAAGTAATCACCTTGTTATAAAAGTTTTTGTTCTCTATTTATGGAAAGCATGTGTTAAACATTCACATCATTATTTTAACCCATCAATAAGAAGGAAAAATTAGTCTTTAAACCATTAGTCATTTTCAGCAGACCCTGAGCATTTTGCTCTACCACTTGAGCCACAGTTCCAGTTCCAGTTCTTTTATTTATTTATTTATTTATTTATTTATTTATTTTTGGCCAGTCCTGGGCCTTGGATTCAGGGCTTGAGCACTGTCCCTGGCTACTTTTTGCTCAAGGCTAGCACTCTGCCACCTGAGCCACAGTGCCACTTCTGGCCGTTTTCTATATATGTGGTGCTGGGGAATCGAACCCAGGGCTTCATGTATACAGGGCAAGCACTCTTGCCACTAGGCCATATTCCCAGCCCCAGTTCCAGTTCTTTTTGTCGGCCAGTTGGAGATAAGACACTCATAGATTTTTGTTTTTTTTGCAAGTTGGCTTCAAACCACATCCTTTGAATTTCAGCCTTCTAAGTAGCTAGAATTACAGGTAGAAGACACTATGTACAGGTAGTTTAATGTTTTGAAAAGAAGAAACCCTTTCAGTATCATTCCTATTACATGAATTAGAGGTAGTCCTTTCTTTATTCACACTTTGTCTCTCAGTGGTATCAGTTACAGTCAGCTATGGTTCAAAAAATGAAACATTTTAGAAGCAAAAATTAATTAAAAAACACTTGTTGAACTGTATTGTGAAAATTGTTCCCTTTATTGGTTACTTATTGTTAATCTTTTATTGTGCCTAATTTGTAAGTTTCCCATTGGTAGCTATCCACATGGGTTTTGTGCTATCCTGCGTTTCAGTGATCAGCTGAGGTCTTGGAGTGTATCATCTGCAGATAAGGTGCAAAGAGTAGTAAATATCAGACATAGGAAGCAGAAAGGTGGATGTTGGGGGCAGGGGGTGGGTATAGCATTTCCATATGCAGTGTAGAAAAGATTTAGAAGTACCTAGTGGTGATGATTATTTTAAAAAAAGACAAATGTGCAGAATGCCAGACAACTGCATGCATAAAAATGGCGAAAACAATAAAATGTACAGTTTGTGTTCAACACAATAAAGTATTGAGAAAACAGACCCCTATAAAATATAGATATGTCTATTCTCATTTTCCATAGACCTAAGGCTACTGAAATAACTATTAAAAGGTAATTGCTTGGGGCTGGAGATATGGCCTAGTGGCAAGAGTGCTTGCCTCATATACATGAGGCCCTGGGTTCGATTCCCCAGCACCACATATAGAGAAAATGGCCAGAAGTGGCGCTGTGGCTCAAGTGGCAGAGTGGTAGGCTTGAGCAAAAAGAAGCCAGGGACAGTGCTCAGGCCCTGAGTCCAAGCCCCAGGACTGGCCAAAAAAAAAAAAAAAAGGTAATTGCTTGTGCAACCGAAATTTGAAGTCAACCTAGGGCCACCAGATTAAACACAGAAGTCTCAGAAAAATACATATTCCAGATAAACAACTTTAGGTATGAGTATGTTTCAGTGTTCACAGTTTACTGATACATTTATCAAAGAGTCCTGCTTTTCTTATTTGCTAAATTTGGTAATCCTAACAATGTGTTTAAAGTACATATTGTCTATGAGTATATCATAAAAGCACATTAGGCATTATAAAGAATGATGCACATTTTCTAATCAAAAGTAAAAAGGACATTGTTTACTATGTCTCCAGATTATTCTCAAAGAATGTGGATAATTTGACAGAAACAGATTTGATACACTCATTGCTCCTCAACTGAAGCACAGAGCACCAGCTGCTACCATTTGGTTGAAGGCAGTGTGTGGCAGATCACAGGAGCTTTCAATATTTACCTCTGTGTATAGGACTTTCATCATTTCATTGCATGGCAATGGACTGTATGTACCTTGTGTCTACTTGTCATAAAAAAATTGTCACCATACTCTTATCTGTACCAGATCTAAGCCTTAGAGAAGGAGAAAGCTAAATTTCTTTTCTACTTACCTAAAGTGACAAAAAGATTTTAGCTCCTCAGACTAATGTACTAATCACTTATTCCTACTTTACAGATATTAGAAACACACTAGAATTAGATAACTTTTACTAGTCCTGTGATTCATAATGTGCATTTAGGGAAAAACAGCAATTCCTGTGACTTTCCTGTGACTTGCAGCTTGATTTTTCATATGACTTTTTGAGTAAAATCATGCTTCCAGGCAGAAATAATTTGCATTCCTTTCTCTTTGTTTTATTCTCACTCATGTGATTCTGGAATAAACTCTGGGTTTTTTTTTTGAGATTGAAATGCAGCCTTTGAGAAGTTAAGCATCTCAAAATCTGGGAAAATAATCCCATCTTTGTTTCAGAGGAATAGTAGTAGACATTTTTGAAATGTATCTTTGTCATGTCAGCTAACATTTCACAAGTACATCTGGGTGCCTGTACTGTCTACTAGGATGGTGCACATAGGCAAATGAAATGTGCCCTTCAATCCCATAAGATTCAAATAATTAAAAAAATGAAATACACTATTAATTGTTGAAAGAGAGGCGTGTGACCAAATCAGGGGATAGTGTATAGATATTAAATGATTAATTTTGGGTACTGTTATAGGTCCACTATTTTACTTAAAAAGTAGTTGATTATCAATGTGTTATTTCTTTTGAATACAAATGGTAGGCAAATATACAGAAGGCAAAAGTTACCCTAAGAAACTTATATTCTAATTGAAGAATCAGGATAAATATATGTGTGTGTGCATATGCATGCGTGTGAGTGCACGCTTCTACACATACACATTAGATAGGTGGTAAACGATAGGAGAACTAATGAAAGTGAATTTCAAATGCTGACAACTAAATAAAATTGTATAGAATTGCAATCTGTAAAGTTGGATACTTGTGTCCCACACCTGTAATCCTTAGCTACTCCAGAGACAGATCTGAAAATTGTGGTTCAAAGTCAGCCTAGGCAAGAAAGTCCATGAGACTCTGATTTCCAATTAACCACATGAAGAAGTGGAGCTGTGGTTCAAGTGGTAGGGCACTACTCTTGAGCGAAAAAGCACAGGGACAGAGCCAAGGCCCTCAGTTTAAGCCCCAGGGCCAGCACAAGAAAATGAAGGAAAATTAAAAAGGATTGCAAGCTGTAGTATGTGATTTGAAGGAAACAAACCCAGGAAGTTAGAAAGAGAGCAACAGGGGAAGGTCAGGACACTCAGTTAGCATTGAACCTAGAATATGATAAATTCTTCATAAGGCAGATTGTACATTTACATACAATTGAAGTTATATATTTATATATTACCTAGAATACTCATAATTTCTTTTATTTGTCCATTGTCACTACAAAGAGGAAATAATTGGTTTAATTTGAGCCAACTTTCCTACTTTGCAGCATATTATATAATAGGGGCTAAGAAGCCAGTGGTTATATGCCAGTAGAATTATCAATTGCTAAACCTTGAAATTTATTGATTGATTGATAGATTGATTGACAGGTAGCGTCTTTCCTGAGTTCATCTCATCAACTTCATTTTATGTGCACTCTCTTATCTGTTCAGACAACCGATAGCTGGGTTGCCTTCTATTCAAAGGTCAATACTCATTTGACAAGAGTTGGGTGGGGGGAGGAATCAAAGGGACTATTGAGCTGAAAGTTACATCTTGAATGAGGAAGACTGGATGCAAAGGGACTTTATAGAAAGGGAATAGGCGGAGCAGGTCTGGAAGGCTACATGTAGCGTGGAGTCTTAGTTACCCAAGACATTACTCTCCTGTCTCCATTGGGACATGGCAGTGGTAAGGGACATATTGGGGCTTGCTCCCATAGTTCATTTTAGATAGACATATAATGTTTCTGTGAGTCAGACTGTGCAGCAATTACCTTCCCTGTGTTAGTTCTAAAGATTGAGGAATATTACAAATATCATCAAGTGTTTTAGAATTTGTAAATGCACAGGTTATTTAGAATGGTAGGTAAAGCTTTCTCTTTAAAATTTAGTATGTAGAGCAACAGGAAGAGAATGTAAACCTTACAAAGAATTAGGGAGAGAATATTGCCATAGCCATCATTTACAAAGGTCGGCAGTGTCAAGGGCCATCAACTCTCTACCTGGTCAGTGCATTTATGTTAATTGCTGTTCCATATCTCAACATGGTCCTTGGTTTCAACTTATGGTTGTTAAAAAAATAATTAATCCATAATGGGATAATGTAAGCAAGACCCTTGTAGTTTCATGAAAAAATAAGGAAGAGTGGACAAGGGATGGGGAGGGCAGGGGTGGGTGAAAATGATGAAAGGGTGACTTTGATCAAGGTGTATTGTATTCATAAGCTGGTTTGTTAAATGGCAACTCCTTTGCACAACTTACTAATGATAAAAAGAAACAACACAAATGAAAAGTAAATAATTTAATCAGTTCTCAACTCCATCTGTCTTGCTACCATCCTTTTAGGACCAGCATTTGTACAAATTCTCTTTATTATTATTGCAAAATTTTGTTGTAAAGGTGATGTACAGAGGGGTTACAGTTACATGATTCAGGTAATGAGTACATTTCCTTTTGAACAGTGTCACTCCCCTCCTTTATTCCCTCAGTTTTTCCCTTCCCTTCCCACAATGTATCAATCTTTCTATTGGCATAAAATAAATTCATAGTTGATGTATCACATAACTTAAAAAATATCAGTACAACATTCTAACAGTAATATAAAGGAAAAATATAAAAGAAATTCATTTCTAAAAAATGAAAAAAAACATATGCAGTGTTTTCCTTCCAATAATCCGAAGCTAAAGGTTAAAAAAATGAGCTGTGAATGTGGCCTAGTGGTAGAATGATTTGCCTAGCATCAGCACCACATACATAGAAAGAGCTGGAAGTGGTGCTGTGGCTCAAGAGGTAGAGTCCTAGCCTTGAGCAAAAAGAAGCCAGGGACAGTACTTGGGCCCTTAGTTCAAGCCCCAGGACTGGGGAAAAACGGAGGTGTTGATAGTTTCTTCTGAAGATCATAAAGATTAGAATTTTTAAATATTAATGACCATACCTATGTATAGTTTATTTCTTCTGTTTTTGACATGATATCATTTTATGTTTAACCTTTTTCATCTATTGCCAAAACCTGTATTTTTTGTTTTTTACCTTTTCTTAACTTCAATTATGTTTATTATACTTCATATTAAGAAAATTTAGCATAATTTACCAATGACTTTTTTTTTTTGCCAGTCCTGGGGCTTGGCTTGGACTCAGGGCCTGAGCACTGTCCCTGGTTCTTTTTGCTCAAGGCTAGCACTCTGCCTCTTGAGCCACAGGAACACTCCTGGCTTTTTCTGTTTATGTGGTGCTGAGGAATCGAACCCAGGGCTTCATGCTTGCTAGGCAAGCACTTTACCGCTAAGCCACATTCCCAGCCTTTTACCAATGCCTTGTTTCTATAATTTTCAGATGAATTTTAGAGTAAGATAATACCTTCAGACAAGAATTACAAAATACATATTTGAAATAATAGTTGTCAATTTTCAGTTTTTCTACATCTCTTCTCTTTCATTTGAGTCAGTCAGATTTGAAGAATCTTTACCTAATCAGTAGGACCAACCTGAATGAAATGTTTCTGAAAGCCAAGGCCAATAGAAGAGATGTTTGGTACCAGAGGAAAGGGAGGGTACCTTTAAGAAGTTAGTAGAAGAGCTCTGTAGCATCCCATGCTAGGCAGGATTTGAAAGTCAAAATTTGTCTTTGAAACTAATTTTTCCCAAGAAATTCAACAAATAATAATTCACTTAGTTTGAAAACTTTATAGAGCAACATTTTGAAGGATGATTTTCCAAATACTTTGTGGGAATTGATAATTCTGATAGCAGTCAGAACAGATAGTCAAGATGAGGAAACTAAGAACACATGTGCTCACATATAAATCATAGGCTTCTAAAGATTCAACAGTTTTATAGAACAATTGATTACTTTAAAGCTAAGATATCATGCTGTCTTTTGTTTAAGATAGGATAATGGTTTCTTTAACACAAGGAATAAAGTCCTAATTGCTTTGTAATACTTCAGAATGTCCTCTATCTGTTACTGTACAAACCTGAAATCCTCATCCATACAACAGAGAAAGTTGTCAAATTCCTTTTCTGAATTTCCCCTGATAAGTTTATTTGCTTGATGTTTCCAATTTTAGTATCATTATAATTAAACCTAATTTAAAAAGTATATATGATTGTATCACCTTTGAATTTGATTTTATGTCCACATTTCCTTTGTTCAAAGTAACCTCAAAACTTCAATATATAATTTTTTATCTATAGGGACATTACAACTCACTAAAATCCTATCTGCCCACTGAACATCCACATAGGCTTAATTTACCTAAAGTTACTTGGCAAAATGAAATCATAAGAATATGAAAAGGACCCTGCACCAAAACAATTCCAAATGGGTCAAAGGCCTCAAAATATAAACAGATACCCTGGAAACACTACAAGAAGGAGTAGGAGAAACACTTGGGCTCCTTGGCCCAGGATGAAACTTCCTTAACAAAGGCCCAGAAATGCAACAAATCAAAGAAAGGTTGGACAAATGGGACTGCATTAAACTGCAGAGCTTCTGCAGGGGAAAGGACATAGCTCGCAAGATAAACAGAAAGCCCACAGATGGGGAAAAGATCTTTACCAGCCATACAATGGACAAAGGCCACATATCTAAAATATATGCAGAACTAAAAAAGTCAAATTACTCCAAAGCAAAACCTCAAAGAACCAACAGCCCCCTCAACAAGTGGGCTAAAGACTTTAAAAGAGACTTATCTGAAGAGGAAATGGGAATGGCCAAGAGACAAATGAAAAAGTTTTCTACATCATTGGCCATAAAAGAAATGCAAATCAAAATAACACTGAGATTCCACCTCACCCCAGTAAGAATGTCCTTTATCAAGAAAACTCGCAAAAACAAATGTTGGAGGTGATGTGGCCAAAAGGGAACCCTAATTCATTGTTGGTGGGAATGTAAACTTGTTCAGCCACTCTAGAAAGCGGTATGGAGATTCCTCAGAAGGCTAAGCATAGAGCTCCCCTATGACTCAGCAACCCCACTTTTGGGCATCTACACAAAAGATTACAAACAAGAACACACTAAAGCCACCAGCACAACAAAGTTCATTGCAGCACAATTTGTCATTGATAAACTATGGAAGCAACCCAGATGCTCCTCAGTAAATGAATGGATCAGGAAAATGTGGGACATATACACAATGAAATTTTATGCCTCTATCAGAAAGAATGACATTGCCCCATTTGTAAGGAAATGGAAGAACTTGGAAAAATTTATACTAAGTGAAGTGAGCCAAACCCAAAGAAACATGGACTACATGGTTTCCCTCATAGGGAATAATTAGCACAGGTTTAGGCTAGTCACAACAGAGAATCACAGGAGCCCAATAGCTATGCCCTTATGAACACATAAGATGATGCTAAATGAAATGAACTCCATGTTATGGAAACAACTGTTATATCACTGTTGTTGTATCTCAGCTGAGTACCCTGGATACTGTATATACGGGTATTAGAACTAGGGGAGGGAAAGGGAATATCAAAATCGAGAGACAAAGGATAAAAAGACAAACGACTCCAAAAGCAATACTTACAAATCCATTTGGTGTAAACCAACTGAACAATTCATGGGGGGAGGGGGGTAAGGGGAAGGAGGGGTAGGAATGAGGGAGGTGGTAACAAATTGTACAAGAAATGTAACCACTGCCTACGTATGAAACCCCTGTGTACATCACTTTGACAATAAAGAAGTAATTATTAAAAAATAATACAAAAAATATTTGTTAAAAAAAACAGGCACAATAAACCAGATAGATGCTGGTGGCATACTCTTGTAACTCTAGCCACTTAGGAGGAGGCTGACCTGTGACGATTGCAGCATAAAGCCAGACCAAAACATCTCCATCAGTGACATCAGTGAATTGCACTTATTAAAGTAACACTTAGTGTTCTAGATGTTAGGCACTGTGAAACTGATCATAAATATTACCTTAATTATTTTCCCTACATTCCTGTGAATATAACGCTTGGCACTATTATTTTCTGGTTTGAAAAAACACACAGAGGATTTAGAGAAATTAGCTGTGAATAACTGTAGGCCAACAAAGAAAACTAAAGCCACATTCAGGTTTCTAGCGTGATCTGGGCCTTTTGATCAAATACTAATCATACTCTTATACACACATTAGCTGTCAATAGTCATCTGATTCCATTCACAAGGGAGGACACTGAAGCTCAAAAGACATGAAAGGAATTAATCACACAGACCAAGCAAAATAGAGAAATTCCAAAGAGAATATCAAGACCATTCTTTGTAATACTGGAGGACTATTCCAAAGAAATAGGAAATGCATAGAAAAGGAAATAACTGTGTGAATTCCATGGCAGCAGTTCTCATGAATGCTTGACAGCCGGCATTGTTTATGGAGCCAATGACGTCTGTCATATACGCACAATTTGTACAAGCAACCCATGACCTGAAGGCAAACAATGCAAGATTGTCTTTCCTCTACAAGTTTGAAAGTCACCAGTTTAAACTTTGAAAATGCTGTGTGTTTATAACTTCAGCAGCACCCTATCTCCTCTTTTCTAATGAAGCTTATCACGCCACCTTCAAAAACCCAGTCAGAGCCATGAAAGGCATTAAGAAGCAGCTACTGGAATTGTGTGCAAATATTTGAGAAACAGATGACTAGTTTTAATGATAATCCTTCAACTACTTAAGTGATACCTCATTTCATATTAGTGAAAGATTTATTAATTATATAGTCATAGCAATTAGCTTCTGGGGAATAATTAATGCCAAAGAACCACTATAACATGGATGAATCAATTAGTTATTCAAAGTAATAGAGTTAAACTTTTTTTTATGGTAATGGGATTTAAAAAATATTCAGTCTTCACAGGTCCTAGGCAGGCACTCTGCATCCTGAGCCACCCCTGCAGCCTCTTGTTGCTTTCATTTATTTTTGAGGTAGGGTCCTGCCTTTGGGTGTGCTGGTCACAGGTGGTAATTTTCTACCTAGACTTCTTTCATGGCTGAGATCTACCATGCACCACCATTCTAGCTCATTGATTGAGGCTAATTTTTTTTTTCTGGCTGGCCTCAAATCACAATCCCCCTAATCTTCACCAGTAATTGGGATTGTAGGTATCAGACACCTTGCCCAACTGACCTATTATATTAGTCTTGAAAATGAAAAAATAGTTCTATTTTATATAACTCTGGGCTGGAAGGGATGCACTCCTCAGTACAAAGACAAAAATACAAAAACCCAAATACCCATGAAGAAGCAAAAAGCAAATACATTGGTAAGGAAAGGCAGGTATAAAATCTGTGCTGATATATATATATATATATATATATATATATTGGACTCTGTGCCTGGGTATTGTTTCTGAGCATCTTTTGCTAGAGGCTAATGCTCTACCACTAAGTCACAGGGCCACTTTCCATTTTTTGAGTAGTTTATTGGAGATAAGAATCTCATGGACTTTCCTGCCCAGGCTGGATTCCAATCATGATCCTAAGATCTTAGCCTCTGGAGTAGCTAGGATTACAGGCGGGAGCCATCAGTGCCTGGCTAATGATATTTTTATGTCTATTTTGCTTTACATTAAAGAGAAACCATCTGACCTAATGTAAATAAAATTTTTGTATAAACATACCATCCCATGTGTGGTTACTAAGTTTCCAAGACTGAGCTGTGATACACCAAATAATCCTTCACATATTTTTTTTTTTTTTTTTTGGCCAGTCCTGGGCCTTGGACTCAGGGCCTGAGCACTGTCCCTGGCTTCTTCCCGCTCAAGGCTAGCACTCTGCCACTTGAGCCACAGCGCCGCTTCTGGCCGTTTTCTGTATATGTGGTGCTGGGGAATCGAACCTAGGGCCTCGTGTATCCGAGGCAGGCACTCTTGCCACTAGGCTATATCCCCAGCCCCCTCCTTCACATATTTTTAAAAGCAATTCTTGATTTTCCAGGTGTTGAAGGATTTCTTTGGCATCCAAATGTACTTTTTATATTTGATGGTAAATTGGGCACTTTGATAAATAAATTTTATGATTCTTATAAGCTTGAAAACAAATTAGGGTGGACTCTCAGTTCTTTTCTCTTATAGAAATAGGCTATATAGAATTTCAGTATTCTATCAATAATTTTGGTTATTTTTCTATTTTTGATAAAATTTGCATCTAAGAATGGCTACATATACTTAAGTTCAGTTTAAGATAAGTAAATACCAGTAGAAATTTTAAATTGCAGTTTAACATAGAGAAAAAAGTTTGAATTCATCCAATTTTATTGCATAAAGTTCCAAAATATCCCAGACATCATAAGGACATTTTATAAAAAAATAAAAAAATAGAATAAAATAAATAATTAACCCTGGGATTGAAGATGTGGTCCAGATGGTAGAGGGCCAGCCAGTGAGTGAAAACCTCAGATTCCAAGTTTGAGTTCCAGTCTCAGACATAATAAACAAAAAGATATTTCATAAAAGCAAAACTATAAACCAATCTCATGTAAATAGGTACAAAAAGCCAAAATAAAATAACAGCAAGTAAATTCTAACCACATATTAATATACTTTATGTAATATTACTTTATGTAATATACTTTAAAAATTTGTGTATCTTACAATGTCCTACAGTATATCTTACAGTATGCCAAATTTTATATAATTTTTTCAGGTCCTCTAAGCTTCTCATTTCTGTAAGGGGAAGATAAGGATATAAATTAATGGGGTTTGTATTTACCTTCTCTCAACCTTTAACCTATATTATTCACCCCATGAGTGAATCAAGAATTGTTTGTTATGTGGAATCATTGTGATCGATTTGACAATATTGCAAACTGTGTAACTTTATAGAATCCATTACTTAATGATTGTATTTTTCCATGAATTGTATTGTGATTAACATGTTAGCATGCCAAGATTTTAAAGTAGTTTTGATTGATTGGGACTTTGAGTTTTTGGTGGAATTTTTAGTGCTTTGCATGAAACATCTTATGTTGTAATAATGGAATTACTTTTTCATTCATCTTGTGATTTTTTAAAAAATGAGTTTAATTTTTTGCCTGTTTAGTGTTATTATACCCATCTTGGGTATCTTACTTGTATTGTGTTACATTCTATACCTTCATTTAATTATAAATTCACTCATTAAAATATTTGTAAAACTTACAGACAAAAGCATACAAATACTACCTTAAAATTTCATTAAAGATTTCATTAGCCCAGTTAGCAACAGGCATGTATTTTGCACATGTGATTAATATAACAGAAATAGAGATCACCAATGTATTTAAGAAAATCTGTACCAACCCATAATCAAAAAAAGCAATTTAAAGATTACATTTTAACTATTTGGAAAGAATCCTTTAAAAATGATTTGACAATTTTGGTACGTATTACTGTGCACATGTGCATAATATAGACAGACATGTGGCTATTTCTAAAAGTTTTTCTTTAGATAATCCTGCAGCATGTCAAAACATTAAATTATATATATAACATACATGTGTATCAGTATATGTTATATAAATATATAAAACATTAAACTGTATATGTGTGTTATGTACATGTATAAATATGTATTATATGCAGGTATAAAACAAATTATTCATACCCTTACTTCCAGTGCTCTGTCATTAGGCAATAGTCAGATATAAGATACATAAGACTTATACATAAGACTTACATCACATTTTCTTATGCTAGTGTTCAAAAGAGTGAATTAATGAATTAAAATATGGAAATGTGAGAGTCTCTTCAAGTTTCCCTGACGTGTCAGCTCCTTCAAAATTATTGCTGTGCTTCAAACATGTTGTTGTAAACAAAGATTTCTGCAGTGAATTGAGAGGACTAAGAAGCATTAATATTTATGCCTGTAAAGACACAGAAGGAAATAGACACACATTGAGACACACATGAGAACTGATACAAGCATTCTACATAAGGACCCTCAGGCTTGAAAATAATGTTATTTAAAATTAAGATCTTTAATGTTAAAATGATTCTTTTATGTTTTAACATATTAAGAGTTTTCTATTTTTTTTCTACCTGTATATGCACTGTTGACCATATGAAATTCTAGATTTACATAGAGCCATGTAAGGTAAAAAGACAAGTCTGTCTAAAAAGCAATACTCTAAGTGGAGCTGGGAGAGGGAGGGAGGTGAGGACAGATGGGCTAGCTTGCTTGCTTTTCCTCTCAACAGCTTAACACCTCACCTACTCAGAGTCCACACTCAATAGTCATTCAAAGCATACAGGAAACTGTTTTGTTTTTGACAGTTGCATTTCACAACCAAATTCTTCAGTTCATAATGTCTCACAAATAGTGCACAATGAATTCAGTTGTTAAACTCAGATTAAATAAGAGAAAAATCTAAAATTGGCTTTATTTTTACCATTCTTTCAAATATTATATTTGTTACTTTAACTTTACATGATTTTAAATGAGTCTTGAAACTTGACCTTAAAGTATTTTATACTTGGTGAGTAGGTTTCCTTGTGATGAATGGTTTTATCCCTTTCATTAGCAGAAGCCATTTGAATCTCCTTTGTTTCCTTCTGTGTCAGTAATTTTCATCACGGGTGTTTGACAATCACCAATTTCTGACTTCATATCCACCTGTCCACAGCTCCAACCCCTCCTCAACCTGTTATATTTCCTCTTTAGAAGAGATTGCATGCAATTTTGTTTTATCCTAGATTTTAACACAATTTCTAACATTCAGGAGATAATTGAAGTTTGGCATTTACATTACCACACAGTAATCAGTGTTTCCCCAAGCTACAAACAAATTCTACCTGTAACTGTTACATCCTGAATACAATATTAACCCTTCCATAAATAATTTATGTATTTCCTCTAAAGAGAAATGATTAGTGCATACAAGAAAGTGAAAGAGTGGCAAACACTATACAAGTAAGTAAATGTTAAATAGTGTGAAATAAACCACTGGTATGATTGAAAATCAGAGGATATGTTGATCAGTGAGTTCTGGGGTCACTACTCCAGTCAGAGTCGAGGTAAATAGAAGTTAAAAATGACAGCTACTTGCTGTGGCGCTAAACATTACTACAGCCTGGGATATTGATCTCCTAAAGAAATTAAGTATCTCATTCACTTTTGAAAATGAAATATTAATTAGAGCTTGCAGATTTCCTTTTAGTGGGAAGATATTGAAGTATTCAGTGCATCACTAGCATAGAATTTTAATCAATATTTCAAAAATGAGACATGATTATCTGATGAAATGTTAATTGCCCATTACTACCTTGCAGAATGCTTTAATATCATATCATAGCAAAGCTTACCACCAATGACAGAATAAGGGAGCAAAGTGTGCTCTGCTTTGGGTCACTGCTACATCTTATGAATTATGTCTTTTAGGGACCTACTGATCTGCTATGGTGTGTACTAACACCAGGGGTTCATAGTGGTGTATTTCTCATCATCTTATGGTTTCTCAAACTTTAAGAACTTTTTCTGCACACTTTGATAGATGAGAAATTGATGGAAAATGTTTTGGATTTGAATTTTTACATCTTATTTGGGATTACTAATTTATGTTAGTAAAGGAGATTCAGCTAATAGCACCATACTCTAAAGTCAGGGACTTTCAGTCTTTTCAAAACAAATATTCTTCATACCTCTGAGTTCATTGTAAACGAACCTATAAATGACATAACTTGGAAGTCTAAAATGGCTAAATTCAATTTAAATGTTTTCAATATGTATATGAAATGTGAATGAACTCCCTTTTCTCTCTACTGCCGGTGATGGGGCTTGTTGTAGGCTTCCCCCCATCCCGTTATTTTACAATGGGTCAGAGGGTATTTAGGTCTCATATGCATATTTCTGAAAGGGCAACGCACATTGAAAAAATGTCACTGCATTAATGTGTGCCGTTCTTGGCTTCCTTAGCCATGCCCACTTGTCACAATTATTGCCAAAGCAATGCCATTGTGTGTCCTGTGATTCTCTGCCCATGCAATTTAGGCCAACCCATTTCCATGTTCTTAAGGTAATTATGTCCCTCCAAATGTCAGTTAAAAGACTTTGACATTCAAGATTCCTAACAGCTTTTGAACACCATGTTATCTGTGCTATTTGTAATTCATATTCATGCAAATCCCTAGTCCCAGCCACATTATGCCATCCCATCTGCTGAGAAGGTTTCTACTCCTTCCGCCTTTCAATTGTAGCTGGCTAGAGAGGTGGTACCCTTTGAAAACGTTTAAGGTATTTGCTGATTCCACAGATTCTACTAGGGGTCAGATATTCTGACCATGGCTAGTGAAAATACAGCATTATGCTCCTCAATGTAAAAATTTGTTCTTGAAAAATTAGCAACTAGTGTTGCCTTGTGGAAATACATGACCATTTGTCTTATTTGGGCTTCAGCAATAACTTTCATAGACTATTTTTATTTTAAAGCTTATCCTTGTCTTATTTGTTGGATAAATAATATAAATAATCTCCCCAAGAGACAAATATATAGAGTCACCTTCATATTTTTACATGACATAAGTGTGTTTGATGTCAAAATAGTCTTATGCACGTGCATATACATGCATTCATACACACATAAGATATCATCAATATAAGCTAGAAACTTTGTGAAATTGAATAGATTATTAAGGAAAGGTATTGTGATAGTTCTAAACTCCTTCTGGATATCTTTCTTACTTTCCTTTTCAATCAATTTCTTAAAAGAATGGATGAATGTATAGTTTCAAAAGTAACCTCACAACTTGGTATCATGTTAGTTGGTGGCTAAACCCTTTGGGCACAATACTTTGTCTAGTCACACAATTCTAAACCCCTCAAACTTAAAAAAATATTGTCAAGGTTTTGTACAGAAGGGTTAAAGTCACATATATAAGGTCAAAATTGTTACCTGTTCTCTCATTTTCTCCTACCTTCCCTCTATCCTCAATACTCTCTTCCCTGAGTTGTACCATTAGTTTACAACATATTGTCTTGGAAGTATTGCTGAAACTTTTTAATCATTCACATGCATTTATGTTTGATTATCTGACCTCTCCAGTCATTGAGGAGAAAAATAAATTTCCCCTTATGAAATGAATATATTCCTATAGCTGCTCATTTGAGAAATACACTTCATGTAGTTGGCTCCTGTGGACAGCAGTTTAATCACAAAGCAGTGCTGGTAATTTTGGTCTGTCTCTATGAATTACAATTTAAAAAGCTCATGATGGAATTATTCCATTTACTCTTTATTGAGAAGTATAAGGACCCTCTTCCTCCTTAGTTGCAGCAGCTTTTAATGCTAATCACCAGTCTCTGAGATGTAACCTTTTTTCCCTCTTTTTTCCTTTTTAAATTATTCTTTAAAAAATAATAATTACTTATTTATTGTTAAAATGATGTACAGAGGGGTTACAGTTTCATATGTAAGGCCATGGGTACATTTCTTGTACTATTTGTTACCTCCTCCCTCTTCCACCCCCTCCCCCTTTCCCTCTCCCCACATGAGTTGTTCAGTTGGTTTACACCAAATGGTTTTGCAAGTATTGCTTTTGGAGTCATTTGTCTTTTTATCCTTTGTCTCTTGATTTTGACATTCCCTTTCACTTCCCTAGTTCTAATACCAGTATATACAGTATCCAGGGTACTCAGCTGAGATAGAGTGATAGTTCAGGGACAACCACAGGAAGGGGATACAAGAGGATCATCAACAAAAAAAGCTACCGTTTCACATGACATGTTGAAAATAATTACAACAGTGATAGAACAGTCGTTTCCATAACATGGAGTTCATTTCATTTAGCATCATCTTATCTGTTTATAAGGGCATAGCTTTTGGGCTCTTGTGATCCTCTGCTATGACTAGCCAAAACCTGTGCTAATTATTCCCTATGAGGGAAACCATGTAGTCCCATGTTTCTTTGGGTCTGGCTCACTTCACTTAGTATAAATTTTTCCAAGTTCTTCTATTTCCTTACAAATGGGGCAATGTCATTCTTTCTGATAGAGGCATAAAATTTCATTGTGTGTATGTCCCACATTTTCCTGATGCATTCATCTACTGAGGAGCATCTGGGTTGGTTCCATAGTTTATCAATGACAAATTGTGCTGCAATGAACTTTGTTGTGCTGGTGGCTTTAGTGTGTTCTTGTTTGTAATCTTTTGCATAGATGCCTAAAAGTGGTACTGCTGGGTTGTAGGGGAGCTCTACGTTTAACCTTCTGAGGAATCTCCATACCGCTTTCCAGAGTGGCTGAACAAGTTTAAGATGTAACCTTTTCATACCCTAGGTCCAAGCAAAGAGGGCATAGTTTATACAATATAACCCACAAGTGATTGTAATAGAAATGGACTCTTAGTATTGGTTGGAGAACACCAACTCTTACTCAAGAATTTACTTAAAATGGAAACATTGCCTAAACTTCCATTATTCCTATACGATCTGAAAATACTTCCCGTTACTTATTTTAGCTACTATTTCTTTTTTTGAAATAAGGTTAAATAAAACAGTCAAACATTTCCTGCCAGATGTTTCATTGCTTACTTTCAGTGTAAGCCTGATTGTTTTTTTTAAACTTTTGCTGTTTTAACCCTGACACAGCAGTTCTAGCATTGCCTATGACACAATTTTAAAAAGAAATTCTTATTATTAAGAAGGTACCACATATACATTGCAGTACATACAATGTGGTGGATTTTAGAGACAAATTTACCATAGAATGAGAAGAGAAGATTGTGTGAAATCACAAATATGAAATGAAAATGGTAGAATGGAAAGAACATATAATTTAAAGACATGTTATTTCCAGGTTCTATGTAAGGTTCTATGTTCATATGATACAGGGCAATTCTTCACATTTGATATTTTGGGCTTTCTGTCATTAATGTGTTACATGTTGAACAATAAATTAGCTACTGATCAGGGATGCAAGTGGTTAATAAGATTTTAGCAACTAGAGTTCTGTTCTCATGTAGTGACACTTGAGGTCTGAAAGCAAGCCTGTGAATTAACTAAGCAAATCCCAGTGAAATAACAGCGGGACAGTCTTTGGCTAGAGGTAGTGTCTAACATGGACAAATAGCTTACTTCTGCCAATTATAGAGTAATTTAAAAATAGTAATGTGCCTAAGCCTTCAAAAATGTTTTGTTTTTCTATTGCTCAAGGTGTACAGCTTTAGCCTTGAGCAAAAAAACCCTAAGGCAACAGTGCCCTGAGTCCCGCCCCCCCCCCCACCGCTGACATTTTGTTTCTACATTTTCCAGTAAAATTAATTAGTTGTTCAAAGAGATTTCATTTTGACATGTTCATACATACATATAACGTACCTGTACTCTTTCTACTTCATCTTTCCAATGCCTCCCCTAAGCAATAGCAACAAACTTCATTGTCTAGTTTTTATACATGTACATGAAAATTTCTGGGGCTTGAACTTAAAGCCTGGGTGCTGTTCTTGAGCTTTTGTGCTCAAGGAGAGTCCTCTGGTGCTTAAGCCAAAGCTCCACTTATGGATTTAAAAAATAGTTTATTGGAGATTAGTCTCAAGTACTTCCTATCCTTGCTGGCTTTGACCCTCCTATCTCAGCCTTCTGAGTAGTGAGGATTATAGGTGTGAGCCACTAGCACTGAGCTTGTATGTTAAGTATGTTGACAATATTTACTTTCCAAGAGACTAAATAATAAGTGGAAATCTTGATTTTCCTCATCTTCTCATCTATTCAACTATTACTAGAGCAGTGAACAGAATATTTCCATCACCCCAAGTTCCATCTCCCATATCTCCTTTTGTTGGCTTTCTTCTGATGAGTATTCTGAGATGGAGCTATGGCTCAAAGTGGTAGAGTGCTGAGCTTGAGAAAAAATGCTCCGGAACAGTGACCAGGTCCTGAGTTCAAATGCCAGGACCAACAAAAACAAAAACAAAAACAAAAACAAAAAACCTATTCTTTAGAATGCCAGTCATAAATTTAAAATCTAAGAGAGTTCCTTCCTCCTCCCCACCAAAAGTGCTCATGAACATGGAACATGAAAATAGTACTTTTTTGTTTTGTTTTGTTTGTTGCCAGTCCTGGGGCTTGGACTCAGGGCCCGAGCACTGTCCCTGGCTTCTTTTTTGCTCAAGGCTAGCACTCTACCTCTTGAGCCACAGCGCCACTTCTGGCCTTTTTGTATATATGTGGTGCTGGGGAATCAAACCCAGGGCTTCATGTATATGAGGCAAGCATTCTTGCCAGTAGGCCATATTCCCAGCCGCTAGGAGAAAATGGTTTTTATAGGCATTAATTAGTCTAATTTCTAATAGGTAATCTACTTCTCAGGCAGCCAAACAACCAGGGTTAGGAAAATTGCCTTTTAATCTGGAATTAAAAGCTTAGGTTCTATACTTAATTAAGAAATATACAATGTACATGGTCCATCACTGAGGGGCATCTGGGTTGATTTCATATCTTAGCCATGGTAAACAATACTGCAATGAACATGGTTGTACTGGTAGCTTCAGTGTGGCTTTGTTTGTGCTCTATTGGATAAATGTTCAGGAGTGGAATTTCTGTGTTATAGGAGAGCTCTGTTTAATCTTTTGAGGAACCTCCATACTTCTTTCCAAAGTAGTTGAAAAAGTTGACATGTGCTCCCTTTTGGACACATCCCCATCAGCATCTGTTATTATTAGTTTTCTTTATAATGGCCATTCTAACTGAGCTGAGGTGGAATCACAATGTTGTCTTGATTTGAATTTCATTTATGGTCAGAGATGTTGACCATCTCATCTTGCATCTATCAGCCATTCTTATTTCTTCTTTGATGAAATCTCCCTTTAAGTTTTTAGCCCATTTATTAATTGGGTTGTTGTTTCTTTCAGGATTTGTTTTTGGGGAGTTTAATCTTTTGAGCTTTAAGTATATTTTAGACATAAGGCTCTTGTCTGATACAGAGCTAGTAAATGTCTTCTCCCAGTCTGTGGGCTTTCTATTTATCTTGCTATCTATGAATAAAAAAGATGGAATATATACACAATCGAATTCTATGCTTCCATCAGAAAGAGTGATATTGTACCATTCCTAAGGAAATAGAAGTCTTGGAAAAGTTTATTACACTTGGACATGATAAATTATATGGGACTTAAAAACAAACATCACAACCACACACACACACACACACACACACACACACACACACACACAGGTTATCATTTCCTGGAATTTGTATTAATAAATAGTGTTTTAAGTAATCAGAGGAGAAATGATCAGAAGAGATACACCTTTGTGTTCCTCCCCTAAGATTTTTATAATTTTTATAAATCTTTATAATTGAAATTTATGTTAAATATGCCATTGGTTGAGTATTGCTCACAGAATACATATTATTCATTAAGTTTTATATGGCTCCTTTTTTCCAAGTAAGTTTTCTCCAAAGGGTCTTTCATTAAACCAGCAGCTGACCCCACAGTAACACACTCTCTTCCTTGCAGATTAATGAGAATCAAGTAGGTGAGGGGAGCTATATTAGCTCAATGGCATCAGCATGCAATGTGAGCTACAGTGTTTTTTTTTTTTTTCCTGTAATTTGCCTTACATTCTTTCTATATATCTTTTGGATTGATTCCTATTTTTAGTAAAATACTTTAAAATGATTTTTGAGCATGTTCCTCCATGGTGGGTATCACCTTTCAATAATGCTACCCATATACAACTTGATGTGTTCTGCATAACTGGGAGATTCTTGAGCTAGTGCTTCTAGTTTATAAACTTTCCTTCACTTTGAAGGCATCACTGAATGATTTTAGGGATGGAAAACTGAGGAGGAAGCCTGAGGCCCCTATTAGCTGTGCTTTAATCCTCAGTAGCATTTACATGTTTATACATTTTATTCTTTGCTCTAGTGAATATAGTAGCACTCACAGCTCAAACTCAGGAACTATAAAGCAGGTATAATTTCTTCAGCAAACATAGTCCCCGAGGGACTGGGAACAACATTCTGAAAGATAACAACTTTCTCATCAAACCTTCCAGATTCCAGTAATGACAGTGATATTTATTACTTTTCTTATAATGGAGATATTAAGTATTTTGGAGACTCACTTCACATGTACTTTTAAAATTTAATTTTCTCAGCAATTCTATAAAGGGTGTATTACTGTCTCTATTTTACAGACAAATAGACTCTTCCTTACAAAATTTTCTTATCAAGATCTGAGTAAACCCAGGGCTCTTTGCTTCAGGACAGCTGTTGTAATGTACTTAATTGCAGACACAGAACTTAACTGTAGGAATGAAAAGATTTCAGAACTAGAGAGAAGCCCAGGGGTACTCTAATTTAACATTTTCAACATTCATATAAAGAAATGGAAACTTAAGAGAAGTTGAATCAGTTGAACAAATTAACCAGCAAAGGTGTTGATAGAAATGAAATATTTTTTCTATCTCAGTCAAGTGTTTCTAAATTCTGTTTCATATGTAAGTTTTGTTAAACTTCTAGAAACTATACAGGATGCTTCATGAAGAGCAATTTCTTTTTTATTATGAAAAATATTGATTAGCATCTATAGCTTTAAAATTATTATAGCATATTGTATTGGGGTAAGTCTCATTTGTGAAACATAGTATGTAATTAAAATTTTGGCTAAATTTATCTTATGGTCAGTATAAGAATTAAATATCTAACTAGTTGAAAACAGAAAAGCATGCTTTAGTATTTAAGTGGAAAGATAATGATCTAACACATTTTCTTTGATCTTTAAGGCACTTTACACCGGTAAGTTATTTTCTAGTAAAATCAAGTGAATTTGAAATTGTATAAATTCTAGTTATGTAAGAAATTCTATTTTGAAATTCAAGGTACTATGATAGTCATTACATCTTTAAACTAAAACAAAATATATTTTAAATGAATTCATTCTTTTCAATAACTCTTTACCTCACCAAGATCAACTGTGTCCGTGAAAGAATGTAAGCCCAAATTCCCTGACATAGATTTCAAGTATCCAGGCATCTGAAGGTATTTTATTTTTCCACAATTACTCATTGAATAATTTATTAATTATTTAATATTTATGTGGCAATAGAAAAGAATAAAGACCTGTAAGGGTAAATCTCACTTTTAATACCTTAATGATATGTTTTTACATTGAGACTAGTGATCTGGGAATTGAAATCAGTGAACCAAGCTTAAGTTCCAAGTCTGCTGTTGACTTCCTGATTGTACTTGCCTCTTTAGATCCTTCTTCCATTGTTCGCCACCACATTCTTGTCCTCTGACTCATGTTGGCTTCCTGTTAGCTTCAATCAATTCAAGATGGGATCAAGGTTTTCTTCCCATTCCACTTCCTTCTTGTTAGTCAGGGTAGGTAAAAGAACTCTTTACCAACTGTTAGATGACTACTTTGACACATGTTTTCCTTTTTCCTTCTGATAATTACTTTTTCTTCTTTATCTTTCAGCTTAGAGATAAGAAGACTTCTTACTTAGTAGGTTCCATTTTGATTTGTCTCTACCAAACCTCACTTTTGTCAGACATCCCTTTATTCAACTCTCCACTACCCAGTGAGTATGCCATCTTTGTCCTCCTACAAGAGTGACTGAGTCCATTAATTTACCTGACACACCAAGTTGATTTTTTTTTTTTTGGCCAGTCCTGGGCCTTGGACTCAGGGCCTGAGCACTGTCCCTGGCTTCTTTTTGCTCAAGGCTAGCACTCTGCCACTTGAGACACAGTGCCACTTCCAGATATTTTCTATGTATGTGGTGCTGGGGAATCAAACCCAGGGCTTCATGTATATGAGGCAAGCACTCTTGCTACAAGGCCATATTCCCAGCTCCCTAAGTTGATTTTTGAATAGTGAATTCCTTTTTGAATAATAAACATAATAATGGCCATCATTGAAAGTTGTTGATTTAATTTTATTGTCAAGGTGATGTACAGTAAGGTAATGAGTACATTTCTTGTCAAACTTGTTAAAATTAAATTAAAAATGGTGAAACAAAGGATAAAGGGTGAACCAATGAAATAGTGATAATCACAAGACAGTATGTTGGAAATTAACTGTACAACTCAGGTGGGAGGATGCGAGGGTTGGTGGGAGAAAAGTGAGTTTGACAAGATGTACTCACTACCTTACATATGTAACTGTAACCCCTCTGTACATCACCTTGACAATAAAATTAAATTAAAAAGAAGAAAGGTATTGTGTCCCACTTTTGCTCCCAAGATAAAGTTCAGAATCCACAACAAAAATATAGGGCCAATCCTTAGCTCTCCAATTTTATCTTTTCTTTTGTTCTCCTATCAATATCTTTGTTCCAGCCACTTAGAAACACTTTTAATCTTTCCACTTCTTCAGTGGACTAGATTGTAGACATTCTGAACAGTTTGAATCACCAGAAACACTACTCTCTCCTCCGCTTCTAAATGTCCTTTAATAAAATGAACTTCAACAGTCATACAAAGGGTTGCAATTTTACCTGTATATCTAAATGTTCAGTGCTTCTTGATCAGCGTTATCTCTTTCATAATTCTCTCCCTCTGTGTTTTCCTCTTCCTCTGTGACTCAATTTATATTTCTCACACCTTTAAGGACATATGTGCTTTCAATATTTTAACTGTATTTCTTCCTTGCTACCATATCATTCACCCTCCCATCCATTAATCTCTGAATTTATAATCAAATAATTTTTTTGAAAATTCAAAAAACTCTCAAGAAATTTATATTTTTGTATATATTCAGGCGTGCAATAAATTTTAATGCACTGCTTAATATTGGACTCATGTTGTGTCCAATGCTGAATGACTCAGTAAACCACACCTAGTGCCTGCTTTGGGAATTTCATTCTAAAACAAAATCAAAATCAAAACAAAACAAGTACAAAAATAACAAGCAGTCATAAAATTCAACAAGTTACTATGAGATAAATAATCAAAATATCAACCATCAAATAGTTTGCAGCATACTATTCATCAGTTTTGATTATTTTGATTATTAGATATCTGCCCCAAATATATTGCTGGGGTGGGTCCTGGAGGTACAAAAGTGTACCCAGGCCGGGTGTTGAAACTTGCCTCAGCCTGACCTTGGCAAACCATCTAGAGTACTTCAGATTATAACTAGCTCCACCTCAGCAGTCTGTCAACAGGACAGGCACAATTAGGGCTCCATGAAGGAAAATTCAATCTGATAATTTATCTTAAAACATTATCTTGTGAGCTGGGTGCTGGTGGGTCACATCTATAATCCTAAAATACTCAAGAGGCTGAGATCTGAGGATTTTGACTTGAATCCCACTCAGGCAAGAAAGCCTTGAACAAAAAGAGCTCAGGGACAGCACTCAGGCCTTGAGTTCAAACCCCAGGACTATCATACACACACAAAATACTCTTCTGAAGGTTAGGGCTATTGCTTATGAACTCTTACATTTTAATAAAAATTGAAACTAGTTTATCAGAGTAATAAGATCATTATTGTTTTTCCTATAAGACTTCATATGTATAGTATATTGTGGGAAATAATGTTCAATAGGACTTGAAGTAGAATCTAGCAATAATTTCTAAGCTATTTGTTGTGTTCTTGTTTGTACTTGCAGGAAATAGATGGAATAAGCAGAGATTTATCAAGCAATCTTGCTATCTTGATTTATATTCCGGGCAATGGGAAACAAGCCTGGCTATTTGTGGAACTCATCCAACCCGAATTTTAGTTTATTCTGTGCCCCTAAACCACTGTCTAGGAAACTCCATTTACTCTTGTTTGAAATATGCAATCATTTTATAAAAGTCTATTATGTATCTCTTTTATAGATTCTATACTAAGTACCTAAGTGTCTCTTGTCATTTTAGTAGTATAATTGGGCAATAAAAACAGTTTTTAAAATGTGGCCATTGGCTTTTTGATATGCCTTTCACATCATTTTACAGCTTGATTTAAACTCATTTTCATTTTTTTCCCAGACAGCAGGAAATCACATTAGATGCACAATAATGCTTCTGTTGTGATAGGAAGTCATTGAAGAATCTTTTAGGTCTTCAAAATAAAGATAAGGTTTCTGGGAATAGGCAAGAATCAAATAACCAAACTTGCCTGTCAACTATTTTCATCTTCTTGTTTGTGTGTTTTTGAATCTCATATTTTCTGTGATAAATTTTCCAGTCAGATGTGACCTTTTGACCATTTGTGATTGCAAAAGGAATACAGTAAAATAGCTCAGATCTCAGAACTGCTTGTTCACATTTGAATTTTCATTGTTTTCCTCTAGTGAGTTTCTTTTAATTTAGAAGATAAGAACAAAAGACTGTTTTGACTCTTCTTTACACTTAGTAATATATTACTTCAAGGCATTTAGTTTTGCCTTGTTTTGAGACAGGTTCTCACTAGGTAACCTAAAAGGCCTTGAACTTGAGATTCTCTGCCTCAACTCTTGAAGGCTGGGATTACCACCTGTGTTAGTTACAACGTCTGGCTTAGCTTTTGTATCTTAAAGCATAGGCATGTAACTGTGTGGTAGAGTGAAGTGGATGTAAATGCTGACATTCTGGAATTCTATCAGGGTGACATTCAGGGCTCCATCAAATTTCTGAGAAGAAATGATTCAAGACTCAATCTGATTAATCAACTTGTTCAGGTTACTGTGGTTTGGGTCAAAGCAATGTTTTTGTCTCTATATAAAGCTAGACAAATACAATGTTTCCAAATATTTATCATAATTATGCTGTGTAAGTAAGTGCACACAATTCTCAGTGTATACTAAATCTATAGAGTGTATGTGAGAGCAACTTAGGATGAAGTATGCAATCTCATTGGCTAAGATAAGTCATTTGATGTGGAGGAGGAAGAGAGAGACTACTAGATGTGAGCTAGAAAGTGACTAGAGATAGGGTACAAAGTCCCCTTGAAAGATGAGCTTAACACACACTAAATTAGATGAAATGGATCATGGAATGGTCATCAAGTGGAACTGACTGCATTTCCAATATGACCATGCATCAAACCCTATTGATCAAGCACTACAAAATCAGGCATCATTTTGTATTTCAGGGGTTTGAGGTTAGTGCATGTTTATGGGAGAAGGAAAAATAATCCAAACATTGTCTACTGAATTTTCAAATTTGATTTATTTATTGTAAAATTGATGTACAGAGGGGTTACAATTTCATACCTAAGGCACTGAGTACATTTCTTATCCAACTTGTTACCTCCTCCCTCATTTTTCTCCCCTCTTCCCCCCTCCTCATTCTCCTCCCCACTTCCCCATGAGTAGTACAGTTGTTTTACAGCATACTGTCTTGTAAGTATTGTTGCACTGGTTTGTCTTTTATCCTTTGTCTCTCCATTTTGATGTTCCCTTTTCCTTCCCTAGTTCCAATAAACATATATACAGTAACCAGGGTACTGAAATCAGTAACAGTGACATCATGGATAAAACCTTGCAGAAGAGAGACATAAAAAAATGGTGTAATTTCAAGTGGTACCTTTAAAATAACAACAACAATAAACCACTTATTTCTATAACTTGGAGTTCATTTCACTTAGCATAATCTTATGTCTTCATATGTACATAGCTATTGAGTTATTGTAATCTTCTGCTAGGATTATCTTAGAGGTATACTAATTATTTGCAATAAGGGAAACCATAAAGTCTATGTTTCTTTGGGTCTGAATCACTTCACTTACTATGATTTTTTTCCAAGTCCTTTCATTTCCGTATGAATGGGGCAATGCCATTCTTTCTGATAGAGATATAGAATTCCATTGTGTATATGTACCACATTTTCTTGAACCATTCATCTGCTGATGGACATCTGTATTGGTTCCATATTTCAACGATGGCAAATTGTGCTGCAATGAGGCTGAAATCAAGAAAGCAACTCCTTTTGCAATGCCTCGAAAGTGTAAAATACTTAGGAATAACCTTAACCAAAGAAGTGAAAGACCTTGGTGATATCTACTGAATTTGAACATAAAGGAGTCCTAAGTAAAAAGCACATATAAAGGGGTTAAATCATTTCAGGGTTCTGTACAAGACATCTCCATTTCTGATAACAAGAAATGCTTATTAAATCAAGTGTGTGTGACAAAGTAGTCAGATAGGATTGTGTGTGCCTATTGCCATCTAAATTTGAGAGGAAATCAATGATTCAGTGTCATCTTGGGTTAATTATTTGCTGTCGTCACCAAAGGTGAACCTAGAATCATCCAGAGAAAACAATTTCTTATCACAGTTTCCTTCACAAAGGTACAAACCTTTAGATATCTCGACTCCCAAAAGCACTCATTAGTTGCAGCAACAAAGGAAAACCAGTGAAACATGTCCTGTAATTTCTGTTTTGACTGTGGCATGCTCACAGTGAGGCTCTAGATAAGATTTTTGTCCTTGGTCAACCAGTTTAGGAAACAGACCCAGAACACACATAACCCTCTAAGAAATTCTATGCACTTTAGGATGGCAGGCAAGGCTACTACTTCAGCAGGACAGTCTGGTGACCACAAGAGATCCTTTAGAATATTGTTTTTTAAAAGTTAAATTCTTAGTCATGGATTGTACCAAACGGTTTCTGAATCCAAGCAGGAACAAGTGTGATTTTGCTGGCTTTGGAAATGGGCAGCTGTTCAATGTGGAGCAATCTGAAGGTGGGGCACCTTGCAGGGTGTTTGGAGACTGTGGGACCTGACATCTTTAGGCCTCATTAATCTTTGCTTATGTTCTGTAATTCCAGTGGGTGCTATAGGTCTGTTTAATTGCTCAGCATCGCAGGAGAAGTTGCCAGCTTCTTTTCTTGGAGCTCATTTATACATTCTAAATATTTAACCCTGTTGCCCTTCACTTGGAGACACACATTAAGAGAAAGGTAGAAAAAAATTGGGACTCTGTAAAACTCTCAATGTATTCTTTGGACTCACATAAAGAGAGAGTGGCCTTCTTGAAACAGCAAGAAGGTGGTCATTTTTACAATGGAGTGGATTTTCACAGTTGACCTATTTTGCATGGAAATGGGCAGCTATTCAGGCTCTGGGTTTTGCTTGTTAATTCAGTTTGTTCCAGAAAGAAAAGTTACTATCAAGCTATTGGTAATAAATAATCCATATAAACAGACATTTCAGTTTACCTTTGATAATTACAAAAACAGATTCACATACTTAGAATACTTTTAACCATATGACCTTCCAGTTTCAAGCATTTGTAAGTAGATTTGACTATTAGTATTTTGGTTTGCATTTTCTAAGAGTAAAATATGCTTTTTAAAAGGAATTAATTTCCTAGGTTTAAATTAGGCCATTGAAAAAGGAGTAAATTGGGATTTATTCTGCTGAAGTGAGAGTATATTGAAAAAATAACTACCATCCAAATTTCTGCTCCATAGATCTTTTAGTTTTCAGACTGATGATAAAGAATGGTCTATAATGGATCACACTTCATCTTAATAGACACTTACTTGTTTCTTTCTATGAATAGTTTTAACGCTTCACACATATACACAGAGACACACACACACAAATGTGTGCACAGTGTTAGCATTTTGCACATGTGGTATTTTCAGACCTCTCTGATATTGATGGAGGTGCTTGGCAGACGGTTCTATGTCATTACATTTCAGCATAAACTGAAGTTAGAGAAATAGCATCTACATGCCAGAAGGTGGCAGCATCAGACCATTTTGGATCAACAAATTAGCTGCTTTGCAGAGAGACTCTTATTACTCCTTCTTAAGACATTCATGCAAGGAACCATCCATTGGATGGTTTTATATGATTTATTTTCTAATACAATCTTGATGAAAAATGACCTTTCAGAATAGAAGTAATAAGTTTAGTCCCATTTAGTTTAAATCGGAATACAAGGGCCACTATTCAGAAAGGTGCAGATTATTTTTTGTTTGAAAATTTCAGATTTATGAGATCCAATTTTTAAGAACAGTAAAAAAAATACATCTGAAAATAAAAAATTCATAGCCTTGCCTGTGGAATCCATAAAGATCCTATAGCATCAAGTTTAGAGCTTGCACTTAGATCGGCACTTGGATCTGAGCACACAAAGTATACATTTAGAACATTTTTGGCCATATCAAGTATCCCGAATTTTTAAATAATGTTTTCTATTTCACAAGAATTTCAACTTACTTCTAAGTACTATTAGTGGTGATTGTTGAGGAGAAAAAAAATAAGAGAAGAGAGGGAAAGAAAGAGATCAAGGTAATATTAATAAGAGCTTTATAAAAATGGTTCAGAAAAAATAAACAGAAATATCTTTCCAGAGAAGTAAGTTGAGGGACAGAGAATTTGATTTATTCAGGTTGCAGACTTCTTGTCCTCTGTAGGACTTTGGAGAATTTTTTTTTTCTGATAAGATTTTTCTAATTATATCAGAAACCATAGAATAAAATCAAATAAAAAAACAATAAAACATCTCAATATATTTATTTACTATTTTTTATCACATTAGGTGATTATATTATCCAAATATCTCCATCATTTTATGAATTACTGTACTATTTGAATCATTTAAGATCATTTAGGGGCTTCTTTCTTCTGCTTAATTAATTAATTTATTGATGATAGAGACTGAACACTCAGGGCCTTTCACCTGCTAAAAAGGCATTTAATCACTAATCTAAACCCTCACTTGGCATCATTTTTTTTGTATTAGTTTGGGTTTTAAATTTTTTATTTGAATTAAAAAATAATGTAAAGGTGATATACAGAGGGGTTACAGTTATGTAAGTCAGGTAATGAGTACATTTCTTTTTGAAGAGTGTTACCCCTTCCTTCAGTTCTCCCATTTCCCCCCTCCTGATCCCCCTCCCCACCAAGTTATATAGTTCATTTCCAACATAGTATCTAGTGAGTATCACTGATGAATTGCTTTACCCTTTGTCTCACCATTTCTGTGCTTTCCCGTCCCATTCCTAAATTGCACAAACTTTATATACAAGACAAAGGGTAAAGGACTAAAAAACAGTGACCAAAGGGATTTAACCAAGGGGGGGGGAGGGGGAATGAACCATAAGCAGTATAAGATAAAATCCTTTGTTTCCATTTCTTAGATTAGCATCATTTTATATGATCATACACATAGCTATCGAGCCCTTGTGATCCTCTCCCAAGAATATCCTCCTGTGTTCTCACTGTGTGTTTTTTGGGGTCTGACTTACTTTGCTTAGTATAATTTTTTCCCAGGTCTTTCCATTTTCTTATGAATGGAACAATACCATTCTTTCTAATAGAAGCACAGCATTCCATTTTGTATATATACACCTATTTTCTTGATCCTTCATCCACTGAGGGGCATCTGGGTTGATTCCATCTCTTAGCTATGGTAAATAATGCTGCAGTGAGCATGGTTGTGCTGGTAGCTCCCTCAAATATTTCATATTACTGTACATTCCTTAAAAAAAGCCTATTGGTAGCCATATAATAGTTATTGAAAACATCAAATGCTATAATCCTTTTTACTTTTAGGTTGTTTTTCAGATACAGCCTCACTTTGTCTTGGGGGTCAGCCTTGGAACATGATCTCTCACCTAGGGCTTCCTTCATAGATGAGACAACAGACATACCCAGTTTATTTTAGATGTGGGCCACTCTCACTTTTTGCTTGGCCTAAAGTGTTGATCCTCTCAGTCCTTGCCTCTTGAGTAGCTGAGGTGATAGAAGACAAAACACACTGGTAGAGAGGCCTTTTCTTGAAGACATTTATCACTTTGCTAATGAATGGACTACTATTGGAAGTGATTAACTCTTCAGATATGTGTTAATCGGGAAAGGTTTTGGGTAGGAGGATTGAGAGGCAAAGGGGATTAGAAAGAAATACAGCAAGGAAATGATTTAATTCGAATGGCATCAATGTATGTTGCGTGCCTTCCAAAGAACTTCTTCTGCCCTATATTGTGTACAATGTTTTACTTGAAGGCAAACCAAGAGTGAAACAATGTGTTATCAACCAATTAAATATTTTCAGGTTCACCCAAAAGATTTAGCTGGAGTGTAACACTTAAGTTTTAAATCAAAACTGGTATTTGAAGTGGTAAAATCAAGAGATCTAGAGAAACTATCAAACTAAAGATTTGCCTTCCAGTAGTCTCAGGAATGATCACTTAGTGGTATAAAAGAACTTTGTTTTTTGTAATTTTTGTGTGTGCTAATAAGTTTCAAATAAAGCTACTTTCTTGAAAATTACCTACATAACTAATGATGGATAATGAGAAAACACAGATAATGATAATGATAGAAAATTACTGAAGCCAAAGCTCAGTTTTCTGATTGTGTTAATAGAGAACATAAATTCATTGCAAATGGAAACTGTCAGATCTGGAAATTCTCCTCACATTCAGGATATCTTAATATAAAACTCAGGTAGGATTCAGTAACTAAAATGACAATACAACACTATACGGTGTGGGAAACATTCACAGATCAGGTTTTACTTCATTGCATTGATAGTCATTCAACATAGTTCTTTTTAGGGATTATAGTCATTTCCCATATCTACCTTTGAAAATAAATAATGTAATCTCTGATAGCTTTCTTGATGGGTTAGCAATTGCTTTTCAGTCGCTAGGTAATTTACCTTTCTTTCTTTCTTTTTTTTTATTTAGTCAAGAGTATTCTATAAATATGTGCTTAAATTTAGTCCAGTGTTGAATGAAATGGTGCTAGACTATAACAGTGTTTCTTTTCAATGCCAGGAGGTCTAAGAAGGGGAGAGAAATGAATAGAATGCTCTTAGCACCTGTTATTACTATTTTTCTTGTGTGTGGGGGGCTACTACCCAGCAGGCTGGAGATCAACTGTGGGTATTTTCTTTACCTATGAGTAAATGACTTTAACTAAGGATGATAAATCTAAATTAAGTTGATGATTTCTCTAAAATTAAAATACAAATGACAAATGGCTTGTTTTTCACACCTATATTTACATCCTAATTGTTTTTTTCTTCTCCTTAGACAGGCAGTAGTTAAGAAGTTTCTAGCTGCATGAAATAGAAAATATCTATTATTATTATGGCTTTCATTTACTTAGTATTGAATGGGTTTGCACACTCTGATCTAGCACTATTTTATCCAACAGCTTAGTAAACATTTATTTTACAATATATTGTTGGATTAGCCTTGAAAATACAATTATTGACAAGGCAGATATGTCTTCTGATCCCTCAAATCAAATAATCCTGAGGTAGGTACAGAAAAGTAAACAAGTGAGGGGTGCTAGTGGCTCATGCCTGTAATCCTGTTTCTCAGATCTACAAGATTTTGGTTCAATGCCAGTCCTGAGTCCAAACTCCAGTGCTGCCCCCAAAACACCCAAATAAAATAAAATAAAAGGTTTATGCTCAGTACTCAAGTAAAATATATCCTAAGTCCAAAAAAATGTTCTTAGGATAACACAGAATTTTAAGCTCAATCTCCTGAGGGGATGTCAATAAATAATTTAGAAGATGCTTTACTCATTAAGTAAACACATAATTCATACTATATTTACTCACATTACCATAAATTCCATAAGGACTATTCAACTAAAGACACAAACCTTGATATTATGAATTTGTTATCCATTAGCTAAGTCTCAGGGTAAATAAAGGCACACCTGTGTAATGCTAGGGATAAGGAAGAATGTTCGATGCCACAGGAAATTGGGCTTGGCAATGGGGACTGTGCTGAGAGTATAGTCAGGGAAGGACTATCTGGGAGAAGAGCCTTGATTGGAAGTGAGCCACATGGAGATCTGAGGAAACTGGGTATCAAGGGCCAGAGGTCAGTGTGCTCCTGGCAGTGTTCCTTGGGAAACTGTATAAAGTTTTCTCAGGTCTAACACATGTAATACTAGTTAAGCTTTTTTGTTGTTGTTTTTTAAAAGGTGGTTGTTATACAAAGAATCAGATGCACATAACTGAAGTGGAAGGTTGGAGAGCTGTCCTGGCAGTGAGGAGATTTGAACTAACACAGTGGTTGTGAGAGAGGTTTGAATTCAGGATTTATCTCATCAATATTCCTGGAAACAATGTCTTTCTTTCTGATCCATACTAAGTGAAATGAGCCAGATGCAAAGAAACACAGATTCTATGGGTTCCCTCACTGGTAATAATTAATATGTGTCTAGGATAGTCCTAGCAGAGGATCACAATAGCTCAAAGACTATGTACATATGATGATAGAAGATGATGCTAAGAGAAATCAACTCCAAGCTATGGAATTAAGTGGTTTTTCACTGTTATTTTTTTTGATTGTTTGTTTGGTTTTTATTTATTTATTTATTGAACACAAATTTTTTGACAAGGTGTTGTGCAAAAAGGGTACAGTTACATAGTAGGGCAGTGTGTACATTTTTTGTGATATCTTACGCCCTGTTTTTCTATCTTTTCTCTAGGTCAGGTAGACATATATGCAATATACAATGTATCGAGAACATGTACAGTAGCCACGTCCAAGAAAGTTCCCCTAGGGCTTTAAATGGAATGTCGATATTTGACTGTATGTCGACAGTAGCCTTATATGAATGTACATACATAGATTTTGAGCTATTGTATTCCCCTGAGAGGTCAATTTTTGACCTTTATATGTTGAGTAATTGTTTGGTTTTAGTTACATACTGTTGGGTCGCTGCCCCAATCCTGTGGGGAATACTATTTGACAAGCAGTTTTTGGTTTCAGAGATTGGTCTCTACTGTCTCTCCGTCTCCCTTTGTTAACAGTCATATATCAGGGAGATCATGCCCCTTTGTTTCCTGTGTTCTAGGCTTGTCTCGCTCAACATTATTTGTTCGAGTTCTGACCATTTCCCTGCGAATAACAATATTTCACCATTCCTAATTGCTATGTAGTATTCCATTGTGTATAAGTACCATATTTTTTGGATCCATTCGTCTGTGGAGGGGCATCTGGGTTGTTTCCATATTTTGGCTATTGTGAATTGTGCCGCGATAAACATGGAAGTACAAATGTCTTTTTGATATCTTGGGGTTTGCTGTTTAGGATAGATGCCTAGGAGTGGTATGGCTGGGTCATAGGGTAGGTCTACATTGAGCTTTTAGAGAAACCTCCATACTGATCTCCAAAGTGGTTGTACTAATTTGCACTCCCACCAACAATGGAGAAGGGTTCCTCTTTCCCCACATCCCCTCCAGCATTTGTTGTTGCCTGAGTTCAGAGTATAGGCCATTCTAACTGGGGTGAGTTGGTATCTCAGGGTTGTTTTTATTTGCATTTCCTTTACTACCAGGGATGTTGAGCATTTCCTCATGTGTTTCTTTGCCATTTTTATATCTTCTCTTGTGAAGTCTCTCTTTAGCTCCTTTGCCCATTTCCTAATAGGTTTATTGAGCTTGGAGGGGCTTAGTTTTTTGAGTTCTCTATAGATGACAGCTATCAGGCCTTTGTCTGTTGCTGTGCTGGTAAATATCCTTTCCCATATCGTTGGCTGTCTTTCTGTTTTGATGGCTATGTCCTTAGCTGTGCAGAAACTTTTTAATTTGTAGTAGTCCCATTTGTCGAGTCTTTTCCCTATTTGTTGTGCCCCTGGGACTATATTCAGGAAGTTCCTTCCTGTACCTATAAGTTCTAGCGTCTTTCCTACTCTGTCCTTCAGTATTTTCAAGGATTCAGGTCTGATATTGAGGTCCTTGATCCATTTTGAGTTGATCTTGGTGCATGGTGATAGGGTTGGGTCTACTTTGAGTTTTCTGCATATGGCTGCCCAGTTCTCCCAGCACCAGTAGTTGAAGAGGCTATGTTTATTCCATTGTATGTCTTTAGCTCCTTTGTCGAATATCAGCTGACTGTAAGAGTGTGGTTTTATTTCTGGGTCTTCAATTCTAATCCATTGGTCTTCTGATCTGTTTTTATACTAATACCATGCTGTTTTTGTTATGATGGCCTTGTAGTAGAGCTTGAAGTCTGGTATTGTGATTCCTCCTTCACTGCTTTTTTTGCCTAGATTTTCTTTGGCCATTCTAGGTTTTTTGCTGTTCCATATGAATTTATGGATTGGTTTCTCTATTTCAGTGAAGAATGTGGCTGGGATTTTGATAGGGATTGCATTGAATTTGTATAACAATTTGGGCAATATGGCCATTTTCACTATATTGATTCTGCCTACCAATGAGCATGGGAGGTCTTTCCATCTCCTTGTGTCTTCTTTGATTTCCCTTATTAGATTTTTATTGTTTTCATTAAATAGGTCCGTCACGTCCTTGGTTAAGTTGATCCCTAGGTACTTTATTCTTTTTTTGGCTACTGTAAATGGAATTGTTTCCATAATTTCCTTTTCTGTTTGTATATTGCTGGTGTACAGAAAAGCTGCTGACTTTTGTGGATTGATTTTGTATCCTGATACTTTGCCAAATTGGTTTATTAGATGTAGGAGTTTGGGTACTGAGTTTTTTGGGTCCTTCAGATATAAGATCATGTCGTCTGCGAATAGGGATAACTTGATTTCTTCCTTGCCGATGTGGATCCCTTTGATGTCCTCCTCTTGCCTTATTGCTATGGCTAGGGATTCCAGCACTATGTTGAACAGAAGTGGGGAGAGTGGGCATCCTTGTCTTATTCCTGAGTTTAGGGGGAATGATTTAAGTTTCTCTCCATTTAATATGATATTAGCAGTTGTTCTGTTGTATATGGCTTTTATTGTTTTGAGGAATGTTCCGTCTATTCCTGTTCTCTCCAAAGCTTTTAATAGGTATGGATGTTGTATTTTGTCAAAGCCTTTTTGGGCATCAACTGAGATAACAATGTAATTCTTAATTTTAGATCTGTTTATGTGGTGAATTATTTGTTGAATGGTCTTTCTATTTTCAATCAGATTTATCTCTTCTTTAATCTTTGTGATCTCTCCCCTCCTAGTTGTTTTAGATTCTGTCATTTCTTGTTTCTCCAGTTGTTTCAGTTTCATCGTGAGGTTATTCACCTGTTCTGCTTCCATTCTTTTAATGTGAGTGCTGAGGGCAATGATCTTGTCCCCCAGTACTACCTTAGCTGTGTCCCATAGGTTTCTTTGTGATGTGTTTTCATTGTCATTGTGGCTTATGAATTCTTTGATTTCATTTTTAATTTGGTCTGTTGCCCAAGTGTTGGATAGCAGTGTGGGGTTTAGCCTCCAAGAGTGTGTATAGCCTCTGTGGTATCCTTTGTTGTTGAGGGTTACCTTTAATCCACTGTGATCAGATATAATACATGGGATGACGTCAATACTTTTGTATTTGCTGAGGTTCTTTGTGTGGGCTATGACGTGGTCTATTTTGGAATATGATCCATGGGCTGCTGAAAAGAAGGTGTATTGGGTCTCTGTAGGGTGGAAGATTCTGTATATGTCTGTCAGATCCATTTGGGATATGGTATTACTTAGGTCCTCAGCTCCCTTGCTGATCCTCTGGATGTTGGATCTGTCTCTTGGAGAGAGTGGGGTATTAAGGTCACCCACTATGATTGTGTTTGGGTCTATCTTGTTCTGTAATTCTGTGAGAATTTGCTTGACATATGTATGGCCTCTTTTGTTCGGCGAGTATACATTTATCACCGTGATGTCTTGATTCTGGATTTTTCCTTGTATTAATATGTAGTGTCTTTGTCTTTTTGAGTTGATTTTAATGAAAAGTCCGGCTTGTCTGAGATCCGGATGGCTACACCTGCTGTTTTGGTAGGTGCATTTGCTTGGTACATCTTGCTCCATCCTTTCATTCGGAGCCTGTTTTTGTCTCTTGCTGTAAGGTGGGTCTCTTGTAGGCAGCAGATGTCAACTTTTTATTTGCAGAGCCATCCTGCCAGTCTGCTCCTCTTTATCGGAGAGTTTAAATCATTTATATTGTAAGAGATCAAGGATAAAGGTGTTTTTTCTCCTTCCATTTTCTTGTTGGGCTGTTTTTTCCTCTTTTTCTTTTTCTTGTCTTTAATGAGCTGTTCTTTCTGTTGGACTTTGGCTATTGTAGTTTCTTTCTGATTCTGTCTGTGTGTCTTGTACAATCTCTGTTGGGTGGGGCTCCCCTCTTAGAATTTGCTGTAGGGATGGTTTTTTATTCACATACTCCTTTAGCTCCTCTTTGGTGTGGAAAGATCTGGTTTTCCCTTCAAATATAAACTCCAATTTCTCTGGATATTTGATCCGAGGTTGCATATTGTTAGCCTGAAGTACTTGGATGGTGTTCTTCCACTTACTTCGTGCTTGGTAAGTTTGTGTGGATAGGTCAGCTGTTATTTGAATCCTCTTCTCATTGTAGAAAATTTCTTTCTGCGCTTTGGCTGAATTCAGAATTTGCTTTTTAATCTTGAGGTCTGAAGTCTTGAATATTATGTGCCTTGGGGTGGCTTTTCTGGGGTCTGGTCTGCGAGGTGTCCTATAGGCTTCAGTTACCTGGATGGGGTCCCCTGTGAGATTAGGGAAGTTTCCTGCAATAACTTTATTGAGAACATGTTTAAGCCCTCTGGCTCTGGTATTCGGCTCCTTCTTCTATTCCAATTATGCGCAGATTATATCTCTTGTCTTTGTCCATTAGTTCCTGGATTAGTCTGCCCTGAAGCTTCACCGTTTCTTGGAGTGTGGTCATTTTCTGGTTGTTGTCGGCTGCTTCATCATCCAGGCGAGAGATTCTGGATTCCATATGGTCCACTCTTTGTGTTATGGTTTCAATTTCGGAGTTTATGGATGTCAGAGAGTTATTTATGGTTGTCAGATCAGCTCTGATAGTGGAAATTTCTTCCTTTAAAGAGTTGTATTTTAAATCTATTTTTTCATGCATTTCAATTCTCAGGATGTTAAGATTTTCTTTAAAGGAGGCTTGCATTGTATCCATTTTTGCTTCCATTTCTTTCGTGGCTTCCTGGGTGTCCTTCAAGATTTCTGCTCTAAACTCCTGGAATTGTTTTCTAATTTCATTTCTGATGCTTTCCATCATTCCTGTTAACATGGCCTCAAATGCTTTTTTATTCTCCATCTCCTCTTCAGGCGTGCTGGTTTTTGGAGCTGGCAAGTTGGCTTGCTCTTTGATGAACTGTGTTATGTGTCTTTGTGATTTGCACATCTGGAGATCTGTGGATAGCTTCAGGTTTGGTTTATAGCTCTGCCCTCCCTCCTGTGTAGGCGCATCTACCAGAGCAGGTGCTGTCGCTGTGGCCCTGCCCATCTTTGCGGGGTATGCCTACCAGAGTGGGTGCTGTCGCAGGGGGCCCCGCACACCTGTGCATTGTGCACCCGCTACAACAGGTGCTGGAGCTGTGGCCCCGTCCACTTTAGTGGGGTACGCCTCCCAGAGCGAGCCCCGGGTTGTTGGGTTGTGTTTGCGCCCTCCCGCGAGTCCGTTGGCGGGGGCGGTATGAGTGGGGCCCAGTGCTATCGACTGTCCAGGAATGGGTTAGCACCCTCAGACCTTGCCTCAGCTGCGAGGGGGGGACGTGATCAGGCCCAGGTGTCCCTGCTGTGCTGGTATTGCCCACCAGTGCCTGTGATTTTAGTTGTAAGAGTCCGCGAGGTCCAGGTGCCTCGGGTGGGCCTTGCACTGCTGGCCGTCCCCTGGCCCCTGTTGGGAAGGGGGCAGTGCCGATTCGGCCAGATCTGGATCATGTGTGGCCTTGGGGCTGCTCTGCCCTTCCCCTGCTATACTGACTTCCCAGCGCCTGATGGGAGCTTCCCGCCTGATTTGGGGGTTCTTTGTTCCCTCGTGGTGGAGAGGGGGAGGGAGGGAGATCTAGCTTCTTTGTAGGGCTTGGGTCTCTGATAGCTGGTCTCCCGTTGGGTGAGGGGGTAATGGGGGACTCACTGATCCTGGATTGTGTGTGTCCTGTGCAGCCATTGGTCCTTTAGGGGGTGGCGAAGTGTCGTGGTGGTGTCCCCAGTTCCCTCCTTCTGCCGCGCTGGGTTCCCCAGCAGCCGTCTGTCCAAACCCGGTGTGGACCCGAACTTCTCGTCTCTGCCGTCATATGTCTTGGTCAGCACCCTCCCTTGTAACCGTGGGGTCTCCCGCTGTCTGAATTCTGCGCTCCCGGTAGCCTGTCTGCTGATCGCCGGGTTCCCCTTTCCCAGCCTGGCCCTGTTTGGGCCTGGGTCAGCTGGTGGGGGAGGGTGCCCCAGAGATTCTCTGGCTCCGTGTAGGTTTTCGGCTCTTCTTTTTTACTCCTTTGGGTTTTCCTGCATATCTCCACTGCTTCTGGCTGCTGGTTTTGCTGGGTTCTTGATGGGGTGTTGGGTGTTGGAGTTCCCAGCTCGCTATTCAGTTGGAGCGAGTAGGGGTGCCATCTTTCTCCTTTCACTGTTATTTTTAATGTACTATGTGAAATTATTTCTTTATGTCTTGTGTGTTTCTTTCCTTTGGCTCAGCCCCTGTTGTCACTGTATTTAATTTTGGTACTCTGGACATTGTATATATGCTTATCTGGTTTAGGGGAGGGAAAGGGACCATCAGAATGGTGAGAAAAAGGACAAAGGGTAGAAACTCGTTGGTGGGAATGTAAACTTGTTCAACAATCCTGGAAAGCAACATGGAGGTTCCTCAGAAGGCTAAATAAACATAGAGCTCCCCTACAGCCCAGAAGCCCCACTTTTGGGCATCTACCCAAAAGATGACAAGCAAGACCACACTAAAGCCACCAGCACAACAGTGTTCATCACAGCACAATTTGTCATTGCTAAAATATGTAACCAATCCAGATGTCCCTCAGTAGATGAGTGGATCAGGAAAATGTGGTACATATACACAATGGAATTCTATGCCTCTATCAGAAAGAATGACACTGCCCCATTGGTAAGGAAATGGAAGGACTTGGAAAAAAAATCATACTAAATGAAGTGAGCCACACCCAAAGAAACATGGACTCTATGGTTTCTCTCATAGGGAATAATTAGTACATGTTTAGGTTATTCATAGAAGAAGATCACAATAGCCCAATGGCTATGCTTGTATGAACACATAAGATGATGCTAAGTGAAATGAACTGCACGTTATAGAAACAAATGGTATATCATTATTGTAATTACTTTCAACATGCCATGTGAAACCGTAACCTTTTTTTTCTTGTATTCCTTTCCTGTGATTTTACCCCTGCTATCACTGTATCTGATCTTAGTACCCTGGATACTGTGTATTAGAACTAGGGAAGGGAAAGGGAATACCAAAATCAAGAGATAAAGGATAAAAAGACAAACCATTCCAAAATCAGTACTTGCAAACCATTTGGTGTAAACCAGCTGTACAACTCATGTGGGGGAGAGGGAAATGGGGGGTAGGGAGGGAGGAATGTGGGAGAAAAATGAAGGAGGAGGTAACAAGTTTGACAAGAAATGTACTCACTATCTTACATATATAATGAACACCTCTGAACATTACCTCGACAATAAAATAAAATTAAAAAACATTTCTAGGAGGATTGTGATTGATTAAGTGTAGCATTTGAACAAAAAAGAGAAAGGAACCAGAATGTACAACAGCATTTCTGCCTGAGTGAATAGATAAAAGAGTAGAACTTTTCAGTTGGTTGAGGAAGTCACTTTTGAGGCAATGGAGCAATTTTGGGGCAAGTACTTTTTTCTCTGAAAATTACTAAGACTTCAAAGTAGGTGATCTTAGTTGAATATACAGATGAGAAAGGCCCATGAGAAGAAATGAGAGGGTAAGTTTCACTTTACCCATAGCTACTCAGTCTGTATGTAGAATTATAACTGACTTCAAGATCTCTATTTTCACCAACTAATCTAGGGAGAGTAAGCATTTGCTTGTTGTCATATGGTTTCCTTCAGAAGGTCTCAGTCTTAAAGGAATGTAGGGCAATAACAACAACCTGCAAGTTCATAAAAACATGATTCATAGCTGATATTGCCTGGCATTGTGATATTGTTTCCAGCCTGAGGTGTACAAGGTGCAAACTCTTCCACACTATCCTTCTGTCACTCTAGAAGGTATGCAATAAATACATTTTTACTGCATTCAAAGATACCCACATGCACCCACAGATACATAAGCACACACACTGATTCACCTAATGAATTTTCTCTTCAGTGGTATGCATCTGAGTCATGTCAATTCTGTCTTGACAACATTAATTAATTCTGTCTGGAAATGAAAAAGAAAGCACTTGTCCACAATGAGTGTAATTTAATCTTGATAGACTCTGTCATGGAAATTTTTGTCCAATTTGATCATCTACAGTATTCAAACAATCCTTGAAAGAACAAATTAAAAATATACAAATACTATGATTTCTGGCTCCATAACTTAAATCACCTATGAGAATTTATGGCAGTCTGAGCTAAAATATTTATGACTTCTTTCATTTTAAAATTATCTTTAAGTAGTTGTACAAGGGGGTTTTGATTCAGCATGTCATTTTGTGAGTACATTGTATCTTGATCAATGTCACTTCTTTTATCATTGTCTGTCATCTATCTCATCTATCCCAACCATAAGTTCTTACAGTTGTTACTGGCTTATTCAAGGAATGCTTTTTGAATATCTACTACAATGTACTATGGGATAAACAGGATTAATAAGATGCTCTTCCCCTGGAGCTCCACACACATACAATTTAAAATGACACCACACTGAAGTTCACACACACACACACACACACACACACACACACACACACACACCTGGCTTGAGCTGTTTGAACAGTGCTACTCTCTCCTGTAGTTTTAGACTGAACCCCAGCCTTTACCTGATATGGAGTACTTTTTCCTTCACCCACCTATCTCTATTTTATAAACTTAGCCATGGACTAGAAATTTCTTTTTATAGAACTTGACATTTTATGTAATATTTTAATGTTTTTCTTTCCTTGGTTTTCTCTAAGATTGTGAGTTCTGAGAGTGGCCTTAAAAATTAAGATCTATAGATCCTGAGTCTTAAAATGTGCTTAATACCTAGTGACCACACTGAACAATTTTGTTGAATGAGCAAATGAATTCAGTGTTAACATATAGTACATAGGAAGGAATTCAATGTCAGTCATTAAAATAAAAAATGTTTAGAAAAAGTTGGCACAGTGAGATAAATTTTGATTAATTGTTGTATATTTAATGTCAATTTACTTTTATAACTAAGATTCAAATAAGTTACTATATGATTGCTTTTCTGTCACAAATCATGTTGAAAAAGAAGAAAAGTAAAATGCTCCATTTTTCTAAAAATCTTTCAAACTGTGATCAAGTTAGGTCTTTATAGGCTTAAGTTCTGGTGTAGCTTTGATAATTTGAATATTCATAAAGTAAGAGAAGGTATGAATAAGATCAAAAGGAGTAAGTTCTCTAGGGATATATGGAAAATTCTCTGCTATTGGTCAGAAAGTCCAAGAGCCAAAAATACTGTCATCCAGTTTGACGATTGTTGATGGAATGAAAACAGTTGGAAGATACATCAGAATCATGCAAATTGACCGACTTCTTTTTCATGAAGTAGCTTTAAAAGTTGGTCTATTTCCTTGAAAGAAATGGAGGAAAGAGAAAAACTATAATTATCATGGGCAAAGACTAAAAAGGACATGACTGGAGAATATAGGCAAATCAATAGTTGTATCAAACAAGAGCTAAGATGTGGGTTCTCAGGGAGAGGGATTGTGATGTCCTCTCCTGAACTTAGTTACACTAGCCATGCTGTCTTTAAAAAATGAAATTTACTTCCAGAATGACTTGAACATTCTTTTCTTTTTTTATTACTACTTTTTATTAGCATATATTGGATATACAAAGTTTCAATGTAACACTTCCATATAGACACACAATAAAATTTACATCCTCTATCTATCTTCCTCATCCCCCACCCTTTCTTCTTAGAACAATTTCAGTAGGTTTCATTGCTTGATTTTCATAGATGTACATAAAGTACATTGATTATATTCACCCTCCTTCATCTTCTCCTTTCACCCCCCTCTCTCCTTCTGGTGTTCACACCATAACATCCTTATTTACTTTTCTATTATCCACTTATTTCAAAATGTGTATTGATTGTACCAAGGGTTTATTACTTAAATATTCAACAACAGGCTAGCAAGAAGTCTTTTTAGATGGAAATGTAGATATTTAGAAAAAATATGACTGACTTCTTTATACGAAAGGCTTTCTGTAACATGCTAATTCACAGTTTATTGATATCTTAATAGAACTGGAATAATAAGCTTCACAAATATTGTATTTTGACAACATAATGAGATGCTTCAGTAGCTTAGAGGTATTAATTATTGATTTTATAGTACAAGAGAGAATTCCTGGTATCCTGCTCAATTAATATCTATGGAGCAGGTGAATAAAGATAATTGGCCAACAGCTAGGGTGAATTCCTAATGTAACAGAATAGCTGGGATGCGAATTCAGAAGTTCCGGTGAGAACTGAAGAATGAATTTGAAGAGCTAGAACCAGAATCAGAAGAAAAATTGAGTACAAATCCAACAAACTTTCACAATGTTTTGAAGGGAAATGCTGAAGGCAAAGATACAAAGAGAGGCATCTATGAGGGCTCAGAAACTTCTCCATTTACTGCAAGAACTTCAAAAGAGAAAACACAGTGAGAGGAGGGAGATAATTAGTTTATACATAAATTACTTGGCTTTGTTGTTGTTATTGGATACAAGACAAAAGCAAGGATAGAAAGGAAGAGCAAAATCAATATTAAATCTCATTTTGCCCATCAGAAGTTAGTAGTCCTGATGAAAGTTTATGCCATTGTATAGGCAGACTTCATTTCCCAAAGAAAGTTTGGCTAAGGTGGTATAATGTATTTAGGAGAATTTTGGGCTCACCACAGTTGCCCAGTCTGGGAATCCTTTATGTAAAACAACTACGATTTTTCCACATTTTTCCTATGCTTTCTCCTCTTCCCTACTACTATAACTTTATGCATTCAATATTTATCTATAATAGACATTGCTAAACACTGTATTTACTTACATTCAGTCTTCACTGTACAGTAATAAGGCAGATGCTTTCATGAATCCTCTATTTATGAGAAAATTAATGTGCAGATATTCTTAACTTGTTTTCATAAAAAGACATATAGCTAGAAGATGACAGAGTTGGAATTTGAACGTCTAATTATGTGTCACATTAACTAAGAGGAAGCGTGACTACCAATTTTTATAAGACTCCCCTGAAAAATCTATCTCACAGAAGACACAGATGTTTTCAAAATAAGAGTAAGTATGCTAGGACTAGTTTCCATGAGTGAAATATTGTTTTCCTTCAGCTTTATCGAGGTATAACTGGAACACAAAAGAAATAAGCAGGAAAATGAACATAATTAATGTGTATGAAGTGAGCAGTTTGGAACCTACCCAGTTCTGTATTCCTTGCAAAAGTATTGTAAATATGTGTATGTGGATATGAGTGCATGTGTTTGTATTTCTATGTATGTGTAGTGAAGGAAAATGGCCAAACTAACCTTTGTGTGTTTTTAGACACTTTTAATGGATCAATGATGATTGTTTTATTTGAAATAGCATTGTCTTAAGTATTTTTGAACTCTTGTTACACTTACATGTAATTGATATCTATGTGATCTGAACTTCGTAGGGAAAACCAAAACCAAAACCAAAAAACAAACCCCCAAACCTGCCTTGTTCATTGTTTTCCTCAGGTGCTGAAATCCTTCTTCCATTGTAATTGGCCACATTTCAGGTACACCCCAGTTGCTTGTCTAACTAGTTCTATCTCTCAGTTTGGGTCTGAGGCACCAGGGCCAGCCACCTCAATCACATCTTCAACTCTGATCCAGTCCTCCTCAAAACAGGTCTTGAGTGAGCCAGGAAGCCAGGGATGGGAAATGGGAGTGAAGGCTGATTTTGTTGTCATTTGTCTCTGTGCTCTTCCTCATGTGCCATTCCTATGTAGGTTCTATCCTGCTCTGCATCATGTTCACAGTCAAGGAAAGAGATGGTTAGAGAAGAAGTCGCATGGTATTGCTGTTGTGGTCATTCAACCTTCTCTTCCCTTCTGGTACCAGGAGCAAAACTCTGAGTTCTGTGTGCCATTTACTGGTTTCTTAGACATGCACTAACACATTCTCTTCCCTGACACAACCTGTGGTCTTCTGATGAGTGCTAACCTCCTTAATTTCTTCCTTGGTGGCTTGTCTTTGAAGGGACGACTGTGGGGTGACTCCACTGTGCAGGTAGCTTTAACTGGAGTGTTTTCCACTTGCTAAAGTCTAGTTACTTCTGTTCTAAGGTGAAACCCCAATTATCTGGCCCTTCTCCATTGTCTGCACCTACTCTCTCTTGCTCCTCATCTTGTCCATAAAGGCTGAGCTTGCCCTTTGCTATCTGACTTCCTCAGCAGCCAGGGAAACATCAGCACCAATCTCAGTGCTGCACAAATTCCAGAGGATATATTGAAAGCTTTGTAGAAATATTCTTCCACTGTGCTATCATGGCAGCAAATAACAGGCTGTCAACTTCTCTACAAATATCCTGCTGGGACATGATTCCTATCTTGTTTCTCTAAAGAACTCTGTTTTCTGTCGGTGGCTTATTTGGGAAGGTGAGAGAGAAAGCCAGACAGTTTTAAATGATGCCAGTTTCATCAAAGAAACGTTCCTCAATAAATCTCTATCCTGTCTTGTTTCAAATAAAGAAGTCAGGTTGATAGAGGATATTGTCCACCCTTTGGTATATGTTTTGGTAATGTGTTTATACATTCCTTTAAAATGTAAAGGATCAATCACCATTGACCTTAAGATATCATAATTCAGATAAAATTCCCAGACACTAGGGATATCCTTGCTTCAAATCTTGTGATATAATTATTTTTCTATTTCTCTGAATTCCTTTGGCAAAGTTGTGGATACATAAGTATAGTTGTAGAAATTATAAAAGGCCAATAAGTTTCACTGTTGTTTTTTTTGGTTAAATTAGCACATTCCAGGCCACATGTAAGTAGGATGATATTTGGTACACATTTTTTCTCACTGTAATTAAAAATTTTTATTGTAACTCTGTAGAACTGTTGTTTGTTTAGACAATCAGTGTACATAAGCCTTTTCTAATTCATGGCAATTTATATTCTTTGTAAAGAATATTATATTGGGATTATTGAGGGTTGTATAATGACATTCTAAGACCTTGAGGCAACATTTTCTCTCTCTTTTTTTAACTAGTGCTTTATAGGTTGTTTTTCTACACAAACACACACACACATTTCAGTATGACAATGTAAAAGTAGTTTGATGAGTTAAGATAGATGGAGTTTATGGAAATTAAATGTATGATAATTCGTTGATATAAAACTACAGATCTGGGCCCTGAAAAATATTGTTACATCTTAAAATAGCCAAGTGAAAAGATACTTAATTATAGGTGTGTGTGTGTGTGTGTGTGTGTGTGTGTGTGTGTGTGTGTACTATGCTTCTACCCCACACTCAAAATATGATAATATATACCATGAAAATGACAAGTTTGGCAAAAGGTGGATAAAGATTTTATGGGTCTTCAAATTGTAACACATTTTTTGTAAGGCAGTATAGACAGATTTTTAAAATTAGCTTTAATTAGTTCTACTGTGTGTGGGCTTTTGGTGACATTTCCATGTACAGCTAAACTATGTAAACTGATGTTTTTTTATACCAATCACACAGCTATGTCTATGAATCAGTACTGAATCTAAAATTTACTAAGTTTTCTTCACCATTTTTGTGGCTATTTTTTATATTTTCATACTAGTTTTTTATTGAGTTTAAGGAACTACATGTGTTTCACAGTACACATTTTAACCTTCACAATGATAAACATCATCATTCTACACTACATAGCTTATGAACTCTATGAACTTTAACAATAAAACCATTTCTTCCAATTAGGGTGATATGTGCATTGCTTTCTTTTTGTTTAGTAACAAAGTATGCTTTTTACTATCTTTAAGAAATTTTACAAAGAAGTTACCATTGTACTAATCAGTTAATAATTATGATCCATTTTTAAAATATAAATTTTATTTTAAAGATGATATATAGAGGGATTATAGTTACATAATGAAGTATAGATACTGTTACCCCCTGCCACATTTTATCCCACTTGTTCCCCTCTTGACCCCATTTTTCGAAGTAGTAAAGTTCATTTCTAACATAATGTCTAGTGAGTATCACTGCTGGTTGGGTTCACCCTTTGTCCCACTTACAATGCATCTTGGTCAATGTCATCATTCTCTCACATCCCTCCCAACCCAACCTATGTTCTACAATGTATAGATTAAAAAATTCTATTTCAGGATATTTTGAAGTTAAGAGTTCATCTACTTATATGAATGATACCTGGATACAAGTATAAAAAGAAGTAGCTTTATAAAAAAGATAGAAAAGAAATCTCCAGAAAGTGAATTTAGAAATATGTGATAATGAAGGAAAATTTTAAATAGATCTTACCACAGTTGAATTACTCAATTAAATATATAAAAAAAAACCCTCCTTTTAATGTATTGATTGGTTTCTAATTGTAGAAGAGGCCTTGTAGGTACTTCTGAAGACTCTGTGAGACTTTTACTCAGAATCTTAGATAATAATTTAGAGATAATGTATTAGAAGAGAAAAATTAAAAAAAATCTCACCTTAAATGAAATGCAAAAAGTTCCACTGGTATTTAAAAACATAGTTAAAGGCCATATTCCCAGCCCATCGCTTTTGAGGGTTATTGATCATTATTTAAGGTTCTGATGTGTCTGGGTGATAAAGTACTTGCCTTGCATGTGTTAGGCCCTCAGTTTAATCTATGCTACCAAAAAAAAGAGAAGACAAAGAAATTATTTAACATAGATTATAAGTTGTTGAACATGGATTGCATTCTAAAAGTCTTGATGTTTAAGTCTTCTTGCATCCTTATAGTCTCGAGATATAATTATTTAAAATAGTAGAGTAATATAAATGAGAAGAAAGTCATTTAAAACATATAAAATGAATGGCATGACTTGATAGCATAGTCCTATCAATCTCAGTTATGCTGGGGTGGAGTGGTGGAGGTGAGAGGGTAGATGCCTGAGGTGTGACCCAGGCAAAAGTAGGAAATCCTTTGTAAAAAAGAAAGCAATACTGGCAGATAGCACATGTGGTAGGCAAGCCTGAAGCTCTGAAGGAAGAAAATTTTTTTTTAAACCAAAACAAAAACAGATGAACAGATGCCATTTTGAGAAGAGTGCTTAGAGGGGGGTGGGGAGGGAGGCACCTGGTCATTGGCAATCTGTATCTTAAAGAAAATAACATAATTATGGGAATAAATTATTCACATACTCTAAAGACAGCAAGAAGAAATACTGAAAAACACAGTAATATGAAAGAGAGATTAAGCTAAAATCAGCTAAATATAGAAGGAAATGGACAAGAGGGAAATGTAAAGTAAAACAAAGTTGCTGGTAAATATATATATATATTTATATTTATTTTTATTTTTAGTTTTGCCAGTCCTGCAGCTTGAACTCAGGGCCTGAGCACTGTCCCTGGCTTCTTTTTGCTCAAGGCTAGCACTGTGCCACTTGAGCCACAGCACCACTTCTGGCCGTTTTCTATATACATGGTGCTGAGGAATTGAACCCGGGGCCTCATGTATACAAGGCAAGCACTTTTGCCATTAGGCCAAATTCCCAGCCCAGCTGGTAAATACTTGAGGGAAGAGCATCGTACTTTCTTAGGCAAGATAACTCAAAGACTAAATTTATTAAAAGTAAAACCTTGACCTTATTGTCAATAAACGTTGTCTATACTGGCAATTGATTCTGTTTCCTGTTTATGTGTCTGTCAGATATGATCAGAGAAGCAGAACCTCTGGTGGAAATATGAAATAAGGGATTTTATTATGGGGACTAGGTTTTACCCAATTGTAAGCAAATATTAAATGGCTTTGTGAAATTGTTGTTCTCTCTATAAACACAAGAAGGATGTAAAGTAGAAGGAAAAAGGACAAGCTGACACAGCAGAGTGCAAAAGCATGGGCACAGAGTTGTACTGGGCTTTATTTTCTCAATACCTTCATGCTTATGCTTGTGATAATGGAAAAAGTTATAAAAGTTCATGCTCTAAATATATATAAAAAAAAACACACACACACACACACAGAAAGAAGATCCAGGAATGAATGTCTATGAGTCTGGCTGTAACCTATGTCAGGCAGGTGATTTAGTAGATCAGCTACTTCATGGCTAAGCCCCCATGGACCTCAGCCCTGCTGGAAACCTCAAAGCATGGGAAGCAAGATGGTGCTGTTCCTTACCACTTTCTGAATCACATGGGATTTATCTTCATGGTCGCTGTGAACTCGGAGCTATCCAGGGAATGCTAGGTAGCATAGCTTCATCTGTGCTAAAAGGGTAAAAATATAAATCCAGCACACCATCGTAAACTTTCAAATTTGTGTCATTGAAATGTCCTTCACATGACATGCAAATAACGATGATGAACTACAATAGAGCAGAAAGTTTAGGTGCATCAACATGTCCCAGAATGTTTGCTGTAGCATACCTTACTGGTTCCATCCTCTAGTTTCTATTTTTTGTAAGTGACTTTCTGAGCAAGGTTCTCCAGAAAAGCAGAACCAATATGACAAGGGTGCTTTCTGTGTATGGTTATTCATAAGATCCACACATCTCTAGAGGACTGTGTTAAGCAATCAGCTCCTGTAATTTCATCCTGGAACTGTGAAAGTCACAGGAGAGACCAGATACCCAGGAAAGAGATGACATTGCACTTTGGGGCTAGAGGTGGCAAAAGCTTTTTGTTTAGATTATTAACAAATTGAACAAAGCCAGCACATATTGTAGCGGGAAATATATTTTAGTCTGAGACACATCTTTAAAAAAAGAAAAGAAAAGATTTGGCTGGGTGGCAGTGGCTCTGCCTGTAATCCCAGCTACCCTGGAGGCTGAGATCAGAGGATCATAGTTCAAAGCCAGACTAGGGAAAAAAAACGATGTGAGATTCTTATCTTGAATTAATCACCAGAAAACCAGAAGTGGAGCTGTAGCTCAAAGAGGTAGAGTGCTACTCAGGAGTGGAAAAGCGTTACGACAATGCCCAGGCACCAAGTTCAAGCCCCAAGACTGTCTCCACCTCCAAAAAAATTACGGAAATATTGCTTTTGCATTTGGTTTTTGGCCAAATATTTGGATACCATAACTAGCCAAGTTGATATAGAAGACTAACCATCATAGATAGTTTAAAATGAACCTGAAAATTTGTATTTCAAACCAGTTATCTTTGCCAAGGATACAATATCAATTCCTTTTATTCACCATGATTGGGCCTACTTAAGTGTTGTACTCAATCATAGATCAGGGAATTGCCACATAGATTGGCCTAAGCTAATCAGGCTTTTGTTAGGAAAGACAAAGGAAATCACATAGTGAGCAACCAATAGATTTAAGTGTATATGTGAAGTATATATCACATTAATTGCATTGAGTTGATAAGGAAAGACGAATGTAACTAAGCATGCCTTGAATGCTTGTATTTACTTCCTTAGGAAAGCTGCTTTCTGGGGCATAAGAATTTTAAAGCTCACAGTAGTAATGATAGGCCATTCAACTTGTGGGGTGTATTTTATAAGTGGTAAGGGAGCTTTTGCAATTTGTGACCATGGGGAAGGAATCATGTGATCTCCAGGTTCTACAAAATACAGGTCCGATAGCACAACTGTTTATTTCAGAATAATTCAATATGACAAGTACTTACAATCTGCTCTGAAAATTCCATACTTTGGTGGAGCCATTGAATATTCTGTGTATACCTTTTGTGTGCTGTGAAAAATCTATTGCAGGAAGAAGTAAGTATTTTTGTAATCTAAATTTTTTTTGCATTTAAATCATTTCCCAAATTCCCATAATTTAAGACAATCACACTGTCATTTTTCAGTTGTCTAAAATGAACTACAGGTGCACAACTTCTGTTACACTCACGCTTTCTATTATAATATAGAAAACAATTCCTGCCAGTTCTTTTAAGCAATGGATTGACTATGTGTCTTCTCACCAGGATCTCCCAGAAAACATCACAAGATGATCTCTAAGAGATCTTGAGCCTTCAAGGGTGTAGTGTCTCCACTCCCCCAGCATTGCCCCATTAATGTCAGTAGGACCAAGAGGAATCAGAATACTAGGTTAGACATGTTCTAGGTGTATTTCATTTTACCACAGAGGTTACTGATGGGCCACACTTACCTCCTGGGATTAGTGTAACTGCATCCCAAGAATATCAGTACCAGGAAGACAGTCGCCCATGCTAGAAAAATTTGCTCAGGGTGACCTGTACAGTGACCTTCTTTCTGGTCCTGGAAATTCACAAATGAAAACTTACCAATTGTTCTGTCTAATATACATAGTATGCAATGTTACAAAATGGTGTTGAGTAAATCATCTAGTAGTCACCAGGCTGTTTTGTCAAGGTTGTGGAGATAATTCGTTCTTGTGCCAGAATTTAATTTTACCTTGAAGTCTGTAGAGTATATGAGCATGAGGCATCATATATAAGCAGTCACATTACAACCAAGTAACTTCTAGATAGAGAGTTCTTTATAAAGTACAAGTAAGTGTAAGGAGGGAGGTTTGAAGGCATGTTCCTCTTTAATTCTTACAAGTCATAGTGTTGGCGGATTTGAACTCAGGGCCTTGTGCTTGTTTGGCAGACTCTGTCTTTCAAACCACCTGGCGGCAGCCACTGGATACTAAATGGCTTACAAACCACAGTCTCTGTGCTGAACACTTTACATTTCATTCAATTGTTAATAAGCTCTACTTTCTTCAAATAGCTTTCATAGTACACAGGTACAATGAGGCCATCTTAATTTTTGATATTATATATTGAAGCACAAAAAATAAATAGCTTCTTTATTCCCTTAAGGCAGTTTGGGTTTACTTTATAAAAATTATATATTGGTAAAAGAAGGAGACTAGTTGAAGGGGAAATAAACTCACTTCTAATTAGTAAAGGCATATCAGTTTTACCTTGATATTTAGGCAGTTGCTCTTGAATCCCCCAGTCTATCCTCAGCAAATATGCTTTAGACCTGTTCCAGCAGACAGGTAAGGGACAGTAGATGGCTTGGGTTTCTTCACACTCATTTGTTCTTGCTGCCCTGCTGACAGTCAATACTTCAACCTGACTTGCTTACCTAGAGCTGTTACTTCTCAGAAAATTCCTGGGAAGACTAAACATAGGAGACCATCTTCATCTTGTTGATACCACATCCACTCAGACTAAAGTTGTCTGGTGTGAAATCTTGGTCAACATTCCCCCATATGCCACCACACTTCAGCAATTTTCTAAGAATATTTGTATTCTAGAGCAATTTCACTTACCCTAAGTACAAAACCTTTCCCAGGGTACCTGTAAGCAAGCAGACAGCTTCAACATGACCCAAAAAGAGGTTGTAACAAACTAAATTTGTAATTCTCTGCTGGTTTTATTGTTTCAATTGGCAGTTGTTTCTGTGTGGATATTCTGTAAGGTAATTTCCTTCAAGAAATTCTGACAGTATGTTGGCATCAAGCTCTATCTTTCCTCAACTCTCAACTCTCAACTCTTTCTGCGCTGGGAGTCTTGTTTATGTGGAGGAGGTTAGAATGTATAAACCCACTACCTCCTTCTCTCAATTTCCTTCCACCTTCTGGTAGAAGTTCATCACAGACAGCAATGGGTTCTTGATTATTTGTGGGTCCATGGTAGACTGTGGTAAAAATTGCTTCTAGTGAATAGACTTTTGTATGTCCCAGCCCTTTGCAAATGACTTTGCTGCTCTTTCCAACAAAGGGTGTGGTCCATCTATAAATTCAGATGTAGCTTTTCTAGTGGTGAAGACAAAAGATGTGAAATGATTTATGGAGACCAACATGGTGACCAAATAGTGGATTGAAGCTCCAGCAAGGAAAGACTCTAAAGGAAAAATGGATGGAGGTTCTTTGGAAAATGAGTGATTTGAGAATGTCTAAATGTTCCACTTTTCTCCTTATGATTTATAGTATTTTTCCATCTACATATATTCCATATTCAGTTGATGAAATGATTAATTTTCAAGCCCAAGAATCTTGATTAAAGCATTAATCACCATGAAGCAAATTAGCTTAAGCTTTAAGATAAAAAAAATGTGTGTTAGTTTGTGTTGTCTCTATTTTCCAAGCGATTTCTGCCTCTGCATGAAGAAAACAACACCTTAGGTGTGAAATATTAGCACAAAATATCACAGCATCTTGGAAAAATGTTATTTTCTACCCCAACACTTCTACCCAAAGTGTTTCAGCCAGGAGTTATACTATTTAAAAAGCTCCCATTTTATCAGTCGTTAATGTTCTTTGTAGTTTAGTTTTGATCTTTTAAAAAATAGGTTTTCTCTGTAGCACTCTGCTGGGTAACATATATCTGAACATTGTCAATGATTAGAATTGTCAAACAATCTGAAAATCTTTGGAAAATAAATTTCTCCATGCAAGAGACACTATTTGCTTTGGAAATTTTGCCTTTGAAATGACAGTTTAGATCTTTGCCAGATTCAAAGAGCTCATTATGTGTGAAATATGGAAAGATGCTGTAAAGTAGAAATGGAATTTTTTATTAAATTAAATTTAATGTAAGCATTGGAAAACTCTACTTATCCTAAAAGCTGGATAAATCTAGCATTTGGAATTATTCTGCTAATATAAATTTATATTAATTTGGAACAAATCATTTAAATTTAAAATAGGAGAATAGGGACTATTGAAATGTTTAATGGGTCTCTCAGAGTTGAAGAGTGAATCATCAAAGAAGCAGCATTTAGGAGGGAATGTCTTTAAAAGGTTCTAAGGTCATTAGTGAACTGACGTTGTTATTAAAGAGGTGGGTTAGTCATCACAGGAGTAAGTTCACAACAACAAAAGTAATCTTGTCCCTTTCTGTTCTCTTGCTCATTTTTCTGCTTTTTAGCACCTCATCCTTCTGTCTTGGAATAATGAAGCACTAAGACCCCAACCACACGCTGCTACCATGTTCTTGGATTTCCTGGCCTTTTAAAGATATTTTATTACAACTCAAAATGTGCTAAGACAGAAGTCATCTAAAGATCAAAGTAAAATTAAATTATTTTATACAACCAAGAGTGTTTTTATTTGATTCCAGCCATATAGTCAAATGGGAAACATATAATAGCAAAATTTGAAGACAATGCTTCCTTTTCCTAAATGAAATTATTTGCTATTTAGGAAAATGTTTTATGTCTTTTTTCTTTTACATAGGTATAAGGAAAATGACAAAGGTAAAGAAGCAGTAAATACTAAAGGTGAAGATAATAAAGATGAGGTTTAAGGCAATTCATTCTAAAGCAATTCTCTGACTTTCAGTTACAAAGGTTCACAAGTTGACCTGACATTGTCTTCATAATAAGGTTGATCCTTTGAACTCAGTAAACTCCTGGTTTGCAGAACTGATTGTACTTTTAGCATACTAAGTAAAGTCTTTAACTTTTCCATCTGGGAGTATAAATGTCATTGCTTTTATTTATAAGTTTGGTATAGATTAAATATCTCAATAAGTTTAGGAAGACTTTACAAATCTTAGCAGCCTCACCTTTGGTTATATTTAATCTCTAATATGAGGCTTACCATACTTAAAGTATTTGTGCAGGGAAAGATAGAGTTGAATTATACAGTTACAATAGTGTCAAAAGAGAATGAGGTAGAATTTTAGAGGAGGAATTATATAAGGAACTGAATTATCTGTTGGTCTGATCCCTGAAGAAGATGAGCAGGAATCATATGACTATTTAAAAATTTGTAGCAGAACAGCTATTTTTTTATGCAGCTGTGAATTGATCAAAGGATGGATATTACATATCTTCCAGTAGTGGAGAGACTGGATCTCATTTGAGAGGAACTATTACACAGACCAGCTAGACCTAAAAGCAGCAGCCTTCTGCATAACATGTTAGTTAGCAATAGAAATGCAGATGTTATTCCTCTTTGGTCCAGAACAAAGATTTATTCTTAAAATAAAACCATAGTTCGAGGTATAAACTGAAGAAGAAAATCAAACATAAAAACAAGGCAGATACTTGAGCGCTGAGATACAGGCAGTGACTGGAATAATTTATCCCACATAGCCTAATTACTGCACCTAAAACTATCAAGAGAATTTCTAAGCCCTAAACTGAGAGATATGGGAAAGTATTTCCTGTTTTAATCAAGTTTGATTTCAATAGGAACTAAGTTGAGCTATAGAGGCAACAGATTTTGGCAACCAGGCATTGTCAGAGAGGAAAAAAATATTGCATCAGTGGCTACTTTAGGGAGTGAGTATTACAAAGTGCAGATGTGTAAGTCAGAGAGATCACTGCCCTTTAGTTCATTCTCCAAAAATGGACAAATGTGCTTGCAATCAAAGTGATGGATCTTTTTGAAGATTTTATTTTCTTGGAGGTAGAATTTTGCTATGGTTCTTATACTTAGGTATTCTAAATTTTATTTTACTTAAAGCTCCATAAGAGCACCTAGGATAGCTTATTTGGCACATTATCCTGGAAAGTTCTTGTAATTAAATTTCACCCTTTTCAAACACAGGTCATAGCTATATAATCCTGAGCTACAATTAACTTTTGTGAGTTAAATTACACTGCTGCATAGAGTGACTTTGTAATTTCAGGAAAATTTTAACTCCTTTTTTATTGTCTTCAGATGCTGATATCTCTAAATATTTTAAGTAGTGACTTAGTTCAGGCTTCTGTAACAAGCTCTCATAAACTGAGTAGCTCATAAAACAAAGCTTTCCTTTTCATGCTTCTGTTGGTTGGGGGTGTGAGATCAGGATGGCAGACAACCAAGTTTTATTTGTCTCAGCAAGGTGGATGGAGATTGAGAGAACACTCAGATATTTTGCACGGACACTAATTCCATTCAAAAAATTCTTGCTTCGTAACCAAATCATCTCTTAAAGTCTCCATTCTTAATGTCTCCATTCTTAATGTCATCCCCTGGGGATTAGTTTTAAACATATGAATTTTGAGGGGACAAACTTAGTCTGTAATAGATAGTATATGCTCATGAACAATTATGTTGACATGCTCTTTAGTTAAATTTTTGAATGATTTTGCTCTTAGAAATCTCAGATTCTTATTTTCACTCACAAACCTGTCTTCAATACTAGCTACTTAAAAATGCAACAATATACTTCTCAAAGAAAGCTTCTTCCTAATCAACTTGGAAACATATTGAGGATGAAAGTGAAAGTACTTGAACCTCAGTGTGTAGCTTCTATCTTTCAGAACTTCCTTAGAAGCTGAAAATAAATGAATCTTGAAATCTGCATAAGTACCACTTTTGGGGTCATGGGTGGACATGCCCAAAGTGATGGCAAGTTGAGTTCAGTTACACACATTACAGATGAGGTATCATGAGATGATGACCTTCAGGCTGTTTTACTTGTAGTGAAATTGTCCTTGGATGTCTCTGGGGAGATTGGCTCCAGGACCATCCTGGAATATTAAAATAAGGACAGGAGTGGCATTGTTCAAAAAGTATTCATCAGAGTACCCTAGATACTGTTTTATATGGGTATTAGAACTAGGGAAGGGAAAGGGACTATCAAATTCGAGAGACAAAGGATAAAAAGACAAACCACTCCAAAAGCAATAGTTACAAAACCATTTGGTGTAAATCAACTGAACAACTCATGGGGGGGAGAGGAAAAGAGGGAGAGGGAAGGTGGGGGAAAATGAGGGAGAAGGTAACAAGTTGAACAAGAAATGTATTCACTGCCTTACGTATGAATCTGTAACCCCTCTGTACTACAGTTTGACAATAAAGAAAAAATAGAACAAAGAAAAAAGTAATGCATTCTTTATCTGATGTATATAACTGCAACCCCTCTGTACATCACCATTACAATAACAATTTAAAATAAATCTTACAGATGCTCAAGTTTGCCACATAGGCCATAAACATCCTTTCATATATTTTAAGTCATCGTTCAGTTACATATAATACAAAATAACAATGTAAATAGTTACTGTACTATATTATTTAGGGAATAATAATAAAAAATCTGTACATATTCAGTGCAGGCTGGGCACTGGTGGCTAATGCCTGTAATCCTAGCTACTCGGGAGGCTGAGATCTGAGGATCGGGATTCAAAGCCAGCCCAGGCAGCAGAGTCCATGAGACTCTTACCTACAAGTAACCACCAGAAAACCAGAGTGACACTGTGGCTTAAGTGGTAGAGGGCTGCTAGCCTTGAGCTACAGAGCTCAGGGACAATACTCAGACCCAGAGTTCAAGCCCCACAACTGACAAAAAAATTAGTACACTCTTAAATCTGTAGAGGATTCCTTGTGTATCATTATACCATTTTTGTTCTTTTTACTGTCCCATTTTTTTCCTGTTCTTTCATTGTTTATACTAGCCTGTAAATGTAGAGCTGAAGTATTACTTGGTGTTTCTAAACATAAGAAGATTGCAGTGCCCTGAACAGAGAAAACGTGCATTGCTCAAGCTTCATTTAGATGTGGGTTATAGAACATTTAGTAAGTTCTTCATTAATGATTCAGCAATATGTATTCAAGTGTGTCTAAACAGAAACACATATAAATAAAGCAAGATTATATATTTGTCAAGTTGCAAGAACATTTTGACAAAAGACTTGTAAGAACATAACCCTGTTTCTCCCCAAGGCAATGTTTCAGCACTTGCTAATTCAGTGCTCACAGTGATTTTATGGAATGCAACTACTGTGAAAAATGGCAATTGATTAAGTGGTATGTGTGTGTGTGTGTGTGTGTGTGTAATCAGTTTCTATACAGAAGAGTTGTGGGAAAGAGGAGTAAAATAAGTTTAGGGATAGGTATGGGTAAACCATTTCTTTTTCTTTATTTAATAATAAAATATATCTATGGTCATGCATTATCTTAACATAACTTGATCAGTACTTTTATATTTCTTAGGAGTCTGTCATATTTCTATATCTTCTTTTCAAAATAATATTTTAAAAATGTAGATTTTCTGCTTTTCCTTTTTCATGAAATATTTTGATTTATATATTGAAATCTCATTTAATTTCCATAACCACAAATGTTGGGCAGATTATACAGTTTTGTGGATTATTTTTCCAAGAGTGTAATGTTTTTTCTTTACATGCTAATATGGTGAAGTTTTGTTACTATTTCTTTGATATTTGAAGGTTCAGTTCCATTTTCTAATAAATTAGAAATCATCTTGTTAAAATTGAATTTGTCTTATATTTGTCATTAACAAGTTATGTAGTTGGTGCTATGTATATATAAAGAGGTGCTTATTATATTATAAATATCATAATAGTGCCACTTGTTACTGTTAGCATTTCCCTAGCCTCAGGTCCTCAGCTCCTCCCATTAGCCCCAGATCCACCCATACCTAATAAGCCACTCCTACTCACTATTAAGACCTACCTATTTCCCCTTTTATCCCCAGAGAGAGAGAAGCTGCCACCTGGATAAGGTGCAGATGCCATGTAGCTCCCTCTCCCGTGGGAACTATGGCCCCACTAATAAAACTCCTTATGAACCTTCTTCTTCTGTTTCTGATTATCTCCGCATGGTCCCCTGGGATGGCTGAGACATATCCTTTCAGTTACATCTTAAAAAAAATCAAAAACAGCCGAGCACTAGTGGCTTATGCCTATAATCCTAGCTACTCAAGAGGCTGAGATCTGAGGACTGCAGCTCAAAGCCAGCACAAGCAAAAAAGTCGATGAGACTGATATCTTCAATTAACCACCAGAAAACTAGAAGTAGTGGTATAGCTCAAAGTGGTAGAGTGCTACATGAGCAAAAAGAGCTCAGGAACAGCACCCAAGCTCTGAGTTCACATCCCACAACCAACAAAACATACATCTTATTTACTTTAAAGGTGATTCTTTCCGACTTTTACAAATGTGCTGCATACAATGTTTTCTGATCAAACCCACAGCATTTGTCGCTCTACCTGCTTCCTTATTCTGAAACAATTTCAATAAATTTCTTAGTCCAGTTTTTATATATGCAAATAAAATGATTCAGCCATCTTACATCTTCTTTACCCTTTTCATTTGTCTTACCCTCCCAGTGATACCCACCTCAATAACAGAGACTGTTTTGTTTTCCTGTTATTCATTTTACTTTTTCTTAGTGTGTATTAATGCACTGACTAATTTCACCATGCTATTCCAAGCATGAATATATTATATCTTAATCATAATAAACTTCTCTCCTGCTTTTTCTTTCCTTATCCACCTTCTCTCTTTTGTTAGTTAACAACTTATTTTGAGATTTCTTATGCCATTTTCATACATAGTTGCAATGTATTTTGGTATGACTCACCTTCATCATTCTATTACCTTCTCTTTATCCCTTCACCCTCACAGAGTCCCATAGTTAGAATGCTGTTTTACCTATATGTACACATATATAGTAATGTATACATACATATATGCATATGATCAAGTTTATGCATATTTTTGCATTTTAGGCATAATTTCCAGCAATAAGTAAAAACATAATATTTGGCTTTTTGTGCTTAGCATATACTGATCAGTATTAGGGTCTCCTGTTCCATCCATTTTTTCCCTGCACATCCAAATATTTGATGGTGATAGATATGTTTCTTAGCATTGAGGGAGGAGAACTTCACCCTGTTTTTCCATCAATACTGAGCATTACCTGCATTTTTTTGTGTCTTTCACTAGGATTTTGGTGAAAAATGACATTTTTTTTTTCCGGTCCTGGGGCTTGAACTCAGGGCCTGAACACTGTCCCTGGCTTCTTTTTGCTCAAGGCTAGCACTCTGCCACTTGAGCCAAAGCACCACTTGCTGCTTTTTCTATATATGTGGTGCTGGGGAATCGAACCCAGGACTTCATGCATACGAGGCGAGTACTTTATCACTAGGCTATATTCCCAGCTCCGAAAATGATATTTGAAACTAGAGTCTAGTGCTACATTAATTAACAACACAGTACTTTCAAGGCACAGAGCAAAGTATTGGCTGAAGTTAAAAAAAAAAAAAAGGAGTGTTAAAAACCTGAAGAGGGGCCTGGGAATATGGTTTAGCAGTAGAGTGCTAGCCTAACATGCATGAAGCCCTGGGTTTGATTCCTCAACACCACATAAACAGAAAAACTGGAAGTGGGTGCTATGGCTCAAGTAGGAAAGTGCTAGCCTTGAGCAAAAAGAAGCCAGGGAGAGTGCTCAGGCCCTGAGTCCAAGACCTAGGACTGGCAAAACAAAAACAAACAAACAGAAAACCCCAAACACCCAAAAGACAAAAATCCTTGAAGGTGGTCTGATTTCTCATTTTCTGGAGAGAGAACACTTCTACTTAGCCACCACAGAACAGGCTGTATTGTATGTGGCCTACATATGAGAGTGACATCACTGTCTACTGGACTCACAGGACAAATAGATTACTAATGCTTAGAAAGAAATGCACCCACAATAGTAGTAGATTAATAATTGCTGCAAGGAGACTGTCCTAAAAATGTCTGTACTTTTGGAGCTTCAAGCTAGGGTTCAAATATGCACATTTCCCCTAGCAGAGAACTGGCTTTGAATCTGGAAATGGCTAAAGTTCCATTCTGAGTTGACATAGATGAAATAAATCTATTTGGCCAGCAGCAAAACCAGAGCCTAAGTCTTTGTGAGGATCTTCTAAGCTATCCCCACCCACAGGAACTATTTGTGTTTTAGTTATTGTTTGGATTTTTGTAAAATGTATTCTTAATTAGTGAAAGTGTTGATATTCTTCAGTTCTTAGTAACTGCTACTTTTCACTACTAGGAACATAAAAATATCTTCAGGTCAGTGCACTAGGTAAGTACTGGGAATAGGTAACTTTAAGTTTAATAGAGCATTTACTTTTATGGAGTCTGTTCTATTGCCAAGAGCTGGGATAATATTCCTCCACAGATCATTCCATTTAATCCTCATCACAATTTGGTCAGGTAGATGCTATCATTAATCTAATTTCTTCTGTTCAGGAAACCAAATCTTATAGAGGGCCAATACCTTGCCTAGGGTCATGGAGCTAAGCAGGCAGGATCTGAATACAGACTAGCTTTGGAGATGGCTTTCCTTTCTATAATTCTTCTGTACTTTGCTGCTTGACTTGATTCTTATGGATTCTTCCTAAATATATTGAGCTGTAGTTTTCCCACACAATTTTAAATGTGTAAAGCCCAGTTAACATTCATCTAAATAATAACCTCTTCATAGATGAGAAATTCTAAGATGCATTTTAAAGAAATAAATGCTTCTAAGACAGGTCAGTGCTTTGCTCACTAATCCTTCATTCTTCCTTATCAACCAGCACCAAGTGATTAACTTAAAGTCACAGTCCTTCATTGAAGCTTGTCTTCAATCTCTTGGCTGGCTCAATTTCAAAAGCTATCCAGGTCTGCTTATCTCTTACAGATGGGTGGGTATCTTCCTCTGACTCAGCTGCACTGGTCTGTTTACACTATTTAGGCTCTTTGAAGACAGTGAAAAAGATGGCTGTATTTTTTCCCCCAAGTACTCAGAGATTCTGACATATTCTCCAGCTAACTCAGGAGAGGAAACAAAAAGAGATTAAAAAAACAGCTAAGAATATTTTCCTATAGAGCACATTAAACAGCTGTAATTCTTTTTCTACTAATCAGTAGAACTATTTCTTTCCACTTCATTTATCTCCAGTGTTCCTAGTAGGTGTCTCAAAAATGAAGCAAGGAATGTCACAATATATACACAGAGCTTGTTTCCACCTCTTCTTGCAGGTGGCTGTGCTTACAAGTGGCTTCAAATTTATGAGACTTTCTCCTCTAACGTATTAATATTTCTTATATGTGTAAATATATTTTTGGAAAAATTATACAGATAACAACTATGGTATTCCTGAAAGAAGTTGATTTGGTTAGACACAGAAGCAATTCTTAGAAGTGATGAAGGCATCATGGGCACTGACATTCTACAGAAAATCCTTTTTCAGGGCTAGGGAGACTGATTATTAGAGAAGCTAAGAAGGGCTACAGTACTACTCATAGGTACCATGTATGAAGCCCTCTTCTTTGTCAAGTACTGCACTGAAATTGTGTAGATCATGTAAGGTATTCTGTGTGCAGACCATACTTAGGCCTTGTGTCTTCAGTTTCTGCAGTTTGTGGGGATATCTTTTTAAGAATGCTAGTGCAGCATATATTCTGTGGCTGATGTCTGTCACCTAAACATCTTGAGAGGTAGATTGGGAGGACAGTATTTTGAGGCCAGACCAGGTCTGATCTATGTTAGTGAGAGTCCGTCTCAATCAGTAAGCAAAATTGACACTTACCTGTGATTCCAGTTATACAGGGGGTGTTGGTCAAAGGATTACAGTCCAGAGCCAGCCATGGGCAAAATACAAGACTGTTTCTGAAAACAAAAGCAAAGCAAAACAAAACAAAACCAAAAAATGACTAAAGGGGAAAGTAAAAAGGTCTGTGTGGAAGTACGACTGAAATACTAGAATACTTGCCTAGCAAGCACAAACCCCAGTACTGCCAAAACAAAACAAAGAAAAAAACAGAACATGAATACAAGAAAGTAAATGTTTATTTAGAATGGGAAAATGTATCACTTTGAGGGATTTTGAAAATATTCACAAATACAACAAATGCCATGAGGTTCGCAAAAACAATGTTTTAACAATTAACTGGCATTCACACATTTAAATTTTATTTAATACTTTGTCAAAGACTGATATCCTTTTAATCAGGAACAATGTACTATCTTTCAGCAGAATAAAATATGGGAATATGTCTAGTGTAAGCCTTTAAATTTGGTTTAGCATCCCAACATAATTAAATGTTTATAAGTAGCCCAAGAATTCTTTGAAGAGAGAGATGGATATAGTAGAGATTTAGGGCTGTTAAGAGTAACTGACATGTAAAATTCACTGAACATGTTCTTGTTGAATAAAAGAGTCCTTAAGCTTGGGTTTTGTTAAAAGGTAGTATAGGCTAGCTGGAAGATTACTACTTCAGATGTAGTTAAGAAATATTCCATGCGCTTCTCTCTTAAGCACTATGTGTGGAATGCAGGGGAAATCCCAATGAAGTCTCCTTCTTCATGCTCAGCTGATTGCATCCTGAATTAATCAATATGTTGTGGCTTTGCCAAGTCCTGATCCGGATGTGCTTGCTGGCTCTGTCTGAGTATTTTATAGATGATGAAAATAAATAATGTGTACAAGGTTCTGGCCTTTTACAAGGTGAGTTGGCAAAAAAAGTGTTGCAAAATAGTCTATTCTCATGACACCTATTGTAATCTAACCAGCCAAATAAGCTTCCTTACATCAGCTCAATGGTCTTTTCAAATTACCATTTACATATGTTTCCACTGAACTCTTACAGAATCCATTCCAACAACGTACAAAATGAAGGAAAATAAAAAGAAAATGCATTTTGCAAGATAAAGGACTTCTCTTTTTCCTTTTAAATAAAATGAGCTGGGAAGAGGCACAGAACTTTTATGATTCAGTAATGGCCAAGATATGATGCTCTCTAGCTCACAAATCAAAGAGCCTCGAGCTGCAAAAGCTTCAATTTCGAACAGAACAGCTCAGGGCCAGGCAAAATGTCATCCTTTTTATAGGTTCAACAAAATTTTTTCTGTTTTTTCATCTGGCAACACAGGCATTAGATCAGCTCTTCAAGTCCCTGGGATGTCTGGAATTCAGACTTGTGTGCACTTTCTAAAACTTAGGGTCAAGTGAGAATAAATGCTACAGAATAAAAGGGAAACTAGCACAAGAGAAGAGAACCCAAATGCCCAATGGAATCGTCATTAAAGGAGGTCATGAGGACATGCTCCCTTCCCTCCCCCCCCCGCCCCCCATTATCAATACACATATTCTGACTTTAATGAGAGCATGGCCAACTTAGAGAATAGTGAGTTCTGAGGAGATCACCATGTAACAGTTGGTTCTTAGTTACATTTCAGATTTAGTACTGAGGAATAAAGCTGGCTCCATGTGTCTATTACTGAGAACATTTTGTTTCAAAGAAAAAGCAGATTTTGAATGCTAACAAAACTTATTATAGCCCTATGTTTTCTTACATGATAACATTCACTTAAAGAGCTCTCTTCTATTACTTAATGGATCCCCAGATTATGCCCTCCCCCCATTTTTTTTTTTTTTTGTGCCAGTCCTGAGGCTTTAGCTCAGGGCTTGAGTGCTGTCCCTGAGCTTTTGTGTTCAAGGCTAATGATCAGCTCTACTTCCAATTGTGTGTGTGTGTGTGTGTGTGTGTTTAATTGGAGATGAGAGTATCACATACATTCCTGACTGAGCTGGTTTTGAACCACAATCCTCAGATTTCAGTCTCCTGAGTCCTGAGTAGTTAGGATTACAGGAGGGAGTCACCAATACCTGGCTACTTTTCCTATTTATAATTGCAAAGCTTTATTTGTGCACTAAATATAGAATCAAAGTAAATGAAATTAGTAGCTACTAAGGCATAGTATAAATTTGACTCCTAGTTACCTATGAAGGCAGATATACCTTAATTCTCGGTTGGTTACTTATTTATTAAATTTAAAAATCACTGGCAGAATGCTCATTCTTCAATTTACATGTTAGTACCATACTAGTACTCAAGTTAATAAATCAAGTTCCAATTTTCATACATAGAATGTTTTTAATCCTTTCAAATTTCCATGTCCATGAGTATATTTACAGATTAAAACTAGTAAGGAATAGAATCTTAGACATGGCATGTGTGTAAATTATTTAATAATAATATTAATAAACTTTCCTGTCTGTATCCTACAGTGTGATGATTTTTTTTCTTTTTTTACCCTGTTTTCTTTACCAGTCCTGGGGCTTGAAATCAGGGCCTAGACACTGTCCTTGAGCTTCTTTCATTCAAGGCTAGCCCTCTACCACTTGAACCTCAGCATCATTTCCCACATTTTCTGTTTATGTGGTATTGAGGAATTGAACAAGGGCTTCATGCATGCTAGGTAAGTACTCTAACCCAAGCTACATTCACAGCCCCATGTGATGGGTATTCTAATGGAAATAAGCATGCAAAAGACATATACTTCATTCTTGAAAATAATAAATTTGCAGAAGTGGAATAAAGCCAAACTCAGAAATAACTGCTAGCATGGAATCCAGTTACAAATATTGTAGAGTGAATGAATACTTTGCACTTAAGGAAGTAGTGTCTCTCCTGTCTGGATGATCAGGAAAAGCTTGTGGAAAAGATGACCTTTATATGGAATGCTGGAAGCCTTCTTGTAAGAGAGATGGAATTTGGTAGAGGAAGCTGTTTATGCAAAGCAAAGGCAGAACAGCAAATGTTCATGAAAGGTCCAGGGTCAGAGAGAGAGAAAAAGCTAGCCTGAAACACTGGGTCAATGTCAAGAGCTATAGGAGATAAAGGATGGAAAATAGCTTGGCATGAATTCATCAGGAACCTTAGTGCCAAATGAAGAAGCTTGAAATTCATTCTATGAACATTGAACTATCAGAGCTATTTATTTATCAAGTCCTCACACTTGTGAGCAAAGCACTTACCACTTGAGTAATGCTTTCTGACCATTTTTATTTTTATTATTTACTTTTTATTTGCTAATAATTAGGCTTTTTGATTCATCACCAATGCTCCCTCAGGAAAGACTATTTAAAAATAGAAGCAGTTTTTCTGGGTACAGGTCACTCATGCCTATTAATCCTAGCTACTCCAGAGGCCAAGATTTGAGGATGCTGGTTCAAAGTCAGCCTGGGCAGCAAAGTCTGTGGACTCTTATTTCTAATTATTCACCAAAAAGCTAGAAGTGAAAATGTGGCTCAAGTGGTAGAGCACTACTGTTGAGAACAAAATCTCCGACCCAGTACGTAGGCTCTGAGTTTAAGCCTCAGGACTGGTACAAACCCAAAAAATTGTTTTTGTGATAGGGTGTTTCCAAATTTACCTGTGCCAACCACTTATTTATGATTTTGCTACTACTGCCTTCTGAGTAGCTCAGATTACAGGGGTGCTGCACAATGTCAAATCTGATACCAGCATCCTTTTAGATCAGAATTTTTATATTTTTTTTATAAGTAAAGCAAAAAGATTTTTTTTTTCTTGTGGGAAGATTTTTCTCTTCTTTTTCTTTTTCTTTTATGTCAAATTGATGAACAGAGAGCTTACAGTTTCATATGTTAAGCCTTGGGTACATTTTTTGTACTGTTTGTTACCTCCTCCTTCATTCCCCCAGCCCCCTCCCCCTTCCCTCTCCCCCCCATGAGTTGTTCAGTTGGTTTACACCAAGTGGTTTTGCAAGTATTGCTTTTAGAGTTGTTTGTCTTTGTGTCCTTTGTCTCTCAATTTTGGTATTCCCTTTCACTTCCCTAGTTCTAATACCAGTATATACACTACCCAGTGTATTCAGATGAGACACAGTGATAGTGGGAGTACAATCACAGGAAGGGATACAAGAGGATCATCAACAAAAGAAGCTACGGTTTCACAGGGTGTGTTGAAAGTAATTACAAAAGTGATATAACACGCGTTTCCATAACATGGAGTTCATTTCACTTAGCATCATCATCTTATGTGTTCATAGGGGCATAGCTATTAGGCTCTTGTGATCCTCTGCTGTGACTAGCCTAAACTTGTGCTAATTATTGGGCATCTACCCAAAAGACCACAAACAGGAACACACTAAAGCCACACTAAAGCACAACAGTGTTCATCTCAGTACAATTTGTCATAGCGAAAATATGAAACTAACCCAGATGCCACTCAGTAGACGAATGGATCTGGAAAATGTGGTACATATACATAATGGAATTTTATGCCTCTATCAGAAAGAATGACATTGCCCCATTTATAAGGAAATGGAAGAACTTGGAAAAAATTATACTAAGTGAAGTAAGCCAGACCCAGAGAAACATGGGCTCTATGGTTTCCCTCATAGGGAAAAATTAGCACAGATTTAGGCTAGTCACAGCAAAAAGTTTTTAAATTTAACTTTATTGTCAAGATGATGTACAGAGTTACAGTTACATATGTAAGGTAGTGAGACATTTCTTGTTATACTTGCTACCCCCTCCCTCCTTTTTCTCCCACCATCCATCTCCCCAATCTCTGCCACCCCCCCAATGCCTGCCCATGTTGTACAGCTAATTTCTAACATATTGTATTAAAAAATCGATGTGGTCATTTCAATATTCCGTACTAGAGGGATAAACATCTGAATTAAGAGATGATTGCAGCTAAGCCAGGAAAGAACAGAATCTAGAACTTTGAGAAATTTCTAGAACACTTGCTGATTTTTTTTTTCAGGCTTTAAAATATATTACAAGGTATTCAGGTGAGTGATTGTCGGTATGAACATTTTTTTAAATGATCCAGTAGATATCAGTGGTCTCTTCTTGTTTCTAAGAAAATACTGACATTTTTGTTCACTCTTCTCATTATTTCCTTTGACAATGTACCGGACCTACATTCTCTTTTAGCTAATGACATTAGTAAGAACTTCATCAAGACAGGTATTGTTAGGAATGTTTTATCTTTAATGTTAAATTCTTCCCAGTAAATTTATTGCTTTTATTTTGCTCACCAACCTTCTTACACTAAAAAAAGTGAGAAAGGAAGAAAGAGAGAGATGGGGGAGGTGAATCCAAATGTCACAGAACTTGTGTATAAATTAGCCTCACCTCACAGTCCCTAAACCTTCTCCTTCCTCAACCTCTACTCTAAGTAGACAATGTTTCATCCTTTTATGACCTATGATTCTGCTTTTGCTTTGGTTTCAGTGTAGTCATATAGGATTCCAGGGGTGCAGTGGACTTCAGTGTTATGCTGTATATGCTCTATTTGTTAACTAAATCACAAATCACCTAAGTCAGTAATGACATTTTCATTGAAATCAGCTGAAGCTGTGATGCCTATCACTTTGAAATGATTATATTCACCTGAATCTTAGTACTTGGCATACATTAGCTTACTAATTACAAAGCTTACAAAAAGCATCTGTTGAATTAAACACTTTCACAAGTAAGAGCAGAAAGACTTCCATTGTCCTATACTTCAAGTGGAGGTGGGGACACTATCCATGTGTTTTGGCCTGGGTTGCCTAGAAAAGGAACTTGAACTTAGCATGTGTGAATAAGTAATTTGTTAAGTGAGTCATCAAAAGGAAAATGTACGAAGGAGTGGAAGGAGCAGAAAACAAATAGAGGAAATTGGTTCTGAGGAGAGATTTGGGGCATAAATCATACCTCAAACTTTATTCCCCTTCTTTATGCATCCCTATCAGATAGTTATTGGTTATTGGCCACTATGGTATGGAGTTGGGATTTGATATAAACCCTAGCAACTCTAGGTAGGAAACTAAATTACCCAAGAAAGAAAGTTTCCTAGGAACAATCTACTGATGAAGGTGTGCTGGAGGGCATATCCAACAAGAAAGAGATCCTAGGAGATTAACAGGTATTAAACCCTTCTCCTCCTCCTCCTCTAAACCTAAAAAAACGTGGAGACTTAATTCACCTATTACATACTCTCCTAAATAATATCTATCACCTGTGCACTATGAATAATTTTTAATCTGATACTGAATCCAGTTGATTGTCAAAGCTATCCTGGAATATGTTTTAAGATATCTGAGACCACTTCTACCCCCAAACTCAACATAACCTCTATTAAATGTGATTCCAGACTCCAAATTGAAATCTCCCTGGTACTTCTGTAGATAACAAAATATTTCATCTAACTCATTGGGTACTCATTTGTAAGAAATGACAATTTTATACTCAGTGCTCTGAGAGATATCATTGATGTCCACAGGGAAGCCATGTAGACTGTTTGTCATGATTCAATTCCTTTAGGAACTAATACAGATTAAAAAATTGGGTGTTCCCAGTTAGATCTAATTTTGTCTCTGCAACTCACAAATGATGTTACTTTGTACAAGTCACTTATTTTCTAAAGCTGAATTTCCTTAATATAAATATCTGGTGATTCACGGGGTCATTGTTAAAGCAAGTGAGATATTTTACATAAACCACTTAAGATAGTACCTGTGCTATAGTTATAATTATGCACCCTGATGGTATTTTCTACCATTAATGAACGAGGACTGAAAGGATAAATAGGAAGATTAAACACATAAGAGGAAAGGATCAGAACAGAATTTTGTGAGCAGAACAGTTTGGTAATCTGTTTTTGTTACACCTAGAAATAATGGAAAATTCCTTGGAGCCTACTAGTACTTTAATTTTTGGATTGTGATAAAATGCATCTATAGCCAGATATAGATTAATTTTTTATACTTGAGAGACCATATATAATTTGTTTCTCTGTCAGCATCAAGGCAGCTTCTTCATCACTTTTATTGACTGTCAGGTAATGTCTAAGTTTTAAAAATTATTTCCCAGTCTATCAAAGCCAATTCACTCCTCCAAAGGAACATAAAATGTGCATTGTAATTGAATAAAGATATATTGTGTAAAAATAATCTCACATTGAATATTTCTGAGAGTCTATAAAAGTGAAAGTTTTCAAATTAATCTGATAAAAAATATTTAGAAGCCAGAAATTTCTGATGTAGCATTTTAGCTATGTGAGTTAAAATCAATTTCTTTAGTTCAGTAATCTTTAAAATTTTTATCTTTAAAAATATGAACCAAGGGATTTCAGTTTAACATGTTGATTTCTGTATATAATACATTTTTATCAGTGTCACCTGCTTTATATTTTAATACCTTTTGACTTTTATTAATTTATTTATTGTCATAGTGATGTACTGAGGAGTTACAGTTTCATATGTAAGGCAGTGAGTACATTTCTTACCAAGTTTGTTACCTCCTCCTTCATGTTTCTCTCTTCTCCCCTTCCCATTTCCCTCCCCCCATGAGTTGAACAGTGGATTATAGCATATCGTTTTGTAAGTATTGCATTGGTTCTCCTTTTACCCCTTGTCTCTCCATTTTGATGTTCCCTTTTCCTTCCCTAGGTCCAATAAACAAATATACAATACCTAGGGTACCAAAACCAGTAACAGTGACACCAAGGGTAAAACCCTGGAGAAGAAAGGCAAAAGAAAATGGCATAATTTCAGATGGTCTGTTGAAAATAAAAACAATGGTCAACTGCTTATTTCCATAACTTGGAGTTCATTTCACTTAGCATCATCTTATATGTTCATATGTACATGGCTAATGAGCTATTGTGATTTTCTGCTAGGACTATCCTGGGCGTGTACTAATTATTACCAATTAGGGAAACCATAGATTCTATGTTTCTTTGGGCCTGTCTCACTTCACTTAGTATTTTTTTTCCCCCAAGTCTTTCCATTTCCTTTCTTTCTGATAGAGGCATAGAATTCTATTGTCTTTTGATACCTTTTTGATTAGCATCTTAATACATTTTTGATTAGCATTAACATGGTGACAGACTAGAGCACACATGTTGCTACCAGGTATTATGTTAAAGTTTAGAAATGCAAAAATGAATAGACATGGAGTAAACAGATGAAAGGTTTTGTAGATAAAATGTGGCAAGAGATAAGCTAGGCATGTGATATGCAATCAGAGGCTATTTTGAAATGTGAGGTAGGAAGATATGATGCTGCAGTTGAAATTTGAAGAAGTTGTTAAAGTTAATTAGAAGAAAAGCAGAAGTGTCTTGTGACATCCATAAGAAAGGGAAAGGTGAGAGACTACAAGAAAGTCAGCTAGTGAATTGTAAATCAGATTAATGATGACCATAACATATTTGACTCTCTTCTTACCAGTGTTTTCTCTATCTATTCTCCTTCAATCAGTCAGCATTTGCCTTTGAATAGTGGGGTAATATGGTGGAAATGCCACTGGACCAGGTTCTGGATCTAGCCTTAAAAGCCTGGCAGCTCCACTTTTTGAGTATTGGAATACTGATGGTAAAGGTAGTTAGGTATTACATGAGAAGCTTGTTGTAAAAAAGGTGTTAGGATTCTAAAACTATGTGAATAGGCTCAGAAGACCAGTTTGTAATCTTCAGCAATTCCTTCAGAAAACTGATTCAAACCATCCTGGATTCACTGGACTAGACCTCCGCTACACAAAGCAGGCCTAATTAATGGCAGAACCATTCTGCTGATTCCCAGAAAACTCCCTGATCCCAAAGAATCTTAGATTCACAATGAATATTTCAGGCCATTGTTAGCATGGCTTCTACACAGCTATTGTAAGGCAGAAAAGTTAAATATGAGAAAAAGGTATGCAAATGAGTTATTATCGAGAGCCTGGATTCGAGGTTAAGCATGTTGAATATTTGATTTCTGCAAGTTGGAAATGCCAATATTCTCCCATTCAGTATTCCTAGGGATTCACTGTTTATTTTTTTTGTAAATAAGGGTATTTATCCATCATATTCTATCAATGTAATTCAGATAAAATATTTCTAAGGAATTTGGAAGAAAATAAGTTCAAAGCCACAATGATATCTAACTTTATAGCACTTATAATATATGTTAGATCCTGTGAGTTAAGTGATTTACAATCTATTTCACAAATAAAGAAACTAATTCTCAGAGAAGTATTAGAAAGAAAAAGAAAACCAGTGGCAAACTGGGATACATAAGCAGTGTAGAGTGTGGACCCTAACTTTGTAGGCTTCATAGTTATGCTGCGATCACTTCCATGATTCTTACATGAAGAACTGAGTATGTGAGTGTGTGTTTGTGAGTGTGTATAAATATAAAGTGTAATAGACTAGGAGATTCTTAAGGGAGAGGCAGAGACTACTTCCCTTCTGCTCTTCATTATCTGCCCACTGCTTCTTCTAGTGGCCATCTCATTGTTGCTTAACAAATACTGGCTGAATGATCTGATGGGTGCACCAATGATACCCGATCACAAAGTGAACTAATCACACTTGAATGAAGCCCTGCGTTGCCCCTTTTAGCAAACTGGCATGGATATGTGGAAACCTGAAAACTGCTATATTTTCCTCAAACCAAATCAAGCAAAGAAAAGGAAAAGGAAGAAGGCACAGGCTGGCCACGAATTCAAGTATGTGCAGCTAATGAAGACCATGTGTCAGACCAGAAATCAAAGAAATAAAGGTGTACAGGAATGAATGGGTGGCACAAGTAGCCACTGGAGAATGGATCAATTATCTCTGAGATGATTGGTGTATGAGCTGTGAGTAGAAAAGACATGGCACTATGTCCATATCTGAAAAATCAAAACTGTGAAGGAAAAGAGAAACAAACACACCCCACCATATGAGAGAGTCAGAGAAAGCATTTATACTTAGACATGAAAGAAAACTCTAAGAGAGGCTGAACAAGGGCAAAGGTGACAGTGCTTTAACAATGGGACCAACAAGACTAAATCTTTAATATGAGGCAATAATGGTTCATTCATGGCTGTGTGATGACTGCTGTGCAGTTGAGAGTGCTGGCTAGTTGAGGCTGGAAGGCAGAGGCAAATGCTGAGAAAGTGTAGATGTTGAATGTTCTTTCTTTTTAAGATCTTAAGGTAAACAGATGTTATTTCTGAAATGTATATCCAAAAAGTCACAGCCTGTATAATTTTTAACTTAATTTTATTGTCTAGGTGATATACAGAGCGGTTACAGTTACATGTGTAAAGTAGTGAGTATATTTCTTGTTGAACTTGTCAACCCTCACTCATTTTTCCCCACTTCCCCCCCAATTGTACAGCTCATTTATAACATAGTGTCTTATGAGTACCTCTGTTGCATTGTTTTGTCCTTTGTCTCATCAGTTTATTGTTCCCCTTTCCTTCCATAATTCAGATAACTATATATACAATACCCAGTGTACCTAAATCAAATACAGTGACAACAGGGATAAACCATAAGAAAAAAACAAGGAAAGAAAAGAGAAATAACTTCACAACAATGAAAAACCTATTGTTTCTATATCTTAGAGTTCATTTCACTTAGCATCATCTTATATGATCATATGTTTGTAGCTATTGAGCTATTGTGATCCTCTGCCAGGACTATCCTAGACATACACTAATTATTACAAATGAGGGAAACCAATGTTCTTGTTTCTCCTGTTTCTTCTAAAGCCACAGTGAGGTGATTGATGGCTTTTGCACAATGAAGTGACATAATCTAATTTGCTCATTTGTTTTATAGCTATAGATCCTGAGAGAAGACATGGTGTCATTGAGTATATACAGTTGCTTGGAACTTTGGCAACAGAGAAGCACAAAGTCAAGAGAAAATGTCTTCACATTTATAGATCTCACAATCTGACCAGGATAGGAAGACTTGTTTCTTAAGAAAAAAAGCAAAAACAAATGAATAAACAGAGAGCCTAGGGAGACCTTTTATCTTGACTAATGCAGGTATGGAGGTAGATTTAGGATGGAAGGAAGGTTTGACAATGGAAGACAGAACAGGGAGCTCAAGATATAAGAGGTAGTGGGCAAAGATTGACCTTGACCTTCATGATTCCTGATTGACACTAACTTAGTACAGTCTGTGCTCCTTATATTCCATGAGGAAAAGGTACCTGTGAAACTAAGTTCCCCATTTCGGGCTTTCACACCACACAGGTGTGAAGTACTCAAGAAGCAGCCCTATGAAGGCTGATGCTGAGAAAAGAACAGCCACTTTCTTTTTCTCTTTCTTTCCCTTCCTTCCTCCCTCCCTCCCTCCCTCCCTCCCTCCCTCCCTCCCTCCCTCCCTCCCTCCCTCCCTCCCTCCCTCCCTCCCTTCCTTCCTTCCTTCCTTTTTGTGGTTGTAAGTCCTTGAGCATTTCCTCTATATGCAGGAGATGGAGATTTGTTACTTTGTGATGAAGTGCCTTGTCTTTGGTTCCTTGGCAATGTGTCATGAAGCTTCACATTTTCAGGTTTGAATTTACCTTGTGGGAAACAGAAGAAATAGGTCTTGCTCTGGCTTTAGCTGAATAACCATTAGCTGAGTAACAATTGACCTTGGGTGGTGGCACTATTATCTCGGTCTCAACTTCACTACTTTGTGGGATGAGGCAAGTAGACTAGTGGAGCTCAGGGGCTTTTGTTCTGCCTCTGATCATAATGCCTCTGTGCTTCTATCTGAGCTGGGAGAGATTTCTCTGGTAGTACGGTGCCATCATTAACAATCATGATTATGACAATCTTCTGTCACTCAGTACCAACTACACAGCAAGTTTCATGTGCTTCCTCACTTAGCTGTCATTCATTTAATCTTACACCATTAATTATTTTATAGTTAAGGAACTGAGGAAGGCTAGGTGAGGTTAAGCCCTTATTCAAAGACTTAATGGTAATGACAGAGCAAAATTTTAAACTGGTTTTCTTTGACTCGGTAGCCATTTATATTTGTAAGCACCACACTGACATCATTGGAACTTAAAAAAACAAACAAACACTGAAATATCACTGCAGTTAAAATGGTGTTAGATTTTTAGCAGAGCAGCCAGTGGGGTATGAATCTAGTATTACTGTGGTTCAGAAGAAAGTCTTACTCAGCTTAACACATAGTGTGAATAATAGCATCAAAAATGTTCAACATAAATCTCCCCAGACCTCGGGCCTGGATTAGTATGCTAATGTTGAAGCTGCTGCAATATTTCACAGCTAGGAATAAATGGCTAAACATAAAAATGCGTATTTAAATGTGGATGGATGTGCCTACAGAGGCACCAAAGGCACTACTAATATTATCCACACTTTTTTTTTTTTTATCTATTGAGGATGGAAGGCCTTTAAAGTCAGCAATGGGATGAGATCCTCGAGTTGCTAAGCCTAAGGCAATCTGGCTCTGAGGCCGAGGAAATGGATCAGAGTGTTGTAAAAAGCTGAGAAGAGCTTTTTCATCATTATGGGAAATGGCAATGGCATTGTGGGTATTCAGGCATCCAATGGTCCATCTCCCCAGTGAACTTCAAAGCCAAGCAAGGTGAGTCAGGAGAAAAGCAGCACTCAGACACTTTTACATTTTACCCTCTGCCAAAAGTGCAGCTGATGACACAAATCACTATGGAAGAAAGATTTGTAAGCAATTGAGTCAAAGAAGCCTATGGCTAGCTTGAGAAATACAGAATCTCAATAGGAATGGTATAAGATAGAAGAGAATTGTACAGGGTGGCCTAAATGTTAGTTATACATATTAGACATACCTAAAATCTTGGTAAATGACACTTATACAGAAATTGCAAATCATTTTAATCCTGATAGAAAACTTGATAATTGTCCAATTATCAATTAAAACTTTAGCTGTTATTAAGAAGACATTATTTAATATTTTACTGATATAATCTCTTTGAGAATATTTTTCAGGAAGAACTCCAAGAGTGAGGAGAAAACAAAACAAATTAAAAAAATGAGTGATCCTGTCTGTAAAAATCCAGAAGCTTTTTGAAAGTTCTTTATTAGTTTTTTGTTTTTCTGCCAGTCCTGGGGTTTGAACTCAGGGCCTGAGCACTGTCCTTGGCTTCTTTTTGTTCAAGGCTAGCACTCTACAACATGAGCCACAGAGACACTTCTGGCTTTTTCTATATATGTGGTACAGAGGAATCAAACCCAGGGCTTCATGTGTGTGAGGCAAGCACTCATTAATAGTTTTTAGAACTTAAATTTATTACGTTGGGTGGTAATCTTGGTGAAAACATTTAGCTCTCTTATTAGAGTATGATTTTGAATATAAAAATATGTCATGTGGAACATTTCAAGGCTTAAGAACTATATGTTTTTAAAACACCAAAAGATTATGACAGTAATGAACATGATTGTTTATTCTCAGATAACAAGCTCCTGGAAGGGATTCTAATAGGTACTGTAAGCTCAAAGGCATGATATATAAACAATATTTGATGAATCTGTCCTAACTGCAGAGATATGAAAATATCAGAGATTTTTCCTGATGACAAATCAGAGGTGCTTCTAATACTACTATGAATTGTTATCTATACTTGCAATTTGAAAAAAAAAATGCTAAATTTCTTTTTTTTCTGCGGTTGTGCTTGGTAGGCAGTCACTTTACCACTTGAACCGTGCCATTTTTTGTTGTTTATTTTTTAAAATAGGATTTTGCAAATTTACTTAGCCTCAGACTGCAATCCTCCTATCTTTGCATCCTGTATAGCTGGAATTACAAGAACGACCCATAATACCTACATTGCTTTTTGAGATAAGGGTGAAATAACAATTTTGCCAGGGCTGGTGACTTTAAACTGTGAGCCTTCCATTTCTGCCTCTTACATAGCTGGAGTTACAAACATGCTATAACCATATCTGACACAAAAAATGTTGAATTTGAAAGAGAGTTTATACAAATTATTAGACCTCTGAAAATCTAGATAGTAACTAGTCATGCTAGTGCATTTCTACAATCCCAATACTTGGGAAGTGGAGGCAGGAGAATAGCAAGTTTGAGGCCACCCTAGGCTAATGAAACCCTGCTGTACATATCTACAAAAGTCAGACAGCCAAGTTGGCTTTGGGAAAATAGTATTAAAAACTGGGAGAAAGCAATGTATGGGGTGATAACTGTTGAAAAAGAAATATACTCTTTATCTGATCCTTATAATAACAATAAAAATGTTTGAAAAAAGAAAATGCTTACAACCTATTGCGTTCTAGGAAACTTATGTAGGAAATAGGTTTGTTTGTCAGATCAAGGATTCTGGTTAGAAAAATGCCTTTTTAAAACAAGCAAACAGACTATATCAACTAAAAAAGTTGTCTTTTATGAGAGAGAATTTTAAGTAGATTTTAAGTTCACCTAGATGATGAGAAATCCTGACTTCCAGTAGCTAATTGCACAAAAGGCTTAGTAGCTGTGTAACACAACCTGTTACTACACCAAAACCTTCTGAAAAACAGGATTGCAATAGTGATACCTCCCATCTTCTGTTACCACCTCTCCCTCCATGTTCTTTCTCATGCCATGATCTCTTACTAGATCTTCAAAAGCTATTTCCTTCTATTGCTTCCACAATACCTTCTGCATATGGCACGCACATCAGTGTTAATCTCCATACATCTTTAAATGTTCCTTAGGTCTCATGCCTTGACTTGGGCAGGTTTGACATACTTTTCACATGGGCTTTCATTATATCTTGTACATACTGACTAGTGTGCTTTGTAAAATTGGGTACATGTGTGTTTCCAACTGCAGGCCCAGAGTCTTTCTTTGAGTAGTTAATGTACATATAAATATTTTTGTTCTATTCTCAGCTCAGGTTTTAGTACAAAATGATTTTTCAATAAATGTTTACAAGGTAAATGAGTAAACTTGTGCTGAGCTCTAGGAGTATTAAGGTGCATTAAGCAGATTACATTTGTTCAGGGGACTGTGACTGCTGGGCACTGAAATTTTGTAAGTCTGGGTGAGTACACGCACATACAAGAGTAAGGTCAGGAGCAACAGCAAATGGTGTTAAGTCTCAGGTGCCAAATATGAAATCATGAAAATTAAATAAATGATCTATTTGAACAAAAGTTCAGAGAAGAATAGTAATTAAATTGGGATTGTAAGATAATCTATCCTGCAAGAGGTAACCACTGAACTGTCTTTAGGGCTGTCAAAGAAATGTACATGGTGAGAAGGACTTCAGTTGCTTTTGAAATAAAGACTTCTTTTACTTTTTCTTCTAGTGTGAAGACCATTTTTTGGCATTGTTTCTTACATGGAAGAATTTTCAGAGTATGTTGTTTGCTAGTAATGTTTCTCTAGACGTTCTACTTTCTGTGATACATTTATGAAGAGAGTGTTTGGCTCAGGATGCAATTCTATATCTATTTTCTGATCAAGAAAAATAGTTTTATTGTGTCCTTGATTTGAGCACTCTATTATATTATCTCTGTAATCATGTTAGGTTTCTTCATATCTACGGCACACTATTGGGAAAATAAGAAGAATATTTTCTAAAAACATAGGATATTTTTTACACAAGCTACCATGAAGAATTTTAATCCATTCTTGGGAGTTCACCTATTCATATAATTATGTGTTCCTTTATTCAATATAAGTGTATTTGAATACTATTGTGTCTTATGAAATATTGCTAATATCCAAATGCATGCATTTCTTTCAAGTTTTATTATGAGTACTCTAATCAATAATGTGAAGTTGAAAGGATACCAAACTTAATAGCAACATATACAATCTATAGTTTTACAATAATATTGGCCTATATTTACTTCATTACATGCCTATCTTATTAGCTTTAATATTTATTTCTTCATTCATCTTATTTCATCATTTATTTCATATAAACAGCTGAAAGAAAACCTATGAATACCTCAGCACATGTATCAAGGACCAGGGCTCAATATATCACCCCAAATTTCACATAGTTATCATATCTACAATGTTTCCTCAAGCTCATTTCCACAGGGATTTTGATTTTTACTACATTTACTTTAATTATGATTCTCTGGTATTTTACCCTGATGATACAATTGTAACTCTAGATTTTGCCATTTATATATTCTGTACACAAGCCATTTTGCCAGTTCCTTACATTTTCATGTGTATTGATAGCAAAGTTGCTCATTAAAGAAGTGAAAAGAGTCAAAGTTAAAGTGAAAACAAAAAGTCACATAAATATAAGTATAAATTTCTCTCTAGATGCTTTATAATCTGAATGGCCAAGTTGAGTCTTGTAAGCATGATATTGCCAGATTGATGTCATTAGTGATACAGTGTATTAATTTTTTTATAATTAGCAGACAGATATTGAAAGTACTTCTAAGATGTGTAAAACATATTTAGGATGTTTCTTAGTTACAAGAAAGAATCTAGATTTACTCTTGTTTTAGATGAAATCTTTATAATTTTCACCCCAGGCTTTCAGTGAATAGAACCATTTACCTCTCCATTCCCAAATGAAAATATTTGCAAGTAGAAAAACTGCTAATTTGTGTCAGATTTCAAGGCTATCCTCAATGCCACTCAGTACTGTTTTAATTGTGTTAATGAGCTTTCTATCACTGTGATAAAATATTTGTTATAACAATATTAATTAATAATATTAATTTTTTCCAATCTTGGGGCTTGAACTCGGGGACTAGGCACTGGCCCTGAGCTTCTTTCTTTGCTCAAGGATAGTACTTTATCACTTGAGCCACAGTGCCACTTCTGGTATTTACGTGGCACAGAGGAATTGAACCCAGGGTTTCATGTACTGCTATTAGGCTCCTTTCCCTTTTGTCTTGGGGTTTCAGTCCATAGTTGTCTCCATTGCTTTGTTCCTGTGGCAGCACAGTACATCATGATGAAAGTTTGTAGTGATAAAGCTACTCACACCATGGTGTGTGAAACAAAAGAGAAAGATGGAGGGACCAGGACACCAACACACACTTTTAAAAAAAATTGTTATTGTAAAGGGTAATGTAGAGAGGGGTTACAGTTTGGTAAGTCAGGTCTTTTTGGACAATGTCACCCCTTCCTTGACTCTCTCCCAGTTTTTTCCCTCCAGTGCTCACCCACAATTTGTATAGCTCATTTTCAACATAGTATCTAGCAAGTACTACTGCCACATTTGTTCACCTTTTGTCCCTCTATTTCCATGCCCCACCTTACCCTCCTGACCACAGATAAATGAGCAAACAAGATAATAAGAAAAAAAAAACAACATCGAAGGAAAAAACCCTCACTATTTCCATTTCCTGGAGTTCATTTCAATAAATATTATTTTATATGATCAATGGTCATTGCACCTTTGTGTACCTCTTCTAAGAGTATCTTCCTTTGGTCTCACTGTGTGTGAATGTCTAGAGTCTTATACAGTTTATCATGTCCCAGGGTATTTTAGGTCTAACGTCTAAAAGCATATGAGAGAAAACATGCACCTGCCTGCCATTTCTCTCTCTGAGCTTGGCTTACCTCACTTAACATGGTGTGTTCTTGACTCATCCATTTGCCTGCAAATAACATAATATTATTCTTTTGAATGATTGTGTAAAATTCCATTACGTATAGGTACCTCATTTTTCAGATCCACTGATCTATTGTAAGGCATTTGGGTATTTCCATGATTTGGCTATTGTGAATAGTGCAGCAATGAACATGGTTGTGCAAATGTCTTTATGGTATCCTGGCTCATGATGTTCTGGATATATGCCCAGAACTAGTGTGGCTGGGTTGTAGGGAAGAACTATGTCTGCTTTTTTTTGAGGAACTTCCAGACCACTGTCCAGAGCCAACACCCCTTTTAATTACATGCTCCCAGGAAGCTAACTTCCTCCCACTCAGTACCATCTCCTAAAACAACAGGGCTAGGGACCAAATCCTTCACACATGGGCCCTTTGAGAGGTACTTCAGTTGCAGATGTTAGCCTTAAGTACATCATTAACATTGAAAAAATATATTGTTATGTCTAACTTATAAAAAAATACCTGAATACCAGTAAATGCCACAGTAATTCTTTTATTGCTTTATTTGCTTGTCTTGAATAAAGTCACTAAAATCATTGAAATTAAACACCATTATATTTAGCAAAGAAACTGTATTATGATGTAGAAATTACCTTTTGTGTAGACCTGTTATAAAGTGATGCAAACCAGTGATTTATTATTTATTTACATTTATTAATTTCTAGTTTAAATAAAGGAAATTCATTTAAACTGTAAATACCTGTTTAAAATAATGAAAAACCTCTCCTTTATTGCTCACTGACATGAATATAGTTATGTACTAGTAGGGAAAATTCTCAACAGAATGGACTGAAACAAACCTAAGACTGCATTAGACCACAGTTGATATTCAATATGTTCAATTTGTTGTAGCCTGCAGCCCAAGAGCTTGATCTTCTGTCACTATGTTCATTAAAAGAGACCTTATATTTATGTCAGGATACAACCTACTTATATTTGTGAAACACCAAAGAAAACAAAGTCAATTTTCTTAGTGTAATTCAGCTTTTGGTAAGAGTTTTATTACTGTAATCAGTTACCATGTTCTCAACCTGACAAATCGCAGTTCCTAAATAACCAACTGATAGCTATGTGTCTCATATCTAGAAGGATAATCTACGATGGTCCTTCCTAATTATCATACACAGGCTTGAAAATCATTTCCATAGTTGTTAAGAAGGTAAATTGGATCACAGAGAGAAGATAGAGATGGTAGAAACATTATAAAGCTCACTTAATCTAATAAGGGGAAACAAATATTTTAAGCTGAATCATCATAATAATGATATGTTAAAATCAAATTAAAATCTCTGGATCACTTATTTTAATTATGTCTAATCAAAATATTATTTCTTGCTTTTTCCCATTAGACATGTTATTAGAGTTATTATGACAATTGGACAGAGCCACTGCTGATTAAAATTATTTAAATGGTCACAGACACACCTTTGATGTTTTGAGGGGTTAGTAGAAAAATATTACCTTTCCCGTAACATCATGTGCCATATATATATATGTGTGTGTGATATCACTTTTTAGAATGAGATTATATATACACATATATAAAATAAGTACTCAGTGGGGTAGAGTGAATAAATGGAAATGTGGAGAATTAAATAGCATCAATTCCCAAATTTTGGTCTTCCTCTGTACTCAGGATGCTAATGAATGACAACCAGCTATACAAAGTTTTTCAGATTTTTAATTTTTTTTCTGAATATTTTCATTAACTTTAAGTAGTTGGATGAAGAAGTTTGCATTCACCAAAGCAGTTTATGAATATAATGAATCTTGATCAATGTCACCCATTTCTATATTCCCACCCACCCCTCCCAAGCCACCTCTTCCCTTATTTATCTTAATTCTAGGTTATTTAGTTACAATTTGCCATTTAACAAAAATGTTTATGTGCACTTCTTTATGACCTTGTTGTCCTCTTGGATAAATGCTGAGGAATGGAGAATTGCTGTAGCATAGGGTAGCTTTATTATTAGTTTTCTAGATATTGGCCATGGTCAGTGGGATGAGGTGGAATATCAATGTTTTTATTTGCATTCCTTCATGGTCAGAGATGTTGAATCTTTCTTGTTTCTATTGACCATTCTTACTTCTTCTGAGAAGTCTCTCTTTAAGTCATTCGGGTTTATTTTTGACAGTTTTATTGAGGTTTATCTTGGGAGAGAGGTGTTAAAATTTTGAGCTGTAGTATATTTTGGATATTTGTCGTGTGTGTGTGTGTGTGTGTGTGTGTGTGTGTGTGTGTGTGTGTGTGTGTGTATTTGGTCTAAGGAGTTTTAGAGACTGGGAAAACCTACATAGAACCAATATGGAATCAATTCCACATGGTATCAAACCTCATCCAGTCCACAGATGTAAGAGGAAGAAAGCAGTGCTTTTTTATCTATTGAGAAGCTTTGCTTTGACAGTCTTCTACCACTCTGTCTGTCTGCCTGTCTGTCTGCCTGCCTGCCTCCCTGCTTTCTTGCCTCCTTCCCTCCTTCCCTCCTTCCCTCTTTCCCTCCTTCCCTCCCTCCCTTCCTCCTTCCCTCCCTTCCTTTTTCTTACATTAGAGACTTGGTCAGAAACTTGTTTATCCAGTGTGACTCAAAGATGGTGTGATGTTTAAGACATGTGATGACTAGATAATTGATTAAATATTATTTCTCTGTGGGGGTGTGTGTGCATTTTTGTTAAAATCAGGATGAAGATTGTTGGTCTGTGTAAAGCAAGTGGCCATTCATCATGTTGGTGGGCACCACCCAATCCATTAAAGGCAAAAGGTGCAAGGTGATTAGGTTTATATTCTTTGTCTCACTATTTGTGTTGAGGCATTTTTTTTTGTCTGCCTTGGCACTCCTGGTTCTCAGGCATTGAGGGCTAGACTGGAATCTATGCAAGTGACCTTTAGACCTTTGTATTGCATAGTAACTTTCCTGGGATTCCAACTTGCAGGTAAAGATTGTTCAATTTTCATCTCTTATTATCACATGAGCCAACTATGTGTGTTTATACATGCATATGAATATGCATGTATATATGTAATATCTATCTGTTTCTATTTGTTTTGCTTCTCTGAGGAAGCTTGAATGACAAATAGGATCAGTGAGTTTCTTATGGCACTTGTTTAACGGTGCTTCTGGAAAAATACTTGTAAAGGAGCAGATTTCACTGGAACGCATATGTGATTTTTTTTCATCTTTATCTTGGAACTTTGGAAGTATTGGAAGTTTTCTTTGCTAAGTACATTTCTAAATTCATGCATTTTTGAAAGATAACTTTTTTTTCCGGAGTTCCAAGTTGGTTGGGTGTAAATTTAGAGCTGAAGTATTGTTTTGTCATAGTGTACTTTTTTTTTAATCCCTAAAGAAACATCTATTCAATCTCTCCATAGTATTAGTGTCCCACTAGATCTCTGACAATCATTTACTTATTTTTCTTCATTTAATTTCCTCCTTATCTGCAGTTAAATTAGAACATCAGGATGATCAGAATGAGAAATTAAAGGTAACAGATTCCAATGTATTATGAATAAATTTCCCATTTCAGGATTATAGACTAATTCTCTTCCTATTAAAATACAAAAATGTTTAAAGATTCTCTACCTCCATACCTCTTTCCCATCACAAGCATGCTTTACCTTTCATGTACAAACCAAATGCAAGGTCATCTATTGCTCATGATTATATTCCTTTTTTCCTTTGAGAAAACAAACAAAATTAAAAGCTAGCTTGTCCAATATAGGTAACAATAAAACTAGAATTGAAATAATTATGCATGGAATGGGGAAATTACCTGCAAGACAATTTGTCAGATCAGAGTGTGACTTTGACTTAAAGAAAATATTAGGCTAGCAGAAATTACGGAGGACAAGAGCTTAAAAGAACTATGGAACAATTCATTTTAGGTGCCGAAATTGTTTTCATCTATGGCAGTGTAATGTCGTGTGAATGTGGCTGATAAGGTTATCAGAAGTGCAAGACTGAAGTGTTGATTTTCTCTTAGGTTTCCATGACCATTTGGCTTTGCATTATACTTTCAGAAATAATATACAGCCATCATTAAAAGCCACTTTCTACATAATAAGCACACACTGATAGGTTATCATCAGATATGAGTATGTAATTGGATAATGTTTCAGAGGCTTCTGTTGTCTCTTCAAGGTTAGGAACAGTGATGCATATGTAACATGAGACTATGGATGTTTACAGAGGTACTCCTTTCCAAAACAGTTGAAATGTCCACAAGTACAAACAGAAATCTTACAGTTCTTTTAAACATTTCAACATAGTACTATCACAATAATAATTTTTAAGAAAGGCTTAAGTAAAACAAAGCAATGACCCAAGACCTTTGCCAAAGTCCTGGTGATGCAGAGGAGATTGCCTTAGTGTAACCAGTCATAGCAACACAATTTCAAATAGTTTGAAATGTATTGCAAAGCATTCATTCATCCCATTATCTGAAAACCTTTTTAATTTTCAGTCGCTTTTATAAATGAGTACCGCTCTTGAAGGCTGTACACATGGTTTCATTTCTTTCTCACATTTTCCACAGGACAAAGGTAACAGAAGTCTAGCATGTAGATAACTCATCTGTCTGGCTGAGTTTGGAATGACTCTCAGGGTAAGTTTCTGAAGGGATAAAGAAAGATCTGATGATTAAAGGAGTTTTTTTTTTTTAAAGGAATGATGTGTTCCCAAACTTCTGGAAGTGATGCCAGCACCTTGTAGACTGCACTGATAGATTAAAGAAAAACAATTATAGCACTCCACAGGAATGATAATGAAGTCAGGAACACAGGTACTAATATTCTCACCGAGGTAGGCTCATCCAATAGGAAATACTTGAATAGGGGGATTAGAAACAACAGATGTTAAATTTCCAAAAAGCATGTTAATAGTACTCAGGATAAATAAGTCAATTACGTATATTATAGGAACATGTCTTCAGCTGTATACCAAACTGCACATATTTAAGTTGCAAGAGAACTTTCTTTGAAAATATCCAGATGTAATTTAATCTAAACATAAATTATAGCTACATTAATTGTAAATGTAGTTTCCTTGCTATTTCACTACTCTTTTTTTTTTTAACAATTCAGATGGGCATAAAATTAAAGAGAAAGTAAAGACTAGAATGGTGTAAAAAGAAAAGGAATTGTTTCATACAATTGAGTAGATTATTTTGAAATCATATTGGAGAAAGACAAAAGGAGATGAAACAAATTCAACAGGCCATTGAAATTGTCTATGTATGTGCTGGGCAGGAAGCAGGGAGACACGTAAGAGTTCTGTGATAGGTATATTCCTGTTCTGATAGCACTAGGACCGCCATGGTCTCAGACCATGCCTCCCTCATTTAGTACCCTATGTTGATGGCTATTTCCTTTCCTCCCTCCCTATCTATTTTCTTTCCCTCCCTCCCTCCCTCCCTCCCTCCCTCCCTCTCTCTCTTTCTATCTTTTCTTTCTTGGCCAGTAATAGGGCTTGAAAAAGTGTAATATGCTTGTCTTCTTTTTTTTTTAACTTAAGGATGGCACTCTACAGCAGTTAGGAACTTTATCAAGTTAGTTGGAGAAAAGAGCCTCTGCTGTCTTCAAACTGAGATTCTCAGATCTCAGCCTCTAGAGTAGATAGGGTGATATGTGTTCATAGGCACCTAGCCATGTTAGGCTATTTTCTTAACCTCTTGAAGGCTAAGTTTGCTTTTCTGGATAAAATAAGTTGTTATTTAACAAATCACAATAATAATGTTGTTATTTATTAAATCCAATGTAGAGCTTATCTATAAAAAATTAACTTACAAAATGGTACAATGCCTGATATGGTAATGTATTGACTGTGATATACTCACAGTGAGTAGGGCTATGAGTTTGTTTAACTTTATAATTTAAATATTATTTTTCTATCTTGGACATAGTAGGTTTACAAAATCACAATTTTTGTATTTCAATACTTATTTCTTCCCTTAATTTTTCATTTTTATCCCATAAGTAATATTCCTTAATAATCTTTCTGAACTTCTGTATGAGACATACTATGACTGTCTCTAGATACATGTAGCTATTACACATTTAAAATGTGTCTGTGATGCTAATATGCTAGGATTCTGAAAGAATGAACAAGTAGAAAAAAATCTTAAAGAAAGAATCACATTTTCAAGTGTAAGACTTTACACATATTAAGTTACATAATATGTTTACATGAACATGTCTTATTAATTATTTTAATGTATCTCGTTGAAATTTTATTCCACTTGTGCTATGCTTAGGTTTCTATTTAACATGACTTCTTGGGAGGGTATTGATAGAGTTGATAGTTCATGGAAGAAGAATTTACCAGGAAAGAGAAAAGGTAATTATGTGAATTTATTAAAATAAATAGGCTATGTTTTCTTGTTTGTTTGTTTCTATGTTGGTCCTGGGCCTTATACTCAAGGTCTGAATGCTAACCCTGAGCTTTTATGCTCAAGGTTAGTTAGTATTTCACTCTGAGCCACAGCTCCACTTCCAACGTTTTAGTGATTAATTGGAAATAAGAGTTTCATGGACTTTCCTGCCTGGGTTAGCTCTGAACTTTGATCTAGGATTTTTGACATAGTACCCAGCTATAGAGTGCATTTTAAAAATAAATGTCCATTCTTTATATGTATATATATGCATATAAAATATCAAATATATATATTTGCAACTTCACATGGAAGACACATCTATTCATTTTTCATTACTTATGTTTGTGAATGATTAAGAAACATATCTATAAACAATATCATATACTCCCCAGGGAAGCTTACTTTTGTAGTTATCCTTTTTCTCAGCATATCTGTCATGACAATCTGTCATTCTGATTCTGAGTTGCTTAAAGGCCCAATACTCAGAGAATTTATCCTTAGCCCTGAAAAGTCCTTTTTAAAATTTAATATCAGTAAAAATTTCTTTTACTGAATGCCTATTTTGGATTGGCTCAAATTGTAGGGACATTATAGTAACAGGAAAATTGACTATATTTTCATTAATCTCTAAAGACAATTCTGAAGGAGAAACTATTCTAAAGTCTAGAGACCTTTAAACTAATAACTCTACAGCTGAAACGTATTTCAAAAAAATTAAAGGTAGGAAAAGCCATCATAGAGCTCTGTTAAATTTATTTACTTTAATTTAGTTTAGTTCTGATTTTTATAAGGCTATAAAGTCTACTTGACCAATGTTTAGTAAATTATGTGCTCAGGATAGTTCCCTAAAGTATATCAGTGTCTTTAGCTAGCATCCACATTTTCTTGATTTTATTGTTGTATTCTGGCCTTAAAGTTTCTAAATAAATATATTTTGGTGGTCCTTCTTGAAATCATAATTTAAAAATTATCTAGGCCACTTAATGCCAAGTATCTGAAATAAATTGGTTAGCTTAATTTTGAATCCATGAACATTTATTAACCACAAATTCCCAAACATTAATCTAGATTATTTTAAAGAAGTTATTAATTTTCAGTTGAAAATATATCAGTCAAGATAGCTTCAGCCTTCTCAACCTTGGCACAGTTGACATTTGAGCCAGAAAATAATATTTTTTGATAGACAGAAAATGATTTATTACATGGTACAGGGACAGAGACAGTGGGAAGCAGCAAAGTAAGTACTTCATATTTGGAGTGAAAACATAGCTTTAGGTTTAAATAGAGGAATAAAAAGGCCAGGGGCAAAAGGTGTAAAAGTAAACAATCCAATTATTAAATGGACAAATGAATTGTACATTTAAAAATTAATTAATTGTTAAAATGATTTACAGAGGGGTTACAGTGGCATGTGTAAGGCAGTGAGTATATGTATCAAACTTGTTACCTCCTCCCTCATTTTTCTCCCACCTTTCCTCCTCCCCAGTTCCCTCCCATCCCTACTGAGTTGTACAGTTAATTTAAAGCATGTTGTCTTGTAAGTATTGCTGTTGCATTGGTTCACATTTCACACTTTGTCTCTCTATTTTGATGTTCTCCTTCCCTTCCCTAGTTCTGATAAATGTATATATAATAATCAGGATAAAGAAGTTTAAATGGCTATGAAATGTTGAATATCCTTAGCCAAAAAAAAAAAAGAAATGTAAACTAGAAGTACATTGTAACCCCTCTGTACTTCACTTTGACAATGATGAAGAAAAAAAATAAAATAGACCCAAGGGGGGAAAAAAAAGTAGATTGAGATTCCATGTTACCCTAATTTACCACCAGAAAACCAGAAGTGGAGCCGTGGCTCACAGTGATAGAGCACTAATCTTGAGTTTAAAAGCTCAGGACAGTGCTCAGGCCCCAATTTCAAACCCCACAATAGAAAAAATAAAGTTAAGTCAACCATATATATGATCCTTCTATAACACACCTGGCATATACCCAAAGTTATGTAAGTCAGCATAGAATATAGATATCTACAGCCTCATGTTTATAGTAGAGCTATTTAGGATAGCCAAAATACAGAGTTATCCTAGATGCCTATGAACAAATGAATGGGTAAATAAAAGACAATATATATACATGCATGCACACATACACAGAGTATTGTTCAGCCATAAAGAATAAATAAATTGTTATTTGAAGGAGAATGGATAAAACTAGAGATCATCATGTTATATATAATCAGTTCTAAGAAGATTGTTTTTATCCTTTGTAATACTTTACAGTTAGGAGCATTTTACAATGAGTATTGTCCCTTAGTGCGATTGGCTGCTTTTTTGGTCCAGTGCTTAAGAAATTGTTATATAGTCAATGACATCTTATATTTATTAAATTGTGTAGGACAATATAACCCATTAAGATAGAGGCAAAGTTCTTCCACACAAATGTCATTAGCATTGAACCAAAAACTTTAGAGCAAGACTTGTAGATTATTTTAAAAATAACTCAAATACCTGTGAATCAATGCCTGCATCTAGAAGGTTCATTTACTTTAGAGGAGGTTATTTTATTCTTCAGGTTTGAAGTATAGAAGGAGAGAGATTCCTTCTAGCCCTGTATCATGTCTGTGACAAAATGTTTCAGAACAGTACAAAGTGGGATATACTCTGAGAGGATTTGGAATGATAGGCCCAGACATTAACTTTAAAAATAATTTAATTTATTATGACCACTACTGCTATTAATATTAGTTATTTATGGTGCTGATGGTTGAACTCAATGTGTTGTGAATGTTAAACATATACTCTTCTTGTGCACGAAATACACAACCCAATGGCTTAGGTTTAAGTGTTCTTAAAATTCTGTTTTTTAATAGAGATTTTTCTTGAGGTTGAAGACAAAAATGAGATAGAGAGTAGAATATTATTTACTTTTTGTGGGAGCACTGGGCACCCATTTGTTTCCTTCCTTAGTAAAAATCCACAGGTTTTGTTTGGGGATTAACCATTTCTCATTCACTATAACTTTAGTGTTTGTAGGCTGAGCAAATCTTCTCTGCTTCTACCTCTCAGTTCAAGACACATCACTGGGACTTAAAAGATAAGTAGTTTATCCCAGGTCCCTGGGTGTAGTAAATAGCTAAAGCAAGCTCTATTAGTTCATTCAGAGTTAAACACAGGACTAACTGAAGAATATAGAAAGCACTTGAGCATAACAAGACATTATGTTAGAAATGCTGAAGCCACCTAGCTATTTTCCTGAGAAGAAAGACATCTATCAGGTCACTCAGAGAAGAGACAGAAAGATGCAGTGAGGTATTTGGAAATCACTTCATCTCCCATCGTAAGTCACATCAGAGCAGTCTTTTCTTGGAACTTCTCAGTTATATGAATAAATTCTCCTAGCAACAGGCAATTTGGGTTGCATTTTCTGTCACTGGCATTGGAAGAAAATTATCTTAAAGATCAGAGCCATTACTGACTTCTCTTTATAAAAAGTTTCAATAATATGAGAAAATGTATATAAATACAAAATTAATTTACAAAAAATGAATGACATACCATGTGAAATTATGCCCTCTTCTTTTTCTTTCCTGTGGTTTTACCCCTGATATCACTGTAACTGATTTTAGTACCCCGGATATTGTATAAACATGTCTTGGAACTAGGGAAAGGGAAGGGAATACCAAAACTGAGAGACAAAGGATAAAAAGACAAACCAATGCAACAGCAATACTTACAAAACTGCATGGTGTGAACCAATTGTACAACTCTTGGGGAGGGGAGAAGGGAATGGGGAGGGAGGAGGTGGGGGAAAATGAGGGAGGAGATAACAAGTTGGATAAGGAAAGTTCTCACTGCCTTACATATGAAGCTGTAACCCCTCTGTACTTCACTTTGACAATAAAGAAATGAAAAAAAAAAGAATGAACACTAAAAAAAAGAATGAGACAGCTTTATCCCAAAGATATGGGCAACAATAAGTGATACCATACCTACATATGTTAAGGAAATTAATGGGCCAAAAATATTTAGCAAATTTTTTCTCCAAATCAATTTTGACATTTTATTTAGTCACTTCAGACTAAGAATGAAGAATAATTAAGTAGACCCTTGCACCTCTACACAAAATGATAAAAGTAATTAGCATATCACCACAGCTGTTCTGAACATGAGCATGAACTCATAGCTTTAGATCATTTTTTAATTTTTTTTTTGGCCAGTCCTGGGCCTTGGACTCAGGGCCTGAGCACTGTCCCTGGCTTCTTCCGGCTCAAGGCTAGCACTCTGCCACCTGAGCCACAGCACCCCTTCTGGCCGTTTTCCATATATGTGGTGCTGGGGAATCGAACCCAGAGCTTCATGTGTAGGAGGCAAGCACTCTTGCCACTAGGCCATATTCCCAGCCCTTTAGATCATTTTGATGATGAAGAAAAACATTAAAATTATAAACAAAATAGTACATATCTCTTAAACATGATATTTTTTAATTTCAAAGGAAAACAATGAGTGTAGTGATACTTTCATAGTGATCATATGTATTTCTTGGAAAGCTGATCTAACTGAGGTGTATATGGGGTGGGGGGAATTGGAGAAGGAGACGGGGAGAGGGAGGAGGGAGAAGCAGAAGGAGATGGAGGCTCTGGAAGTAAGAACTTCCACTGAATCAGAGCCTAGGTAATATCTGTATGACACAGTTCCCACTGAAGTCAGGTTCTTTCTCCATTGGCAGCATCCCCACTTTTCTCCCTAATTCCTGTGAAAGCGTGACACATACATATCTTCTTTTTACCTCCCTTGGCTTGTTCATCATCAGATTTCAGTGAAAGTTACAATGTTTTTCACAAGATGAAAAACGTCTATCCTTTACTTAACTGCCTGCAAAGTTTTCACTATATTGCACCTGCTGTTCTTTTGCAGAGTTTTACTTTATGAGCTTTTGTACAATGCAAATTATACTACCAAGAATGATGGTTTTTTTCCCTAGCAAGTATAGTGACTAGTCCAATATAAATAGCAGGATGAAAATTACTTGGCATAAAAACACACAATGTAGAGCACACACACTACAAAGTGGCGTGGTGAATGGTCTTTGAGGATATCTTAGAACAATTAATTAAAGCTCCTGAGAGGAAATTTATAGCACAATTGACCTTACAATCACTAAATTTCATGCTTAGAGGGCATGTTAGTCCTTAAAATTTGGGAAAAAATATAATAGATGCACATACATGTACAAATGTTTTCGGAAGTGAGTCCAAGCAATGTAATGAGAGCAAGGAACTAGGAAATAGAAAGGGAATACAAAAATCGAGAGACACAGGGTAAAAAAAGACAAATGATTACAAAAGCAATACTTGCAAAATTGTTTAGTGCAAATCTACTGAACAACTCATGGCGGGGGAGCGGGAAAGGAAGAAGGGGGGCGGGGGAATGAGGGAGGAGGTAACAAATAGTACAAGAAATGTATCCAATGCCTAATCTATGAAAGTGTAACCGCTCTGTACCTCAATTTGACAATAAAAATTTACAAAAAAAAGAAATTCAGATAAAAAAGAAATACTAAATACAATATATATGTTTTGAAAAACAACTTGTTGTTTTCAAACCTATGGATTAATCAAACTCATGTTTCTAAATTTTAAAATGTATATTAGTGAAATTATTTACAGACTAGCTCTTGAATTTTAATAGTCATTGATCACAGTCCTGACTGATGATGTATCTATGTAATAATTAGTACCAATAATGATACTGCCATGGACATACTTCTAAAGAGATAATAAATATCATGGTATTTAATTCACATTAATTTAAATAATTGGTATTTCCTTTTACTCACTTGGTGTATAAGACCAGTTTTAATAATTGGAATTTAAGACATGCAATTTGCTAGTGGTACATTTTATAACTTTTCAAGAAAGTATGAATTAGACGCAAATTTCTAACACAATGTATTATGTATGTTACTCAGCAAAAAATAATAACAAATGCATAGAACTGTTTTTATTGGTTGTTGCTTTTCTGGAAATATCTGACTTTTTAAAGATGATCATATATAATCTTAGTTGATAGCTTTGTAAGCTGTATACTGTCCAAATGATGCCCATAACAAAGTGGCTTTACAGTGACTGGATTTTCATCAAGGAAATTTGTCCCCCAAATTACCATTCTTCAAACCCCACCATACTGCTGATAAGTATTTGATTTTTAGCTGCTTTCATGAGGCTCTGCAAAGATGCCAGACAGAAAGTTGTTTAACCTTGACAAGAAGGAAGGAACTTGAGGAAGAAAAAGTGTTTTCTTTTAAAATAAGATTCTAATATCCAATTCCCCATAACACCAAGGACTGATGATCTGTACTAAGTTATTACACACCCTAGCAATTCTAATATGCCTGCTCTGGCCTCAGTAGAAACACATGAGTTGATCAATCCCATTTGTAATTACATCTGGGAAAAGGGATTATAGAGACAAATATACTCAGCTGTTTTGTTCCCATGAGTACAACATGAAATTAATCACTGGACCAATCTTCCTCTTTCTCCAGTGGTATTGATTAAGGTGAATCCTGTGCTTAGTCTAGCACATACAAGTTCTAACACCAGATTATTTAGAACAAAATGCAAGTGTTTATTTCAAAGACCAATTTGATCTCTTAATGCAAAGAGTACCAATAATGATTTTAAGCTTCTTGTAATAAAGATTAGGTATGAAAGCACTTGGTCTCTATCATCTAGTCATTTCTACATTTACTTTACATTTTTTAACCTAAAATTGGGCTCAGTAGTGAACTTTATTCAGCAATTCAGAAGTATAATAATATTTTAGCTTTATAAAGGTGCATGTCTTCTACTTCTTACAATTCATAATGCTGATTGTCTCTCTCTCTTATATTAAAAACTATACATGGGGCTGTTGCTTTCATGAACATCACCAAGAATGACTACTAAGAGCCTGAGAATGACTACTACGACTACTACTACTAATTGATCTAATCTCTTCATTAGGCAAGAGACCCCATGATCTAATTGTCTCTGGAAATGCCATCACAGAAACAGCCAGATATAGTAGGCTTTACTAAACTATTAAGAATCTCTTAATCTAATCAAATTCACCATCAAAATAAACCACCACAAAACTCATTTCTTTAAGAATGAATTTTCTGGCTTCCAGTGTATTTAGTTCAATCTCTTTGTGTCTGTAGTGACTATTACTTAAATCCCAATTAGTCATTTAAAAAGGAATACTCACATTTGCCTTGATTTGTTTAAGATTTAGCATCAAGTTTATGACACAAACAGAGAGAATCTAGACAGTGTAATTACTGTAGATAGTTATCTTGCTCCATTATGCTACTCTTTTTGTACTATATAGCACCTATGAGTTCCCCATCTAAGTTATAGTCTCTCAGTGGTGACTGGAATTATATCCAGGGAACCTATCTTGTCCAGATCCATGCCAATGTGGAAAATAGAAGCATTTCTTCTTTAGAAATATTGTTTTTGGGGTGGTTATATTATTGCTTTTTCTTCACCTCTTAATCCTGTTAGCTGATTATGATGGGATCCATTCAGTCAATCTAAAGGTGAACTTTTAGGCTGAATATCACATTTAGTGTGGGATTTACTGCTGTCTTTTATGAAATCTATGTCCAGTACTAAATTTGTTGGAAAAAATTTATGTGCGTTTTGTGTATTTTAATGTAGATAATTAAATTCATTGTATCCTCCTTGACAAGCTGCTCTTTAAACTTCCCTTTGGTAGCCTTATTTGTACAAAACTACATATCAAAAACAGCTGGAATTTATCTGTTCTCTGCCAGTTGTTAATTTGAAAGGATAAAATACTTCACAAAATTACACATGGATTAGTCCTATTTTCTTACAGTGTTGGTTATTTATGTGATATATTCTGGGTAATGAGGTATATGTAGACGTGTTAAGGGGCAGAATTTTCACTTTCTGATGTCAACACATCATCTATCACCTACTGTCTTCCATTTTCATACATTCTTGAGCTCAGTAGTCATAGTGGGTGGTCAACATGGAGGGAGTCAGTAATGTCATCACCAAGAGGCTACTGACCTAGTGCAGAAAATTCTGTAGCTATATATTTGTTCATTTAGAAAAAAGAAGGACAGAGAAACATGAATCCCTATTTGTGCAAGTTCTTACAATTTGATGTTTGGGTATTCATATTCAAGTGAAGCTTTTAATATTTGCATAAAGGTAAAATGTATTGGGATATCATTGTATATTTTTCTTCCCCCTTTGGAATTTCTTATAATCAGTCTTTAATTGAATTGTGAAGAACCGTATTTACTCAGGATAGAAAAAAACATGATAATCATGAAAAGATCCAGATAATATGAGTAATTTTCTTTTTTATGTTCTGTTCTTTGCAGAAAATGTAGATGTTGATATCAGTGGCCATAGCAGTAGTGGGCTGCATATAAAAAATTAATTTACTAATGAAAGCTATCTCAGTATCCAGATTATACCATGGGACACAATTCTGGAATGTAAAATGTCTTTAGTGATAAACTTGGTAAAAATCCAAATATAATCTGAAGTTTTATTAATGGAATGTGCTGATAATAATTTCTTAGTCTGAAAAATGGACCCTGACACAAAATTAGATCTTAATCTCAAAGGACATGAGTGAAGGACATATGGTAAATCTTTGCAAATATACTTATAATTACAATATAAAAATGTTTGTGTTCATATACATATTAAAATGTATTTTGTGTTTACACTGGAAAAATGAAATTCTCCTGTTGTATAGTGCAAAAATGCTACTACTCATATACATCCCCCCAACTGTCATAATGGGAATAACAGCTTTGATTTGTTATGTTGGTGAAAGGACTGTTTCTTTCACTGAACAATTGTGTATTTCAGGAGATATACAATATGTTTTTGTAGAAGCATTCATTTTATGGGCAGAACCCTCGGTAATATTTATTCATGGAATCTTTCATTCTAACTCAGAGTGATAATAGCTGCTGTCACCTTGAGTTTGCACTCCCTTGGGGCGGGGTGTAGGAATAGAAGTCTCCCTTTCAGCAGTCTCCTTTGAACATTGCTTATTATCCTTTACTTAAGCAAACAAACACAAACTTTATCTTCCACATTACTTCCAAATGGGAAATGTTCACTAGACTGCTCTGTGGCAAGTTGAGTGGCTCCCCCATGCACACTGGCTACTGCTACTTATATTGAGTTTTTATGTGTGTAGGTAGTTTTCCCAGAGAACAACACATTCTTCTCAACTACTGAGTACACTCAGTGTTCCTGCTGTTGGAAGTATATTCCCCTTGCTCCCCAGTGACAGCTTTTGATTTGGGTATCATCAGAAGTGTTGTACTGAAGTTCCTCCTTTAAAATCTTGATCTCCTCAAGGGAAAAGCATGTTGGTTGCTCTACCATAATCATTCCCCCTTTAATATTTACATTACAATTAATCAACCTCATAAAAGGAATATTAACAATTGACCCTGGATTCCTTTGCTTAATCCTCTAAGTATATTTACCTTTTCATATTTCCTTTCATTCATTTATCACATATAAATAGATTTCAGTGTTGGAGCTGTCATATAAAAGGCATGTTTCTTAAAAATACTTCTGAGGTTTCATCATTACTGTTACTGTAATTGCTCCAGGGCACGATGTTAATCCAATATATTAATGTTTGTGTTCAGCTTTCTTAATGCCTAAAGCATAGTGTATTGTGCATGGCACTCAAGGTCTGTTATGAGTTGGAGTGCATTCGTCTTGAAATTCATATAGAAACCTTAACTATTGGTGCCCCAGACCATAATCTCATTAGGAAATAAGGTCTCTGCAGATGCAATTATTTAAAACTGTTAGGATATAGACTCTAGTCCAAAATGGCATGTGCTTTGACAAGCCAAAGAAACTTAGGCACAGGCACATAGACTGTCATATGGAACAGAAGGCCAAGAATGAGGTTAAACTTCTTCAAGTCAAGAAATGCCAATTGATAGCAAAACAAATGAAGCTAGGAAGAGCCACGAATCTCACTCCTGGCATTCTGAAAGACCAACTCTGCTAATACTTTGATTGCTGGCTTGCAGAGAATGGAGAGATCATTCTTTTCTGTTGCTTTAGCCATCATTTATGCAATATTTGTTATAGTAGCTCTAGCAAGTGAATACAATAGCTTCAAAATACTCACTGTGGTGAATGATAACCATTCTTTCTTATTTTTGGTTTAGTGCCTATACTTATATTTTCTTACTTCGAATAATTTTTGGTTAATATGCCCAGGCATTAAAAGAAATATATTTTATAAATAATATAAACATACATATAAAATGTGTCCACTCACATAAATATATATTTAGACATCAATGTGATTTTAGAAAAATTGAAAAGTGTGAACCTCTACTTGTTGAATGACAGCACATGTAGATTCTCTCAGAGCCATCATTCTTATATATTAAATTTCGATTTTAGAGGCTATGTTTAAATTTGTTAGAGCATTATGATCTCATGTGCCTTTCATAAATTTACCTATATTTAGTTACTTATAATTTAACATTCCTTTCCCCCCAGGGCTTGGATTCAGTGCCTGAGCACTGTCTCTGGTTTCTTTTTGCTCAAGGCTAACATAACACTCTATCACTTGAGCCACAGCACCAAGTCTGGCCTTTTCTGTTTATTTGGTGCTGAGGAATCAAACCCAGGGCCCTCCCCCTCCTCTTCCTCCTCTTCCTCCTCCCTTCCCCCCTCCCCCTCTTGGATTTGAACTCTAGGCTTTGACTTCAGTCACACCTCCAGCCTATTTTCTTTAGTTTGTTATAGAAAAAGGGTGACACACACATTTTGCCATGTTGACCCTGAACCCTTTCTTCCTCTTTTTCTTGAGAAGCTAGAATTACAGGAATGTCCTATCATGCCCCATTGAAAATATACTTATTTATGAGCTGACCAATTCTTATTGATGGAATTTATATACTATATGTAATACTGAATTTTTTATGTTTTCCTTGGAAGTCTCATGAAATATTAAACCATTACACGTCAGAGAATAAAGAGGCAGTTTTCTTGAAAACAAGACAGGATGTTTTAGAGAGTCTGTTAGCACTGTGGTTTAAGCAAAAATGAATACATTGACAGAGTTTCAGTTAGGTTGCAGAACCGATTGAAAAACTGAGCAAACTAGCTCCAAAAATTTTTAGAACCCTGGGAGAATCACAGGCAGGAAAGAAATGACATATTCACTATCACAAACATATTAGTTTGCTAGGGGAAATTTAGGTACCCTTTAAACACAGGTTTAAAATCTTCCACAATATGGACATTATGGTTTCCCTCATAGGAAATAATTAGTACATGTTTAGGTTAGTCATAGCAGAAGACCACAATAGCCCAATAGCTATGCCCTTATGAACACATAAGATGATGCTAAGTGAAATGAACTCCACGCTATGGAAACAAGTGTTATAACATTTTTGTAATTATTTTCAACATGCCGTATGAAGCAGTACCCTTTTCTTTTCTTTTCTTTTTCCTCTCATATTCCTTTCCTGTGATTTTACCCCTGCTATCACTGTATCTGATCTTCGTACCCTGGATACTGTGTATTAGAACTAGGGAAGGGAAAGGGAATACCAAAATCAAGAGACAAAGGATAAAAAGACAAACCATTCCAAAAGCAATACTTACAAAACCATTTGGTGTAAAGAACTGTACAACTCATGGGGGGGGGGGTGCAGGGAAAGGGGGAGGAGGGTGGGGGGGTCAGGGGAATGAGGGAGGAAATAAGAAGTTGAATAAGTAATGTACTCACTGCCTTACATATGAAACTATTACCCTTCTGTACTTCACTTTGACAATAAAGAAAAAAATAATTCTTGGTCTTGGAAACAAACCAAAAAAAACCCCCCAAAACAACCCACAAAAAAAGCAACCCACAACGTGCAATAAAGTACACACTGACGAAAGTGCCCACTGCAGGGTCTCAGATCAGCTTTATCAAAATCAAGTAATTAGTTATTAATTAATTACTTGACAAGGAGGAAAGGTCATGAGGAAAAGAAACTAAGGTTGTATGATTATACTGAAAACTACTTTAAGAGGACATGAGACAAAATGACATTCATCAATTCCAGTATTTGGAATGAAAGTTACTTATTTTTCTTCGCTATAAAATCCTCCAAGAGGTCAGCAAAGACATTACTCTACTATCACAGGAATCATACATATAATATTACTGTAAATGATCAAGGTATGTCGTATATTGTTCTTATTAAATGTAACTTTGCTTTTATGCACAAATGCGTAACTTTGTTGAGGTGCTTGTTTATACATCTGTTAAAGCATTACATTTCCCTTGAATTGAGTCCAGAATTCCCCTTTCAAAGAAAAAATATATTAAGCATTATTATGGAAGTTGTATCATTGTATACAAGGGGCAGGAGAGAACGATAAAGTGTGGCTTCAGGTTATAAATACAATTGGCATTGAGGTGACTTAAGTTAGTGACTGACTTCCTGGGAGGTAGACTAGAAGTAGAATTTGGTATAGACATATTTTAAAACCAAGTACTTGGATGAGAATTTTTGGATGGAGAGTTCGGAATAAATGGAGTAACAACAGGTCTCGTATTTAAGAAGAGGAAAGAAAAAAATGAAGCAAAAATGTTACGCTAAAAAAAATGAGTTATTTTTAACCTAAGGATCAAATATATAGATGTTTCTTTAAATGAGAATCAATATACTCATTTTAAACTAATACATGGCATATTTTCATAGGGAGATTAACTTTTAGGTTGACAAATTGGTATATAATTTTCAAAGTACTTGAAAATCTAAGATTAAGATAAAAATAAGTGGAACTCTTGGGGAAAGTAGTAAAGTACTTGAAAACTTAGAATTTGAAGGCAGAAAGCCTTAAGACTGAGTCTTGGTTCTGTAATCTATGAATTTATCTTAGCTGTTGAAAATTTGTAAGCCTCACATATTCTCATTTATCAAATACGAATAATACCACTTTGGGCCTAGAGTTAATTTTAGAATGTCATGAAATTACATATGAGAAGCATCTAGTATACTGAGCCACACAGTACACTTCCAACAACAACAATAATTTTTAAAGAACAGAGTAACATAGCCTCTGGACATTCAGATGTGTGTATATTGGGATGTAATAGAAATAGAGCTGATATTTCACAAATACTCCTGAAATAGTCTTCCTTATGTAGCTGCTGTATGAAACGTAAATCTCGGTTGTCTAATATGTATACACTTGAATGTACATGCTGTCTCTCTGAAGCTTTAATATTCCTACTTTAAGTCCTTGTGTCTAAAGAATGAACTCAAAAGCAATAAAAAAACTGCATAATAGGCTTGAATAATGAAATGAACCCCAGTTTGAGTACATTCATTTACTCACAGCCTTCAAGAAGGTTTGTAGGTATCAAAAATTCAGGATGTTTTTACTCTTATCAAACAAATGTTCTTTTCAATCTAGTGGGATGGGAAAAAGGAAGAAAGCAAATATGACTTGGAACTTTTGGAAATATGAGGCAATAAAACTCAAATTTGTGTATGTGTGTATTTGTGTGTGTGTGTGTGTGTGTGTGTGTGCGTGTTATGTATGCTAAAGGAAGAAGAATGAGAAAAATGGTAGTTGTTTTAATGTATATTTTTAAGTTTTAAAATGACTTGGAATTCTTTCTACTTTTCATATTTCCAAATAAAAATAACCATGCATTTTATGCAAGGTTTTAAAAATAACAACCAATGAGAAGCAGAAACTTAGAATTAGTTTGGAAATTGTCATTCATTCTGAGACATTGATGATGAGTCATTAATTTCCTTATGTGAAATCTGTATGATTTATCTCAACTTAGAGTTACAACCTTTCTCCACTCTCTACATTCTGCTTACACTGGCCATCTTTTAATTTTTAAATAATTAATAATTTCTTTATTTCAGAACCTATGTGGAATGCTTTACCTTGCCTGGAAGACTTTTCTCCACTTAACAAAGTATATAATAAATTCCTACAAAATCTTTATATCCCAGTTTTAATTTCTGTCCCTTAGGAAGCATAGATTAAACTGAGGTACTTTGTTGTTAATGTTCAAGACTACAGTATTTTCGTCCATAGGCATATCAAAGTTCTTAGTAAAGTACTTTGCATATTGCAGGTACTTAATGATTACCTGTTCAATAAACAAACAAGGAAACCAACACACTGGTCTTCAGACCACTCAGAGAACTTTTGCTCTTGCTGGATTACTTGAAAGCCATATGAAATTTCATGTATCCTTGTATTGAACATGTAATTTTAAATTATAATATCTCATTCATCCCCCTCTAACAACTTCCTAATTCTGTATTTGCAACTACAGAAAGCCAACAATGTACTTAGGTTTTTAATTGTAGTCAGTTCCTGTTTCCACCCATCAAATTTAGAACCCATTAACTTACATTAAATCTGCATAAAAGAAAAATCTCTGGATACCAGAATTTAAAATCTCTTTAAAAGAAAGGATTTTTTTGTATTCTTTTCTTCCTGAAGTATGCAATCAGCTACTGCTTTTTGCTTTTAACAGAATCTGGCATATTTTTGAAATACTACATGCATACAGTAATATTTTCCGATTTCATAAAAATAACTAAGAATGGCAATATTGGTAGTAAAATGTTGTTATATGTTTGGGAAATTCCTTAGTTAATCAGATTACTTAAGTTTTTCAAAGAATGTTACGTTCAGAATAAGAAGAATAAAGATCTTAAGGTATACTTTCTACTTTTTTTAGTAGAAGAGGAAGAGATATATGTCTATCATCTTATAAATAGTTAAGAAATATTTTTCAAAATATTCATCATAGAAACAACCTAGAAAAGGAAGAAAAGCATCAAACTAAACTAATCTTAAAAGTTAGCACATCTGTGATCATTTCAATTTTAAAGAGCTACTAGGTTTTTTTCAAGAGCTACTAGGGTTTAATAAGGAATGCATACGGGAAAATTCAGAGTTATAAAGTTGGGGAAGAATGTAGTATTTCATGACTTCCTGTTGACCTTGAATTTTATATTCAATAATGTACATCTGAATTTGTGAATATATCAGTTTATATTTGCTTACTTTAAAAAATCCAGCTATAACTCCATTAATGGCATAGAATCTAAAATGTTTCTGAAGATTATAGAATGTATTCACCTTTAAAAAGTTTTGAGTTTATTTGTGATCCTCAGATTCAGAGGAGGTGACAAGGGGCTGTTGAAATAACATCAAGAAATTACACACAAATCAAGCAACACAACAACAACCATTTCTGCTTTGGATATGAGGGAAGCGAATTGTAACTGGTCTGGGTGAGGTCATATTGGAAATCTCTGCTGTACTCACCTCTGCTGTATTTTGCTTCTAGTCTGAGGACATTCTGTTGATTCTCTTCTCATACTCTCCTTTAAAATACATCCCAAATCCACCAATCCCAAAGTTCCTTTATGAACTAAATATTCCTAAAATGAAGGCTATTTCAAAATGTACCTATGAGCTTAAATTACAGAAAAATAAAGCATGAAGCATATGTATGTAATTAGTTTGTTAACTATTGTGAGTAGCTTATCACTAAGTGATGATGTTTCAGAAATATTGTTCAGAAAAGTTTATGTCCTACTATATTATAGGTAGTACAGTAGCATTCTGAAAACTATATGTATTATTACTAGAATACATATTCATATAATACATATTCATATAATAAATGACACAGTAGAAGGCTAACAGAATATGAAATATATATTGGCAAACTGTACCTACCAAAATCCTTTGAGCAGATATGTATTTATTGTAATGATAGAATGACTGACAGAATAGAAGTAAAACAGAAGTAAACAAACCAAAAAATTTAACTTATTTTATATATCAATTTTTTAGTCATTTTGATTATTTATTTTTAATTGTCAAGGTGATACAAAGGGGTGATAGTTATTTGCATAAGGTTGTGAGTACAGTACTTTTTAAAATTTCTTTTGCCAGTCCTGGAGCTTGAACTCAGGGCCTGTGCACTGTACTTGAGCTTCTTTTGCTCAAGTTAGCACTCTACTACTGGAGCCACAGCACCGCTTCTCGTTTTTTCCTGTTTAGGTGGTACTGAGGAATCAAAACCAGTGCTTCATGCATGCTAGGCAAGCACTCTACGACTAAGCCACATTCCCAGATCATAAGTACATTGCTGGTCAAACTTGTTACCTGCTCCCTCATTTTCCCCCCATATTTCCTCTTCCCTAATTCCCTACCCATCTGAGTTGTACAGTTGGTTTACAGCATATTGTCTTTTTTTCTTCTTTATTGTCAAAGTGATGTACAGAGAGGTTACAGTTTCATACATTAGTCTTGTAAGTATTGCTGTTGCATTGGTTCACCTTTTAACCTTTGTATCATCATTTTGATGTTCCCCTTCCCTTTCCTAGTTCAGGTAAACATATATACAATACCCAGGGTACCAAAATCAAGTACAGTGACATCAGGGGTAAAACCATAGGCATGATGAACAAAAGAAAAAGAAATAATTTCACGTTGTTTGTTGAAAACAATAATAATGCTAAACCACTTATTTCCATAACTTGGAGTTCATTTCGCTTAGCATTATTTCATGTGATCATATGTATGACATATCAGTTTTTAAATAATGTCAAGTGGCGTGTGTGTGTGTGTGTGTGTGTGTGTGTGTGTGTACCTGTCTTGAGAATTTAACACCGGGCCTGGGTACTATCCCTGAGTTTTGTGCAAAACTAGTGTTTATGCTCCACTTGAACCACAGCTCTACTTCTGGCTTTTTGCTGGGTAATTTGAGATAAGAGTCTCAAGAGCTTTCCTGCTTGGGCTGGCTTTGAACCACAATCTTAAGATCCTAGCTTCCTGAGTAGCTAGGGTTACAGGTGTGAGAGGCTGGTGCTTATGTTTATTTATTTGCTTATTTTTCAGAAAAGATCTAATTATTTCCCAGGCCCCAGAAAGCCTAAAATTTGTGATTCTTTGTTTTAACTTCTTAAGTGCTGGAATTGTAGGCATATGCTATTAGGTATTGCCTATTAATTCTAATTTCATGGAAGATCTTTTTGTTACCATATAAGAAAAATATTAAAATTAGGCCCTTTGAGGATTTTCACCTCAACTTTAGACACTAATCTGCACAAGTTGACTGAGAAGCAATAATTTATGCAAGGGAAAATTATTGCTGGAAATCTAAGACTAAAATTAAAGAGAATGGTTGTTAGGTTAGAAACAAAAGGATAACAACGAGAAATGTGAAGAGCCTATCTTATGAAAATCACCAATATTGTAGTTGACAGTGGCAGAGATCGTGGTAGTGTTGTGTATGTAGGAAAAGTACAATGTTGAAGAAGTTGTTCTAGGAAATTAAAGGTTCAGGTTTACTATCATGGAAAAACACAAAATTCTATAATGCCATCGGTTAATAAGGAAGTGTCAAAGGATGTGTCAATTGTGATAAGCTATTAGCCTATGTTACAAATAGTTGGGGTATTTCTTACAAAATTTCTAGACTCCTGTTAGAAGTGTGAAGGGCAAATTCAAACTTAACATGAAGGTGTGAAATTTCTCTAAGATGTTTCTGAAAACAAGGAACCTAACACAGGCAAATTCCATACAGTAACAAAATGAGTGGTTAGACCACATGACTAGACTCTTACTATAACTGGGATGGAGAAACTGGGATTTCTGAAAAATTAATTAATTACCAATAAGATGAGCATAAGGAGTTATTCCAAGAAAAAGATACATTTGCAAAGTTAGAATGCTTAATAATTAATAAAATATGAGAAAAATCTAGGTTACATGAAGCAGAAATTTCTAAGAACATATTGGTATTGGTAATCAGGGGTACCTCTGTTAAGTCACTCTCCAACAGCGACATGGTAGAAAATGTAAGACTTGGAGCCTATTAGATATGTTTAAAAAGAGTGCTACAGGAGGAGAGAGTGCGGGGGGAGGTAACAAACAGTATAAGAAATGTACCCAAGGCCTAATGTATGAAACTGTAACCTCTCTGTACATCACTTTGACAATAAATAAGAAAACAAAAAGGAGTGCTACACCTCAGTGGCTATGGAAGCTTGAATACGCTTCTGATAATTACCTACCTACTCATGATCTTATATCTACCTACACATTGAGAATTCTACATGAGGTGGATTTAATAAGCTTTTGTGTAGATCTGTCACTTTAGCTTGCATTACAAAATAATATTCAATAATCATTCTCATTTAACATGATTTAGCAAATAGTTACATTCTACTCTTTGCTCTTCTTATTCATCCATCTGTTATCTACACTGTAGCTATAATGACTACAAAAATAAATGCAATTATTTTATTTTTGTAATTAACTGATATATGAGAATATCAGTACCAATAATTTGAGATGTAAAATTAGCTTGATATCCTTCTCTTATTGCTATTCCACACTAGATGACATGAAATAGATAAGTGACCAAATAAGAAGTTGACTTACAAAGTCGACCAGACACAAAGAAACATAGACTTTATGGTTTCCCTCAATAATAAGTATATGTCTAGGATAGTCCTAACAGGTGATCACAATTGCTCAATAGCTATGTACATATGATCAATAAGATGATGCTAAATGAAATGAACTCCAGATTATGGAAATAAATTATTTAGCATTGCTGTTGTTATTTTCAATGTATTATGGGACATTATTCCTTTTACTTTAGTTTTTCTTCCCTATGGTTTAGTCCTGGTTGTCACTGTATTTGATTTTGGTACCCTGGGTATTGTATATACGTTTATCTGAACTAGGGAAGGAAAGGGGAAGAGCAAAGCAGTGAGACAAAGGGTAAAAGGCTCAGCAATGCACCAGTGAGACAATACAACAAGAAAATATGTTGTAAACCAACTGTACAATCTTGGGGAGGGGCAGGGATTGGGGAGGTGGGAAGGTGGGAGAAAATGAGGGAGGAGTTAAGAAGTTTGATGAGAAATGTACTCACTACCTTACATATGTAACTACAAACCCTCTGTACATCTCCTTGATAATAAAATTTAAGACAAAACAACAACAACAAAAAGAAGTCGATTTACATTTTCTTTCTCTGAACATAGCCATACAATGGGAACCCTGGCAGGCAATTTGTTAGTGAATGGAGAAAGAACTTCAATGCTCCACTTATTTCATGTCATGAAATAATTTTGAATTTTGTCAGAATAGAAATGGTGTCAATTGCTTACACTTTAAATAAAAAATAAAATGGATAAAAGTCCTGGCACAGTGCTGCAAAATTGTAATCCCAGGAGATAGAGAAAGGAAGATCATAGTTGGATGTCAGTTCAGGTAAAAGAACACTTCATGATAAAGTAAAACAGAAAAGGATAGAGAAATGGGTCAACAGAAAGGGTGTTTGCACCCTTTCTGCACAAGACCCTTTTTGCACAAGACTTTGAGTTCAATTGGCGTTATGACAACAACAAAAGTAAACAAAGCTGGAAGATTATCTTGATTTCTTTCTAATCACAAAAAAATGCCTTGCAGGAAGGCCACTGTAACTATATGCAAAAATTACTTCTACATGGACATCTGCCCCCAAAATGTTTAATTTTAGACTAACCACATTATTGTTACTATTAAATATTCTTGCCAAGGATTGTGGTTTCAAATACTTGATGTAATATTCCTCAATTTATTTATTTATATTTTATTGTCAAGGTGAGATACAGAGGTTACAGTTACCTCAATTTTGTTTTTAAAACTTTTCTTTACCTCAGTAGCTTCGAAAATGCCCATAATTTATTATGGCACATATATATTCCCATTACAATTCATTACTCTTAGCAAACAAGTATTAGTATTCCTTAGACAATCACACTTTTGAATTGTTTTATTTATGTTTGACACAACAGTAAAGAAACTGTGAAGAGATACCCAGCTGAACTTCTCATATCCATTTAATACATCATATGAATTCACAAGAAAGTCACATTCATTCTTCTTTTTTTTTATACTTCTTTATTGTCAAAGTGATGTGCAGAGAGGTTACAGTTTCATAATTAGGTCTTGGGTACATTTCTTATACTGTTTTTTACCTCCTCTCTCTCTCCCTCCTCCCCCTTTTCCTCTCCTCCCATGAATTGTTCAGTTGGTTGACATCAAATGGTTTTGCAAGTATTGCTTTTGGAGTGCGTTGTCTTTTTATCCTTTGTCTCTCGATTTTGCTATTCTCTTTCACTTCCCTAGATCTAATACCAGTATATACAGTATCCAGTGAACTCAGATGAGATACAATGATAGCACAGGGACAAACACATGAAGGGGATACAAGAGGATCATCAACAATAGAAGTTATGGTTTCACATGTTGAAAGTAATTACAACAGTGATATAACAGTCGTTTCCATAACATGGACTTCATTTCACTTAGCATCATCTTATGCGTTCATAAGGACATAGCTATTAGGGTCTTGTGATCCTCTGTTGTGACTAGCCTAAACCTGTGCTAATTATTCCCTATGAGGGAAACCATGTAGTCCATGTTTCTTTGGGTCTGGCTCACTTCACTTAGTGTAATTTTTTCCGCCATTTCCTTATGAATGGGGCAATGTCATTCTTTCTGATAGAGGCATAAAATTCCATTGTGTATATGTACCACATTTTCCTGATCCATTCTTCTACTGAGGGGCATCTAGGTTGGTTCCATATTTTAGCTATGACAAATTGTGCTGCTATGAACATTGTTGTGCTGGTGGCTTTACAATAAAAGACCGCGAATAGCAAAAACAATCCTAAGCAGAAACAGAGCTGGAGGAATTACAATACCAAACATCAAACTGTATTATAAAGCTATAGCAATAAAAACAGCTTGGTATTTGTAAGGTCCTCTCCCTGAGGGCTACATGCAGATGCCCCCACCTTATTAAGTCTCCACCCAGTTACCTGGGTAACCAGCAGACCTGGAGGCAGTTACCTCCCCTTTCCCTGAGGTCACCTCCTAATCCACCTGGCCACACCCCTTGCCCCTGCCCTAAATAAAGCAGGGCTGGGTGGGGGTCTCTCTCTCTCTCTCCCTTCTCTCTGGCCATGGATCATCTTGGACACAGGCCAGCAGTTCGGTAATAAACGTTCTCTCCTGCCTGAATACCATGTGGCGTTCTCCTTTACCGGCTACCTACTTTAAAAACCTAACAGTATTGACACAAGGACCAGCCTGAAGACCAATGGAACAGAAGTGAAGACCCAGAAATGAACCCATAGAACTATGCCTACTTAATCTTTGATAGAAGAGCTAAAAAAATAGGATGGAAGAAAGATAGCCTCTTTAACAAATGGTGCTGGCAAAATTGGTTCAACACCTGCAACAAACTAAAACGAGATCCTTATATACCACCCTCTACCAAAATCAATTCCAAAATCAATTCCAAATGGATCAAACACTACAAGAAGGAGAAGGAGAAACACTTGGGCTCCTTGGCATAGGAAGAAACTTCCTTAATAAATGCTACAAATGCTAGAAATGCTACAAATCAAAGAAAGGTTGGACAAATGGGATTGCATCAAACTGCAGAGCATCTGCAGTGCAAAGGACATAGCTTACAAGATAGACAGAAAGCCCACAGATTGGGAAAAGATCTTTACCGGCCATAGAATGGACAAAGGCCTCATAGCTAAAATATATACAGAACTAAAAAAATTGAATTCCTCCAAAACAAAACTGCAAAGAACCAACAGCCCCCTCAACAAGTGGGCTAAAGACTTAAAAAGAGACTTCTCTGAGGAGGAAATGAGAATGTCCAAAAGACATAAGAAAAAGTGCTCTATGTCATTGGCCATAAAAGAAATGCAAATCAAAAAACATTGAGATTACACCTCACCCCAGTAACAATGTCCTTTATCATGAAAACTAACAATAACAAATTTTGGAGGGGATGTGGCCAAAAGGGAACCCAACTCCATTGTGGTGGGAATGTAAACTGGTTCAACCACTCGGGAAAGCCGTATGGAGATTCCTCAGAAGGCTAAACATAGAGCTCCCCTATGACCCAGCAGCCCCACTTTTGGGCGTCTACCCAAAAGACCACATTCATTCTTAAAAGCATGACCATTTTGATTCTGCCAGGATTAGAGACCAAAATGGAAGAGCAGGGTGACAAAAGAGAACCTGGCTGGAAAAAGTGAGTGTGAGCTTTCTCACTCTCCTCATTTCTTCTTTTATGTAATCTCTGTATCCTCTGTCTGCAGTAATTTGAATTGGTATTTTTCCATAAATGATAAATGGGAATAAAACAAATACCAATGTCCCCTGCCACTGAGAATCAAAAGCAATGACTACAATACCTCCTAAAAATGTACTGAGATGAAGTGATTTTATGAAATTCAAATTTTACTTGGCTCTCTACAAAATAATAGAAAGAAAAACTCAAAGTTGTACATTGTTACAAAGGCAAATGCGATTACACTCCATTCATTCAAGAAACTGTAATTTAGCTTTGACCCTATGCCTAAAATTGTCAGAAGAAGTAAGCAAAAAGCTGGACTCTGATCCTGCTCTTATGAACCTATCTTCTATCAGGAAGTGGCAGGCAGTAAACAAATAACTATGTGAGATCAGGAGGTGATTATTCTCAGGATTCACTGCTTCTTCCTTCTTAAATTCTCCATCTAAAACTAGACTAAAATCCCATCAGGTTCCTAAGGTAACATGAAACTTGTGATCTAAAGGAGAAAGTAGAAATATGTGAATGGCTGTCTACATATGGCTTTGTAGATCTGGGACCTGCTTGGCTTCTGCAATTGAATATGTTTTTTTTTTCTTTTCTTAAATTTGTATTATTCATTTTATTTTTAACTTAATTTCATGTCAAGGTGATATACAGAGAGGTTACAGTTACATATGTAAGGTAGTGAGTACATTTCTTGTTAAACTTGTTACCCCTTTTCTTCCTCCACCCCAAGTTGTACAGTTCATTTCCAATATAATGTCTTGTGAGTATCACTATTGCATTGGTTTACACTTTGTCCTTTGTCTCACCATTTTGTTGTTCACCTTCCCCTCCCTAATTCATATATATATATATATATATATATATATATATATATATATATATATGTATAACCTAGGATACCAAAATCAAATATGGTGACAACAGAGAATAAACCACAGGGGAAAAAAGAAAGAAAAGCAAAATAACTTCACATCACACATTAAAAAGAACAATAATGAAAAACCTCTTGTTTCCATATCTTGGTGTTTGTTTTGCTTAGCATCATCTTATGTGATCATATGTACATAGCATTTGAGCTATTATGACCCTCTGCTGGATTATCCTAGACACATAGCAATTATTACAAATGAGGTCAACCATCAAATCTACATTTGCTTGGATCTGGCTTACTTCACTTGATATGATTTTTTCCAAGTCTTTAAATTTTCTTATGAATGGGGCAATGCCATTCTTTCTGATGGAAGCATAGAATTCCATTGTGTATAAATACCACATTTTCTTGATCCATTCATCTACTGAGGGGCATACGAGTTGGTTCCATATTTTAGGTATGATAAATAATGCTGCAGTGAACATGGTTGTGTTTTGCTGATAGCTTTAATATGGCCTGGTTTGTGGTCATCTGGGTAAATGCCCAGAAGTGGAATTGCTGGGACATAGGGAGCTCTATGTTTAGTTTTTTGAGGGACCTCCATACTGCTTTTCAGAGTGTTTGAACAAGTTTACATTCCCACCAACATTATAATAGCGTTCCTTTCCCGCTGCATCCCTGCCAGCATCTGCTATTATTAGTTTTCTTAATGGTCATTCTTGCTGGGGTAAGGTGGAATCTCAATATTGTTTTGATTTGCATTTCTTTTATGGCCAGCGATGTTGAGCATTTTTTCATGGGTCTGTTGGCTATTCTCATTTCCTCTTCAGATGATCTTTGAGGATTTGTTTTTGGGATGCAATTTTTTGAGTCATAAGTATGTTTTAGAGATGAGGCCTTTGTCTGTTGTATGGCTAGTGAAGATCTTCTCCCAGTTTATTGGCTTTCTATTTGTGTTGCTAGCTATGTCCTTTGTCATGCAGAAGCCCTGCAATTTGATGCAATCCCATTTGTCCAACCTGTCTTTGATTTGTTGTTTCTGGGTTTTTAATCAAGAAAGTTTCCACCTGTGTCAAGCTCTAGTGTTTTTCCTATCCCTTCCTGCAATGTTTTCAGTATGTCTGTGTAAGCTTGTTTCTAATTGTTCTTTCTGTCTCTCTGTCCAGCTTTCATACACACTAGCTCACATATACATCAACCACTATTTATCTGAAAAGTCCTTAAAACTGTACAAACTTTAGAAAACATTTTAAGCAGCTGCTGAGCTGAACTTTTTTAAACTTTATTCAATTTCTTTATTGTCAAAGACATGTACAGAGGGTTACAGATTCATGTGCTTACATTTCTTATCCAAATTTTTTTTTAGTTTAATTGAATCTTTTAAAGAGTTTTGGAATGAAATTGATATACATGGACTTAAGCTGTAGAAGGTCTTCTCTGGTAGGTTTATGAAGAACTCATTGTGGAGAAGTAACCTTAGAATGGTAACCACTTGAGTTGACGATAACATAGTAAGAATGGACTAGGAAAGGGGCTCCAGAGTAAGTGAGAAATACACTGTGAGTAGATGTGAATAACTTTCAGGATTTGTGATGGGATAAGATTGTGGACCACTGTGAGAATGACTTTGGACCTTTTGATATAAGCCACTAGAAAAATTCCTATTTTGATTGCTTAATCGTGTTTGCTGCATTTTGGGAACTCCCTCCATAGAACTAATGAGAGGATGGTTAAAATACTTTTTTGTTAACACTTGACCTGAATTCATCAATAAGTACTACTTATCTGATGAAGCTTAGTACTTGTTTCTACAATGAACTACAGAAAAATAAAACTTCATGAAGAATGAAATCCAAGGAAACCAGAAGAATATGTAAATTAAGATTTACACATTTTTAAATGAGAAAAACTATGTCAATGTATGAAAGTAAATATTTTTATGGGAAATACAAAGATTTACCTGGCTGGAGGAAAGGTAATCCAGAAGTAGGCTGTGGTGACCTTCAAAATGGAGAGATAGATATTCCAGTGATGCATTTGTTTTGTTAATTTAACATCCTATTTAATATGAAAGTATTTTGTATCTTAATTCTATAACTTCCCACAAGGCTCTGAAGTTCATTTCACAAATGGAAAAAAACATGCTTCAACCTTGACACTTCAGTGTAATTTGACAACTTGCAGGTTATTACTCTGTAAATTAAAGTTCATTGCTCATTATATTGTTCTCCCTTATGACTAACCCTTGTTGTTTTTAAAGATGACATTATAGTCTATGGAAAAGTTTGCTATGATGAAGGAGGTGGTTGGTGCTTGGTCTGGTTTACCATTTCCGGGCATGGTCTTGATACATTTACGTCTCTTGGTGATGGTAAATACAGCTAGTCTTTGAAGTGCCACAACTCACTCCTTTGGAAATATGAGTCTCCCAATGCAAAAAGTTGGAAGGAAATTTATGTGGTGATAAGTAATCAAACCTAGGACTTCATGAATGTTAGCCAAGCACTATACCACTAAACCACTTTCCAGCCTGAGTCTTATTTCTTAATCTTTGAAATTCGCAGAAGCACTTGACCCTTTGTGAGGCTTTGAGTTTTTGAACATTCTACTCCCATTTATGTGTTGTAGCATCTTCTAAAATTAGAAATTCAAAGAGTACACAATCTTCTTCCTCTTTATTGCAGGCAACAATGTCATCATATCAGTTACCATTATGTACCAGGAATCCCTAGATTTCTGGCAAAATGTACTCTGATGTCTGTAATACTTTTTATAGTTTTTGTAATGTAAAACATTGTTTTATATTTATTTACTTATTTGTTTGTTTGCTTTGCTGGTTCTTGAATTCAGGGTCTGGGTACTGTCCCTGAGCCTCTTTGTGCTCAAGGCTAATGCTCTACCACTGGATCCACAACACCATTTCTGACTTTTTCTGAGTATTTTATTGGAGATAACAGTTTCATGGTCTTTCTTGTCCAGGCTGGCTTTGAACCACAATCCCCAAATCTCAGCCTCCTGAGTCGTTAGGATTGCAGGCATGAGCCACCAACACCTGGCCTTATTAGCTCATCATTTCAATACCATTACCTAGTTCAATGTATAGAGCATCATAAGCTATGAATTTCTAGGTAGATGAATGAATGAATGCGTGTTCTTCCAAAGCCTACTAAATTAACTGGCCTAAATTTTACTTATATACTAATTTCAGTACCATAAATGACACGAGGAACCCTATTAAGGATATATAGAAGTGGTACAAATGTTCCCAAGATTACTTTTGTTGTATACATGATTATAAAGATGGGATTAAAATGTATGTATACTTTTCTGGTCCATTTAACATAGAGAGGGAAGAAAAAAAAAGATAGATGAACTTTGTTCCCAGGTAATTAAGGCTAAGAGAAAAAGAGCAAAATAGCAGCTATCTTGGATATGGTAAATGATGTTGCAATGAAGTGTTTGTGCTGGGCTTTAGTGTGGTCTTGTTTGTTTGTGCTCTAGTGGATAAATGCCCAGAAGTGGAATGGATAGGTCATAGGGAAGCTGTTTGTTTAGTTTTTGAGGGATCTTCATACTCCTTCCAGAGTAGTTGAATAGACTAAGATATGGAATCATCCCAGATGCTCCTCAATGGATGAATGGATCAAGAAAATTTATATATGCACAATGGAATCCTACTCCTCCACATCAAAAAGAATGATATTGTACCACTCATAAGGAAATGGAAGACTTGGAAAAGTTATATTAAGCCAAGTAAGTCAGGCTCAGGGAAGCATAAACTGGTATGGTTTCCCTCATTTGTGATAGCTATTATGTGCCTATAATCCTACAAGTAAACATACTGTGTGGCAAGCAAGGCATTTCAAATGAATTAACTGATGTGTAATAGACTCTATGAGGAGCACAAATAGTATAACTTTGTAAAAAGACTAAGTCAAAGCCAGGCACCAGTGTCTCATGCCTGTGATCCTGATTACTGTCGGGAGCCAAACTTGCAGCTAAATTTTTCCTAACCTCTGGCTGTGTTTTCAAGGACATGCAAGGACATGGCTTAATGGAAAGTTGGAAATGCTTTACTATGTCTTCCATGAGTCCATTCTTATGTTAACCAACCTCACCATGTCTTAGCTATGTTGGGTTTTGCTAACTCCAAGCCTTTTTGTGTTCTGGAATTTTAAGCCTATGCTGTTTCCTGGTTTTCAAACTGCAGTCTTGAGTTACAATCTGAGGCTGCAGACTTCCCGTACCCCATCTTCGCCTCTTGTCTTTTTTCTCTTGTCTTGTATTTTTTCCTTTTCTTAAATCCTCGTCCTCCTCATTTAGGACTCCCTATTCGCTGCCGGCTGGCTCCTGCAGCTACTCAGGAGGCTGAGATCTGAGGATTGTGACTCAAAAGCTAGCCCAGGCAGAAAAGTTCCCTCCCCTGTGACTCCAATTAGTCACTCAGAAACCAAAGTGGAGATGTGCTCAACCCAGTAAAATAATAGCCTTGAGCAAAAGAGCTCAGGAACAGCATCCAGGCCCTAAGTTTAAGCCCCATGACTAGAGAAAAATGTATAAGTCAAAGTAAATAGGTACCAAGAAATGAATACTTACAAGAGGGGAGGATGAGGCCAAGGGGAGAGGAGTAGAAGAATGAAGAGATGCAGAGGGTGGAAAGCAAGCAAGAATTTATTGTATATGCCACAGAATTGAGAAAAATTAGGGAAATGGTGGGTCAAAGGACGGTAGAAATATTGAAGTGATGACACAGATCAATATTCATTGTACACATAAACTGCTTTGTTAAGTGGCAAAAAAGTCAATGAGTAACCTAAAATTAAGATAAGTAGACAAAGGGATATGTTGGAAGGGGTGGGTGAGAGTGTTGAAAGCAGTGAAATTGATCAAAGTGCCTTTATTCAAAACTTCTTTGGTGAATGGAAACTCTGTACAAGGTCTTAAAGATAAGGATAGTAAGTAAAAATATAGGAGCTGTCTTAAGTTGCATTGAACTGATCATTATTTTCAGTATTTCTGTCCACTACTTCCTTTGCCTAACTGAACAAAGCATTTTTTGTTTGGGCCACTGTCTTTGATAATTTTCTTCATCACAGAAAGGTGAATGCTTTGCAATCTATCTGGGGACATTTTCATTATTGTACCCAGTGATGAGAGAATAGAAGCATTACCTAATGTTCCTATTAGAGTGACACATAGTTCAGAGAAAATTGGTCAGAAGTTAAGGTTCTGTTTCAATATAGTAACCACTGCAATGCTAATTGCTGACATTGGGTTGTAACTTGAACTTCTTAGACTAATTGAGTATTATTTTTGTCTGGCAGCTTAGAATTTAGCAACTTACTTAGCATTTTACAGTCTGTATTTCTACTATTTTCTTGCTCATGAATCTGGAGTTTTTGCATTTTTCTTCTCATCCAGTGACAATAAAATTTGAGGAATTAGGCAATTTAAGGTCTTTAAATTGATGTGACCAGAGCTAGAGATACAGTTCAGTGGTAGAGAGCTTGTCTCCCACACATAAGGCCCTGGGTCCAAACCTCAGTAAGACAAAATTGGTTAAACTGATGCGAACCAGAACCTCCTTAGTCTTCTGTACTACAAGAATTATTGTGGACATTTCCAACTGCCCATCAAAATAATAGTAATATTGAAAAGTTCACATACCAAAAGACTTAGCATTTAGAACTTAGTTTTACAATATGATTACATCCAGTTCATTTTGCCTACTTAGTTTTGCTCAGTACACACAGCAAAGATGAAAGTCCCTGTTGTATTAGGATTAAAACTTATCATTGATTTTTCAAATTTTACACGCAAATACCACTAGAAACTCGGCACTATGCTAAGTATTTGAAGGTTAAGAGGAGACAAGCTCCTCATCAAAATATACACAGGATCATGTGTGAACATCCATTGGACATTTACTGAGGTAGTATGTTTTGAAATAAGCTTGTCAGACTGTCTAAATAGTTTAAGTCATGACATTTCTTGGCAGTAAGAGTTTGCTGAAGATTACTCCTCATGAAAGGTATTCTATTTCTACTTACTGAGATAGATAAAAATGAAAAGTAGTCTCAGCTTGAGTAATTTACCTACACAAATAGAATAAGTAGAAAAAATAAAAACACTATAATGAAATGTAACAAAATATTTCAGCAATTGAAAAGTTATAGGCAGCATCATAGTGGGGATAATTGAAAAGAATATCATTTTAAACCTAAATGTGCATTATTTAATGCAAACCAACACAGGCACATGTAAGATATATTTACTGTTCTGATCTATACTGCGGTTCACCTCTATTTTCTTGAGACCAGGAGCCCTCTAGTTTGTCCTGGTACTAGACAGGAAGTCAAGACCCCAATAAAATTTCCCTTAAGTGTGCAGCAAAGTAAGAGTGTGATCTTTCCTTCTCAGGAGATTATCAGAAATATATCTTTGTGTATCCTTCAGAATAACTACTTTCCCCTATACTTATTACTCTTAAATTTTTTTTTCACCCCAGCTGGTTTCCAAAGTTTTAGAAGACTTCACAAGACAAATAAGTGTATAATTTACATCCTCCATCAAAACCTATTTCTCCAATGTAATGCATCTGAATTCAGAATTAGCAAATAGATTGTGGCAGAATAAACACTCTATTATTCTCAAAAGGATGAAACACTTTAAAAAATAAATACATAATTATGTAACTGTATATTCAAGATAGGTGAATAAATTGTCAGTAAGTTCTACAATGCTCAGGGACCAGACAATCTATAAATCTAAAAGAAAATGGACAGAAATATTTTTCCAAAAGCAGACAAAAATCTTATCAATCTAACACTATCTGCAGCTTCTCTTGTTATTGAATTCACTGTAATGCAGATTTCATATCACAGTTTTACTAATCTTTCCTTCATCAGACTTGTTTGTTTACTCAATTACTGATGGTCTGCTTTTGTATTCACTTCATAGGTTTCAGAAATGGTTCAGAAATAGGGTCTCATCTGCACACTGTTTGACATTTTATCAACTTCTCCTGAAATTCTATTTTACATTTTAGATTAACTTGGCATCATTGTTTGCATAGTGAGTGTGACACCAAATCGTATCCTCATTAATCTGCAGTTCTTGAGGAAATCTCCAGCAATGAGGGAAAATAGGTTTGCAGTCTGCAGCTGAGACTTTACAATGCATTCTTGATCAGAACCATTGCAAAAAGAAAAAGTAGCAATGGTGAAAGTTCCTGCCAAGAACTGAAAAGAGTACATTCTCTCCTTCTCCCAACCTCCCTTCATAGGATTTTGGTATACAGATGTGTGTATCCAATCTGCCAGTCCTTCTGTGTGGTATATGAAGTGACTGCATGATCTCATTGCTTATATTATCTCCATTTCCACTAAGTGCTCCAAGGGCTGTGACTGGGTTGAATCCTCCAGTGGACATTATCTACTTAGACACTGGGGGATTTTAGTTCACATTTGGACATCAGCAGAAAAGACAAAATCTAACAGAAGGCAGAGATGTAATGTGCAATGGAAGCTAAACATGGCCTGTGTGCAATAGCTAGTAGGTTACTTCTTCAATACAGGCTAAGACTACAATAGTTGCAAAACTCACAGGTGCCAAACTGAAATATGTTCACTTCTATAAGTATGTTATATAATTATTTTGGCGGGGGAGATGGTGGGAGGAAGGGCAAAGAACTTGAAGGAAAAAGCGGGGGAGGTATGTAACATTGATGTTCAATGGACACTGTGATGAAAGTGAACCACACAACATGTAGGTGAAGATGGGAGGAAGGGACTGGGAGAGAGTGAGGGAAGGGAAGATACTGCAGGAAAAGAAAAGTACTCATTACCTGACTCATGTAATTGTACTCTTTCTGTTGATCACATTTATAATAACAATTAAATAGAAACAGTAGCCACAGTGAGTAGCTTTTGAGCTAGTACAGCCTGCTTGGCTTGCAGAATCCATTTATCCTCACTTGAAGCTGTTACATATGCATAATGTAGATCCTTGCAAATATGAAATTCCAAGTTGCTGCTGCTACCCAGAAGATTTCTCTGATCCAGGGACTATCCACTCATCTTGCTGAGTGTGAACGTCCCCTTAATGATTCTTCTCTTCCTCCAGAGTTCCTTGTCTTTCCCTTATTGGTAGTGGTACCCTCATGTCTCCTCCATCCCCTCACAGGAATGCCATGGCCTTTGAACTGTCCATCTCTGCAAGGTGGACAGAACATATCCAATACAGTTTGCATGTGCTACTCAGTTGCATGGTTCTCTTTTCATGCAATTTACTCACAAATCCCTGGAATGGCTACACAAAGTCATTTGCCATGGCAAAAGTGACAATAGCAATAACAGCTTTGAAAAGAAACACTGGAGCAGCTTTTCCAGGACGGAAGCTTGGAATTATAATTTCTTGGAAAAGAAAAAAAATCACAGGAAAATTCTGATAGCTGAGTTCAGAAAACATTGCAATCATCAGGAAATAATAAGAGAATGACACATCCTGTACTAGAAGAAGGCTTAAAATTATCTGATAAATTTGTTTGGGTGGGGGGAGGATTTTGTGGGCTTCTGATCATTTGGCACTATTGAATGAGTGAAGGTGAAATTCTTGCCACACAGAAGAAAATGGAAGTGTGGAATACTTGAATTATCTGTGAATACCCACATAATTTTTATAAAGCTGTTCTGTGTTAGGCTCTTAGTAATGGGGACCAGTCCAACAACAGGATTCTGATGCCACATCCAGCCTCATAGGCTACAGGAATCTTTATCTATCTTGTGAGCAGATATTCTTGATATTGGTTCTGAGAAACAGAGGTTCTTAGCATAGATATCAAGGGTGCATAAACGACTACCATCTGAGTGCAAGCACTGGTGACTACTGCTTAAATAAGTACATGTGGTAGAGTTTGCTGGAAGTCACTTCCATCCTTCTACACATTTCCCAGCCTTGGTTAAAATCAATGTACTCTAGTGTTCAAGTTTTCACTAATGCAATATAATTGCCAGTGTGAATAGTCTTTAACAAGGTAAGGTTTTTTTTTTTTTTTTTTTAATCCTTTTTTCCCTTCTGTTGTCTAGAGTACAGATAAGATGGAGGGAGATACAGACATGAAACCATGCACATCAAAGCCTCAGACAGAACTATTTCCTGTGTCCTTATCGATACAAAATTACTCTTGTACTGCCTACCTCCAAATTGTTCCATAAAAGAGAAATGATCTATCAAATAAGTTCTTGATTTCTTGCTTCATTCTCTCACGTTCCTCAGTGACACAGTATAATTTTATGGGAAATGTTGTCTTCTTTTATTCATATTTCAAAAAGGCTTTTCATAAAAAGTATTTATCAACTGCTGTTTTTAGAGGAATGTGTAAATCATAGTGAGGCACAGAGTGGTAAAAATAAATACAAGAAATATATGATGAATCTTTTTCTGGGATTTTTTGTGTGATCATTTGAAATCATTAAATGAAAATTAAGCTTTCTAGTCATTAGTATTAATGACTAGTCATTCTGTATCCAGATTTCAGAAATGGCTGTCATTTGTATCTGTTATAAACCAAGGACCTAGTATTTCAGTCATTTTCTTTATGAGCTTCAATTTAGTATTAACCAAGGTTATAAGAACAAAGCATACAGAAATGCTGCTGGCAAAGATTAATGGAAAGAGGCCATTGAATGGAAGTGGCAGGGAAAGAAGTTGTAAAAATGTAGTCAGAAGTGCATAGGGGTTGGAAGAGAATGAAAAAGTGTCAAACTGAAAAAAGCTCATTTTTCAAGTACTGATTTTAGAGCAGAGACAGCTGGTAGAGGACAGGAAGTGGATAGTATATGTTATAGACATTGCTATTGGCTGATTTTTCATTTGTTCTTATTTTCTTTAAACATAGCTTATTAATAATTTCTGAATATGCGTGCTGTAGTTTGAACACTACCTTCTGGTTGTACTTCATCTTTGTTTTTTTTTTTTTCTTTGTTTTTTTTTTTTCCCCAATGGTTTCATTTTAAATTTATTGTAAAGGTGATGAAGGGGGGTGCACAGTTAGATAAGTAAGGTAATGTCACTATTTTTTTTCTTTTTTAAAAGTCTCCATACTCTCAAGCATAGCATTGTGATATTTGGAATTTAATATAATTATGAGAAGAGCAGCTATGATTTCATTATGTATGTCATTGAGATATCAGATTAAACCAATAAAGTTACATGTTAGGAAGTATATGCAAGTATATACTTAGACAAGTATATGATATATATATATATGCACTCTATAAATATCAACTAAGTGTGATTAGTTATAAAATGCATTTTAGTAAGGAACGTATACTTGAAATCTCCAGCTGTATTTTTAGTGGTAGATACCTGGATAAAATGTTATAGTCCACATTTTAGACATTTTGAGCTATAAAAAGCAGGAGAGATTATTTACATATAAACTATTAATTATAAACTTTAATTAACTATTATTAATTATAATTAACCATAATTAATTATTATTATTAATTAACTATTATAAACTATTAATTAACAATCAGTTTCTGGAACAAAAGAGATGACCTGAAAAAGGAAATAAATACAGAATGATGAACAAGAATTTTTCTGCCCCCTTGATTAGCAGGAATGGCTTTTAATATGAAATCCGAAAAGAAAGAAGAAACACTAGTAAGTCTCTACATAGAGATTCTCCTTAAAAGATTTTTGCAAAAGCCTTAAATAGTTGTTCTAAAACATTACTTGATTACACAGAATACTCTTAGCTCATCTTATGGGCTTTATCCAATTAACATTCTAACAATGCTTTCATATGCAAGTGAGAATAAAAACATTTGCTAAAACTCCACAGATTAATTATATGTATCTTTACATATATTTGTTTGAAGTATGCATCCCAAAATGGAATTGAAAAGGACAGTGAGAAACTGATTAGAATTATACCTGAATTGGGTCTTAGAACCTGTGAAAAATGAAAGTATTTATTGACTGGCTGAATATATTAAATTCATATTATGTGTCTGGATAATAATATACATTGAATGGTGAATGAAACATTCTTTGCATTCACTGACTCTATGTTACAACAAATGATAAGGCTATGGACAGAAATTATCTTTCTTCTTATATATGATTTTTCTTATGAAATTTTTTTTCACAATTTAGCAGGAGTTTTAAAGAAAAAAGATAAATCAACTCACTGACTCATGGACACTGAGTTTAAAAAATATTTTTCTATTAAAATAATCAATATATATTAATTGTAAAAATTTATGAGATTTGCTGTGATATTTCCATACAGGAATACTTGGTATGTTGATCCTGTCCATTCACCTTTTTTCTGCTCTTGAACTTTCATCTCTTTTAGATCAGTACTTCCTCAGTACCTAAACTCATCTGTTAATTTAGTTCTGCCCCCCCTTGCTATTAAGCTTCACCATCTCTAGTGATCTCTAATCTATTATGATCTTCTAGAAGCTGATTTACTGGTTTCCCTGAAAGAGAATAGGTGATAACTGTTTTACTGTGTCTACATTGTTTTGCATAAACTAATGTTCTCCAGTTGCACCATTTTTTCTTTTTATGGCTAAATAGTATTCCTTTATATAAATATACCACATATTATTTATCCATTCATCTGCTGAAGTACATCTGGGTTTATTCCATACTTTGGATAGTGTGAATACTGTTGCAATAAACATGAAGCTGTGTATTGCTTTTCTCATTATTGTGACAAAGTAATCAACAGAGAACAGTTTAAGACCAGGAGAGATATGGTTTTTGTTTTGTTTTTGTTTTTTTTTGGCTGGGAGGCTCACAGTTTTGGAGCATTCATCCCATGATTCCTGGATCCTATTCTTGTTAAGAACATCATGATGCTAGCAGTCTGTCGTGGAGGAGCTCCTTCACCTCTTAACTAAGAGGGGAGTGTGGAACAGGTATAACCTTCATTGCCAGACCTCCAGTGACTGATCCCTCCTATTGGGCCCTGCCTCTAGGCATAGCACCACCATTGGGCCTGTGGAAGACATTGCATGTTTAAACTACACAAGGTGCAAGTTTCTTTGATATATTGACTTCCTGTCTTCTAGACATACACTGAACTGTGGATTTGCTAGCTCATATGAAAGTCCTGTTTTTAATTTCTTGAGGAATCATCATACTGTTTCCTTTAAAATGCATACTGAGTATATCTACCCAGACAAAAGATTTTATAGGTATTTTATCTGTATTAGTTTTTAAATTTTTTGTAGGGCATTTATACTGAGCATTGAAATTTGTCTATTAATAGAATATAGATTAATATGCAAAGGATGACTTCTCACTGAGCTTTAGGAGGACACTAATGGTAATTTATGATGTAGTTACTAGAGCAGAAAAAACAAATGAGTCGTTACACTTGGTATATGTCACAAAATGTTGCCAGCTATAACACGAGCATTTAGACAGATGAGACAAAATTAAGATTTGCAGACAACCTTGGGGGAGATTTAAACAACTTATTGCTGTAATTTTCCCAAAATCACACCATTTCTCTTTAGCACAGTATCTGTGAAGAAAGGGAAATTCTATATCAAATAGAGAGCAGAAAGTCGTTCTGCAATAGTATGTTTTCTTTTTCAGTAATTTACTATTAGATAAAAAAAAGCCTCTTGTAACAACAAATCATTCTTCTATTTTAAATCAGAGCAATTCTTTATTACAGCTTGTTTTTCAATCTTTAAAACAATCATACTATTTAAACAAAAGTGGAAGGTCCTTTCATAACTGAATGACTAAGAAAAATGCTATCAATATTATAGGAAGTACAAATTTATTGTGAATTTCAACAATTTGTGATAGAGAAGTACCTTGAATGTGCAAATCTCTGATTTTCAGCAACAATTTACTATTACTACTACTAATACTACTGATGCTTTTGCTGCTACTACTACTACTATATTTAAGTAGCCACACAAAAGTGTTTCAATCAAACAAATCAGTTCATGAATACGGTGCATCTTGATCATGTCACCCTTTTTAGCATTCTCGCCCATCTCTTCCAAACTCACCCATCCTTTTCATTTTCCTATTTTCATTGTTACTTATGTACATTGAATTTTATGAATGCACTCTCCCACCCTTCCTCTCTTCATCTGTCTGTCCCCTCCCCTTAACCTCACCAACCCTGACACCTCAAGTACTAGCTTTCTGGCATTCATTTTATTAAGACTGTAAGTTAATTGTTAAAAGAATTTATTCTTTTGGAATCCTCTCTTGCATATGCCAAATTTCATTTTATACATGTCTGTACATATGTAAATGACTTAATATTATTTTTCGTCATGGTTGAGTAAAATTTCATTATGGTATGTATATATACATATATAAAATCCCATCATATATAATTATCTATCTATCTATCTATCTCACATTTTCTTCATACTTTCATCCATGAAGGCATCTGGGTTGTTTTAATAACTTGGTTATGGTGAATAGTCTACTACCAATTTTTTTTTAAGTTCTTTCTTTTCTTATTCTGTGCTAGTTTCTATCTTGATGAATTCAGTAACTTCACTGAGGACAGCTATTGTATAATTGAGGGTTTCTATTATAATGCTTTGCTTGTTTGAGTATATCATCATTAGAATCATTCATTACCCCCTCCCCACAAAAAAAAAACACCAAGAAAGAACAATATCAGGCTAAGAAAGAAAAGAAGTAAGAGAAGCAAAAGGAAATGGCAATAGTATTGTGGAATATTTTCAAACTTCAAGAAAATGGGTGAAAAATAATCAATATGAAAAAGCAGTGCTTTATTTAGCACATTGACTCACATTCCTTAACTGAGACTACATCTCTTCTTGCACAAAATACATATCTATTATTCAATTGGAGTCATTTTAGTTAGGAAAAGATGCTGAGAGATTCAGTTTCTGGTGTTCATTCTGGCACTATTCATTTACTACTTGTTTACTCTCAGTTGAATTGTTTTGAAAGGAGCTAGATTAATAGCCTTATAAACCTAGCCCCATGCTGTTAGGCATTTATATTACTTTAGTTGTTTTTTTGAAATAGGCTATTAGATGGAGACTGGAATATATATTACATATAACAGAAGTGACCACAATGTGAGAATCTCACTCTTTTGTAACCCAAGGGTTCATTAGACAACAGAGAATACATATACAAATGTATGTGTATGCGTGTGTGTGTGTGTGTGTGTGTGTGTATTTCTTCTCTAGATACACCCAGACAGTGCAGTAGGTAAAGTGATCACCGAATCACCCAGAAAACAAAAACTTTGCACATTTGTGGTGAAGCCTGGGTCCTTTCTTTGTACCATGGACATTCCTGTCTCAATTTCAGGCTTTTAATGCTCAGATCATTTTGAGCTGTAATTTTTCCATTTCTAGTAAATAATATTTATTTACAAAATCAGAGCCTCCTCTTGTCTGACTACTTTCATTTTCTATGTTAATTTTTAACAGTACCATTCATCCCTCATCATAAGCACATTGAAATGTACTTGGATTTCAAATTACATTTATTTACGTGTAACTGTAAAACACTTCAGTAATTATATATAGTAGAGTTATAAATATATATTGAATCCAACTTTCATTGAATTTAATTTCACATTTTATCTTTGAATATAGAACTCTTTTCTTTAAATACAAAATGTGTTTTGTTGGCATTTGCAATACTCACAGATCTTGAGACCTGTGTCTAATACACAAAGTGGTCAAGGGTTTCATAGTTGATTCTCTTATCATCCCTGAATCACAATATCTTTTCTGACACAGCTATAAGTTCAATCTACTTTACCCAGTTCTTATCACCTGCTATTCATCATAGGGATCAAGGATGGGTTTTCACTCTTTTTTTTTGGCCAGTCCTAGGGCTTGGACTCAGGGCCTGAGCACTGTCCCTGGCTCCCTTTTGCTCCAGGCTAGCACTCTGCCACTTGAGCCACAGCGCCACTTCTGGCCATTTTCTATATATGTGGTGCTGGGGAATCAAACCCAGGGCCTCATGTATACGAGGCAAGCACTCTTGCCACTAGGCCATATCCCCAGCCCCGGGTTTTCACTCTTAAATAAGAAAAAAATGACTGAATTTTTGTGATCCTAGACAATGAGATCAACAACAATGCCTTATCATGCATTCATAGCACAGGGGAGGACACCAAGGGAGTAAAGAGGTGCTTAGACTCAGGAGTGAATGTCAGAAGGGTGGGAGAGACCTCTGTCTCCCTCAGGAGCATAGTAACTTGTATCCCTTTGTGACTCACAGTGAGCTGAGCCTACTTCACAGGGGTGCTATCTGGGCAGGGAAATTTTCTGTGAGTTGAACATCTAGACTCGGCTTTGTGGCCCTTACACTCAAAGATGTGAAAGAAGCAATGGTATTTTTGGGTCTTGTGAAACATACACTTTCTCATGAATTTTCCCTTCCTGAAACATCCCACATGCTAAGAGAGATCTAGGTAGGGTAGGTTGGCAGTAGGATCATCTGTTCTAAAGTTAATACTGAACAAAATACTCTATCTTCATTTTCCCCTCCTATGATAAAAGTATGGATGTCTAAGAAAATTCCATGGATATACAAATATTCTAAAAATAATAAACTTGATATAGTATTTTTGATGGTATATGTTGCAAATATTATGGAAAGAAACACTTCATCTTTGGTTATCTTTTTGTTGGTTCATATTTTTGTACATGTCTATCAATAATTGGGAGTTTTAGCTTCTCTCACAGATAGAGACATTTATGGATAAGATATTCCCACAGATAGAGACATTTATGGATAAGATATTCCTCCAATTCAATCAGTAAAGCTTTAGATAAACATTGTCATTACAATCATTGATTTTTCAAACCTTATTTTAACTTTGTAAAAGTATCTTAATTTTACATTAAAACATGCATCAGTATATTTTAGTCACAAAAAGAAAAATCAGTATTAAAGGCCAGTCAGGTATCCTTTCAAATACTGAAAGTACTTGTAATGTTGATTTGATTCTTTCACATTCCAGGGTTAAAGTGACACCAAAAGAATGCTATGCAAGAAAATTATTGATGGAATTCAGCCTCTACTCAAAATAGACCATACAATTAATAGTATGTGCTTTTTCTTTCTTTGTTTATTTGTTTTGTGGTGCCTGGGGCCTTGTGTAAATGTGTTGCTATATATCCTCAGTCCTTGGTTTTTTGAGACAAGGCATTTCTAGTTCAGACTAGCCTAGAAAGCAATCCTCCTGCCTCAGCCTCTGGAGTGCTGGGTAAAACAAAACAAAACAAAAACAAACATAAAGAAAATTTAGATCTGGATTATGAAGAGGTTCTTGGCAAAGGTGCTAAGGGAGGAATTTGGTGATGTGAGTTTAGTGTGCTCTGTGTTTGGGTCTCACTATAATATTTCTTTACTAATGACTATGGAGATTTTATGCTTGTTTTTACTTTTGCAGATAGTAGCTCACTGTATAGCCCATGCTGGTCTTCAATTCATTATCCTCCTGCTTCTGCTTCCTGATTTACTCTAAGTATGAACATTTACACTTAGACAATATGGGTTTGAGGGAATCCATGCCAGTTTACTTCACACCTTTTGTGCTTCTGCCATTGTCATGGAAAAATATAAACTAGCCACTCCTATGCATTAATGAAGCTGAGGGACAAGTGCAGTACAACTGGATAAAAATGATGTCTACATCCTGGAGCTTAGTACAATGAATTCATGGACAAATGTAAAGCAGTAGGTGACTAATTTTTTAAATCATGTATTCCTGGGATATTATGTAATTTAACATTAATGTGAAAAAAAGACTATAGGAAGTTAGATCAAATTTATAAATATATACTTAAACAAATACAGGGTCATATGCACATGTAAAATGTATTAACTAGTGTAGAATATATGTAGGAAAGAATTACTATATTTTAGGTCCTTTAAGCAGATATACTTCAGTTTAATAAAAATAAATACCTGAAAACTTGTTCTTGAGGTTTTGGAGGGAATGTTAAGGTTAGAAAAAGTGGATAGAGAAATAAAGAAAGGCATAATATTCAATGTATATATGTGAAAAAGAAATGGGAAATTGAAAGGATCCATGAGGTTGGGACAGATGGGGGAGAATAATAGAAAGGGTGATATGATCAAGAAGCACTGTACTCATAAATAAGTTCAATTGAAACTCCTTTGCATAACTACTTATGGATAATAAAATTATAATAAAAAGACTATAGCAATTCTGATGGAATCATGAATAGATAGAATTATAGATTCTGTTATATTAAGTGTATCCAAATAAACCCAGATGAATGTTGTGGAAATTCAGGGATTAGATTCTAGAAGTAGCTCAACTTTATGACATACTGGAAAAGATAATTTACAACTGCATCTGTAGAATTTTAGGAGTAAACCCAGAATATATGTAGACATTTTGTATTCCAACATATGTTATAAAAATTTTGTAACCCAGACTGTAGTTCTTGCAGAAAGGCTTGATTTTCTTGCAAGTGTATGTGACATAAAGACAATAAAATGGAATCCAGGACTGAATACAGTAGTTGACATTGGTTAGGTTTAGGAGTCCTTCACTATTCATGTAACTGTTACTTCAGGAAATTCAGTCTCATCAAGGAGAACCAGGGAAATATTATTCTCAACTTGGAAGTATTTATATATGACTATTTGCCCACAAACAGGGCTAATTCTGGTGGTAAAACAACTGTAACTTGTAATCATACCTTATCCTGAAATTTCTTTCAAAACTGTTAAGAAACATGTTATTTCCCAACAAGCCACGATTATAATGTGACTTATTTTCTTGGGTTTGAGCATTTTAGGAAAGCCCATTATGTGACACTCTAACAAAGAACCTAAGCTGATAGAAGACACCTAGCAATACTCACAAGATAATATGTTGGAAATTAACTGTACAACTGGGTCGGGGAGTAGAGGGAGGAGGGAAGGTGGGAGAAAAATGAGGGAGGAGGTAACAAGTTTGACAAGAAATATACTCACAAGCTTACAAAGGTAAATGCAACCCCTCTGTACATCACCTTGACAATAAAATTAAATAAAAAATTTAAAAAGTGAAATCCATCACTTAAAACAGAAATTTTAAACACATTTGTATCAATGAACCTTGAGTACCTTAATGATCAATATGATTGGGGGATTGGTTAAACAATCTCTATCATGGGCTCATGATACATTTCTACTAGTTTCTATTGAGATGATGTTATTTCCATTCATTGTCTTCCACCTCCAAAATATATTTATGCCATGATACATTAATTTAATTGAGAATCTTCTTTACCTCCTCTCTCTCTCTCTCTCTCTCTATATATATATATATATACACATACATATACTATATATGCACACATATACAAGTGATATGTATAGAAGAGTGACTATTTTGGCTATATGGAAGAGATGTAAATCTCTTTTCCTTTGGGTGGATATTTCCTGTTTCAAAAAACTTTCCATTAACCAGTTTTGTAATAAGCCACAATTCTTTCCTAAGTTAGGAAACATGCACTTAAAAATAGTGTTCAGAAAATCATTATGGGGTAAGTCTGAACAAGCTGGTTTCAAGGCATTGCAAGTCTGTGTTATGAAGGAGTTACTTTACAAATCTAGTTTTGACCAACCCCCCCCCCCAAAAAAATAAAAAACACAGTTGAAATTTTGCAGGATTTCTGCTTTGAAGGACTTTTCTTTCTAATCCCTTATTTTTAAAAGTCCCTCCAGCTAGGTAAATTATTTACTTCCTGCTTCTTTTTTGAGCTTATTCTTCTGTTTTACTTTGTATATTCATGTTTCAAAAGCTCTCTTGGGTCCAGCAGCACATGAAAACTTATTTTCTGTTGATTTTGCTTGGTAACATAGTTTTCACATTATTTTGTAAAACTGAGATGGATATAGGTCAAGGCTAAATCTGCACACTCTACAATATTATTCAAATGGTAGCATTCATTAGAGAGTTCATATGATTAAAAAAACACCTTAGAAATTATGGATTACAAGATATGCATAGTAGAACCAACCTATTACTTTTCTCATGGAAAGAGAATTGTAAGAACATAGGACATAATGCAGTTACTATGGTCTTCTTTGGAGGTAAAATAAAAGTTTAAAATTAGCTTTAGCTGTGACAATTTATGTCCAAACAAGTTGGAAGAGAAAAGTGTTTTCCTAAAGTTGTGATACTCGTATTTTGAAAAATATATAAAGGCCCATTGAAAGTAAAGGGTTATATGTATGCTCAGGGAGGTCATTATAATGATGTTTAGTGACAGGAAGTACATTAGCTAACAACCTATAGATATACTACTGTACAGGATACTTTAAGTGTCCATTATTTCAATGAATATGACATCAACTTAAGGTATTGCCTTTGACTTACTTGACTTTATAATTGACTAATTAAGAAAGATATACAAAACTTCACATTAAATATTGAATTGGAAAGCAGACAAAAAGCTGGCTTTGCAGATCATTTATGAGCATAGACACCAACCTAGACTCAGCTAATCCCATAACCTAAAGAAATATGTAAAATTTTGAGAGTCTATCTTGGCTTCATAAGTAAACAGGATGGTGAAAGTCACTTCAGAAAATACCACAAACTTCTAAAGTAAGTGTGTGTGTCTGTGTGTTAGAACTTAACATCTTACTCTAATTCCTATACCAGCTGTCTAATATTTACTTTAGTTGTCTATTCCTTTCAATCCCCATAGGATTGTATTTAAAAACATCTTACTCTAATTCCTATACCAGCTGTCTAATATTTACTTTAGTTGTCTATCTTATTCAACCCCCATAGGACTGTATTTAAAAATCAATTACAAATCTATTCAGTTTTGTAATGACTAGCACTGTGAGTAGAAGGGCTTTAGAATATATGTAGGTAGTTGTAAATAGGTAATGAATTAATAGCTTCCAGATGACCTTACATGTTCTTTACATTTGTTTTCTCAGTAATGCTTCAATTAAAGAGTGGATGCGATATATACTGATTTACAATTGAGTCCAATGATACTTAAGTAGTAAAAAGATGGGTCTGCTTCATACAATGCATGAGTTGTAAAGTAGTTTAGGTTCCCATTAGTTTAAATAAATATTCTTTCCATTCTTCTAATGGAGATTTCATACTTATTGTTTTTGATTGCATGAAAGACAGTGGCATAGAGTTGCAATTGCTCATATCCCTCACTCTGCATCTTCCTAAGACACCTTTATAGGATCTAGCCTGTTTCCTGCTTGGACTATGTTAAAATTTACCAAAAATAGCATACTGCTTCTCAAAGTGAAAAGATTGGATGTAACAATGGTCCTGTGCCTATTAATTGCACATACAGTAAATACATACACTCATTCATTAAAAACGTTTTCTGTGATAAAGAGTTTTGGAATCCTTATATTCCCCTAGACAATCATATGAATCTACACACAGGTTTCATTAGGGGAATGTCTAAGGAATGAGAAGCTAATATCCTACACATATCGTAAAAACAGCACTGAGAATCTGATAAACAGTGGACGAATGAATAGATGAATTCAGTATTTTTTATGTCAATGATTTGTAACATTCAAATGTAAAACTTGCTGATTCAAGTCCATAGGGGATTTTCTCACTTGCCTCAACCAAGTCGGCACTATAGGATTTTCGTTCTGTGTCTACTTAAGGACAGAAAAAAAATGGGTGTGAAAGTCCCTAAATTAACTCAACTAGCCAGAGGCGGGAAATGAATAGGAGATTGGAAGATAGTATCTCTGAGGTGAGAGAGTATGAAAAATTTATGAGTGGCATTCCCCTTGCAGAAATGAGTGACTCTGTTTTGAATCATGTCCTACAGTTTCTTTAACTGTGGACCAAGTAGATGGACTTGAAAATCGATTCAGAATTATCTTGTGCTCCCACCTGCCATTGTACAAATCAGCCTCCACTAACTCCCTTTCAGTCTCCTGCCATCTTGTTCTGGTACATGACGAATATCACCAACATTCTGGAACTTTCCGTGAGAAGACACCTCCATCTCTTCTTTGAAAAGGTCAAATCATTTATGCTATAAGTATATCCCTATTATTAGTAAAAACACTCTGCGTATGCTTTCATCAACTAAGGAAAATAATTTAGCTAAACTTTCCTGTTAGGACAGAGAAAGAGTTGAAACTTCAGACTCAAGTCATGCCCATCAATGAAATGATTAAAGGACATTCAAGTGTGAAGCATGTATGAGTGATGGGTAGTTCTGTGCTGTTTATAAAATCTCTCACATTAAAAAAATCTAATTTCCTTAGATGAGTAGTAGGCAGCTAACTATGTCTGTATGGAACCTTTGGGAATAGACCCACAAAGAAAAAGTTGAGAAAAAGAAAAAAAAAATGTGTGAGCCACATGGTTTGGGCAGCTTTTTCTCTCACCCAGAGGAGGCAGGTTTTTTTTTTTTTTTCTTTTTCCTTTGTTTATTTTTATTTATTTTATTTTTTATTATCAAACTGATGTACAGAGAGGTTACAGTTTCATACATTAGGCATTGGATACATTTCTTATACTGTTTGTTACCTTGTCCCTCATTCCCCCCTCCCTCCTCCCCCTTTCCCTTTCCCCTCCATGAGTTGTTCAGTTCATTTACACCAAACAGTTTTGCAAGTATTGCTTTTGTAGTTGTTTATCATTTTTTTACCCTGTGTCTCTCGATTTTGGTATTCCCTTTCAATACCCTAGTTCTAATACCAGTATACATGGTTTCCAATATACTCAGATACAGAGATAGTGTAGGTACAACCACAGGAAGGGGATACAAGAAGATCATCAATAATAGAAGCTATGGTTTCACATAGCACGCTGAAAGTAGTTACAACAGTGGTATAACTATTGTTTCCATAACATGGAGTTCATTTCACTTAGCAGCATCTTATGTGTTCATAAGGGCATAGCTGTTTGGCTCTTGTGATGCTCTGCTATGACTAGCCTAAACCTGTACTAATTATTCCCTATGAGGGAGACCATAGAGTCCATGTTTCTTTGGGTCTGGCTCACTTCACTTAGTATAATTTTTTTCCAAGTCCTTCAATTTTCTTACAAATGGGGCAATGTCATTCTTTCTGATAGAGGCACAAAATTCCATTGTGTATATGTACCACATTTTCCTGATCCATTCATCTATTGAGGGGCACCTGGGTTGGTTCCAGATTCTCACTATGACAAATTGTGAAAAACTAAAGCCATTCCCTTTAAAATCAGGAACAAGACAGAGATGTCCACTTTCTCCCTTCCTTTTCTACATAGTACTAGAATTCCTAGCCAGAGCAATTAGGAAAGAAGAATATACAAAGGGGATCCAAATAGGAAAAGATGAAGTTAAACTTTCTCTCTTCACAGATGACATGATCCTATACCTAAAGAACCCCATTGACTCTACTCCCAAGCTACTAGAGCTGATCCAAAACTTTGGCAAAGTTGCAGGATATAAAATAAACCCTCAAAAATCAATGGCATTTCTATATGGTAATGATCCAGATGCTGAGGCTGAAATCAGTAAAGCAACTCCTTTTTCAATAGCCTCAAGAAACAACATACCGAGGAATAACCTTAGCCAAAGAAGTGAAAGACCTCTGTAATGAGAATTTTAAAACCATGAAAAATGAAATTAAGGCAGAACTAAGGAAATGGAAAAACCTAACATGCTCCTGGATTGGGAGAATTAATATAATCAAAATGGCAATATTGCCAAAGGTTATCTACAAATTCAATGGATACCCATTAATATCTCAACACCATTTTTTAATGAAATAGAGGAAGCAATCCAGAAATTCATATGGAACAATGAAAGACCCAGAATAGCAAAAAGAATCCTAAGCAGAAAGAACAGTGCTGGAGGAATTACAATACCCAACTTCAAGCTGTATTATAAAGCTATAGTAATAAAAACAGCTTGGTATTGGCACCAGAAAAGGCCTGAAGACCAATGGAACAGAATTGAAGACCCAGAAATGAACCCACAGAACACGCCTACTTAATCTTTGATAAAGGAGCTAAAAAAATAGTCTGGAAGAAAGATAGCCTCTTTAACAAATGCTGCTGGCAAAATTGGTTCAACACATGCAACAAACTAAAACTGGATCCTTATATATCACCCTGCACCAGGAGGCAGGTTTTAATGACATCTGTGAGGTATCAACACTCTGTTTGGCCTTCTACCAAGTACATGCTTAAGCACATGTCGGCTGCACAGGATCAGGCTGGGAAGCAGATTATGGCTGACCCTATCCTTGTCATAATTTGGGATTAGTTATTCTGCAGCTTGCAGAGCTCATATTATCCTTCCAACATGAGTCTGTCTGTAACATCTCCTATTTTCTTTCTTTTACTTTTACTAATTCATTTATTGTTAATGTGATGTACAGAGGGTTATAGTTTCATGCATAAGGCAGTGAGTACATTTTTTATCCAACTTGTTACCTCCTTCCTCATTTTTCTCCTCCTCCTCCTTCCCCTCTTCCCATTTCCCCACCCTTTAAATTGTAGAGTTGGATTATGGCATATAGTTTTGTAAATATTGCTGTTGCATTGGTTCAACTTTTACCCTTTGTCTCTCCATTTTGATGTTCCTCTTCCCTTCCCTGGTTCCAATAAACATATATACAATACCCAGGGTACCAAAATCAGTAACATTGTCATCCGTTGTAAAACTTTGGGGATGAAAGACAAAATAAAAGGTCATAATTTCATATGGTACACTGAAAATAACAATGACAATGGCAACCACTTATTTAGAAGGCACTTAAAATGAATCTTTTGAGCTTGGTGACCAAGTGTTCCAAACCTTTTCAAAGTTTGAATTAGGTGTTTTTCCTAGCTGACTTATTGGTGCACCGTGTAAGCAGTCCAGACAAATAATTGTGACTTGTGACTGAAGGGGAAGCTTTCTTCTCTGCTTTCTTTGTAGGACCCCTGCATCCCTTGCCTTTTGACAGCTACAGAATACAGGGAAGCAGCCAATCAGCAGACAGACCCACAGTTGTAGGCCTGCTCACTTTTCACATAAGCAGTTAAGCTTCCTGTGTGTTTACTTTGTCATTCTCAGCAAACAACTACAAGCCATTGCCTTCCAATTGTATTCTTTGGTTAAGCAATAACAAATATTCATTAATATAAAGTAAAACCAGCAAGGCATTGGGGGTATCTGTTATCCTAACTGAAGTGCCAGACATTGAAGTCAGGCCCCACTTTACTACATGAACCCCATTTTACCACGTGAACCCCATTTTAGAATCGAACCCTGAGCCAATCAGATTTGTACCTGTGTCCTAATCTTGCTTGCTTGAACAGCTGATTGTTGTAACCTTGTTCTTTGCCTTTATAAGCCCTGTGTAATCACAGCTCGGGGCTCCCTCCTAACCTCCGCTGTGTTGGTGGGTAGGATGAGGCCCGAGTTGCAGCTCGCTTAAATAAAGCCTTGCCTTGCTTTTGCATTTCGGAATGTCTGGGTCTCGGTGGTCTTCTTGGTGGTGGTTTCACGACTTGGCACAACATTTGGGGGCTCGTCCGGGATGGCCCCAGATACCCCCGAGACCCCAGACTCCGAAGGTAAGAAAATAGGGCTGTTCATTCTGTGTGTCTGTGTCTGTGTGATTTGTAGTTTTGTTTTCTGTTTAGGCCAGCCGCTTGAATCTGAACCTGTAGGTAGTGAAGGACCAGCCGGAGTGGACACGCTCGTATGGGCAGTCCTGGGGGACTTGGGGGACACCTCAAGCCCTCCACAGGGGGCTCAGGCTTCCCACTACCACCCTGGACCTGAAGGACTGGACCAGGAGGCCCTTCTAACGGGCGCCTGTCTAGTCCACTCTATATTCGGGGTTGTCTGGTCCACTCCTACATAGGAATGGGAGAGAGAGAGCCTCAAGACTGTGTGGTCTGCCCCCTCACAGGGGCAGGAGAGACTCAGTGAGACTGTGTGGTCTGCCTCTTCACAGGGGCAGGAGAGACACAGTGAGACTGTGTGGTCTGCCTCTTCACAGGGGCAGGAGAGACACAATCGAACCTGTAAGCCGCGGCTCCCTAAGTCTGTCTGTAAGTGTTGTCTGGTCTTTGTGCCTGTGATTATTTTTGTGTGTTTCTTTCTTGTGCTGTGCCTGACTGACAAACTGATGATGGGGAACATTCCTTCCACTCCCCTGGACTTGACTTTAGCTCACTGGAAAGATGTACAGGTGACAGCCCACAATCAGTCGATCAGTGAGAGTGTCCACAGAGAGGAGCTCTAGAGGGACCCCCAGCCAGCCTTCTTAAGCAGAAAATTGTTTGGTGCGCTAAGATGTTTTGCTAAGACTAAAAATGTTTTACTAAAACTACCAAGCCCTGGAAGATGAGGCTGGAGAATGCTAAAATCATTTGTTAAAGGTTTTTGTCTTAAAATGTACGGCCGATGCTTATTCTGCGCACTTTAAGATCTTTTGAAAATGTATGTGTGTGTGCATGTGTGAGTGTGAGCATGTTCAAGACTGCAGTATGATGCAAAACTAGGTTTAAGTTTAAAGTCAAATGGTCATCAAGTTTGGGCATTACCAAATGCTTTAAAGGATTATTGCATTGTTTTAAAGAGGAACTATAGTTTAAAAAATGTTTAATTAAAAAATCAGAGCTGGGTGTCATAAATTTGGATTTAAAAGGATATGTATATATATGTATATACGTATATATGTATATGTATGTGTATGTGTATACGTATATATGTATATACGTATACATATATACATATATACATGTATATATACATATATACATGTATATACATATACATATATACGTATACACATACACATACATATACATATATACATGTATATATACATATACATATATACGTATACACATACACATACATATACATATATACATATATAAATACTAAACTAATGGGGATAGAAGTAAACTCTCATTAACTCTATGTATGTAGGAAGAGGTGGCAAGATGGGCCAATGTTTCTCACTAATATATTGGAAAGCTGAATGGATAAGTATTTATAATTGTAATTCTTGCATTGAGGAAAGGTTCAAAGGTCTTCATGCCATGCAGTAACTGGGACTGAAAAACAAAAAAGAAAAAAGAGGCTCTTTTGAAACAAGCAGCCTGTGGGCAAAGGGCGGCACCTGGTTTCAGAGTGCCTGTGAGCTTCAGTTTTTCCAATACAGATAAAAGCTAAAATGTTGTGTTAGTGTTAAAAAGGCTTTGGAAATCAAGAATACATTTCTAGATAAGAAAATTGGAGGTAGAATTGTCCTGAATGATTGTTGCAAAGTGAGAAAAGGAGAATTATGGCTACCAAAATGTTTAATTGCCATTCCAGCTTCTTTGTAGGTTTTTTGTAACAGTTTCCAGCAGGCCCACAGAGAAGCACAGGTGATTCCTACAAGTTTGTCGAGATCTAATACTGACCCTTAATAAGTTCCAGGTAAGAGAGCATGCTTAAAAACTACTTCTGTGTGGACCACCTTGTTGCTTATAATTGGAGTAAAGTGGCCCCTTATAAGACTCACTGATCTGAATCTGTGGTTTGAAGCCAGCCCGGGCAAACAAAGGTTCCTGTGAGAGACTTGTCTCTAATCAGCCAGCAGAGTGCTGGGAACAGAGTTGTGTGGAGCTCAAAGTGGTAGGGCGCTAGTCTTGAGCTGGAGAGCTGGGGGACAGCGCTCAGGCCCTGAGTCCAAGTCGAGTGGAAAGTCACTCCTCCTGGGACAAAAGTGATGGAGCATCCAGAGGCAGTAAGCCACTGCTTGGATGGTAGAGATGGTGTCAGATCCTAGAGTCACTCCTGTTTGGCCTTTCAAAAGTTAATCAAAGCCGGGAAGTCCTAGAAGAATAGTTCGTAAGCATGCCTTTCCAATGCCCATGTCTGTCTACTGGGCAGGAACTTGCCAGTCATCTGTGGTAGTGGTTAGTAAGGGTAAGTTTGTCAAATGAGAGGATAGATTGAAATCTCAACCCCCCGCATTTACTCAAAGCTCTGACTGGCAGTGAGAATTTTAAGCTGATACATCTGTTTAGTAAAGAAAGCTTGTAGACCTGAGATTGTGTCCTTATTGAGATCTATTAAAGGCTTGCAAAGGTATATTGTTAAAAATTGCAAGACCTGTCAGCTTGCCAATGCCCCCAATCAACAGATTACTAAAGGAGCTCACCTCTGTGGGAATAGGCCAGGCGTGTATTGGGAAGTAGATTTCACAGAAATTACAAATATTTGCTAGTTTTTGTAGACACCTTTTCAGGATGGGTTGAAGCCTATCCAACAAAGCATGAGACTGCGAATGTAGTGGCTAAGAAGATCCTGGAAGAAATCCTACCCAGGTATGGCTTCCCATCCACCATTGGGTCAGACAATGGACAGGCTTTCTTCTCAAAAGTCAGGGAATAGCTGCAGAACTGGGGATGGATTGGGCTTCTACGCCAGGCCAGCTGACCCCTTTGCCCTGGACAACGACTACCATGGTGGAACATGGGAGGTCTCCAAGCACCCAACTCAGCCACTTTGCCTTCACCTCAAGAAAGGAAAGTTAGACTGAATATTGTTATAATTTTCTTTTTGCCTTCTTTCCTTACTACCCTGGCTAGTGTTGATGTTATTTTGGCAGCTCACTCCAAAGGGAGGTGACCCCCTTATTTTAGGTAGTTTAGGGCTTGCTCAGGAATATGGGTATAGCCACCTGACCCTTAGAGCACAGCTGAGAAGTTTATTATTTTGTTGCTTACATTTGGATACTAAACACTATACAGCTAATGGTAAGTCTGTATAGCTGAAAGTTAATTTTCAGTTTGCAGTAATCCTGCAGTCCCTTGGTAAAGTAGATAAGGTTATATGTTCCTGGCTAGGTAAGGTTCAATGCCCCTGAGGCAGCCTGAAGAAGTTACAGAAGATGGATGATCTTCACCCATCAGCCCCCCTTTAAAACCGAGGGACTAGAGTTGTTTTTGGGAAGATGAGGCCGGATAAACTAGAGGCATGCAAAACAGAGGTACAGAGACTGTATTTGTGAGAAATGGTGTCAGGCCCTTTGGTTACTACTTTGGGCCCTATTGGCCCATGCCTTATCTCTATATCATCCCCTAGACATGCAAGCCATTGAAATGGACAGAATGGAGCCATGATTGGCTCCCAAGGTACCAAAAAGAAAAAGGGGGAAATGAAGTGCCAGACTTTGAAGTCAGGCCCCACTTTACCACGTGAACCCCATTTTACCATATGAGCCCCATTTTACCATGTGAACCCCATTTTAGAATCGAACCCTGAGCCAATCAGATTTATACCTGTGTCCTAATCTTGCTTGCTTGAACAGCTGATTGCTGTAACCTGTTCTTTGCCTTTATAAGCCCTGTGTAATCACAGCTCAGGGCTCCCTCCTAACCTCCGCTGTGTTGGTGGGTAGGACGAGGCCCAAGTTGCAGCTCGCTTAAATAAAGCCTTGCCTGGCTTTTGCATTTCAGAATGTCTGGGTCTCGGTGGTCTTCTTGGTGGTGGTTTCGTGACTTGGCACAACACTAACTACACAGGATATTGAGATCTAAGGATCATGGTTGAAAGTCTTCCCAGGCAGGAGACTGTGAGACTCTTATATCTGATTAACCACTAAATATAGAGGTGGAGATTTGGCTCAAGTGTAGAAAGCAAGCATTGTTGAAAAGGGTAAAGAATAGTGCCTAAACCCTGAGTTCAAGCCTCAGTGCAAGTAAAGCCCCCATATGCAAGTAAAGCCCATTTAAAAAATTATTTTTTTGATATGTGACCCTAAAAGGAACTGCCTGCTTATTTCTCCCTTGCCCTACTTTTCAGATTCTGTGTGTCTTTTATGAATCATTCCTGATGTTGCATCTGTAAGCTGTTCTGACATATTGACTCTTTTTCTCTCAGCATTTTTTTCCTTTTATACTGATTATCAGTAAGGACCAGTGCTTGGTGTCAATTCCCAAGCACAACTTACAAGTGAGCATTGTATGTTTTACAGAAGATTTGGGAGAGAGATGTAGAAGGTTGATTATATTTTATATTATGCAGCAAACTACTTTAAAATATTCCCTGTAGACATTTCTGCTCTGCCTAAAGTCTTGCATCTCTAAATTTATACCAGGTTTATTTCATGTTCCACTTCTCTTTCTTTTTATGCAAACCTATAATGGATATAAATTATCTATATGATGTTTTATATGGTTCCTCAAAAGTATTATTTTATTTACTGTACTTCTATGAATCAAAGGCATTTCTAATTATTAGAATCTTTTCTCATGGGAGGCAGTGGGGATTATAAATAACTGCTTCTTTCTATTTTTTTCTGTCATGTTGACATACCTTCTAGAACATTCAGACAGAAATAAGCTTGTCTGAAGAAGTAAATTTGTTGCAAACTATAACACACTTATTTCTGAGCTGTATGAAATTCATATTTTGAAGAAACAAATTCTAGCTATAGTCTTCTCCTTGAAGCATCTTCTGCCCACAAAACATTTTTAAGGGAGTTTTTAGTATATTTCCATATTGTTTATGAGGCAATTTACAAACAAGATAACAAAAAATTAAAGCCTTTACTTTGTGGCTTTCTTGTGATTGCAGTTGGTTACTTCTTGTTTATATTGATTTGTTAATACTTTAAATTTCATGGTTTCCTATTGATATTCATTTACACATTCACATTCTAAAAATTACTCTAAGAAAGTATCCTGAAGAACCTAAATATAAAATGAATAATTCAATAATACAAGGGTTGGATGTAGGAAAAACATGTTCAAATCATTTCTTTTTAAATTTCAAGTAGCAAAAAAAATTAATTCTTACGAAGTGAGAGCTTCTGAACAAAATAGGAGCTACTTAGTTTATTATTCATTTAGTTCATGCTGACATTATTTGGGTAGAAGCGGCTGAAATTTCCTCATATTTTAATGAATCTATCTGACAGGCCTCCCTGTTTAGCTGTATAGCCTATGCATAGTAAGACTCACTTTGAAGTCCTTTAGCTTTCTGTCCCCTGCAGTTAGAAACAAGCACTCTTACTGCCATTACCAGTGCCAACAAGGTGATCAGTGTATTTCATTATAAATTTTATTTCATTGTATATACCACAGAATTAAGGAATACAAAGGAAAGAGTGGGTCTCAGAGTGTCAAAGTCTTGAAGTGATGACACAGATTAAGATGTATTGTACACATAAACTTCTTAAAAAATTAAATACATAATCTAAAACTAAGTAGGGAAGAAGTGGGTTGGGAAGGGTGGGTGAGAATTTTGACAGTACTGACATTGATCAAGATGTACCTACTGTATTCAGAAACTGCTTCGGTGAATGGTAAATTTCTTGGTACAAATACTTAAAGATAATAATATTAAAAAAATACCAATTCTTAAAAGTGACTTAAAATTCTAAATATACAAATTTTCTTTGTTAAAAATAAAACTGTCAGTCAAAAACAATAGAACCATAATCTAATAAATGATGATTGAACTTATCCATTTGATTCCACATGCTAGACAAGGTGATTGATTGCCTCTATGCTTCTTGTATTGGGTTTTATATGACTGAGAATAAAAAAAAGAGTAGCCATTTTCCTTTCTGAAGTTGTCAGGCTAACAACTAGTCAATAGATACTGTTGGCTCATACCCAATTTTTTTATATGAAAGTTGAGGCACAGAGCAATTAAACATCCTGACTCCTGATTTCTATCTAAACTGACTCCAGGCTATGGGCCTTTATTTGCATAAAAGGTACAAGAGTACTCAAAGTTTAGAGCAAATACTCAGAAGCTCAGAGTTCATAAATGCAAAGACATTAGGAAGAGTGCCACCAAACTAATATTAGCTAAAAGCTAGGATATACAGTTTACTTTCTAATCTCTCAAAGTTCTCCATCTAAAGAAATTCAGGAAGTGCTGGTTATCACAGGCCTCACAGGCCTGTAACCCAGTTAATCAGCAGAGATATGAATATCTCATTTTGAGAGCATGGCTCCAGGCAACAGTGGGAGGGTAATCGGAGAAACAAACTGAAAGCTTACAAGGACTGAAACATAGCTTAAGTGAGGGCATTACTTGACTAGTAAACATTAGGCCCTGCATTTAATCATCTCCGCATGCCCCTCCCCCCCATACACATACCTAGCCCCAAAAACATAGATACATAAGAATCACGAATCTATGTCAGGTTATACTTCAGTAGTATATCTTTAATCTCTTAATATCTCCTTTAGCTTTAAGCATCCTTAGAAATCTTTATTACCTATTAAGGTCTAGCAAGCTAGTCTATAAAAGATGTTTGAGTTGGTGTTTGAAGTGAATCACGAAATCAAACCTGTCTTGGAAGGATAATTATCAAACGCCTGATTTACCTTAGCAAACTTACTATGACATGGACCACCTTTTGTTTCTAATTCTATTCTTCCTTGGCTCTGGAAAAGTAAACTCACATAATGTAATTTGTGGTTAAAAATAGGACAAAGCTAGATCTGTGGTAAAAAATCAAGAGAAGGCCAGAAGATATCCAAAGAGTGAAGTCTTGCTGAATGGTCAAAATCAAGAATCCAGAAACAGGTGAACAAAGCTTGTGTGTAGCTGGTAGAGGGATGAGGGGAGAAGGCAGATCACTTATAAAAAATACAAGAATGAAACACAAACCAGCTTTAGTACTGTCCCATTACTGTATTCAGCCCCACCATGCATTCATTATCTGATTTTTCTTTTTCAGTTATATACAAAGTGCTTCCATTTTCCCATTTGGGGCATAACTTCGTTCCTAGAATGGATGCCATTCTCAGCTCTTATTATATATAGACCCTTGGTTAGGCACTTACAACATCTTTTGTGAAAGCCTTCTTTGGTGTGAGTCCTACAAACACCACTTTTCCCCGAACACTTTGGGAGTTCTTAAGCACTGTGTTTTTGCAAGTTTTTCTTTTCTCCCACTTTTTTTTCATATTGGATGTTGCAAGAGTCATAAGTATTCTTTATGAGGTTGTTTCCACACATTAGGAGTGAGATCTGTGTGTAATATGGAGGTCATATCTGGCCAGTGCCATCATTGGCTGTTCAGGGATGTCAGATTGACTCCATCTCAAATTAGTTAAAGAGAGCAGAAGCCTACTCCATCTTCACTAAGATCTTCCCCCCCCCCATCCAGGCAAGTTCCCTGATAAGATTGTGTAAACTGCTTGACCACCTGAGTAGTGGGATGCTCAAGGTTAAACCTGTGCCCTCCCATGAGTAGGCGTATCCATTTACATCATGTTAGCCCCGCCAAATCTGTGTGACAAGTCTAACTAAAATGATAGGTTACTTCAAACAGTTGTCATGAGGCAGATTGTAACTCCACTGACCACCTGCATGTGACCTGGCATGATCTGTAAGGGTTGTAACCTCATTGGTCACCTGTGTGTGGCAGGCTTGACCATGTGGCATTTGCCTTTATAACCCGACCCAGAGCATGGCCCGGGGTGCGGTCCCAGATCCCGAGTTTGGGCTGTTATCCTGGCAGGTCAGTATACTTTTTACTTCCCCAATAAATCCTTCTTTTTACTTGAGACTGTCTCTGAGTGGTGGACTCTTGGAGGGACGGGGAAATCCCCCCACCCTCAGACCCCATTACATTGTGGTCCCCTCCCTTGGGAGGACCCCATTACATGGGAAGAGGAGAAAGAGGAAAAACACAATATGGAGACACATCATCAAGGTAGCCAATACCATAGAGGGCATGCCCCTTATGGTACAAGGGGAAAAAAAGAAAATTTAGTATTGTAATCATATTATTTATAATACAATTGGTACCCTTATAAAACAAAATATATGAAGACAGTGTAATTTGTCAAAATTGTGCAGTGTAAGAAATACAAAATTGAATTATTCAAAGAAACCCATTGCTTTTTAACCACATGCAGTTTCTTTCTTTACAAAAGAAAACAAAGGATGCAATTTGTTAGAAACCATATAAAACTTTACCTTGAGGGCTGTAATTATTATTTACTCTCTTAGATGAAAGAATTTTGCTTACTGTGCTGTTTTCACAGAATATTTGTGTACAGAAGTATACACTTGAAAAATGAATATGAAGATAATATAGACACTCTAAAGGAAGGGAAGGTCATCTCGGTTTTTGTGGAGTTTAACTTGAAAATCATGGTCTAACTTAATTTAATAAGGTACCTTGACATAAACAGTTACTCATACAGAAAAAAAACCAAAAACAAAATACATAGTTGTTGGGAGCCAAGCCTGCAGCAAAGCTCATCCTAACCTCTGGCTGTGTTGTATTCTCAAGGTTGTGCAAGGACATGGCTTACTGGAAAGACAGCACTAATCCGAAATGCTTTACTATGTCCACAGGAGTCCATTCTTTTTTTTTTTTTTTTAATGTTCTTTTGTTTATTTTTTTTTCAAATTTTTATTATCAAACTGATGTACAGAGAGGTTACAGTTTCATACGTTAGGCATTGGATACATTTCTTGTACTGTTTGTTACCTTGTCCCTCATACCCCCCTTTCTCCTCCCCCTTTTCCTTCCCCCCCACCCCGAGGTGTTCAGTTCACTAACACCAAAGAGTTTTGCAAGTATTGCTTTTGTAGTTGTTTGTCTTTTTTTACCCTGTGTCTCTCAATTTTGGTATTCCCTTTCAATTATCTAGTTCTAATACCAGTATACATGGTTTCCAATATACTCAGATAAGATTACAGAGATAGTGTAGGAACAACCACAGGAAGGTGATACAAGAACATCATCAATAATAGAAGCTACAGATACAGATGGGACATTGAAAGTAGTTACAACTGTGATATAACAATCGTTTCCATAACATGGAGTTCATTTCACTTAGCAGCATCTTATGTGTTAATAAGGGTATAGCTATTGGGCTCTTGTGATCCTCTGCTGTGACTTGCCTAAACCTGTGCTAATTATTCCCAATAAGGGAGACCATAGAGTCCATGTTTCTTTGGGTCTGGCTCACTTCACTTAGTATAATTTTTTCCAAATCCTTCCATTTCCTTACAAATGGGGCAATGTCATTCTTTCTGATAGAGGCATAAAATTCCATTGTGTATATGTACCACATTTTCCTGATCCATTCATCTACTGAGGGGCATTTGGGTTGGTTCCAGATTCTAGCTATGACAAATTGCACAGCGATGAACACTTGTGCTGGTGGCGTTACTGTGATTTTGTTTGTGGTTTTTTGGATAGATACCCAAAAGTGGGTTGCTGGGTCATAGGGGAGTTCTGAACCAGTTTACATTCCCACCAACAATGAAGTAGGGTTCCCTTTTGGACACATCCCCTAAAACAATTGTTATTTTTAGTTTTCTTGATATAAGACATTCTTATTGGCGTGAGATGGAATCTCAATGTTGTTTTGGTTTGCATTTCTTTTATGGCCAGTGATGTAGAGCACTTTTTCATATGTCTCTTGGCCATTCTCATTTCCTCATCAGAGAAGTCTCTTTGTAAGTCTTTAGCCCACTTGATGAGGGGCCTATTAATTCTTTGCGGTTTTGTTTTGGAGGAAGGTAATTCTTTTAGTTCTGCATATATTTTAGATATGAGGCCTTTGTCTGTTGAATGGCCAGTAAAGATCATCTCCCAGTCTGTGGGCTTTCTGTTTATCTTTTGAGCTATGTCCTCTGCTGTGCAGAAGATCTGCAGTTTAATGCAGTCCCATTTGTCCAACCTTTCTTTGATTTGTAGCCTTTCTGGGTCTTTGTTAAGGAAGTTCCATCCTGCGCCAAGGAGCCCAAGTGTTTCTCCTACCCTTTCTTTCCTTTAGTGTTTTCAGGGTGTCTGTTGGATTTCGAGGTCTTTAATCCATTTGGGATTGATTTTGGTGCATGGTGATATATAAGGATCTAGTTTTAGTTTGTTGCATGTGTTGAGCCAGTTTTTCCAGCACAATTTGTTAAAGAAGCTATCTTTCTTCCAAACTATTGTTTTAGCTCCTTTATCAAAGATTAAGTAGGCATAGTTCTGTGGGTTCATTTCTGGGTCTTCAATGCTGTTCCATTGGTCTTCTGGCCTGTTCTGGAGCCAATACCAAGCTGCTTTTATTACTATAGCTTCATAATGCAGCTTGAAGTTGGGTATTGTATTCCTCCAGCACTGTTCTTTCTGCTTAGGATTGTTTTTGCTATTCTAGGTCTTTTATTGCTCCATGTGAAATTCTGCATTGCTTCTTCTATTTCATTAAAAAATGGTGTTGGGAAATTAATAGGTATTGCATTGAATTTGTAGATAGCCTTTGGCAATATTGCCATTTGGCTTATATTAATCCTCCCAATCCAGGAGCATGAGAGGTTTTTCCATTTCCTTAGTTCTGACTTAATTTCGTTTTTCAAGCTTTTAAAGTTCTCCTCAAAGAGGTCTTTCACTTCTTTGGTTAAGGTTATTCCTAGGTATTTTATGTTTTTGGGGGCTATTGCAAAAGGAGTTGCTTTCCTGATTTCAGCCTCGATCTTCGGGTCGTTAGCATAGAGAAAGGCCGTTGATTTTTGAGGGTTTATTTTATATCCTGCAACTTTGCCAAAGTTTTGGATTAGCTCTAGTAGCTTGGGGGTAGAGTCTATGGGGTTCTTTAGGATGGGATCATGTCGTCTGTGAAGAGAGAAAGTTTAACTTCATGTTTTCCTATTTGGATCCCCTTTGTATATTCTTCTTTCCTAATTGCTCTGGCTAGGAATTCTAGTACTATGCTGAAGAGCAGGGGAGAGCATGGACATCCCTGTCTTGTTCCTGATTTTAAAGGGAATGGCTTTAGTTTTTCACCATTTAGAGTTATGCTTGCTGTTGGTTTGTCATAAACTGCCTTGATTATATTCAGGATTATATTCAACATTATATTCAGGAAAAACTGAAATTACAGTTTTTCCAGGACTTTTAGCATAAATGGGTGCTGGATTTTATTGAACGCTTTTTCCTCATCCAGAGATAAAACCATGTGGTTCTTTACCTTGCTCCAGTTGATGTGGTGGATTACATTAATTGACTTGCATATATTAAACAAACTTTGCATCCCTGGGATGAATCCAGTTTGATCATGGTGTATGATTTTTTTGAGGACCTGTTGAAGTCGATTGGCCAGAATTTTGTTGAGAAATTTTGCATCTATGTTCATCAGGGAAATCGGTCTATGGTCCTCTTTCCGTGATGAGTCCTTAACTGGTTTTGGGATGAGGGTTATACTGGATTCATAGAATCTGTCTGGTAGTGAATGTAATTTTTCAATTTTATTGAAGAGTTTGAGAAATATTGGTGTGAGATCTGTTTTGAAGGCCTTGTAGAATTCTGCAGTGAACCCGTCTGGACCTGGGCTTTTCTTGGATGGGAGATCATTTATTGCTGTTTCTATTTCAATACTGGATATGGGTCTGTTTAGAAGGTTTAAATCTTCATGGTTGAGTTTGGGGATATGAATTTTTCTAGGAAATCATCCATTTCTTCCAAGTTCTCGAATTTGTTGGCATAAAGGTTTGCAAAATAGTCCCTTATTATTTTCTGAGTTTCGGTTATTTCTGTGGTGATGTTACCTATTTCTGATCTTATCTTGTTTATTTGAGTGTGCTGCCTTCTTTGTTTGGTCAGATTTGCCAGGGGTCTGTGTATCTTGTTGATTTTTTCAAAGAACCAAGTCTTTGTTTTGTTGATTCTTTTCATAGTTTCTTCGTCTCTAATTGATTTAATTCTGATTTGATTTTAATTATTTTCTTCTGTCTATTGATTTGGGGTTTGGCTTGTTGTTCTCTTTCAAGGAAATTAAGGTGCTTCCTTAAATTATTGAGTTGCTGTTTCTCCAGTTTGTTGATGTATGCACTCAGAGATATAAATTTTCCTCTGAGTACTGCCTTTGCTGTGTTCCAAAGGGGCTGGTACTTTGTGTCCTTATCTTGGTTGAATTCCATAAACATTTTAATTTCCATTTTAATTTCTTCAATGACCCACTGTTGGTTCAGCAGTGTGTTGTTTAGTCTCCATGAATTGTAGGATTTTCTGTGGTGGCGGTTTGAGTTGAGCTCTAATTTTATTCCATTGTGGTCTGAGAGAATGCAGGGAATTTTTTTGATACTTCTGAATTTGTACAGATTTTCTTTGTGCCCTTAGATGTGATCTATTTTGGAGAATGTTCCAAGTGCCGCTGAGAAGAATGTGTATTCTGTTGTTGCTGGGTTGAATATTCTGTAGATGTCGGTTAAGCCTAGTTGGTCTATGCAATTATTTAGTTCTGTGATTTCTTTGTTCAGTTTTTGGCATGTTGTTCTGTCCAGAGGTGATAGTGGAGTGTTAAAGTCCCCAACTATCAATGTGTTTGGGTCTATGAGTGTTTTTAGAGACATTAGTGTTTGTTTGATGAAGTTGGGTGTTCCTGCATTTGGTGTGTAGATATTTAGAATGGTTACATCATCCTGTAGGAGAGATCCCTTTACTAGTATGTAGTAACCTTCTTTGTCTCTTCTTACCTTTTTTAATTTGAAGTCAATTTTGTCTGATACTAGGATTGCAACTCCAGCCTGCTTATGGGGGCCATTTGCTTGATAGATTTGTTTCCAGCCTTTCACTTTTAGAAGATGTTTACTTTTGCTGGATAAATGTGTCTCTTGGAGGCAGCATAAAGATGGATCTTGATTTTTATCCAACTTATGAGCCTATGTCGTTTGATTGGAGAATTAAGTCCATTAATGTTGAAAGTTAGGATTGAGAGATGATCGTTTGGTCCTTTCATTATCACTATCTTGTTAAAAGCTGTGTCTTCCCATTTCTTGAGCTGATGTTTACTATTTAGGGTTCATTTCTCTGTCTGTATTGGGATCTTGATTATTTTCCCTGTATAGTGCATCTGTGAGAATTTTCTGTAAAGCTGGTTAGGTGGAGATATATTGATTCAGTTTTTCCTTACTGTGGAAGACTTTTATTTGACCTTCGGCTATGAATGATAGTTTGGCTGGGTACAGTATTCTTGGTTGGTAGTTATTTTTATTTAGTATTTGGTATACCTTATTCCAGGCTCTCCTTGCTTTCATGGTCTCTGCTGAGAAGTATGGGGTAATTCTGATTGCTTTACCTTTATATGTGATTGTTTTCTTCTCCCTAACAGATTTAAGGATTCTTTCCTTGTACTCTACTTATCCTGTTTTGATCACAATGTGTCGGTGGGATTTCCTATTCTGGTCTGGTCGGTTTGGGGTTCTAAATGCTTCTTGTATCTCTATAGGCCTATCATTCTGGATATTTGGGAAGTTCTCAGCTAATATTCTGTTAAATAGGTTGCCTATCCCATTAACTTCTTTCTCCAAGTTTTCCTCAATACCTATTATCCTTTAACTGGGCTTCCTGATCGTGTCTTGAATCTCCTGTAGCAATCTGTTTTGTAGCAATCTGGATTTGTATTGATTTTTTATCTTTCTCCTTAGATTCTAGGGAATCTTCAGCTCTTGATATTTGATCCTCTGCTTCAGTTAGTCGGGACTGTAGGCTAGCTACTTGATTTCGAATCTCTTTTCCTTCTGACTGGTCTTTCCTGATGATTTCCATGTCATCTCTTAGGTCTTGCATGGACTTCTTTACTTCATTAATTTGGATTTGAGTGCTGTCTCTCAAATCTTTTACTTGGGTAGCTATCTTTTCATTTGGCTCTTGAATTTCATTGATCTTTCTATTTGTTGAGGCCATGAAATCATCTATTACTTTATGGAAGCATTGCTGTATTGATTCAAACTTTTCATTTAACATGTTTATCAGTGGACTTTGTAGAGTATTTTGAGGGTTCTCTTCTATGTCTTTGATTGACTGCTCTGTTTCCTGGTTGTTTCGAGTGGGAGAAAAGACTCCATTTTTTGCCATCTTTCTTGTGTTTCTTCTGCCCATTTGGATTGGGAATGCCAATCTACAAGCACCTGTGAGCACCATTTAAGACCCAAAGCAGCCCTTACCAAGCACTGTTGTGTAAATCTTATAAGTTCACAATTATATACAGATACCTTATATACCTGTCTATAAAATTAGATTTGGTGTTCCTAAAGAATACAATTTCAATATAACAACCAATCCTGGGCCCTGTATTCAGTAGTTACTTATTTACTGTTACAACCCTATGAGCAATTCTTGTTCTTATATTAAGTTCTTTTAGGACTGGCTTTCTCTATGAACCCCTTTGATTCACTCGGATTAAGCAGGGATACCTTCTATCCAATAACCAGGAGGCAATGGAACCTGGAGGTCCTGGCAGTAATCCAGGAGGGAAAGTTAGAGGTAGTAAAGAGAATAGAGTAAAATTTATTTGGGGGGGGGGGGTGATGATTTTGGTTTTGTTTCAGTGACGTGGAAATGTGGAGAAGAGTAGAATCAGTAGAAAGAACAGGTTAAAATGATAGACAATGGAGAGTTAGCAGAAAAGAGTGGAGGTGTTATTCATAGGAAAGTAATTTTTAAAGCAAGAGAATGCAAAGAGAGAAATAAAGAAAGAATACTGGAAGACAGATGCACAAAACAGAGAAAACTTATTTTTAAAAAAATAAATAAAAAATAAAAAGGAAAAAACCCAGAAAAATGAACAATCCCCCCCCCCCCCAAAAAAAATTGATAAAACATACAGGTAAAAATGGAAAACAAAAAAATGAAAAAAAATTCAGAAATGTTTGAAAAGAAAAAAAAATGGAGTCCTCCTTGTTCGGGTGGTCTTTCCCCAGTCTCTGGTTTCCTTTCGAAGGTTTGCAGTCTATTTTCCTGATTGGCTAGTTTGACTTGCTTTCAGTTTGCAGGGGGTGGATCTGTTCTGACCCTTCTCCCCTGTTGGTGCAATCCTGGGTCTGTGTGGTTCGCACAGCTTTCCGGTAGGCCTTGGGCATCCTCTGTAGATGGGGACGTGAACAGTCTCGGGAACCTTGGCTCCTCTGTCTGCTGTGGGGCCGTGGCCTTTAATGCCTGGCTTTGAATAGGCTGTGGACTCAGCAGGGTGGGGCGCCTCTGGCCTGGTTTACTCAGCTGAGAGTTGCTTGCCTGGGGGAGGTTCCTCCCTCCTGGGCAGGGCGACCACCTGGCGGAGCTGGCTGTGGAATTCAGCTCCGTTTCAGGCTGGGAATTGGGCTTCCTCTGTGATGGGACTGTTCATCTGTCTCAGGGACTGTTTGTTCCCCTGTCTGGTGTTTCCGTGCCACCGGTAGCTGGGTAGCTGCTTGCTGCTTTCACTTTAAATTTAGAAATTCTGGCGGGCAGGGCGGGGCACCTCTGGCTAAACCAAGGCCCAGGACGAGCCTCCCGCCTGGGCAGTGGGCGTTCTCCTGGGCGGAGCTGGCTCTCACTGGTCGGTCCCTCTTGCCCTTTTCAAAGATGGCTCCTTTGTCCTCACTTTCCCTAGGACTGCTTTAGTTCCAGTCTGGTCTGACCCTATGCCAGTGTCAAAGATGGTGCTTTGCTCTGGCGGTGGGGGAAGTGCTACCTTCCAGAAGCTGCTCTGTTGGCGCGAGTGAGAATGTCTTTTGTGTGGTACTCACACTTTCTCTGCGATTTCAGCATGTCCGTGCTCAGCCGCTGTCTGGAGGATTTCTCCCTGGTCTACACTGTGTGCTTTAGGCTCGTGGAGTGTGGGTCACTGTGCTGGGCGTTGTGCTGGTGCCGGCACTGGCATGGCGGTGTGATGCCACCCGGAGCTCAAATCTGTTTTCAGATGAGCAAAGTTTATTTTTTCTTCCTGGCCAGAATCCCTATACTGTTGGAACTCACTCTGCCTGTCTTTCTAGTTTCTAGTTTCTATGGGGTGAGAAAACTGCCATATTGGAGGGAGCTCAGCTAGGGCTCTGCTGCTCCTTTGCCATCTTCCTGGAATTCCCCAGGAGTCCATTCTTATGTTAACCAACTTCATCCTGTCTTAGCTGCCATGGGATATTGCCGACTCTAAGCCTTTTTGTGTTCTTGAACTTTAGTAACCCTATGCTATTTCCTGGTTCCTAAACTGCATATAAGCTGGAAGTTAAGAATAAAGGAGCTGCAGTCTTGAGCTGCAGACCTCCCAGACCCCATTTTTTGTCTCTTGTCTTTTTTCTCTTGTCTTGTATCTTTCTTTTTCTTTAATCCTCACCCCCTCAATCAGGATTCCCTTTTGCTGCCGGCTGGCTCCGGCACATAGTAAGTAGATTATTCATTTCTCCAGATTTGAAAGATGTATAAATTACAGATGGATTAAATCAATGAATTTTAAAACCTCTGCAGATGTGAATAGTACTGACTGTAGAAGCAAAGGTCATTGATTGAAAATATCAATAGATAATGGCCAAACTCAAGATTAGAGATCAAAAGATTGAAGACTTGTCATTGAAGGTTCAGGGTTCTTTTAAAACACATGAGATGCTTGGATGTGACTGGAATTCTATAAGGTGAATAGCATAAGAAAGATATTCCAACAATATTTGAAGCTAAAATGGGTGAATTTACACATATATTATTTCTAAAACATACTGACTTCGATATCTGAATAGCTTAGTCAAATCTAAATGTAATAAATACAAAGAAATCCATTCATCAGTTTATCACTATAACATCATAAAAATAGAAAAAAATTATGTTACATGAAGTAAGTCAGTCCAGAGAGACAAAGGATCCATGTTTTCCCTTATACTTGGAAACTGGATTTAGCCTACATACTCATAAGTAAATACATTGGGTGGTATGCAAGCGTGTACAAATGTATTAACTGAAACATGGTTGATTCAAGGGAGATCTCAAATAGTGCAATTCCTTAGAGAGCCAAAAATCAAAGTTCAGAAAATAAAACACTAGGAAGCAGATTCTTGAGAAAGTTGGCATATTGTCACTGGGAAAAGGGTAGAGGAATGAAAAGAAGAGAGGGAAAATTCAGACAAAAATCCAATGTATGTCCTACAAAATTAAGGAGAGTTACAGTAGGGCTGGGGAGGGGAAGGATGGGTGAGAATGTGCAAAGGAGTGACATTGAACACTATATATTGTATTCATAAACTATTTTGTTAACTGCTAACTTCGTTGTATAACTAAACATAATCATTAAAATAAATGCATAAATTGAAATCCATATCTAACTTCTGGAACAGATTCTATCTCATGATTTGCTGCTGCCTGATAGATTCACCAGAATAAAGCACATCTTTGGCCATAAAGTAAGTTTTAAAAATCTTTAATTGACTAAAATCTTGCAGAGTATCTCCTTTAACTAAAACAGATGCAAATTAGGAATAATAACTAAAAGACATCTGGTACAATTTTAGCATTTGTCTCCTAGTGATGTTGTAAAAAAATTCCATAAGCTTACTTAAAAGACAGAAATCGATTTTCCTACAATTCTAAAAATTCAGATGTAGGAAATGAGTCTAGCTCATGGGACTACAATCAAGAAACTGATTTTATGGAAGCCCAGACAAAGATATTGTTCATTTTTTTCTTCCAATTCCTAGTGGCTGCAGTCAATTCCAGGGTTGAGGCTCTTTCACTCAAATCTGCATCTGTCATCATCTTGTGTTGTCTTATAAGTCTAATCACACAATTTACCCACGTATAGATTTGATTATTCTTTTGGTATTTAATGTTTGATTACATGTTTCTGAATATTTTTAAGGATTTTATTTCCTGTCTCTGAAGACTGTCATTGTAATGTTGATGAGTATTTCATTTGACATGAAGATCGCTTCAGACAGTATAGCCATTTTCATATTCTACTGACCCATGAACATAGGCTATTGTAAGTGGTATTGCTTTTCTGATTTCTTTCTTAACATGCTCTAATTAGGTTCTGTTTTCATCTGTTAATATATAAGAAAATATTGTTTGTTTGCATTGGATTAGAATATCTTTATGGCCTAAAGTGTGATCTACTATGGAGAAAGTTCCATGTGCTGTTAAGAATAATGTGGATTCTAAAGATATTGATGGAATTATGCTGCAGTTTAAATGTGAAGGTTTGTTTTTATTGATTTTTTAAATTGTTATGTTAGAGTTGATACACAGAGGGGTTAGAGTTACATGAATAAGGTAATGAGTAATGAGTACAATTCTTTTTGAACCATGTCTCCCTTCCGTTGCCCTCTCCAAGTCTTTCCATCTATTCCCCACCCACAAGGTATCTACTTCATTTTCCCTATGGTGTCTAGTCAGTATCTCTGCTGTATTTGTTCATCATTGTTCCATCTTTAGTGCACCCTCCCAAATATAAACAAACAAGGCAAAAGGCAAAAAAAAAAAAAAAACCAACAATGCAGCAATAATGGCAATTAAAATGTCTATATTTTGAAAGCATGATGCCAGTTTTTACATGATATTATTTTGCCCATGTTTTAGAACCACGTGGTCAGTTAGAAAACAAAAGACTTTTCCGGCAAACAAAAAATTTTCACAGATTATCCAGTGAGGAAATGGAGAAGCCACATTTTTTTTTTTTTTTGCCAGTCCTGGGCCTTGGACTCAGGGCCTGAGCCCTGTCCCTGGCTTCTCTTTGCTCAAGGCTAGCACTCTGCCACTTGAGCCACAGTGCCACTTCTGGCCGTTTTCTCTATATGTGGTGCTGGGGAATTGAACCCAGGGCTTCATGTATATAAGGCAAGCACTCTTGACACTAGGCCATATTCCCAGCCCAAAGAGCCAAATTTTGAGAAACCAGTACAGCTCCAATGGGGAGCTGAAGTGGAATGTTATGACCAGAGAAGGTCCAGAAGATGGGAGACAGGACACAAACAGAACACAGACACCTGGCACGACATAATGGCACAGCAAGACACCTTCGCCTCTGAGCATTTGAATTGCAAGGCACATTTGAATTGCAAAGCCACAGTAGTCTCCAAGTCCCTGACCTGCCTCGAGGAATTCGAGGAATCTGGCATGCCCATTACCTGGGGGATGGGTGGGCTCTACCTCCAAGAGTTATTGGAACCTTGATGGAACCAAGATGGCGCTTGCTAAAACCAATTCTATTGTCCACCACGTGGCCAATGCTAGAGAAAACAGAATTTAGCCAACAACAAGCAGAACTTAACTGAATCTCCAAGCTCAACAAACATCAATAACACGAACAGAAAACCTTTCTTTGTGTCTTTTAAAGCAGATGTTGAACAAATATTGGTCACAGGCAGGCAGGCAGGCAGTTTAGAGAGAGGCAGAAAGAGAGAGAGAGAGAACTCCATCTGCTCTAGTGCTCATAGAAGTTATGTAAGTTTTGTAAAATATTCCAAATTTGTAAGATTGGGCTCAAACTTGAGCAGCTTTTAGATTGTGCCCCTCCCATGGTAAGTGATTAGTGGAGCTGAGAAGTTAAATACCAAGTGTCCTTTGTATTACTCTGGTCAGCTGAAATGTGAGAAACAATCAGCGATGAAATCGTTACCCCAATCACTGTGTCCCGGACCGAGCGCGGAGTGTGTCCCTGAAGTCATGGCCCTGTGGCCCTATGCTACGGTCATTGAGTGGGGCTTGGAACTTGGCACCAAGATTTTTGGTGTGGCCCAGAAGCCACGGCCATGTGGCCCTTCGGTAAATCGGAAAATTGGATACGAGCCCTCGTTTAGATGATCACTTACCCTGGGTGTGAGGGCAAATTTTTAGGTTGTCGTGGTGGATGGAAGTAGAGCACTCAGTTAGGAGAAGTTACCTCGGTTGTCGTCTGGGTGGGCTTAGGCCAGCAGAATAGGTCCTGGAGGCAACTTGGACCCCCCAAAAATGGGGGAGCAAATCCACCAGGGAGCCTATCCCGGGTTTCTGCACCAATGAAAGCATAGGTATCAGCCATCCCAGAGGACCATGCAGAGATAATCACAGGCAGGAGAAGAAAGTTCATAAGAAGATGTATTAGTGGGGCCATAGTTCCCACAGGAGACGGAGCTACGTGTTGTCTGCACCTTATCCAGGTGGCAACTTCTCTCTTGGGAGGTAAAGGGGAAGTAGTTAGGTAGTGAGTAGGAGTGGCTCATTAGTTATGGGTGGATTTGGGGGCTAGTGGGAGGAGCTGAGGACCTGAGGCTAGGGAAATGCTAACAGTGTCTGTCTTTAATGGAGAATTTATTTATAGTTTTTAAAATAATACTGAAAGATTTTTTCAGGTTCTTGTGATTTTGTTGGTTTTCCCCAAATCATTTATTCTTTTTGTTTCTTTCTTAGGAGTTGGCTAGTTTCCTTAGTTAAGCATGCTTGACTTTTCTAAATTCTTCCTGATTCTGCTTGTAAAATTTATCCTGTCCTGAACTTTCATTTTGTAACTTGTTCTTGCTCATCATTGTGATGAGCATTACTTTTCATGTCTTCTGAAATCCTACCTTAGTGACAATGAATTACGCTAGCTGTTTTATCCTGGAATGCCTCTACTTGCCAATAGAATTTTAAGCATAATTTTGATAGATGTAGTAATGTATATAGAAACGAGTAGCATTGCTTGCAGTTATTTGGTCTCAGACCTGTATCATCCTATGCATTGCTGGCCTCATGAGAAAAATCTTATGTAATTATTATACTTTTACCTTGGCCTAAATTGCTATCCTTCTGCTATTTCAGCTTTCTTTCTTTAGTTCTGAAATCTTGGCATTCTAATTGTTAGAGATGTGGAGTGGTTCTTAACTAGTCATGTCTATATGATGTTCTAAGTGGCTCCTATACTTGGATGTACACTTTGTTAGCTGCGTTACCTACTTTTAGATGTCCAGACCTTTTCAGGCTTTTTTTGCTTACATATTTTGCTTGATTTATTGTGAAACTGAAATAAGTCTGGCCTAGCCAGGACAGGCAGAGCAATAGACTTCATTCTGTATTTAGAACTGTTCTCTAACTTGATGTTTTGTGTTGCTTTGCTTTGCTTTCCTTCATAGTATTAAACCCATTGGGTTTGTCTCTTGGATCCTCTTTAAATGGACTCTTGAAATTCTTTTTTTTAATTTCCATCCTTTTGAAAAAAATTATATATTTTCAAAGTGATGTACAGAAGGGTTACAGTTTCATACATAAGGCAGTGGATACATTTCTTGTATAACTTTTGGGTGGACTCTGAAATTTTTATGAAAGCAGAAACTACAAGTACCGAAGCTACCAGTATAATAGACCCAATCAGCTAATTCCTAATCTTGGCCAAGATTCAGAATTGTTTGGCTAACTTATCTTGCTCACAAAGTAAGTTAAGAAATCAAGTACTTGGATAAACATTTTCATAACTATAACCAGTTAAGTGACCCTAATCCTCGTGTGTGTGTGAGTGTGAGCGTGTGCGTGTACGTGTGTGTGTGTGTTGTGTGACAGTAGTGGGTCATGAACTCCAGGTGTCTGAACCACTTAATCAGCATCTGTAGTTTTGGCCTTTTGCTGGTTAATTGGAAATAAGAATGTTTTTGATTTCTCTTCCTGAGCCAACTTCCAAAGTTGATCCTCAGACCTCAGCCTCCTGAACATCTACAATTACAGTTGTGAACAACAGCAACCGAGTTAACCTTGCCATTTTATGTTTTTCCTTAAAAAAATTTATGTTTTCAGGTTTATGCACTTTCATTATTACATCATGCCATCTCATTAGTGGATATATTACAAAGAAGTCTTTGTACAGCCCCTCCATTTTTATCTCAATGACATTTTAGCACTTCATGTTTTATCAACACTAGTTCTATCATATTTAATTTATCAATAGTTTATAATATGGTAAAATAATGTATTAAATAGAAACCATCATTTTTACATCTATCAAAAGTAAGATTTAGGTTTTATTGTAAAAAAATAACATCAGAGCAATAAACATGTATCTGAACAAGGTGTGCTTCAGGCACCAAGGAAGGTATGAACATGGAGAAAATAAATAACAACCATTATCAATATTTACTATTTTTCTCACATATGTTAACACTGAAAAGTGCATAGAGAAGGCTGGAGACTTTTTGAGGATTGTTGCTTACACATTGGCATGCCTGCTTTTCTATAGAAAATGAGAGGTAGGTAAACTTTGTGCAAGACAAATAGAAATGATTAAAGTGGAGGTAACTGAAGTTTCATACTTAACTAGGTTCCAACCTAGATTGAGTTGTACAAAAGCTGTGATTACTAAGGAAGGAGTAGGGGAGACAGAGACAGAGACAGACACAGAGAGACAAGGACAGAGATTCTTCCATCTTATGTTTATTCACTTTTCTGTCCAAAACTCTCAGGAATTTCTCTTTGTCCACATTCCTAACCTTCCCTTCCACATGAAGACTGTTTTGCATTCATTTAGTTATACCCATTCATTTAGTTATTACCATATTTATCTTCTCATTTTCTCTTAGCTCTGATGTAGAGTGGCACATTTTTCCTTAGGCATTTTGTTCTACTTTATAAAGAAGATATAAGGGTGACAGGAAGGGTTCACAAATAATCTATAGGTAATCACTTTTTTAAAATTTAGATACATAGGAGCATAGCTATTAGGCTTTTGTGATCCTCTTCTGTGACTAGCCTAAACCTGTGCTAATTATTCCCTATGAGGGAGACCATAGAGTCCATATTTCTTTGGGTCTGGCTCACTTCATTTAGTATAATTTTTTCCAAGTCCTTCCATTTCCTTACAAATGGGGCAATGTCATTCTTTCTGATAGAGGCATAAAATTCCATTGTGCACATGTACCACATTTTTCTGATCCATTTGTCTACTGAGGGGTATCTGGGTTGGTTCCATATTTTAGCTATGACAAATTGTGCTGAGATGAACATTGTTGTGCAGTGCCTTTAGTGTGTTCTTGTTTGTGGTCTTTTGGGTAGATGCCAAAAGTGGGGCTGCTGGGTCATAGGGGAGCTCTATGTTTAGCCTTTTGAGGAATCTCCATACCGCTTTCCAGAGTGACTGAACCAGTTTACATTCCCAACAATGAAGTAGGGTTCCCTTTTGTCCACATCCCCTCCAACATTTATTATTGTTAGTTTTCTTGATATAGGACATTCTTACTGGGGTGAGATGAAATCTCAATGTTGTTTTGATTTGCATTTCTTTTATGGCCAGTGATGTAGGTGAAATGAACTCCATGTTATGGAAACGGCTGTTATATCACTGTTGTAATTACTTCCATCATGTCATGTGAAACTGTAGCTTCAATTGTTGATGATCCTCTTGTATCTCCTTCCTGTGGTTGTACCTGCACTATCACTGTATCTTATCTGAGTACATTGGAAACTGTGTATACTGGAATTAGAACTAGGATATTGAAAGGGAATACCAAAATCGAGAGACAAAGGATAAAAAGACAAATGACTCCAAAAGCAATACTTGCAAAACCATTTCACAACTCATGGGAGGAGAGGGAAATGGGGAGGCGAGGGGGGAGAATGAGGGAGGAAGTAACAAACAATACAAGAAATGTATCCAATGCCTAATGTATGAAACTGTAACCTCTCTGTACATCACTTTGACAATAAATAAGAAAAAAAATAAAATTCAGATACAAATGACAACTTGTAAACACTAAAAGTATCTTGTGAAATAAATTTCTCATCAGCCTTAAATAACTCATATACCATCTAACTAATAAGGGCATATTACATGCCATTACACCCCAGCTATAGTGGTTTCTGTATTTTTCTTACTTCTCACAAATTTATTGCAATTTAACCATATAAGGAAAGTGTTATTAAAATCCTCATTTTATAGATGATGAAAATGATGTAGAATACCGTTTGGTTACCTCCTTAAAAGCCATAATTAAGAAAGTATTAATTCAAATAATAGACATAAAAATCTATGTGATTTGAATATAAGACATTTGCCTCTAGAAACAGTGAACTTAACATTATGCTGCTTACTTTCTCAGTATTGCACTAAGGACACTATTTTGTAGTGATATATTCTTCTAGTATATACACATCATGGATAATAGTGTAATATTTCCAGCTCAGTTGAATAGAATAAATAGCATGGGTAGAAATATCCCTTATTACAACCAATAATTATTACAACCAAAACAAAACTTCCTTAATGCTTCTGCTACAGTGCACTGATTTTTTTTTGTACTTAGTGTTATTGAACACAAACTTGGGCAATTAGCAAGCAACAGATGATTCCATATTCATTGTAAATGTTCTATTATTTTAATTTGTGGGTTTTAAAAGGAAAGTACACCCAAACACATAGTAACACACTTCTAAAATGTTATAGTATCTGTCCTCAGGATCTTGAAAAAATGTAATACATAATAAAACACAGAGGTGTATGGAAACTGACACCAAGTCTAGTAGCTTTGCCTAATCAACAGTTACAGATGGAACCCTGGAAGACAAATTCAATATTCAACTGGTAGGACATTATTAAGCAACAACAGATTCACTATACAAAGGTATTCAAATTTCTGGGGTTAAAAACTTAGCTCATTTTTATAAGCTTGTAATGTATAAACACAGCTAAAGAGGGCAGAGTTATTGCTAATTGAGATGCTGAGATTTCTTCCACTGTTTAATTCAAGGATAATTTGTGAAATTCTATAAGAACCAGTTACTCAGGATACTGAAAAAAATTTCTGTCAAATTACCAAAATCATGTGATGAAATAATATTCATTCATCCATTGATTTTCAAAATTTACTTTCTCTCATGTGCTATAAACATTTTTTAAGTTTTATGGATGCCTATAGTAGAAAATATGCAAAGATCGACCACATTGTATTTTTCAGCATATGTGTTGTTGGAAATATAGAAAATGAAAGAAAGATATTATATAAACACAGTATAGAGTGAGAGAATAAATAGATATCACCATGATGTATGAAGAGAGAACACTTGATATAGAAGGCTCTGCGGGAAGGCCTGTTAGAAAAGTCTTCGTTGAGAGAGACCTGCATGAAGCAAGAGACTGAAGATAACAATATTTGCAGAAAATAAAATCTCACTCTCGAGAAACAGTAAGATCAAAATCTGAGACTGGAGTATGATTGGTGTGTATGAGGAATTATAAAAAAGCCTGCAAAATGAAGACATAGATGAATTTGCGGAAGAATGGCTATTGAAATGATGAAATGTTTGTGACAAATAGCTAAACAAAAAAGGGAAAAATACAACGTATTATGCATAAGGCTTTATATGAGAATCACTAGCTGCAAAATAAAAAATAGCACAATAAGCATGCTATTGCTTAGTTTGAAGATATATAGATGTATGGAAAATAAAGTAAATACACATAGAAGACATACCATGAACCAACACATATTACTGGTTTTTATTACTTGTATATGTGACTTTTTCTTCTATTTTTAAATTTTTTTTATATTATGTATGTCCTAGTACAAAATTTATCTAGTTCACATGCTCAAACATTAAGAGCTCAGGTCAGTCAAGGCATTTAACCTCTGCTTTGATTTTTTTTTTTTTTGATTGTGGGGCTTGAACTCATGGCCTGGGCACTGTCCTTGAGCCTCTTTGTGCTCAAGGATAGTGCTCTACCACTTGAGTCACAGGGCCACTTCCTGATTTTGAGTAACTAATTGGAAATGAGTCCAATAGGGATTTGTCTGCCTGAGTTGGCCTTGAACTGTGATCCTTAGATCTCAGCCTCCCAAGTAACTAGGTTCACAAGTGTGAGCCACCGGTGTCTGGCTCTAGTTTTGTTTTTATAAGTGGCATTGCTCTGACCTCGAAGACAGACTTATAGTCTAGAAATATGAAGCTAGAGTCAAATGGATAATAGAAAATTACAGAATAAAATAAAGCAAATGAATCTATTGGGAGATGGATACAATAAATGAGTCTATAAACCTTGAGAAATTACTTATCAGATAAATACAAACAAGAACTAGTAATGATATAATGAATTTGGTAAAGAGTAATACTGAAGGATTGGTAATGGAGAAGTGCTATACAGAAGTTTGATAATCAAGCAAAAACTTAACATGATTGCTGGCATTAGCTTAACAGCAATATAAAGTTAATGAAACATTTAGCAAGAATTTAACATCCATTCATCATAATGTTATACCTTTAATCAAAGGCATCTTTCTGTCCCTTCAAATAGGAAGTGTTGTTCAAAAGATGGTTAAATCTCCAATATTTTAATGGGCAATCAAACATGCAATTCTTTTTTTTTCAAACAAATAAAGTTGGAATATGGAAAAATAAGAAAATCTTTAGTCTTAGAAAGACAGTTTTTTTGTGTGTGAATCAAGGTGGCAGCAGAGAATGTCTTGAGTGTTCATTTGCTTGACTTGACACCAATCAGATTTGCATAAAAGAGAGACATCAGTGTACTTCCGTAATCAGGATTCATTTGAGTAAGGATATTACCATTAAAAGCAGAATTTTATTTTGTAGTAAAAATGGGCAACTGGCAGTTAAATGATCCAGACTCCTTTCTACTTGTGCCATTAGTTTTGTTTATCACCTGAGGCATAACAATTTTATTATCTGTTAAATGAGGAGAGAAGCACAAGCCTCTGTCATGGAGAGAGAAACAGTGAGGACCACACAATCTTACAACATGCATCAGTGAAAAATTATTTTCGCATCTGTATAAATCATTCAGTTTTATGTTGCTGCTGTACTTTCCTATCTCAAAATAAACCTAGACCCTTTTGTAAAATAATACGTATAGCCATTTCCATAGCTATTTAGAAGAAATGTACACAGATAGTAAATAAACTTCTATATATTCCCTCCCCCACCATCCATGGCTATAAATGATTGTGGTATTCTCCACTGATGAGAATCGTCTTGTGTTTGCTTTTGTACACATTGTGAACTCTATGCATGATGAATACATTACCTAATATAGTAGTAAAATCTCTTTAACAGAAGCACAGATGCAGAGATACATTGCAAAGTGAACATGTAATAAAGAACCAGATATTGCCCTGTCTCTGGCTATGCTATTTTCTTCTGCTCACAAGGTCACATCTGTACACTGTTGTCAAACCATCTACTACAATGTCCACATTCTAGTCCAATATTAGAATAGTTAGTTCTTTTTTTTTTTTTTTTTTTCCAGTCCTGGGGCTTGGACTCAGGGCCTGAGCACTGGCCCTGGCTTCTTTTTGCTCAAGGCTAGCACTCTGCCACTTGAGCAACAGCACCACCTCTGTCCATTTTCTATATATGTGGTGCTAAGGAATTGAACCCAGGGCTTTATGTATATGAAGCAAGCACTCTTGCCACTAGGCCATATTCCCAGCCCCAGTTAGTTCTTATGTTATCCGAAATAGAGTGAAATGTCTGTGCCATAGGAGTCTCATAACTTGGGTTTGCTTCTCATCTTTTAGCTTACTGTGCAACAAATCCTTTCTAGGGCTTTTTCTATCATCTGTAGTATATAGCTATAATTTAACAACTTGCTGTGAGGTCTGAAGAAACTAGATGATGCAGAATGAGCTTTTGAAATATAAAACATCCTAATATTTTGGTAGTAAAAGTTTTATAATATGAAGACTGATTTGCTCTGATGTTCATAGGTTTCAGTGGGTGGCAAAGTGTTGAGAAGGAGGAAATGTTTTTTATGGCTTATTTAGTGAATTAATACGCTACAATAAAAATAGATAAAATTTGTAAAAAAAGGGATAATTAAAGAGAGAGGAATTTCAGCTGCAGACATGCAAAATTGACATATAAAATGGGCATTAAGTGTGGTAAAGGGAAAATCAACTTTGGTTTGAGAAGACTAGGAGTTGGAAATGGAACTGATCAGAAGAAAACATGAGGAATGAATGCTACCATAGGAAAGAAAGTGAAATGGGTCTGTGATGTGGGAAAAGGCAGGATGGGGGAAAATGATGGAAGGGATCACTATGAACAGGAAGCCCTAACCACTTAGATGGACAGGTTAAATTGCAACTAAACTAAATTAAAATGTAAAAATGGAAGACTGTAAGCAATTGCAGTTACCTAGCTATGTCTAGGTTAGGTAGTATCAGATTTAAGCAATGTATTAAGAAAAACTATAGGATCTCATACCAGAAATCAATCGTATTATTCAAAATTTTGTGCTTTTAAAGGATAATTTTTGCATTAATGAGTTTTAATTGCCAAAATAAATAATTAAGTGATATGTTTCAGTAGGATAAATTCTATTGCCCCATTCGTATTCATAAGGTAATGGAAGGACTTGGAAAAAATTATACTAAGTGAAGTGAGCCAGACCCAAAGAAACATGGACTCTATGGTCTCCCTCATAGGAAATAATTAGCACAGGTTTTGGCTAGTCATAGCAGAAGATCACAAGAGCTTAATAGCTATGCCCTTATGAATGCATAAGATGATGCTAAGTGAAATGAACTCCATGTTATGGAAATGAATGTTATATCACTGTTGTAATCACTTCCAACATGCCATGTGAAATTGTAGCTTCTATTGTTGATGATCCTCTTGTATCCCCTTCCTGTGGTTGTACCTGCACTATTACTGAATCTTATCTGAATACATTAGAAACTGTATATACTGGTATTACAACTAGGAAAGTGAAAGGGAATATCAAAATCGAGAGACAAAGGATAAAAATGACTCCAAAAGCAATATTTGCAAAACCATTTGGTGTAAACCAACTGAACAACTCATGGGGAGAGAGGGAAAAGGGGAGGGCGCAGGGAGGAATGAGGGAGGAGGTAACAAACAGTACAAGAAATGTACCCAAGGCCTAATGTATGAAACTGTAACCGCTCTGTACATCACTGTGACAATAAATAAAAAGAAAAAAAAAGAAACCAAGTGGGAAAAACAAAGCAAAAACATAAAGAAACAAAAATTCTTCCATTACTGTATTAGAAGTATGACATATACAACTTAAAACAGAATGAACCCATATATACTAGATAGCTGAAAAAGTATAAGAAATGAATATCTTTGGAGGTTCTCCCAGGTTCTCTATGTAAATGTAAGAATATTCAAGGATGAGAGACTGAGTTGAGGTACAAAATCAAACTATGTTGATAGAAATAATTAGGGAAGACAGTGGTGAATAGGCAAACTTTAATATCCAGATACTAAAACTTAATTTTCCTGAAAGATATTGTTTTAAGAGGTAGTGGCTATACCACCGTGAAAATGAAATCCAGAAGATAGATGGGCATAGAGGAATATATACTGGACATTTTCACACCAGAAATGTCTGAAATATTGTTTCAATCAGCTTTTGCTTTGAAATAGCATTCAATCTGGAAGAAATTTTTTTCCTAGTTTATTATGAATAGCCAAAGTAACTTTTTTGGACAACCAAATTGTGTTATCTGGCCAAGTTCCTGCTGAGATGATTCAGCAACACTATTGTTGATAGAAGAGTGTCTTATAACACAGGGTACAATGCAAAATACAGAGTGGCCATGAACAATAAATATTGATAGCTGTGACAAGCATCTGTGATAAATAACCCTTCTACTTCCTTCCTTGTTAGACTTTTTCTATCTTCATTTCAAGCTTTCTTTTTTTTCATGACAGTCAAATACCTCTGGTCATTTCATCATCTTGCCTCTAGCTTCTCTCTTAGCAATGACCATTCTTTATATTTTTATTTACAGTTTGATTTGAGATTATGTTTTAAAGATTTATTTGCACAATGCATCAAGTTTTAAATAAAACATGCATGTAAAGTCTAAGTTGTATATCTAATAGTCAAGTTATATCACTAATTCATTAGGGTTGTCATTGATGAATGAATAATGCAACTAGCTTCTCATGCCATATAGGTGATTTGAATCCATATTTTAATCTTGGAGCACTAACATCCCTATTAATTATTACAGTTTGCATACACAAACTGAGTTTTAAAAATTTATATTCTGTCTGTCCCTAACCATATTCTATACTCCAAGGTCAAATTAAATAATGCCAGGTCCAATATAGTTTTATATTTTCAGAAATTGTTTAAGCCTCTTTCCTGGATCAATCCTAGGAAGATTCATTGAGCATCCATTGCTGCTCATATTCCTAAGCCTGAGTTTGTGTATAGACTACAGATCTGTTCTGGATGTCCCTGTGGTACTAGAATATATTTTAAGATAGACAAGAATGAAGTAGAATATTATCCTGATGCCCCTATTTGGGTGTTTTTATTTTTTTCTGTAAGTACTACAAATAAAATATAATATACACACAGACACACACACACATAGCATCACAGACCAGTTTCAAATACATACACACACATACACACACGTGTATATATATTTGAAACTGGTCTATAGTGTGTGCTGCCTCTACTCTCAGCTCCAGAGTAAGTAGAATCTGGTCAATTTAACGACCCATGGGTCAGAATAGGGAGTAAGTATAGTAAATCATGATTTATGGTTAGCTATATAAGCTCTAAAGCTCCTCTGTAGGCACTCAGTAATATCTAGTCTACGTTGTAAATTGTAATTACATAAATTAATAGTTTGCTTCTGTTTGAGTCATTTAAATAGCCTGATGTAGCCTATATGTCTAGTTAACAAATAAACAAAAGTTCTTAATGAACATGTGATTTGATATCTGAAGATGAAAGATGTCCAGAGTGACCAAGAACAATCCCAACATGTGAAGTCTCCCAATGTTTTTTCCTGACTTTCTTTACTCTGTGGAACTATACACCTTACTTTTATTCAAACATATATTAGTGTTCCAATAGATGATCTTAACCTTTTCAGTTATATTATTGAAGAGATGAATGTTGTAAAATATGTAGAGGCTGGGCTTTGGTAGCTCAGGCCTGTAATCCTAGGTACTCAGTAGGAAAGATCTGAGGACTGTGGTTAAAAGCCAGCAGGGGCAGGAAAGTCCATGAGATTCTTATTTCCAACTAACCACCAGAAATTATTATCAGAAAACTGGAAGTGGAGCTGTGGTTCAAGTGGTGGAGCACTAGCCTTGAGGTTAATTGCTCAGGGATAGCACACAGGCCCAGAGTTCAAGCCCTGCAACAGACCCAAAAATATGTAAAATGAGCAGGAACAGAGACAATCAGTAAATGTAAGCTTAAGGGTCAGATTAAGTTGCTTTGAGAAATTAGTACTTAACTAGATATTTGGAAGACAAAATTGAGTGAAACATACACAGAAAGAATTTCAGGCCAAGAAGAACAATAACATACTTTGCACTTTTTATTTCAATTTAGAATTCTCTTTTAACTTGTTTCTTTTCTTTCCTTCCTTCCTTGCCTCTTTCCTCACTTCCTTCTTTTCCTTTTTCCTTCCTTACTTCCTTATTGTTTTCTTTCTTTCTTTTTTTGGCTTTGTTTTAAAATGGAATTTCTGATTATAATAAGTGATCTTTCCAACAGGTAGTGAGTCACATCTGTAATCTTAGCATTTTCAAAGGCTTAGTTCTGGAAGATTGCAGTTCAAAACCATCACAGAAATTAAGAAATATCAGAATATCTTTGAAATTATCAGCAAAAAAGCCAGACTGCATACTCAAGTGACAGGGTGCCAGCCAAGCTATGACTGGCAAGAAAGTTACCTTTCTGCAAAATACATTTATTTATCTTTCATATGAGTATTGCTAGTATATACAGCAACCTTCAGTTGATATCTAGATCATCTGGATTAAAAATGGCTACCAGAAACATATGCCAATTCAGAGTATTGAATATGAAGCAAAAAACCATTTCTGACTCTCGGGCTTGCTTCAAAGGACAGAAATTTCTTTTACATAGATTTATTTATAAAAAGTTAATTTGAAATTAACTTTTTTAGGAGAAGGGACCCATCTCTCAGGTTGAAGAGTCTTCATTAGGTATCGTCTTGTCTTTCCTAGAGAACACTTTATTAGAGTATGTTGTACATAGTGTCTACTCATAAAATCTTCAGATATGACTTAATGATGTAACAGGGCATTCTGGAAGTATATTTGCAAGCCTCAGCACAAAATATGTGACTTTAGCATACCAAGGTTTTCTTAAGAGTATTATATACAATGTCTTTAAATGGCTCCACTTAGACATAATTCTGAACATAGACTAAGTAAATTTTTCTTTCCCTAAAATGTATATAATGATTAATGTAACTCCAGCAAAGCTAAGAATAAGTAGCACTGCATCATTTTCAAACATATACAACAAGAGTTTGACCTTTAAAGCTGTCTGTCTAAGGGTTGGGAATATGGCCTATTGGCAAGAGTGCTTGCCTTGTATACATGAAGCCCTGGGTTTGATTCCCCAGCACCACATATATAGAAAATGGCCAGAAGTGGTACCTGTGGCTCAAGTGGCAGAGTGCTAGCCTTGAGCATAAAGAAGCCAGGGACAGTGCTCAGGCCCTGAGTCCAAGGCCCAAGACTGGCCAAAAACAAAAACAAACAAACAAACAAAAAGACTCTCTGTCTATACACTCAGAGTTGTTCCTTTATGATAAACTAAGGTGAACCATCTTTCATTACAGAGTATAAATTCTATAATAAATCTTGTGTGTATAAAATCTTAAATTTACAAATACACAGAGACACAAACACACACTTACACACACACACACATCTGCTACAAAATATTGGAGGTAGGATGAATTTATATATAAATCATGATAGAAATTAGCAACCACCTAACTAACTTGAAAGGAGGATTTTTTTCCCTGTAAATAAATATACATTGATAATTAGTATCCTTTTCTTTGGTTTATTTTAGACTATTTCTGGAAATATAGAACAGTAAATCTCAAGGACATGAGCCTGGGTTTTACTTCAGAGGTGGTATTCTCATTATCTTTACTGTGGCAGCCTTCAAACAAGTTCTAGAGATGCACACTTTCATATACCACATGCTGTGGTCTATGTGAGGTAAGAGCTTTTTCCTGTTAAGCATTGGAGCTTTATTGGGAGTTACATGTTGCATTTTACCAGCTTTGGCTGATTTTTCTACAAACTTCAGTTGATCAATGGCTGGTAAGGCCTATTGGCAAGATGGGTGACTCCCTCAGTTGTTTTATTTACACTTTCTATTTCTAGTCCATTTTTCCTGCAGAGAACTCCATCCTATGGGGCTTTGTAGCTTCATGAAATTTGTGTTTTCTACTATGATCACTTTTCAGAGGATTTTCTCCAACCCAGGGACTAATTAAAAGTCCAAGTTATATTGTTTATACTTAGCATTTCATTGGAGATGATCTATAATATTAACAACACAGGGGAATTCATCTTTCTTTACTTTTCTCCTAAACTTTTGCCCTTAGATTTCTGTAATTGGGAAAGGGACACAAATCCTGTAAGCTAGACTTCCTTTTTTCTTTGTGGGGAGGGAAGTTGTTTTGTTTTTAACATAGGTTACATAGTATAGCCACAGTTCATGCAGTTCTTGCCATTTCTTTGTTATTGACACTTATTAGCTTTTATTGGAAACATTTAGGAGATTATTAGTTTATAGTAGTACTGGGAATTGGAACCAGGGCCTCAAAAATGCTAGGCAAGTGTTCTTCAATAAGCCATTTCCCTAATCCTTCAAGGATTAATGATTATATTTTTACATAAAACTAATATGAAACCAACTTTTAACTTGAATTTCTTATGTTTTAATTAATGCTGATTTCTAAGGGCAATTTTCAGAAGACTCATTTACAAAATAAAAAACTCAATTATAAAATGGTAAAATGTAATTTGCATTTGTTGAAATTTCAATTGAGAACTTGTAAGTTCATAAAGTATTCAAATTGGAATTTTAGTTTTTTTCCCTTTTGGATTTCTTAAATACATAATCACACTAAGAGCTTAGAACAAACTTGAGACAGGGTTAAGATAGAGTAATATATAGGAAATGAATCTGATCAAAGTACATCATATGCATGTATATAAATATCACAATGAAACCTCTGCAAAATTAATTTATGATAATTAAAAAGAGAAAAATGAAATTGATAGCTGTTCCAGGTTAGAGATGATACTATAGGCCATGCTTCTACTTATTCTATTGAACCTCATGAATGCCAATATTTACCTAGATTCTTGATACTGGAAATAATTTTGAAAGGCAGTATTTTTATCAAACTTAAATCTGTTAATCTGAGCAAAAGAAGCATAGAAGATAGGGAAGCAGAAAATGAAGTGGCCAGAAAAATCAAGCTGATGTCAGACTGCACTCTGGTACAGTTCTAAATTCTGTGTACCACAGAGGTGAAAGAAAGCACAGACTCTAGAGTCAGATGGCCAAGTTCATGTTTTGTTATGCATTGACCAAGTAATCTTCTGTTTATTTGATCCACTACATCAGTAATAGGATTAACACTTGACCTACAGAAAAATCTTGTGAATTCAATGACTGACACAGGCAAAGTCATATGGAATATGATAATCACTAGTTTGGCTATCAATTTGGTGGAAGTCTTGGATGGTATTTGTTGTAGTGAATGGCTCATGCTCTCTTCTTATAACTCTCTTCTTCATATTCTGAATTTACATGCTGTTTTACATAATAATTTTTGGGCACATAATATATGGTGTGAGTTAAAGCAAGGATAATAATTTCACCTCTGAAGTATGCTTTTATGTGTGTCTATTTTTAAATAATTGTTAAAAACCAAATTAAAGTCAAACATCATCCACTCCTACAGCTATGAGTTGAAATTTATTCTGCTATGCTTATACCTTTGAACTGTGGTTGTTTTATTCTGTTTGTATCAAGGAGACCATATTGTAAAGCTGGCTCTGTTTATATTTTTAATATTATATTATGTTGTTACCATGAACCACTTAAAGGTAATTGAAAACAATAATAACCTTTTATTCTTCCAAAATGAATTTTTATGTTAAGAGATAAAAGGTTAGTTTGTATTGGTAATTGTTTGTGAAAAATGTATTATGTATAAGATGGGGAACAATTTTTGCTAATTGGTATATACATGCTTTCAGTATAGTCTATTTTATTATGTTAGTTGGAAATAAATGCTTGCAATTATTTGGGGACAATAATCAGTACTCTCTTGGACTCATATTTTTAAAAAAAATCTTCTTCTTTAAGAGAACAAACAGGGGTTGGGAATATGGCCTAGTGGCAAGAGTGCTTGCCTCGTATACATGAAGCCCTGGGTTTGATTCCCAAGTGCCACCTATATAGAAAATGGCCAGAAGTAGCGCTGTGGCTCAAGTGGCAGAGTGCTAGCCTTTAGCAAAAAGAAGCCAGGGACAATGCTCAGGCCCTGAGTCCAAAACCCAGGACTGGCAAAAAAAAAAAAAAAAAAAAGAAAGAAAAAGAAAAAACAAAAATCATTTTGTAATCACCTCCAGATATCTTGAGATTTGAGTTATGGGGCAATAGTTCAGGCTCTGCAAATCTAATGATATCCACCCAGAAGCCTCCCTCCTAAGTTATAACATATTTGGCTCATAACTTACATTCTTCTGAGTCTTATCACTCTATTTCTTGATTTTTTTTTTTTTGATCTGCCTGTATTCACCCTAAACATTATCATCTTCGGAGAAACTTTACTCTCTGACATTATTTCCCATTGAATCTGCTTTCGGCTGGTTTAACGATTGACCTGAAGAAAATTTAGATATCATGGACAGTGAAGGAAAATACAGCTTTAGCAAACAGAGTATTTTATCACAAATAACACACTTATGTCTCTTCTTAGAACAGGCAGTAGATAATGAGAAGTGAATTTAGTGAAAAAAGGGAGATGAAAGTAGCCGTTCTAATCAAATTCTGTCACCATTTCTCAGGTGTCTGGAATTTATGACACACCATTCAGCAAATCTCCAATGATACATTTCCCTTGCCAGAGTTATAAATCCATTGGCAGTTTCATTAATCAGACAAAGAGCTGTGCAGTTATTGAAATAACTTCTCAAATAATTGCCAACTTGCCATGCAGTGACATCACTCCTCAGAGAAATGCTCTCATTTCTGCCATGTAGAAATCATTGTTATGTATTCTGTGGTTCTGAGGAAGCAATTCCTGGAATTACTTGTTCTCATAAGCAAGATTTTAAAAGTGATCACAACCAATACTTTGTTTTACATGAGAGGAGAAACATGTAGGAGTTGAATCCTGTCCTCCCTTCACTCTGGTTCTTATTTCGACATGTAAGCTATCTTAAAATGAAAATACTACCAGTTCCATTCCTAACATATCAAATGTTTTTTTGAGCATAGATAGTAGAGGCTGCTGGTATTAAAGATGAAAAGTAAACATTTAAAATCAGTACGATATGACACCTTCTTAGGGAATGATATGATTTGTTATAAGTGGTGCATACAGGAAAGAAAGAAATTGAACAAGGTAATGGAAGAGACGCAGTAAAATCATCCTAAAGAAAGGAATACTTGCATTAAATCTGAAGAAATGGACAGATGAATTCAAAAGTTATATAAAAATATTAGGTAGTTAAGTGGAAAGAGCTTTGGAATGAGGCTGAAGACATGCTTTTTTTTTTTTTTTCACTTTAGTTGCCCTGATATCTTGAAATCTATTTATCACTTTGAATACTGGTTTTATCTTGTAAAAATATCAAATGATAACTTCTTATCTTTGATAAAATTTCAAATTAAATTAAGTCTACAGATAAATATTTTGTGTAGGAAGAAAAGGAAAAACACATGTATACCAATTTTGTAAACAATGATAATATCTAAAAAATAAAGAGAATACTGGGTACTGGTTGCTCACACCTATAACCCTAGCTATTCAGGAGGCTGAGACATGTGGATTATGGATCAAAGCCAGCAGGGGGAAGGAGAGTCTGCCAGACTCTCAACTCCAATAAGTAACTCAGAAAAAGCCAAGAGTGGCAGTGAGGCTCAAGTGGTAGAGTGCTGGTCTTGAGCAAAAGAAGTTCAAAGACAGTGCCCACGCCCTGAGTTCAAAGTCCCCAAACCAGTAAAAAAAAAAAAAAAAAAAAAAAAGAAAGAAAGAAACAAAGAATTCTGCTGATTCTGTTAACTAAATATTACAAAAGATTTTGCTCTTTATATTAAATGAAGTACACTCTATGATTATATTTCAATATATGAGATAATATAACTTCTAAAACTCAGTTCATAACTTAGATTTCCAAAAATTCAGTTATGTCCAATATGTTAAAGATATAAAAGGAAAATAAAATGGGCAAATGCAAAAATATAAAGTGTAGCAGTGCTATTATTTCTTCTTACCATTCATCCCTTAGTAGCCATACCGCTTCTTTAATTCTCTGAAGTCCCGTGACAGAGCTAAAATTTAAAGGGAAACATTATATGGAGCCTTACTTTCTAATGGAGTTGGTATTTCAGGTTGAGTGCCTTGAGTGCATGTTACAGAGTATTGGATAGGTCTTTTTGTGGCTCAAGTTTTAATATAAGTTTTAATTGTCCCTTGATTCTTGAATTTTCAATTATTTTGAATAAAATACTTGGAAAGATTAGATTTGCTTTTGTATAAATATAATTACATGAGTCATCACTGATACATACACTTTTCTAGTTTGACTTACATTTTAGAGCATGCCTTGTGCAAAAGTCAAATAGAATTTGTATTATAATTCAGAATTTAAGACCTGAATATTTGAAAAATGAAACATTAAACCAAAATATGATTGAGTACTATTTAGGAATGCTATAACCTTATTTAAGAATATAATTCAAATGATCATCATTTATAAAATTTCATCATTTTATTTTTATTTTATCATTTTATATTTATTTTTATGATTAATCAATATGCTTTATAAAATGTCCAAGTGTCTAGACAATGTCTAACTCATCATCCTATTTAGACAGAATACTTATGTCTGGTTTGCTGTAGTAGTTTAAATTTATTCCTATTTTATTGATTGAGATTTTATTAAACACATTAATAATATAATTAGCTTTGTCAAGTCAGTCAGATTTCCACTGAGTGGGTAGTAACTGTAATTTCTGTGTATATACTTAAATACTTGAGGTATTTAAGTTCTTTAATTTTCCATTTCTTACCATTGGTAATGAAGTACTGTAGCTAAACAAGTACCTGAGGTATTATTTTTAAGTTTGGAACTGAGGCACATTAGAAACAGTGTAAGAAAGGTTTTTGTTGTTGTTGATGATGATTGTATTTGTTTTAGAAAATATTTCTCTAGATGGCACAGCCGGCTCTCATCTGTCCTAGCTACTCAGGAGCCTGAGGTCTGAGGATTGTGTTTCAAAATTAGCTCCTGCAGCAAAGTCCCTGAGACAAAGAAGTAGAAATGTCCCTCCAGTGGTAGAACACTGGCTTTGAGCAAAAGAGCTCAGGGTTAGTGCCCAGACCTTGAGTTCAAGCCCCAGGATTCCCCACCCCCCACCCAAAAAGGCAAAACAACATCAACAAAAACACACCACAGAAAACACTCCTTGAAAAGCCAATAAGCACTTACATTTTCTTATCACTGCCAATACCCTAACAAAGTGAGTTCAATAGAATTACCTTTAACAGAATTACCTTAAACAGAATTACCTTTATAGGTGTTTGAAAGCAGATCATTGAAGGAGGGATTCTTATAATTTTGTTTAGTGATTACTTAAGATTTACAGCTCTCTATGCTTGAATCCTCTATTTTCTTCATTAGTGGATCTAGTTTGGTGACACATTTTCAGCATCAAAGCATCGAATCTTGTTTTCTTCCCCTAAAATTGCCTAAACATATTCAATATTTTCCATTTTTGCTCCAGAAATGTTGAAATAAACAAACTATACAGAAATATAATGCAAAATACTATCATCATCAAAAATAATATTTATACTCAAACCTAATCAGTCATAGAAATGAGCCATCTATCAGCAAATACTATACAAGTTGTTTAAATCTCTTTCAGAAAAATATCCCTTTTATTTACTTTAGAATAAGTAATCAATTACTTTCTTTCCATTCCCTCCCTTCCTCCCTCCTTTCCTTCATTCCTTCTTTTTTTTTTCACTTTTTTGGCCTGACTTTAAATCACATGGCTGAAAAAATAAATTTTATTTCCTTTTGCTAAAAGTTGATTTTTACAGAAAATATTATAAAGCATAATTGCAGCATCTAAGAAAAAGGAAAAAACTGCTATGGTTTTGAAATTACTTTTGTGTATAGAATTCTCTTTTCAAATATTTTAGTCCTTTTTGGTTATACCAGGGCTGGGGAATTTCCAGCCCACAGGTCAGGTAAAGTCCAAAAAATCTTTTGCAATGGTCCTAAAACTAGGTATGATTTAAAATCCAGTAACTTAAAAATCTTTTCATAACTATTTAAATTGCTACCTGAATTCATATAAATTTATAAATATATATCAAGTGAAAAAATAACAAGGCAAATTTTTGAGACAAGTAAAATATTGTCTATTATAAAATAGACAGGACCCATCCAAGAACCTGAGAGGACAGACACACACAGGCTCCTTGCTGGCTGTTTGCAGCCCATCTGCAGGTATTGTGGTGACTCAGAGAATAGTTAGTGCCAGGGAGGGTATGAGTATACCTATTATGAAAACATTAACGTACTATGGAAAAACTACAATTATCTAGAGATAGTGAGCCAGGATACAATGAGGCAATACTCTTTTAAAACACTGATGACCTTGCCTCTGATGATTGATGATGATGTCAAATTTTCTGTTGACACAATCCAACCTTTATCTGCACGTTCATCTGCGATTAGAAATCCTCACAAATACTGAATCCCAGCCGAAGGTTAAAGAGATCACAGCACATAGAAAAGACCTCAGAACTCAATGATACCAATGTCGGATATGTTCCAAATTCAAGATGCTAAATTCAAACAGCACTCAAAGCAAAATGATCATGTTTCTTATGACAATCATGTTCCTTATGACAAAATTATTATTTTTTCCATTGAAGTCAAAGGCAAACCTATGTGGCATTTGTGGCAATGCATCAACAGTAATGAAAAAAGCAACAGGGAACATCAGTACAACTCAAACCAGGGTAAAATCAATGAATTGGATGGCCAAATGCAGCGGGATAAAAATCCACGTTTTTCAGTATTGTTTGAAGTCACAACAAGCAGCTCTCACTACTGGGACAGAGACAGATGATATTCAGATGAGTTATGTAGTGAGAAAGACAATCCACCAAAGGTTGGGGCCTGAGTGACAAGAAGAAATTTTGAAAGCATATATATATACATACATACATACATACATACATACATACATACATACATACATATATATATATATACATACACACACGGTCGCTGCTGTAGAGTTATTAGCAACAAAATAGCATATTTCAGGTAGTTTAGTTTCTCTCAGATTGGATTCTGAAATTTAACACAAGCTATTGGAAACAAAAAAATATTGAAAGATTCTGTGGGAGATTTCCAATTTCTCTCTCTCTTGATTATTATGAAACAATAAACATAACAAATACTGCTCATCCAGTCATTTTCTTGATGGGAAAACTGTAGTATTTGTCAAGGTAGAGGTACTATTGTCACTAGAAGCCATATATGGCTCTACTAGAGGTGAGGACTTACTTAAGAGACTTATTTCATTAATGAAAAAAAGTTTGAGGTAATATTTGAAAAAGTTGGGCAGCCTCCAGCTCTCACAAAAAGCTAAGTTTACAGGGTTAAGATTGATTAATTATATGTAGCTCCATTGTACAGTAGCACAGTCTCTGCACATAGTTATTGTGACTCAAAAGCAGAAGTATCAGTGCATAAATATTGTCAAAAGCAGAGGATTTAACCAGTGTTACTTTAAGAGATCACTGAATGATCTTGACTCTGTAGTGAAATGTATCCAAAAACCAGCCTTCTCAAGTCCCTTTCAGTGCTTAACATCAAGCTACTGGTCCCCCTTCAGCTTCTCAAATCCCTGCTTTCATACATGAACTCATCTGAAACTAAATTAAGGCTGTGGAAAATGGAACTCAATGTGAAAATCGCTGGTTGATGAGCCTGATCACCTACAACACAGTATCATTCATTTGCGAGGCAAAGAGAAGCTGAAAGCTAGCTACAAAAACCTCCACAACATTATTTTGAGGAATAACGATACATTTCCCACTTGAAAGAGGCACATGCTGAACTATGCATCTGTGTTTGGGGCAACTTACTATTTTGGCTGAAACTCATTATTGAAGAATGTACTGCATTTCAGACTGATCAATGAATAACCTGAAATAGCAATTCAAGTATCAGCATCATTCATACAAGCTAACATTTACCTTTCTCACCAAAGAGTAACAGTCCGAGACAGCACATTGTGGGTGGGTTAACTTCATTTTTCAGCTAATAATTTTGTATGGCCCTCAAATGATATAAATATCTAAACAATTTTGGCTGAGAAAAGTTTCCCCGCCCTTAAGTTAGATACACAGGAAGATAAAATACATGCCATTTTCTTCCTTGCGAGGAAGAGACCAGGATGCTCTCCATTGCTCTACTCTGTTTATTACTGAGGTTCCTAGTCACCATGAAAATTCGGTTCTTTGGGCTTTAAAAACGTAAGCCCTTCTAGTGCAGAACTAACCTTTCTGATACCTTCACTGACTACTCAGTCAACCTAGTTCACCTCACCGGAATACATCTTAAGATGATTAAAACCTTTAATTCTATCAAATAGGACATTAATCCTTTTTAGGATAAAATACTATTAAAGATGCTATTCTAAAAGCCCATGGTAGAAAGTAAAATATTAACCTTGACATGTTTGTATTTGTTGGTAATTAAAATGAAAGCAAAGTTTTATACATAGTTTAACATCATAGATATGCATATACTTATATGCCCATTAAATAATATCTGATTTACTTCCACACCAAAAGTACATATTCAAATGAATCTTTTTACTTGATGCCTTTTGAAAATTGGCTCTGAATATGCAAACTAGAATCATTCTTCAGCAAAGCTCTTGTTTTAGAATGCTATCCCCACTTGACTTGTGTGTAAAAGATAGCAGATGCTTTGGGCGTTTGGAGCACACCTGTTTTTTATGCAAAGAAAATGTGTAATTTGGACTATCAAGTGAATAATTAATGTCAAATTAATTCAAGACACATTCTTGAAACTCACATGTGAAATTCCTTGCTTTGTCCAAGAAATGCTGAGAGAGGCATCTTTATCCTGCCTTTCCACTCCGTCTTCAGTACAAATTTCCACTTAAAGACAAAGCACTTGTTCATGATTTGTCCCAGGAAAAGAGATTACATTCACTATTTTAAAAAAAGAATTCATCTATTTTTGTAAAGCAGACGTTTTCTATGGCATTCTACTTTTTGCTAACATAGTGCTTTCCAGAAAAGGACGAATCCCTGTGAGAGAACCTTGAAGACTTAAAAAAAAAAAGTCCACATCAGAACACCTGCCTATGTTTGGAATATTCACAGCATCGCTTAAGATACAAATAAAAGGCTTTATGTCACAGTACATTTGGCTGTATGGAATCTCACATTTTCACATTGGTCCTTAGTTTAAACCTTCTTATAGTGATTATCTACAGAGGAATTTCAAATATTCAAAAGTAAAAATTATAAAGCAAACATGCTTTTGGTTATATTTATTTTCATTATCATTTTTCTCTTTTCCATTTCACTAATTACAGTTTTATCCTTATTTCTATTATGGTGCTCATTTTTGTTTCATTTTGCTTTTTACCCCTGGTTTCTTGAAAGCTACGATTGCTAATTTGGGTGATTGAAATGTACAAATGTCAACAGTCAGTCCATGGGGTACAGATTAAAAGAACTCTCAGTATTCATATATGGACAGTAAAGTATCACATGGAAAAATGTTCAGCATCAAGACATACTAGTGAGATATAAATTAAAATCTCAAGAATGGATGATATATAAAGTAGTACAAAAACTTTTAAACACTATTTGATAGTTTATTATAAATTCAAACACTGATATGACATAGGTACTCTACATAAGTATTTTCCCAAATGAAAAAGAAAAAAGCTATATATCTGTACAGAAACTTACACATGAACACCCACTGTAGCTTTATGGGTCTTATCTGTAAGTTGGAAATGATATAAATGTCCTTTGATAGGTGAATGGACAACCAAATTGTGATATAACCATGGTATTTGTACAATGGAACGCTATTTGACAATACAAAGAAATGAAAGTCTGATACACTGAATGATATAGATAAATTACAAATATTTATTTTGAGTAAATAAATCTATATAAGAAAAAATACTGAAGTTACACATTTGAGTTCAGCTAGATAGTTGCTTGAAAAGTATAGAGCAGGATGGGGGCAGAGATGTGCATAAAGAAAGTAATGAATAATGAGTAAGTATGTTGATTTGATTAAAATGCTAGTTTTATTTTTAAAGTGTAACTTAGCTTATTTATTTATTTTAATTTTTAAGGTGATGTGCAGGGGATTACAGTAACATATTTAAGGTAGTGAGTGCATTTCCGTGTATGTACATTGGGTAAAGCTTATCATATTGGTTGGCTGTGTACAAGTGTCTTTCAATACAACTCTTTAAGAAAAATTAGGCTCATTAGAAGTTCATTTGCATGTGTAAGTTTTTCTTGATTATTCATTAGCATCTTGCAAACAAGGTTGGGTTTCTGCCTGGGCCAGGACGATTGCTTATGAGGGCCTAATGACATCATATGTAAAATGTTGTGAAGTGTGAAGTGCTTTGAAATATGTTATTATCAAGGACCTGACCAATTTTTACATCACAATTGATTGGAGGTTGTGTTTACAGTTTGTATGTGCACTGATGAATAAGATGAGGCTTCTTTTTCTTTCTGTTTATTTCTGTGACTGCATTTTGTATATTTTAGAATAGTATTTCATATTCCTTTTCTCTTTCCAAATCTCATGCAGCTCCTTCTGGCTGCAATTCTGTGAAAGTTTTGATTTTTTTTTTCTTGACTAGTGTTTTGCTTTAGCAAAAATGGAAAAGGTGAGTAAAGTAGAGGAAAGGCCCATAGCAAGTATTTCTTTTGTTCCATTAGGGCAGAAAAAGAGAAACATGACTGGGTTGGCATCCAAGTAATAAATATTCAAAGTAACAACCTGGACAAGGCAGCTTGGCCAGCTGGTTATTATACCATAGTGTACTCTTCACAACATTTTTTGACAAGATCAATGATTTCTCAGGCCTCAGAGATTCCTATAGCTTCAATAGGAAGCAAGAGCGATTCTGCTTCCTAATTTATATTGAATCAAGATTCAAAGATCAAATGCTTATAAGATTTGGAAAAATCGTTGGTTTACAATCGAGTCTTTTCCAGTTTTTTCTATGATGTACACACTAAAATTATTTTGCTAATACATTCTAATAAGAGCTGGAGTATTACTGATGTCTTTGGAGTTATTAAAAATTTTGTTTCATCTTTTATATACCTACTACACACTGTTGGGGTTTTTAGCCTCCTGCGCTCTCCTGTCCTGCAGGAGAGACGGAAAACACGCCCCACCTGGACAAGCCAAGAATAGGAAAAGAGGGTAGACATACTGCCACCCCAGCCCCCCTTTCGACTGAGGACAGACAGACAGTCCGGGACTCAAGTCAATGCTAAGACTCATTTTAATGTTGGAAAGGAGCTACTTTTTTTTTGTTTTCAAATTTTTATTATCAGACTGATGTACAGAGAGGTCACAGTTTCATACGTTAGGCATTGGATACATTTCTTGTACTGTTTGTTACCTCGTCCCTCATACCCACCTCCCTCCTCCCCTTTCCCTCCCCCCCCCCCAAATGAGGTGTTCAGTTCACTTACACCAGTTTTGCAAGTATTGCTTTTGTAGTTGTCTTTTTTTACCCTGTGTCTCTCAGTTTTGGTATTCCCTTTCAATTTCCTAGTTCTAATACCAGTATACACGGTTTCCAATATACTCAGATAGGATTATAGAGATAGTGTAGGTACAACCACAGGAAGGTGATACAAGAACATCTTTTTAAACGGGTCAGAGAGCGGCAGAAGGGGAGGGGTAGTGCACCTATGTAGGGACTGTGAATGGACGCCTGAGCAGTCGGTCAAGGGCAGAGAGCCGAGGGACCACCCTTACGTCACAGCGCACAGGACCGCCTCTGGGTTCACCACCAGGCACCATCTTGGCTACATGTGGTCCCAAGGCTGCGAGGCGGGGCCAGCTAGAACCGCCTTTCCAGTTCAGGGATCCCGGAAGGCAGGCGGGTCCAACAGCCACGTGGCCCCAGGGCTGGGAAAACAGGTGGGGCCAGCTGCCAGCTGATTATCTCTTATTGCTGCAAGGCGTGTCCCACCACACACACACACACACACACACACACACACACACACATACACACGAGCCCAGCATACATTAATGCCAATAATGTTAATGGATTAACTATCTTTAGAATAATAATGGAAATAAGGTGACGGACAGCATCTAGACAAAGATGGGGCAACACTCAAATACATGTCTCATCAAGAGCAGTGAAGCTAAGTTTCTTGTCTGACTTGGCGTTGGTGAAGCTTTGTTCTTATTATATAAATTAACAACTAATACTTGTTTCTGCTCTTATAGGATAACTGGCCAATGTAACATTTACCCTGGAGATATTTCAAAGATGAAAAGAAATTTCTGTGCATTTTTTTACTCTAAGACTAAGGAAATTTCTGCTTCTGTGTTTGAGAAATCACTTCATTGCCATAGAACCTGTAAAGAACATTTCCTGCCCATTTACCTTCTTGCTAACAGAATGAGCTGAGTGTTGGGGACAAGTATTTAAGGGAGAGATGAATTCCAAGAGGGAGAAACTATCTACTTGCACTTACCCTTCAACTTGTGCATGCAAATAGCAATATACTTTATCTGCTCACTAATAATTAGAGAGTGCTGGAAAGATATAAAATATGCTGGCATTTTTTTTTTTAATAAAACTTGGAAGTTCCCTGAGTCACTCCAGTTTTACTGGGAAGAGCTGGGGACACAGAACTTTAGGAAAAGGCAAAGATTGCTTACCAGAGATTTCTGCTTGGCCAATTCCATGTGTTCTTGGGACTAAGAAAAGGTGAAAAAGAAAGAAGCTGAAAGCAATGCCTGCTTGTTTAACTACACATTCCCACTAGAGACTGCCCATGCAAGAAAGAATATTACGAGCATGCAAGTCAGTGTGGAAATGGTTGAGTTCAGTAACTGTATTTCCCCTATGTGAAACTTGATGTTAAACCTGTGGTAAGGGTCAGCGGGTCTCCACATATTAATGAATGCACCCTAAAACAGAATGAGGGAAAAGCCACCATCATAATAGTATTAGACTCACTGATGTTCCAGCATTTGGAATTCTCAAAGCAATAGTCACAATGACTAATGCAACTCTTTACACTGCTTTTCTACTTAAGTAGATCCATAACTGAAGCTTCGATGGCAAAAACAATCAAAACAAACAAAAACAAATACATGGCAAAGGAGCAGAAAGGAAGAGTTATGTCCTTTGTGAGTAACCGAGTGTAAATAACTTGAACTGAAATGGTTGAGCTGCTTTGAATATTCAGAGAGTTGTAAGACATGAGTTAAGAAATTGACTTTTTTAACTTACAAATAACCTGAGAAAATGAGATGTTACCAAAAATTGTTCAAAACAACTGTGCAGCTGCCTGTCCTTCATTCTTCTTTTAACTAGTATGAAAGCAACAAAGATGAGTAGTGGATTCAGACATTTGAATATTACAGTTATTACTTTTGTTTAGAAACAAAAATATGGGAACCTTTAGAAAATATGGGAACCTTTGTCAATGAACTTCACATAGAAATTATTATATAAACCCAACAATTTTAAAAATTAAACTGTTTTATTTAAATTTTATATTATTTCCTCTTAATTATTAAGTCTTGTTAACTTACTTTATATTTGACCTAGGGAATAACTAAATAGGCTCAATAAAATTGATTTTCCAAAACAACATAAACTCAATATTCCATTGTGTTCTATTTTCCTTCCAGTTTGTAAGTTTTTTTTTTTTTTTTTTTTTTTGGCCAGTCCTGGGCCTTGGACTCAGGGCCTGAGCGCTGTCCCTGGCTTCTTCCCGCTCAAGGCTAGCACTCTGCCACTTGAGCCACAGCGCCGCTTCTGGCCGTTTTCCATATATGTGGTGCTGGGGAATCGAACCTAGGGCCTTGTGTATCCGAGGCAGGCACTCTTGCCACTAGGCTATATCCCCAGCCCATGTAAGTTTTTTGTTAATGTTTGTGTGGTTGGTCAAGGAAGATATGTTTCCCTTCAACTACTCCTGTTCAATGATTACTATATATGACAACTTTTCCTTTCTCCCAAACATCTCTTAAGTCTATTTATTGCTTTCCATTCATTTTCAATTTCATTTCTCACTTCTGGTTGTTGGAGTGCTTCCTTATTAATTCTCTACTACTATGGTGAGAGTAATGTTAAAGCATAAAGGAATTGTTCAACTACCTTCTTCCCATGACAGTCATTATCTCTTCATTGCTTTCAATGGGTTGTCAACACATATTTAACCTCAAAGATAAACTCATACGTGAACTTGGAAAGTGATTAGCAAAGCCCTTCATGGCTCAGTTACCACTTGAGCTCCCTTTAATCTTTAACATCACATTCTACTCTGAAGCTAAATGGTATAAAATAATACCCAAAGAACACAAGGCATCAACAAAGCACTCTGTGTGCATGTGTGCTTATGTATGTATGTGTGCTTATGTGTGTGTTTGAGTTTGTTCTTGTGTGCTCAGTGTATAGGAGCGACTGGGCATATCATATTTCAAGCACCACTATAATCACATGTACCTTGGAACAGGTAGATGTGTAGAAAAGAAAAGCCAATGCAGAATCTAGGTCTCTGGGAATATGGGTGTTCCTTTAAAAGAACATGTTTCTTTAAGTCTCACAGCTTAAAAAAAAAACAACAAGCAAACAACTAAAAAATATCAAAACTTGTGTTAAAAATCATTTGTCTGCCATACAATCTACTCAGAGTTTCTTAGGGGAAATCACAGGCCTTTATAATGCAGGCCCTTTTAGTTGTTGATTATATCTTTGTGGAGGATTCTTACACTTATAAAAATTCTCCATAACCTACTCAGTTATAATTCCCACCAAATTAGCAGCTATTTCTTTGAAGGTCATCAGAAAGATTTACTGAGCCACTATACTTTTAGTAACTCTTAATGATTCTTATAATAGCTGGTTATGATTTTCTGTGTTCTCATTGAAAAAAAAGTTGCAGGAAGGCATTCTCTGTGATGGTTCATTGTAACATCAAACACTCTAATGGGACTTCACCTATCTTCTCATTTAGTTACTTTTAATATCAAAACTGAAACATAAATGAAAACTTCCATCAGCCAAAGAGAATCTCTGAAAGGAAATTCTCTCATGACCTCTATTTCTCCCCAATTCCAAAGTCATATTTGGAAGTGCTTTGAAGAAATCTTTAGCCAGAAACTATTTGTTACTCAAACAACTCACCTTTGTTTCCTTTCCTCTTCTGGGGATTTCTCCTTTGTTTCACCATCTACTGTGCGTGTGTGTGTGTGTGTGTGTGTGTGTGTGTGTGTGTATGTATGTATGTATATACATATTTCTATTTTTTTCTTAAGTATTTAGTCCTTGGGTAAAAGTGATATACTTCCTAAAATGGTTTCTAATGAATTAATTATGACATTTATGTGTTCAATGACAAATACCATAAAACTCAGCAAATGAATAATTTTTAATGTTTAGCTGCCCAATTAATTTCTCTTTATTTGAAGAATGCAAACTTTGCAAAGCATGCCAGTGCCTGGAGCTCCTGACTCATGTGTGTGAGTATTGGGCCAAAGACCTTAAAATGTATGATTTATTATAATTTTTATTGATGGATTTTTGGGTACAAATTTATGAAGTACAATGTGGTATTATGATTCATGTGTATATTGGGAAATGATCAAAACAGATTAGCACATCCATCAACTTAAATTTTGGTCCTATTTCTTAGATAATACACTAAAAATCTTCTCTAACCATTTTGAAATATTATTGGTAGCTGTCTTCACTCTATTGTCCTATAGAATAGCAGCACCTATTCCTCCTAATGATGTCATTTCACTCAGGGACCAACTTTTCCCAATTCTTTCTCTTTTTTACTTCCCCACATTCTTGTAACCACTATTCTACTGTCAATTTGTATCCAATCAAACCTAAGAAGTATAACTACAAAAAATTGAGGATTGTATCCAGAACGTGTGACTGCTAAGCAAGCACTTTACACTTTAACCTGTACCCTCAGGCCTTTTGTTTCTGAAATGTTGTCTTGCAAACCTTGCTTGTCTTGAATCTGTGCCATCCTCCTTTCTCTGACTCTCTGACTCCCAACTAGTTGGTAATATATGTGAATGTATTTGTATATGTACACACATACATTCATGTATATTCATACATGTATATATGTACATGCATGCATACATGTACACATGGATGCAAAATATACATATATGAGTGTGTGTGTGTGTGTGTGTGTGTGTGCTGTGATGAAGCACTGTCTGTGTACTTTGAAATACTTTGCAACTGGTGTATGAGCCTAGTAGATCTTGAGACTTAGAACCTTTCTCTGGATACACTAGGCCCATGAGTGCCCTAAACTCTCACCTAGGGTATTAGGTGAATAAGTCATCTCATGTTAGGAGGCCTTGCATTGTATTATTGTGTAAGGAGTTCCTGCTGTTTTCTGTGGTACCATTTTGCAATTGGAATATCACATCTCAGATTTAAGTATAACCTGTAAACCTGTCTCAGGACTAGCTGGAGTTTCCTTGACAGCTTGAGTAAAATAGTGGATCACTTAAAGTTCTTTGGTAACCCCGGATCACCCTGTGCCTGAAGTCATTGTCCTGAATATTGAGTGGAGAGTACTGGCTGTGCACTGTGACTGTGTACTGTCTAAGCTGCTTCCCACACACCCACAACTCCCACCCATAGCTCCCACCCAACACACAAACACACACACCAGCTACTGAAGCCTGTCTGAACTCTCTGGGTTCCTAAAATAGAAGTTCCTCGTCCCCCAAGGAACTTGAAAAAGAAGAAAAGAATGAAGCGATTACGTGAAGTAAAAGAAAGCTCCCTTTGGTGGAGATCATTCTGAAATCTTTATAACAAAATAGAAAATTCACATTTTTTGGTTTCTATTATGAAGAGATCATTTAAAATAGTCTATTTGCATTTAACAAAGAACAGCATTCATGAAAGTCTTTCTTAGTATTTTGTTTTCCTATCTGGATTAGGTTTCTTCAGTGGGGAGAACCTGATAAATCAAAGCAGTGTCAAATATGCAAGATATACCAGGCATAACCTTATTCCCTTCCCAGATAGAATTCTAGAGATACGTGGACTTGAACAGTTACTTATGACACTGATTACTCTTCCTGTTCCCTAAAACTTGGAGGGGGCAATCATTCCTTATATGTGCTGTATGTTTTGAAAGCAATAAAGCATGCAGTACAGTACACCAAATCTGCAGCACCACTCACAACTTATGCTGAATAGATATCGACATTTCTTGAATTGATGTCTCAGTTCATCTCATGAATTCCATGTGAGTTGTTTTCATATTGGGACAGTATATGAGTTGTGGCTCTGGTGGAACAATTTCAACTAAGTGGGAAGGGAAACAACACTGTGCACAAGATTATTTGTATATATTGGAGCATCCACATTTCACAGCATGGAGAGAGACTTAGCACTGCAAATGAGCAAATGGGCCCATAAATAGAGATTTCTAGTTGAAAGGCTGCTGATGAAACAGCTTTTACTCCAATATGAGAAGCAAGTTAAGCAAACATACGATTGAAACTTCAGTATGAAAGGAAAAAAAGAGTGTGCTTGTAAAGAGGGTGAGAGGAGCTTGACTGTGGTAGCCTTAATTAATCTATGTAAATAGAATAGAGTGGGTATTACTGCGTCAGTGAATCTATCTATCATCTATGTAAAACACTAAGCATCATACAAGTCTTTTCATGGAAAATTAATAGTGAAATTGATTCAATATTTACATAATACATCAAAGAGAAGAACTTAAACAATCACTATCTCTAAAGGAAATTGTAGAAATATTTATGGAGCATATTTAAGGACCTGAGACATGAAAATTTTTATGTATAAATTCACACACATGTGTGGGTGCACATACACCTCATGGGTGAAACAGATATCGAAAGAATTGAATGCAGGAGAAATGTTAATATTGTTAATGTTATCATTGTTAACAATGTTAACAATGTTAATATTAATATTCTTGATTTCTCTATAATATGTAAGCCCACATTTTAACTTTCTCTTTTTGAAATCTTCCTTCATTTCTAAGGTTATTGATACCAAAAAAAGTACTTCTTTACTTGAACATAATTTCACCTTTTTCTTCTTAGTCATTTTTGGATTTTCCTTTCCATCCTTATCCTCATCTTGGATTTAATGTTAAATTCGAGTCTCCCAAAAAATACAGAGCCTTCTGTGTGCACCTCATTTGGAACAGGTCTTTTTGTTTTTCTTTGGCTGTCAGGGGCCTGGAACTCAGGGACGAGGTGCTGTCCTTGAACTTTTTCCACTCAAGGCTAGCACGCTATCACAGCACCATTTCTGATTTTCTGGTGATTAGGAGATAATGGTCTAACAGACTTCCCTTTCATAGGCTGGCTTTGAACTGTGATCCTCAGATCCCAGCCTCCTGGGTAGCTAGGATTACAGGCCTGGCTAGGTCTTATATTAAAAAAATAATTAGTTAATTTTTACTGTGAACATGATGTACAGACGGTTGCAGTTACATAAGCCAGGTAATGTGTAACATTTATTTTTGAACAGTGCCACTCCTTTCCTCACTTTCTCCCAGTTTTTTCTCTCCCAACCTCCTTCCCCTATAAGTTGTATAGTTCATTTTCAACATAGTGTCCAGTGAATATCATTGTTGCATTTGTTCACCCTTTGTCCTACCATTTTTGTGGTCCCCCTCTCCTTTCTCTCACCAAAACAAACTTACATACAAGACAAAATGTACAGAACTCAAAAATACTGACAATGTAGAAAAGAAATAAAAAAATCAAAAAGAAAAATAACAAAAATACTTATTGTTTCCCTTCCTTTGAGTTTATTTTGATAAACATCATTATATATGATTACGTTCATATAGCTATTAAGCCTGTGCAATTCTCTCCTAAGAATGTCCACCCAATGAGACCAAAGGAATAGGTCTTCTTTACTTCCAGTAAAATTGTGAAATGACATAGACTATTAGAATAATACAAAGCTGATTTCAAGTATTCAGTAACTCTACCAATCATTTTATCTTGGGAAGTGACTGAAAATATAAATAAATAAAAATATAATTAAATTTGTTTTTAGAGTAGTTTTAGGCTGACAAGTGAGTTGAAAGGGCAGTGTGCTCATATACTTTCTCTCCCTACCCATGCCCTTCTCTTCCACATTGATATTCTGTGCCACAGTGATGAACTTCTTACAAATAGTAAGTGCACACTGATGTCTTGGCGACCCACAGTCCCTAGTTCACATTAGGGTTCACTCTGTACATTGTGTGGTTTCATTGGTAAATAAACAGTTACATGTTAATGCCAGCTCCTACATATGAAAGAAAACATATATCCTTTGTCTCTCAGAGCTGGACTTACTTCACATGACTTTCCCCCCCAAATCCATTAATTTCTTTGTAAATGATACATCATTCATTCTAGTGGATGAGTAAAATTTGTTTAAATATGTATACCAAATTTGGCATGGTATCCTAGTTTACATAAGCATATTAAGTAAAATATGATAGATTTAGGGATAAGTCAAATGATGTAATTCCTTATAAAGGCTAACACACAGTCCAAAAAAATGAACACCAGGAATGGGATACTCCAAAGTGGGGTCAGGTAAGGGAGAATGGGTTGACAAATGGAGGGAAGAAGGAGGGACATAGAGTCATAAAATGCAGTGCATATTCTCCCAAATTAGGAAAATTGATGCAAGGGGTGAGGTCGAGAAGAATAAAAGTGTAACTGTGATGAAAACGCATTGTACTCACAACCTACTTTATTTAATGGCAACTCTTTTGTACAACTATTTAAAGATGAAAATTAAAAAAACAATAATAGCATGTCTCCACCATTTTGATACAATATAGAAAAGTTTTATAGCATTAAAAATTCTGTACAGTCTACACATCCACCCTCACAGCTGGCTGCTGGACATGAGCCATCTCTTGCTCGTTCCATATTTTTGTGTTTTTGTGACTGTCATATAGTTTAAACCATAGTCCCCATTCTTTTAAGGTGGTTTGTTACACTTAGAACCATATATTTAAGATGCCTTTATGTCTCCACAGTTTGGAAACTCAACTCTTTTTTTTCGTCATAAAGAATAGTTATTTGTCTGAATATGCAAGAGTTGATTTATCTCTTCATTTACTGAAAGCTTGTTTTGGTAATTATGAATAAAGCTTTTATAAACATCATATGCAGGTTTTGAGTGGACCTAATCATTGAAATTAGACAATAAAACTTAAGTCTAGAACCACAAAAATACTTTTGAGAATACCCAAACATATTTATATATGCATTCTTTAATATGACTATCTTTTATTTATCTATAGCCATGATACTGAATTTTAATTTCTAGAAAAGTATTAAGAGTGTCTCTTTTATCTTGTATACTTCAGTCTCTTTCAGTTATGGATTCAAATTGAGTACTTAATTCTTAAATAAATCAATAATATATTAAATGTATATGATGATTAACCACATGGACTAGCACACACCCCTGTAATTTATCAATTACCCAGAATATGCGTTTTGAGAAGAGTAAATAGTTGACTGTTTAGGGAGAGGCCACTGTCATTTGTTTGCTTCCTCATTTGGTCCCTTAAGGGATTGCAGAAATTAGATTTCCTCTGCCTTATAACTTTTAGATGGCAGAAAGCCTGCCAGCCTGTCTTTTTTTCTGGTGTGTCAAATCTCCCAAGTACTCCCTTGACCCTGACGGTATTAAGTATCAAGGTTTTGCAGAGTCTTTTAACATTGTTCTCAGCTTCTGCCAAACTTCTGGGAAGCTCTAATACTTCTTTGTAGTTCTATTTTAAGATCTACTGAGGACAAAACATTTTAAATATTATAATTTAAAAGTGACATTCACAGACCTAATGGTTTACATGATATTATCATGCTTTTCCTTCATTACTAGTGAAATGAATATTAATCTATAACTTAGTGCATAGCTATTGTGATTTATTTTCTCCTTGGGTCAAATCCAGGATAGGTGGGTACTTGGCTGCTGTGTTTCATCATTTGGAAGTTATAAAAAGTGAAGTGAAACGTGGCAAACAAAAATGCTGACTATGTAAACACAGGGCTGACAGGAGAGCCAAGGATCCTTGTCACTGCCAGAGAGATTGAAATGACAGAAGACCATCTATTTTTAAGTTTTTCTACTGTATGTTTAAAGGACTCTTTTTCATATATGTGCATTTTAATTTATTTACATATTGCTTACTTTTGTATATACAGTTGTCTGTTAGCCATACATGGTCAAAATATGTAAGAAAATCAGCAGACTTCCTAATATAAAATGGCAAAGCATCTGTATATAACCTATGCACATCTTCCAGAACACTTTCGATCATCTCATAGGGACTTATATATCGAAAAACAGTGTAAATGCTATGAGGGTATTTGCTGATAGGGCAAGCTTCTGTCTCTTTCCTGTGAAAAGATGCTCACACTTTGTTTATCTAACACAGGACTTAAAGTACTGAAAAGAAGCAAAGCCTTGAAGGAAGGGATATCTAAGATTAATATTCCTGATGAACTGGAAAATTTATAGAAGTGCATAATTCTGTCAAAGATCTACCATATAAAGGGAAAGAGAAAGGATGGACAAGTGAAATCATAATATTCAATGCACATATATGAAAATAGAACTGGGTAAATTGAGGCAATTGTAGAGTTGGGAGAGCTAGGAAGGGGAGAGAGATACAAGGGGTGATACTGATCAAGATGCACCATACTCACAAACTGGCATATTGAATTGAAACTCCTTTGTACAACGACTTAAGATAATGATTTAAAAATCTGCCATTTCTTGTACTGTTTGTGATCATAAGGGTATAGCTATTGGGCCTTGTGATGCTCTGCTATGACTTGCCTAAACCTGTACTAATTATTCCCAATAAGGGAGACCATAGAGTCCATGTTTCTTTGGGTCTGGCTCACTTCACTTAGTATAATTTTTTCCAAGTCCTTCCATTTCCTTACAAATGGGACAATGTCATTCTTTCTGATAGAAGCATAAAATTCCATTGTGTATATGTACCACAAGAAATGTATCCAATGCCTAACTATGAAACTGTAACCTCTCTGTACATCAGTTTGATAATAAAAATTTGAAAAAAAAAAAAAAATCTGCCATGCAAATTCGAATTGAAACTCTTTGTACAATGAATTAAGATAATAGTTTAAAAAATCTACTGTGCAAATTCTACTTACAGGTGAGATTTATGACAAAAATAAATGCATATTCCCATATTTTAAGTTATATACTTCTATATGTGGTATATAAGACTGTGAAATATTAATATTAGAGTACAGTATTACTAATGTTTATAAAGATATATGCATTATATTCTCATTAAGAAGCAATTTATTCTTTGAGAGGAACAGAAAAGTTGAGAGAAATGCCAACAATTAAAAATGTTTTTGTTTGCCTCTAGGGTATGTGTCAGTGGATTTTTGAGAATTGCGTGTACAGTTAATGGACAAGTCAGGGGGCTCATGCCTGTCTTCCTAAGCACTAGGAAACTGAGATCTGGTAGGCTGTAGTTTGAAGCCAATTTGAGCAGAATCCCTGAGAATCAGTATCCCAAATAATCAACAAAATGCAGGTCTCAATACATGACTTAAATGGTAGAGCACCAATCAGGAAAACACAAACCCCTGAGTTCAAACCCAATACCAAAAAAAGAGAGAGAAGAACAGCTCTTTGTTGAGTGAGTGCGTCTAAACTGATACTACAACTAAGCTGATAGTTACACTACAGTGGATTTTTTTTCTCTTTATTCCTTTGTGTGTGTGTGTGTGTGTGTTTGTGTGTGTATGTGTGTGTGTGTGTGTGTGTGTGTGTGTGTGTGTGTGTACCCTGGAGCTTGAACTCAGGGCCTCAGTGTTGTTGCTGAGCTTCTTTTGCTCAATACTAGGGCTTGTGTCTTTTTTTTTTTTTTCTTTTTCTGTGATTAATTGGAGAGAAGAGTCTCATAGACTTTCTTGACCGGGCTGGCCTCAAACTATGATCATCTGATCTTGGCCTCCTGAGTAGCTAGGTTTACAGTCATGATTCACCAATGTCCAAACAGGAGAATCTTTCAAGAGAGAATTGCATACAGTATAACAAACCAGAGGACATCAAGAATGCAAGAATGATGATTAGTTTACACTCCCATCAACAGTGTAGTAGGGTTCCCTTTTGACCACATTCCCTTACCATATGAAACTGTAGTCCCTCTGTACATCACTTTAACAATAAAGAAATGAAAAGAAAAAAGAAAAAAAAAGAAATGGTACTGTTTTACAATGGTCATTTACTGAAAGGGCAAATTTGTTCAAAGTGTTAATGGCATCTCCACTTTGCTTTTAGAGCCTCTGTTATGTTCTACTCCCATTCCTTGAGTGTTTTCTTTATGGGCTCATTTATGGAGGATGATGGCTGCACATCATCTGAATCAACAGAAATGGCAAGGCAGCCCTCTTTGGAAAAGACTTACTTATTTCTGCCCGTTAGAAACACTTTTATATCATCAATTCTAGCATCTACTAGGATGTGCTGAATATAACTTTGCTTCAGATTGTTAAAGTATATACACACTAAATATCATTTATTAAATCATTTATACTAGGATGATTACTGTGTGCTATACATATTTTACCCCTGTATTTTTAATCTCAAGATAAAAATGTTGCAGCTAATGTTTATATCATGTTAACTGGGCACTCTTCCAAGAATTTTTGCATAGGATAAGTAATTTAATACTCTCAATAGCCCTGTGAGATTAATGCTATTATTATCTTTCATATTTATGTAAAGAAACCAAGATAAAGATAAGGTAAATGTCACAAACCTAGACACTTGTCCAGGATTCATTCTCAGTCTAACTTGAAGCAATAAGTCTAATCATTATAGATACAGCTTTATATATCAAACCACACTTTTTCTACTACAAAAGTACAAAAATGTACTTTTAGTAAAATTTTGGCAAAATTTGTATTATTACAGAGAATTTTACTTCAGTTTATAGAGTCCAGATTATACACCTTCTATCAATTTCATTTTCTTTTTAAATTTTCCATTGTTAAATTTCAGTTTTAAAATAATACAGAAGTTGCATTCCTTCTATGTCTATAAGTTACTTACCATTGAACTTCAGATGAAGGTAGTATATATAAGACATTTAGAAAAATCATGTTGATTGTTCCCAAAGTAACTTAAAGCTGTGGGTTCTGAACTTTAGAGATATAAAACAATTTAATCATGATCATCAGAACCTTTAATTGTATAATTAGACTGCAATTATTAAAGCCTATTGCTTTTTTATTGAACATTCATTTGATAGATATTAGTGGTCACAAATATAATTTTTTTTTTTTGGCCAGTCCTGGGCCTTGGACTCAGGGCCTGAGCACTGTCCCTGGCTTCTTCCTTCTCAAGGCTAGCACTCTGCCACTTGAGCCACAGCGCCGCATCGAACCTAGGGCCTCGTGTATCCGAGGCAGGCACTCTTGCCACTAGGCTATATCCCCAGCCCCACAAATATAATTTCTTGATCATTGTTGAATCCTGTCTTCTGTTAACCAAAGCTATTTGGCAATAGTACTGTCATTTAGGTTTTATATTACATGTGCATTCATGAAAGCAAAGGGGACAATTTGTTGTTAAAGTCTGATATTTGCTCTGATATCATTAAGAGAAAATTTTCTGTCAGGGAATATACCATAAATTTGAATGAACATCTTATCTGACCCAATGCAAGGTAGAGGCCCACGATCCAGTAAGGCAGACATTAGACACATGTGACTAGTGACTATTTACAATGTGGACACTTCTATTTATGATTTATTGAAATTTTGTGATTTGTAAAACACATATGAAGCCATATTAAGAACAAAGAGTGAAGAAATGTTAGAATTTTATGTTTTCATGTTAAATGATAATATGTTGGATATATTATGTCAAGTAAATATTAAGATGAGTATCATCTCTATTTTCCCTTTAAAATATAGTTGTTAGAATATTTAAAATGATACATCATTTATATACTGAAAATGAACTTAAAATAATGTACTTTGCCTTTCATTTTCTATTTCTCTCATATTGAAAAATACATAAAACCTTAATAGAATAGTGTAGCTGCAATAGAAAATTTATTCAATTTGCAATATTATTTTTGCCTATTTAAAATCCTTAGGAATGGAAGAATGGGATAGAAGAATTAACAGGCCTTAGCTATATTAGAATAAATTTCTAACTAAAACCAGTGGGAATGTTAATTTTCACATTGACTCTCAATATTGGGTATATTCATTAATTGTTTTACCTCATTCCTATAGGCAATTTTAAGTTTGTATTTTTGCTATTATCATTAGTAATCAGCATTTTATCAGTTTCTATTAAGTTCTCTTAAGGTTGTATTGTTGATTAATTGGTGTTTTAGTATAATTTAGATAGAAGTCCATCAAATATTAGACTATTAGCAAATATTCCTACCAATTATAACATAATTCTTAATTATTTGGCATCAGAAGTCATATACTCTGATTTTGTTAATGAAAACTCATATTTTTTTTCTGGTGAATAAATTTAAGGTCCTTCCTTCCTTCCTTCCTTCCTTCCTTCCTTCCTTCCTTCCTTCCTTCCTTCCTTCCTTCCTTCCTCCCTCCCTCCCTCCTTTCCTCCCTCCCTCATTCCTTTCTTCCTTCCTTCTTTCGTTCTTTCCTTCCTTCCTTCCTCCCCTCCCTTCCTCCCTCTACCTTTCCCTCTCTCTCTCTGTGTCTCTGTCTCTTTTCATACTTGTGGTTTAGGAAGTGCTGTTTTAACAGAAAAATGACTACATTTTCCTTCTATGCTTATTTATAACTGTTTATTTAAATGAAGTCTTGTTATTATTTTTTTTTTCCAGACCTGGGGCTTGAACTCAGGGCCTAAGCACTGTCCCTGGCTTCTTTTTGCTCAAGGCCAGCATTCTACCACTTGAGCCTCAGTGCCACTTATGGCCTTTTCTATATATGTGGTGCTAAGGAATCGAACCCAGGGCTTCATGTATAAGAGGCAAGCATTCTACCACTAGGCTACATTCCCAGCCCTCAAAAGTTGATTTTTAACCACCTAAAATTATTTGCTTGTATATTCTAAAGTAAGCATGTCAGAGAATCAAAACATGCATTCATCTATATGGTTAACAACTTATTTCAGTGTATCAAATTGGATAATCTGTTATTTTTCTTTTCACATAGAAAGTGACCTTTACCACATACTTCATGCACAAAATTCATGGTTGTATTTCTATGATACTATTGTTTAGAATTATTTTGTGTTTGTCTAATCATTGTAATTTTTAAATTTCATTAATTTGATCTGATAGAACAATTCTGTTACAATGTTTTGTTTAAAATGGTATATATCTATATAGATATATTGCCAGCTAGTCACTAGTTAGGAGGCAGAAATAGGATGATCACACATGCTCAAGCTCAGCCTTGGAAAAGTTAGCAAGTTCCTATGTCAAAAACAAAATATAAACCAAAAGGTCATGGCAGGGCCTAAGAGGTAGAATGCTTTTCTAGCAATCTCAAGGCTGGGGTTTAATCTTTTTTTATTTTTTTTAAAGTATGTTTCTAAGGCTTATCTAATATAGATCAAGTGGTTACAAGGAGTCTGGTGAGTAAGAGAGGAAAACTGGAGAAAGTTTGTCATTGAATGAACTGGTGAAATTAGAGGAGTATGTTCTACTATTCTGTGGCATAGTAGGGTGAGTACAGTTAGCATTAAAGCTTTGTTTATTTCAAAATGGTTAGGAGAGATTTTGAGTACATTTATTAAAAAGAAATGATAAAATTGACTTGATGGACATTCTAATTACCCTATGATTATTATCCAGTGTATACATGAATCATAACACCACACTGTACCAAGTAAATGGTACAAACATTTTGCAAATGAAAAATAAAAATAAATCATATGCCCCTCAGTAGACAAATGGATCAGGAAAATGTGGTATAAATACACAATGGAATTTTATGCCTCTATCAGAAAGAATGACATTTCTCCATTTGTAAGGAAATGAAAGGACTTGGAAAAAATTTTACTAAGTGAAATGAGCCAGACCCAAAGAAACATGGACTATGGTCTCCCTCATAGGGAATAATTAGCACAGGTTTAGGCTAGTCACAGCAGAGGATCACAAGAGCCTAATAGCTATGCCCTTATGAATGCATAAGATAATGCTAAGTGAAATGAACTTCATGTTATTGAAATGAGTGATATGTCACTGTTTTAATTACTTTCAACATGCCATGTGAAACCGTAGCTTCTATTGTTGATGATCCTATTGTATCCCCTTCCTGTGGTTGTACCTGCACTATCACTGTATCTTATCTGAGTACATTGGAAACTGTATATACTGGTATTAGAACTAGGAAAGTGAAAGGGAATACAAAAATTGAGAGACACAGGATAAAAAGACAAACGACTACAAAAGTAATGCTTACAAAACTGTTTGGTGTAAACCAACTGAACAACTCATGGGGGTAGAGGGAAAGGGGGAGGGGAGAGGGGGGAATGAGGGAGGCGGTAACAACAATACAAGAAATGTATCCAGTGCCTAATGTATGAAACTGTAACCCCTCTGTACATCACTTTGACAATAAATAAGAAAACAAACAAAAAAAACTAAAAATAAATCATACACTTTTACATAAATCTTTTGCTTAATTTTCAAAAGTTAAGGATTTTTGTTTTTTTGCTGTTGCATAGTTTGCAATTATTTTCTTTGGTTCTGTAGGTTGTCTCTTCACTCTGTTGACTTTTGGGTTGCTATGCATAGCCTTTTATTTTGGTAGAATCTCATTCTCCATTTTCAAATTTGTTACCTGTAAATTTCAGATCTTATAACAACAACAACAACAACAACAAAAATCCTTTGCCCCATAAAATGTCATGAAGTGCTTCCTTTGTTAATAAATGGCCACATGTCCAATATCATTGATCATAGAGGAAATGTAAATCAAAACCACAGTAACATATCACCTCACTCAAGTTAGAATGGGTCTTACCAAGAAATAGTCTGTTGGGGGCAGTGGTGGTTGGGAAGGGGAGAATGATAGAAAGACAACCTTTATACACTGTTATAATGTAAGTTGCTATAACTACTATGGTGTAGAGGCTATTCAAAATCAAATTAAACTACCATTTGATCCAAGATCCACAATTCTCATATGGCACAGAAATTCAATGAGCAGGCCCACAGAACAGCTGTGCACTATGTTTCTTGCAGCACTGTCAAAATAGCCCACAAGTGCAAACAAGCAGTGGCATCAACTGGTGCATAAAGAATTGTACACATAGAATTAACTCCTGACATTTACAACAACATGGATGGAAGTGAGGATTGTGTTGAGCAAAGATGACAGACATAGAGACAGTTACTGTGCAATCTCACTTTTATCTCAAAATAGCTAGAAAAGAGCTATTTATGGTTTGTTTCAACACAAAGATTTTTTTAAATGTTTGCATTGATGGATATGCTAACTGCCTTAATTTGATCACTATGAATTGAATACATAGACTGAAACACCAAATTTTTCTCTATAAATTTGTACAATTTAGTACCGACATGGCATTCACAAACTTCCTTGTTGAATGGCAACTCCTTTGTAGAATTGCTTAAAAATAATAAAAGTATAATAAAACACTATAGGAAATATTTAAAAATAGAAAAAATAAAGTGAACCGAACTATTCTTATCCTAGTTTATCCCTTTCACAAAAGCTTAGGAATCTAGAGGTCAAAATGCACAAACTTTCTTATAATTTTTTGTTACCTTTGATTTACTGAAAGAACTGTCATTGAAAAGATGTAGAATCTTTTTATCTAGAATAAGATTTATCTCACTTTTTCCCAAACTGATATGTTTTATGTACTTATTTATTAAAATATTTGTGATCATCTTTGAGGTTTTTTATTTAACATTATAATGATTTGATATTTAGGATACTTCTTTTGGATTTCTATAGCTTTACCTTATTTAATTTAGATTTATCTTCCTGTACTCTTTTTTTCTAGTAGTGTACAGCAATAAATAACTTTGTAGATAAATTATAAAATTTTAGTTTATTTCACTAATCAGAAAGAATATAATAGTTTTAAATTTGTTTTATATAAAGCTAAGAGCAGTTTCTGAGAAGACTAGGCACACTTGAAATTTCTATAAATTTTAATTTTGTTTTGCCAATTTCTCCAGTGCTAAATTTTACCAAACTGTATACATACCTATTTACACCTTTCAAGTCAGACAATTTGCTTCAAAATTCTCATGAATGTGAATCCTGTGATCTTGAAACTTGCATCTCCCTTACAAAATGTGGTGATACATTTTATAACTTCTAAAACTCCATGACTCGATGTCTTCCACATGCATGTAAATAGTCATATGCTAAGGTTTAAGTAAAAATGTTAATTATTTTTGCTACTTACCAACCTGTAAGAGTTTTGTAATCATAAAAGGTTTAATAATTCCAAGTTTCCTGGATCCAGATTTCAAAAGTTAGAAGCTTCTTCTTATGTAAAAATGGTCATCCTAATGATTTTATCTCTATAATTGATGCTTCATACAATATCTGCAGCAAAATTGTGAAAGCATGGAATGGGAAACTTGATATACCAAACAAATGGTTTCATAAGAACAGGTATAAAGCAATCCAAATACAAAACCAAGACCTATTTTCTTAAAATTAAAGACACCAGAGACTTAGTAAGTCTGATAATGATATATTTATGCATAATTCTTTTCTTTCCTATTTCATCAACTGAAGAAATTTTTAGACTCTATTTAGAAACAAAGCCCTCTTTATGAGATATATTTTTTTCACTTTTATTTCCACAAAGTCTTCTGTCATTGTATCATTAAAGTTGTTTGTAGATATTGTACAACTTCTCAGAGGACTATACAATTTTATAATGTAAAAAGTCTATAATTACATTTATTTTATGAACCCCTGAGTTATGAATTTCAGCATTTCTTTCAATACTTTAGTATTTGTCAATAATAACTTTATCATATAAAGTGAGCACTCTATTACCAGTTCAGATTGTTTAAGTGATATTTATACATTTTAAAGCCTTTGCTATAGAAAATACTGCACATAAATGCATTTCTCCTATATTATAGTCCTCATTAATGGCATAATTTTATATCATAGTTTGTCATAGATATTGGTTATTAGTATTAATCCATGATGTAAAACTCGTTATTTTATTTACATGCTAATTTTAGCATCACATTTTCTCTGACTTGCTCTTATAGCCTTTCTAATCTTTCCCCTAGCTTATAGCATCCTATACTTCCAAATAGGTTTTAAACTTGGGAACATCTTATAGATCAGCCACCTTGAACAAAGCTACATTTCCTCCAGAGCCCCATTCTCTGTACAGCAGAAGCTATCCACATGTTATTTCTATCCGTAAGGATTGAATACTCCTGGCATTTTGGGCATTTACATGTTTTTCAGTGGATCATCACACATTTCTAAAATACTTGGGAAGAATATTACTTTAAGATGTATTTCTCCCTACCAAAATGTTATATTACTTGCCTCTTTTGTGTCTTTACAATATCCCCTATTAAACATTATCAGAATCGGAGTTGCTATGCATTATCATTTAGCACCAAATTATATATTTCTTCCTTATTAGACTAAGAATAAAATTGTATATACTCCTTTTTGAAAACACATTGCTTGTCCACTCTCTGGCATATACTAGATACTTGGGAATGTTTATCATGTATCTCTTCTACAAAGGTTTTCTTTCTTTCTTCCTTCTTTCCTTTCTTTCTTTCTTTCTTTATTTCTTTTTCTTTCTTTCTTTCTTTCTTTCTTTCTTTCTTTCTTTCTTTCTTTCTTTCTTTCTTTCTTTCTTTCTTTCTTTCCCTCTCTTCCTTCCTTCCTTTTCTTCCTTCTTTCCTTCCTTCCTTCTCTTTCTTTCTTTCTTCCTTCCTTCCTTCCTTCCTTCCTTTCTTTCTTTCTTTCTTTCTTTCTTTCTTTCTTTCTTTCTTTCTTTCTTTCTTTCTTTCTTTCTATTTTAAACCTTCTCAATTGATTACATATCTCTCCTGTCTATAAGGTTGGCCAGTAAGGAAACTTGCCACATGGTTCAGGCAGAAAGGAGTTTATTGGGGGGAAAGCAAACTGCCAGCCCACACAAGATGGAGGCATTGGGAGACAGAGGGGAGGAAGAAGGGAAAAAGAGAGAAAAGAGCAAGAGAGTAAGAGAGAAAAGGAAAGAGAGAGGTACCATGTTGAGATGGATTATATAGGAAAAGGTGGGAGATATGGCCAGGTGGATTGGATGTGACCTCAGAGAAGGAAGAGGTAACTGCCTCTAGGTGTGCTGGTTATCTAGGTAACTCAGTGACTGGGTGCAGACTTAAACAGGTGTGGGGTATCTGACTTAAACAGGTGTGGGGTATCTGCACGGAGCCCTCCTGGGTGTGGGCCTTACACTCTCCATTGCAATATTAATAGCTAACACCATTCAACATCATAATGGAGCAAATATTATCGAGTGTGCACATATGCATGAGTTTGCCATTAGGATTATAAGCTTTTAAAAATATATAATTTCTGTTTTTATTTTATTTTTGGTAATGTGCAACTCAAATGGATAAAATAGTCCATACTCAAAGGACATTATGATTATACACGAAAACTTGGTATTGTGGAGTGCAATGAGCAGAGAAAAGTAGATTAAAATCTTGGACCTATTAATTACAATTTCACCCAATTTTATCTGTCTGTGCTTTGGTTTCCTTGTCCATTGGTGGACATAATGCCATTTACATTGTTTATGTATTGCCAGATTTTTTAGTGAAAACAATCCTTAGAAAATGTGTATCATATCATATACCTGTCAGATTTATCTACAATGGGTGATGTGAGCATTCCAACAGTTTATGGGGTGGCTGCCGGGCTCGGGTTGCCTCCCCTGGCACGGGGAGTCAGGCTTTACTCTAATCGCTCCCTTTCTCACCCTCTCCCCTGGTCACCAGACCCTCAGGTAAGGCCAGAGTGGAGTGGGGGGCTCAGGAAAGACCTCAGGTGCACGCGGTCGTACGAGATCGCTTATCCTCCCTCCTTACCCATGAAGGAAGCCAGGCCTACGTGTTGTCTCCGAGACAGCTTCAAGAGAAAATCTGATTTAATAAGGGAATGGCTAACAGTTGATATAGTAGGGGTGAGGAGAAAAGGGGTGATTGACCAAGAGCTGGTGATAGGCTGGCGAGCTTGTCATAAGACCCCCTCATGGGCTAACATCACCTGGATAGCACCACCCCAGGGGCAAAGCCCGCGAGAATGGGGAGCACATGGGCTGGCGAGAAAGTTGGGGGGCTGGTCGCAAAGCCAGTTCTTCTGGTTCTGGACCCAGAGAATTGTGGCCTGCTTCCGCATTCCCCCAGGGCTGGAGGAAGGGCGGCGTCTTGGGAGCGCTCTCCTCTGCCCTTCCCCCTCAAGGCCAAAGCTGAACCCCAACAGGTTGCCTTTTTCATCTCAGCTTAATCAGCATTTGTGATAGTTTATAGTCTTGATGATGACCTTTCTGATGAGAGATGAAATCTCAATAAGTCTAGGGTGTCAAGCTTTCTTTGTGTGTTTATCAGTCGTTAGCGCTTCTCTTGGGATTATCTGTCCACTTATTCATTGGATTGCAAGTTCTTTGAGGATTAAGTTTTTTGTCTTGCATTTTTCTTCTTTTTGAGTTATCAAAAATTTGTGATACAAGAGAGCTTTATATTTCCATACACACAGCACACTTTGTTTCAGATATTTTCTGTATGCCTTAGTTTTTCATCCCTTGTCAGATATATAGCTAGCAAAGATTTTGCCTCTTTCTGTGAGGTATCTCTCTATTCTAGTGACTGTTCTGCAGTTTGTTTTTAGTTTGTTACAGTCCTACTTTCTATTCCTGAGTCCTGTTTGCTGAGATATTAGAGTTTTATGTAAAAGTGTTGGTCATACCTTTAAGTTTGCAAACACCAGCCTCCATTTAAACACAGATGAAGGACAGATTTAAAAAGAAAACTTTGTGATATAACTGCAGAATTGTTGGCACTACAACATACCTCAAAGCTATTTAAATCTTTGTATTAGAGCACAGTTCTTGATGTTTGGGGAAAAAAGAAAAGAAAAAATTTGGCATCAAGATTTTATTAAGTAGTAAATGCATGCTTCAAAGCAAAAATATATTCTTTACTTCTTGCAAATTTATGTGTTCCAAGAAGGTATTTCTTGTACTTTTATATTTATTACTGTAAGGAATTTAGTCTTGAATTATGTAGGGTTTGATTTTATGCCTGCGACATAACTTTTTCAACCCTGAGAAATTCTTAGAACACAGTAGACATTTAGTACTGTATATCTAACATACTTGCTCCGAAAATTCCAGGAAGATTGTTATGGAATTATTGATCTTGCTTTAAGTCAGAACTTAAGTTCCCTATGAGCAACTTTTGAAATTCATGACTTGGTGCAAATAGAATCATTTCTCTTGAAGTGTTCTGGATGTGTGTATCATATTAAAGCCCTCTCCTGCTACATGCTGTGCCAAATCAGCAGTAGCTCTGAGGTGAGAGCAAGTTGCCAGCTGCTAAGCCAGCCTAGTGCCGGCCGCCAGCCCTTTCCTGTGTCACATCCATCAGCTCTCCAAAGGGACATAAGGAAAATAAACTTACTCAACCTCCCTAGTGTCTTTTTTGCCTGTTTTTTACTGGGAAGGGTAATTGCTTGGGACTTCTGGTGGAATGTACTTAAAATTTCTCACCATTATTTGAAAATTGCATCCCATTAGATAACTGAAATCTTGAGTGAAGTCATTTGGTTTTGAAGCCATAGGTTCTCTTAGGAGATATTAAAGAAGAGGCTATTCTAAAAACAGAAGTTTCATGCTATTTAAAAGCCCAGATTAAAAAAAATAACTGAAGATACGTCAAGTATTCTAATGGAAATATCTTATTCTACATGATAAGGAAGATATAACTTATTTGTGTGTGTGAGTGTGTTTGTTTGTTTGTTCTTTATGATTTTGTTGTATACTGCACTTTACTTAGCTAGATGTAAGAAAAGAACATTGTTGAAATATTGGTGAATGCATTTCATTCTGATAGACTCAGTGCTATTTGGGACTCCTTTTATGATTTTTTAAAATAATTATTTATTGTCAAAGTGATGTACAGAGGGGTTACAATTACATACGTTAGGCCATGGGTACATTTCCTGTACTGTTTGTTACCTCCTCCCTCATTCCCCCCTCCCGTCTCCCCCTTCCCCTCTCACCCTGTGAGTTGTTCAGTTGGTTTACACCAAATGGTTTTGCAAGTATTGCTTTTGGAGTCATTTGTCTTTTTATCCTTTGTCTCTTGATTTTGATATTCCCTTTCACTTCTTTGGGACTCATTAATACAACAAAGAAGCCCCTGAGAGAACATCCAAAGATGTCCTAGTACCATAATGAGAATTCTAGAGTAGTAGGTACTCTTGTTAGTACTTCTGTTGGTCATTGAGAAAACTCTAAAGGTAAAAGTGCACCAGGAACAGTAGACAGGATTAACTCAAGGTATAGGTATAGTAAAAATAATTGGTTGAACAGGAATGCAGTGTTTTTCAAGCTCTATTAATAGATGTGTGCATAAATTTGCAAGTCATTTAAGGAGCATTACTTAGATTTCTCTCTTTTTTTAAATGTATTGCTAAATTTATCTTACCACATTAGCATTATAAGCCTCAAAGTGTCTTCCTTAAAAATATGCCACCCATCTGCTTCTCCTTTATTTTTGTAAAGGCATGGATTCTAAAAGTACAGAAAGACTTTCTTTTTTTCTATTTTAAGGAAGGTTCACTTAAATAAATTAGAGGGGAAAACTGCATTACTCATGAAGTCTTCAGTTGAAACTTCTTTTTGTCTTGATATTTGTATATATATATATACTATATATACATATATATGTATATATATATGTATATATATATATATGGGATGGTTAACTCAAAATGATCTTGCTTGTGTACATTGACTGAACTTTAATCCAAATGGGGAAGTCACATCTGGGTACCAGCCATAAAGTGAAACTCATTTAAAAAATTACCACTACTTTATACCATAACTCTTTGCACGGCAACCAGTCCCCTAAAAGGGTGGTTTTTAACTGCTGAAGACTAGAATCATTTTTATTCCCAACACCAGATGGCGCTCGTACATTTTTAATCAACTTTGGCATTGTATTAAATTTTAACCATCCTCCCCCTCCCCTGTATCCCCCTCCCCCATCCCCATGTCTACTTTTCAGGAAGATTTTGCTTAAAAGATTAGAGTTCATATATGTTTTATCTCATGTGAAATTAATTTGAAATCTTTCACATATTGATTAAAACTTATGGCCCTTTTTCACATGGGCAAATATTCATTGAGTAATACTGTTTGTGAATAACAACTATTGGGGGAGAATCTGAGTGTCTGCATTTGTGATCTCAGGGAATAGTGTACAGTCACTGCCTAATCACTTAGAAATTCTATCCATTTCAAAACTGCTCTAATTTGAAAGCAATTTTAATCCAGATTTCATTTTTCTGTCTTAGTCTTCTCAGTTAAAGGAAAAAAAAAAAAAACCCTGGTAACTACGAATTAGAATTACATTTATCCATCATCTATAAGAGAGCCCTGTCTATGTGCAAATGAGTTTTATGTTAAGCCTCATGGGTATCTGAAATTATTCCTCTTACAAACACTCTCTTGTTCTGCTTCATTCTCGCATTTCCAGATCAGTGTCACTTTATTCTGCTTAAACCATCGAACAGATAATAGCATAAAATTAGAGTCTTTAAGAGCTGTACCATTGCTACTTTTGTTCCTTTTTTTCCTTTCTCTATTTTTCCTTGAATTGATTAGCAGCTCATGATGGAGATGGCCTGCTATAAAGGTTGTGTTCCAAAATTCTGGGACTTCTTATTTCTTTTTTCCCCCACACACATTTGCTTACTGTCCTTGAGCTCTTACAGTGGCCTCTTTTGTTTTCATAGAGTTAGAATTTATCAGTCACTTTTCAGGTCTTCTATTCTCTCTGTGTTTTGGCAGTACTGGGTTTGAACTTGCCTCTCTGCACTTGGCAGTAGGTGGTCTACCACTTGAGCCACACTCCCAGCCCCTGATCTCTACATTTAAGTAAGCTCTCTCCACTGCCCTTGTTGAGAAACACATACCTGCACCTTGTATGCCATAGACAACTGGCGAAATTTTAAATAAAGGAAAATGTTTTCCTCACTTTTACTAATTATCTCTGTCTCTTAATGGAAAATGCAAAACTGTTAAATGTAATTTACAGAAAAGAGGCAATGATTATGTTCTTTACAATCAAGTTAACTAGGAGAGTGAAGAGTTTTTAGAAATTCTATCTCCCCCCACTCGGACCCTGTGCTAGCATGCAAATTACCCCTCTCAGGATAATTAGCATCTTATCTAGCTCAAGATATTTCATTTAGAAGCTTACATTTTTTCCCTGTTAATAGCTGAGAGGGATATTGACCAAAATGTATTGATTGACTTTGTTATGTTAATCGTAGCACATAGGTTGTGATAATGGGCTGAGCACCCCAGGCTCCTGCAGAATTTTGATCCAATCTTGTCCTCAGGAAGAATTTACATTACTGTTTGGAACTAATCCTACACAAGCCACCAAAGAATGCTTTCCTTGTAAGCTTTCTCTCTCGGCATTTCTTTTCTGATCCACAGAAACTTACAGCAAAAGTAAGCTTAAATTTCCACAAATGAAAATAAAGTGAACTTCCTGAAAATTTCTCAAGATAAAAGGAAAAGAAATCAGAGAAGGCATTTGGGACTTTTTCACCTGCCTTTCAGGTGGTGGCCTTTGCATGGGTCATTTGAAGAACCAGAATTCCTGCAATACAATGTACACTTGAACGTATCAATTTCTATTTACTAATATTATTGTATCATGTGCTTGTATTTTGCAAAAATGATCTGTGAGCCAAAATTCTCAGGTGTCCAATAGAAATAGCAAAAATATTTTAAAATTTAGAATTCTGTAGAATTTTTAAAAATGAATTTCAAGTATGGGAAGATGTTACTGTAATATGGAGTTCAGATCCTGCCAGGGAAAGAGGGCAGAAGTTGACTCCATCTCCACTATCTCCCCAGCCCCCTCGGCTCAAAGGCCCTGGAGATTCCCTTTCCAGGTAAACAATAGTGCCCCACGCCCCCAGAATCTGCACACCAATTCTTGGTGGGCGTGCCTGGATTCCTACAGGAAGGCATGTCTCATCCCCAGGTAATGGGAGTTCCTGAACCCCAAGAGACAGGGGCGGCACATAGCCTATAGGTTACTGAGCCTGTCTGTCAAGTGCTTGGAACTGGGAACGTCCTGTGACAACTGCCCCCTGACCTGACCCTATTTAGGGGCAGGCCAGCTCAGGTGCTCTTATGCCATGCCACATGTTCGAGTCTTGTGTCTGTCGTCCCCATGGCGTCCCAATTCAGCTCTCCATTGGTTTGTTGGAATCCTCCCGAAGTAAGTCTCTGTGCCACTGTCCTGTTCGGTGTTATATGTTTTTCTGAAACCTGGGACCGGTCTATCTGGAACTTCCCCAATAAATTCACCTTTTTACTTGAGATTGTCTCTGAGTGGTGGACTCTTGGAGGGATGGGGAATCCTCCCCCGCCCCCGCCCCGCCCCTCCTTTCCCTTGTCGGCATTACATTACTGCCCTTAAACTACAGTGTGTGTGTGTGTGTGTGTGTGTGTGTGTGTGTGTGTGTGTGTGTGTGTGCTAGTCCTGTGGATTGAACTCAAATATTGAGCTCAAGGGTAGTGTTCTACCATGCTAAGCCACAGTTCCACTACTGGGTTTTGGTCGTTAATTGGATATAAATTCTTATGAGCTTTCCTGCCAAAGTTAGCTTTAAATCACTATCCTCAGATCTCAGACTCCTGAATAGTGTAATATACAGGCCACCCAGGGGGGACTCAACCCACAACTTGGTGTACCAGCCACCCCAGTGAGACTGGAACCCATGACAATAAAGTCACCAGCACTTAGTCAATCGGCTAGGAGTCCGTATTTAGCTGTGCAGTATCTGTTCCCCACCATCGGAATAGTGAAGAATAGTACTGGGCTTCAGTCGGGCTGCGTTTTTAAAGGCAAAAATCACATGCAGGTGGTCACGTACCACATGCAGATGGTCAAAGCAAGTTAAAAACACGTGAAGCAATCCATTTACAGAAGTAGAATTTCATGGTTAGGCTGACAAAATATCAATTCAACTTTTAGTATTATCACCATGCTTCCCAGATCAGTATAATTACTCTCTGGAAATTTTGCAGTTTTCCTTTTAGTCACAAAGGTCATTACATCAAAACTACAATTCCCCATTCAAGCAAGACATAGTTACAGAAGCAAAGTTAGCAGGTTAGTAGAAAAACCACATTCCATATTCTCCCATTATTCCGTTTTAGATAAGGGCTTGTGAGACATTTACCAGGACATGTTCCTGTTATCCGGCCTCAGTTTGCCCTTCCCCAAGCCCACTACTATGCCTAAGACTGCTGTTTTTAGACTAAAAAAAGGGTGGCTTCCCGACACCTTTCATCTGGTTTCCACAAATAGCTATGATTATAGGCAGGAGCCACCATTGCCTTGTGTAAACCTGTTTAGAAACACATGTGTTAAACAACCTCCCTATCTAACCTATATAGAAATGAGCTACATATAGAAATGTCTACATGAAATTGGAAGCTATATTCTGGAAAATAAGTTGAATGGAGTGGTTAAAAAAATTCATGTTTTAGAGAAGTTAGGCTATCAAATAATACCGTATACCTCATGATGCCATTTAAATATCAGGATTAAATTTTAACAAATAATATGAGTGGGAAAACAGGACCTTATTATTAATTAAAATTGACAGCTGCTTGTACTGAGTTCCCCAATACTTTATTATCATAAAAAAATTAAACTTGCTGAGCCTTTTAACACAAAGGAAGTGTTATCAGCATCCTCAAGCTGTCATCTAAATTGAAAAGCAACACTTTAATTCACCTATTACATACTTGTAACTCAGATGTCTGTCAGTGAATCACTGAGTATGTTCTTTATGCTTGTACAGAACAGCTATAAATGATACATATGTATATATGCATATATGGCATATATGCATATATATGTGTTTTGATAAAATTCACAGCAATCACCCCCTTGTTCCCCTCCCCTAGCTAGTCTCCACCCTAAACAGTCAACATTCTAATTTCATGTCTCTTTTTCTCTAATCTAGACCTCATATGTGAAGAAAAACAATGAAGTATTTGCCTTTCTGACTCTTATTTTGCTTAACATGCCACTTTCCATTTTTTCCTCTACATGGCATAATTTCCTTCTTCTTTATGGCTGAAGAAAGCATCTTTCTATATTGCATATTTTCCTAATTCATTCATCTATTGATAGGCATCTTGGCTGATTTTATTGCCTCACTATTGTGAATAATGCTACAATAAACATAGCTGTGCAGGTGTCACTATTGCATGTTGAATTTGGTTCCATCAGTATATACCCAGGGATGGTATATCAGGATTACATAGTAGTTTTATTTTTAATTTTTTGAAGAACTTCAATACTGAATGGAATGATAAACATTCCTGCCAATAGTGTAAAAGGGTCCCTTCCTCCCTTCCACATCTTGTTTGCAGTTTCCTTGGTGAAGCCTGGTCTGACTGGGGTTACATAGATTTCCAATGTAGTTTGATTTTCAATTTCCTCATAACTAAGGATGTAAAACTGAGTGTCAAAGGAGCTATTACCTTTAAAATGCATATCCATGTGTGGTGGTGCATGTCTTTAATTCCAACACTCAGGAAGACTGAGGGAAGATAATTTGTTTTAGGAAAGTCTTGGCTATACTACAAGACAATGTCTCAGAGTCTAGGACTGGAGATTCAGCTCAGTGGTGTAGGGCTCTTGATCTATACAATGCCTAAGTTCTAGGCCCAGCATGGTGAAAAGTAAATAAAAAAGCATATCAATTAAGTTTGCATGATTTTCTGTCATCTAAATAATTGTTTAATTCAGTGACAAAGGAAGGTCAGATTGTGGTTTTATTTTTTTTCAACACCCCAAAAATGATGTAATGGAAGCTGAAATAAAGGAGGAAAATAAAATTCATTTATAAACATAGCTATTGAGCCCTTGCAATTCTCTCCTAAGAATATCCTCCTTTATAATTACTATGTGAATGATAATATTCCTGTTTAATTAATCATGTCTAGGTGTAATTATGTGTCTTTTAGTATCCATTGGGTTTACTTTCAGACTAATAGGCATATTCTAATTATTACAAATGAGGGAAAATAATGATTATGGAAATTGAAGCAAGAGGTTTTTTAAAATCATACTGTTAGCAATTTTTTCCTTCTGTTGCTGGTTTTTATTTATGTATTCTTTGTCTTCTATATATGTTTATCTGAGTTGGGGAGGGGAAGGGAAATCATAGAAATGGTGAGACAAAGGGTGAACCAATTCAGCTATGAAATCCACTAGATGCTATCTTGGAAGTGAACTATACATCTTGGGGAAGAAGGAATCTGGGAGAAAGTGAAGGAAGGGGTGACACTGTTCAAAAGAAAATGTATACATTACCTGACTTATGAAACTATAATCCTTCAGTACAATGAAATTTAAAAAAATATGATTTTTCATATGCTGTGCATATCAGTGAGCATGTACTAGGTTTTGCCACAATTAGAGTTATAAATTCTTTTTGCTAATGTTTACTTTTGATGCAATTGCCATTGGTCTCTCTCATGGTAAAATCGTAATTTTGCCTAGGTCTGTGGAAAGATCACTTTTGGGGCCACAATACAATGAGTATAGTTGGCAAAAAATTCATTATGTATTTCAAAACAGCTAGAAAAAAGATCTTAAATGAATGATAAAAGCTTGAAAGGATTACAAATAATTTGATAACAGTTTATGGGGAAGGATGTGCTGATGACCTTAATTTTATCATCATTTAATGTATATACTTATCAGTATAGCACACTGAGCTAGGCCCTGAAAGCTCACTCTTGTAATTCCAGCTACTAAAGGACGCTCAGACTTGTAGGATCAAGGTGGGAGGAATAATGCTCAAATCCAACCCAGGCAGAAAACTCAGGAAGACTCCATCTCTAGTTAGCCGTCATATATGAAGAACTTGAGCTGTGGTTCTGGTGGTAAAGGAACAGCTGTGTGCATGAATGTTCAGGAAGGGCATAGGGTCCTGCTGAGTTTAAAACCAGCACATATAAGCACATACTTATGTCTCAATCCAAAAGCAAAAAAAATTATTGAATAATCACTTTTATACAAGCATAAGAGTAAAAATGTTTTATCAGTATCCAAGGAGTTCTATAATTTCTTGAGATGCCTCATGACTGAATTTTCAGAAAGGGTACATAGTTTGTATATTAAGTTGTAGATATAAAACTACTCTTGCTTTCAGGAATTTCTAAAGTCACAAATTCAAAATAGTGCACTTAAAACTGTATCTCCTTGGATCCCATGCTTTAATATGCTATCTTTTCTCATTAGTGACTTGTAAAAGTTCAAACAAATTATGATGTTATTCTTTAGAATTTTATTATCCCCCACCCCCAAATCTTTATCCCTACGATCTCAGAGCATGATATAATTGGAAAAAATTCCTTGTAAATGGAATTGATTTGGTTAGGATGAGGTCATAGTGGCTTAGGCAAGCTCCTATTCTGAGTCTTTAGAAAGAAGGGAAATTTGAATGCAAATACATACACACATGAAATACAACTGGGGATAGAAAGGGAAGAAAACCCAGCCATTAGCCAAAGAGAGAGATCTGACCCCAATCTTTCTCATAACACTCACACACACACACACACACACAAACACACACACATACACACACATCACTAAAAGGGAAGATTTCAAGAAGGCAAGTTAACAAAACATGTCCTCGTTGTCCCTGGAAGAGGCTGATATTAATTGACATTAATATGCTGAGGAAAAGATCTTTGATGCTGCATCTCTGAGACAGAGGATAAAGAGGAAATAGGATCAATTTTAGAAGTGTCTTCCAAATAATTCATCTTAAATCACCAATGATGAATCCTAAAGCTTTCTTTTTTCAATATATAGGTAATGCTTTTAGTATCTTATACTAATATAACACACATAATGAATGATCAAATATAATTTAAAATATACATAATGCTTTCTTTGGGAATTATGTAAATTATTACAAATTATTATTTTATGTATGAACCTAATTATAATAATTCATAATTCTATTCTGAATATAATTACAATCTGTTTATCAAAAGTTAGCTAAGTGCTTGAAAGGAGTAGAGTAATTAATACAGCTCTGGATATTTCAGAGAATTTTACAGAAACTGTCTTTTCTCTCTAATTTTAAGCATTAATTAAGAAAACTACTACTGTACAAATACATTGAAATGACTTCTTTTCAAGTAGCTTTTTTGGAGGACATAGCAGTATGGGACCATAAGTGAGAAAAGCAAGTTGGAAAAGAAATATGCAGTCTCATGAGGTAGAGAATAGCAAGGGCACAGTGACCTTTGGAGGAATATCATAGATGCCTGGACCAGGAAACTTGAGGTGAGGCCTGAGGGCAAGGCTCTCTAGTGAGGTTCGGACTTCTTGACCTAGTAAGAGTAAACAGAAGGGTTTCTTGGGGACTCATTGCTCAAGCTCAACAAATAGAGTTGGAGAATTGCTTCAGGGCCTGCTTCTAGGAGATGGCAACTAGTGATTGTTTAAGACTTACTTTTCTACACATATCAGTCTTCCATGAGAGAAAAATATGAAAGCAGCACAACTAAGTTTCTAAAATGTGAACAAGTCTTCCAAGTAGACCGGTGGTAAAGGTTAACACGGGTAGCCTTCAGAGTATTGCCATTTTTCAGTTTTCTGCAACCTCTGCTTGCCTTTGTTTTAACATTTCCCAGAACTTCTCTCAAAGATAAAGCTTTTTTTCTGACACATGCCCCTAGTTGCTGTGAGTAAACATTTGATTGGTAGCTTCCCTTGTTCTTATACAAAGATGGTAACTTTTATACTAAATAAATTGTTTTGTGAAATCTACAGGACGTACATGGTAAATGGTATTATCCTTATTTTCAGTCAAGGTCAAGGAGAAACAAGACAATAGCCATTTGTCACTAGTAACATCTGGACAGTTTCCTGAATACATTAGACATCTCTTTGCCTTCAATTGTCAGGAATAGCTGGAAAAATTGGGAAGATAAACATAGTTTGGCTTTGATAAGGGCAACTTGATTCTTATAGGATTAAAGATGCAATGTTGGAATGACAGGATTCAGAATTGTGGCTCTGTAGAAGGCAGTGAACAGAGCTAAGACCAAGTCATGAACTTGGACATCACTATTTTTCCCCCTCTAGTTATAGGAAATATGATTTATATGCTGCCAACTAGGACCACTATCTTTCCACTGTTAGACTGTGTTTGATCATTAATCATTTTTAGTTCTTTTCTATCTGTCTCTAGGCATCATATGCCCTGTGGTAACTATTTATTTCCATTATCTTTATTATTACTACAGACCTGTATTCTGTGTATTTCTCAAATGTCTGATTAATAAGTCATGTATTGTTCTGTTTTCTCATCTATAACAAAATATCTGAAATGGAGTAACTCACAATGGAGAGAAATTTCTTTGCTTCAGTGTTCTGGAGTTTGGGAACTTCAAAAGCAGAATGGAAGAAAAATGCTTGTCAAATTCCTGACAAGGGATTAATATCCACAACCTATAAAAAATTAAACACCCAAAGAGTAAACAATTCAATTAGTAAATAGGCAAATGAGTCAAACAATTGTCAAAAGAAGAGGGACAGATTGCTAATAAATACTTGAAGATGGGTTCAAAGTCTTTAAGTCATAAGGCAGATACAAAGCAAAGCAATACTGAGATTCCTTTTATCCTATTCAGTATCGTTTTTTTTTTTTTTTTGCCAGTCCTGGGGCCTGAACTCAGGGCCTGAACACTGTCCCTGTCTTCTTTTTGCTCAAGGCTAGCACTCTACCACTTGAGCCACAGCACCACTTCCAGCTTTTTCTATATACTTGGTGCTAAGGAATCAAACCCATGGCTTCATGTATGCGAGGGGAGCACTTTGCCACTAGGCCATATTCCCAGCCCATTTTATCCTATTCATAATGGTCATGATCAAGAAAATAAATGACAATGAATGCTGAAGGAATAAAGGAACTTTTGTACTGTGTTAATGGTAATGTAAATTACTGTAGCCAGAATGGAAATCACAGTTGCCTTTCTTCAACAAATTAAGGCTAGAACTATGATTTTATTATATCACTTCTAAGAACATATCTACAGAAATATAAGCCAGTATATAATAGAGATATCATTCATACTCATGGTTATAGAAAACGAAAACCAAAGTAGGGAATCATTTTTGTTGACTAGCATCAGATGAGTGATAAATAAAATGTGGAGTATAAATACAATGGACTATTACTCATCCATAAAAAGAATAGAAGCATACCATTTGCAAGAAATTAGATGAAACTTCTGTAAAATATATGGAACTACTGTGAAATGCAAAATAGAAAGACACATATTTCATGTTCTCACTCATTTGTACCATCCAGACCTTCACAAAATGAATGATAATAGTTTAAAATGAGGACTGTCTAAAGGTATAAGCCAAAAAAGAGGAAAATACAAAGAAAAGATGTGGAGAAATGAAGGTTGAATATTACTAAAGTAATTAATTATTCATAGATGAAAATAGAATAATGAAACTGTTAAAAGTGTTAATAAAGGGATGAAGTGGGATAAAAAAATTCAGTAGAGATGCTGAATTGTTATGCATATATGAAAATATCACAAAAAACACCTGTACACAATAATTTTAACAAAAATTTATCATATTTGCAACATACACAAGGTGCCCTCTTAAAATTGAATATACATACATATTATGTAACCAAATTATAATTTTAAAATTAATAAATAAAGCCTGTATAGTTGGTGATATTTTAGACAATTTCTCTTTTCTTTTATGACTGTAACCATAACAAGAGTAGTACACTAAATTCTTCTTAGAAATAAGCAGTGCTAGCAAAGGATGCAGAAAATATGCCACTTCCCAAAGGTATATACAATAATAGAATTCATTAAGCAATATGCAAGTCATTTAGACAAGTGTGAATATTTACAAAGACAAAGCATTTTGCTAACTATAATATTGAGTTACAGTCAAGGCAAGTTCATTAGAATTTTGAAAAATTTATCTTAAAGGATTTATGTGCAATTTATTATAAAAATGTTATATATATGTATACATATTGTTCTGCAATTATGCTGGAAATCTGCTAGAAAAATTAAATGGAAAAGATGAACACAATTAATTTGTGACTTGAAGGAAAAAAAAACCTAGGCTTTTACTGATGACCAAAATCATCAGTTATAATGAAAAATGGACTAAACCCGATGGATATTAGTCTAATTTGTGTCATTTCTTATTGCGTTAGAGCTTCAAGAAAATATAGATGTGCTATAAGAGAGCAGTTCCATAAGACAGCATTTACTAATAAACACTCATTATTCTAAGGAAATACCTAAGGCAACTAAAGTATAAGGAGAAAAGTTTTTGTTTCTTTATCTTAGCCCAAGATTGAATGATCTCATTTACTTTGGACTTTGGTGGAAGCACCTTATCATTGCAGGAGCAATTGAAAGAACAAACTGCTCACCTTGTGAAGCAGGAGGAAAGAGCACCACAAAAGGAGCCAGCATCCGGCACTAGATATAAAGGGCCTACCTCCAATAACTGAAAGTCTTCCCACTAGACCCTTCCCCCATAGGTCTACAACTTTTCTGAGTAGCATCACCTTGGAACCAATACTTTTATAAACAGGACTTTGGTAAATCATCCATATTTGAACTCAAGTAGAGTACTAGATTTCTGCATAGATTTTCTCTCTTTTCTTTTCTTTTCTTTCTTTCTTTCTTTCTTTCTTTCTTTCTTTCTTTCTTTCTTTCTTTCTTTCTTTCTTTCTTTCTTTCTTCCTTCCTTCCTTCCTTTCTTTTCCTTCCTTCCTTTCTCCCTTCCTTCCTTCCTTCCTTCCTTTTTCTTTCTTTCTTTCTTTCTTTCTTTCTTTCTTTCTTTCTTTCTTTCTTTCTTTCTTTCTTTCTTTCTTTTTCTTTCTTTCTTTTTCTTCCTTCCTTCCTTCCTTCTTTCCTTCCTTCCTTCCTTCCTTTCTTCCTTTCTCTTTCTTTCTCCCTCCCTTCTTCCCTTCCCTTCCTTTCTCTTCCCTTCCCTTCCTTCCTTTCTCTCTCTCTTTCTCCCTTTCTTTCTTCTTTTGATCTTGAGGCTTGAACTCTGGACCTGGGTGCTGTCCCTGAGTTCCTTTTGCTCAAAGCCAGGACTCTATCACTTGAGCCACAACGACTTCTGGCTTTTTCTGTGATTTAATTGGAGATAAGTCTCATAGACTTTCCTGCTTGGGCTGGCTTTGAACCATGATCCTCAGATCTCAGCCTCTTGAGTAGCTAGGATTACAGGTATGAGACACTGCTGTTCATCTGCTGTGATTTTCTAAGTGTTTGTGAGTGGGTGGCAATCACAGAAGTGTTCAAAGGACAATTTATGTAGTTCAACTATTTTTTTTCTTTTTGTAATATGTGTACTAAAGATGTTTCCCTGTAATTTTGTTGGTTTACTTATTTATTATCATCTAGGGTGGGAACTAATGAAAGGAGACATAAATTCGTGACAAACCTCCTTTTCATTAACCTTAAAAGGTTACAACAAATGAAACATGAAACCCCCCCAAAACAAAAAAATCCCTCCAAACTGACCCAAGATCAATGAAGAAGTCTTGCAAAGCTTCTAAATTTTATGTGTAATCTAACTTTTATGCTAGCTGGTATTTCTCAATGTTTTTCTAATATATGTCATCTTCTATTTACATAATATTCTTTTATTTCTAGGATTCAGAGATCCATATGCTTCAGTGAAAAATTAATATGTTAGCAAATACATTGGTTATGTAGTTATTATTATGGAGAGGACCTAGCAGAATTTTAGTCAGTACTGTAAAGAGAAATTTTCTTTTTCTAAATCTACTACATCTAATATATTATTTGACAGGAACACTTATAATAGCAATGCTTTCCCCCTGATCCAAGTCCCTCAGCAATGGATTAAATACCAGTATAATAAACACTCTGGAAGAGATCATAAAGAGACTTAGAGAAGTTTTATCATTTTAAATCATTAAAAAGTAAAAATAGATTCTTAAATTAGATAAAGTTATATGTATGAAAAGGGTACAGAAAAAAAAGCCCAGTGACAAAAGAGGATAGACCAAAGAAAAAGAAAGAAGATAATAGAAATAAAAGACCTGCAAATAGTACAGTAAATAAAACTTCTTTCCATTTCTTGGAGTTATTGGATACGTATCATTTTATATGCTTATATACACATAACTATTGAGCCCTTATGATCCTCCCTAAGGATATCCTTCTTTGTACTCATGGTCTGAATGTTTAGAGTGCTATTTAATTAATCATGTCCTAGTATTATTATTTGTCTTTTACTATCCATTGGGTTTTCTTGTAGATTTATAGGCACATTCTAATAACTGTATTACAAATGAGGGAAACCATGCAGGCTATGTTTCTTTGGGTCTGGCTTACATCACTTAGTATAGTTCTTAGTATAATTTTCATGATAAAAACAGTATGATGGAGTAGAGATAGCATAAGATTCTTTAGTCAAACAGAGCCAGCTTCAAATCTGGATCCAGAATTTTCTAGTTGTGTGATCACACACAGAATACAAGGTTTGTGAAACTTCTACCTATTCATTTACAAAAAAAAAGTATAGTCATGATTGTAATAGTAATTACAATAATTTTATTTTCATTTTGTGTATATAGAAGTGTATATGTGTGTGTATGTATACATACATATATATATATAGAGAGAGAGAGAGAGAGAGGTATAAAGTTATATCTTACAATAGCGCTAAAGTGAACCTGCTTTTGCCACGTGCTTTAAGGAGTGTTGAATGTGTGTTACTTATCATACAGTTTTCTGCCACCAAAGATTGGTTAGTAAAGGGACATATGGAAGGCTCTCATTTCTTGGTTGGAGCTATCTTTAAATAAAAAGGTGGCAAACTAATGTACACTGGTTTTCTTGCTCCAAATAATGAATATTTTTGGGAACATTGGCTATTTTCCTAAGCCATCGTTAAATAGGGAAGCAAGACTATGTTAGATGCCACAGTTGGTAGATTCAAGTTGTGTATGTATAACTGTATCTCATCTGAGTATACCCTGGATACTATGTATACTTGTATTAGAGCTAGGGAAGGGAAAAGAAATATCAAAATTGAGAGAGAAAGAATAAAAAGACAAATGACTCCAAAGGCAATACTTACAAAACCATTTGGTGTAAACCAACTGAACAATTCATGAGGGGCAGAGGGAAAGAGGGAGGGGGAGGGGGGGAATGAGGGAGGAGTTAAGAAGTTATACAATAAATGTTCCCACTGCCTTATGTATGAAGTTGTAACCCCTCTGTGCATCACTTCGACAATAAATAATTTTAAAAAGGGACAAAGTATCAGATCACAAGACTATTTGTGCCTGTACACTATGAATCTCTCTCTCTCTCTCTCTCTCTCTCTCTCTCTCTCTCTCTCTCTCTCTTTGTTTAATACTAAAGCTTGTTCTGGGTGCAGTCTGAGCTTTTCTGCTCAAAGGATTCCTCTATCACTTGAGCCACAGGTCCACTTCTGCCTTTTTGTTGGTTAATTGGAGATAAGTGTCTCAGGGACTTTCATACTTGAGATTGCTTTGAACCTTAATCATTAAATCTCAGCCTCCTGATTGACTCTGAAAGAATCAACACATGTGGTTTTCTCTTGGTTCACTGTTTTTATCCAGAGAGGATTTTTGTCTCCATCTTGTATTGTGATCTGAATAAATAATGGGGCCACTCACTTGTTTCCCTTTCATTTGCAGAAGGGGAGTATATTAGCTCTAATTTTGCTTACTGCTTTAACTCTAGTCAGAGAGAGAACAGAGTTTGCTTAATAAATTTCCAAACTTCTAGTACTTCACAAAGAGGAAATGATAAAAGTGAGAGGAGATGGATGTAGAGGGAAAAATTGATTAGTAGTATGTTGGGCAGGATATGGTTTTGAGTCATGAAGAAAGACCTTGGGTTAAGAAGATAAAATTTACAGGTTCTACATGATGATTGACATCTTCTTTATTTCCTTTATTTCATTTGGCTTTTTTTCTCTCTGTCTCTCTAATTCCTTCCTTGCTTCTGAAAGTTGCTTATTGAGTATATTCTCTTAGCAATAAGTTCTTATGCTAATGGTATTCTGAAAGAACTTGACTTAATTGAGATACCATCATATATGATGTGGTATATATCTTTATATTCATAAACGTTTAATATCTTTTAAACTTTTTTTCCATTTCTGGGTATTATAATTTTCCATGATGGGTCTATAACTCCAAATAATTATCAATTTTATCATTTTGTGAAGCATTTCTCAGCCTCCAAATTACTTTTAGACCTCTGGATGAAGTTTTTTTTTTTTCTGAAATTAGTCTTTTAGAAAAGAAACTAACATCTCCATTTTTCTCCCATGTAATTCCAATTCTCAATGTTGATGTCAATACAGGGAAAGGCAAGCAAGTTCATATAACTAAAGGCATATTCAGTATGACATAGAAAGTTTTATTGTTATTTTAATCTTCCATTAAAGAGAAGGAAACAAACCTATCCTATAGGTCTGGGAATGTAGCTTAGGGGTAAGTTACTTGCCTGGAATGACCATAACCCTGGATTCAATCTACAGTAGTGGAGAAAAAACAAAACAAATCAAATGAAAATGAAAATACTGTAAAGACAGCCTATATTTAGAGCAGAGATTATGATCATAAAGAATGATAAAAACTGAACATTTTTTGTGTTTTAAAATTATATTGTTCTACTGTCTAACATTTGGCAGATGGACAAAACTAATGATTCTTATGCTGGAGAAAATGTAGGAAAAACAGTCAAAGCTAAAGTAAAAGGAGGGCACAATGATGTATTTATATTTACTAATTTTCTTCCCAGAAGTGTGGCGTTGAGTTCATGCTGAGCTGTGGAAGTAGTTGGGCACATTAAAGATAGCTTTAGTCATTCATATTGCAGTTCCTGGAGAGGTTATTTCTCTTATGTGAAGTTGCAACAAATGAAGGTGCATATTCTGGACATCTGTGACCAGCATCATCTTTCTTTTCTTCTGTTGCTCACCTGAGAGGTTTCCAGACAGCATTAGCTATTTTGGATGAAAATGGTGTTCCCCATTTCTGTAATACAGAAGTATTTTTTCTTGTAGCTCTGACCTTTCAGACATTTCATTGTTGTTCAAAGTCACTGACTCAGATTTAGTCCTAAAGAGTGCTGGCCTTAGTAACTATGGGATGGATGAAAGCAAGCCAGGACTCTTTCTTTGCCAACAGTTTGTCCTCAATACATTTTTCTCTTAAAATGCCCAACAGCGTTGACGATTCCTGAAGATCCTGGCAAGCTTTTTCAGAAAATATAGGGAACCAACAATAATTGGTATCTCAAGAAGTAAAGAGTGTATCTACCTTACTTGAGTAGCTTTTAAAAGTTCTAGTAAAGGTTTTACTAAAAATCATAAAGTTTCTTGATTTAATTAAAACATTTTAATGTCTGTATATTTAAATGTGCTATATATATATATATATATGCCTTATTCTCTTTTATATTTCCTTTCTGTGCAGATAATATGGGGCTTGAACTCAGGGCCTGGGCACTGTCCCTGAGCTTTTTTTGCTTAAGGCTAGGATTCTACCACTTTGAGTCATACCTCTACTTCTGGTTTTCTAGTGGTTAATTGGAGGCAAGTATCCCATGGACTTTCTTACCTGAACTGGCTTTGAACCATGATCCTTAGATCTTAGCCTCCTGAGTAGCTGGGATTACAGGCAGGAGCCACTAGCACCTGGTTCCCTCAGCTTTGTTGCCCAAAGCTGGTGCTCTACCACCTAAGCCACAGCTCCACTTCCAACTTTCTTGTTGGTTAATTGGCAATCAGAGTATCATGGATTTCTTTCCTGGGCTAACTTTCAACTGTAGTTTTCAGGTGTCAGTCTCTTGAATAGCTAGGATTGTAGGCATGAGCCACTGACACCTGATTTACATTGTTGTCTCAATTATATTTCTTCTGCTGGTAGAAAGACAACCTTAGAACCTAAAATACAACCTGAGTACCTTGAGTTTTGCTTATCTGAACCATTTGTGTACCATTTTTTTCTTGTCTTTGGATTATATCACAAATTCTGAGAGCTTCATGTACATGTCCAGTTCACAGTATGGTCTATTTATTTTATATGAAAGCAAGATGATGATCAGAACATGACAGTTTATGTGAAAGACATAATGAGCTGTTATACTTAAAGCAACTTTTTTATTAATCCTGTCAGAGAGTTCTAAAAGTTGAAGTTTTTTCTACTGAACTTAATCTCTTTACACAGGCTCAGAGGTTTCCCTAGTAATCGCTGGATTTCATGTTCAAATTTGATTTCATATTTCTTAAAGGAAATTTCGTTAATATAGCTCTATTTACAACTTTATTGAACTTTCAGGAAATAATCACTGAACCTGTGGGGAAAGTGTCAGCGGTTAAGTAAAACATAAAATGTTAAAAATCCCTTGGAGGTTCAGAAAATTAGGAATATTGTGAATCTAATATTGCTTTCCTGATTGACAGAGAAAGAAAATATAATAACTACGATGACTGAAACAATGACAATAAAACAGCAGTATATTATCTTACCATCATTACAGAAATATCTCAGAATACTATCTGCCACTTTCTTTGGGCTTCCTGTGATACATAAAAACTGAACCAAGGAAAAACATCTCATGTGAAAAACTAGTTATCTGAACACCAAGAAGAAAATCGTTTTTCAAGAAAAAGAAAAAAGTAAAATCCCTAAATATAACAATAAAGTAGAGAAATATAATAACAATTTGGGAGGCAGAAGAAAAACTCACATGCTAGTGATCAACGTTTTCTAAAAGTTCTTTTCCCTTCTTCACCATGTGATACCTGTATTCGTCACATTTTGTTTTGACACTTGCAATTACCCTGTCACTTGAAATTAATTGGTGTAATTTGTCCTTTGGCTTCCCTATGAAAGGTCACATTTCAAATATGGACAATGTTTGTTTATATACTATACCATGTTTTTTGGCCACAGTGTGAAAAATACAGTTGGAATATAGATATCCACTAACTATGTATTGAGTAATCTCTGTCTTACTAGTAGATTTGTGTAAGAGACCAAAGATGAACCACAGGAAATTAGTAAGAGCTCATTTAGCTATTCATATTTCATATGTAGGTAGAGATGAATAGAAAAAAGAAAACCAGTTAACGCTGTCACTTAAAGAAATGTTAGACAAGTTATGCAAAATACAAGTATAAACATGAGTGGATATATCTTAGGTTCAAGAGTGTATTGTGATCTCAAGCTTAACGATAGGTTTCAGAAAGACAACACATTGTGATGTGATTACTGTGTTTCTCTGTGTTTCTACTGTGACATTGTCTTAATTGTCAACATGATTTTACTTCTTCCCTTGGCGAGTTTTGTTGTTCATCCTCTTTACTTAATCATGGAGATCTCAGGTAAAGAAAAAAAAATCACATACTTGCAAATACCGGGACTACATCTAATGAATTGTTCTTTTAGAAATGGGATACAAAGACATGGGAGGTAAAATCAGAACTCAATTCTGAATAAACTTAGAATTGGCTTCTTTTCTTAATGCTTCATGTACCTGCTTATTAGAAAAGAAAGGTAAATTGAACATAGACTATAACTTCAATATTTTTGGCAATTTTAACAGAATGAGTTTCTTTTTGACAGAAAATCTTTAATTTGGATTGATTTCAAATGCAATATACTGAAAAAGTCTGAGGTTTCATGAGTGAGAAAATGTGAGATATTTTTAAACCACATTTTTTACAAATATATATGTGCATATACATATGTAGTATATAAATATATGTATGATATTTCCTGCTTACCGTTCTCCCTCCTGTTTCTGACCAAATACGGAGATACTAAACACCCAGAGTAAAGAAACTCATTCTTATTTGGTAACCTGTATGAAATTTTCTCTGTCTCGGTTGCCAACTAAATCAGCTTTGATATTTGCCCTCCAGGGTAAGGAGATCTACTTCAAAGTTTGTTTCCAAGCTCATTTTCCACCGTGTTTATTTTTGCCAGTAGTTGTACTAAAAGCCAGCTGGCAATAGAAGCCCTGGAATATGTGCCCTTCATCCTCCACGGATATAAAAAAGTGCAGGGCGGGGGAAGGACATTTGGACTACTCAAGCCAACTACTATGTAGAAGTAAGATACATTCTGATTTGGAAAATTAATGTAGAATGAAAACAAAAGACCAACATCTTCTTATCCAGTTGCCAAGGGCAACCAGTCTTTTTACTAGCCTGTGTTTCTATTTGTAAAACAATTAATGAGGCTATATCATGTATTAACTAATTAGAAGTCTTACCCAATGCACATAACAACATGGATGAATCCAAAAGATATAGAAAAAACAAGATAAAAATAGCATGCAAAAGTAAAATGTATTTTAACTTTGAGAAAGCAAAATGTAATATTTAAAAATTATCTTGTTACTATAAAAGAAAATAAATAGTTCTAATAACATCAAAGATGAGGCTACCTAGAGGGCAGAAATAGCCAATGTGCCTTTATATTTTAATAAATAGGACAACTTACATTGGCACATATACTCTCAAGATTAGAAACTAAAATGGTAGAGTGCCTGCCTACCAAGTCCAAGGTCTGGAGTTCCAATTCCAATATAATATATATGTATATATATTATACATATTATATATTATATGTAATATAATATAATATATAATATATTATATGTACATATATTTAATTACAATTTTGATATTCCAATGATTGTACTTTGCTCACCCACTAGCCTAGAACTGTTAGTATTTATGGATAAATACATATATTACATAAATTATGTGTCATTGGAAAAGTAGTAATGGGCTAGCTTGTTGTTAAAAATATCTAGAAGAAACTAAGATTTAATGGATTCCCAGTATAAAATTAAGGGTTTTAACTCTAGTTGGTTTGTAGTCATCAGTTCATGGATAAACATTTTATGGCGGATGGACACCTGTACATTCCTAAAGCTAGTAACATTTTGTTAGTCACAGAAAGTGAACCAAACCACATAGGTGAATTTTCACCAGAGACAAGGGAATTTCAAATGAAACAGATGCGAGTATTCAAATTTTCTGTCTCTCTTCTGTTTCCACTGTAACAATATAAGATATCCACATTACTTTGCTATTATCAGTTGCTCATACTCTCTTTTAAAGTATTTACTAACATTCATTTCAAAACTCCTTATATTTTCTATCTAATTTGTAAACCTATCGTTGCCTGAAGTCAACCAATTGATTAACTGAGTTTCTTACTGATAGACTCACCATTGTCCTATACTATAAAACATTACCTCTGCCACATTTCAGGCAACTTCAGGCTAAGGAAAGGGTAATAGGCTATATTAAGATGATCTACATTTAAAATTGGAAGGCAAGAACTCTTAAAGTATGTTTGATAGAAATTTATTGCTTCTTGATATATTAAAAATATCCTCCAAGTGTAACAACTGAGCAGAGTAAATGAGTCAAATGCACAGTGATATACTTAAATATGCCCAATGTACCAATGAATGTCAGTAAGGTCACCATTGTTAGGTGGAATTCCTCTTGGCTAATATAGGAAAGTCTCTTATGATGATTTTTAATGTGTTTTTGATTCCTGTTCATTGAGCTCATTAGGGTTGGTATAGCTTGTCCTTGCTGCTACCTTGGAATAGGAGCTCTGAGCTGGCCAATATATTCCATAAGGGTTCTCAGTAATGACTAAACACACCTTCTGGTGTTGTGACTATGGACAATTATGCCTGCAATATGGCCTAAACTGAACAAATCCTTGCATTTTCTTGATGGATTCACAATTCAATTTATAGAGAATTTTGTCTCTGATTTCTTTGGTTACCATTTATTCAAATGTGAAATACACATACAACATACACTCACATTTACAAGTGTGGTAAAAATCCAAAAGACATAGTGTAGACCTTTTTGTCAATCTTTTTCATTGTATTTTTATTATCTTGAAGTGGTGTATAAAGGCATTGCCATTTAACATAACAGTTTATAAGTACAATGCATCTTATTAAATATATTTTTTCCTCTTCTATGTAAATCCTCAAGGAGCTTTGAAATATTTACTGAACTATTACTGAGAAGTACTTTAAGACTCAGAGGAAAATGGAAGAGAGGGTTTGGGTGAAAGGGTGGGGTAGAATGATGAATGGGGTAATATTGACTAGGATGATTGTACTTACAAACTGATTTTTGGAATAAGAACCTCTAAAGGTAACAAAAATATAAATAGCAAAAAAAACAGTTAAGTATTGTCTGAATATATATATTCCTTGAAAAGTCAACAAAATGTCTTCCATATTAGCCTTCAGACTTTTTTTTCTCAGATGAGAGTAGTTGTAGGTAATTGAGCTTCCATACTATTGTGGAAACACAGCATCAACATAAACCATATCTAAGAAAGTCTTTCTTGCAGGATTATAAGAAACTTCCTCTAGAGATGATTAAGATTATTAAAAAGGTCAAGATACTTTTTCATGTTGTATGAAATTTCCATAACTTTGGGCCAAAATATACTCTTATGGATGTCCCCCTGGAAAAGGAAAGGAGAAAAATGCAAAAAATATTAACAATTCCTGCCCATGTAACCTTTATTACTAGTAACAATGTTAGTAACTGTGGCATATTTTCACAAGATTCTGAATTTTAAGGGTATTACTAGTATATAGGAGGCAGAAGAGGTCAATCCATATTTTCCCCCCAGAGGTGATAAATCTGAGATAATATTTAGATAACTCAGTTAAAGTAGAAAGTACCCCATAATGATCTGAAAACATCTACTCTAGTCCAAATAGTAAAAATTTACATATTCTTAACACTCAGTTGACCAAAGCTGAGTTTATTGTGTTTGCAAAGAGTTTTTACTAATCAGACGTAACAGTCAGTGGTGATTGCTTTGGGCATAGCTGTAATGGTAAGGAACATTTGGTTGCAATTTTTCCTCACTTTATAGGACAATCAAGCTTTTAGTGAAATAAGGCACAAAGAATGGCCAGACAGTTTCTTGTCAGCACTACACTTCCAGTGGTTCAAGAATGTGCTCCAGGTCCAGACTTTAACAATCTGCCTGTTAATATTCTCTTGAATGGAATAAACCAATATAGCTTTCTCTGAGCTTCTGTCCATTATAATAAAATTTCTTGACTAATTCATATAGGTATGGTGAAAAGCGTAAGAATGTTGCTACCATTTCTTTTTACTAAAATCATATATCTGCATTTTCTTCATTGCAAATAGAAAACATGTGCCTGATTTTTTAAAATGTTTTTGAAAGACAGATGTAGATATCTTAGGGGTTAGTTCAACCCCAGGCAGTTAGTGAAAGAATTGTTATTTCCCTGTTTCTGGCAAGATTCATCTGTTGATGCAGATTTTTTAATGGAAAAATTCAAGAATTTATATTCTATATGGTGCTGATATATAAGACAAGAAGTTTTTCCATTTCTTTACTAATGGGGCAATGTCATTCTTTCTAATGGAAGCTTAGAATTCCAGTGTATGTGTGTGTGTGTGTGTGTGTGTGTGTGTGTGTGTGTGTGTGTATCACATTTTCTTCATCTACTGAGGGGCATATGTGTTGATTCCATATCTTAGCTATAGTAAGTAATATTGCAATAAACATTATTGTGCTGGTAGCTTTAGTGTGGCCTTGTTTGTAATGATTTGAGTAAATTCCCAGGAGTGTGATTTTTGGATCATAGGGGAGATCTATGTTTAGTCTTTTGAGGAACCTCCATACTGTTGTCCATAATGGTTGAACCAGTTTACATTACCACAAAGAATGTAGTAGCAGTATATACAGTATCCAGTGTATTCAGATAAGATACCGTGGTAGCTGGTATTAGAACTAGGAAAGTGAAAGGGAATCTCAAAATCGAGAGACAAAGGATAAAAAGACAAATGACTCCTAAAGCAATACTTGCAAAACCATTTGGTGTAAACCAACTGAACAATTCATGGGGGAAGAGAGAAAGGGGAAGGGGGGAGGGAAAAATGAGGGAGGAGGTAACAAACAGTACAAGAAATGCACCCAAGGCCTAACATATGAAACTGTAACCTCTCTGTACATCAATTTGACAATAAAAAAAAGTGCAATAGCATTCCCTTTGGCCACATCCCTGCCAGGATTTATTGTTATTTGTTTTGACAATGGCCATTCTAACTGGGGTGAGCTGGAATCTCAATGTAGTTTTGATTGGCATTTCTTTTGTGGCCAGGGCTGTTAAACATTTCTTTATGTGTCTTTTGGCTGTTCTTAAGGGGAAAAATCAGATTAAGTGAAGTAAGCAAGATTGAAATAAAGGATTTGTGGTTTCCCTCATTTGTAATAATTAGTATATGTCTGGGATAGTTCTAGCAAAAGATCACAATAGCTCAATTTCTATGTACATATGATCATATAAATGATGTTAATGAAAATGACCTCCAAGATAAAGAAGCAAGAGGGATTTTTGTGTGTTTATGTTTGTCTTTTATTTTTTAACTGTATGGTGAAGTTATTTCTTTGTTCTTTCTTTATTTCCCCCTTTGGTTTATCTGCTGTTATCACTGTTTTGTTTTTTAATTTTGGTACCCCGTGTCATGTGTACTTGTTTATCTGATTTTGGGAAAAGAAGGAGAATAACAAAACGGTGAGACAAAGGACAAAGGGTGATCCCATGCAACAATGATACTTACAAGACACTATGTTGGAAATGAACTATACAAGTTGGAGAGGAGGGGAGTCGGGAGTGAGGGAGAGTGGGAGCAAACAAGGGAAGGGGTAACAATACTTAGGTAACTGTAACCCCTCTGACATCACCCTTACAATAAAATTAATTTAAATTTTAAAAAGTGACTTTTTCCCAAGTAAAGCCCTTTTAGTTAAGAGGTAGATCCTTTGGGAGGGTGATTTTACTCAATGAAAATATTGATCACATTTGCAGTGTAGGTAAAGGGGTGGAGACTACTGAAATTGGAGTGGGATTTCAATGTAAAGAAAATTAATTGATCTTTCCCATTATAATCTTATTTTGGGATTTGTTTTATCCAAGGACAAGCATGACCACTTACTCACCTAAGTGCTAGATTCATGTTGCTAATACAAAGGCTTTTAAGGTTCTGTGATTTATGGTGGCTTAATATAATCACAATATTCAATACACAGATTTGAAAATGCTACTAAGAATGTGGAGAGGATAGGTGTAGTTTGGAGTAATGGGTGAGGGGAGAATAATGGAAGGGGACACTGATCAAGGTACATTATACTCATAAACGAACAAGTCAAATTGAAATCACGTTGTACAGCTATCTAAAGTTAATAAAACTAAAGACAATAAAATAATGAAATACACTTGTTTGCTATCCCTTAATTTATATCATAAGTTGAAAGAGCTAATATGGAAATGGTATTTCTACTCTTGTTTATGCTCCAGGTATAAGCATTTGACAGCATATGAGTCATATATTTTAATCTGTTTAAAGGGCATTAGTCTTGTTCCCTCTGTTCTTTTGATACAGAATCTATAATTTTCCATATATTTCCCAATTATACTTGAGGAGTTAAACCAGTCTGCCTGAATTAGGTGTTCTGCATGTATTGACCCATATCTAACACAGACCTCCCTATGACACTTCCACTAAGACTCTGTACATTACCCAGTGAGACTCTTGAAGGTCCACTCTAGATTTTATCTGTTTCCAGTACCAATTAATGCTTGCTGTGTAAAGTAAATAAGATGACAAGAAATTGTTTGATAAGTTATAGCACATAAGTATCACTCCCACCTCTTGTGTCATGTCTGGAAGGAAATTTTTCTTTCTGGGTATAAGAAGTTATAGACCAAACCTACTTTAAAACTATAAAAGGTTAAAAAAAATTACTGTGACCAAATTGACTTTTAGGTTAGACTAACTGTTAAGTGAAAATGACCACTCAACTACAAAAAGATACCTCATATGCTGTGTTTATACACTAGTATACAATGTGTGTGTATCATGATACAAGTAATATTTATTCATGTTATGTGTGTGCTTACAATGTATATTATAAATTTTTAAAATATTTCTTTCTCTTTCTGGTGTGTATGTCATCAAATATAGCTGTCCTAGCAAAAGGAAAATGAGATTTTCTTAACTGCCCACTGGATGGCATTAGAGATCTCTTCATAAATTCAAAGGTTAGTGCTTTTTTCTGACATTTATATGCTTGGCTCTTAAAGTAGAAAGTTTCAGATCTGAAGATTTGAGTATTCATAACGTCTTTATTATGGTTGGTCTTCAGATCTCCATTTTAATGCTAATTCTCAGTGTAGTTACATGGGTGAATAATCAGTACAGCACTAAGAGGAAATATAAAACTTGGCCTGAGCAAGCTTGAATAAATGTGAGTTTTAAAAGCATATACTAAATGTAAGTAGAGGGAAATATAGTTTTCTGATAGCAGGGGTAGCAGTGGCTTTCCTGATGATTGGATGCTTAACAGAGCATATAAATTCAGCTACAGATAGTTGCCAAGAGCAATTGCATAATTCACATGAAGCAAGTTTGCATCAAAGTCAGTCAATGGCTTCCATTGCCTGATTCAAGTGTACTTATTTTCAAAAAGGCAATTTCCAGTTCATTCAGTATGCCACAGCTTTACAAACATAAGTATGAGTGGTCACTGATTTTCTTAAGAAAAAAAGGCAAAGCAAACTTACTTTTAAGTATAAGGTATACCAAAAATGTAAGTAATAGCAACCAATTTCAGCTGGAAATAAAAAAAATTATCTTAGCTTCTAGATCACAGAACTTGATAGATCTAAGGGACATAAAGTTCCTAGCCAGCTTCACAGGTAACTACTTTTGCTTTTCAGATGCTGTATGTCACTAAATAAAATCTTCCTCTGAGGATCTCTCCTTCCTAATATTTTATTATATATGTTACTTAAGGCAACTGGTTTAGCCTACCTATCTCTTGTTTTCCTTTCCATCTTTTTTAAACTGAATAGATGAAAATGTAATTATCTATAAGATACCTTCTTCCTATCAGGTTTAGAGCGTATAGTTCAAATTTTGTCAATTTTATTAAAACTATTTATTTAAAAACATTTTGTTTTAGATAATAAGTCTTCATGGAGATAGCTTGCTTGAAACCCAGAATATTTTTGTCCTTGATGTAATGTTAGATAGTATTTTTCCTTGTTAAAGAAAAACAGTGGTAAGTTCAAAGTGGACAGAACTGTAATTTAGAAGATTCCATTACTTAATTTTGTCTGTACAATTTAACAAATTGTGAAACAAATTATGAACAATAATAATTTATTCTCTCAGGACAATGATCATTTGGTGTTATCTATTTGCACTTACCAAAACACTAACGCATGGATTCCACATTGGCAAATTGGGAAAGAACTCTTATGAAGGGTTTTCAGCAAGAGATGAAGTTCTGAGAAGAGCATCAGTTGGGAGGGAAAAAAACCAAAACAAACCGAAAACAAAAAAGATGAAGTAGTTAGGGCCCTTTAACACATGGGGCATTTAATTTTTTTTAAATCTTTTTTTCTTTATTGTTAAAGTATGATACAGAGGGCTTACAGATTCATATGTAAGGCAGTGAGTACATTTCTTGTTCAACTTGTTACCTCCTCTAGGAGGTGGGTAAAATTTTAATGTTATTATTAAGATGATGTACGGAGGGGTTATTGTTTCATAAGTCTGGTAATGCATCCATATTTGAGGGGCATAATGTCACAGCTTCCTTTGCTCTCTTGCTTTTTCGCTCCCATTTTTGCCCACAAGTTGTATAGTTCATTTTCAACATAGTGTTTATTGAGTACTTCTACTCACATGCAGAATATTTTTGAAAAGGGACATTTCTTGGATTTCTCTATTTCCAGGAGAAAAGAGAAATGACTGGCCTCAATTAGATTTGTTAATTATATATGATGGATTTCTAAAAAATACTGGGAAATAGTATTATATATCCATTTACACATTATCCCACAGTAGGCAAATAATAAAAATCTTCTAACTCAAAGTTAAAGTTTACAAATTTTCATGAACGTATGTAAGTACAGGAACTTCTTCAAAATTTTGAATTAAAAATTGTTCAGTCCATGTATACTTTTGAGAAACTAATTTAAAATGTAGTAGAGTGAAATTGAAAATATTAACAGTAAATATCGTTATTGTAGGTTAGAGCTAATTTTATGTAAATCATGAAAGAATAATAAGATCTGGTTTGGGCGGCGGTGGGGGGAATTTGTTCCTTGGTTGGTAATGTACTGGTACTGCACTTGCTAGGCAAATACATTGCCTTTTAAATAGGAAGTTAAACAAATAAGTATTTGGGAAAAAATGTAGCCACACACACACAAACAGACAAACACACACAAAGTATAAGAAGAGCAAGCATCTCATGTGGTAGAAATTACAAATACTGGTTACAGTTAAGGTTTAGGAGGCTGGTGGTGGGAAATGGAACTGAATAACAAGGGTTTCCTGTGTTATAGAGTGTGAACTATTTGTGTGGGTAATGGGGACTCATTGGAAGGCATTAGACATAAAAGTCACATGGCTGATATTTCGATCTACAAAGATCTATCTGGAGGTATGTGGCATGAGAAAGAAGAGACAGTCATTACTGAGACAGTGGTAGTGTCTAGAGCAAAGCAGACTACAAAAACGACTTAGTTGCAAGATTCTTATTATTTTTGAAAGGTATTGCACATTTTGAGTGGGCTAGGGTAGACATCACATGGAGCTTTGTACAAATCTGTGTGTGTGCTGTGTGTGTGTGTGTGTGTGTGTGTGTGTGTGTGTGTGATGGTTTGTGTAGGGTCTGTTTGCATTCATTTTCTTGGCTGCTAAACCAGCAAACAAACAACTTGGAGGAAAAGTGTGAGCACAAAGATACCAATGAAAGACTTATTTCATGTTCTTTTTATAAGCCTATTAACATTTAACATTGTGGTAGTCTCAATCTAAATGGAGTTGAGAATCTAATATTGACAATATCCTGAAACTCTAATTTGGTGGTGACTTTACTGTAGGAACATGTAGGAACTCACAAGTACAAGTACTTAAGTACAAGTCCTTAACACATGAGGACTTTTTTTGCTGAGCCACAGATACACACTTCTGATTTCTTTCTGAGTTATCTAACAATTGCAGAAGATTATAATGCTATACAATATCTAGTTTGCAGAAGACTATAATGCTATACAGTATCCAGTTTGGTAGGTTTAGCTACAGGTATCTCTCCATAATTTGGGTGAGAAAAAGATAAAACACAAACCTTTTTTCTCTTTGATGTCTTTACAAGACCATAGTCTACAAATAAGATCATATCTAAGATTAATATGAATGTCACATATAAAAAGTATCTTACAATAAATATTTTTTAGCATCATTGCAGAACATATGTGCTATACCTCCTATCAAAGAAAACCGAATGTGAATGTACAAAGAATGTACACGTAACCAGAAATAAGTTATTGTATAATGAAAAGAGAGAGGAATGTATCACAGAGAAGAATTCATGCTACTTCAGTGGGCAACAATAATACAAAATGTCAATTACTCCTCCACTTATGCTAATAAAAATTTATGAATTACTTAGCACACTAACTATGGAAATAATATAAGTTATTTCTCTAGCTAGTTCAGAAAAACTCAGCACAATTGGCTGTTAGCAAACTCAGAGCACCCATGTTAACAATAAAAAGGGCAGAAAGAAATATGTGGCTGTGAGAAAATAGACTCATATATGAAATAGTCTTAGTTACCAAGGAATATAGAAAGAACTAAAATCTATTTATAAAGACTGACTTTGGAAAAATTGCACTGAAAAAATAATATTTTACAATTAATCTCCATATGGCATCTGGAATGTGATCAGGAATTTAAAAAGATAACAGCACAACATGTGGTAATTTTAATTAAATCCAATTGTTAACATGACAACAGCAAGTGTGTGTGTGTGTGTGTGTGTGTGTGTGTTTTATTAAGCAGGGCAAGGAAGGTGAGTGATAAGTTCACTGTAATATGAAAGCAATCAAATATCACATAAAATAACCAAATGATAAGTAAATTACAAAAACAAGTTTAGCCAAAATTTGTACTAAATTTTTCATACTTGTTTTTTTTTCTAATAAAGACACTTTAGCAAAAAAAAAAAAAACAAACCAAAAAATAAAAACAAAACACATTTTGTTTTCACAATAGAAAAGTGCATTGGCTTTTGAATGCTTCACAATGTGGTGCTTGTTATGAATCTGAATTGCAAATCTTAGATGGAAAACCCAACAACTTGTAGCTTCTATTTTTTTTTTTTTTTTGCCAGTCCTGGGCCTTGAACTCATGGCCTGAGTACTGTCCCTGGCTTCTTTTTGCTCGAGGCTAGCACTCAGCACTTGAGCCACAGCACCACTTCTGCCTGTTTTCTATATATGTGGTACTGGGGAATTGAACCTAGGGCTTCATGTATATAAGGCAAGCACTCTTGCCACTAGGCCATATGCCTCGCTGTAGCTTCTATTTTATACACAGTCATCCAAGATGGTATTGAATATCAACTAGGGTGATGTATAGAAAAAGAGTTTAAGATAAAATGACATTAGATTCTTTCTCCCATTTTCCCAGCCAACAGCTGCCACTCAATTACTTTTATAATTGCCTACATTAAAGATTATGCTCAATAACCAAAGAACAATAATCACAAATTACATGCCATATAAACCAGTTTTAAAAGATTTATGTTTCTCCATAAAATATATTCAACATTTATCCTAGTAGACACATTTACTTCACTTAGTTTCACTTTCACTCAAAATAATTGTTCATAACTGCTCTTCCTAATGAAGAATGCAAAAGAAAGATGGAAAGGAAACAAAGAGTTCCCAGCTTACCGTTGAATGGCTTGCCAAACTAGTTAACATGGATGGGGCACTACTACATTAAAAATAGAACAATTTTTTGGTAGCCACAAAATTTAGTGTTTTTTAAATTTAATTTGTCAAGCTGATGTACAGAGGTTTTACAGTTATATACATAAGGGAATGAGTACATTTCATCTCAAACTTGTAAAATTTTATGTTTTTAAAGACAATCTTCATTAAGAAGTACTGATTAACTCTGCTGAGATTCTGATGCACCTTCCAGTCCTTTCTTGTTCTTTAGTGGGGACATGATGACACAATGAATATGTTATATCTTGGACAAAAATAAATTGATGCCATCTATTTAATCTCAATAAAGTCTCTAAATTTTCCTGGTGAAAAAAATGGAATATACTGGTATTTTTCAGAAAGAAGATGAGATTTTTCACAGAAAATGTAGACATATGTCTTATCCAAACCAAGGCAATGAAAATAGTTGAAGTTCATACATTAAATCATTTGATAATTTGAGTTTTATGCCATTATCATATTCAGTATTTATAGATGCTGTAGTAAATCCTGTTATTTACAACAAGAATAAACCTAGAGGATATTATGTTAATTGAACTAAGTCAGCCAAAGAAAGGTAAACATCAGGGCTGGGAATATGGGCTAGTGGCAAGAGTGCTTGCCTTGTATACATGAAGCCCTGGGTTTGGTTCCCCAGCACCAGATATATAGAAAATGGCGTTATGGCTCCAGTGATAGAGTGCTAGCCTTGAGCACAAAGAAGCCAGGGACAGTGCTCTGTCCCTGAGTTCAAGGCCCAGGACTGGCCAAAAAAAAAAAAAAAAAAAAAAAGAAAGTTGAACATCATAAGATCCCTCTTATATGTGAAATGAAAACATTTGTACTCAGAGTAGTAGAGAGTAGAATGGTGATATCCAAAATCTGTCTTGTTTGTATCTTGGTTGCAAAGTGTGGAAGATGGAAAGATGTGAGTCCAACAGTCAAAAAATTGAGATATGTAGGAGGAATGATTGAGAGATCTATATTTAATGTGATGATTAAAGTTAATGCTATACTGAAGTCAGAAAAGGCTAAGAATGCTGAGAGCTATTGCTCAAGTTTGTAAATTTAGCTACTTGAGGTGTAGAGAATGGGATGATGGTTTGAGGCCAGCTCAGGCCTAAAAGAAATTCATAAGATGTCATGTCAATTAAGGACTGGGCAACATGTAGAAGCACAAGTAGGAGGATCATAGTCGAGGCTAGTACGGGTATAAATTAAGATTCTACCTCAAAATTAACCAAGACAAAATGGTCTGGAGGCAGATCTCAAGTGGTAGATCACTTTCCTGGAAAGCTTTGCCCTGAGTTCAATCCCTTATAACACAAAAATAACAGAAATACTGGAAAGTTGAGAATGGATGTCAAAGATCCACTACAAAAATGATAACTTTTTGAGAAGTATATATATGTTAGTTTCCTAGATTATTTTACAATATCTCTAGCTCTATATATCTGTCTGTCTCTCTTTTTCTCTATCAAAAGATTGATATATATCTCTATATAATTTAAATATGTTATTTAACTAGATGAATCATTGTATAGTATCTCTGTACATCTAGTTCATATATATATAATATTTATTTACTTTTTGTCAGGACTGGACATAAGTTCACATTTTAATAATTTGGAGGAAGATGCTCTAATTTGAGACCTGCTTTTAGTCCTCTTTGTTGAGGTTATTTTTGAGAGTATGTCTCAATTTTGCCCAGGGTAGGTATAGACTGGTGTTATATTTATGATTATGCATAGTTGGGCGAGAGACACATGCTATTGAACCCAGGTGTTGATTGAAATTAACCTGAGGAATTTTTTTCCTCTTCCAGATTGGACTTGAACTCTGAGCCACTAACACCTAGCTATAATGCATAGTTTAAAACAATATATTATACATGATAAATATTTTTTTCTAAGCCAATCAAATTTAGCAGTGGGAGGATAAATAAAATTTTACCATCAATGTTTTAAAAGTAAAAATAAAGCGATAATTTTTATTGTGACCTTTGGTAGTATTTGTTAAAAAGATAATTTTTATGGTGAACTTTGGTAGAATTTGCTAATATCCAGAAAGGATGTTCTTTTCCTATTTCAGGTTTTACTGGAATCTCATTTCTTACGTTGAAAAAACTTAATACAGTGTGACTTAGCACAGTAGAAATGCAAAAAATATATATTATGTAGGATATAGAAACCTAATTAGCAATGGAGATAAATACTAGAAATGTTAAAAGTTATTAATCTATTGATTTATATCATCTTTAAGTAGTTGTACAAAGGCATTGCCATTTAACAAAGCATTATGAATATAATGCATCTGGATCAATGTCACCCCACCTCTCTCTCTCTGTCTACTCCCACTCTCATTTTTCTTAATTTTGTGGTATATACATTGAATTCTTGTGTGTTCACCCACATTCTTTTCCTGAGTTTGTCTCCAGCAAAGTTACCTTTGGACTCTAGGAAGGATAAGTTTAATGAACAAACATCTGTGACAAACACTGAAACTGCTCCTCAGAGAGACAATGCCTTCTTATTGTAAGTAGACACCACCCAAAGTCCTGGGCTTATGACACTGGAACATCTTGATATCATGATCATCTAGAGGACAGCTTGGACCAGGACCATCAAAATGCATACATCTCTCACCCTACCTGTAACTTTCTCCAATTTAAACCTAGAATTTGTATAAGTACACTAAAGAGTCAATCTCAGGATCACTGAGTCCCTTTGTACTCCTGACAGCCAGCTTTCATTGAATATTCTTTCTGTGTCACATATATCTCACCTTGTTAATTTTATTCTTATACTTATAATTTATTTTCTTGTGCTGCTACCTGGGCTTTGAGCTCAAGGTCTCACATTCTCTGTCATCTTCTGTTCATGTTCACAGCTGGTACCCTACCACTTAAGCCACAGCCTTCAATTATAGATTTTTTGGTGGGTATTTGGAGAGAAAGTTCCAAGGATTTGTCTGCTTGGGTTGACTATGAGCTAAGATTCTCAGATCCCAGCCCCTTGAATAACTAGGATTTTAGGTGTGAGCCAAGCAAAAATGCTTGTCTCCTTACCTGCCATGTAGAGGTGGGTACTCTAGCCTAGCCTGATGGGGACTCCTGGAGGAGGTTTTGCATCCAAGAGCTCTAGTTTCAACATTGCCCCCTGTTTATGAAGACTTTGTGCCATTTGGGAAGAATGCCAAAGAAGGTCTTTGGGAAATAAGTGTATAAAAATATGCTTCAGCCAAACTACTCAGAAGGCTGAGATATGAGAATCATGGTTTAAAGAAAGCCCAAGTAGGAAAGCCTATGGGTTTTGCAAGTATTGCTTTGGAGTCCTTTGTCTTTTTATCCTTTGTCTCTCAATTTTGATATTCCCTTTCAATTCCCTAGTTCTAATACCAGTATATACAGTATCCAGTGTATTCAGATGAGATACAGTGATAGGTGTAAACCAACTGAACAACTCATGGGGGAGAGGGCAAAAGGGGAGGGGAGAGGGGGAAATGAGGGAGTAAGTAACAAACAGTACAAGGAATGTACCCAAGGCCTAATGTATGAAATTGTAACCTCTCTGTACATCAAAACAACAACTCAAAAAAAAAGACAAATGATTCCCAAAGCAATATTTACAAAACCATTTGGTGTAAACCAAGTGTACAACTCATGAGGGGGAAAGGGGGAGGGGGAGGTGGGGGTTGGGGGGATGAAAGAGGAGGTAACAAGATGAACAAGAAATGTACTCACTGCCTTACATATGAAACTGTAACCCCTCTGTACTTTACTTTGTCAATAAAGAAAAAAAAAAAAGAAAGCCTATGGGATTAATCTCCAATTAACTATCAAAAAAACAGAAGTGGTACTGTGGCTCAAGTAGTAGAGCACAAATTTTGAGCCAAAAAAATCAAGAACAAATCCTAAGCCCTGAGTTTAAGCCCTGGGACTGGGGCACTCACACACAGATACACACATACACACACACACTCACACACACACACATACATGCACATCCTATTTCTTAATGCATTGAGGAATATCTTTAACCTAATCGACATTATTCCTAGTGTATCCATTCATCCGTTCATTAGTCATTATTTTTTAAGGAAAAATAATATAATGTGCCAGTTATTCTTTTCAGTGAGTAAGGCAAATCATCTTTTTTTTCTTGGAAGTTATGTTTTAGTAAGAGTAAGGCAATCATAAAAATTACATATATTTTGGAAAGTAAATAAAGTTTTATACTCCAGACCCAAACTCAAAAAGTTTCATATGTCAGGTTTGGCCATTCATCTCTATATGCCAAATAAAGTAGGCACATTGAAGGGTGGAGAAAAAGAGATTTATTACCTAGCATCCATGGAAAGACAAAACTTCATTACATCTTCAGTGATCCTTAACTGCCTTTTAAAATATAGACATTTGCCCGAGGTCAAATAAGGAGCACTGGGGACAGGGCCATGAAGGAATGTATAGTTAAAAGTCCCAAATCACAGGAAGGTTCTGAAGTGGTCAGAGGTGGTTTCAGGTGGTCTGACATAGTCTCAAAACTGGTCAGGTGGGACCTTGTTACAGTAATAGTTATTGCCAGTTTGCAGGTGGGTCTTGACCTTGGGCTTCCAGGATAGTGGCACTATGACTGTAGGAGAAAGTGGCTCAGTTCTAAGGACATAGGCAACAAAAGGAAAAAGCTGAGATGTCTAGCCTTTATCTTGCTCCTAGTGAATTCATGGGTCTAACAAAAGTAGCTTTTAAGTGGCCTTGTACATAAACAGTTATGTAGTACATGAACAGAAACTTTAATAAAGCAGAACCAAAGACCCATGCCGCACAGGGACAAAGAATCCTATATACAAGATCCTTGAGACCAAGAAAGCCTGTCAGTGTCAGAAAAGACTCCAAATGTTCTGTTTTGGCTAAATCAGTGTGCAAGTAGATGTGATAGGACACAAAGTCACACAACCATGGGTCAGAGCACAGACATCCCTGTGGAGAAAACTGAGTTACATTGTAACTTTTTCAAAAGACAGCTGGGGCTTGATTAAACACTTCAATTCATCAGTGCCTGCTAAGTAGAAAACAGTCACAGCAGAGGAAAAGGAAAAGAAGGAGATGAATCCAGAAGTTGCAGGAAACTGAGTAACTAATATTGAATTCAAGCAATTCATTCCTCAGTTTAATTGTAGTTTAGAGAAAAGAAATATGGTCACTAACTTATTGGGCTTACGATTGTCACACAAATCATTTTTTTTTTTACAATAAAGATTCAGATCTAGACAGCTTTACTAAGAGTGGTAAGCATTTCTCTTTTAGATGAGAAAATGGAATCTGAGAGAGGTTTTCTACTCTCATGATCAAATAAAAATTACCATTGACAGACATAACGGTGAAAAAAAAAAGAGCTTTGAAGACATTTTCCCCTAACTCAAGTACATCAGATAACTGCTGGGTCAAGTAATGTTAAACCTCTAAGCTTTGGTTTCCTTTTCTGAAAAGTATACTTAAGTGTACTCAGCGAGTGGGTATCAAAGATAAATTAGATGATTCATATAAATTGCTTACCACAGTGCCTGGAATAAGGTAAGTGTTCCAATTTAGCTATTATACATATTTTAAGACTCAAAATTATCTTCATCATAAAAGTCACAGTTGACATCAGTCTGACATTTGGTTCAAGATAAGGCTGCTTCAACAAACTAACCATCTTTCTCAATATCCATCATCCAGTCTTCTGTTTTTGTGACATAGTATGTGATCTGCATTTCCTGTTTTGACTCTCTGATTCTATCTGCAAACCAGCATCACTCAAATTCTTTGCCCTAGAAAATCGCTTCATATATATATATTGGTATTAGAACTAGGAAAGTGAAAGGGAATATGAAAATCGAGAGACATAGGATAAAAAGACAAAGGACTCTGAAAGCAATACTTGCAAAACCATTTGCTGTAAACCAACTGAACAACTCCCCATGGGGGGAGAGGAAAGGGGGAGGGGAGAGGAGGAAATGAGGGAGGAGGTAACAAATTGTACAAGAAATGTACCCACTGCCTTACGTATAAAACTATAACCCTTCTGTACATCACTTTTACAATAAATAAGTAATTATACAGAAAAAAAGAAAATCGTTTTTATTTTCCTTCAGACTACAAAAGCCTCTGCTTTGAAAAGTAAGATGTCAGCAGGCTGTATTACAGAAATGTAAGAAATCGTTTTACAGTATCCTTGAAAAGATCAACTTTTAATTTTAGTCAAACAAATAAATTTTAACATGTATACTTACATCCCTGGTGCAATGTTCTATAGACAGGACCCTGACAACAAAGAAGTGTATATTTAGGGCGTAAAAAGAACTTTGTCTTTAGATTTAGCAAGACACGCACTGTAATCCAATTAGAAAGTAAAATGGGCTTAATTACTTAGCTCAGATCAAAGAACATAAGGCAGCAAAGAATCTAATTAAAATTAATAATATAATGGGCAGATTTATCTAATGCCCAATCTAGGGCATTTCATCTCAATTTAAACTCAGCTCTCAAATTTTCAAGGCCCTGTTATTTAAGTGATTGTTATAAAATCTGATTGGCTTATGATAAATTCTTCTTATGTATTTGTTGCCTAGTTCTAAGTAATGGATTTAGTGCCGTTCAACAAAGAGAGGTCAGAAAGTTTACTCTCTTACATGTTTATATTGAATTTCTTCAGCCTCCTATCTCTGATTTTAGCCTGATTAATATTCTTTGGATGTTACTGAGTAGTGCAAATGATCTATAAAATGTATACAGCCAGAGGCCATGTTTGTATTGAGTGGGAGCAGTGCCTAAGTTAATCAAGGACTGTCATGGATGCTTCCAATCTCACTTAGAGTAGGTTTAGAAAGTACTGTTTATTTACATGTTCATGTGAAATGGATCTAACAGTACAATCTAAGGACTTCTTTAAAATAATTTTGAGTAGTGCACAGAAGAAAACATCCTGGTTAATGGAATTAGCAATAGCCTTGTTACGTGTACAAAGGCCTGAATTAACAGAAGCATGGTGTTTCCAAGTCAATGTGATTCACCTATACACTTGCTCCTTAAGCCAAAAATCACCTTTTAGCCTCAAGGAGAAATGGTAGAGTTTCAGCAATTGTTAGAATTGCCATAGACTTCTTTCAGAGAATGATTACAGGGACCTAACCCTCATTAGGCATGTGTAGTTGGGGGTAAGATAGTGTTGACTATTGTTAAGATCTCATAGTTTTTTTTTTTTTTAATATGCACATGCTTAAGTGGGTTTCATTTTAGCAATGACAAGAGTAGGTGATGGTCAAAGTGATTGTTCCCACAGCCACTCCAGGGATCGTCACCCTTGTCTTCTCACAACCTTGTTACCTGAGTCCTTAAGTTAGGAGGAAGAAAAAGCACTTCCCACAAAAAGCCTTTGATACAAACCCTAATAGATAGCTTGTGATATGAATAGACTGGGCCTGTTCTGCATTACTTGTGTTGTACAGAACAGCAATTTTAAGACTTTGGAAATGGAAAAACCTCCCATGCTCCTGGATTGGTAGGTATAAATGACAATATTTCCAAAGGCTATCTACAAATTCAATGCAATACCCATTAATATCCCAACACCATTTTTTAATGAAATAAAGGAAGCAATCCAGAAATTCATATGGAACAATAAAAGACTGAGAAGAGCAAAAACAATCCTAAGCAGAAAGAACAGTGCTGGAGGAATTACAATACTAAACTTCAAGCTGTATTACAAAGCTATAATAATAAGAACAGCAAGATATTGGCACAGGAACAGGCCTGAAGACCAATGGAACAGAATTGAAGACCCAGAAATGAACCCATAGAACTATGCCTACTTAATCTTTGATAAAGAAGCTCAAAAAATAGGACAGAAGATAGCCTCTTTAACAAATGGTGCTGGCAAAACTGGTTCAGCACCTGCAACAAACTAAAACTATATCCTTATATATCTCCCTGCACCAAGATCAATTCCAAATGGATCAAAGACCTCGAAATAAGAACAGATACCCTGAAAACACTACAAGAAGTAGAAGGAGAAATACTTGGGCTCCTTGGCACAGGACAAAACTTCCTTAATAAAGACCCAGAATTGCAAAAAATCAAAGAAAGGTTGGACAAATGGGACTGCATCAGACTGCAGAGCTTCTGCAGGGCAAAAGACATAACATGAAAGATAAACAGAAAGTCCACAGATTGGGAAAAGATCTTTACCGGCCATACAGCCGACAAAGGCCTCATATCTAAAATATATGCAGAACTAAAAAAATTCAGTTCCTCCAAAACAAAACCACAAAGAACCAACAGCCCCCTCAACAAGTGGGCTAAAGACTTAAAAAGAGACTTCTCTGATGAGGAAATGAGAATGGCCAAGAGACATATGAAAAAGTGCTCTACATCATTGGCCATAAAAGAAATGCAAATCAAAACAACATTGAGATTCCATGTCACCCCAGTAAGAATGTCTTTTATCAGGAAAACTAACAAAAACAAATGTTGGAGGGGATGTGGCCAAAAGGGAACCCTACTTCATTGTTGGTGGGAATGTAAACTGGTTCAGCCACTCTGGAAAGTGGTATGGAGATTCCTCAGAAGGCTAAACATAGAGCTTCCCTATGACCCAGCAGCCCCACTTCTGGACATCTACCCAAAAAACTACAAACAAGAACACACTACAGCCACCAGCACAACAATGTTCATCGCAGAACAATTTGTCATAGCTAAAATGTGGAACCAACCCAGATGCCCCTCAGAAGATGAATGAATCAGGAAAATGTGGTACATATACACAGTGGAATTTTATGCCTCTATCAGAAAGAATGACATTGCCCCATTCATGAGGAAATGGAAGAACTAGGAAAAACATATTCTAAGTGAAGTGAGCCAGACCCAATGAAACATGGACTCTATGGTCTCCCTCATAGGGAATAGTTAGTACAGGTTTAGGCTAGTCATAGCAGAGGATCACAAGAGCCAAACAGCTATACCCTTATGAACACATAAGATGATGCTAAGTGAAATGAACTCCATGTTATGGAAATTACTGTTACAGCACTGTTGTAATTACTTTTAACATGCCATGTGAAACTGTAGCTTTTCTTGATGATCCTCTTGTATCCTCTTCCTGTGGTTGTCCCTGCGCTATCACTGTATCTCATCTGAGTACCCTGGATACTGAATATACTGGTATTAGAACTAGGGAAGTGAAAGGGGATATCAAAATTGAGAGACAAATGACTCCAAAACCAATACTTGCAACACCATTTGGTGTAAACCAACTGAACAACTCATGGGGGAGAGGGAAATGGAGTGAGGGGAGGGGGGAATGAGGGAGGAGGTAACAAAAGTATAAGAAATGTACCCATGACTTAACATATGAAACTGTTACCCCTCTGTACATCACTTTGACAATAAATAAGTAATTATTATTTTAAAAAGATTTTGGATAACCTTACTTACTCAATTTTGTAAAGCAGTAACAATATAGAATTTTCTGTTGTCATACTTAATGGCCGGAGCCCAAGTCAGAGCTGCTTTTTCAGCTCAGCAGCTGGAGGCTTCCACTGAGGTGGAAAGCTCTGTAGCAGAAGAGCCTATTTAGTGTTGCATGTTGCAGCTTAGGGCAGACAATGAATACCTTGTTGCAATCCTACTGCCAGCATTGCTGTGGCATTTTCAAGTTTGTGTTAGCACTTCACAGATGAAGTTTAGGACAATGGAAGAAGAAATTTATTTAGAAGAGAAGTGTCTAGCTCAAAGGCTACAGCTGCTGCCATGGCCCTAGCCGCAACAGCAGTATCTATTCTCTGTTCTTCAGGTGTCTTTCTCTCTGTCTCTGTCTCTCTCTCTTTCTCTGGAGCCCAGTGTTTCTTATACCCTGGTTGTACTCTGATTACTTTCTCTAGATAAAAGTAACACTTAATTTAGAAAGTATGACTTCAAGGAGCCCTAGTGTTTCTCCACTCCTTCTTTTAGTGTTTTCAGGGTATCTGTTTTAATTTTGAGGTCTTTGATCCATTTGGAATTTATTTTGGTGCAGGGTGATATATAAGGATCTAGTTTTAGATTGTTGCAGGTGTTGAACCAGTTTTGCCAGCACCATTTGTTAAAGAGGCTATCTTTCTTCAATCCTATTTTTTTAATCTCCTTTATCAAAGTTTAAGTAGGGCATAGTTCTGTGGGTTCATTTCTGGGTCTTCAATTCTGTTCCATTGGTCGTCAGGCCTGTTCTGGTGCCAATACTAAATTGTTTTTATTACTATAGTTTTATAATACAGCTTGAAGTTTGGTATTGTAACTCCTCCAGAACTGTTCTTTCTGCTTAGGATTTTTTTTTTTTTTTTTTTTTTGCTATTCTGGGTCTTTTATTGTTCCATATGAATTTCTGGATTGCTTCCTCTATTTCATTAAAAAATGGTGTTGGGATATTAATGGGTATTGCATTGAATTTGTAGATAGCCTTTGGCAATACTGCCATTTTGACTATATTAATCCTCCGAATTCAGGAGCTTGGGAGGTTTATCCATTTCCTTAGATCTGCTTTAATTTCATTTTTCATGTTTTTAAAGTTCTCATCATAGACGTCTTTATGTTTTTTTGAGGCTATTGCAAAAGGAGTTGCTTTCCTGTTTTCAGCCTCGATCTTCGGGTCATTAGCATATAGAAAGGCCATTGATTTTTGAGGGTTCATTTTATATCCTGCAACTTTGCCAAAGTTTTGGATCACTTCTTGTAGCTTGGGAGTACAGTCTTTGGGGTTCTTTAGCTATAGGATCATGTCATCTGTGAAGAGAGAGAGTTAAACTTTATATTTTCCTATTTGGATCCCCTTTATATTTTCTTCTTGCCTAATTGCTCTGGCTAGGAATTCTAGTACTATGCTGAAGAGAAAGGGATAGAGTCAACATCCCTGTCTTGCTCCTGATTTTAAAGGGAATGGCTTTAGCTTTTCACCATTTAGAATTATGCTTGCTGTTGGTTTGTCATAGACTGACTTTATTATATTTAGGAGTGTTCCCTGGAATCCGAACATCCTTAACAAACACCCAGAAATGCTACAAATCAAAGAAAGGATGGACAAATGGGACTGCATTAAACTGCAGAGCTTCTGCAGGGTAAAAGACATAGCTCACAAGATAAACAGAAAGCCCACAGATTGGGAGAAGATCTTTACCGTCCATACAGCCGACAAAGGCCTCATATCTAAAATATATGCAGAACTAAAAAAATTCAGTTCCTCCAAAACAAAACCACGAAGAACCAACAGCCCCCTCAACAAGTGGGCTAAAGACTTAAAAAGAGACTTCTCTGATGAGGAAATGAGAATGGCCAAGAGACATATGAAAAAGTGCTCTACATCATTGGCCATAAAAGAAATGCAAATCAAAACAACATTGAGATTCCATGTCACCCCAGTAAGAATGTATTTTATCAAGAAAACTAACAAAAACAAATGTTGGAAGGGATGTGGCCAAAAGGGAACCCTACTTCATTGTTGGTGGGAATGTAAACTGGTTCAGCCACTCTGGAAAGTGGTATGGAGATTCCTCAGAAGGCTAAACATAGAGCTCCCCTATGACCCAGCAGCCCCACTTCTGGACATCTACCTAAAAGACCACAAACAAGAACACACTACAGCCACCAGCACAACAATGTTCATCGCAGAACAATTTGTCATAGCTAAAATGTGGAACCAACCCAGATGCCCCTCAGAAGATGAATGAATCAGGAAAATGTGGTACATATACACAATGGAATTTTATGCCTCTATCAGAAAGAATGACATTGCCCCATTCATAAGGAAATGGATGGACTTGGAAAAAGTTTTACTAAGTGAAGTCAGGCAGACCCAAAGAAGCATTGACTCTATGGTCTCCCTCATAGGGAATAATTAGCACAGGTTTAGGCTAATCACAGCAGAGGATCACAAGAGCCCAATAGCTATGCCCTTATGAACACATAAGATGATGTTACAACATAGAAATAATTCGTTTCCATAACATGGAGTTCATTTCACTTATGTTGTAATTACTTTTAACATGCCATGTGAAACTGTAGCTTCTATTGTTGATGATAGTCTTGTATTCCCTTCCTGTGGTTGTCCCTGTGCTATCACTGTATTTTATCTGAGTACTGTATATACTGGTATTAGAGCTAGGAAAGTGAAAGAGAATACCAAAATGGAAAGACACAGGATAAAAGGACAAACGACTACAAACGCAATACTTGCAAAAATGTTTGGTGTAAACCAACTGAACAACTAACTCATGGAGGGGAGAGAGGAAGGGTAAGGGGAGCGGGGGGAATGAGGGAGGAGGTAACAAACAGTACAAGAAGTGTACCCAACGCCTAACGTATGAAACTGTAACCTCTCTGTACATCACTTTTACAATAAATAAGAAAAAAAAAGAAAGTATGACTTCATTGTTCAAGTCTCACAACATTCTAATTGGCTGTTAATTCCTAATCTCTTTTTCAAATCCTCTCTAGGAGCAGCTATGGAGAGGCAGAGGCATGGTATTCTCATTTGCTGCTCTCTATGCTGAAAAACCAAGATGCTGTCAAGAGGTCTCAACCTTCTTCAATAACTTTAAGTTGAATCTCTTTGCATCTGTATCTACTGTCTGCCCTGAGTTAGACAAGACCTATTTGAATTTGGTGATCATTTTAACTCATTTTTATAGCCATACTGTAAATTCTATGTTGTTCTCAAGTGGAATGTGTGGTCAGATAGTTAATATTAGTCTCCATGTTTGGGTTAAAATACGTAATTGTCAATGGCTTAGATAATGAAGTGACCTTATTACTGAAAGAATTAAGGCCAAGGAAATTGGTAGCTTGTTGTTATTCAATAACTTCTGACATTGTGAGAGAATGGAAGCATGTCTATTAATATTTCTTATATAACTTTCTCAGGAAAACTTGCCTATACTATGAAAAGGCCCTGGGTTTATGTAACAGCCTTACAAATAAAGAAAAAAATGTGGTTGACATTGGAAGCTGTACTTAGACTAGGCTTGTAATTTGTCCTTAGGTAAAACCTATAAATGGCCTTTATTAAATGTCTGCATATGATTGTTGAATCTAAAAGCCAAGCTATGAGTGGTAGAATTACAATCTGAGTAGAGGCATGCCATGTTCCCTTTCTAGATATGTAAGCAATTTTTTTCATACTCTGCCAATGTTACTCTGTAAGGCTTTTCTTTTACTTATTGACTCCATCGCTGGTACAATGTTAGGTCTCAACAAAGACTTCTTCAAAATGTTCTTTGCACATAAACAGCTCAAACCAGGTTTTCTAGACCTAAGAATGGCAGCAAAGAGACAGTTGAAGTGTGACTAGACTTAAGGGTCCTGACAGCAACAGAGATACAACTGGTCGATCCTAAGAGCCACCCAGAGCTAAGGGATTTGATTTCCAGGATGTGGAGCCATAATTTAAGAGGAAAGTAAAGAGCCAGACAGGCCCTAGGGCAGAATCTGCATGTAGCTAGGAATTGTAGAAGAATCAAGGGGGTGAGAGTTAGTGGAGAAGCTGAGGTTACCAAAGATGACAGGCTGTGAAGAGCTGTAATCAGGATCCAAAATGATGATGGCTGAAAGCCCCAGTCACAGTGAGACCTCACAAGAGGTGCCAAGGAATGAGGAGCTGAGGATTCCAACACCGGAATCTAAGAGCTTTGGTTGCTAGGTACTGGTACTTAAGCTGTGGCCAATTGTGTCTGTCTTGAGTATCAGGAGCAATAAGCCTTCAGTCTTGAAAGCTTACAGGTAGAAGTCTCTGATTTTTAGGGCCTAGAGTGAAAGCCTGTGAACTTAGAATCCTACATTTATCGTTTTCTGCAACTCAGGGACATCAGCACTCTGGGAGCCTGTCTGTAATTTCTATCTAGATTGAGGGAAAGACGCCTGAGACAGCCATTTAGTACCATTTCTACAAAGATAATCATTGCACCATTAAACATATCTAATAATTAAGATCACTCATTTTAAAATTAAAGAAAGGGGAGAGAAAAGCATTTTGATACCTAAAAACGATCACTTAGAGCTGTAGTCAAATTACAAAAGAACTCAGTGGGATGCAAAACTCCTTTAGAATGCCAAGGGCAGCTCTGTAAGAATAACTATAATTAGCTACCCAAGTTAAAATTACTACCTGAGGACCAACTCCAAGGTAAAAGCTTTCGTGTATCAGATGCAAAATGGGACGATATTTTTAAGGGATTTAGGAAAAGTTTGTAGGTTTGAAGTAGATAGAGGTCTTTTCCTGAATGAAACACATGCATATTCATCATTCAGAAGGTTTACAATTATGTAATTGGGATTTTGCCTCTGTGCAAAACCTGTGACCTTAAAGGCAAGGGCAGAGACTTTCACTATATAGAAGCCTGTTTAAAGAGGCAAAGTCTCCAAAACATGCCAGAAAAGAGAAAAAATGCATTCCAACCCTATTTTTTGTGAATTATTTCACATAAAAATATTTTCAGTAAAAATCTGGTTAAGCACCATTAAGAAAACTAGCCTGGCTTGAACTGATTGTGTAATACTTCAAATGATTGAAATATGAAGTTATGCACAGCAGGGTAAATTCTGTTTTAGAGAAAATTCATGATGTCTCTTTCCCTCCTCTAGCATTGCTTAAACTTAAGTACTCTTGTTGTTTCACGAGGTTTTACACAATTCCCTCTATGTACACAGAAACAACACTGACACTTTTAGAGGTTTCCACCATAAAATGTTTTCTTGCTTTTGGGAATGTTTCTCTAGATGCTAAAGTGATTGGTTTCTGTAAATGTTAGCACCAAGATGCTTGTCTCAAGACTGTAGCATGCTGCTTGTTGAATTAGGCACACTCTTGCTCATTGTCTATTATTTCAAACAAATAAATAATTTCAATCTAATTGAGTTGAACATAAAAGCTTTAATTAAAAGTTTATTGAAATACATATATGCATATACCCATATATAATATATCACATATAGATTATTATATATTTTTTACAGACAGAAAATAAAATTATTGAATAGAATTGGTTACATTGAACAAGGTGGTGTGATTAGATTCCTCACACCAAAATGGAAAAAGAAAGTACAAAACTTATCGCTATATTCCATAGGATTACATGTTGGAAGAATTCAAACCCAAGTGTGAAAATGTTACTGCTATCTTGACACATTTACCATGAAGATATATTAGTCTTCAGTGCATAGAACATGAAATGCAAATGTATTATCAGGGAAAAGAACATTTATTATGTTATTTTTAAGAGGTCTACTGTGACATCTGCATAATGAGAGATGCATTTTCTTGTATGCTGTTAATTATAAAGAATAGAGAAAATAACAATCTCAAGACACATGTTTTTCTTTTTGATAGGATTATTTGTCTGAATGTCAAGAACACTTTATATGAATTAGATCACAATATAACTTTCAGCTTCCTGATTGGCTCAACTTCCTGACTAGCCTTTGCTAATATCTTTGATTAAATATGTAGATAATTTGAGACATTATTATCATTCATATTTCCCTATATAAAATAAAATTGAAGTCAGTTATTTTATATATCTTACATAGATACCATATGCCTAGAATATAAAAATCATATTAATATAAAATATTTTCTCAGGTTTCTGAAAACAGGAATTTCTCACAATTCCTTAGAATTTTGGCTACATTGAAGATAGCCTGAGAATCATGAATCAAATTCAATTCAAACAATCATGATTTTTATTTAAGTCTTCATATCAGTCATTTGGTCATATAAGAAGTCATACAATTCCAGTTATCAGGAAAACTAGTATTTAAATTATGAAATCAATAGAGAGGTAGCAAAATACTTTGTGAATATAAAATGCTAATAGGAAAGAGTTTGGTCAGGTAAAGACAAATGGAGAAGATTTGACTGAGAATAATTGCTAGGACTCTGACAAAATAAAAGAAGGAATCAAAGTGAGTTGCTTATAGGAATTTGTAAAACGATAATGGAGTAGCAAAACAAAGAATAGGCTTTTGAGGCAATCACTAAGTTAGATACTTAGTTTTTGTGTGGAATAGGTGAGGGAGTGATATATGGTCTATGAGGAGTAGATGCAAATCATGGCATATAATGACCAACATTGCACTTTCTAATGCATACCATTAAATAGTACAATAGTGACCAAGTAAGATTCTGGTGTCAGGTAGTATTCAAATATCAGCACTGAACACCCAGTAACTAGGCAGGCTTCAACAAGATGCTTAACCTTTCAGTGCTTCTTTTTCCATCTGAAAAAAAATCTGAGTTTGTGATAGTATTATTATACTGTTTGACAGCTAATGGAATTAGATTCTACAGATATATTAGTAGTATAGATATTATACAGTATAAGCATTAGCTTTGAAAAAAAGTGATACACAAGATAGCTGACAGATGAAATATGGGAATTTTTCTGGCTATAATTCCTACTGTGCTTCTCCACTAGGGCATTTATTTTGATGCTAAAAATCTCTTTTAAAATACTACCTCTTCCAGAGAGCTATTGTTTTTTAGCTTGGGTTATGCCTGCTGAGTCACCTACTTCATTAAGTCCCAGTATCAGAGATTTACTTATGAAGTATAAAAGTTAAACTTCTAATTATTTTCAAGGAACATCTATTTACATTAACATCTATTTACAAAATTTTGCATGTTTTTAGATAAAACAAGAAGCAAATGCCAAAATCATTGTGAATTTAAAAATGAACAAACCTAACATACTTTAATCATTCTAAATTGAAGTAATTTTTTCTCTGCATACATCTTCAATTTTTAACCTCATTTAAAAAGAGATCATCTCTTTGTCTAAACAAATTGGTTCAGAAAGTACATTTTCTTCAGGCACTCTCATATTCTTTCTCAAATTCCCAGACTTTCTGTGTTCTCATTTTGCCAAGAAGTAATTTAGCTGTAAGTGGACTCAGACATTTTAGTGAATCTACTCAGAACATCCTGATTTTTTAAAATTTTTTATGTAGTACTAATCACATATGTTGAAAAAGGAAGTAAATATTGGAACATATATGACAACTCTCATAAACTGTACTATGTAATTGGTTTCAACTATAGCATAAAACTTTTGTCAAAGGAAATGAAATGTCACTTAGGAGAAGGTTATAGTTAAAGCAATGTGGCAAGCTAAGAATTTTGGAAAGATCATACTCAGGAACAGGATAATAGAATCAGAAGAATAATGCTAGAGTCTTGTAGTTCTATAATTAAACTAAACTCACAGCTCATATAGAAAACAAACATACTTCCTGAGCATGTATAATGCTTCAGTGCTATAAAAAGTTTTTTAAAAAAATTATGTCATTTAGTCCTACCACAACACTAGTTAATACTCATCCAACTTTATAGAGAAAGAAAATGAGTTTCAGTAACTTGTACTCTTTTATGTACTTAGAAAATTATAGAATGGTAATTTGAACTAAAGAAACTTAATTTGGGGAAAAATCACAAAAATAGTACACTAACTGAAAGTACTTAATGGAAGAGAAGGATATAGAGGATTATTTGTTCACTGGTTTCTATATAGAAACCCACAACTAAGTCTAAAAAAAGAAAATGACATATGCATGTTTATGGGAAATTAATAAGACTTGGTGATCTTAAATCAGCATACAAGAGAGAACATTCACGTGAACCACAGTGCTTGTCAGAATAAACAAATTTCATAATCAGCCTAGGTATCCAAGAACTAATTAATAGATACAGAAAATGTAGTATGTCATTCTGGAATTTAGTATGGAGGTTCCTCAAAAGACTAAACATACAGCTTCCTTATGACCCAGCAATTCTGCTCCTGGACATTTATCCAATAGACCATAAACAAAGCCACACTACAGCTACCAGAACAACTATGTTCATTGCACCCTTGTTTACTGTAGCCAAGATATAGAATCAATCCAGATGCTCCTTAATGGATAAATGGATCAAGAAAATGTGGTATATACACAATGGATTTCTACAATTCCATCAGAAAGAATGGTATTGTACTGTTCATAACGAAATGGAAAGATGTGGAAAAAAATCCGATTAAGTGAAGTAAGCCAGACCCAAAGAAACATAGGTTGCAGGGTTTCCTTTATTTATTTTAACTAGAATGTGACTAAAAATCTTCAATTAAACATAATGGATGGTAAAAGACAAAAATATTAAAAATGGACACAGTAAGTTAAATAGGAATCTAGATATTCACACAGTGAAACCAAAGGAAGATATTATTAGGAGAGAATCACAAAGGCTCAATAGCTATGTTCATACAATATCACATAAAATGATATCTATCTAAATGACCCATAAAAATGGAACCAATCTTGTGTCCCCTTCCTGTGGTTGTACCTGCACTATCACTATCTTATCTGAGTACATTGGAAACTGTCTATACTGGTATTAGAACTAGGAAAGTGAAAGGGAATATAAAAATTGAGAGACAAAGGATAAAAAGACAAATGACTACAAAAGCAATACTTGCAAAACCGTTTGGTGTAAACCAACTGAACAACTCATGGCAGGGAGAGGGAAAAGGGGAGGGGGGAGGGGGGAATGAGGGAGGAGGTAACACACAGTAAAAGAAATTTACCCAAGGCCCCTAATGTATGGAACTGTAACCCCTCTGTACATCACTTTGACAATAAATAGGAAAAAAAAATTAAAAAAGAATGAAATCAAGAACATTTTTGTTATTTTTACTCCTTTATTGCTGTTTATATTTTCTGTACATTTTGTATTATTTGTCAGTTTAATCAGTTTGAGGGAAGATGAGAGAGAGCACAGAAATGGAAGGACAAAGGGTGACCAAATGCAGCCATGATAACTCACTAGATACTATTGAAAATGAACTATACAAACGTGTGGTGGGGGGGAAGCTGGGAGAAAGCAAGGAAAGGGGTGACACTGTTCAAAAAGTAATGTACTCATTACCTGACTTATGTAACTGTAACCTCTCTGTATATCACTATACAATAACAATAAAAAAGAAGGAAAAAGAAAATATGGTAACACACAATAGGGTATTATTTATTGTTAAAGAAGAATGAAATTATGATGTATACCAAAGTAGAAATAATTGTATGGAGCCTAAAAGGCAATCTGAGAAAGACAAATATAGAGTGCTTTTTCTCATAATGGAATCAATGCATGAATAATAATTATTAGTATATAAATAATAATTATTAGTGTTATAATGAAAAAGAAGGAATACAGGAAGAAAATAAAAGAAGAAGGAGGAGGAGGAGAAGAAGGAGGAAGAAGTGAAGGAAGAGGAGGAAACATAAATGTAAAAGGGAGGCAACTGAAGTGTGAGCTAGTAGGAGACAAGGGAAAGGGATGAATATTATGAAAATACATTACATTTATCTGTGAAAATAGCATAATGCATTCCACTAAAATTTATAAGACACATGGGAGACAGATGGAGGGGAATGAAAAAGAAAAATGTGAATTTTGCTCAAGGTATTATACATGTCCATATATACATATATGGAGACATCACAATGAAGCCTGCTTGTACAATTAATGTACACTATAAATAATTACTAAAGGGCTGGGGATATGGCCCAGTGGCAAGAGCACTTGCCTCGTATACTTGAAGCCCTGGGTTCGATTCCCCAGCACCACATATACAGAAAATGGCCAGAAGTGGCGCTGTGACTCAAGTGGCAGAGTGCTAGCCTTGAGCAAAAAGAAGCCAGGGACAGTGCTCAGGCCCTGAGTCCAAGGCCCAGGACTGGCAAAAAAAAAAAAAATTCTAAAAATCTGCAACATTGACAGGGATCAATGGAAATAGCCAGTTTGCTTTAACTCATCATCCATCAGAAATATAGAACAAAATTACCTGTAGGTTTGCTTCCTCACATATATAATGAGTGACAAACTGCTGATAAAAACCTTAGCTTGGACTACTGATGAAAACATGTGGTGGAAGACTTCCGGGAAGACAGCAGAAGAGCTGCAGTGCACTAGCTCAGCTCCCTCCAGCATCGCAGTTTTCTCACCCCATAGAAACTTTCACTACTAGAAAGACAACCAGCGTAAATTGTAACAGTACAGGGATTCTGGCCAGGAAGGAAAAATCAACTTTGCTCATCTGAAAACACAGATTCGAGCTCTGGGCGGTGTCCCACCCCCATGCCAGGGCCGGCGCCGGCACAGCGCCCGGCACAGCAACCTGCACTCCACGCAGGTAAAGCACACAGCGGAGACCAGGCGGTGGCTGAGCATGGACGACCTGAAATCGCAGAGAAAGCGTGAGTACCCCACGAAAGATATTCTCACTCGCGCCCACAGAGCAGCTTCTGCAAGGCAGCCCTTCCCCCACCTCCAGAGCAAAGCGCCATCTTTACCACTAGTGTAGGGTCAGAGAAGATTGGAACTAAAGTGGGCCTGGGAAAAGCAAGGTCAAAGTAGCCATCTTTGAAAAGGGCAAGAGGGACCGAACAGTGAGAGCCAGCTCCGCCCAGGAGAACGCCCCCTGCCCAGGCAGGAGGCGTTTCCAGGGCCACGGCTTAGCCAGAGGTGCCCTGCCCTGCACACCGGAACTTCTAAATTTATCGCGACAACAGCCAGCAGCTCCCAGCAGCACGGACACCCCAGATGGAGGAACAAATAGATCCTGATACAGTTAAAAGGTCCCGTCACAGAGGAAGCCCAATTCCCAGTCGAAACGGAGCTGCTTTCCATAGCCACCTCCACCAAGGAGGCTGGCCCGCCCAGAAAGCAGAAGCCTCACACAGACAAGCAACTCTCAGCCAGGTAAAACAGGCCAGAGGTGCCCCGCCCTGCTCAGTCCACAGCCTATTCAAAGCCAGGCGTTAAAGGCCGTGGCCCTGCAGCACACAGAGGAGCAAACTGAAATCTGCGAAACCCAGACAATCAGGAATATAGACTGCAGACCATCACAAGGAAACCAGAGACTGGGGAAAGACCACCCAAACAAGAAAGACTCCATTTCTTTTTCTTTTTCATTTCAACATTTTTTAAACTTTAAAAAAAAAAAATTTTTTTCAATTCGGAAACGTCGTCTTTTTTTTTGTTTTTGTTTTTGTGTTCATGTTTTCTATTTTTACCTGTTTGTTTTATCAAGTTTTTTTTCTTTTCTGTTTGTTTGGGTTGTTCCTTTTCTGATTTTTTTTCCTTTTTATTTCATTTCCTTTTTAAAATAATTTTTCTCTGTTTTGTGCATCTGTCTTCCACTATTTTTACTTTATTTCTCTCTTTGCGTTCTCTTTCTTTAAAACTTACTTTCCTATGAAGAACACCTCCACTCTTTTCTGCTAACCCTCCATTATCTATCATTGCAACATTGTTCTCTCTACTGATTCTACTCTTCTCCACATTTCCACGTCACTGAAACTAAACCAAAATCACCACATCCCCTCCCCAATACATTTTACTCTTTTCTCTTTACTACCTCCAACTTACACTCCTGACTTACTGCCTGGACCTCCAGTCTCCAATGACTCCTGGTTATTGGATAGAGGGTATCCCAGCTTAATCCGAGTGAATCAAAGGGGTTCATAGAGAAAGCCAGTCCTAAAAGAACTTAATATAAAAACAAGAATTGCGTATAGGGTTGTAACAGTAAATAAGTAACTACTGAATACAGGGCCCAGGATCGGGTGTTATATTGAAATTGTATTCTTTAGGAACACCAAATCTAATTTTATAGAAGTATACAGGGTATCTGTACATAATTGTGAACTTGTAAGATTTACACAACAGTGCTTGGTAAGGGCTGCTTTGGGTCTTAAACGGTGCTCACAGGTGCTGGTAGGCTGGCATCCACAATTCAAATGGGCAGAAGAAACACAAGAAAGATGGCAAACAATTAAGTCTTATCCCCCACTAAAAACAAGCAGGAAGCAGAGCAGTCAATCAAAGACATAGAAGAGAACTCCCCAAAAGTTCTACAAAGTCTACTGATAAGCCTGATAAATGAAAAGTTTGAATCTCTTCAGTCAATTATTCTAGAGCGTGAGGGGGCAAAGCAAAAATTAATGGAGAATTTCATGGCATCTACACATAGAAAGATAAATGAACTTCAAGAGTCAAATGAAAAGATAGCTAACCAGCTTAAAGATTTGAGAGACAACTCTCAAAACCAAAGTAATGAAGTTAATGAAGTAAAGAAGCCCATAAAAGACCTAAGAAATGACATGGAAATTATCAGGAAAGACCAGTCAGAAGGAAAAGAGATTCGAAATCAAGTAGCTAGCCTACAGTCCCAACTAACTGAAGCAGAGGATCGAATTTCAGGAGCTGAAGATTACTTAGATTCTATGGAGAAAGATAAAAAATCAATACAAATCCAGTCCAATCAACAAAACAGATCACTACAGGAGATTCAAGACACGAATAGGAAGCCCAATTTAAGGATAATAGGTATTGAGGAAAACTTGGAGAAAGAAGTTAATGGGATAGGCAATCTATTTAACAATATTAGCTGAGAACTTCCCAAATATCCAGAAGGAAAGGCCTATACAGATACAAGAAGCATTTAGAACCCCAAATCGACCAGACCAGAATAGGACATCCCACCGACACACTGTGATCAAAACAGGTTCAGTAGAGTGCAAGGAAAAAATACTCAAAGCTGTTAGGGAGAAGAAAACAATCACATATAAAGGAAAAGCAATCAGAATTACCCCAGACTTCTCAGCAGAGACCATGAAAGCAAGGAGAGCCTGGAATGAAGTATACCAAACCCTAAATAAAAATAACTACCAACCAAGAATTCTGTACCCAGCCAAACTCTCATTAATAGCCGAAGGTCAAATAAAAGTCTTCCACAGTAAGGAAAAATGGAAAGAATATATCTCCACCAAACCAGCTTTACAGAAAGTCTTCAAAGATGTACTATACAGGGATAATAATCAAGATCCCAATACAAACAGAGAAATGAACCCTAATTAGTAAACATCAGATCAAGAAATGGGAAGACACAGCCTTAAACAAGATAGTGATAACGAAAGGAACAAACGATCATCTCTCAATCTTAACTCTCAACATTAATGGACTTAATTCTCCAATCAAACGACATAGGCTCATAAGTTGGATCAAAAATCAAGATCCATCTTTATGCTGCCTCCAAGAGATACATCTATCCAGCAAAAGTAAACATCTTCTAAAAGTGAAAGGCTGGAAACAAATCTATCAAGCAAATGGCCCCCATAAGCAGGCTGGAGTTGCAATCCTAGTATCGGACAAAATTGACTTCAAATTAAAAAAGCTAAGAAGAGACAAAGAAGGTTACTACATACTAGTAAAGAGATCTCTCCTACAGGAAGACATCACCATTCTAAATATCTACACACCAAATGCAAGAGCACCCAACTTCATCAAACAAACACTACTGACTCTAAAAACACTCATAGACCCAAACACATTGATAGTTGGGGACTTTAACACTCCACTATCACCTCTGGACAGATCAACACGCCAAAAACTGAACAAAGAAACCACAGAACTAAACAATTGCATAGAACAACTAGACTTAATCAACATCTACAGAATATTCCACCCAGCAAGGACAGAATACACATTCTTTTCGGCAGCATATGGAACATTCTCCAAAATAGATCACAATAGGGCACAAAGAAAATCTGTGCAAATTCAGAAGTATCAAAACCACTCCCTGCATTCTCTCAGATCACAATGGAATAAAATTAGAGCTCAACTCAAACAGCCACCACAGAAATTGCTACAATTCATGGAGACTAAACAACACACTGCTGAACCATCAGAGGGTCATTGAAGAAATTAAAACAGAAATTCAAATGTTTATGGAATTACACCAAGTTGAGGACACAAAGTACCAGCTCCTTTGGGACACAGCAAAGGCAGTACTCAGAGGAAAATTTATATCTCTGAGTGCATACATCAACAAACTGGAGAAACAGCAACTCAATAATTTAAGGAAGCACCTAATTTCCTTGAAAGAGAACAACAAGCCAAACCCCGAATCAATAGACAGAAGCAAATAATTAAAATCAAATCAGAATTAAATCAATTAGAGATGAAAAAAAATCGAAAGAATCAACAAAACAAAGAGTTGTTTCCTTGAAAAAATCAACAAGATAGACAGACCCCTGGCAAACCTGACCAAAAAACAAAGGCAGCACACTCAAATAAACAAGATAAGAGATGAAACAGGTAGCATCACCACAGAAATAACCGAAATTCAGAAAATAATAAGGGACTATTTTGCAAACCTTTATGCCAACAAATTCGAGAACTTGGAAGAAATGGATGATTTCCTAGAAAAAATTCATATCCCCAAACTGAACCATGAAGATTTAAACCTTCTAAACAGATCCATATCCGGTATTGAAATAGAAACTGCAATAAATGATCTCCCATCCAAGAAAAGCCCAGGTCCAGATGGATTCACTGCAGAATTCTACAAGGCCTTCAAAACAGAACTCACACCAATATTTCTCAAACTCTTCAATGAAATTGAAAGAGAATATTCACTTCCAGACTCATTCTATGAAGCCAGTATAACCCTCATCCCAAAACCAGGCAGAGACTCATCACGGAAGGAGGACTATAGACCGATCTCCCTGATAAACATAGATGCTAAAGTTCTCAACAAAATTCTGGCCAATCGACTTCAACAGGTCCTCAAAAAAAAATCATACGCCACGATCAAACTGGAATCATCCCAGGCATGCAAAGTTGGTTTAATATATGCAAGTCAATTAATGTAATCCACCACATCAACCGGAGCAAGCTAAAGAACCACATGGTTTTATCTCTGGATGCGGAAAAAGCGTTTGATAAAATCCAGCACCCATTTATGCTAAAAGCCCTGGAAAAACTGGGATTCCAGGAACATTCCTGAATATAATCAAGGCAGTTTATGACAAACCAACAGCAAGCATAACTCTAAATGGTGAAAAACTAAAGCCATTCCCTTTAAAATCAGGAACAAGGCAGGAATGTCCACTCTCTTCCCTGCTCTTCAAATTAGTGCTAGAATTCCTAGCCAGAGCAATCAGGCAAGAAGAAAATATAAATGGGATCCAAGTAGGTAAAGATGAAGTTAAACTTTCTCTCTTTGCAGATGACATGATCCTATACCTAAAGAATCCCATAGACTCTACCCCCAAGCTACTAGAGCTGATCCAAAATTTTGGCAAAGTTGCAGGATATAAAATAAACCTTCAAAAATCAACGGCCTTTCTCTATGCTAATGACCCGAAGACCGAGGCTGATATCAGGAAAACAACTCCCTTTGCAATAGCCCCCCAAAACATAAAATACCTAGGAATAACCTTAACCAAAGAAGTGAAAGACCTCTTTGAGGAGAACTTTAAAAGCTTGAAAAACCAAATTAAGTCAGAACTAAGGAAATGGAAAAACCTCCCATTCTCCTGGATTGGGAGGATTAATATAATCAAAATGGCAATATTGCCAAAGGCTATGTACAAATTCAATGCAATATCCATTAATATCCCAACACCATTTTTTGATCAAATAGAGGAAGAAATCCAGAAATTCATATGGAACAATAAAAGACAGCGAATAGCAAAGACAATCCTAAGCAGAAAGAACAGTGCTGGAGGAATTACAATACCCAACTTCAAGTTGTATTATAAAGCTATAGTAATAAAAACAGCTTGGTATTGGCACCAGAACAGGCCTGAAGACCAATGGAACAGAATTTAAGACCCGGGAATGAACCCACAGAACTATGCCTACTTAATCTTTGATAAAGGGGCTAAAATAATAGTTTGGAAGAAAGATAGCCCCTTTAACAAATTGTGCTGGAAAAACTGGCTCAACACATGCAACAAACTAAAACTAGATCCTCATATATCACCCTGCACCGAAATCAATTCCAAATGGATTAAAGACCTCGAAATCGAAACAGGCACCCTGAAAACACTAAAGGAAGGAGTAGGAGAAACACTTGGGCTCCTTGGCGCAGGATGGAACTTCCTTAACAAAGACCCAGAAAGGCTACAAATCAAAGAAAGTTTGGACAAATGGGACTGCATCAAACTGCAGAGCTTCTGCACAGCAAATGACATAGCTCGCAAGATAAACAGAAAGCCCACAGATTGGGAGAAGATCTTTACCGGCCATTCAACAGACAAAGGCCTCATATCTAAAATGTATGCAGAACTAAAAAATTACCTTCCTCCAAAACAAAACCGCAAAGAACCAATAGCCCGCTCATCAAGTTGGCTAAAGACTTACAAAGAGACTTCTCTGATGAGGAATTGAGAATGGCCAAGAGACATATGAAAAAGTGCTCTACATCACTGGCCATAAAAGAAATGCAAATCAAAACAACATTGAGATTCTATCTCACCCCAGTAAGAATATTTTATATCAAGAAAACTAACAATAACAATTGTTGGAGGGGATGTGGCCAAAAGGGAACCCTACTTCATTGTTGGTTGGAATGTAAACTGGTTCAGCCACTCTGGCAAGCAGTATGGAGTTTCCTCAGAAGGCTAAATGTAGAACTCCCCTATGACCCAGCAACCCCACTTTTGGGTATCTATCCAAAAAACCACAAACAAAATCACAGTATAGCCACCAGCACAACAATGTTCATTGCAGCACAATTTGTCATAGCGAGAATCTGGAACCAACCCAGATGCCCCTCCGTAGATGAATGGATCAGGAAAATGTGGTCCATATACACAATGGAATTTTATGCCTCTATCAGAAAGAATGACATTGCCCCATTTGTAAGGAAATGGAAGGACTTGGAAAAAATTATACTAAGCGAAGTGAGCCAGACCCAAAGAAACATGGACTCTATGGTCTCCCTTACTGGGAATAATTAGCACAGGTTTAGGCAAGTCACAGCAGAGGATCACAAGAGCCCAATAGCTATACCCTTATGATCACATAAGATGATGCTAAGTGAAATGAACTCCATGTTAAGGAAATGATTGTTATATCACAGTTGTAACTAATTTCAACATCCTATGTGTATCTGTAGCTTCTACTATTGATGATGTTCTTATATCACCTTCCTGTGATTGTATCTACACTATCTCTGTAATCTTATCTGAGTATATTGGAAACCGTGTATACCGGTATTAGAACTAGGATATTGAAAGGGAATACCAAAATTGAGAGACACAGGGTAAAAAAAGAGAAACAACTACAAAAGCAATACTTGCAAAACTGTTTGGTGTAAGTGAACTGAACACCTCAGGGGGGAAAAGGGTAAGGGGGAGGGGGAAAGGGATTATGAGGGACAAGGTAACAAACAGTACAAGAAATGTATCCAATGCCTAACGTATGAAACTGTAACCTCTCTGTACATCAGTTTTATTGTAAAAATTAAAAAAAAATATGTGGTATCTCTATGTAGTGAGCTTCATAATACAATACCGTGGCTGATCCACCGTGAGCATCTAAAAAGGACCAGATAGGGTCTGTGAGTTTTGGTTTCCATTTGAACAAGTCTTGCTACACTCACTTGCTTCCAGACAACTCAGCTCCTTTCAACACCAGAGAAAATAGAATTTATTTTTGTTTTCTTTTGTATAATTTTATTCTAAAGTTGATGTACAGAGGGGTTAAAGTTACATAAGTCAAGTAATGAGTTCATTTCTTTCTGAACAGTGTTACCCTTTCCCTCATTTCTCCCACTTTTCCCCCTCCTGAATCCTGTCCCTTCCAAGTTGTAATCTCATTTCCAACATAGATTTTCCTTCTTGACTGGGGTAAGTGTAAGGTTCAGGAGAGCAGATTGAACTAGAATTATATTGACAACATTTACAAGTAAAACTTGTCATAATGACACAGATGAATGAAAAGAGTATGACAGTGACATTTCCAGTGGAGAAGGAAGATCTCTGAGGAGGGAGTGTTCCATTGTGATTATGGGTATCAGTGGTGATTTCTGACAAAGATAGTATTCTGAATAGAATGGATCTAGGTCACCATGACAAAAGAAGTGAGCTGGAGGGAGAATGTGTTGCCTATGAAGGCTGCCATGTGCTGTACCTAACAAATTTTCTGTTTCATCTAAGAATCATGGCTGGTTGTGCTCTAGGCACCATGCCTTCTATTAAGAAAGGTAGGAAACTTTCAAGAATCTTTGAACTAGTTTGACCTTGCGCTAAGTGTTTCCACTGCACAGAGTACAGTGTCCACTTTTATTTTCCAGTTTCATAGTTTTTCCTAATGATTTAAGCCCAAACATTACTTTATTAAAGAACCTTCCATTTCTGTTCCCCTTAGGAGTAAGCCAAATTCTTTATTTATAATATTTCATATTCTTTGTTTCAAAAGTAATTGTCTCCATTTATGAATATGTATCTACTTATGCCTTTGTTGGATTAATGTCTACCTCTCCCAGAGGTCAACAAATTCTGTCACTCAGCAATATCGTTTTTGCTTACTCTAAGATAGTATCAGAATACATAAAATTTATTGAATCTTCTCTAATTTTGGGTTGTGTGTACGAAGTAGCCTCATTTGCTGAAAGCTTCTGTGAAACAGGGAACAAAATAAATGGTGTTCATAGAATATAGGATGGAGTAACTTCATCAAACAAATGATAAACAATCAGAAATGAATGCAATACCAAGTACAGGTGGTTCATGCCTATATTTCTAGCTACTCAGGAGACTGAAATATGGGAGATTGTGATCCAGGGTCAACTAGGCAGACAAGTTCAGTAGACTGCAATTCCAAAATAGCTAACAAAAGAATTGGTGGCATGGTTTAAGGGGCAAAGCATTTATTTAGGCAGATGTGAGGCCTTGAGTTCAAATACCAATACCACAAAAATTTATTTGGTCTTGTTTGTGTGTGTTTAGATACCTTTCTATAAATAAATAGGTCAAAACATATTGGCTAAAACAAAACAGAAGTACATTCGTTGCATAACTATAATAAATGGCACTTCTAGGAAGGCAATAGAGTGGTCTGCTCCATGAATTTATTTACCAAGTTAATGGTCACGCTAGGATTTTCCAAACACATGACTTCTCTGACTGGTATTGTTGCCCTCTGACTCATGCACAAAAAAAATTATGATGACTAGATGGATTGAGGTTTTTGAGACTATGTTTAAGCAATACACTTACCATTTACTCTGAGTCTAAACTAGAATCTTGTCAAATTACCATAACTATTCAAAAGAGGTTTGGTAATTTTAGGTTAAGGTGTACCAGAGGAAGGGAAGGCCAGTCATGGAGTGGACCAAGCAGCATTTGCTATATCAGTCAGCCAACAATATCTTAGAACTTTATAGTTGGAAGTCTATCAGAATACACTTTCAGGAAAGCAGGGAGGTTTTGATGTTGCACAATTAGTAAGGCTAATGTTATAGTTTAGTGTTATAATGATTCTAGTACAGCAAGAGTAGAAATACCTCAAAAAGTGAAATTTGGGATTGAGTTGTAGAAAACTATCTCTTGATTAGAGCTGTATTCTGAATAAAAAAGAAGAGATTGAATCCTTCAGATTAACAAGCAAAGGCAAGAATGTATTCTCTGAAATTCTAATATGACTACTCATTTGACTTCCTAGAAGCTCCATGTGCTATTCATCAGTTATATAAGAAAAGGGAAGTATAAATGATGAATTAATGATGTAGCTTCAAAGGGAACTGGAAGAGAGCAGAGAAATTGAAAATCAGCAGATATCCAAGGTCATAATTAAACCTGAAATTTGAGCAGCAATCTTGTAAAATTTTTTGAAAAGAAGTTTTTTTTAAAAAAAAATTATGAAGAAAGGGAATAAAGGGGGAAACATTATGTACTCACCTCAAAAATCCTTTCTTTTATATACTTAAATCTTAGACATTATTAAAGTATGTAAAACCTTGTATTAGATGTTATTACTTTTATACCTCTTTCTACATCTATGGGATATACCTGTCTTAAGCTAGAAATTGAATATTAACATACCGATAGAATGGTCATAAACTAATTCTATCAGCTCTCTCTTTCATTTTTATTCAGAGACCAATTATGTCCATGAAGGAAGCTGAGTCCTTGTTAACATAACTTGATTAAACTTGGTACAAGAAGAGCTTATCAGTCAGTGGGCCATAGGAAATGGTAGCACACTCAAAAGGGATACTAGAGACCTTCTAAATATGTACCAAAAATGTGGGTAGGATTAGTGAAACAACAAAGGCATGATACTCTTTTGATTCTATTGATGTTTTGATTATATTGATATTCTTTCTGGCTAGGAAGAAACAGATGGAACAGTTTATACAATCTAGTGAAAATGATGGTAAGGGGCTTCACCATCAGAGAAACACAGTTCCTCTTCACTCTCTTCCTCCTGAGAATTGAAGTATGAAACTGCAGTTTACTATTATATCTCAAACTGAGGTTCTCTTTGCTCTTAGTCTTAGATTTGGAGGCTAGTCAAGTATTCTATTACACAAATAAAACTGAAATACAAAGAGTAAATAGACTTGTGTTAAAGTCCTTAACACTCAGCATCCTGAGGCAAGGTACAAGTTGAAGTGTTGTAGAAAATATAATGAAAAGGATAAAATAGGTCATTCATAACAGATACAAGAACATTGATGGGCGAGATATTGCTACAGCACAAAGGAAAATACATTTATGTAATCTTATGAAATCTATATTGCCTTCAATGACAAATGTGTGAATATGTTTACTTTAAATTTAATTTAAAGCCTTCAAAATCTCTGTATAATATCTCCTTATCAAACATAAGTTTTCAAATATGGTTTTGGAGCCATTGCATGATCATGCTGTATCTGAGGAGTAGAGAAATTTCAATGACTGATAGTCAAGCATCATGTTGAAACATGAATCTGTACTCCATGTTCATGGACAGCAATGGCAAAGGAAGTGTCAGAATAGGTACTTAAAAGAGTATGGTGTGTATGTTTGGGAGAGTGTATTAGAGAGATGATGGTAAAGATATCCAAATTGATTGTTAGATTTTAGAATTTTTAACCCTTCAGCATTGTCACTTGAGACTTGATTGGCATCAGTCTTACTGGAAATGGCCATAACTCAGGATTATTCACACTGGCAGGTCCAGAGGAGGAACTGGTAATGGATCAAACAAAAATGAAAGGAGATCTTGGCAGGAACGCAAAGCTTAGATGAATCTGGCAATAGGTAATGGAAAGAAACCTCTGAAAGTGTTGATTGACCATTAGAGAGGCCCTTCACAGTAGCTTGATTAATACCATGCAGATGGTAGGTAGATGAATAGGAACTCAATTCCAGATCTTTTTGTTTCTGATCAAAACTCTTTCTGCTGTAACATATGGCCTACAGCAGAGAAGAAATAAAGATATCATCAATTAAAATGCATCAAAATTTAACAAGTTTGAAGTTTCTCCTAGCAACAGAATCTATTTCAACTATAGTAACAATATAATGGACATACACCACTGTGGAACAAACAATATGGTGAGTATATTCTAACACATCTGGTGGAAAATGGGTAAACTTTGATATTTGATCTTCAAGGTACTCTAAGATTCAATTTGTATCCAGATGTTTTTATATATTTATATAAAAATCATTTGGAATATTATAGAAAGCTGTTTTATTACAAGTGTTTTTTTCTTCTGATAAATCATAGGTTAAAAATTACTCAAATACTCATAATGTTACTTGAAGCGTTTTTTTCCTGTTAATTGTCATTACAGAATGGAAAAATATTGGTAGAAATCTTAGCTATACTGTGAAGCTAAGTGATGCATAATTTTCAAGTTGCTGAATATTAACTATACATTCTAAAAATTAGAATATGATTAACTATTTCACTTGATTATTTCATATCCCATAAAGCCTACATGAGTTTTGTGACGTGTGAGATTTATAGGAAGGCAAATATAATCTATAAATGTTTCATTTGTGAATAATGTCTCACCAACCATAATGAAATTGTGATTTCTTTTTTGGGTACTGGATATGCTGGAAATTTGTGTTATAGGAATGGTGATGTTACTGTAAAAACCTGGATTATTTTTAATAACTTTTAAAATAGAATTTTGTGATCTCTATCACCTATGTATCTGTGTATGTATGTATGTATGTATGTATGTATGTATCTTCTATCTATCTTTTTTATTCAGAGATTCTAGTGCTTTCCTTTTTTTTTGGGCATATGAGATAATATGGTTCTAGTTGATGGGAGATTAGCTAGAGAAGAAACTCCAAGAAGTCTAAGTTCTGATCAGCATTGTCAAGGGATGTTATTGCAAACTCTTAGAAAGTCTGATTCTATCTCATCACAATGTAATTGTGGAAAATATGCTTTCTTTTGTCATCTATGTCACCTATAACTTCTTACTTTCTCTCTTTTGTTGAAAATTGTATATAGAAACATAAACTGATTTGTTAAATGGCAAAAAATATTTAAGACATATCCTAAAAATTAAGAAAAGTGAGAGAAGGGGTGGGTAAGAAGGGAGGGTGAGGATATTGGAAGGAGTGACATTGATGAAGATGTAATTTATTCATATATTGCCTTGCTGAATGGCAACTCATTTATACAACTACTTAAATATAGAAATATTCAAAAAACATTATTATTTATAATCACTCCAACATCCAATAATTTCTACCTTGTGATGCTACCTGGGAGCTGGTACATATTCTTCCATCACCGATCTGCAAAGTATCAGTCTCTAGGCACTTTCACCCTCCAATGTGTTCACATCTGTCCCTTGGAGATGGAAGCATACCATGTATAAAGCCTATTGATTAATTCAAGACTATGCCTGCATTTTTACCAGGTGATTCTAGCTTTAGCAAGTTAGTTGGGAAGTTTCTTGCATCACTTACTTAAAATGTTGCTTTAACAGAGTTAATTATATCTTTGTGATAGCATTTTCCACTTTTCTTACTGAAGTATTTCCTTTCATTCAGTATGCTGGAACCAACCGTGAAACCCAATGACTTTGCATTATTGCTTTCCTATGTTCTCTTGTGATTGTTATTCTGATGTTTTTGTTTTGTTTTCCTAAGAAAGCACCCGGGTTGGAGACTTAGCTCAAATAGCAGAACACTTTAGTCATAAGCTCAATTCTCAGTACCCTCCAAAAAAAACAGAAAGCTTTCCCAAACCAATCACTCAACCAACCAACCAACCAAAGAATACTATGTCAATAACAACAAACCCCTGATCTTAAGTCCATAAGTAATTATAAGCACATATAAGTTTTGTTTGTTAAGGAAAAGTAAATTAAAAATTTTGACTAATGTACAATTAAATTAATAAAAACATGGAAAGAAAGACGGAAGGGAGGAAAAGAGGAAAGAAGAAAAGAAGCAAGCAAAGAAGGAGGGAAAGAAAACTGGAAGGAAGTCAAGTAGGAAAACAAAGGAAGGGGGACTGGATCCATATTTAAAATCTAAATATGTCCAATTGGTCATTCAATGTACATTTTCTTCTAGATTTTATTAGGAGTATTATTTTTCTACTCAACTGGATATCTCTATAGCAATCATTTTTAGACCAACTGAACACTTTATAAATTGAAGAGTCTGCACTTAATCATTTCATGAGCACATTTTGATCTTGTATACAAATATTTTTTAATATCTAAGAGGAATCATGGCCCAAAGGAATTAAATAACTTGTTCAATATCAAACTTTATATTAAGAGGTGGCAATTCATACAATAACTTGACCTCCCATTTACCTATGTGTTGCAAATAACATCTCATTTATTTTTTATGACTAAATGGTATGTGCACAGAAAGACAAATATATTATCTGATTTGTGTATGGAATATAAGAAGCTGATGTCATAATAGTTGAGAGCAGACTGGAGGTTACATGACAGAAGTTCATCAAAATATACTAAATTATTGTTGGATAGAAATAATAAGTTCTGTGTAGCAGTGGTATGCACCAGCCACTACGCTGAAAACAAACTATATGGCTTGTGGGTAGAGACTAATGGGAAAACGGGAGAGAGTGAGGGAATGGGTAGCGTTGTCCAAAAAGAGATGTACTCTTTGCCTGCCTTAAGCAACTGTAACCCCTCTGTACCTCACCTTTATAATAACCATTTCAGAACTACAAGAAAGGATTTTGAAGATTTTCACTAAGAAGAAATGATGCAAGCTTGAGAAATAGCTGTTTAAACCTGAATTGACCTATTGTACAATGTACATATAGATTATAACTTGATATGGAGCCTTGGTAATATGTACAATTTTATGCTTTTATGAATTTGTTTAAAACTAAATTTATAATTTAAAAATGAGAAAAGTATCTTCCAGTTCTATGTTCCAATTCCCTACCATGACCCAGAGTTCTTTGGTTTCTACATGAACATATCACAGTGGAGGAGAATGGAGATATAATTTTTTTTCAACAGTAATGCAGCCACAGAACACTAGGGGAACAGATCATTTTTACAGTGGTGGAATTCTGTGGATCAAGGTTGTATTCAAGTTCCTGTTACATTTTTAGTACTCATAAAGCTTTGACAAATTATTTGCATATATTTCTATAATTTACTATACCAAAGTTTTAAATAAAATAACAACAGTTCTTGACCCAAACTTTTTTGTGAAGATGGAATTATTTAATCCACCTTCCTGGGAAAAAGGAAGCCCCTATTAAAATAGTGCTTGGCAAAATAAGTTGCTATTATTATTGCTAATTGACTTTGAGTTCACAGCCACAAAATCCATGGTTCAGGCAAAATGTTTTGGATGTCAAGCAAAATTCAGAGTAATTTTTTTTCTTAAAATTTTCCATGTGAGAAAAGTTTTGGTTGTGTGATTTAACTGTGAAGAAAAGTAACCTTAGCAGTATTTTATGTTAATTGATTGACAATGTGTTCAGGACTGATAGTGAACTTGATATATGATCTGTTATTGGTCATTGTTTTTCGTGTGCCCTTTTATTGTAGTGATCTGAAGCCTAAAGTTTAAAGTAATCCTTGGTCCGATTTAATAATGTTTATTTGAAATGAGGTGTGGATGACAGAAATACAATCAGAAAATAAAACCCTAAACCTCAGCTAAAAAATCATGAAAGATTATACAAAAAAATATGATCTTCCTAAATATCTACCAGGCAGGCTTGCCTTTTTTAGGTTATGAAATGTTTTTACAGGCTAAAGAATATTAGTTTTTACTCCTAGAAAGTTAAGTTTATGAGTCAATTGGAATCACTCAGCACAAATAATCACTAAGTACAGTGTTACACTGGGCACTCTTTCCTGCAAGCAGCTTAAGCTCTTTCACACATTGTTTTTCCAAGCTTCCAAATATACCTGTGCACAGAAGAGCAGATCTGACCTCAATCTCTAATTTTCTTGTGGAAAAAAATGGACAGAAAAGTCTTATTAAAATAATTTAGGCGTCATTTTAAATCCATACCAAAAGTTCAACAACACTCTGGCATTAAGAAAGAATTTTAGTTACCACTTTTTAAAAACTATTTTACCATGGTTCCCTTGTGATCATAGCTGTTAATTTCCGAAGTTCAGGATTGTTGCAAGGGAGGTAGAGTCATAACACAGAAATGTGATATCATGCTTGATCACATCCAAATCCTATCTCCTTTAAAGCCAGCATAAAGAAAAGCTAAGGTACTGTCTTTTTTTTTTTTCCCAGAAAGCACAGATCATAGCGTATATTTTCCTACAATGGTTTACAGCAAATGATTCATTTGGCTGAATAGCTTCGTGGAATAAGTTCAATTTATTTTCAGTTCCCTGTAGGCTATGAAAGAATAGGAATTACCTTTATGTAAGTCTACATAGTAAAAGAATATTATGATAAAAAGAGACTTTGAAGATGTCTTATACAACTCTCTGATTTTATAAATGGGATCCCCCAGACCATATTACCTGCCCAAATTAGACATTTTCTTTTCACAACATCTTCCTTCATCTCAACAGAGATTGATAGTTCAATGGCTGAGCTTTGTCCCAACATTTTCTGAAGAATTAAGATAAATTTGCTTCTCTAGAGCTGGTGTTTTCTCTGTGTGTCCGTGTGTCTGTCTGACTCTCTGTACTTCTCTTTTTCTTTCTGTTCCACACCTCTCTTCTCATCCTTTAGCTTATTCTTCTCATCTTTGCCACTACTCTTTACATCTACTTAGGCATTTGGAAAGTCACCAGACATTGAAATTCAAGACGATTTGGTTTTTACAATTCTCCTTGAATTCTATTTAGTAATATTCCTGAAAGACTATGGGAGAGAATCATTTATCTTTTATTATTTTATTTTAGTTTAGTTTGCTTTAATTTGTTAAGAAAAGTGCTGCTAATCCTTCCTCAAGGAATTCCAGTGTTGCATGCCTTCGCTGACAAAACCCATCAAGCTGATCATCACTAGATTGTCTATTTTAAGTGTTTGGAAAGCATAAAATACTGCAAAAAATAAAACAGCCAAGATCTACATAGGGCATTGAAAATTTTAGCAATGAAGCAAAAGAAAGGAAAGGAGAAATCCAATCAAGGAACTGCTATATATTAAATTTTAGATAATTTCCATTTTCTCTCACTCTAGGAGCATTTTGTTCTTTCTCTTTTAATAGTATTCAGCCAGAGGGAAGCTTGCATCCTGGGATATTCAAATATAATGCATTATACCTTCTGACATCAAGAGTATTCAGGTATATTGTTTGATTTGTATTGTTATCAGTGGCCTCTATCTGAGAAGCTGCAAGCAGAAGAATAGAAGGTACATGGGCAAGTTTTAATTCCGAACCTCTTTTTCTCATATCTATATTAGTTAGCTGGTAGGATATTTTTCAGCCATTACATAGTGTCAGCATTACTCCAATTCTCTATATAAATTGTTTTCCCTATTGCTTCCTATAAATTCGCTAAGCAAATACTATTCAAATTTTCAGGTGTGAATTTGTACTTATTCAGCAGCTCTCAGTGATATATCCCCAGTATTTTGCACTGGGATTAATATTAAAATATAACTAGCTACAGTTTGTCCCAAGTACTCAATTCCATCAGTATTGTTTCTGATTTTCACCAAGGTCTTACCTATTCCTTTATAAAATTAATAATAACAGAACATTTTACTTTCTATAATCATTAAAACTTATTTTTATAGTCAATTTTTCTAAAGATTCTTACTAAAAATATCAGGATTTGTGCATTGAATTAATAGCCTCAATTAGGTTTATAATTGATACTTGGATTATTTAGGCTAAGTTTGCTAGTCTGAACAACTATTGGAGAATATAGGTGGCTAAAATTTGTTCCATAATTGCTGGAACCCAGAAGTAGATATTCCTGTGTTTGGGGCCATACAATATTTTAAAGTAAGTTATGAAATAACCTAACTCTCATAGAATTATGGTGTTTTGCTTGCCTCACTTGAATTACTCCTTTGATAAAAGACACATTAAAATATATAAGAAATGTGTTTGTTGGATTTTTTCTTAGCAAAAGAAAAGTTATATGACCTGGAACTAGCTTGTAGAGAACTCCAGACATTCTGTGTTATATAGATCAGTAGCAAGCTGTCTTTCTAGACTCCTTGTGTTAGATTTTATGTACAGAAGATAAGTGTTTGAAGGAAAGTACTTTGAGTGAAGATCCAAAGCAGCATTGAACAGGGAAAAAAGCCAAGACCAAGCCCCCCCCCCCAAACCCCCACAAGAATAGTCAATAGAGAAAGCACTAAATGATGAAGAAGTCTCTAGTTCCATTCCATTGAGAAATTGTGGACAAAGGTGTAGAATATACCTCAAATTTGAAGGCTTCTCCACAGAGTATTAACTCCTCCACACTCATAACTTTCCTCCCTCCTACAGCCTCCAGAAGCCTCCAGGCAGAGAGATTGCAGGGGTTGGCAGTAACCAGCTTCTGGCATGTGTGGGAGCATTGAGAGCCAAGGGGATGTGGGCAGGGCACCAAGAGCCTCTTCTGCCTTACCAAATTGGGAGGAAGAGGTTTAGACTGCAGGGAACTGTCTGGATTTTCAGGAGCAGTAAACCTACCTAAAGTTAGAGCCAATATATACATAGAAAAAATATTACCACACAGAATCAGAAAAAATACAGAGAAAGTGGAGTCAGGAAAAAATACAGAGAAATTGGGGTTGAACGTTACCTGGGCCAGTTGATCCAGCTATGTTTAAAGCCTAATCTCCAGTGTATTATTTACATTACTCCATATATTCTCTCTTTGTATTTTTGATAAAAGGTTTGTTACATAAAGAAAAAAATGCACAGTATAGTATTAAAGGGATATTGGTCCAGGCTGGAGTGAACTCTTTTAATTAGTCATTGTAGAATACTACCTGAAGGAGAAGTTCCCAAGATGAATAGACCATTTTTCATTTGATATTTAAACTTATGCTCCAACCATTCTGATTTTGCTTCAGTCACTCAGATTTTGTTTCAGCCTTAGTTTTCGAAGGCCTAGATCACTTTTCCATGTGTATGGTTTTCAGACACAACTTTGCTAAGGAAAATCTGTCATAAGAAGAACAAACATGTCTTAATAATATGTCACAAAAGGACAAAATCCCAATAAACTGTGGAGTATTCATCCATAATTTAAAAATAAAATAGTTATAAATAGTAATAATAATAATGTCCATTAAGATGATGAAAATATGACCTCAGATAAAGCCACCTGAAATTCACTGTTGGGCTATTGTATTTCCAACTGAACAAAAGAAAAAAAAAGCAAAGCATAAACAAACACCATCAGCTACTCTGCTGCCATAGTGGGACAGAAAGGACAAAAGTACACTAGCAACCAATGCATAGAACATTAGTAACAACTAGTTACCCTGTCTTATGGATCATCTTAGCAATGATCATATTTTTACTCCTGACAACCAAGTTGAAACTAAGTTAAAAAAAAAAATCAAGGTCTCCAGTGACCAAACTGTCATTACTTCCTGATGACATCCAATACCAAACTTAAAACCCTTCCCTAAATTTTCTACCTTACTCAGAATGAATAAATACCTCTAACCACTCCCAGGCCATGCCTTTAGACTTCTCACCAGCCCTCTGGTAAAAGATTTAGTTGAAATAGGACAAATAAACCCAAATAATGTGTGACTATAGGTATGTTTCTGACAGAGTTTAACACACACACAAAAGCAAAAAAATAGACTATGCAAAATTACTATCTATGCACTCTATATGCACTGGTAATACAATGCCTATACACTGTAGTTTTATGAGTTGATTCTCTTATCAAAAATGAAGTTGAAAGCCAGATATATTGATATGTAGCTGTGATCTTAGCACTCAGGAGGTTGAGATAGGAGCATCTACATTTTGAAGCCAGCCTACATTTTAACAGAGAATCCCTGTCTCAGAAAGAAAAAAGAAAAAAAGGAAGGAAGGAAGGAAGGAAGGAAGGAAGGAAGGAAGGAAGGAAGGAAGAAAGGAAGGAAGGAAGGAAGGAAGGAAGGAAGGAAGGAAGGAAGGAAGGAAGGAAGGGAGGGAGGAAGGAAGGGAGGGAGGGAGGGAGGGAAGGAGGGAGGGAGGGAGGGAGGGAAGGAGGGAGGGAGGGAGGAAGGAAGGAAGGAAGGAGAGAAGGAAAGAAGGAAGGGAGGAAGGGAAAATAGAAAGAGAGAAAGAAAGTAAGAAGGATAGACAGAGAGAAAGAAAGAAAGAAAGATAGAGAGAAAGGAAGAAAGAAAGAAAGCAATAAAGGAAGAGAAAGGAAGGAAGGAAGGAAGGAAGGAAAAAGGAAAAGAAGCTGACATGATAGGATTGGCTACATGTGATGGGGTACCAATCTATACCTTTTATAAAACAAGAAGAATCACAAGCACAGATATTTCTACTTTTCTCAGATTATTAACAGCAATGCAACAATTACTACTAATTTTAAAATAAAGGACTTTTTTCTGTATTGCTAAAATTCAAGCTTTGATATTTCCAGTTACAGAGATAATATACTACTATTATTCTATTTTTACTGTATAATAAAGTTCATATAGGGTTTATCTTTTGAATCTTCCCATTGTCATGCACTATTTACTTGGCTCTCTTTTAATCATTGCAAACAAGGCAGATCAGCTAACACATATCAAATAGCTATTTGGTGTCAGGTATGATAGTAGAGACTGTGGGGACTGTAACACTTTACATCTTCAAAGAGATTGGAGGTTAATGGGATATAAGAGTGAAACTAAAAGAAATGCAGATAACTTTGTATATATTCAATGAGAAAGAACCGTGAGCTGATCTCGTTTTTATGAAGCACACCAGCAGTAGTGCTTAGCAAAATAATTATATAATTATAGCTTTCACATTTTTCTCTTAAATGTCATTTTCATGAAATGAATAACACAATTACACATAATGAAAGGAAGTAATTATTAAACGTTGTCAGGTGTTTTATATCTTGCGTGCCAAGATTCTGGATTGTTCCCAAAGAGACTATAAAAAGAGAAAAATCAGTGTTTTGACCATTACCCACAATTTTGGAGTGTAATTGTAGAAGATTGTAGGGTATTTTATTGTAAAATTCATCTGAAGACACTGTTTTCAAAACTCTATTTGAATGTTTTTCCTTACAAATTTACACAGACCTCAATAGAGAACTGATATTTTTGGTTTCTTTCAAGGTTAACAAAAAATCCATTACTTCTTTCAATATGTGCGTTCCTACTAGGAAACTGTGGATTCTAAGTCCTCCCAACCATCTCTGGCTGGATTCTGGGAAATGTGAACTTCTTGGGGGCGGGGAGGGTACCTGCCCTGGATTGCTCCAGGAAGTAGCATCATACACACAGTGATGGTGATTCATTTACTGGGCCATCTCCACATATTGATTTCTAGGAAATAAATGAACAGGATATATGATGAGTGTCCATTGTTCAGGTTGTTGAAATATACTTTAAACTCCCCTCTTGATAGATTCTTTAGAAATTGCATGTTTACAGTTCCAAGCTATTACTTGTGAGATTTTCTTTTAATCATCTTTTAATAGAATCAGCATTATCGTCTAATACAACTAGGCATAACCACTTACATATACTTGTCAAATGTTTAGTAGGAAACCTGGGCCATTACACCATTACAAACCTCTCTCTCTCTCTCTCTCTCTCTCTCTTTCTCTCTCTCTTTCTCTCTCTCTCTCTCTCTCTCTCTCTCACACACACACACACACACAAAGTAGTTTTCACTTTCTTCCCAGATGACAGTGTAGTTATTAGACTCCATCTCTAAGATGCCTACAAGCAAATTTAATTAGTCAGTTAAATGAAACTGTCAGAAATTTAAGAACCATTTTTATAGTAAATTATAGCCCTAGGTATTTCTTAATTTGCTTTGTGTAACTTCAACTGGAAAGTGTGTTTATAATATTCTATTTGTTCAGCATGAATGAAGGTCACTTCGCATTTCTTTTCATCTTTAAATCGCAGGGCCATTTCACAGCTGTTTGAATTTTAATAAGAGGGAACCAGTTTGGAGAATTCTGAGAGCAAAAAGGAGAAAAAAACAAAAAAACACTTGGCATTTATAAGGTTTATAATAATTCTGCTCTTGAAAACTATGAAATGAGACTGATGTTTTTGTTTCAAGTCATAAGTTATGGAAATGAATTCTACAGACAAAATTAATAGGTGTAAAATTATGGAAATTATAGTCATGGTAACCAGATACCTTTATGCATTCAAAGCCAGGTCATATACTCTGGGTCAGAAGCGGTATCACAAATTGTAGTCTTTGATTAAGTGAATATTCTTATGTACCATATTTATGTGTTGTACTGAAATTATTCAGGATGTGATTCTACTAAGGAATGATATTCTACTACCACCCAAGCAAATGCAGGGGGGGGGGAAAAAAGAAAAGCCCTAAAAGTTCCAGTTATAAAGCACTTCAGCTACATAGCCTTTTACCATTTATATGGCTTTTTATTGTTGTTGTTTATCCTTTTATTTTTTTTAAATGAAAGACTGAAAAATAATTCATTTTTCATTTTAAGTTTTATGAAAATAAATACAGAATTCACTCAGATTTTTCAGTTAGGTATATTTGCAGAATCTGTGAGAATATTACGTATGAAAGCACAGCAACAAGAGTTAATCATTCTCAAGGAGACAACAATATAAAAGGAAGCACATAAACATCTGCATTTTGGTAGTGATACTATTCTATGGGGCAAGAGATACAGGAGATGAGACTGAGCAAAAAATAATAATTTAACTTAATTCATAAACTTTTCAATCATTTTCATATTTCACAGTATGAAGTAAGAAAAATATAGTACCTTTTGGCCTAGACAGGAATTTTTTGAGTACAGCTTCAGAGGGCGGGTAAGTAAATTATGGAGAGAATCTACAAATAAGATTGAGTCAAGCTAAAAGTTTCTGCATGGTGAAGAACAAAGTTTCTAAGTGAAAAGGCAACCTACAGAATGGGAGAAAATCTCTACCAGATATACATTTGACAAAGACTTCATACTCAGAATATACAAGGAGCTCAATAAACTAAGCCTCCAAAGAATTGCTAACCCATTTAATAAATGGGCAAAGGAGTTAAATAGGGATGTCTCAGAATTAAAAATAGCCAACAGACACATGAAGAAATGTTCAACATCTCTGGCTATGAAGGAAATTCAAGTCAAAACAACATTGGGATTTCAGCTCAGTCCTGTAAGAATAACAAAAAAATTCTAAAAACAGTAAATGTTGACAGGTACATGAAGGCAAATAATTTCTTCTATACTGTTAGTAGGGATACAGTACAACCACTGTGGCAGTTAGTCTGGAGATTTTTGTGAAGACAACTAAACAAACATTGAGCTACCCTACTGTACACTTATATTGCTGTAGGCCATTTATCCAGAATATTACAAGTCAGGATATAGTAAAAAAAATTTGTATATTCATGTTCATCATTGCACTATTCATCAGAACCAATCATCGAAACAAACCAGATGCCCAAAAATGGATGAATAGATCAAGAAAACACACACACATACACACACACACACCCATACACACATATAATACACAGATTTATGTGTATGAGTTGGTTTGTGTTTGTATGAATTTTGTTCATTGATCAGAAAATATAATATAATTTGAAGGAAAATAGATGAAACAGGAAATTTTATATTAAGTGAAGTAAGGCAATCTCAGAGATGAGCAGTGTATTCTTTCATGTGAAAATTAGCTCTAAATTACAAACATTTGAAATACATACAAGGTCATATGCATATATACAAAAAGAAACTGATACAACCTGATACTCCTCTGAGTATGGTATACTCAGAGAAGGATTTCAATTATGTAACATCTCTGAACAACTAACAGTCTAACAAAATGAATACCAGGAATATGAAACATGTTTTGCTGGGCAGATGGATCAAGGGAAGGGGTAGCAGGAAAATGGAGAGAGAAAAAGTAAGCAAACACAGTCATTATATTCAATGTAGATTTGTCAATATTGACTCACACCACTAGAGAGTATGAATGAGATTGGGAAAGATGTGGGAGACCAATAGAAAGGGTGACCTTCAACAAGGTGCATTGTATTTATGAACTGATGTGTTGAAGTTTGAAAAACTTTTGCACAACTACTTGATGGTAATAAAATAAATAAGAAGAACAAATGAAAATATAATTTTCATTTAAACTTGACTGAAGTTAAAAATGCATGTTTTCATTCTGGCATGTGGTCAATGATGTCATCGATGTCTTTGTTTATGAAAAGTTACAGAGTTCGTTTGGATTGCTAGAGCTCAAAAAAGTATCCCACATATCTTCAACACCCAGGTTTTCATATTTTGTGAGTAACATTGCCCGTTTATAAAAGCAGATGTAAATTATATTACAACCCTCTCATTTTCAATTTTTTCTATAAATTATTACTCCACCAATGTCATTATGAGAAAATATAAATTTTAGAAAGATATTTAATGATATACCTCTGTTTTTGAACTTTCAAGGGCTGTAGTTAACTGAAGCCCTACATTTATGCCTTGATTACAGTTTTCATAAAATATATGTGCTAGTCCTCACTTCAAGTTTGATGTTAGGTTTTAGTCAAAAGAGCAGTAAATGTGTAACTGCTTTGTGAAGTTGACAAAATATCTCGAGATTCCTTTTTTGTGTACATATTGATATTGAGGAGATTATTCAAATATACTGACAATCATCTGATAGAAATAGTAACCCATACCTTAGGGAAGAGATGAAATATTCATAAAAGATAGTTGTTTTTATGTGTTCATAAGGGCATAGCTATTGGGTTCTTGTGATCCTCTGCTGTAACTAGCCTAAACCTGTACTAATTTTTCCCTATGAGGTAGACCATAGAGTTCATGTTTCTTTGAATCTGGCTCACTTCACATAGTATAATTTTTTATTATACTATTTTCCATTTCCTTACCAATAGATAAGTGAAATGAACTCCATGCTATGGAAACAAGTGTTATATCACTTGTAATTATTTTTAACATGTCATGTAAAACCGTAGCTTTTGTTGTTGATGATCCTCTTGTATCCCCTGCCAGTGGTTGCTCCAGTGCTATCCCTGTATTTCATCTGAGTAACCTTGGATACTGTATATACTTGTATTATAACCAGGGATGGGAAACGGAATATCAAAATCGAGATACAAAGGATAAAAAGACAAATGACTCCAAAGCAATACTTACAAAACCATTTGCTGTAAACCAACTGAACAACTCATGGGGGAGAGGAAAAGGGGAGGGGGTAAATGTGTGAGGAGGTAATAAATTGTACAAGAAATGTACCCACTGCCTTACATATGAAACTGTAACCCCTCTGTATATCACTTTGACAATAAATAATTATCCAAAAAAAAAGAAATCAGAACCTCAATATAATAAAAAACTAATAAAAATAAGAAGCTGGAAATGTTCTCCAAAATAAATAAATAAATAAAACTACAAAAAAAACCATTGTTTTTAGCAGTATGCTAGTGTTTGGAAAATCCCCACCCCTGCCCCCACTCCTCTGATGTAAGTGGGCTGTATAGATAACTTTAATTCGCAGGGCTTATTGGGAGGGGAGATGTTAGGTTACTGACTGCTTTTGAAGGAGAATATGGAACCCTGGGCCCTTTGACTATTTTCACACCTGCCTGTGAAGTGAATGTGATGGAACTTGCTCTACATATGTTTTCTGCAGTGATGTGTTTTGTCACCACAAGCCCTACAGAGCAAGGAAGACAAATAATGACGGACTGAAACCTCCAAAGCTATGAGCTAAAAATATCTTTTCTACTCATAAACTGACTTTCTTACATGTTTGTTATGTGAATGAAAAGCTTAAAAACACACACACACTTTTAGGGATGAACAGATAAGAATTCTAGAACTTGGGAAAGAAGAAATCAGGAGTTTTACCTCTGTTCTCTTTCTGGACTTTGCAGAATCCAGTAGTACAATACAGAAGAAAGAGCCTCTTCTCAGATTGGCCTGATAATAGACTTGAATGACAGGTTGTTGTAAAGGAGATAAATCACAACAAATCCATCATAAGAATGTCATCCTTGCCTTAGTAAATAGGGCATGTGGTTACTGAGAATGAAAATTATATTTGACCAGATGAAAAAAATTGAAATAAAAAAATTATGCCTATATGACTATCCTTTCTTCATTCTAACTAAACACAATTAGTATTTGATTCAACTAAAAATGATGGTGAGGTACATACTCTGTCCTGTTTGTGTGGATTGAAGGTTCTTAATTTGTAGGTGGTAATAGTCTGGAAGCCCTCATTTTGGGCAATGTTGTAACTCAGCTACTCAAACTGAAGTGGTAGGAAGACTCCAAGTTTGAGATCAGCCCAGGCACAGTTGGTGAAACTGTATCTGGAGAGAAAATACAATCAAAAGGAAGGGAGTCATGACTTAGGTATTAGAGCTTGACCTAGAGCTCATACCTAGATCAAAACCTTGGATTCAATCACTAGACCTTAAAAAACAACAAAATGTTGGCTGTTGTTGTTATCAACAGTTAAGGTGACTGTCCTGCTCTAGAAGTGACACTGCACTGGTAATAGTGAACGGCAGAGCATGTAGTCATGTGATTCATTTATTGTTTGCAGTTATGTTTACAGTTATTGTTTGTAGTTATGGGAAATAGGCAAATAGACTCATGGGGCTGTTACATTTAAATTACTTAAAAATAACAGAGAACAAACATTTAACTTCTCAGTAATGCCAGTCACAATTCAAGAACTTAATGTCCATACAGGATGGGGGGAAGATAAGGTGAGAGAAGGCATAATAAAGACGACTATAACACCTCAACTTTCCTTTGTAGAGATAGATACTTGTTGTCATGCTCAGTTAACATGAATAAATGTTAGCATGTATAAATGTTAACTGACCTAACCAAATAATATTCTAATGGCCCTAGTGATACTTTCAGGGATAGGGACATGAAAAGTAAGTCATAAATGAATAAAATTTATTTATTTTTGCTTGTCCTGGTACTTAAGCTCAGGCTTTGGACAGTGTCCCAAACTTGGTTGTTCATGTCTGGTGCTCTACCACTTGAGCCACAGCTCCACTTCCAACCTTTATATGGTGGTTAATTGAAGATAAGAGTCTCATGAACTTTTCTACTTGGGTTGGCTTTGAACTAAAATCCTCAGATCTCAGCCTACTGTGTAGCTAGGATTATAAGTCTGAGCCACAGGTCCCAGTTCTGAAATTTAATTTTAAGAATTTGTTTGTAACTATTATAAAATAGATGTTTGATGTAAAAATGATGTAGGATTAGAGTTGCTAGTGAGCAACAGGAAAATAATCAGCCTGAGAATAAAGGAAGTAACAATGACTTCTACATATGCCATCACTGTTGCACAGTATCCCAAACTTCTTATATTTGTCATGAGCTGCTGTTTTGTTAAACATGTATTAGTTACGTTATCACCTGAAACCAAAGCATTTTGAATTAAAAATTAATTTTAAGTTTATATGTACTATATGTATAAATATATATTTATTTTTAAATGAATATATTCATATACATATGCATATAAACATATACACATATGTATAGTTTATGTACACATGTGTACGTAAAGGTTATGTACTCATGTTCCAGTCTTGTTTTTCTCATTTTTACCACTGAGTAATATCAATGAAATATAATTGAATTGAAAGATGAGAGTTGGCACGTATCTATAATCTTAGCGACTGGGAGTTATAGATTAGGAAACCGTGGTTGAAAGCCAGCCTGGTCAAGAAGGTATCGCGACCACAGTTCAACAAATAAGCTGGACATGGTGGATTGTACCTCTGTTAGCAACTGCAGGGAGGAGTATGTGGAAGGATCATGATGGCAGGACTGCCTTGGGAAAAAGTATGAGACTTAATATGAAAAATCATTGCAGTCATAAAGACTAAAGGTGAGTAGAATGCTTGCCTAGAAAGCATGTGGTCTTGAGGTCTAGTACCACAAAAAAGAAATAAAGGAGATGGGAAATGTGTACATTCTCTTCGAGTTCTAGATCTTTTGCTCAAAATGAAGAAGATTTCCTTGAAGTCTCATGGTTTACTTTAATAGGGCATATATATGTGTATATATACATATATATACATTTTACTATAGAATGTTATGTTTGTTCCTTTGTTAATTAGTATATGGCTTAGTAACATAGAAATTAAAATAATTTCATGTTGGAAGAAACAGGTTTATGCTTGCTAATATTCCCATTCATTTAATTATTACCTCATGAAAGTGTGGTTTTGAATGTTTCTAAATGGCTTTATATTTATATAATGGCTCTTTTTAGTAATTGTTTTGTGCCTAACTAATTTCTTTGGGCTACCATTTGCTTTTTCCCCTCAACCTTCTTAAATGCATTAGTCTAATGTGAAACATTTTAGTATTGAGAATGACGAGTTAAAGAACTTCAAAAAGCCATATTTTCAGACAAGGCAGTGCAAGCAATTTTCCTTCATCTACTTGCTTGTATGGACTCATGAGTCAAGATACTATCCAATTATCTCCAACTAAGAAGACAATGGAATTTTTTATTTTACACATTATTTATAAGAAAATAATTGAGTGGGGGTATTGTGGCACATGCCTATTTTCCCAGCACATAAGAGGTAAAAGGAAGAGGATAGAAATGTCAACACTAGCTCAGACTATATAATCAGATCCTAAACGATTGAAACAAAACATAGATAATTGCAGCAAGAAAATTTCTAATAGCTATAGTAACAGTTTATTTTACAAATCAATAATATAGGAAATATGCATTGTGATTATTCAGCCACTTTTGTTTAAACTCCATTTCAATTTGATGCAACGTTCATATACTCTTTTATATAAATCTAAAAGTTACTTTAAAATGAATTAAAATAGTGATTCAGAAAACTTGTCCTGGAACTGGAAACCAGGAGTAGGAAAAATACTTACAAAAGAAACATATGTGAATTGGAAGAGATGACAACAGAAAATCAGGAAAATGAAAAATTGAAAATGTGAATGTCCAGCCAAGCAAATACATATTTAAATATTAAAAAATTAAATATATATGCATCTTAAATCTAAATATATTTTTAAATATTATATATTTTGGATGTACATACTTTGTATGCACACCCATCTGTCTCTCTCTCTCTCTCTCTCTCTCTCTCTGTCTCTCTTTCTCTATTTATCTAAGTTAATAGCTTCAGATTACTGTCCCTTTACCAATTACATACTAAGGATGAAAGTGGGTTTAGGTACATAATTTCTTGAATATTACCATTTCTTCTGACTCAATGTCAAAAGTGTCCTAGTCATTAATATATATACGTACACATTAGTGCACCTTACCTATATAAATATGTTCTCATTTGTTTCTATCTTATTATGATTATCAAACCAACTACCAATGATGACTTGGTTTTCATTGTCAGTGTGCAGTTCTGTTGCCTATATAAAATCTTTTGTTCTTTCCCCCCTCCTCCTTTTCTTTCTTTCTTTTCTTTCTCCTTCCTTCCCTCCCTCCCTCCCTCCCTCCCTCCCTCCCTCCCTCCCTCCCTCCCTCCCTCCCTCCCTCCCTCCCTCCCTTCCTTCCTTCCTTCCTTCCTTCCTTCCTTCTTTTTTTTTTTGGCCAGTCCTAGGGCTTGGTCTTAGGGCCTGAGCACTGTCCCTGGCTTCTTTTTGCTCAAGGCTAGCACTCTGCCACTTGAGCCACGGCGCCACTTCTGGCCATTTTCTGTATATGTGGTGCTGAGGAATTGAACCAAGGGCTTCAATGCATGCTGGGCAAG